>NW_028277075.1:104874943-106112386 GCF_059951505.1 Python bivittatus
TCATATACGTTGTTCTTTTTTTTTTTTTTTTTAATCTGTAAGCCTCCCAGAGTTGTTACACTGTCAGACAGCCTCAATATTGAATAAACAAACAACCCTGAAATCCCAGTTTAATTTTAGAGAGAGCCACTTTCACCAAAGTCATAAAAAAATAAGATATTTGCTTGCCTTAAATCAGCTTCCCCTAAATTGCTCTTAAAATGTCAGAGTTTGCAAAATACTGGCAGGGTGATTTTGGTGTTCTCTCTCTCTCCCAGCACAGCTGCTTTGAGATAACCAGTCACAACCCTAGACCTCTTCCCTTCCCTCTGTGTTCATTCTTTCTGTGATCAGAAAGTCAGAGTTTTGCTTGTGTCCTCCAGGGAAATGTAGTTTTAAAAAAACAAAACAAAGCCACAGGGTTTTGCCTTCATTACAATTTTGCATACAACTGGAAAGTCTGGTTGGGAAGGCAACCCCCATCTGCTGTCTTGATCAAGACAATGCCATCTCACATAGTGAAGTTATGTTTGTTTTTTAACTAATGTTTACCATCTATGTACTATCCTGGGATCTTTAAACAATCCTGTGCTTGAGATTCAATATCTGTGGTGGAAGTTGAATGGGAAACACGCTAGCAGTTCTTGTAGAATGTTTTTACAATTTTTATTGCATGATACCAGCTTAGCAATCCTAG
Organism: Python bivittatus; assembly: GCF_059951505.1. Taxonomy (NCBI): domain Eukaryota; kingdom Metazoa; phylum Chordata; class Lepidosauria; order Squamata; family Pythonidae; genus Python; species Python bivittatus. The sequence goes on from NW_028277075.1 coordinate 104,875,620, forward strand.
TATAACAACTGGTTGTGTAGGCTCCATTACTGCTGCCATGCCATGAGCCACCCAACTGCTGATTGGCATGCCAGGCATCATGGCTCAGCTCTGCTCTCAATTCGTTCACAAAATTCCAGAAAATTTAACAATCAGCTTGCGTAAGTCAGTATGAGATGGCTCCAATACATCACTGGGTGTATCGGGAGGGGGGGGGGGGGAAGCAAAAGTATGCCATAAAACTCCTGATTTTTTTTTTTCCTTCCTAGAAATCTGCATCACTGCCTAGATATTATCATGAGACTATTTCAGCTAATTTCAAATCTACATATGACTAGGAAAACAAACTGTGTACTTACTCTACCATCTTTGACCATTCAGGAGGTTCTTTCAAAGTCATGAATACACAATTTGTGAGAATAGTAAACATAATAAACATGCTGAATAATGTTGGATTATGTCAAGGAATATGTGACAAATTCTAGACAAATATTATCATTTACCAGTTCATTTCAATACATGTCTACTCAAAAATGTCTACTTAATCAAATGAGATAATCAGGCATAACTTTGTTCCCTAAATGTATCCATGTTCTTAGGATACTGGCTTATAAATATTCATTGTATGAGTTGATGAATTCAATTGAAATCATATCTATAAATCCCATATAAAAATGTTATGCCAAAATAAAAAGTAACGTCTATGTTGAATCCAAAGTTTTATTTCACTAGCAGAAAATCAGAGGGAGTCTGGTAATATCTTTTCCAACTAGCAAATTGCATTAAAAAGCATAAACGTTTGTGAGTTGCTGCTCACTTCATCAGATACTTGCGGGGGGGCACAATGAGCAAGGAAGGAAGGAAAGAAGGGAAGGAGGGAGGGAGGAAGGAAGGAAGGAAGACAGACAGACAGACAGACAGACAGACAGACAGACGAAAAGAAAGAACTTGTTCCGAGTCAAAAGATACCTGCATATAGAAGGAGTCTTCTGCTGGATTCAATTCATACAATTTTATCTATTTAAATAAGCCAAATAATGTTATCAAAGTAATTCATTTAAGGAAGAGCAATTACACCTCTCTAATAAAACATACTGATGCTGCTGTTTAAAAGCAGGCTGCATATAGTTTCATAAGAGCAAGTTTTAAACAACTTCTGTTGTAAAAGGATATGAATGAACTAAAATTTTTATAGAAATTCTTCGAAGAGTACTGAAAGGACTCAGCATGTATAAGGCAGGTGTGGCACTGAATCTGAAGATAGTCTTCCCTTTATTCAATACTATAAATGTCTAATAAGAGAGAACAAAACATATAAATGCAATATTGTAATCATGTTAATTTTATTTCTTTAGCTTTACACCAAGGTCCAGTTCAAATGTTCCAGAAAATCATGGTTTCCCATTATGAGAAGAAGCCACAGTGAGCCTCATGTTATTTCCGTCCTTCGTAAGTGTGCAAAAAGACTTTTCAAAACTTTGAGTTTCATTTTAAACAAGGCACAATTCCATATAATATTCCTGTTCTGGTATACATTTATTTATAGAATATATTACCAGCTTTCATTCTAACAAACAATTACACTGGGGTTTCAAAACAGAATCAAAACCACAAAACCTTCAAATTACAACATCTTAAAACTATAAAACTATCAGCTTGCAAAATCTTAAAAATTACCACAAGATTAATGAGACTCAGACGACTTAGCATCAACCATAAATGAACGGAGGATTTCAACACTTTTACATATATTATTGCCTATTTTAACTATTTTTTAGTAAGCCGTACTGACCCATCATACCATCATAATTCTGTACAATAAATGTAAAGGCGCTCCTACTTATCATATTGTCCTGTTATAGGTTGGGAGATGGAGATTGAATATACCCACTTTAATTTTGAGATAACTGCATTTTTTGTCTGAATTGTAAATTATGATTAGTTTTAGCAATGATCTATCCAAACAAACCATGAACTTAAAGTTTGAAATTGGCTACATATAACACTAACTCAGTTCAATAATTCACCTAAATGGAGAGCCTATCAAATATCAGTTTATTTAGGTAATTAGTTCGAACTAACTTCCCCATTTCCATTTTTTTTAAAGAATTGCAGGTAATTAAAAGACAACAGTAACAAAAAAGTAAAACCTTTGAATTTCCTCTTTTCAGGTGAGTGAATGATGGCTTGAATCGGAGATACATGTCATACATTGGGAAACCATGATTTCCTCTTAGATCTGACCAAATCATTGTGTGACAATTTTATTGACAAATGACAGATATATCTTCTGCAAAGCCAAATCTGTGACGGCTGGATGAGAAACAGAACATTCTAGTGTTCTCCAAAACCTTCTGCTCTTGGACTGGGAATGGTAGGCTTTGAACATACCTACTGTATAGTATTTATTGCAAGAAATGAAAAGTAAATAATTATTTTATGGTTCCTTATTTCAACAGTTGTGAGTTCACCACTTTAAACATATCACAAAGATATGGCAAATAAGGCCTCAACATTCCATTTCAGTACAAATGCTAGTTGATTAAGCAAGAAGAGCATATTTGTGTTGCATTTATGATGATGTTAAAATAACTGGCAGGTAAGAAGCATTTACTAACCAAACACTGCAATCAAAGTTACACCCTGGCTTGTTTCATCCCTGTTATGCAGTGCACAAATACGCATTCAATGAAAGCCATGCTCTGGCTTTGGTTTTTGTGAACACTTACCTTTTTATTTGCATAATAAGGGTCCAAGTCTTCCAAGGGCTCAGACACCAGGTGTGGAGGAATGTCTCCATAAATAAAAGGCAGTGGCTTCCCTGCTTCCAAGTCAGTGTTTGGCTTTGTCTTCTTTTCATAATTGTCCTCCTCTCTGGGCTCTTGATCTACTTTTTGCTTGTCTTTTTCTTCAGCAATCCTTCGCTCAATTGCTGCAAGTGACTCCTGAGTGAATCGGAAGAAGCAATCAGGTCCTGGGGTTGCAAGCAGTGCTTGTGCCATATTTTCATTCTGCAAGTTTTAATTACTTTTTAATTCTTATGAAAGAATGACCTATGAGAAGGAGGAAAATCATAAGAATTAAAAAAGAAGAAAGAAGCAACAACAGGTTGTGTGTGTGTGTGTGTGTGTGTGAGAGAGAGAGAGAGAGAGAGAGAGAGAGAGAGAGAGAAACTCTCCAAAACTGCAACAGGAAAATAATCAATAGATCCTGGCCGAGCAAACTTGAACTCTTTACAATTTTTTTCCCAGGTTTTCCAAATGAAATTAGGGTTAAGGTTCTAAAGTTCAGTGAGACTCAATGAGACATGGTAATTTCTAATCATCTGCATTCAGAACCCCGAATTGAAATTTTCTGTTATTTAAAATGACATTTATGCATAATTGATCCTAAATTTAATTCTTAAAACATTTGTACCATATCAGAAAATTCTATGTAGTGTTTAGATTCACCTCATGCTATTACTAAGAATTTGCATGCAAAATCATAAAATGGCAGGAAACATTTTCTTGTTCCAAAGTTGTACAGCAAGAAATTCCACTGGTAATCAATAAAGATACTTCCCCCCCCCTTCTTCTCCCTCATCTATTGTTAAGTAATAGCTATTCTATCAGGCTGAAACAGTGGACAGGTGGGAAATAGGGTCATCCACCTGCTTGGCTAAGATACTATTGTAGATCAATTTCATTCCTTTTTTTAAAAACCCGTAGCTTTTGGATTGTAAACATGAAGGCTTTATATGCTGACCTTATATAAGCTGCTTTGGTAGCCCTTTCCACTAAAAATGAAAGGGGAAAAAAGGGCACAGGTATGAATTCAATTTCGGGCTACTCTGTGATGACAAGGACAGCTACTTCTCTGTTTTTCCTGAACCTGTGGAATCTCATCCAACTGCATGATTCGGTGACCTGCTCAGCAACCTCTCTCCTGCTTTGGAGAGATGGAATGGAAAATCTAGCAAGTGAAAGTCCTGACTGATAATTTTGTAAATAAACTCAGAGGTAATACTCTGAGATGGATGATGATAATAATAATAATAATAAAAATAATAATAATAATAATAATATTCTGAGCTGGATGGGCAAAATCCAGTGAGATGACAGAGGAAGCATCTTGCAATATTATTTGAGAGGCTTCTGATTCTCTGGATTTCAGTGAGGTGGACAAGGTTCTTTGTGATCTTAATACTGCCACTTGATCCCCCCCTCCCGGCTGGTTAAAGAAACCAGGGAAGGGGCAAGAAAGTTGATCTATGCCCAAGGTCTCATTGTGGAAGGTGGAGGTTCCAGTGGTACATCAAGACCCATCCTGGATCCAGTTTTACTGAACAATTACTGTTATATATTCAGCCTCTCCTGTGAGAGATTAGAAACTGGGAGACTAGAGAGTTCTTGATCTCCCTTAGGCATGATAGTTGGCTGGGTGACTTTGGGTTGTTGGGTTGGTTTGACTCTCAGCCCAACCCATTGCACAGGGTTGTTGTGGGGAAAATAGGAGGTGAATGCATTAGGTATATAGGCACCTTAAGTTGACTCAAAATAAAGGTGGGATAAAAATAAAATAATAATACATAGAAAATTATCTTTTGGTTTTGTTATATTTACTGTATGTTGTCTTTATCCATGTTGCCATTGTACTTGTACATCTAGAGTCCTTGAGATTGAGGCAATCGATACATTTAAATTAATGCATAAATTTAATTAATACCTAATTATGCTGCAAATAAATTAATACATCATACAGAAAAGCCTTGAATGATAACCAATTTTCTCTGCTATATCTTATAGGTCAGATAACGTATGGTGTTGGTTGGCCATAAGCACGCACAGGCAGTGTTTTCACAGAAGGCGGACCTCTACCAGTAATTCTCAGGCTCAAGGAACCTGAATGCAGAAGCCATAGGGACATAACATGCACCATGATGTTATTTGCAAATGATGTAAATTATGAAATTTGCATAAGTTGTGCCATGATGCAAATAATGCACAGTATTTAATTCTCATTGCTTATGCAATAATGTCACACGTGTGATGTTGCTCTTTCCCCACCATCCTGGTAAGTGCAAAATGTTCCATCTTAGTTGTGAGGAAGAAGAATGTATTTGGCAAGTCACAACTGCTTAGATGCCAAATGTAGCTTGGGTTTTAAACAACTGCGCACTTAGGGTGATGATCATTATTTCTGACAACCACAGGAACTGAACACTGAAAATAAGGTGAGAGAACCACACCATGCAGAACATCTCACTGCGCTTTGCTGAATGCAAATCAAACATTTGTGCCAAAGGAAACTTTTTTCCCAATGCAAACAGCAGGTGCAGGAGAACCAATCCGATCAGAAAAAAAGGTTAAAGCTCTTGGATTGCCCCCTTCTCTAAGCACTTGTTACCTTTTTTAAGAAGCTGTTTTTACAATTTCTATATCATAAATAGCGTCTTGTTTAATTTAGCTCTGAACCACTGAACAATTAGTTTACATTACATTTATGTGCACACATACTATGGAGTAAGTCCTTCTGAACTCAGAGGAATTAACTTAGAATCAGGATTGTGTTGCATATGTAACTTGCCTAATGCATCTACTTTTGTCTATGCACCAATTTAAAAGGAAAGGAACACGGAAACACCTTCCACCTAAAGTAAATATTTTTTTTAATCAGGCCATGTAAATTCTACATACAGTAGGCAAACTATTACTTGCTTTACATAATCCACTTGTACATTTATTTTCTAGATGCCAAGTCCATAATAATAATTATTCTAAAACATTACTCAATATTTTATTCTCAAAACTTCTTCATGAAGAGGAAAACAGAAAGAAGGTGAAATCAGACTGAGATTAATTTAAGCCACACTTTGAAAACAGAAGGCTTCCATTGCAGCCATAGTGGCGTATGTCCACTTCGAACAGATTGAAGAAGACAGAGAGTAACTATGTCAAGTATCACCCATTTTCATCAAGACAGAGTACTCTAATGCAAAACCTGGAGTTCATTGCACATAACCTCCATCTTTCTTTCTGTCTCAGACATATACTATTGTTTGTTTTGGTAGTCGTAATAGGCAGAATACATCTGCCGCTAAACAGCAGTTGACTTCTGCTTCCATGCACAGTGAAAAACACACACGGGCAAATTTTCCCCATTAAAAATCCTTCTCACAGGCAAAACTATCTCAGTTTGCTGTTTCTTGTCCAAAAGTGCAACATAAACAACAGCCTGGACAGACCCAGGCCTACAAAATGCCTTCTGCAATTGTCAGCCTTTTGAGGTAGGCCAGGTCAAAAAACAGACACTGCAGAGATTCCAGGAAAGCAACTATATGGACATAGAGTACAGCAACAGAAGCTTGAAAGCCTGTCCAAGTTTCTCTCTATCCCATCTTATACAAAACAAGGCGGGGTTACATTGGCTTCCTTTCTTAGGCTTGCTTCAATCTCTTGCCTGTGTAATCTTTTATGCAAGTCCTTCTTAATGGTTCTTTCATACCTTCCCTGGTGTCGGCTCTAAATTCCTTTACAGCAGTTACTGCTTCTGTTTCCTTCAACCTTCCTTCGTAGAGCCTAGGCCTCCTCTTTTTCCTTCGGAAAGCACTGCTCGAAAGAAGCCATTGCCACTCACTTACTAACAAGCGCCCTGTCTGGTAGCAAGGTTCAAAAGCTCTGGCTGGCTTCCTGTGCAGTTTCAACCTTGCTTCCTTCCCTGCTCACAGGAGAAGCTGCCAATCTGTTCTTCATCTTAACAGTTAGCCACCCGTCACTCCTCTCCTGCTTTGTTGTTTCACCGCATGGCTTCTAGGCAAGTGCTAAACAGAAGCAAACATTGTGAAATTATGAAAATCAAGAGATTTCCCTCAAGCCTGAACTCTTTTATTCCCTCAGCTCAACAAATTAACATTAAAATAAAAAAAAAGATGGGTGTATTACAGGGAAAGAAAACAACATGTAGAAGAAAGGGTGCATATGAGTTGGAATGTGGAAAACTTAAAACAGACGTAGAAATCCCTGCCATAGCTCTTTCTGGGACAGGTTGCTGAAGTACTCTGAAGGAGGCCATTCATCATCCTTGGTATATCATCAGCATGGTGGTAAGATGGTTTTTCTTCCCTCAACCCTATTCCCATGGAAGTTTACAGGTAGTCCTCACTTACCAACCACTCGTTCAGCAATGGTTTGAAGTTACAACGGTGCTGAAAAGGAGATTTATGATGGTGCTCCAAGTTGCGGCCATCACAGATTGCAATTTAGGCGCCTGTTAGATTCCTCTTCCTCCCTGTCCGAGCATGAAGAAAGGGGTTTCCCAGGGCCTTCCTTGCCTAGGTATTTTGGAGACTGACTGCCTTCTTTTCTACAAGCAGGGAAAGATGCAAGATTGGAATCCTGATTCTCCAAAGTTTTTCTTTCTGTGTGTATCATGAATATTAAGAGTAGGGATTGTATAAGAATGAATGAATGAATGAATGAATGAATGGAGGAATATTTTAGGAAACAACAGAGAGCTAAGTCTCCTGATACATTCTCTGATACAAAATTACAAGTTCTTTTAATTTTTCTTTTATGCCCTTTCCCTCTTTTAAGATACTTGAGAAAAAAGGATATTGAAGATCCTAACAGAGGCTGCATTCCTATAATACTCTCAGCCTAGTTACCTAGCTTAGTGACAGCAATCCCAGCACTCCCCATTGCTGTTGTTAACCAAATCCCACCCGGTCATTAGGTGAGGACCCATCCCGATCCAAGCCATTCTCAGCTTTGTTCCTCTCAGCCCTGAGCCTCGGTAAGGTAAGGGACTACGTACCTCCTCAACTCCCCTACCCATCTCCCCCACATCTCTGCCCTTTTGGCTGCCCTGCACTCTACTGTCTCTGCTGGCCTTCCGCACCGCTCACCCTGCCACCCTGCTGCCCCCAGTTGACCTTTCCTGTCGTCTTCCTCCTGCTGCTGACGAGGCGTGCTTGGCCTGGCCCTTCATGAGGCAGCTGCTGGCTGTGCCAGGCCTTGTTCCGAAGGCTGCATGCTGTCTTGTCCAAATTGCGTGTGGCTTTATCGCAAGGCTCTGGAAGGCTTCAAAGCCTCACGAGAAAGCCACAGGCAATTATGGACAAGGTACTGTAAGGAATGGTTAGACTAACTGCTTATTTTGCTTCTGTACCTCAAGCTTTTGCTGACCTAGTGACTGTGTGGCTGAGGGTCAGTCTAGATGCTATTAAGGAAACCAGAAAGGCTTCTTCTGCAAATAGAGAACCCAGGAAAGTTACAAGATGCTGAGCATGTAAAAGTTAGGCTGATGGTAATAGGTTATAAGAGGAAACGGGGGGGAAATGTGGTTAAGCTAAAAGCCAAATGTCTTGCTTGCTCATATCAAAGGTCCTGAAAAGGGGGAACATCTGCAATTTTCCCCGTTCCTCCTCCCCGCTCCCAGAGCGAACCATGCTAGCTCCGAAAATAAGGAAGTGCCTCCCACAGCTAGATCTTAGCCTGAAAAAGGGAAGAAGGACCCAGAACAGGGGTCTACAGGGACTTATAAGGAATAAGAGTTAGGGGCTTTCATGGGAGGGAACTCATTTGAATTAATATAAGCAAACAGGGGAGGGGAATAATATATTCTGGAATTAATATAAACAAACAAGGGTGGAGAATAATGTATTCTGTTTAAGTTTCTTTGATTGGCTGTAAAAACCCATTTTTATTATAATGGTACTAAGTTCTGCTATTTTAAAAGACTATAAAAAGCTGTTTTGAGGTGTGGCTGTTCTCTGTCTCCTTTCTGCCAGCCGGACAGAGAGCGGTCCACCCTGCTTTTCTCTTGGCCAAAATAAAAGTTGAACTTTCTTTGGAAAAACCTCGGTCTAGAGCAGGGGTCGAGAACCTATGGCTCGCAAGCCAGATGTGGCTCTTTTGATGGCTGCATCTGGCTCGCTGCCAAATCTTTAATAAAAAAAATAACGGGGTAAGGCTTAGAACACGTCTTCTATCCGCCGAGCGCAGGCCACGCCCTCCTCCGCATTGCATCCGCATCCGGCATCCTTGGGACTCACCCTCCCTTGCCCCGCAGCATCCGCAGCCGAACGGGCCTGGAGCCGCATCGTCCTCCACAGGCAGCCGCAAATCGAGGCCCCGGCTTCGGCCTAGCTCCCGTCGGCGGCCCACGCGAATGCGATCCGGGTGCACCGCTTTGCATCCTGCTTCCGCTGCCCCTGCTCTGTCGGGTGAGTCCTCATCTTGGGCTGGCCCCCTGTTTGTGGCCCCAACGAGGTACGAGACATATTTGTATTTAGTTTTAAACATATTGTATGGCTCTCACGGAATTACATTTTAAAATATGTGGCGTTCATGGCTCTCTCAGACAAAAAGGTTCCCGACCCCTGGTCTAGAGTCTCATTTGAATTTATAGATTCTGGGCTAGAGAACCTTACAGTACATAAAAATGATTTACATATTTTTGAACAATTCTTTTTAAAAGTAAGTTTCAGAATGAAAAATAGACACTGGTTGCTATTTCCTACTTTTTAATCCAAGTATAGAGCCAGTATGATGTAGAGGTGAAGGCCCCAGGCTAGAAACCAGGAAACTCTGAGTTCTAGTCCTGCCTGAGGCACGAAGCCAGCTGGGTGACCTTGGGCCAGTCACTTCTCTCAGCCCTGGGAAGGAGGCAAGGACAGACCACTTCTGAAAAACCTTGCCAAGAAAACTGCAGGGACTAGTCCAGGCAGTTGCCAGGAGTCAACACTGACTTGAAGGCACAAAAAACAAAACAAAAACCCAAGTATATTGTGGAGGACAAATACTATACTGGAGCTTGCTTGCTTGCTTATTGATTGATTGATTGATTGGATTTCTCTCCCGCCCATCTCCCCTACAATAGCTTATAAACATGATTGCTGTAAGGGATTTTGAATTGCTCGAACAGAGCAGGCAAAGTGAAACTGTCTGCTGACCCTGGAGGAGAAGGAGGCAGATAACAGAAACCAGGTTGTTGCCTTTCGTTTGGGGTGAAAGGAGTCAATATATGGGCACAATAAAGGACACTGTTTATCTTAGAGAGGGCTAATATCAGTAGAAAGGGTGGGCTGGGAGCTTCCTTAGAAGAGTGGAATTTAGAGGCACCAGGTCAGCCCATGGTAAGGTCACCCATGCTCTTATCTGATACTACATTCTAAGGTCATGTCATAATTTGCATTGCCTTTTGTATCCCTTATGTATCATTTTGAAGGGTATATAACCTGTAACCCTGTGGGCTTTGGGAGCCTTTTGCATTCCTTTAGTGAGGAGCCCAGTGATCACTGCAGCCATGCGTGCCAATAAGACACTTTGTTGCATCTATCTCCAAATGCTTTGGCTTCTTATTTAAGTGGGCATTTTCCCCACAACAAACTGGCAGAATTGGGGCAGTCTGCTGTATTTAATATTAGCTTTCTCTACATGCTGCTTTTTGGCCGAACAAAATGTGCCCACTGCCCCATCTGTATGTATAATATATAATATATACAGTGAGATGGGCGGTGACAAATTTGAAATATAAATAAAATAAGTAGAGTTTTTGATTAGCTGCAATTCACACAGGAGAAACGATTCAAGGCATCTCTCAGCATCTTCTATCTGCTGCTTCTGTCTCTACCAGACAAACACTACTGTCTGTTTAAGATTGGCATTCAGCCAGGATCTTTACTCCTTCTATACAACACAGAAACATCCAGCCCATCTTGAGCTGCTGAAAATTTTAAATACACCCCAAACAGGACCAAGTCTCTTCACACCGAGAAATACCAGCTCATTAAATCATAATGGGTGCGGCAGCAACAGGAGGGCGGTTGGAATAATGGAGTATTCAGCATAGTGATTAACTGAACCCTGATGTGCAGCAGAGAGACAAAACTCACATGTTCATAATTTTACTAATGAGAAAGCCCAAAGTTGTCTGAATTTCTCAGAGTTTGGAAGTGCAACCATTAGAACAGGCCTGGAGACGCTGAGGGGACGTTTAGCCTCTGAGTCACTGGGCAAAGTGTTCTCAGGCCACAGGTAGGCAAAAGTGATGCTTATTCTGTCTGTCTGCTGGTAGGTAAATAACAGAGATGAGATTTAGGCAATTAGTAGGACACTCCCTCTAGTGGCTGAAGGTCTTGTGGGTGGGTCCTCCACTACGTCCCCACAGAGAAAGTAGCAGGGACTCCATTTGCCCCAAAGCAGCAATTAGATCAACTGATCCCAAAGAGACGTTTTCCCTAGCTGATCTGTACAGGCAGCATTTCAACCAGCAGCTGGCCTTTTCATATCTCAAGAGGCACCCTTAGTTTACATAAAGGGTGCCCAAGCTGGTAAGGGAATGGCTAATGTGTTTACTTGTAGCAGGTGGCATCGATGCAGTTCTCTTGATATAAAAACAACAGGCAAATGCTAAACCTGAAGGCTAAGAGGAGAAAAACTAATCCAGGGTCCAGATCAATAGCAAACATGTATTGTTTTAAGACTTTTACTACACATTCTAGGCAAAATAGTCTTTGCTGTTACTATTATTTTTATACTATTTATTATTAGATTTTACTCTGTTTAACTTTTATGCTTTTAACTGCCAGGCATCTATGAAATGTTAACTGCAGTACCTAAAAGTGATAAATAAATAAAATGTGAAAATAGTGCCAAAGTACACCAAATTCTTCAGAATGCCTCACTGTTATGGTTGAAATCAAAAGCATGCTTGCACATATCTATGTACTATTGAGATTTCCTTCTTATTTTAAAAATTCATTCAGCTTATCTGAATTACTAATAAAGTATTTTCCAAACCTCAAATACATGGATTTTTTTAACCAAGATGTTTCTATTCATTCACTATCAGTGTCAGACTATATTTCCCCCCATCTCTAATCCTACTTTAAATTTCAATTCAGATCCCTGGAGTAATATCCTTCTAAACAAACAATTTCATCACTTTTCTCTCTCTTTATTTCTTCCCCACTCTGCCTTTTTATATAACCTTTCTCCCAACACTAAAACAATAATGCAGCTTCTAAAACTCTGTTGCAGGAGAAACAGACTGGCAAAACATATCTTCTTCAATGAGCAATAACATGTAAAGCCTCCTTTAACTTGAACTCAACTTGTGGTGACTTCATGGATATGCTCACAATGTTTTCTTAGCAGCTAAAAATAATTTGTTTGCTTTAGCAATACATAAGTGATTTGCTGTTGCCTTCCTCCAGAATGTTTTTTTTAAACTTCCCAATCTAGCCTACAGCTTGGGAATTTACTGGTGGTCTCCCATCCAAGTCCTAACCAGGCCTTATTCTGCCTACCTTTTGGAAATCAGCTGAAGTTATCTAGATACTGCCATCTAGCTGGCATAAAAGTTCAATATATCTTCAAAATACAAGTCTGTCCTCCTCCTGTTTCTTTAAACTGCATCATAGCTTAGCAGCTGGAAGTGAATGAAGAGCAGCCTCTAATATTGCTGCACCCATAGCACCAGTGGAAAATGCTTAGGATGATTAAGGGATAATAGGATATAAAATCCAATGCATCTGGAAGGCAGTAGGCTGGTGGAAACTGCAAAGGGGCACAACCACCGTATAATTAGCTTCAAGAGGGAGCTTTAAAAACCCGCCACATTAATAAAGCACTACAAAGAAAAAAAAGGAAACCTTTTGATAAATGCCAAAAAAGACTTTTAATTGATACCATCTGTACCTTTAGATGGCAGTCAGACATCATAAATCAATACTATGTGAGTCACAAAGAAAATATTACAGGAAAAATAGGTGAGGAAAGACTTCAGAGGCATGTTTATTCTGAACTGGGGGACTGGTGGTACTCCTCAAAATAGTCTTTCTGTGGGCAAAAGGATTTCTTTTTGAGTCATTAAAGCAGCTACATCTTTTCATGGCAGCTTTGAAAGGATTGGACAGCACCTCTTTGTGCACCTATTGATTTTTATCATGTGAAGAACCTTTTGACAATACTGTATCTTTCACTGTGTGACTTTGGGCCAGTCACGCTTACTCAGTCCAGCCTGCCTCCTAGGCAGAGTGCCAGACATGCTCTTTTCAGCTTAAATAATAAATAATAAATCTCTGAGGCTGATACAAACTATTTTTTTACCCTCTAGAAGCACAATGGCTAACAATTTGGATCACTTAGAGCTAATGAAGAAATTGGTTAACAGAATTTGATGAATCAGTAAAGACATTGAATTAAAATTAAACTCAGTACTTTTATTTGATGAATAATAGGAGATGATGGTGTTTATATAGCATTGAGCTGAGTTTTAAATTACTTTTCATTATAGGCAGTCCTTGTTTAGCAACCACAATTGGGACCGGCAACTCGGTCGTTAAGCAAAGTGGTTGCTAAGTGAAACTGCAACTGTGTTTATGATCTTACTTCAGCTTTCCTTTGCTTTATAGACCTATGAAGGTCATAAATGTGAGGATTGGCCACAAAATTACTTTTTCATCACTGTCAACTGTGAACAGTCAGTAAATGAGGCAGTTGCTAAATGAGGACTACCTCTAGTGATATTATACTACAGAATACCACTTTTAGTATGTCATGGTTTAGTCCTTCACTCACCAAATCTTTGAGTAGGAGAATGACTTTTAGGCTAAATCAGGTAGTATTTAGAATTTTACTTTGTGGGTACTCTCACAAAAGGGCTACCATGGTTGGATTGGCTAGTCCCAGGAGATCTGTAAACATACTTCCTAGCCCCATCTAGCCCAATCCTAGCATACTCTCTACCACCCAATTTTAATTTACTTTTTTAAATCCTCTACAGAGATAGATGCATTTACAAATACAGCATTTATCATCTTATAAATACATTTTTAATGAATTCCTTTAGTGCTTATTTGGGCCCCAAAGACATTTTTATAAATAGGGTGATCCTAGAGACTAGTGCTTTGGATCATACCATGCCATTCTTTTAATTAAAAAAACACAAATGGGAATCTTTTAAAAAATTTAAACTGGAATAGGAAACCATGCAGACACGAAGGGAATTGTCTGCAGGCAATGGGCATCCCCAAGCACCACATTTCCTAGCCCTAGAATAAATAATGTATCTTCTAAACATACCTGGACTCTTTTCATGTTATAAATTAAGTGCTGATTGAATGTAATGGTTTTAAGAGCAAATTAGGGGGCAGCAGAACATGTAGCCCTATGGAGAAAAGAAAGAAGATCTTTATTAAATCACATAATATAATTCTTCCTGGAAATAATATTGGCCTCAACTAGTATAGGTAGTCCTTGAGTTATGACCATTCGTTCAGCAACCATTCAAAGTTATGGTGGTGCTGAACAAATGGTACTTATGCCTGGTCCCCGAAGTTATGGCTGTTACAGCATCCCTATAGTCACATGATCAAAATTCAGGTGGTTGGCAGCCCACCCTCACGACTACAGGGGCACTTCAACTCCCCCCACCTACCTATCTCCCCTCATCTCTGTCCTTTTGGTTCACTGCACTCTGTGGCCATTGCCGCCCTGCGCTCCACTGCCCCCAGCTGACCCTCACCGTCTTCTTGCTCCCGCTGCTGATGAGGCATGCCTAGTCTGGCTCTTCATGAAGCAGCTGCATGTGGCTTTCTTCCTGAGGTCACATGTGGCAGTTTCCTTGCAAGACCTGGGGAAGAATGCCTTGTGTAGCCAGCAGCTGCCTCGCAAAAAGGCCAGGCAGGGTATGCCTCGTCAGCAGCAGGAGCAAGAAGGTGGCGAAGGTTAGCTGGGGACGGCGGATTCGCGGAGTGCAGAGTGGCGAGGGCAGCTGCAACTGGAGCTTTGTGCTGCTGGGTGGGGCCGGGCCGAGCTGGCTGGGGCTTCCAGGGGCGGCTGCAGCTTCTCACTGCGCTGAGGTTCAGTGGCTTCTTGCAGCCCCTGAACCTCAGCGTGGCAAGAAGCCCCAGAGCCGCATGGTTCTGGGGCTGCTTGCCACCCTGCAAGGCAGGGTGCAGGGAGACCAAAAGGGCAGAGATGGGGGAAAATAGGAGGAGGAGGTGAGGGGGAGACAGTCCCTTACCTTGGAAGAACCAAGGCTCGGAGCTGGGAAGGATCAAGTCAGGAATGGCTTGAATCGGCATGGGTCCTTGGCTAACAAGCAGGGGGATTCAGTTAACGATGGCAATGGGGAGTGCTGGGATTGCCATCGCTAAGTCATGTGGTCATGTGACATTGAGTTTCACAACTACATTGCTTAGGGACAGAAATTCCGGTGCCAAGTGCTATTGTAACTCAAGGACTACCTGTAACACACTTTATAGCAAATTTTGCTATATTATTTTCCATTTTTAATAGCGTATTTTAATTTCTAGACATATTTGAATACATTTCCTGTTCCTAATATTTGCAATTTATCTTTTTATAGTGTGATCTAAAATTCTAAATCACTATAGTATTTATTCCTACTTTCTGTTGTTTAAGCCAAGATGAGCACAAACATATAGAACAAAATATTGAAAGAGAGCTTTATTTTTATCACACATGCACAGAGCTCTCTTGCAAATAAGTAGACAATTACCATGCACAAATAACTTTTGGTCCTTGACCACAGCTGTTTTAAATAATTTTAATAACCTGCTAAGACTTTGCATCAATGCCTCAAGCAATTATTTATGGTGTAGCCTATAGTATAACTAAACATGTAAACGTATGAATATTCTGGAAATGAGAATGAGAATATCCTGTTCTATCATTCACCCTCACAAAGCTCTGCACAGACAAGAAGAAGGCCACAATATATTTTATTCAACAATAATTTCATTTTAAAATATTTGACCAATTAATAATTTAAATCAATGCAATGTGGTTTTTCCGAGATGTACTGTATACATATCAGATCTACAGAAATATATGAGACAGGGTATATCTGGATTACTAATTGGCCTGGAGCTGTATCTTTTCACTGCTCCTTAATCTGCACAGTGGCTGTAAGAAACCATCTACATTTTATTTCATTAACTCCCCCTTTTTTTTTTTTGGTGGCTCCTGCCAAAGATCTGCATTCACAAACTCTCAAGGCATTATTCAGGAAACAGCAAATTCACTGGAAGCTTCCTTCCATATATTAACAATATACTGAGGAAGGTGTGGACAGAAGATACGGACAGAAGATAGATATGCTTTTATGCAGTTTGCATTTGTGCCATAATCTTAAGAAAATTTAAATAAACTTGTCATACTGCCTAAAGCTCTGGAATGTATTAAACTTAGCTACAGATATATACTTTCACTTAGGCAAAAATGAATGGGAGCATCATCTTAAAAGAGTTTGGTTGTGGAAGACTGGTGATTATCAATCATAACCCAAGTGTTTTTCCCCTGAAGGTATTACCTTACTTGTCAAAATGGCCAACAGAGATTTATCAAGAAGTGAAGAAATTCTCTTTACCCAGTTTAGCACTTCTTGCTGTCCTCCTCAGCCTGGGAGCGAGGGTTCCAGATTGCTGCAGACCTTGAACTCATGCTGATGCTTTTAAATGCAAGGTTTCTCTGTAATAAAGTTATTTTAATCTATGATTTACTCCCAGGCAAAATGGTACACTTGGTATATATTACCAAAACCTGAGTGGGTGAGGAAGGGGAGGTGACTCTTACTGAGATATGCCCATATGGGTTTTGAATATTGTATCACCATTGACCCCAAGATACTGGGAGATGAGAGATGCTTCTCCATGGGAGGCCATACTACTCACCAGAAGCTCTGTTCTGTAGGTGGCTGGGTGTGAGACCCTATGTGTGCAGTTAGGCCAGAGTGTTAGCCCTACGAGGTAGACCAAATCAAGAAACCGACTATAACTATTTATTACTGAGATAAGCTATAGTAACAGAATCTTGCAACTTGGCTTGTGTTTTACTTCCCCTCTCCCCACCTCTTATACCCCACTGAGTCAGCCTGAGTCTCTTCCTAACACTATCTCCTTTCCCAGGGCTGAAGGAATGCTTCCGCCCTTGTTGTTTCTTCAATGGCTTCCAAATATTCCCTTCAAGGCCATCTCTGTGGTTCTCTACACTGAGGGACAAGTTAGGGATGCTGCTGTTATACCATCTTCCCAGCTGTACAACAGTGTCCTTGTCTGAGCTTTTTGATCTCACCTCAGGGTTCGTAACTGACAAAACAAGGATGCTAGTGCCAGGTGATTTCAACTTGCTGGCTCTGGGGATGGGATTGTCCCGGGTCATCACAGGCCTGATGCATAAAGGAGGTAACTCATTACTTCTGCTTTATCCCTCGCAACAGTTGAGACATGATGGAGGACTGGAAGGATAGATATGACATCTAGTCCCTCATCATGGAAATATCACCTTCTAGTAACCATGAGATTGACCAGAGCCATGACTCTGCAGGGGATTGGAATAATTCTAACGGTCTACCCCAGGAGTCTGAAAGACCCAAATATGTTCCAGAGGGAAATGGGGGAGTTTCTCAGCCACTTGGAAAGCAATTCTGTTGAGAAATTGCTCAACCTCTGGAAAAAGAAGGTGATGACGGCTCTTGAAAGTATTGCCCTTATGGTCTCCCTCTGTGCACCAATCCCAGGGAACTTAGTTTACTGAGGACTCTGGAAGATGCAATGCCAGAAGGGAAGCCTGAAGTAATGCTGGCAGAAGACAAAGGGCAAATCACACTGGACATAAGTACCTGCCCAAGTTCAGGACTACACTGTGGTGGTAAGCACAGCAAAGTTTACTTAGTTCTCTGCCCTTCATCCAGTGAATGCCACCCAGTGATATTTTTTAAACTGACCTGGACACTTTTAGGAAAGATGGATTGGAAGATCTATTAGGGGGTTGTTGGGTCATGTTAGCAGGACACTTCAGGGATAAAACCACTCATATTCACTCAAAAGTTAGAAGCCAGATGGACTGAGTCTGAAGTGACGACAAGGATAATGGCCAAATCACTACATCCAAGATGAGGCAGAAACATTAAGTACACAAAAGCACAACAGAGCAGAAGATATAATGGGGAGAACAAGAGGTCCATGTGTTTTGTCTATTAAACCCTTATTATGATCAGGATGAACTGATCATAATACAAAAGAAGTTATGAACTCATGAAAACCACACAAAACTCAGAGAGACAATGAAACCTGGAAGTCAGTGAATCAATTTTATAAACAAAGGTAATGCTCTTTTTCATATTTCTGTTGAACACCCTATTCTACTGTTATACCCTGATTCTCAACTGATTTTCTAGGATGTTACTATGATCAATCAATCAATCAATCAATCATATATATCTGTAGGGAATGTAAACAACCTGTTGCTTCTTTGCTTCTGTACCGCAAGCTTTTGTCTTGTCCAAATTGCGTGTGGCTTTATCGCAAGGCTCTGGAAGGCTTCAAAGCCTCATGAGAAAGCCACAGGCAATTATGGACAAGGTACTATAAGGAATGGTTAGACTAACTGCTTATTTTGCTTCTGTACCTCAAGCTTTTGCTGACCTAGTGACTGTGTGGCTGAGGGTCAGTCTAGATGCTATTAAGGAAACTAGAAAGGCTTCTTTTGCAAATAGAGAACCCAGGAAAGTTACAAGATGCTGAGCATGTAAAAGTTAGGCTGATGGTAATAGGTTATAAGAGGAAACGGGGGGGAAATGTGGTTAAGCTAAAAGCCAAATGTCTTGCTTGCTCATATCAAAGGTCCTGAAAAGGGGGAACATCTGCAATTTTCCCCGTTCCTCCTCCCTGCTCCCAGAGCGAACCATGCTAGCTCTGAAAATAAGGAAGTGCCTCCCACAGCTAGATCTTAGCCTGAAAAAGGGAAGAATGACCCAGAACAGGGGTCTACAGGGACTTATAAGGAATAAGAGTTAGGGGCTTTCATGGGAGGGAACTCATTTGAATTAATATAAGCAAACGGGAGGGGAATAATATATTCTGGAATTAATATAAACAAACAAGGGTGGAGAATAATGTATTCTGTTTAAGTTTCTTTGATTGGCTGTAAAAACCCATTTTTATTATAATGGTACTAAGTTCTGCCATTTTAAAATACTATAAAAGCTGTTGTAAACTGTTTTAAGGTGTGGCTGTTCTCTGTCTCCTTGCTGCCAGCCGGACGGAGAGTGGTCCACCCTGCTTTTCTCTCGGCCAACAATAAAAGCTGAACCTTCTTTGGAAAAACCTCGGTCTAGAGTCTCATTTGGATTTACAGATTCTGGGCTAGAAAACCTTACATATCTATATATCAATATCAATACTTATATTCCAGCCAGTCTTGACTCCTGGCAACTATATAGATAAGTCCATACATTTTTCTAGGTGGCATTTTTGGAACTGGGGTGCCACTGGGGCTGAGAGTATCTGACCTAAAAACCAACTGGCTTTTGTGCCAAATGTAGGACAAGAACTCAAATTTCCCTGCTCCTAGTCTGGCACTTTAACTATCTGGCCAAATCAGTTTGTATATGTGCACAGAGGTAAAAACTGAAGTGGAATTGCAAAAGAGGTGGAGGTTAAAAAATATTACAAGAATTAAGTGATTCTCCAACAAGAACCTTCCTAGACAGAAAGTTGTTCAAAAAAGACTCTATCATTAATTATTAATATTAGATAATATTGTTAATTTATGTACGTTTTTTTAATGTGCTCCACTGAGTGGTGCACAACTTTTGTAAACACATAATCTTTCAAATATCGCCTTTTTCCTGCAGAAGGAAGGAACCATCTATTTCTGCCTGAACTCAGTGTGAAACAGATCTTTGATTCAGAATCCACACTCACTGTATCTGAACATCTTTTATAAGTACAGCTTTTTTGGATCAAGGCAAAAGGCCTATCTAATACATCATTCTGTATCACGCAGTAGCCAACCAGAGGCATCAGAAACTTTATAAACAAAGTAATGGATTTATGTTGCTTCCCAACATCTGGTGTTTAAATACACTCCTTGTGATTCAGGAGGTAGTATGTTACCAAGAAAATTGCACAGAGTGAAGCAAGGATTTTACTTCTATACAGCCCTCAAGTTTAGCAGCTACTCCCAGCTCAGTTCTCCACAAATCTGTCTAGTACTTTTACAAACCTGTATAAATTTGTGGCCATCGTTGTATCTGAGGGCAGCAAATTCCATACAGTAACTATTTGTTGTGTGCTTTTCTGTACCCATCTTGAACATTCTCACATTAAGTTTTGATATATGATCCCCATTGTGAGAAGGGAGAAAAAACTCTGTATTTTCTTCTTCTTTTAATTAGAAATTTTTAATGTAATAAAATATAACAAAGAGAAAAAAGAAAGAAAGAACAAAGATAGAAAATAAGAGATGGAGAAACAAGAAAAAAATTGAAAAACAAAAGGAAACATGGAATTGTGCCTTCTTTCTTTCTATCAAGTAATTGTCATCTTAAACTTTTCCCCAATCTTTTTGTCCCATTTTTAATCCCTCCATAACTTTGTATTTCCCATGCTATGCAAGACTATGCTCTATCATGCATCCCACATCCTTTCACCTGTATAAGCTAAAATATAAATTGCTGTGATTTTTCCCTATATAGAGAAGTTCAGCCTAGTCCCTTAATCATCTCTATTGCCCTTTTCCATACCATTTCCACTTCCAGTGCTTTTTTTTTTTTAAGAAGAGAAAAACATCAAATATGCTTTAGAGTCTCTAAAAGTCTCTAAAATTAGCATGGATTGTTAATAAATGAGGTTTTATAGGTAATATTGCACTACTGATGAATTATTATTGTATTGTTGGAATACATGAATCCAAGATAGAAAGCAAAAACAGCAAGCACCGCTGAAGTTACACCAAAAGGCACTAGAGCAGAATGCTATGCTTGTACAGTATACTGAAAAGTAATTTATTCTAAATTTCACAGTACTAATTTATAAGGATTGCAGTCCGTTTTCTTTGAGACAAGGGGAAATCTAAATAAAGCCTTATGTGAAAACAACCAAACCTGGCAGCACAATTTTCTTTATTGATGTCAAATATGATTGAGAGTGACTAACACACCAACAAGATTGCCAACAAATAGTGCTGTCATATATCACAGTCTTAATGTATGTACTGTCAGAGGCCTCAAGCTGATCTGGAAAAATTTTGATTGATCCTGGGATTTTACTAGCTGCCTATTTTGTATTATTCAGACTTTTGTTCCCATGCTTCCTACCAACTACTATATATACTCAGCCCATCCGCAGATAGCTGACCCTTGAATTTTTAACCAAAATACCATGAAAAATGCACCTTCAGCAGATAAGGCAACCCTTGACATTTTTGTATGTTTTAATTTTCACAATTGGCTTATCCAAAGGGGGTGCATTTTTCATGGCATTCTTATTAAAAATTCGAGGGTTGGCTTATCCACAGATGGACTACCCACGAGTATACATGGGAAATACGGGTACTTTAAAAAATTATTGCTGTATATACTCATAGATCAGCCCCGGATAAGCCAAACACAATTTTTGGGGTGTATTTTTGACCCTAAAATTCTTCACTTATATATGGTAGCTGTCACACTCCAACAACTTTTTCATTGCCCAAGTACATAGAAAAATATATTAGTTCTCAAGAAAAAGAATTCAGTGTTCTCCCCAGATATACACATGTCAATGTGCAGCTGTTGGTGATTTCTTATCTACTTTATGTAGTTATTTCTTGTCTGGATTTCTGCTTGCACCTTAGCAGAACTGTCTCCATCTACTTATAATAATACTTATGACAAAACAATTTAAATGTTCTACCGTCAGAATAAATTACAGGGTGGAGAGATGGAAACCAAATTAAAACTCTGAACCCAGATTTGGAACTGAGAATGGAAGATAACTGGAGAAGGAAGCAAGGTTTGTCAGCCAGATTAGGCATTTTAATTTCACTTGGGCTAGACCTGACTCTGAGTGCAAATATCAGTCATATTATTGTTGCTATTTTTCCTTTTATGGATTTAACTGTTTTCTTTGTCCCTGAACAATTAATTAATTAATACTGATCTGAAGGGTTTTTAAATATGCATAAAGTGCCTTTGAAGGGGAAAAAATGCAGCTTATACATACAACCCAACATAATACAAAACATCCACAGGTGAAGGTTTTGCAAAAAGAGGAAAAGAAAACAACATTCAGTGGAGAAGTAGCCAAGAGGAAAGTGTGCTCTGAATTACTTCAAGTAGCTGTTCCATTTTGAAAGAATTCAAAATGCAGCTAAACATGAATGGCAAGATTTTCTTGGGCACTCATACCACTCTCCTTGCTTCCTCTCATTTGTTTATTCTTTTAATTGAAAAAAGGGGGTGACAAGGGGGAAAGCTGTCATACTGCAAAGTGAAGGCTCAGCCTCCAGCAGATGGATTTCCAGTAATGTCTCTGGATCCCATACAGACACCACAGACATTCTTAGAAAATAAATAGTGGATAGGTGCAGTTTGCTATCTTGTTTAGAAATGTGCACCCTTGACTTTCCTCTCCCTCCACAAAATAAACCTCAGGTAGTAGAAAACTGTCTGGAAGACTAGGTGGGATGGCAGGGAGCAACTTAGCCAATTTTTATTCTGGTGAAAATCTGGTGAATGGGTGTTTTGTGACTGACTACCATAATGGATGTGGCCATTTTGTGAATGCACCTATAATGTGATTTCAAAATTCCATGTGTCTCCAGTGGCCCCAAACAGGCGGAGACTCAGATTTAATCTCTATTATGAACTCTTCACCATCAGATCCTTTTCCTTTGTTTCTCCCTCTTCTCGTCCCCCACGCTTTTTTAAAAAGATATATTCCAGCACATTTCTGGGAGGCCCAATTCAAAATGTAAAGAATGAAATCATTTTCAGTATCTGCATTTTTGCTTCCTCTCATCTTTTCTATGGGGAGAGTCTTTGTGGGGGAGCTTGAACTGAAGTTGATTCTCAGTGGCCTAAATCAGGAGGCCAAGGTTTCCTGACTCCAAGGTTTGGGACCTGGAGTAAAAAGATGTGAGTTCAAATTTTCACTTAGCTGAAATGATACTGTTTGGTCCTGAACTAGACACCCCCTTTCGTAATAGGGCAGCTACATATGCAATCTTAATTTTCTTAGAGGAAAGGTGAGGCATAAATGTATACATAAGTACTGTACTAATACAGTGGCTGGATTTAAATGGTTTTTGACATTGATACACATGCTTCTTTTTTTTATTCCTTCTTTTTTTTTAATTAGAAATTTTTAATGTAATAAAATATAACAAAGAGAAAAAAGAAAGAACAAAGAAAATAAGAGATGGAGAAACAAGAAAGAAATTTCTTGTTTCTGCACCATTATTATTATTACTATTATTATTATGAGAAAAAACTATGATATTAGAAATCCAATTTTGAGATCACTCACAAATAGCTGCCATGGGGTTTGTCTATTTGTAAAACACTGCCATTATGGGCATGGGCAGGTACAATGTGATAAATAATGTGATGTACCATTTGCTCACTGCCATCTCTTTTGGAATTTTTTCTACTGTCTGTTGTTACTTTGGTTCTTTTTTCTGGTAGATGGGAACACTCTCAAAGTATGGAGCTGCAGCCACAATTTTTACTTTCAAATAGTTATAGGCCTTTTTATGGAACCCAAGGGCATTTTTATACATAAATTTGATGCTTTGGGCTGGCATTTTACTCTGAATTAGGTGAACTTCCTATTTAATCCTTAAAAAAACCCCTACACCTTTAAAAATCAGGAATAGCAGGAAACCTTAGAAAGGACTTCATAGCAAAATTTGTGCCCATGAACACCATTTTATCCACTATGGTCTAAGAATTTCTGAGTAACTCTGAATTAGAACTGTCATGGTTAGTTACTGAAACGCCTGCCAGAGTTTCAAACCCAGTATCTCTTTAAATGAGAGTGCCACACTTTTAGTTCACATAAGTTCCGTTTTCATGTATAAAGTTTGGGACACACAAAGACAGAAAGTTCACACCCAGAACATCAAACTTTTTGTGAAAGTTTTAAATTGCCTTTGGGGCAAAGAAGGGAAAATGGGAGAGAAAAATACCTAATTCCTTGGCTTGTTATGGCTCATTCACGTAATGCTCTAACATCACAAGTAAAGACACTTTTGCTGAGTGACATGCAAACCACTTCAAATTCAAACTGTTTCAAGCTTGAAATAGCAGTCTTGACTTTGAAACACATTGTTCCAGCCATGCCAGAGTATTCCACTGCTGTTCTGACCATCCTCAGAAGAGTTCTAGAATGGCTGGAATAGTGTCAGAACACTTGCAGTAAAGTTAGAACAACTATTTCTGACTCAAAATGCAGTATACAGAAACTATTTAGAACCTGAAATGTTTTGCACACCACTATTGCACTCACACTGTTAAAACACACACACACACCTTGTGATAACAACAATCAGTGCACTTCTATGATTGTTCTGGCTCCTTCTACACATTCTCAAGATTTTGTAATGATTGAATCCTCCTTCACTTTAGTTCCCAGTCCCAGGATTAGAAGAGCCAGTAGGGCTTACTCTTTATATACCTCTCCCCCTGCTACATAATGGCATTCCTGAGGCTGCTGAGGTAGTGGTGGAGTTCCCTCAACTGATAGTGTTGGGGGACTTCATCTTATCTTCCCTCAGTGAGAAGCCTGGAGTTCATGGCAACTGTGACAACCATGGATCTGACCCAACTGATTGAGGGCCCAAAGCACATGAGAGGTCACAAAGTTTTTCAGCTTGGGACAGATACATCATAATTGAAAGTGGGGGACACTGAATTTTTCCTTTTGTCATGGGTGTATTACTGTGCAACCGCGCCCCCCTACCATGAGGAAGGAACTGTTAGACTGGTCCAGCCCAGGTGTCTGATGGATCCTGTCACTTTCAGAGGACCGCTGAGGAGTTCCCCAAAGATCTGTTGGGCATCTCAACTAAGACTGTGGTTGCCCACTGGGTGGGGGTGCAACCCATCTGGTCCTTGATCTTTCAGCAGGCTTCAATACCTTCAACCATAGTAACTTTCTGGACTACCTCTGAGGGACTGAAGTGCAGGGGTCACTGTTTTGCAGTGGTTTGCCTCCTTCCTGAAGAGGCTTTCTAGTAAGCATTGGTGGGAAAGGAGATCTGTTTGGAGACTTCTACTCTGTGGAGTGCCTCAGGAATCTTTCCTCTCTCCATTCCTTTTTAGAATCTATATGAAGGCTGCTAGAGGAGATCATCCCAAGGCACGGGGCTTGGTATCATCAACATGATGACGACCCCCAATGATACATCTCATGTCCCAGGCTAAACTGGCAATATGATGGAAGTAGTGACCCAGTGCCTGGAGGCTGTCCATGTTTGGATATGAAGAAGCAGGCTCAACTGAATCCTTTAGCGGCTTTGGGTTTGTGAACATAATGATTCCAAGGAAATTCCATTTTTTTTTTACTCTGGATAGGGTGTCTATAATTTGGGAATTTTAAATTCATAGCTCCTGCTTAAGAATAGGGGGCAGCTGTGGCTAGGAGAGCTTTCACACAGTTGCATCTTGTGAATCAATCGCAACCTCTCCTAGACCAGGGAGCTCTGCTCATAGTCACTCGTTCCCGAATCACATGTGTGGACTACTGTAATGTGCTCTATCAGGGGCTGCCCTTGAAGGACATCTGGAAGGTACAGTTGGTGCAGAATGCAGCAGTCCAACTGTAATGAGTATGTCCTGATAAGCTTGGGTGACCTGTTGCTCTGGAAGCTGCACTGGTTATCAGTCAGCTTCTGAGTGCGATTCAAAATGCCAGTTGACAGCTTTAAGGCCTTTCATGGCTCCAGATCTGGTTAACTGAGGGACCTGTAATAATCTGACCATACAACCAGATCCAGTAGGGTTAATTCCCTCCAGGTCCTGTCCTTACAGAAGTGTCACCTGACGAGGCCTCAGAAACAAGCAGTAGCCACCCCTCCCTCTTTTGAAACTCCCCCACAGCAGAAATTTAATCAACCTCATCCTTCTTAGGCTTCAGGAAGACTTTGTAAACCTACCTCTTCCATCCGCCACAAGAGGAGAGTCTTCTGTAATGTGGAGATTGCAGAGGCTTGGTATTTGTATTTGTTGGTGTTTATTTCTTTGATTTTTAAAGCATTTATAAGTATTGGGGTTTTCCGGAATATTTTTTGTATTGTTAGCCACCTAGAGCCTGCAGGAATGGGCTCCACACAAGTAACCTAAATAAATAAGAAGCAAATAAATAAATACATTGCACTACATGGAAGGGATGCTATGGTGGGGAGCAGCTGGCCTTCTGAAGAGGAAGCCAGCCTGATGTGCCCAAAGGGAGTCACCTGACCTGCCGAGAGCCAACATAGGAAAAGAAGGGGGTTCTGTCAAGTTTGGAGCAGGAAGAGTTTTGGGTGTGGCTTTGGTGAGGGAGTTGGCTGGAGTCCTGGGTGAGGGGTGACCTCAGGCAAGGTGGAAAGTTAGCTTAGTTAGAATTGCATCAGGGTTGGGGGGTTTTTGTTTTGGTATTTAAACTGACTGTTGTGTGAGTGGAAACTTGTTTTCTTTTGGTGCTTTTCATAAAATTGATTTTTGTTCCAATTGACCAGTTGCCTTCTATCACCCACCTCAACTGAGCTACAGACTCCCAAAGTTTTTGTTTGCTTTCCTTTCTGTATTTAGCCAGACCTGGGCTGGGGGGGAGGTTAGGATCTCCCCTTTCATCTTCTCCTGGTCCCCCAGAGGGCTGGTGTGGAAGTAGAAACCAGTTTATAATGAAGGGGGGGGCAGCAAGGAGGCCTCATCTTCCAGTCACTGGTCACCCCCAGGCATGGGTTACCTCAGAACTGAAGGACCTCAGAGGGCGCCTGTTCCTTCATTACAGGCACATTTCTTGATCTTCCTGAGGAAAGACGGAGGGGCTGGTTCGACCCTGAGGGCACCTTTCCTTATTACAGATTCAAAAATGAGGACTGCCATTTTTGTGTCATATATGTGTAGGGAACGTAAACAACCTATTGCTTTTTGCTTCTGTACCTCAAGCATTTGCTGACCTAGTGACTGTGTGGCTGAGGGTCAGTCTAGATGCTATTAAGGAAACCAGAAACGCTTCTTCTGCAAATAGAGAACCCAGGAAAGTTACAAGATGCTGAGCATGTAAAAGTTAGGCTGATGGTAATAGGTTATAAGAGGAAACGGGGGGGAAATGTGGTTAAGCTAAAAGCCAAATGTCTTGCTTGCTCATATCAAAGGTCCTGAAAAGGGGAAACATCTGCAATTTTCCCCGTTCCTCCTCCCCGCTCCCAGAGCGAACCATGCTAGCTCCGAAAATAAGGAAGTGCCTCCCACAGCTAGATCTTAGCCTGAAAAAGGGAAGAAGGACCCAGAACAGGGGTCTACAGGGACTTATAAGGAATAAGAGTTAGGGGCTTTCATGGGAGGGAACTCATTTGAATTAATATAAGCAAACAGGGGAGGGGAATAATATATTCTGGAATTAATATAAACAAGGGCAAAGAATAATGTATTCCGTTTAAGTTTCTTTGATTGGCTGTAAAAACTCATCTTTATTATGCTTTCTGATGACAGAAAAGATATAAAAGCTGTTGTAAACTGTTTTAAGATGTGGCTGTTCTCTGTCTCCTTGCTGCCAGCCGGACGGAGAGTGGTCCACCCTGCTTTTCTCTTGGCCAAAA
This sequence comes from Python bivittatus, assembly GCF_059951505.1. Classification (NCBI taxonomy): domain Eukaryota; kingdom Metazoa; phylum Chordata; class Lepidosauria; order Squamata; family Pythonidae; genus Python; species Python bivittatus. The sequence goes on from NW_028277075.1 coordinate 104,903,180, forward strand.
TAAAAGCTGAACTTTCTTTGGAAAAACCTCGGTCTAGAGTCTCATTTGGATTTATAGATTCTGGGCTAGAAAACCTTACATATGCATTGCACGGAAATATCAGCTTACAGAATGTCCTTCTGGAATGGAACCCCTGCATATTCTGGAGGTTGCCTACAAATGATAAAGGGTCAAAAATTCTACTCCAGTTCCATCATCCCATGCTATATTGGTGGCTTTCCCCAAGGTTCTGCTGCTTTTCCAATAACAATTTTCTAAACTAGGCAGAATCTTACAAGAGAATGGGCACCAAGCATATGCTGGAATCTTGGACTGATCTGAAAGGGCTAAATAAACCCAAGGCAATATGCAGGCTTGTAGCTGTAAGGCACTGACTATACAGATTCTGAATTGTTTCAGCAAAATCCCTCACACAGAAGCAATTGCTTAATGCAGATCCCTGCTGGACATCACGGTAGTAAAAAAAATTGCAAGGGGCTTCACAAAGGCATGAAGCATTCTGTCAACTGCTCCACAAAGCTGCAGAGTATTAGAGCCTCTGAAAGGCACTGCTGAACGATTACTCAACTCTACTAGAAAAACTAGACTGAAATAGATTTCTCTCACTTCTCAGTTCATCAGCTGTTTTATTTACTTTTTCTTATTAGCACACCAGCAAACAAGTTCTTAAATATGAAAAAAGGCCTTTGCCTATAGCTGAAATAACTCTAAAAATTGTTACTTGTAGTAATAATTAATTGTAAAATAGCATACAGATTGGAATTTAGGAAATGTCCTCAAAATGTCTATACTGAGGATTTGCATTCATTTCTTTTTAACATGGTCAACTTAGTTTGTTCAAAGTAAGCCACTGGCTTGCAAACAGTAAGTAGCAGCAACAGCTTAATAGTCTAAAATGTTCACAGTATTATTCTGCCGGATCGTATGAACTAAAGAATTACTTATAATTCTTCAAACAAGCCCATCATTTCTTAGCTTAGCCACTGCATTGTTTCATAAGCGTTCTACCTTGTGTACTCTTTCCAAATCGTCTTACTCAGTGTGTATTGGCACTGTCTTGATGTAAACCATTAAAGAGCAAAAGGACTAATCACATTTACAGGTAAATGGTTTCAGTGGTAAATGATTATTCTTTTATTGGAAGAGACCTTACTGTTGTCAGCTATTCAACAAAAATAAGATGTTGAGTTGGCAATATTCCTTGGAGTCAAACTGAAGATGAAATGCCCTCAACAGAATCTATAGCAGAAAGGTGGGAGTGGCCAAGAGACCCAAATGTCCGATCAAGGGTGTCAGTTTTATAACAATATTTGTGATATTCAGCTACTCTCTTGATATTACTGCTAGCATTAATCAACTTGATAGCAAAATGCTCCCTTCCGCAAAGTGCCTTGTAAAGTTTGGCTCAAGTACCAGTCCGGCAATCGCTATATTTTTTCCTCATTTACAGTATAATAAATAAATCAGTGAACAATGGAAACCAGCACATGCCAAATACACGAAATGCTTACAAAATCATAAAATATTTTTTCTGACAATGTCCTTTCCTGTTGAAAGACCAATTAAGAAAACAAAGACAAGGCAGGGCAGAGTCCAGGAGAATATTGCCGGCTGAGGTTTTCCTCTATTAACATAATGGGAGAATATTATCTTTAAAGCCAACTAAAGCCAATGTTGGGCTTTGCAGCTCTGACACTAATTCCAAGCCACCTCTGGAGAATGGTATCTGTCAGGTTCAGCCCAAAGAACTCCCCGAGACAGTGCAGATACAATTCTGTTGCGTTTATTAGCTTCCACCTCAAGACAGAAATCTCTCTAGACTGAACCTAAGTTCCCAAGCCACCAAGCCACAACACCATGAATTCCTTAGGGTGGTGCCAGTCTCATCTTCTTAACCTTCCCACGCTCCTGTTGGGGGCTAAGGAAACGCTTATCTCCCTGAGTGTGGCCTTCATAACACCATTCCATCACAGTATCTGACCTTTTCCTGAAATCTGCTGCTTAGGAGGAAAAAAAAGTTCTTGCCTAGTAATACTCATTTTGGACTCTGGATCCATCAACTGGTAGCTTCATCTTTACACAACAGATGGAGAGTTTCCAAACAATTAATTCTAAGGAAATGTGGTACTTTACTGTACAACAAAGAAGATTGTCCCTCTCACCTTCCCTCTCTGGAAGAACTGCCTAGGATGCTATGCAGCTTCTCCTGATGTTTGAATGTCTTTCTTTTTTAATGCAGGGGTTCATTCTGTGAATGGGAGGACAGTGGCAAGGGAAAGTCCAGAATACAAAATAGTCCAAATTGCCCTCTGAAGATCCCTTGACAGTCTTCTCCAGATGCTGAAAAGCCCTTGAGCTGAAGGTCATGAAACCCAAGTATGTCTCTTCAAATATACTTCCTACTACCAAATTAGGGATGGACTTGAAACAAACAGCATATTTTGTAATGGTCACAAAAGTGGCTAGTATGGTAGTCCGAGATGATGACTATTTAAAATTCAAACTGCAAAAAAAAAAAAAAATGGTTGAGATGATTTTAAATGTTTTTGAAAAAAATTAAAATAAATTCTAATAGGAAAAATTGGAACACATCGTTGCTCTTACCCCCTGAAACTTTCTTTAGATTAAAAAGGGATATTGGAACATCCCACAAATAAAGAAAAATGGAGGTAATTTCAATTTCTTTAAATAAAACCTCTAGATTATAAAACTAACAGATTACAGCAGAAAGAAAGTAAACTGATTTCTTTTACATTCTTTTCAATTAGCACATCTCTCAATCTGAAGAAAAATAACCTCTCAGAAATAAGTATTTCCATTTGTACCATGTTTTCTTAATGTTTTTCTTTTTGTTTTAATTTTTTCCCCTTTTGGTCAATTTTCCCATGAGCAGTCACACATTCAGCAACATCAAACAACAGATTTGGCACAATATTTTCGCAGCCTACCTGCCAAGAGTAAGCCTACTAGAAACAATATTGTGGTTCTTTGCTGATATTTTTGTTTCCAAAATGGTATGGCTGCCAAAAAAAAAAAAGGGGGGGGGATGCCGCTGCTTCTTAACTGCATGGAGAACATTAATATTACAACACACCATACCTCAACAAATCATCCTAGACCTCCATAGAACCTTCCATTTTTAAACGTATTAAGCTCAACAATACCAGTTTTTAGAAATCCCTGTTAACTGGCCATAAATATAGGAGGCAATTTTCAGCACATGTTCTGCTCTATTTTAATTTCATACATGTATGAGATACTGACATGACCAAAGTTTCTTATCTCTGCATACAAACTCACAGCATGTTTGTAAAAAGTTTGTATAGTTTTTATTATTTGATCTCCTCTGAGAATATTGCATACTGTATATCCACAAGTAGAAATGGTTTGATGAAATGCCAATAGTGACTTAGACTACTAAGCTATGTAGCAATAATTTATATTATATATAGCCTACTTATTTGTGCACAGATATAGCCTACTTTAAAGATTATATGAATGTAATGAGTAATGAGAGTCAGTTTGGTGTAGCGACTAAGCTGCTGGCCTAGAAACCAGAAGACAGTGAGTTCTAGGCCTCCCACAGGGATGAAAGTTAGCAGGGTGACTTTGGGCCAGACCTTCTGTCTCAGCCCAACCCACTTCAGAGTTGTTGTTGTAGGGAAAATAAAAGGAGGGAGCATTAGGTATGTATGCCACCTCCAGCTGACCACAGGATAAAACGCAAATTAATAATAATGATGATGATGATGAAATGAAATCTAAACAGTTTACTATGTGAGAGGAAAAAATGGACTGAGATGACTTATAATGTATTAATTAGAACCTTCCTTTGACTCTTCACATAATTATAAATAATTTAGAGATGACCACTATGTGGTGAGAAAGTGATAAGGAAGAAAGCTGGACACTGAGTTGAACTACTGTACAAACAGAGAAGCTAGGGAAAGTTATTAAACACAGGGTTCCTAGACATGTATTAATTTCTAGACCCAGCCCCTGGATAAGCAAGGGAAATTGAAGCAAAAAAGCCAACTTGATATGTAGGAAGTGTACAGAGTAAGTGTACAGAGTAAGGAAGATGACCTAGACAGAGATAGGACACATCTGTTACCAAAGCAACAAGGGGAGACAGGTCCAAAACAAGCAGAAATGTGAAAGCAGCTCAGGCAGACACCTACCTAATTCACATGAGTACAGTATAAGGTGGTGGTGGGGGAATAAAGCACACTCAAATTTGCAAGATTCTGTTACTATAACCAATTATAACCAAGATTCTGTTACTATAACCAATCTTAATAAAAGTACTTTTAGCCTTCCTGTGGAATTGATTTCTAGGTCTGGTTTACACAGTGGGGCCGACAGAAACCTATAAAAACTCCCACTTTACAAAGAAAGGAGGAGAAGACTTCATCTTCAACCATGGATCCACTCATGCATAAACTCAATCACTTTGGCCTAGCTACCCAAAGAGTAATGATGTATGAAAATATTATATGAATGTGTGAATGGATGAATAATAGGAAATTAAAATGCAATGTTATTTAGGCTTACAAGAATTTCAAATTCCAAAATCTGCTTTAGTTATTAATCTTCAGATTCACTAATGTATTGAATGTAGCCTCATGCTTGGATCGCTTAGTACCTCTGATGATTCTGCAATGCAGACCAGCCATGTTTGGGCATATAGTTAAATAATATTGTGCTTCTGTGTATAACAATGGCACAGGTAGCCATTCTTAAATCATTAATCCAGGGACAGGCTATAGTTCCAAGACTGTATGCGGACCTCAATGTCCTTTTTCATTTCCTCCACAGCCTTCTTCAACCATACAAATGAATTTCAACAGCACAATGGCCAGCAAAAGGTGGTTCAGTTTCTTATCATTTTAAGATGGTAACATGATCATTTTTAAAATAAGATGTTTAAAAACAGGGAACAAAATAAGAAACCTACCCACTTCGAACTTCAAGGGAAAAAATGAAAAATTCTACCTCCATCTTGTATGTGACACAATCTCACCCACTGTACCTCTGACCCATCAGCTGTGGCTCATCCTCCCTCCCCAAATGTTATGTGCAATTCCTGCTACTAGATTTCCCAATCCTGCCTCAGTTTTTTGTATTCGTATTTATATTCCACTCCACAGTTGGAAATCAGCCAGGGACAGGACGATTTGTTTATACTTAGTGGACAACATGATCGTACTGAGAATATGAGGATTCTAGCTGAGCTAAATCACAGAAAGGCTTCCACCAAATAACTGAGATTTCCTTTTTTATTTTTGGCATAGGAACTTAGAAGAACCAGTGTAAGATAGGTAAGATTCTGAGGAGATCAAGGATTTGACAGAATAAAGCTCATGGTAAAAATATATCAGTGTGATCCTGAATTAAATGAAAATGTTCTAAAACAAAATACTGGCATAAAAATATAATTCACATAAATACATATAAATGTAACTGACCAGGTTAAATATTTCCTTTGTACAACTTTTCAACAGGGACTCATTTGAACTAAATGAACAACAATGAAATGAAATGAAATGAAATGAAATGAAATGAGACTTGAAATCTTTAGGGTTTAAGCACTCAGGAAATCAAACCTTAATTTTGATGTGAGTTATTCAATTATTCCCCTGAATGGAACAGAATCATTAAGAAGCTATATTTCCCTATGGAATTAACTATTTTAACACTATAAAATAACTCTATCAGTAAATTAAATATTATCTTTCATAGAATACAATCAAATCCATATATCTACCTACGTTCACCTTATGCTACATAGTACTAATGGATTAGTTTTTCTTCTTTTAGTTGAAATTATTTACACCATCATCAGACATGTTACTACTACAACAGAAAATATTTTTTTTGAAAAATTTAATTCTAAAATGAGATTTGCAAGATGGTCTTTCCCTTTATTAGGACCCCTCTCAAGGGAATATAGAAAGAGCTAACCATGCCTACTGCAGTCTCTAGTTTCCAGACTACTCCAAACTTCCTTGAGACAGAGCAGAACCAGCAGGCTGGTGTCAAGAAAACGAGAGGCTTCTGTGTAATCAGAGGAAAAAAATTTTTTTTTAAAGACAAGACAAACACCACCCTTGGGAATGTGACAGAAAGCTATGTCAGTTGTGAGTGAAATACACCATTGCCCTTATTATTTTTGTTTGAAGTGAAATACATATCCGCAGATTTACATGACCAGAGGTCACATATGATTCACTAAGGCTTTAATTACTAAAACTTCAGCAAGGAATTGCTTATTGGTTTCATGATCAATGCAAGCTATTAACATGGAATTAGGGGTACACTTCAGGTATACACCCTGGGAGAAAAGCACTGAAGATTCTTGTACTCATTTAGCTAAATAACAAACTGAGAAGTGTAATAAAAATGTTCTCAGAATTTTAAAAAGCAGATTTTTCAGTTTGATCCAAGATTGGAAGGATTCTCTGTCTTGAAATATGATGGACAATAATAGTAATTTCAGCCAATAGTTAGTATATTGCATAGTGACTATATAAGCTCTGTTCCTATTTCTAGAACAAAGCTGGCAACTCATTTTACATGGATGCGAGGGCATTTGTTGCACCCCTACACGAAGTCCAGAGCTCCCTTTATATTGTTTTCAAATAGAAGTAATGCTAAATACTTTTTAAAATGGTTAAAAGTCTCTTAAGATCTGGCAAGATGTTGCCACTATAGCATGAGAAAGATAATTTTAAGTAGAAGAAGGATATGGACTTCATTTTTGTAAAAGGCAGCATTCCCTGGATCCTACTGTACTGGACAACTTTCGTCCAGTCTCCCACCTCCCCTTCTTGGGGAAGGTGGCTGAGAAAGTGGTGGCTTCGCAGCTCCAAAGGGTCCTGGAGGAAACGGATTATCTGGACCCTTATCAGTCAGGTTTCAGGCCCGGTTATGGAATGGAAATGGCATTGGTCGCACTTATGGATGATCTCTGGCGGGAGCAGGATGGTGGTAGTGCGACCATCCTTGCTCTCCTTGATCTCTCAGCGGCGTTTGATACCGTCGACCACGGTATCCTATTGGGACGGCTCAGGGATATGGGGGTGGGTGGCACAGTTTTGTGCTGGTTCACCTCCTTTCTCCAGGGCCGATCCCAATCGGTGGTGATAGGGAGCGAGAGGTCCCATCCTCGGCCCCTTCTTTGTGGGGTGCTGCAGGGTTCGGTTCTTTCTCCTTTTCAACATCTATATGAAACCGCTAGGTGAGATCATCCGTCATCATGGGATGAGGTATCATCAGTATGCTGATGATACTCAACTATACATCGCCATCCCTGGTGAGGTAAGTGATGCCGTGACCGCCCTCTCGCGGTGCCTGGAGGCTGTGAGGGTCTGGATGGGGAACAACAGGCTCCAGCTGAACCCTGGCAAGACGGAGTGGCTGTGGGTTACTGGCTCCTCTGTATCTGGGACGTTGTCATCGTTGGTCTTGGATGGGGTAGCACTGCCCCAGACAGACCCAGTGTGTAATTTGGGGGTCCTCCTGGACTCATGGCTCCTGCTCAAAGAGCAGGTGGCAGCCGTGGCCAGGAGGGCTTTTGCACAGCTTCGGGTTGTGCACCAGTTACGCCCTTTCCTGGATCGGGATGCCTTGCAAACAGTCACTCATGCCCTCGTTATCTCCCAGACAGACTACTGCAATGTGCTCTACATGGGGCTACCCTTGAAGAATATCCGGAAGCTTCAGCTGGTCCAGAATGCGGCCGCGCGAGCGATTTTTGGGGCCTGAAGGACCCATATAACACCTCTGCTCCGTGAGCTGCATTGGGTACCAGTTTGCTTCCGGGTCCAATTCAAGGTGTTGGTTATCACCTTTAAACCCCTACATGGCATGGGCCCAGGTTACCTCAAAGACCGCCTCGCCCCCACGATCTCAACCCATCCCACCTGATCTCACAGAGAGGGTTTGCTCCGGATCCCCGCGGTAAAAGAACTTCAACTAGCGGGGTCCAGAAGGCGGGCCTTCTCTGCTGTGGCCCCCACCCTTTGGAACATCTTGCCCCCAGAGATAAGACAGGCCACCTCACTCCAGGCCTTTCGGAGGGATTTGGAGACCTGGCTCTGCCATCTGGCCTGGGACGGGGAGGGAGGATATCAGAAATGGGGTTGGCTGGCCCCTTAGTGGCCTGGTGTGGCCCCTATTGGCCTCTTGGATTTTTTAGCTTTTTTATTTTTGTAATGTTTGGTTTTTATAACTTTTAATTGTATTTCTGATTTTAGTTTGTTGTAAGCCACCCAGAGTCCCCCGTTGTGGGGAGATGGGCGGGGACAAGTCAAATAAATAATAATAATAAATAATAATAATTCAATTTGATGATAGATTTCCTGAGATATGCAGGACCTGTTTTCTAAATTGGCAAGAGGATGTCCTGTTGCTGGTTTAGAAGCCTGCATATAAGTATACGAAGTACACTTAGGATGACATTTAACAGGATCTGAAAGTAGTGATGAAGGTGGGATTTCTGTCCATTTGCTGCAATTCACAATGTTAAAAGTAGAAAGTTGCAGGAAGCTTTATCTGAAGGACTGTTGCTACCCAACACTGAATGTTGGTCACAACATCTACTATTGGACATGTCCCAGAAATTTCTGACATAGTGGAGGAGTGTGACTCTTATTTAAAAAGGTTTGAGAGATGGCTTGCTGGAAATGACTTTTTCTGGTATAGAACACAGACAAATTCCCAGCTAGTCATACTGTTTCTTGAAAACTCTCACTTCCTGTGAAACCTAATGTTTGCATACTGAACTCTTGCAGAGTCTGTCATCATTGCTGAATGCACAGGTTACTGTAATGGTATGGGATTCACCTTGGGAGACGGCAACAAGACACAACCAAGGGAACAGTCAGATAAAAGGCAGCTGAGCCCACAGAAGGGATGTGCGCAGGGCAAGAGGCTCAGAAGAGACCCTCCCTAGTTTCTTGGGCTATAAAGGAGATGAGGGGAGAAATGTACTTTCAGATTTGCAAGATTCTGTTAATATAACTTTACAATAGCTATAACTGTTTTAGCTATGGAGCTGACAAAGATGTTCAGTGATTAAAGCAACATAACTCTCCCTGCACAGGGAGAGTCACATATGATAACAGAATATTCCTAGTGTATAGAGATTGGATCCAGAGACCCACAAACATTCACACTGTCCCCAGGGGGCAGGAAATCTCACCAATAGCAAAATAAGGCATGCTATTGCTTGTGGGGTTCATAGGGCTGGAAGCGACCTTGAAGCACAGCTTCAAGTTGTGTGCCAGTTGCATCCATTCCTGTATCAGGTGGCTCCACACTCAGTCACTCATGCCCTGGTCACCTCCCATATGGATTACTGTAATGTGCTCTTCATGCCCCTGAAGAGTATTCAGAAGCTTCAGCTGGTGCAAAATGCAGCAGTGTGGGCAGTTATGTGCACACCTAGATCTGTGCACACTACACCTCTGCTCCACAGGCTGCATTAGTTATCAATTTACTTCTGGGTCCAATTAAAGGTGCTGGTGATAACTTATAATGCCCTACCTGGCATGGGGCTGGGTTATTTGAGGGACCACCTCTCCCCAGTGACATCTTGTCCCATCAGGTCCCATTGCAAAGAGGCTTGTTGCAGGTTCCATCCACTAGAGAATGTCATCTGATGGGATCCAGGAGGGGAGCCTTTTCTGCTGCTGTAACTGCCCTATGGAATATCATTCCCCCCAAGGTCAGGCTGGCCCTGACCTTGATGGCCTTCTGGAAGGGCCTGAAGGCCTGGCTTTGCCATCTGGGTTGGGGATCAGAGAGTGGTGTGGAGCCCATAAAATGGTTGTACTCTTCTTGAATTACTGTGGTCTCCCTGAATTGTATGATTTTTAATTGTTTTTAATTTTAATGTTTTGTATTGTTTGAATGTATGGCTGTTTTATTTTGGGGTGTGTGTGTGGTATTGTTTATGTTTAATTGTAAGCTGCCCAGAGTCACGAATGTGAGATGAATGAATGAATGAATGAAAAGCAGAAATCCTCAGACCATCTCAGACCAATACCTGTCCAACCTTTGTCTGAAAACCTCCAGGATGGAACAACTATGACTCCAGGAGGCAGGCTGTTCCACTGCTTAATAGCTCTCACAGTCAGGAAATTCCCCATTTCAGATTTGGATGTTTCTCCATAAAGCTTCCACCCACTGACTCTTGTTCTATCCTCAGGGACTATGGAGAATACTTCCTCATCCATTTCTTCCATGTTAGTAAGTATTAAGGCCAGTATAGCTGATCCCCTAGTTCCCTTCTCTACCTTTTGGATGATGGAAGTTATTTGCAAGGTATGTCAAGAACCTGTTGGATTCCCCATTTGCCACAAAGTTTGTTCCTCAACTGATGTCATGGATGTTGAAATCCTCCATTACCACAATGATATATTTCATCCCACTAAAATTCAGTTATACCAACAATGTCATACTGGCCCCCTCTCTTGGTACTAGGACTTCAAGTGTGCTGCTGGCTTAAGCTGAAGATTGGCCACAGTTTGTTAGTTTTTTAATGGATTTATTTATAAATAAATATTTATATAGTAAATAAATAGATAAAATATTCATTTATAATAGCATTTATAAATATAAATATTTATAATATGAATCCAATGAGTGTAAATAATTTATCAGTAAATTAAATTATTTATCATCTCAATCAACTAGGACTCTAAGAGTGCATCTCAATTAACTAGGATGCTAGAAGTGATGTACAATTAACAAAACAACATAATGGGAAACAAGGCCATATAATATAAGTCTGCTGGAGTAAACTACCCAGGACACCGTATATCTCCAGCAGTGTACTATATGAAGTTGTTTCAAAGACCTAGGAGCCAAATATGTATTGTCCATGCTGCCAATGCTGGAAATGATAGTATGAGCAATAACCTGGTTATTTATGGGAACTCAAGCATCCAGATACTGGTGCATTTGTCTCACTATTTCAGATTGTCCAAGCATCTTACTTAGAACTTACTTCATGGACAAGACAGAATATTCCTGTACTGGGTGGAATCCAGGCAACAGTCCCCTATAAAAATGAACCTTTGACCATTAGTGTACAGGGTGACAGGTCCACCCTTTTCGGAAGAAACTGATTTCATCCAATCAAGTTAAATTGGTGCAAGATATTTACAGTCAAGCAAGCTATTTTTCTTGTTGTTGCAAAAATTGAAACGAAGCCTTGATGAACATCAACCTTTTTTTAAATAAGGCACCATAAAAGGGTTCAAAGTTACTACTAAGGTTCATCTTGATGTCAAGGCCATTTTTCACAAACCATATCCTTTCTCTTACTCCCTCAGGAAATATGTAGAAAGGGAATTGGAAAGAATGGAACAGCATGGCATTGTGTCACATATCCAACACAGCAACTGGGCAGCTCCCATTGTAATTGCCCCCTCCCAAAAGATAAATCTACACTGTGTGGAAGTTACAAATTGACTGTTTATTGTTGTGAGGATCCAGAATCATTCCCTTTACCAAACACGGATTATCTGCTGGCTACGCTGCTGCAGGCAAAAGCTCCAGACCTACTGTGTGCCTACTAGCAGCTGGGTCAGATTCAGATTCCAATTAACACCTAACCATCACCTCTCACAAAGGTCTGTACAGTATCAGTATCAAAAACTCCTTTTGAGGTTCCTCTTGCAATTTTTCAACTTATAATGAATCAACTACAAGTAATCCTCATTTTGCAACTGACTCGTTTAGTGACTATTTGCAGTCATGATGGTGATGAAAAAGTAACTTTGTGTCAAGTCCTCCCATTTATGACCTTTGCAGGTCTGTAAAGCAAATGAAAACTGAAGTAAGACCATAAGCACAGTCGCCGTTTCCCTTAGCAACCACTTCACTAATGACCAAGTTGCCGGTCCCAATTGTGGTCGCTAAATGAACACTACCTGCATTACAAGGGTTACATCATGTGGTCTGCTTCATGGAATTTGACCTCTGCTTCCTTTGTGAAAGAATAGTTAGCAACAGCAGACAATGTCTTGCTAGACTTGAAAGTGTCAACTTCTGTCAACTTCTTCTAGAGTCAGTAGACTATGACATTGATCAGCATGGTCTTCATCCCACAGAAAATGAGGTTGATGCAGCAGTGAATGTGCCTTAACCCACAAATACATCTGAACAACATTCATTTTCCTGTCAAATTAATACATGATTGTCAGAATCCTCGCAAGATTTTATAATAGATTATTAGATGGCTAGTTTAAAAAGGGAAAAAAAATGGTTTTTTACATGCTGCGGTTCTGCCATTGTAAAAGGGGGGGGGGAGTAGGGATGAGAAACCATTAAAAAGCAGATGGCTCCTTATCACAAGCTCTGGCATGCTCAAGGTCATACCAGCAAGAGAATCAGAGGACCAAGAACTAAGGGCAATGTGGGGGGGGGGGGAAAGTAAGAAAAACAGCTTTTGGCACGCTTTTGATCAGTCTTAGCAATGCTTTGGATCTGTACACTTATTCTCAATAAATGAACTTTCTTTTGAATCAATATTGGTTGCAAGGAAAGTTGCTGGATTTGGGATCAACAGGTGGCAGCTCGTTACAATGATTCTTCTTCGTACATTATGCCTAATGGAGAAGAACATCTTACTGCTTTTGTATCAAAAATACTATCTTCAACAGAATGCAGTTAAGTCCAAATAGAAAGGAGTTTGCCATTATTTCTGTAATAAAAAAGCTTCACAAATATCCTTATGGGCAGAAATTCTCCTTGATCACAAGCCTCTTTTGGTTATCTTAGGATCAACATTTGTCATGCCAGTATTAACATCATTTTAAATGTAGCAATGGGCTCTGTTGGCTTATGACTATGACAGGGTACAAATGTTTTTGGGATCATGGGAATGCTGATTTTTTGTTACATTTATTATGCTTGTCCACCATAGATATTTATAATTAGGGTATCATTTTTCAAGTTTCTGATGTGGAAGAATGGCCTCTTCATTGTAAAGATATTTCAGCTACAACCAATCAATGTCCCCTTTTGGCAAAGGGCTGGCCTAGCTATATTCAGGACAAAATGATCAAAACTTACCATGGATCAAGACTTCCATGGAGATGTTGAAGGAAGACAGTCAGGGTGCTGACTGGAAGCATCCCAAAAGAACGAGAGACAGGGAGGGCTATTAAGGGGCTGGAAAGTTGAGGGAGGATTATTACTGTAGTGATGGGCAGAAGGAGATAAAATAAGAGGCAGGAGATGGGCCATTACAAAGGAACAAGGATAAGAAATTTGCTTCTTGTCCCCTTTTCAGGGTCCCTTCAGGTTCTGACTACTGGATTGCTGGAAGCCTTGGTCTCAACCCGATCTTTTGAATGCCAAGTCCCTCTGTAATAAGCTGCTTTTCTTCCATGATCTGGTGTTGGTAGACAAGATGGAATTGGGCACACTGCTGAGATGTGGCCAGGCTAAGATGCAAGGGTTCCTCTGCCAGTTAGGGTCCAGGTGGGGTACCAGCCTCAAAACCACAATAAGGCAGGGAATGAGGGGTGGCAATGAAATTTCCTTTGTATGCTGCTTATCATCCAAGTTTACATCTCTACCCCAGGCTGAACAGGAGAGGTGGCAGATGCCTTGACCTGGTGCCTGGTGGCTATGAAGTACTAGATAGGGGCAAACAGTCGGAGACTGGTCCTTCTTACCCCTAGGAATGCCTACTCCTGGTAGGATCCGTTCACCCTACATGGTTTAACCAGCAGGGATTGCTCTGAGTGCTTATCCTCTGTCAAATTAGGAGAATGACCTTGGAGGAGACCCTTAATAGCAGTAACTCTCTCACTGTGGATCAGTCTGTCCTCCAAAATCAGACTGGTTTTCCCCTTATTCTTCTTCAGAAAAGTAGTGAAAACAGTTCTCTTCCAGAGAGTGTTGGGGGGGGGGGGGGAATGTTAATGGTAGACTGCTTTTGTTTCTCTGTTTTATGTATGGGTTATTGTTATACCTTGCCTTCTATCTGAGCAAAATACCAACAGTCTATTAAATCAGGGGACATATAATTTCTTGCAATAAATGAATACATACATATATACATACTCTGGGAAATGCAGGTGGTTATACTGCCAAAATTTCAACAAAGATTCTTTCCTGAGCTCTGACCAGGTGTCAACAGGATGAAGGCATGATCCAATGGTTATTTAGGGCAGCCTGGGCTAAACCTAAACACAGGACAGTCTGTATGCTGTTTGTTGTTCCACAGAGAATCAACCCGTATAGGATCCTTTTAACCAAGGGCAAAATCTGCACTGGAAAGAGCTTCCTTGTGGTCACAGACCTTCCTTGTGATCATTTTTCAAGAAGTGGCAGGTATTACCAATTAACATCAGTACGAGTGAGGGAGCTACATAATTTGTTCACCTTTCTTGGTATACCAACATAACTGGTCAGCACTTTTTGAGATAAAGTTCAATTAAGCCCAGAGTTGCTCTCTGAGTGAGATGGATGGTGACTAATTCCGAAATATATGTATTTATAAAATATATTATTTTATAAAAATAAAAAAAATTAAAAAATTAAAAAATTAAAAAATTAAAAAAAAGTATACCTTTTCTCCACTATATCATCCGGCCTCAAATACTGTGACAGAAAAGGCAGTTCAAACATTTAAAAAGCTTGGATAAAACAATCTGTTCAGGTAGCTGGAACTACAGCAAAGCAAAGATTAAACAAGTTCCTATTCAACTGTAGGAATACTCCTCACATGATCACTGAAAATACTCCCGTAGAACTGCTCCTAAAATGACAAACCCATAGCCAGCTAGATTGACTTGAGCTCTCTTTGGCCCATATTGAAGGGAAGCATCAGAAGCAACAAATGTAGGGACATGATTTAGATTTAACCTATTCCACCCAGGTGAAAAAAAATAGTATAGGGATTTCAGGAATCTCAATACCATTGGTCTGCCAAGAACTATCTGTCACAGAAGTTCTCTAACTTGTAATGTAGATGTTGGTGATCATACCCACATTCATCTGGATAATTCATGTTTATCAGTTCCAAAATAACAAAAGCTTTACCTTCTCTGGATAAAGCTGCATCACACCACATTTCTACAAGAGAAACCTAATACGGCATTATCTTCTCTACCTTCTTTACCAGAAGATGCCCCATCAGCTTCTATATATGAATCAAAATATCTTCAGAAGCCTGCAGAAAGACAGGTCCTTTTTCTTAAAAAAAAAAAAAAAAAGTTCCAGTTGTTATGTTCCTAACTTGCTAAATGGGGAAGGAATACAAATTTTGTCTAGGGCAGGCATTTTTGTAAAAGACGGCACTCCATTCACTGCTAAGATCATGTGAGATGTAGGATTTTTTGGCAGCCATTTCAGATCCAGAAATGGGATTAACAACACGTCAGCCAGCAGAGCTCATTTTTAGTTAGGTTGAACTGCTGTTCTGAATAAAACAATTCCTGTCAAGACATCGTGTTACTAATGTAGAAGTACCAACCATAGTATACAGAGTACTAACCTTAAGATGACATTAAACAGGATCCAAAAGTGATTATGAAAACTCAGCAGATTGGGCACCAGATCTGTCTGCCTTGAGGAGGTCCAACCCCATGTGTGTGCTACAAAACAAAAGCCTCTCTCATCAGTCATCACCCACTTTCAGAAGCTGAGAGGAAAAAAAGGAGGTCTCTGCTGAGATGCTAAATGCTCTGGCAGATTTATGCATCCCAAGTCATTTTGGCTTTTAAAAAAATAACATCAATCCACAGAAATGGATTCACAGTCAACTGTTTTAATCCTAGCAATGTGTCCTCCTTTTTACCCCTCCCCATCAGGAGCCTAAGAGCTGTGTTCTAGCTTAAATGCAGTTTCCAAGAAGTCTTAAAGGCAGCCAATCACACAATCCACTTTAATCATCTACCAGGGACATAACTAGAGCATGCAGAACTGTGGACAGGCAATTTCTGCCAAGGAACAAGCACAATTTACATGCTACCAGTGATGGTAATAGTACATTCTATAGATGTTGTTTGGACCTTGACTGACAAAACTGACAAATGTATCCAGAACAAGTTGACACCATCACTCCAATCAGACAACCACCCCCAACATTTTCACCAGGGACTTCAATTTACTCTCATCTGGTTCATGACAGTTTACAATGCAGACACTAATGCAGCTCTTCTCTTGATAGAAAGGAAAACAGAACTGCCTGATGTGACAGCAGTGAAAGAACCTCAGTCCAATTTTATGGATGTCCCTACCTAGTAAATTCATGCAGATACTGAAAAGCGTGGGAAGCAAAAAAGCCATGTGATTCCAGGAAAAGATGTAGATGCTTAAAGAGTTGGATGCCCCAAAATTCAAGGTATTGTTGAAAAACAACAATGCAAACTAAAAATATATCTGCTGGTAAATATATTTGACCTCTCTTATATAGAGAGAATCACCTAAAGAGATCTATGCACACAATCAGGCTTCAGTGCACTTACTATTGAGTGTATGGAGAAGTGCAGATATAAAGTTAATGTGCATCTGAATACACGTCTATCAAAACAGATGGCACATACTCACACTACAGTGGTCTGGCATGTGCATTCTCATGAACTTCAATTGCCACCTGATGCATCCAGGGCAGAGTTAGTTAACCCTGTCACCCCTGATAATTTGGAAAATAAGAGACATCAACAACAGCTATTATGGCAGTGGTCAAGGATTATGGGATTTGTATTACAGTACAAACAGAAGATGCTAGGGTGCCTATCCCTGAACTAGCAAGGGATAAAATAGGCTGGTATTAAATGCTCCACAAGCGCTTTCAGTGTTTTCTTCAAAATGCCCTCAATCTGTGAAAACTACATGCAGCTGCAATTATTTTGCAGTGATATTCAACAAGACATTGTCGCAGCTGTCTTCCAGCGCTTAACCATACATTCAATGCACACATGCCTTACTCAGAACTAAGTCATGCAGGATTCAAGGGCTTACTCTTGAGAAAATATCCAGAGAACTGCATTGCACATTCCTCAGGAGTTAGTTAGCATATCAGTAGTCCAATACAGACAGAGTAGTTACTATGGTAAGCAGGTTTTAAATATACAAATCTTGATAAGGTGACTATAGCCTGTGTTATCACAAGTCAATGAATTTATTTTAATATTTTTAGATATATTTATTTATGTATAGCATTTATATAACTGCCAACTCAGACAATGTGACTCTGGGTAGCATATATAAAAGAAGAAAGAAAAAAATCAACAAACACAAAAACAACACATATCATTAACACCAAGTAGACAATAAATGGTAAACACAGCTGAAATACACTATTACTCCTAAAAATGGGAACTTTACTCATTCTGGCCTAAAGGTCCAGGGCATATGTATTTGTATGTACACACACATGTATACATATATAAACAACTGTGCACATCCTGCTTGATTCTGTATGCCTAAATATTCTTTAATACTTTTTTGGTATGCAGAATAAAGTATTTCAAAGACTGTTCTGATTTTTGATGAAATTTCTGCATTATATTCTGTTAGCTGCATAGTAACATACACACCTCTGAAGTTGGTATTATTTATACAAAAAAATCCTTTGGGTCACAGGAAAATGCTAAGGAAATGAAAATGTAACTGACCGTCAGTTCCAACTTATCTAAATTCTAAGTTGCAATATGTTTGCTAATCTTTAAAAAACCCACCAGTCTCTGAGTGTCTGCAATTATAGGCACCTTCTAACTTAATACAAGCAGGAGGAGAGCCGACAGACCATGTGAAATAGAAATGTTATCTCTTCAGTTCCCAATCCTATTGCATACACTATAGCAGTCTGCCCCATACTTGAGGCTTTCTGATGTACTGGACTACAAATCCCAGACAACATAGGGACTCTGGTGCCAATGCAACTTCTGGAGAAAGGCTTTATTAGAACAGAGCCTTATGATCCATACTGCCCCACTAAAGTGCTTTCTCCCTTGCTTGAGTGAATCAGCGGGTGAGGGAGCAATTCCTTTATGCAGAAGTAATAAATAATTTAGCAAATCACTAATCAGTGTAGGATATCCCATTAGCCTGAGGCACTTCCCTTTCCATCTGCTTCCTTCAATCACTGAGATTGCTGGTCTAAGCAACACAGAAATATGAACACTTCTTTCAGGCATCATGTTTAAGACAGGCAACTATATCACATATAAATTACATTATAACACCAAATGATCCAAAAATGCCAAACATTGGCTCATTTTCAAAAATACAGAGTTCCTCCAATAATGCCACTTGACTCATAGCAATTTTCAGGGGGACTCAAAATAACCAGAACGAAGCACAGAATCACCATTCAAAAGTTTTGTCTATACCCTTGAGCCCAACCCCTAGCCTGTTGCAGGAATCCAAATTCAAACAAGTGGCTGCTCAGCTTCTGAGTGCATCTAGCAAAGAAATACCAACCATTTCTTTCAGCAACTGATCTCACCACCCAGCTGATCCTAGTGTTAGGAAGCTTTTGCTAACGTTCAACCAAAATCTGCCTTCCCATCACAGAAGACCATGATTTCATGTCCTACATTCTGGGATGGGAGTGAACAACTCTTGACCTGCTTCGGTATGACACCTTCAATCATTTTTTTCTCACAGCTAACCACCCCCTCCCCTCCCCTCCCCCTCGTAAGGCTTAGTTCACAAGACTCTGGAAGCAGCATTATTGCAGAGGATACCATCCTACAACTGGCATTTAAATTGAAAAGCATTGCATAGTACAAAAGTGTACTATGGCTATCAATTGAGAATCCCACTGTCTGGAGAAGATGGTAACAGATGACAGGGAGAGGGCATAGCCCCTTGATTCCAATATTTCTTCAGTCTTCTCCCCCAAAGGGAGAAAGTGATCAAACAAATCTAAGCAAAGCAACTGACACAAGGAGAGAATTGCAACCCATGCTAATATAGAGGTTCTTAGAGAGAACTGGGTTACCATGAAAGGGTTTAACTTTTCAGAATTGTATCAATTACATCCAAGAATTTGAAAGAAGCCTACAGATGTTACCTCAAAGTCCTTTTCTGTTACCTTTGAGAAATCATGGAGGATGGGCACAGACTGTACCAGAAGACTGCAGAAGGGCAAAGGTTGTTTCTATCTTCAAAAAGAAGAAAAAAGAGGGTCCACCTAATGAAAGACCAGTCAGCTTCATGTCAAAATCCAGAAAAACTCTGGAATAGATTATTAAGCAGTTGGTTCATGAATATTTAGCAAATAATACATTTGTTGGCTGGAGCCAACAAATCATGCCAAACCAACCAGATCTCCTTTTTAGTTTACCGAAGGAATCCAGAGAATATAGCGCACCTTGACTAAGTCTTCCATGAGATTTTAGTACAGAAGAGGGCAAAACATAGGCTGAATTATCCTATCATGAGATGGATACAGAGAAGGTTAATCAATCATATACAACAAGTGTACACCAGTGGCTCCGCATCCAATTAGAAATGTCAAGTGGCATATTATAGACCTCTGTTCTAAGCTCTGGGCTGTTCAACATACTTATAAGATTCAGATGAGGGGTTATAAAATATTATCAGATCTGCAAGTAACATAGAAATAGTGGGAATAGCAAATACCTTAGATGAAGTATTCAGAAGTGTCTTTGCAAGCAGAAACAATGGGCAGAAACAAGGAAGATGAAGTTCAACAGGAACAAATATAAAGACCTTCATTTAGGTAGGGAAAAAACGAAGCTATGAGTATAGGATGGGGGAGACCACACTGGGCAGAAGTTCATGTGAAAAAGAGCTAGGTTTCTTAGTGGAGCACAAACTGAACATGAGCCAACAGTGTGATTCAGCTGCAAAAAAAGAGCAGACGCAATCCTGGGCAGTTCAACAGAAGTAGAACATTAAGAACAAGATAAGTAATCCTTCCTCTCTATTCCATGTTTGTCAAATTGCACCTAGAATATTGCATCTGATTCTGGGCACATTTTAAGAAGGACAGTGACACAATGGAGCAAATCTGGAGAAGAGCAACGAAGATGACAACTGGCCTGGAAGGAGAAACTTAGGAGTAATACAGGGCAATCTGGTTTGTTTAGCCAGGAGAAGAGATGGCAGAGAGACAAGATGGCACAAGATAGTGTAAGTTTGTTTAGAGTTGTAGAAGACAGGATAAAAAATAATGGTGTTAAATTACAAGGAAGTAGATTTCTGTTGGACATCAAGAAAAAAATAGGAGCTGTTTGTCAATGGAACAGGCTGCTTTGGACTCTCTTTCACTGTAGGTATTTAAACAGAGACTAGATGGCCATTTTCTGGGAACACTCTGCTGGGCAGTTGGATCAGATGCTATTACAGATCCTTTCCATTCAGTGATTCTATGTCCATTTTTTTTCCAGGGGAAGCATACTTTAGATCCCCCAAAGAGGTCAACCTATATCATTTTTGTGTTCTACTCAAAACGTTATCTACCCAACCATATCCTCCTGAGATAGGATGAATACTTCTCAGCAAACTCTGGCTGTCAAACACAACAGTCCTAGTGTGATCAGTAGGGCCAAGAGATCAGCTAAGCAGGCCTACTAAAGCTCAACCTTATGCCTGAGTTCTGGCTGAAGACTGCTGATTAAGTAAAGCAGTGTATTTGTTGTTCTTCATCCAGCATAGTGTGTCTCAATCATTCACTCCTAGAATTCTCCAGCCACTATGGTCATTTCTGAGCATTCTGGGAGATGAAGTCCACCTGGAAGTTACCCAGAGTGGGAAACACCAAACTATCCTACAGACTCTATTTCTCCACTGCATCAGCCGTTAATACTTGGATCTTATATTGCAACCTATTTTTGTAACCATATATCTGTAGGCATTTTTCTTTTTCTTTACCCTATGCCTTTTTAAAGCAGAAAGGTAATATATACCAAGGCATTTTTTTTAAATGGAGGTAAACGTTCTTTGGAACATTCTGCTCCCAGAGGTGTGATTGGCCCCCTCACTCCTGGCCTTCCATAGGGCTTTGAAGACCTTGTTCTGCACTTGGCCTGGGGTGGGGAGGGAATACTTCAAGCGTGGGGATGGCTAGCCCCATAGAGGCCTGCTGTCTTCAACCCCAGATTCTTCATCTCTTGGTCTCCTTTTCTTTTTTTAGTAATGTTTTTAAATTGATGTTTTATGTATTTATATATATTTATGGTTTTAATGTTTTGTGTGAGTCGCCCAGAGTTCCCCCATTGGGGGGAGATGGGCGGGGGAGAAATTTAATAAACAAATTAAATCAATCAATCAATCAATAAATCTCATCTGACTTGATATCCCAAGTAAGCCTTTTCTCCAAAGCACAGAAATCTTCTGCAGAGGCATGTTTCCCCAGAAAAGTGGCTAGCTTTCCATTTGAGATGGCCACTGGTATAGCAATATATAGGATATCTAAGGATCATTCCTTACATGTGAGTCCTGGATAATCACTAAGCACTAACAATAATCACACACATTACAACATTTCAAAACAGTATCAAAATATTATCCATCTTTTGTCTGTCTGTCAAGTCACCACCCAGAGTGACTTTCTAGCATCCTTCAAGATTGGGGAGGATTATAAATACAACAAATAAATAAATAAATAATTTGGAATACAGATCCCTCCATTCTCCTTCTTCCAACCAGCACACAAATAATATCCACATTATCTGAAACACCAAGTTAGAGGTCATTCTAGCCCCTGAAATCGAACAGTCTCCTTCCAGCTCAAGAATACAGAGGACAAAAATGGAGTATGTACACCAAGAACTCTCTAATGAGATGAGGTTAATAAGTTAATGGGATGCTGTACACATACATATTTCTTCCTCTGACTTTAACTTGATACTGGAGAGGGAAGCACTTAAGAGTATAATAGAGCTTTTGAAATCAGAAAGCCAAGCGGCAGCTGACTTTTCTGACCACCACCCTGAAATGAGCCCTTTTGGACAGCTGTTCCTTGAAAAAGGTGGAAGTAAATTAAATCATGAGAAGAATATCAGAAGCTACAATATAAAGTGATAGGATTAAAAGCTGTAACACTTTTTAAAGAAGTTAAACCACTTCACTATTTTTTCAAGCAGCCAAGATGAATACCGTCCTAATGTGCATTAAAAAAAAAAAAAACCTAAAGGCTAAAAAGCCACAGACTAAGATAGGCTATTGGGGAGGGATTATGGGAGTTGAAGTCAGATACATCTGGTGGGCGTGCGCCGCTAGATTTTTTTTTTTGAAATGGACATAATTAGTCTTTATACACAGATACCACGTTTCCTTAATTATTTATGGCATGAAAGCATCATTTCACTCAACTAGTGTATCTTCTGCCTAAGTGACTGATGGAAGGAACTATTGGCAAAACTTTCCCAAACACACTCTTGATATTGGAAACCCATAACTGGGGGAAAGGTGGGGGGAGGGAGGAGTTAGACTTTATTACTGGATTTCTTGAATCCTAAAAAATACAAAATACCAAAAAATGCAAAATTAACATTACTGATAAGGAACTCCAAGTCTAATATGTGTCCCTTTCATTATAGACCTACTTCCTCCTGTGTACAAGCACAAAGGCCAACTCTTTCGCAGAGCTGGAAATAATCAGAGGTAATAGAAATCTCCTATGACGCTTCTCTCCTTATTCTGGAATTCTGAGTCTGTCTACAGGAGTCACTCTTTTTTCTGCCTAGCAAGCAGGGACACTTCAGTAGGAAATTCACTTTTAATTCTCAGTGTAACATGGCAGAAAAAGAGAACTTTCCGTGCATTGCTACTCAGAGGAGTGGATCTTATTTACAGCAGAGATAAGCAAATGCTTTGAGCTGGTGGACAGGTTTGGAATTTTGAGCACATGTTCTAATCACTTTTATAAAATGGTTGTTTATGAGGAAGAATTTGTTCACATGGTGGCTGCCATGAGGGCAGAGGCAGCCGCACAATACCCATGTACCTGAAGGCAAGCTAGTAAGACTACTGCCTTCCCCAATCTTCCATGATGTTCTTTACCTCCCTGCATCATCTTTTCTGGGCAGGTGGGAACACTTATATACAAAGCAATGGGTTGTAGCTACCTCCTATTTTTATTTTCTAAGAATGCTTGTAGGACCCATGTATTTTTGTAGATAAAAATGACAGAGGCTGCCATTTTGCTTCCCTCAACAGAGATGGATGTTTTCTCAATGTGCACTATACCCTAGATGGATATATTGCCCTCCCCAGCAGCATATCTGTAGTGACCAAGTATGTATTCCTAATTCCTGTTTACATCTCCAAAATACATAATTAGCTTTCTTTGCCAATTTGCTATTGCCCATAATTGGAATTAGTTACTGCACAATTGAAGCAATCATGATTGATTGATTGATTATGTGCCCATTAAGTCAGTGTTGACTCTTGGAGACCACATAGACAAATTTTCTCCAAGACAATCTGTCCCTAACCAGGTCTTCCAACAGTGGACCCATCACCACTGTAACTGAGAGGTTGCTGCTGCTGGTCATTCTCTTCTTTTTCTTTCCACCTTTCCCAGCATTGGAGCCTTCTCCAGAGAGCTGGGTCTTTGCATAATGTGTCTGAAATGCAATCATTTGAGGTTGCTCACTTACGTCTTGAGTGAGAACTCTGGGTTGATTTGTTCAATGATCCATCTGATTGGCTGCCAAGGTATTCTCAGGAGTCTTCTCCAACACCAATTTTCAAAAGCATGGATACTTTTTCTATCCTGCTTCTATCCTTCTATTATAAAGAAATCATGAGACAACCTCAAATAACAAAACTGGTAAGAGAACCCAGCTAAACTCTTCTCTCTATTAAAAAAATCTCTCTAATGTAGGGATCACTTTTTCTTCCAGTCAAAAGTCAACAGTGAGATTACAAGCGTTATAGTTCAGCACATGAGGGACATACCAGGTTACCTTCTCCTGTGTATGTCAATGAGTTAGGAATACATGCATGCCACGAAAGGCACACACACTGATGTAAACAATTTGTTCATTACTATCAGAAATGACGGTATTCCAGCTCTATTCACATACTTTTCAAAATATATCTATATCCATGTAACGTGTAAAGCAGTTGTCTTCTATCTTTCTAATAAACCAAGATAAGCCTCACTAGACTATATCCTAAAAAAGAAAATGGAATAGAGCTTGTGGGAAATGTTTTAGATATATTTCTAGGCATCTATCCTGATCAAAGAAAACCTTAGAATTGCAAATCAATGTCCATGAGAACTCAGACACATTGAAGACCACAGATGCTATTTCCTACTTTATGACAACAGTACAACTGCTTTTAATCATACAGAAACACTAATTCACTAATTAATCCGTTATATTATACACACACGTTTATTACAGCCCTAAGGCCAGATACAATCAAAATATACAATAACAACCATCTTACATTTATATGTATCTATAAAACAAAACAATTAATATTATTTAATCTAGTAATTAAAATAACACGGCTAAAATATATCAAAGTAGGCTACTATGTTGTGGAATTTTAACTCTAAATAATGGTGGAGCGTATTGTACAGATGGTAGCACAGAACCGGGCAACTTGGGAGGATATTTCCAGGTCTTTGTCCGAAAGGAGTAGCATTAGATAGAAGTCACTATCTAATCCATTATACTAAACTATCTACAAATTAACATTTCAGAATGTAATCTTTTAACATATCGGGCAGATCAAGAATGGCTAATCTTTATGCAAGAAGAAGCTGCTTTTAAAAACATATTGCTCTGGTTGCCAAAGTCCACAGCAGAGGGATGAGAATTTTGACTTGTTCTGCTCTACTATTTTTGTAGTACAATTTTGTGGAATTTAATTTTTTTTATAGGAGGATTAATTCTATCCAAGGAGTAGTATTTGTTTTCTTACATTTCCCGCCAAAAACTGATGGGAGTTCATGCTATCATTGCTGCCAAATTTGAGCAGTATGATCTTGGACACTGAAAAACAGGGGACAGAGGTGAACTGTCTGCTGCATATTTCTTATGTAGATAAAGGTAGTCACTAACAATGAACTAAGACAACAAATGATTAAAACAATTATTTGCAAACAGTAGCTGCTTATGACTCAGCAGGTCCAATGCTGCAAGCTATGGTTACATCACGTCCAAGTTACATATCTTTGTGGCTAATACACAAGCAAATTAAATTGAATTATGCCTGTTTATGGAAAGTGGAGCAAGAAACCTCTTCCTGTGGACATTTCAACCATTTCAGTGGCCAGCATAACACAAAGAAGAAAAGCAGGAATAATTGAGAAAATATTTATGAAAAGCTAAGCATTAAAAAGGACAATATACCTAATAAAGAGATGAGAGCACAAAATGAAAATGCTAGCCTACAATTATTTGTGTATGGTCTAACATAGCAATGAGAGCTGATTTGGTCTAGTGGTGAAGACACCAGGCTAGAAAGCAGGAGACGGTGAGTTCTAGTCCTGCCTTAGGTATGAAATCCAGCTGGGTGACTTTGGGCCAGTCCCTCTCTCTCAGCCCAACTCACCTCATAGGGCTGTTCTTGTGGGGAAAATAGGAAGAGGAAGGAGTATTAGTTATGTTCACCACCTTGAGTTATTTATATATATACATACATATAAAAATAATAAAGGCAAGATAAAAAATCGGCACCCCCCCCCCTTCTCTTTCTTTAAAAAGCCTTTCATGGCATCTCCTAACACAGGGATAGAGAACTTCCTGGATGTTCTCTCTCTCAAACTCCCGCAAGTCCAAATCTGCATGGCTAATAGCAAAGGATTATCAGAATTGTAGTTTAGAAATCATTCCCGCTTACATGTTAGGCACCTTTAGAATTAAAAAAGAGCCATTGTAAGACAAATTCAGTGCCATTGTAAGATCATTCCAAAATAATTTTTTGCACATTTACAAACTGAAAAGCTGCAAATTATGTGGCAAATAATTGGCACTTTAGTAAAATTAAATACCACAGTTTGACAGTTGATTACAAAAACAAATATTGCAAACTGTCTTGTTGCTATAAAGACTGACTTATTTAGGGTTGGGGCCAATCTCACCTGGGTGGGGGGAATGTTCCAGAGGGCAGATGTCATGGAAGAAAAGGCTCTTCTCCTGGGTCCTGCCAGACAAAGCCCCTTTGCTGACAGGACCTACAAGATGCCCCTCCTGCTGGACCTGATGGAATGGCTAGATGTAACCGGGGAGAGGTTGGACTGGATTAGTCAGTGACTAGCCCCATCGCTAAAGGAAATTGTAGAGTTTCCTAACTATCACAGTTGGCACCAGAAACTCAGCCATTGAGTGAAGTGGTTGTTAAATGAGAGGCCCACATGACTGCTTCACTCAGTGACTGCAATCTGGGCACTCCCAGTTGTGGTCATTAAACAATCTCCCAGGTTGTTAAGCGGGCGGAGCAAAAGAGCTGTCTGCTGAAGGACTTCAGTGCTTTCGCTCCATCCTCTTTCCCCTATCCTCTCTCAGCAGTGAGCTGAAATCCTGAAGATTTCAGCTCCCTGCCTTTGCATGGCTGAAGGGGGAAGGGAAAGCACGCAGTGGTGTGAAGGCAGAGAGCTAAAATCCCAAAGATTTGAGGTCTGTGCCTTTGCACTGCTGCAAGGGGAGGGGAAACTGAAGATTTTATGCTCTAAACTGGCCACTGCCATGTCCCCTCCACTTGCAACCTTCCCTGCCTGCAGAGAAGATTGCAAATGGCATGATCATGGGGCACTTGGCAACCGGTCACAAATGCAAGCTGGTTGCTAAGCACCTGAAATGCAGACCGCAGGGGTGTGGGGAGGGGTGATGTTTTACAATGGCCAAAAGTGGTTTATGGGCTGTAAAGCACTCTTTCTGAGGCCGTCATAATTTCGAATCATCGTTAAACGGTTGTTAAGCAAGGACTACCTGTAAATGCCTGTTTGTAGAATGGGTATGTTCCCTCCTGCTTAACAAAATCAGTTATAAGATCTTACTAAAATAACCTGACTAAGGAAAAATTAATAATTATAGGCCTGTAACAAACATCATACCCACCTAACCCTGAACTTAGCTGATCCTGAAAAAGCTAAGTACAGTAGAGTCAGACTTGATTAGAAGTTGGATGGAAGATCTCAAGGAAATCTCAGAGCTGTAGGCTAAATTGGAAAGTGGGGGAAAATACCAGAAGGTAGTAGCAAACTATTCTCATATTACCGCCAAGAAATTTACTTGGACATACCCATGTAGTTTAAGCTTGACTTGAAGGAGTCTTTATTTGTATCCAATATCCCATTTTTTACCAATGTAATTAAGGAAGAGGTGGCCTTACAATTCCACACATACCTGGAGAGTTTTGATTATCTGAGGTTATTCAAATCAGGCCTTTTTTTCATGATATAGAAATGAGGCAGTTTTAGCCCTATGCTGCTCTTTGTTCACATCAACCTCTGGGCAACTTTCAGTGCCACTGACCTTGTGTGCTCTGGACCACTGGACACAACTGTGTTCCAGTGATACTGTATTATGATTCAGGCTTTCTAATGTACTCTGAAGGTCATGCCCAAATGCTATAGTCTCATATTAAGGTCACTGGCTAATGGTATCCAATAGAATCCTATTCTATCTTTATGGGATTCAATAGATGTAGGAAATGGAATGACTCTGCATTACCAAATTAACAATGAATAAATTGTGTTACAAAGCAAATACAGAACATAACATTCCATATGCAAATCACCAGTAAAAGAACTGCTACAAGTGGCCCCTTTAAGTTTACTGGCATTAAGAACTTTAACTTCAGTCACCTAAGGAGGACATTGGGCCTCTCTTTTTTAGGACCATTTATAAATATCATGGACTATAATATTCATATCATAGTGGATACCAAGGCATCTGCAGACCAGTAAACATTTTCGTATGGAAAACTCTTGATTTCGCAGTTACATTACAGATTGCTTTCAGCAAAAGCCTGATCAAATATTGTAATTTTATCTCAGAATGTCACTAATGCATGGTATTCAAATTCAGATAGACATATTTTAATTCTGTCAAGAAACAAAGACAAAAGAGAAAAAGATGAAAAGATGGGAATAAAGAGGTTGAAAATGAATCAGAGCATTAGTCTGGGGACTGGTAGATTATTATTATTATTTTTTTTGCTTGAGAGATTTTTTTTTGCCAGTCTCAGTATCCTATGCCACTCAGGAAGATGTGGAGAAGTAGAAGAAAATAACAACTTCACTGATAAACAATATATAATTAAATTCAGATTCAGATTCTTAATACAGATTATTACATCAAATACTAAAAATAAATAAGGAATGGCTGGTTATAGTGCTTAATTTAAAAAAAAAAAAGATTAGATTCCTGCAACCCGCTTCTATCCATGCTTGAAGCTGGCATTCTCAAAATAGAATTACTGTTTCTAACTGAAACAGTAAACAACATATAGGTAGTCCTTGACTTAAAATCACAATTGGGACTGGAACCCTAGCCCTAATCACCCAGAGTCACTCCAGTGAGATGGGAGGTGACAAATTTGAAATATAAAATAAATAAAACTTCCAACGCTAAGTGATATGGTTGTTAAGTGAGTCATGCCTGATTTTACGACTTTTTTTACTGTGGTCATTAACGAAACACGCAGTCATTAAGCAAATCCGGCTTCCTTCATTGACTTTGCTTGTCGAAAGCTCCATGGGAAAATTGCACATGGCTATCATGTGACCCTGGGTCGCTGCAACCATCATAAATACATGCTGGTTGTCAAGCGCACGAATTTTGATCATGTGACTGCAGGGATGCTGCAATGCTCATAAGTGTGAGGACTGGATGTCACTTTTTTCAGCGCCGTCGTAACTTTGAATGATCGTTAAATGAATGGTCGTAAGTTGAGGACTACCTGTAAACAACTTCTGCCCCTAGGACCCAGTTCATTCCCTTTGAAAATTCATTCTTCACTTCATGGGACTTCTGGAGGAAGAAATAGTGGACTGAAGATGACTCTGCAAAAAGTGGAGCTGACAACCATGGCAAAGAATGAAGAGCTGATGAGTAGACTGGCTCTTTGGAACTTCTCCAGACAAGCAAGGGACAGGAGATTGCCCACATCCACTCCGAACAGTTACTCTTTGCGAGGAGACTGCAAGACAGTGGTCCCAGGCAGTTTTTGAGCACTGGGAGATGATGGGAATAGCCATCTTGCTCAAAACTGAGATCGGCACCTTTTAAAGGACACTATATTTGCAAACTTCCTTTTTTAACCATATTAGGAAATTGCTTGTTAACTACTTTTACATTATTAGAGACCTTCGAATCAACACATCTGAAAATGCCAGGTGAATCTACCTTCAATTCTTAACAAAAGAAAATTTTAATCATAAGCTTAAGAATTTTAAAAAATTGCAACAAATAGCAAAAACTAAGTTAAAACTAACTAAGACTTTGATTTTAGAAAGTTATAAATGGATTAAGGGTCCAGATAAATTTGGAATAAGATTTTGGAATTAATGATAAAGAATCCTTCCCTTGGGAAATAGATTTGTTTGGACTTTTGCAAGACAAAATAAAGATAAGTAACTTTAAAAATTGGGCATTAGAGGGAACTAAAGATTTTAGTAAAAGGAGAAAAATACGTAAGCCTGATTAACAGCTAATTAACTGGGTCCTATAAAATGACCCAAAACTTTATAACATTGAAAATACTTTTGAAAAATGGAATCAGAAGTTAGTATCAACAATATCAATAGCAATGTTTGTTTCTATGGACAGACTGTGTCCAAAAGATGTTATGGAAGAAATGGCAGATGAGGAACAAGTTTTATTTGACAAGACAGAAATGGCATCAAAAGTGGATCTACAAATGGCAGGCTACAAAAATGACATGGAAAAGGATGTCTCACTGGACATACAAAAGAAACCAGCTGATGTTTCAAAAATCAAAAGGGAAATACACATAGTAAACCAAGAGAATGACCTGAATAATGTTTTTATATTGGATTTACAGAAGAGGCTTGTTAAAGCTTTGAAGAATCTTGTGAGAAGGGGCAAATTAGAAATGAAAATAAATCAAATTCTATTACATTATTTGAATGGACTACAGATCGAGACTGTTAGAAGTAAAAGGAATATGAAGTTCCTTAAAGTATCAAGATATGTTGTTAATTCTGGTAACCCTTAATGGACTTTCTGCTGACCCTGGGACTGAAAAGATGATGCTTTATGGATTTGTCTATAGATAAGAGATGGGATATGGGATGAAGAGATCATTGATTGTAAGCTAAAAGGGGGTAAAGAGTTACAAAAATTGTTTATATTTGTTGTGATGAAGTTTGGAAGTCACTTCTTTATATATTTCTTTTCTCTTTCTTTACTATATTCTTACTTTTCTTTTTTTTCCTATATTTTTCTCTTCTCCTCTGCACTCTTTCTTTCTACTCTTCCTTCTTTTAGTTTGCATTAGATTTTACTATTATAATTAAAATCCTTAATAAAAAAACATCCATTCTTCACTTCACTTATAGTTTATCTGTACCTGCACTGATTTCAATGGAACCTAGTCATATCAGCTGTGATTCTAGCTCCCCCCTGTCCTTTTTTGGATCTTCAGATTGTATCCACCGAGCATTTATGTCCTCCATTTTTTCACATCCCTTTGCAAACCAAGTCAACCACTTCAGTAACATTATTTAGACATACAACTGTGCTTGGTTCTTTCTTCCCAACAGGAGAGAGAGAAAAAATGCTCTTTTTCAAAATAAGGTAGCTGAATAACAGAGGAGGAGGAGAAGGAGGAAGGATAGGAACCATATTGCTGGGATTAGAATTTACTTTGTTCTGGAAGGAGCTGTACACCATATGGGAGCAACTAATCTAGAAATGCATGTTGATCTAGGCACCAGCAGCAGCAATAAGAAAAATAATTATGCAGTTAGTTAGCACGCCCCTACAACTGTTCTTGAGCTCTTTGGACCCAATCACATTTATTCATGTCTGGGTTCATAATAGCTGGATCCCTAACGCAGTACTCTTAAATAACATTTTGTAGCTTCAGTTATAATATGTGGTGGCATATCGTGGGATACCAGTCATTTTCTAGGCTCAATTCAAGAACACCTGTGAATGTGACCAGACATTAATATTATCAGAAAAATCTCTTTTAAATAAGCTCCCTCTTGTCAGAGAAAAATGAAGTTTTAGAACAAGAAAAAAAAAAAGAGATGAAAACCCAATTACAAAGAAGTGCTCCAGCAATATGTTTTTCATTCATGCAAATCATATGCCTATGAAAATCAAATTCTCTCTAATTTAAAATATATTCAAATTCTTTCCATGAGCATTCTCTTGGGGTTTATAGAGATTAGAAAATGTAACTTGAATGGTCCCAATATATAAAAAAGCCCCTGCTGTAAATCACACTATCCACACCCATATATTTTAAATTAAATGTTCCATTTATTCTTGGGCAAAGATCTAGAGAAGATGGTAATTGGTGGGACAAATGACTATTCTCTGGAAAAGATTCTGAACCTTTGTCCATATTATTTCCACAGAGCTTAGCAATTGTTCTTACTGCACATATTCTCCTCAAAGGTGGCACTGCTCCTGGAAAAAGGCCACTTCTAAAGACATACAAACTGAAATATAGAAACAAAACTGTTCATTACTAAATATTAATACAGAGGTCTTTCTATCCTATAGCCTTCATATGCTTGCAGGTATATTTGTATAAATATCTGAATGATCTACGATGTGAAGGCTTCATAACAGCAAATCTTTTCTGTAAAATTCTGTAAAATGTAACAAATCTTTTCTGTAAAATTGAACAAATTAAACGATTTAACAAATTAAATGAAGCCACGGAGCCCTTCCAGTATAGATAATAAAAGATAATTATGATAATTATGATGAAAATAATAATATATTATACAGTATAGATAATAAAACAATACTGATAAAAATATGATTTATGCAAATAAGTACTTACTGATTTCAGGATCCTATATATTATTATTATTATTATTATTATTATTATTATTATTATTATTATTTGAATACAATCTAAACTAAGATCCCCAATTACATCTGGAAGGAATCAGGTTGCCTATGCAAGATAATCTCTTAGAAAACAACATGCAATTCCAAACTGTTCATGGATTTTCTCTGCCTGCATCAGAAAGAGATCAGGTCACTGACTCCTCTCAAAAGCATACATTTTTGAATGGCATCAAACATGAAAACTACTCTTTTCAAATTAGTGCCTAAACTGGCTGGAAATTCTGGGATCCCATCATATTTAGAAAGTACCAACTTTTGGAAATGCTGGCTTAAGAGGAAAATGGAATTTGCAGATATCATTCTATCATAGCACATACTTCTATTATAACTACTTCTACTACCATCCTGTATACTGTATGACTATAGGGACAGCTGTAACAAAGAGTATATTCCTTTTACTACTTTGTTTACATAACTTTGTTTAGTATAAAGATAAGTTTACATATGCATGCTTATTACTAAACAGGTTGCTCTAACTTATTACTCAGTTTAGAGTAGGCTGCCCTGTATAAACCCAGTAGTTTTGAGCAAGGTTGTGCAAGCATTAAAAGGGGCACTATGCAAATCACATAGTTCACAGTACAAAACATCATTCCCCCAAATCCTGAGGCAGCCAAGTTTTCTGGAAGGCTTAGTTGCATCCACAGCTTTCCTAGGTTGCTTCCACAAGTGTATGTGTGCACAGCGGCTTTGCTGACAGCCCAAGTGGGAGCGCTCTCAGTGCAGGCAGACAACTTGGGAAAGCCTTCAAAGCAGCTACTTCCAGCCTTCTAGGAAACACAACGGCTCCAATGCTTTGAAGAGAAACGCTCTGT
Source organism: Python bivittatus (assembly GCF_059951505.1). Lineage (NCBI taxonomy): Eukaryota > Metazoa > Chordata > Lepidosauria > Squamata > Pythonidae > Python > Python bivittatus. The sequence goes on from NW_028277075.1 coordinate 104,936,019, forward strand.
TCATGCCAACATGCTTTGCAAAGTGCCCCTCTGAATGCTTTATTCATAATTAAGAAAAAAGCAAAAGTAGCATTTCTATGTTCACAGTAATTGAAAGCAATTGCTTGTATCGTGCATAGAGTCTACCTCTTTGTTAATTATTAATGTGACGATCTGAAAAATTCTCTAACATTGGAGAGAAATCTTCTACTCTGAATTTATCCTTGTTCTAAGGGGGGGAGCCAGTACTAATCAACCTGCTGTTGGTAAAATACATCTTTATTATTATGTAATATGATGTGATATTTTGGTTGACTTTGGATGTAGATCTGTTATTGCGATAGCTGAAAGTTTCTATGACACACAGCAAGGAACAGAAAATGGCCCTTGTTCCTTTGTTGCCCACTACTACTGTTAAAACCTGTTTGAAAAGTTTTGCCACTGCAGATGCAATTGATCGTTGTGATATCCTTCTTGTGATTACAGCATGGGTACATAAATTTGCAGAGGTAATGGTCAACCATTGATCAATACCTTAACCCATTTCTGGAGGGGGGGAGGGAAGAATGAGATAACTGAAATAAGTGGACGTAACTGATTGGTCTGTGAAACACATTTGTGGGCAACAAAGGAACAAGAGTTCAGAAAACTTAGTATCTTCTAAAAGGAATGTTAATTTTTTCTCACAGCAATAAAAATGATGATATCAGGCAGGTTGAAAGTCTTCAATTGATACATGGATCATCATGATGTTTTTCTGGGTGATATAACCTGGGATGTATTATGCAACTATAAAACATTAGTGCAGCTGTATATTAAAAACAGGATTATAGACACTTGTGACCATACATGTTCAGTTCTTCTCTTCCTGAGAAGAGGATTGTCTTAGAAGTTCCAAACTGTATCTTCTCTTAGAACTGTAGAAGCATACTTTCTTCTGATAAATATAAATTTAGTATTCCTGCATAACCCAGAGAACTCAAGTAAGGAAGACTCAAAGATGTACCAAGTATTTTATTTATCTTTTAAACCTATAACTCTGTGCTAAAGATTTGGCTGTGAAGAACTGTTGCCAATTCTGAGCAGGAGAATACTACTACCAACTGCAGCAACAACTTCAACATCATGAAACTATATATTCAACAACACACATATGCCTATTTAAATCAGAAAAGTAGCATGGAGAAGGTGATTTTTTAAGATAGCAAGCTCTGCACTGGGAAAGGTGGAATGAATTATTCCCTCTATGGTGACTCCACTTAAAATGGCCCTCTTTTCATTGCACCATAGTTTAACACAGCTAAAGCCATGGTTTCCAATGATGCCGAGGCTATATTTCTCCCCACCCCACACAATCTGATCAAGCCAGCATGCTCCAGGTCCCATCCATTAAAAAAATTATCCTTGTGGAACCAAGAAAATGGGTCTTCTGTCATGGCATCTGTCCTCTGGACGACCATCACCAACAAGAGGTGTATAGCCCCCACCCTGTCCCTATTTAACGGAGCCCCTGAAACCTGATGCTGTCCTCAGGGCCTGGATCAAAGTGGATGATGGTCCTTGTGCAATGTTTTGTCTTTTAGAGGATGATTGGGGTTTTTCCTGGATTTTCTCCATTGCTGATATTTCTGTTTTGTTTTTACCAAGTTTTTAAAGTACAGACAGAACTGCAAGAAATGCAGGATGAGTGGTGGCAGACAAAAGCTGAGCAGGTGGAAGGCTATGCAGACATGCATGCCACCAGAGAGATTTTAGCACCACATAAGTCAGTTTATGGTCCTTCTAAAGCAGGATGCTCCCCACTGCTGTCATCTGATAGGTTGAGCCTGGTGAAAGACCAGGAAGGACTGAAAAACCACTGTGCTGAACACTTTCCCAATCTACGCAATAGGCTGTCCACAGTTGATCATGATGTCTTACAGCAGATTCCTCAGTTGCCAGTCTTGGATGCCCTAGACCTGCCTCCCTCTACTGATGAGATCAAAAAAGCAATCTCGCAGATGACCTCAAATAAAACAACAGGATAGGATGGCATTCCTGCTGAGATCTACAAAGCACTAGACCCAAATGCCTTACAGGCATTCCAAGAAATCTTGGAAGACATTTGGTCCACAGAGGAGATGCCTGATGACTTCCGCGATGCCCTCATTGTGCTCTCTACAAAAATAAGGGAAGCAAATTAGACTGTGGAAACTACATGAGTATCTAACTGCTGTCCATCGCAGGCAAGATTTTGCCTGCATTCTCTGGAACAGACTTGCCACTGTCTTGGAAAGGAACCCCCCAGAGGCATAGTGTGGCTTTCGGCCAGAACAGAGTGCAGCAGACATGATATTTGCCATGAGGCAAGCCCAGGAGAAGTGCATCGAGCAGAACAAGCCTCTTTATTCTGTCTTCACTGACCTGACAAAGACATTTGACACTGTAAACAAGGAGGCTCTCTGGATCATCCTGAGATATTACAGATGCCTGAGAAAATTGTGAAGTTGATTTAGCTAATCCACGATGGAATGACAGGACAGGTTCTTTACAATGGTGATACATCAGCTACATTTGCTATTTCCAATGGGGTAAAACAGGGTTGTGTGCTAGCCCCAGTCCTGTTCAATCTGTTCTTCGCTTGCATATTGTCATGTGCTATCCAGGGTCTGAAGGAGAGAGCGTACATCAGATACTGATTGGATGGCTATCTCTTTGACCTTGCTGCTTGAATGCATGGACAAAGTGCCTCCATATAGTCATCCAAGAAACCCTCTTTGCTGATGATTGTGCACTCCTGGTGCATAAAGACAGCGTTCTACAGTTGATGCTGAACAAATTTGCAGATGCTGCTATGCTCTTCAGCCTGACTATCAGCCTGAACAAGACTGAAGTACTATACTAGCCCGTGCCAAATACCAACCCCATAGAACCAAAAATCACTGTTGGTGACACCCAGCTGACAGATGTAAAAAGCTTCAAATACTTGGGAAGCATCATCTCAAATGATGGTCTTTGGACAAAGAAACTGACACCAGGATCAGCAAGGCCAGTCAGGCACAGGGCGGCTGTGTACTAGAGCGGTCAATCTACATAACATCTGTATCTCTGCAAAGCTGAAAGTCTACATAGCTGTGGTTATCCCTTTTCTCCTATACAGATGTGAGTCCTGGACTCTGTACCAAAGGCACAGAAAACAACTGGAAAAATTTCACATGCAAGCTCTCTGCTCCATCCTTGGCATTTGTTGGCAAGATTGTGTCTCCAAACTGGATGTTTTGGATCACGTGGAGTCCACCAACATTGAGTCCCTGATTATCAGAGCCCAGATGCGGTAGCTGGGACATGTTATCAGAATGGATGTCTGCCATATGCCTTGTCAGTTGCTCTATAGTGCACTGGAGTCTGGGAAAAATCTGGGAAGAGACCTTGAGGTTGATCAAGCAAGCATTACAAAGATGCTGGGCAAGAGACCCTATGCCACTTTGACATCCAGCCAAGGGAATTAGAAGCTGTGGCTGCTGACAGGACCTACTAGTGAGCCCTGTGCTATGAAGACTCCACTGGCTTTGAAGATTAGGCATCACCAAAAACTGATAGAAAACTATGAGTGGCATAACAGAATAACACCCACAGTTACTACAACAATGGACTTCCAGTGCTCCCATTGTGCTAGACTCTGCACTTCCAAACTGGGACTGCAGAGCCACCTCCGTGTCCACAGATGAACTGCACAATAGCAGGTCTTGTTTGATCCTGGAGGACTACCATATTGTTGTATTATGTAAAGTGCCCAAAGTCATAATAGTTTAGGGTGGCCTGTAAATCCAATCAATCAATCAATCAATCAATCAATCAATCAATCAATCAATCAAACAATGCTTCACTGAAGTCAGCAGGGGATTTTTTGCTAATAGTCACAATGCTGTCTAGGGGAAGCGATTTTAAGGTCTTGCAGGAATGGGGCGAAATTTTTGTTCCTAAGCAAATGCTGATTGGAGCATTTCCTTTCCAGGAAATTAAACGATTACAGATTCAGGCTCTAGGTAAACAGGAAAGGGGAAAGACCTCCCTAAATGTCTGTGGGCTTGATGGAGAACTTCTTTGGGTTAGGTTGGGTCAGAGGACTGCGGATCTTCCAAGTTTGTGCCAGAAGAAACTGGGGAGAAGACTTCATTCTGAATATCAGTTCATCAGAATAGGTAGAGTTTCCATCATCCTAGAGTCTCAAAAGTAAAAGTCCTTCCCCCATATGAACTTCAAAGGAAAACAATGGGAAGCTCCTTGTCTCTCGTATCCTGAATAGAAATACTTACATCCTAGAGTTGCTAGCCAAATGCTACTCTCCAATATGCACTGTAAAAATCACTATTGTTCCTGTTTACTAGTAGCGTTAAAAAATTCCTGAGATAAATAAAATAAAAAGGGCAAAATTCCATTGGGGAATTGTCAATTTGTGTTACAATTTCACAGGAGAAAAACATAGCGAGCAATCCTCAACGTATACTGCTTACGATTTATACCAGTGAGTTATTCTACACTCCAATCTGAATTCAACAGGACCCATTCAGCATGGACAGAGTTGTACAGCCTTACTTCCATTAGCTTCCACTGGGACTAAGTGTTTCAGCAACTATAATACTTCATACAGCCTGCGAGGTTTATATGGACACACAACAATCAAATAAGCAATACTTTTAATATATCTCAATGTAAAAAAGTTGAAAAACCTGGATAAAGAAGGCTCCTACTAGATTATAGCATAAGCCTACCTATCCAAGCAGCCTGTCTGTAGTGACCGACCATGGTCAACCAGATTCCTCTGGAAAGCCCAAAAACAGGACAACAAAGCAAAGCTATTTTTCTCTTCATACTTCTCAGAAATACATTCCTCTTGATCCTGGAATTTTGGGTTATGACTCATCCTTCCAACCCTAAAATATGTTGTGGAAATGACATATGAGATAATTACCAAATGATTTGTGTGTGGAAGGGCTTATGCTGTTTTAAGATGTTACTCAACACAAATTAAAAATGTGTATCTTCTACAGTAGGTTCTATCTTATAGATCTCAAAATTCTAGTTGAAAATAGAAATGATCCCAGACAGCTTAATTCAGATCACTTCTGCTATATGGATATTCTTCCTGCATAACAGTAGTCCTGCTCCCTCCAGGCATCTATAGGGCAACTGGATGGGAGCTTATTTATGTAGGCATCAGTTTTACAATCTGTATGCTGCTATGCTCAATGAGTCCTGCATTCAAAGACCCTGCCCTCAGAACAGCAATCCTCCATTTCTTCATACAACACACAAATTCAGGGCTAAAGTTATTCAAAACACAGAAGAACATACAATGCACAATAGAAAATGAGCCTTTTTCAGAAGACATCTATCCAATGCAATGTAGTCAGCCATATTGATCCACTAACAGGGCCACATTCTGCTGTCAAGCAAAAACAAGATGGTGCCTGTCTCTGTTCTACGTACAGAAGCTGGCTGTACTGGCAGCAACTCTCTCTCTCTCTTTTAACTCTGTCAGCACAACAGGCTCCTTGGAGACTTTCTGTCTGTCTGCCACATCCTGGTCTACCATCCAGGAAAATGAAAGGGTCACATTAAGACCTGCTGAGTGGCTGCCACTACTGTCCCCTCCCAACAGTTGCTGCCTAAAGTAGGTCCCTCATTCTGCCCAACTGTGCGTAGTTTATCCATTGTTTAGAGGATAAATCTCAACCATTGCCAGGATCAACAATAACAACAAGAAATCATTACGTGAGGAAACTTTTGGCTCTCCACAGGTCTTGTTCAAGTTGGCTGATAACCAAAAGAGGATGGGGAAGAGAAAAGGGGGAGAAAATGTTGCTGGATGTACATGATTGAATGCAAATAATGTCAGCGTCTTACTGTATATTTCACCTGTGTAAGTAGAAGATAGACACTTTTTAAAGGAAAGCACTGGAAGTAGAAGGTGATGGGGTGGGATGTTCATCCATCTGTGTTAGATGGGTGTTCAGAAAACATGGTCATCAGCACTTAGCAACCAACGAGGAAGAGTGAGAGAAGGGGTAGCTCCACCTCTCCCCCAAGCTTTGCCTCTCTCACTCCCTCCAATAAAGAAAAAAAGAACATCTTCAGAAAAGTGGGGAGGGGGAGCAGAACGGAGCGGCTTTTACTTTTAGCTTCTCCAAGGAATCCGAGCAGCGTTTGTGTGGAGAAAGAGCAATGGTTTTCTGATGAAAAGGCAGACAGAAAACCCGGGACGCTGCTAAGGAGCGCGTGGTGTAGATGTTCCAAAGGAACATGCTGGAGCCGAAGACGGGCAGCTGGGATGACTTCTCCATCTTCCTCGAGCATCGCGCCGGGGGCAGCCTCCTCTGTTCCCAGCCAAAAAGAAAACAGTAAGGGAGGGAAAGGAAACAGGGGTGGGGGGGAAGGCACTTACTTGCTCCCATGCCCCGAAGGTGGAGTTTTCAGCACGGCTACAAAGGAAGCCTCCTCCCCGCTGCTGGTCTTTCTCTTTTTTTGTTCACTTTACTTTTCCCCCTTCCTTTCCTCCCTCTTAGGTACTTTTCTCTGTGCAGTGATACCCCAGCCGTTAAAAGTGAGCCTGCCAGCAATACCTGCTGCAGCGGGGGAAGACCAGAGCCCGGCTCCAAGGCTTGAAAACAACAGCGCTGGTCTCGTTGGCGGTGGCAAGAGCGACGGCGCCCTTTCTCTTGCCCACGTGAATCCAGAGCGGCCCCGCCCGGGCTCTGGGGACCACACCAACCCCAGGGCAGACGATGGAGTTGCCGGAGGAGAGCGCGGCTGCGAAGGGCGTTGCTCTGCTTAGAGCAGAGGAGACAGCCGGAGCGGGGCGCTTGCTGCACGCCGCCCGTTCGAGACTCCGGTCTTCAGGGCGGACGCTAATGCGCGCGCGAGACAGAGATGCGCGCAAGTATGCAGGAGAGACCTTGTGAGGGAGGGGCCGTCGGCGGACTTCTCCGGGAACGGGAGGCGCCGAGAGAGAGGGAGAGAGACTGTCGCTTGGAGTAATCTGCGCAGTGGAAAAGGATGGAAAAGGAGGAGCTGAATTGTGAAAACTGGGAACGAGTTGGGAATCTCTTCAGAAAGATCTGGGATGAGGCTAAGGCAGAAGGACCGAGACCTGTTGACAGTGGCAGCGGCCGCTGGGATGCTGAGTAAAAGAAGGCGAGCTACACAGTTGGATCCTGAATAGCAAGGCAACACCCTGGCCATCACCAGCACTTGAGGCTGGCTGAACATATGGCCCTTAGCAGGACCTAAGGCCAAGCCCGTGGCTGCATTCCTTTAACAAAGTATGGTGTATAGCATTAATCCAATTGCATGGCTTCTCAACAACACCTTGAACCCTAAGTCAACTAAAGTACCTGTTTCGTTTTCTCATGTTGTGTTCATCCAGACCATGTGGCTCATCCTGACTCATTTTGAAAGGGCAGCATAGATTACATGTGTTTTAAGCCACCATTACAAAACACAGAGTTCACATCTGGACTTCCCAGAGGCTGTAATCATAGTTCCAGAGAAGTATATCTTTATCAGTTGTCCTAACTTGGTGCCTTCCATATTTTGGAGATGGTCCCAAGAACTTTGGAAGTAGTATTTCCAACACAAAGGACCAGGTTGTGGAAGGCTCACACATACCAAAGCTCAACACCCATTTATGTCTTACTGATTTAAATTATAAGGAAGTAGATTATGTTGGACATCAGGTAAAGTTTCCTAACGATAGTTGTTCAATATTGGATCAGGTTTCCCGCAGAGGTGGTGGAATCTCCTTTGCTGAAGGTGTTTAAAGCTGGCCTTTGGTGGAGGATGCTATAGGACTGGATTTCCAAAATCTCTTCCCCATAATTTCTAGCTTCTGGGGCCTGGGAATTCAAGAACATTCTTGTAGTTTATTTATGAAATTTATAGGCCAGTCTATTACACTCTGGGCAGCTTACAAAATACAGTGATAAACATACTGTAAAAACACAAGCATCATCAATAAAAAAACAAGTTTGCCCTGCCAGGTAGTTCATTAGAACTGTTTTTCTTACTGAAACTAGGGTGGAGCTATTATGGTGATAATGGATGGCATACCATTGGAAATGGCATGGAGCGAGCCATAAATCATCTGCGTGGAATCCTACTTCCAAGGACACTGAAACAGATGTTTGTGATACCCATGCCATGCTATAAAACTGCCCTAATCAAAAGTAATGGAATTAATATGGTCTCTATCCTCACTTTTGTAAAGACTTCTTTGCAATGTATAATTATCAAAATCTTCAGGCACTCGTTCAGGGAAAATGTAAGTATTTGGAGGGAGTACGGTATGTAGCATAGAGTCAATGCTATCCACATGCATTCACTGTAATATATAGATGATTGTTGAAAACCTTTGGCCTTTAGGTATGCCTGCACCGCAGGTTGAAGCATTTTTCATCATTGACTACAGCTGGAGCTGCTGGAAGTCCTAATTCAGCACTGCACATCAGGCACTGCTTCTGAGCATGCATGCACCGCCCTTTGTACCGAGCAGAACAGAATTTAACACAGTATTTACAATAAATGTTTTAACCTGAGGGATAAAAAGAGCTTTAAAGAGGGGTGGTTAAGATAAAGACACATTACCTAAAAGCCTGGACAAATGGGTTGTTTTTTTATCTATGTCCATGAAATCAGTGTCCACTTTTAATAACCACATAGACAGACCTTCTCTAGGATAATCTGGAGATCCCCAACCTGGTCCTTCAGGTCTTCCAATGGTGCATGCATCACTGTGGCAATCAAGTCCATCCACCTTGCTGCTGGTCATCCTTTTTCCTTTTCCTTCCCCCTTTCCCAGCATTATAGATTTCTAGAAATAGCTGGACACACAATGTGTCCAAAATGTGATAATCTGAGTCTTGCCATTTGTGCTTCAAGTGAGAACTGGGTGGATTTGTTCTAGGATCCATTTGTTTCTTAGGCCAACTCAGTACAGTATGTGGTACCAGTGGAACTTTTTTCCAACCAAATTTGCCAAATGGTTGTCTGGCATAGAGGTTGGTTGTAGGGGAGAAAGTCTTAGCCTGCAGCTACAAGACCTCTGGGAGCCTTCTTGCATGATTAGACAACTTACTAGCACCAATGGAAGATTCTTCACCACACCACACCTTCCCTTTACATTCTAGGTAAGCTGTGTGACAGAGACAGGGAGAGAATTCATCATTTCCTCTCCGTCTGGACCCCTTAAAAATCCATACATTTGTTTAGAGAATATACAGTACTGTCTGTCTTCCTAAGTGGAACCCCTAACCCTTAACTTCAATGGATTGGGAGAGGATTTAGGGGATTGCATCGCATGTGTGGAATAATGGCTAACCTTTCTCTCCCCTGCTGCAAGCCCCCCGAAAACACAACAATTAAAGAAAAGAGTTTTTCCATTAATACTAATAGATGCTCAGATAAATAAATATAGGTCCTGGAACTTGAGACCTCACAGAGCCATCCCTAGAGATATCCATGTCTATCAAGGAAGGTCCTACTACACACACAGAGAGGCCGGGGGGAGCAATGCAATGGTTGACTTTTCCCCCACCTGATCTCCATGATGGTTAAGTTTCTTTAAAAGGTAGAGGTTTTGTTTCTTTTCTTGTGCCTTTGCATCAGTGTTGACTCTGGACAAGTCCCTGCAGTTTTCTTGGCAAGGTTTTTCAGAAGTGGTTTGTCCTTGCTAACTAGCTCTAATCCTAACTGAAGTACACTGAAGCTAATGCAGTGAGGAATGGAAGGAGAAATTGAGTAGGGTCAGTGAATATGAATTGAGGAAGAATTCCTTTCTCACCACACATGGGTTAAAACAACACCGAGACCCCGACTAAGGGGTCTCATTGGGATGTCGACCTGCAGAGACAGATAAGGACGAGAAAGAAGGGGGAGGGGAGGGGAGGGCATGACATGCTCGGGCCCAGAGCCAGATCTTCCTCCAGCACGTCGATAGCAGAAACAATAATCAGTTCTAAAAGCCTGACTACTCCCTCAGGCTTTGGAGGAAAAGCTAATGGTCGGAGGATCAAAAGAGAGGCCCGCCAGGCGCAGAGCGAGCGCTCGCCTTTCCCTTCGCTGGGCGTTGGCCGCTCCTCGTGTTGCACGAGCTGGCGGGGCGGGGCGGGGCGGCGCTCTTCCGCCCATCACTCAGCGATCTGAGCGCGCAGCCCGAGCAACAGCAGCGGGTCATTTTTCTCCCAGGGGAGGGGGCGAGGCGGGGGATGTGCGGCAGGCGGCGTACGGACTGTAGCGCGCCTTTGTGTCGCCGGGGGAAGGCAAGGCAAAACGTGCGCGCGCATCCTGCGGAGTTACTAGCCACGCTGCCGAACTTTTTCTAAAGCAAAGCTCGCGGTTGTGGGAATATGGCTGCGGCGCCAACAGCTCAATCCAGGCTAAAGAGAGGAGAGCGCGGTAATCTTCCCCGCATAGCTAGGGGAGATCCTGGCTGAGATCACACGGTTTGCTAAGGCATGGTTCGTTTAGACGTGGGATGCGAAAAGCCGCCGTGGGCTAGATTTACATCAACAGGTAACGGTGGTTAGCGTTTCCACTGTTTATGAATTAGCCTCTCACGAAAGGGAGCAAACTGCTAGTAATGACTGGTGAAGGGGTGGGAGGGAGGGAAGACTCAAGGTAGGAGTGGGCTGAAGGAAAGTACAGTACTTCTATACAAGAAAGAGGGCCTGGGAACAAGTCAATTCTTTCAAATTAAATATGGGCCCTCTTGATTTTATATGATTATTACATGACATTACACCGTGAAATAATGGATCATATCGGGCAGCGTGGAGTGTACCCTAATAACCACAGATCTCACCACTTTAAGCTCCGCCATGGCTTAAAACCATAGATCCATGGATCCTGTTGATCTACAGTTTTTACATAGTACCTATATAAAGTCGCTAGGAAAGCAGATCACTTCTGACTGCACACAGTGAGCCATCATAATGACAACTCTGTTTTTGGATCCGCTATGGTGCAAACATGGATCTGGGGTCAGATCCTCTTGATTTCACATGATTTTTGTGTGGGATGCATATGAAACCACATTCAAATCTTAGATCACACATATATGCACACAATAAGCAATCATAGATTCAAAGGGTTTTGGCAATGTAAATCCTCCACAATTCACATTTAGAATTTACCGTCTTAGAGAATAAGGCGTCACAATTCTTGGAAGCAAAAATGTGCTGAAGTATAGTCTCTTGATGTTGCATGATTTTTACATGTAATTCACATGAAGTCACAATTAGTTCACCAATTATATCCATCAGCATGTGATAAACCAGGTTGTTGTTTTTTTTACAGCCCTTGAGATGCAAAAGATGTGGATGTGAGGCACAGATCTGCATGGATCCATACGGCCTTTGTGTAGGATCTAGTTGCACAGAACAGGCATTCACCATTACCTGTCTAACAATTTGGGGGCCAAAATAGTGACAACTTGGTATAAAAATATGGACGCAAGGGAGAAATTCTCATAAATTAACTTAATTTGGACTTGGAATCCTAGTGCAATATTGAAACATAGAATACATCTGATGATCCATAACTGTCATGAAAACAGTACATTTTTGCATACCATAACACATACAAAAAAGATACAAAGTAAGCAAAGTTCCACTTAATTTTATATACAGTACTTTTATTTTTATATCGTGTACTGGCCATGTAATATTTTGCCTTGCCATGTCTCTTTTCTATTCTTCATCTGGTCTTTCTTGTAGGCCAGTTTGGTCTCTTTGGTGTTCAGTATGCCTTCATGGTGTACCAGCTTCAGTGCATCTTCACTGTCCTTCAGATATTCTTCTAATGGCCTTTTTTCTTCTTCAACTGTCTGGTGTACTTGCAACATTCCACACCCACCTGTACTCCTTGGTAAGCCTGTCAACATCATTGCGTGGATGAAGAGCATGATTCATTGACATTATTTTTCTGGTCGTCCTATCCAGGGCCTCTAGTTCTGCTTGAGTCCAGTCCACTATTCCAGCTGTATATCTAATGACTGGAATTTCCCAGGCATTAATTGCCTTGATGGTATTTCCTCCACTGAGTTTGGACTTTAGGATCTTCACTCTCATTATGTATTCACTACTAACCTTTTTCTTGACTTCAGTGTGCTTGTTGTTGTCAGCTTGAAGGATGCCCAGGTATTTGTAGTGATCTTCATCCAGACTCTTGATATTATTTCCATAGGGTGTCTTGATTCCTTCAGTTTTCACTGTTTTTCCCCTGTTGATGGTAAGGGTGGCACATTTGTCCAGTCTAAACTCCATTGCAATATCTTGGCTATATATTTGGACAGCGTTGAGCAGCTATTCTATTTCAGAATGGTATTTTTCCATACAGCTTCAGATTGCCCATGTGAAGGAGGTGGGATAGCCCGCCAGATGTTGTTCAGTATTGTTCACAGAGGAATCAATGTAATGACAAACAGTACTAGTGATAGTGAGTCTCCTTGAAAGATTCCGCTCTTCAAATTAACTTCTCCTAGTCTATGACCATTGACCAGTAACTATGTCTTCCATTGTGCCATTGATCTTTGCACAAAGCTTCTGATGTTCCTACTGACTCCTGTTATTTCTAGGCACTTGATTATCCAATCATGTGCCAGGGAGTCGAATGCCATCTTGTAATCAATCCAAGCTACATTCAAGTTGGTCTTCCTTCTCTTGCAGTTTTCCAAAATCATCTTGTCAGTTAAGAGCTGATTTTTTGTTTCTCTGTTGTTTGGGCAGTTTCCTTTCTGCTCAGGTGGAAAGAGCTTGTTTTCAGCTAGATGCTGTTGGACCGCATCAGGTACCATACCAGTTAGCAATTTGAAAGTTGTTGGCAAGCAGATAATTGGCCTGTAGTTGCCCGGTGTTTATGTTTTTAATGTTTGTTGTGAATCGCCCAGAGTTCCCGCATTGGGGGGAGATGGGCGGTTGAAAAATTTGGTAAATAAATAAAAATAAATAAATATTTGATATTATAGTATTGGCATCTTTTAATACTTGTGCTAGCTATTTCTTTGTAACAAACTTCAATGCAGGTAACTTTATTCTGTTGTTTTTATGCTGTTCTAGATGCTGAGTTATTCTTTGTTTCAGTTCCTCTTGTTTTTTAGTTAGAGGGCTTTGTTCTTTCTGAGGACAAGGCAGGGGAGAGGGTGCCTGGTTTGGGCATGAAAACAATTCAGTGGCTTTGCTGGCTTCCTCTACTGCCGATTCCCTCTGGTTTGACTCCACAGTCTGAGCTATTTCTGGCAAGGCTTTGGTTTCTTTTCCAGAAGTAGCTCAGACTGTAGGGGCAAACCAGGGGGAGTCGGATGATGATGATGATGATGATGATGATTTTGATGAAATAGTTGAATTCCACAGACACATCTATAACAGGGCTGTAAATTCTGTTTATTTCCCAATATGCCCATTCTTCTTAATTCCATTTTATATTAAACCTATTATCTAAGCCAGTTATTTTTATAATCATTTAAATCAGTTTCCCAGTCTTTACTGTTTCTACTTACATAGCTGGCATTCATTCCCTCTCCTATTATCCACCAACATAGGAATATTTATTTCTTTTCCAGGTGAGGCATAAGGTCGTATTACAAATCAGGATCACTTTACATCTGTTAGGAAGGACTAAAATGTCCCTTCATGGCATTACATTTAGCAGTGTCTGATTTGAATTATTTTACTGGGCAGTAGTGATTTTGGTCAGATTTAAGCTGTAGTCATCCCAAATTATTTGTCTCTTTGTTTCTGTATACTTGTAAGGAATCAGAAGGAAGTATTTGGGAAGAAAGCACATATGGACATGGCTTTCACTATATCAGTGACTTGAACACAACTTCTAAGCCTTCCAAAATGTATCAGGACCTTTGTAATGAATCTTTACATAACCTAGCACATAGATCTGTAGCTCCACTGTGAAACTTAAATTGAAACAAGCTGAAAGTGAATAATATCAGCCATGATATTAATATACAATACAGGTTATTTGCTGTACTTCTTGAGGACATTTGTTCATGGCTTTCCAGTGCTCCCTGTGCTGGTTCTAGTAAGTGAAATAAGTGACATTCTGAAGGAGATTTAAAAATCTGAAGATCCTTGGTTGGCCCCTGCATGCCATAGAACATTACATTAGATAAGCTAATGAACAGATCCATCAGCTGTTTTTCCTCTTTTCACTACATTAGTAGGGATAAACCTCTGTGTGTTCTAAATCAAGTAATTCTATAGTCTTGTACAAGATCCACTAACTAGCTCAGAGATGCTGCACCAACTATTTTTAGAGTACATGACCTAGCCTTTGCTTCATCCCCAGCACGCTGTATAGGAAGCCTAAATTAGTCTTATCTGTTCCAGTTTTAAAATGGCATTTTCCACCATATAAATTATCTGCAATGTATCTTTCATAATCTTTGTGACACAATCAGAGACTGGCATCTGTCAAGTGACACCTGGTTTCTGTAGTCATCTGCTTATGTAATTCTTGACCTGTGCTTTATAAAGTTCCATTCAGGAATTGCATAGACTCTAGTGGTATGGTCTTCTGGACACTAAATCTGTTATTAAACATGCTGTATATTCAGTGGCCTTTCCAAAGATGGTACCACATTATCACAAAAAAAAAATAATTACCAAATCTGTGCTTTTTCTCTCTCTCTGCCTATTTAGAAGGATGTGATCTAAAGCTTGGCAATATTTCAGGCAAATAGTGATAGAATCATTATTCATGAGAATTTGTATTCCAAATCCACGTTCTTTGCACTACACTGATGTCAGAAATCCCCAGATCTGTGATTTTGATGGCTGGTTCTGGGCAAAAGGCTGGGATCTATGTTTTGATAGTGATTTCAACTGGATCTTGGATAAAAATCATGTAGATCCAGGCTTTGGATCCAGGCTTTTGCAACACAATAGGATCAAAAACTTTTGTAATGGTTCATTACATGCAGACAAATGTATTCAGTGTCTTGGCAGTATAATCATATAGATCCTATCTAAAAATCATGTGAAATCAAGCTTGGAGCCTCATTTTTGCACCATGATAGGACCAAAAATATCAGATTGCAATGTAGCATTGAATGCAGACAAAAATGCTGTGATTTGATGATTGGATAAGAATCCTATGAAGAAATTGTGTGAAATTAAGAGGATTAAACTTCAGATCCATGTTTTGTACCACTTTGGAACCATGACTGCAATGGCTCATTATGTGCAGACAGACATGATCTGTGATTTACCAGGTTTCATGTGGGTCTCATATAAACATGTGATATCAAGATGATCCTTGCTTCAGATCCATGCTTTTCTACCATGGCAGAACTAAAAATTGTTAGATCCATGATTGTTAGGTGGGCTCTGGGCTTACAGACGTAATCTATTATTTGATAGTGATTTTATAAGTATCTCATGTAAACATTCTATAAAATCAGAGTGGATCTGTTTTTGATGTCAAGAATGGGACTTGTATCCTTTTTTCGTAGAAATACAGTTGCTGTAGAAGACTGGTAAGATTGTAAAATGCATAAATGTTCTCCAATATATGCTTTTATTCCACATATATCTCTTGAAGCAGAGAATTGGTAAACTTGCTTGAAGTTACAGTTTGTAAGGGAAAAAATTAATAACATTCTCTTTCACACAAATTATGGATGTGCAGAGAGTTATGTGTTTTATTCCAAGTTTGATATTACATGAGTCTTAGACAATAAAATTTTGAAATGTAGTCCACAAAACACTGCATTCACAAGGTAGATGATATTGTAATGGTATGTGGGAATGACCTTGGGAGACAGGAGGAAGAGCCACACACCAGACAATGGTCAGATAAGAGGCAACTGAGTCTGCAGACAATGGAGGCATGGCAAATGTCCCCCCTACCTAGTTTCTTGGACTGTAAAGGCGAGGGGGGAGAGATACATGTTCAGACTTGCAAGATTCTGATAATGTAACCTAACAGTAAAGTACAGCTAGTATTTCTTGGTGTGCTTCCTGTCAGGACTACCTCACAAGGCTGACAGAGAACTAATTCATAAATGCCAGCAGAGGACATAAATGCTTTTAGCAGTAGGACAGTGACACTGATTTGTCCTGGTAACTATGAAGAGCAAATGAGTAATGGCAGTGTCTGAAAATTAAAAGTCACACGATCACACAATCTCTGCTAAATGCATTCAAGGTTGAGACAAAGAATGGCTGGAGAAAGGGCACAATATTGGTGTACAATGGTAAGGGACTGGACCCTTCCAGCTTGTCCTTTGACCTCACCTCCCTCCTACCCAGGTGATGACACAGCTGCTGATTGTGGTTGTGCAACATGTTTTTGCTGTCACCACCCATTTTCTTGGAAGAAGGAAATGCCTCATACCAGTTTGTGAGTGAGAGAAAGCTTATTTTACTTGCCTATTAACTGGGCATAATAATAATGATGGTGATGATAACAACAACAGCAGTTTTGTTTGGAACTGCATGTATATTGGGCTAATATTTGGACAATTCTTAGGCTAAAGCTTGACTTGATCCTAAACCACCAGCATTAGCTGAGCATTGTTCAGGAGAAAACACTCATTGTTACTACCAAATGGGGCACGCTTTGTGCCTGTGTTGTGTGAAAAATTCTGCTGGCTAATATGTGCTAATATGTTGCCATAAAAGGAGCAGGGTTCAGTCTGAATAACTGGCTACCTTAATTGTAGAAAGCTTTCTCCATCAGAGTTGCTAGCTGTATCTTCTGTTATGGTATTTTTCTATAATAGTAAATAAAATTAGGGAAGGGGAAAGAGAAACATCCAATAATATGTTAAATACTTTTTAATATATTTAAAACAAGTGAGTTTTATTTTAAAAAAAATAAGCATATTAACCTGTTATTGTGATGGAAGATATCTATGAAGGGGGAGGTGGCATGATGGAATGCGGTAGAGACCCAGGTTCTCAGGAAGGAGGGAGAGCATTCCAGGAAGGAGAAAGGAGAGGCAAGAGGCAACACAGTCCGGAGCAGGAGCGTGGGAAGAAGAAGAGACTTAAGACGGCCACTCCCTAGATTCTTCCAGAGTATATCTATCAGGTTAGCATAGTACAGGTTTAGTCTGGCAAGGTTCTGCCTATATGGTGTAAGCAATAAAGAACTGAACTTGGCTGGACTGTTTCCCTGTTGTTCTTGGGCTGGGCCTGACAGTTATATAAATAAAATAACCTTTGAATATTATGTCACTACTATGAATCTAGGTAAAGAAGGCAATAGGACAATACAAGTCACACTTACTCTATGTCAGCGTTTTCAGCCTTGCTGGCTGGGGAATTCTGGGGGTTGAGGTCCATGCGTCTTAAAGTTGCCAAGGTGGAGAAACGCCAGTCTGTGAGATGAGAAGAATCCCATTGCTACTTTTGCTTGCTTGTTTGCTTTTGGCCCAGCTCCAGGACTTTTACCATGCAGCAGCCAGAAATTAAATTGTGGACGCCAAGCTCTTTCTGGTACAGTGATAAATCAATGGAGTGAGTTTGCTAAGAATTTTTTTTTTAGAAAATTACTCCACCAACCTCTGGCTGTTAACAAATACATGTTTTAAATAATTGGAAAATTGTTTTGATGATACAAAGTGGATAATCTCATCTTGTCATCCACATGCTGGCATTAAAGTGGCTAGACTCAAAGGGAGGTGGGTCACTCTTGGTTCAATGTGAGCACTTAAGAGGGAATTACAGCACTTACACTCAAAATCAAGGACATCCTTGAATTTAGCTTCACTCTTGGTGATTGCGTTCATGCAGTTTTCTCACCAATGGCAGTAGTTTGCCATTGCCTTTTTCCAGAAGTTATTTGGCTTCCCATTTTAGCCAACATCTCTAAGAATTCCCAGGTGATCTTCTATCCCTGTACCAACCAGTGCCAGCTTCATGCTCTTCTCTTTAGGTAGGTACTATCCTAACCCCACAAAGTGAAGTAATGAAAATGGGTGATATCTTGCAAGATTACCAAATCTTACACAAGACTTTAGCAATGTTGCATGTGATTTCTGGGGGAGATCACCCAAATCCCATGAGATGTAGTCATCTGGAAAGAGCCTCTGGTCCATGCCACAAAATTATGCAATAATGCCTAAGGCCTGAAAAGATGGCTGATCTCTGCAATTGTTACACACAGTTCTTCCACTGCTAGAGCATCAACTCCATCATACAGAACTTGGAGTTGAGATTGTGCCCTATTTCATGCATGAACCCAAATAATAATGGGGACAAGTCCGTGTATTATTTCCTTCCAAAGGATTTGTGGATGCTAATGGAGTACACTGAAGTATGATAAATCAGTATTTCCAAGGATTCATTCATTCACTGATGGTTATCGCAGATCAATAAAACACTTCAGAGCCTTAATATTAGAGAGCTATGTGGCCTGTGATGTAGGGCCTGAACTACTTGTACTTGAAAAGCTTCAGTGACATAGCCCTTGAGGAATCTAAAGCCTTGCAAGCACAAATTCAGAAAGGTGCAAGTTAACTGTTTTCTATCCCTCATCCTTAAATTGAATGATATAAGAAACAGCAATGGGGAAAACTAGCAAAAATAGCCATCTATTGCCACTCAGTGTCCTCAGATTGCATTGCAATTTAGCTACTTTCTTTGACTAAAGCTAGCTCAAATGATATCCTAATTCATTTTTTTTTAATATAAAAGCAGTTGTGGGAGATTAATTCTGCCTTGGTTCTTTTCTTACTCTTTTTCCTATTCAAATTACTTTCGGAAGCTGGATTAATTAGGCCTGGCAAATCAAGAAAAATTCAATTTGAGTAGTTGATTCAGTTCAGGAAATGTATTTATTTCAGCTTATAGAATGCTTAGTGTTGAGCAACTCTAAGCGTCTTACATTTCTAATATTCTAAAAAGGTTAGCGCAATAAATAAACAGCAATAATGTTCTTACACCATACTTCGCCAAGGAATTACAGCTCAATACTTACATAAGCCACCATTGTATTTTACTGCAGGAAGGGATCCAATCTTATCAGTTGCCCAAAGCCTTCTGGAACAACTGGGTCTTGATGGATTTCCGGAGTCCCAACAAGGTTGGTGCTGGTTTGATCTCAGGAGGATTTATATTCCAAAAAGGGCAGCAATAGAGAAAACCCACCCTTGTGGTTCGTGATGATCACACTCCCTCAGATTGATGTGGAAAATCAATTCAATTTGGCTATCCAAACTAAATAGTCTAAGGTGTTCAATTTCACATTCCTGAATCAATCTGATTTATCCTGGTCTCACCTAGCAGTGTCTGCAGCAAACTGCAATGATGCCAAAATGAGGACCCGTGTAGGATGTCATAATGATGCAAACATTGCAATTACATTCTTCTGTTGTCGTATCTGATACAACCATGTAAGTTGCAGCATATGCATGATTATATCATACATGTTATCATTTCCCCCCTTTGTGCTCCCCTCCCCCCATGGATATCTACTTTTTAGAATTTACTCTTTGGTATCTCATTCAAAAGCTGAGTGTGACCCTCGCCTCACAAATAGTTATGTATCTCCATTGTACTAAGTATTAAGAACCTCAATTCCTCAGGGACAATCTACTGAGGACTATATTCTGAGTATATATCATGGCCAGAATTAGAAACTATGTAGGACAATTACCTTTTCTCTCTCTCTCCCACTTGCTCTTTCTCCCCTTATAGAGGACAACTTGCAGAGGATCCCAGGAGATGACCTTAGGAGGAGGAGCATGGGGCCTTTCCAAGAAACCTAATAAAATGAGAATGTGGAAGGGCCTGCTAAACTCCCTGAGCATCCTAAATCATTTCATTGAAGTTTTGCCTCGGCTTAGATAGCCTCCCCATCACATCCTTCAATATCAAATGTTCACACTTCATCTCAAGAATGAAGAACACTATGATCTGGTGGAAGTCTACAATAGGCCTAGGATGGTCTGTTTGGCTGCTAAGAAGCTTGATTGCCAGAATCACCTTGGGAGAAAAAACGAGTTTAGAAGGAGTTATGAAAACCTTACAGAGAAGAGATGGCCTCTTTCTGACTCTTGCTAGACTAATAGCTTCCTCTTGAGCTCCTGAGCCCCAGTTTTCCCTTGACTATTCCCAGCCATGCCTAACGTAGATAGGTCATGGACAGTGAGTCCTAGACAAAGGAGAGACTGTTCTTGCCAGATGTCTGAACTGACTGCTTATTTTTTTCTACCTTTTTATTTATTAACAAGCAGGAATAAAAACAATGTAGTAGTGATAATACATGCAAAGTGCAAAAATATGTATATAATAGTAATAAACTGAAGCTTTAAAATTCCATATGTACTGTTAATATGCATTTAACATATCATTGTATTATATAGCAGCATAATCTATAATCTCTATTTTTCATTTCTACAATATAAAGATATTTTAATCAATAAAGAAAACATCTCTTGAATGAACTCCTGAATATCTGGAATATTTTTTTCTTTCCATCTTCATAGAATAATTCTCTTAGTCGATTCTCAGGCTTGAGAAAGCCAAAGTTCTTCATAGAATGTCAGGTAACATATTTTTGAATATAGGTCAACATCACATTTACATCTTTAAGTATTCCCCCCTGCAAAGCTGTGTTAACATATAGGAAAGTTGAGACCAGAGAGGGGCTGTAAGAGAACACAACCAAATTATGTGAGTCAAAGAGCTGTCAAATTTCTTGTAACATGAACACTAGAAATCTGATATCCATCTTTAAGCATTCTTTGGGGAATCCTGTAAACATGTAACAAAATTTTCTGATGAATTCATCGGTAGGTCACAAGAAGTATACTTCACATTTCTTAAAATTGGGGGCCATTGATTTTCCAAGATTGGATATTCCAATTCCTTATTCCATTGATCATATATTAACCTTCATTATATTCTTTTACTTTTGGATAAAATTAAATTGTAAGTTTTATTCCAAATACAGATTCTCTTAAACATCCAAGTATTAGAGGTACTTCTGAAGCTGCTAAAGCACCTGGACCATATAGTTCTAACAATATATGTTTTAATTGAATATATTACTAAGCACGTTCCTAGAAGTCTGGAATTCTGATAGATCAGGCATGAACATTCACCTAAACCTCATCTATAGACTATTCAAAAAGCGAACAGAGGCCCAAGAAGGAAGCAAACACTCCAGGACAATTCCTCCCTTATCATATACTCAGCAATCAACATTTACGTTAGGGAAAACCAATACAATAGGCAGGAACAATCTTGATTGACTGATTACATGCCATCAAGTCGTTGTCGACTCTTAGTGACCACGTGTAACGATCTGCCACCCACCACTCCCAAGTCCAGTAACTTTCCTTGCAACCAATATTGATTCAAAAGAAAGTTCATTTATTGAGAACAAGTGTACAGTTCCAAAGCATTGCTAAGACTAAGCCTCTGCGTGCCAAAAACTCTTTTTTCTCCTTTTTCCCTCCTTTACCCCCCTTGCCTGCTTAGTCCCCTGATTCTCCCCCTGGTACGGCCTTGAGCATTCCAGCGCCTGTGATAAGAAGCCATCTGCCTCTAATGGTGCTACATCTAATTACCCCCCATTCTCCCCCCCCCCACCTTTTACAATGGCAGAACCGCAGCATGCAAAACGCAACTACCAACTAGCCAACAGTAAATTCTACTATAAAATCTTGCGAGGATTCTGACACCATGTAGATGGATTTTCTCCATGATGATCTGTCCCTAACCTGGCTTTTCAGGTCTTCCAATAGTGCACCTGTCGCCACTGTAACTGAGTCTATCCACCTTGCTGCTGATCATCCTCTTATATTTTCTTTCCCAGCATTAGAACCTTCTCCAGAGAGCTAGGTCTGCATAATGTGTCCAAACTAGAATAACTTGGGCTAGTCATTTGTGCCTTGCGTGAGAACTCTGGGTTTGTTTTTTTATTTGGTGATGTACTTGTTTCTTTTCCTGGCTGTCCACAGTATTCTTGGGGATCTTAGATTACATTAATGCAGCCAACCAAGCCAGGTAGACTAATCAGAAACAGGCACACAAATAGCAACCCTGATCAAGACCAGCTGCCACACATAAAAAACCAACATCTCCCGTGTGTCAAAACAGTGATGATGTTACCTAATCTGGTAAGGAAACATTTGCAAGAAGAAAACCAAGATCAGAGAACAGTAAGATCCCACTAGCAAGATTCTGCAGATGGCTATAGCTACAGGTTCTCCTCCCCTGTTCTTAAAGAAATAGCCACATCTTTAAAAGCTGGCAAAAGTCTACCAAATCCAAAACTTGGTATGTCCAATCAACTATTTCTACCAAATGTATATTACTTCTTTAAAATGTCATACAGTGTATGTATTCACCTACAGTGTATGTAGATGAGTGCTGAGAATTTTAAGCAGCTGTTTAGAACTAGATGTCACTGTTTTACAACTGGACTGATGTTATTGTTTCATAGTATACCTTATCCCCAATTGAATTATCCTCCTCCCCAACTACTTTTAAACGGAATAAATGAAAAGATAAGTATGATAGAAATATTTCTTTTTTTTCTTTTTTTTTGGTGTAGACTTAATAGCAGCTCGTCCATCCCTGCCCTTAGCAAATGAGTAAGTTCCATATAAAGGGATGAAAAACATTTAACAAGAGTGGAATTGCTCTGAAGTCCTGAAACCATATTAATTGGGAGACAAAGACCTGTGGGATGAAGTCAAAGACGTTGTTAAGGATGAATGTGAAAAGAGACTGCAAGATTACAGAGCAGAAGAAAGCAAACTGGATGTCAGAACAAATGGTGAAAATTGCCAAGAAGAGAAGAGATGCCAAAGCCAAGAAAGATAGATGTCTCAAGTAGGAACGTAACAAAACAAAACAAAAATCAGAGAACTGTTAGAAAGACAAGAAGCAGGATTACAACAACTTTTGTAGAGACACTGAAGATGGAAACAGACATGGGAAGGCAAGGAAAGTCTTCCAAAAGGCCTCCAAACTCAGGAGGAGGTTCCAACATCAAATCAGGGTCCTAAAGGATGCCAATGATCAGTTATTGATTGAAAGAAAATCAAAGATGGAAAAAGTATACAGTACTGAAATTCTATACAATAGAGATGTCAACATCCAGGGTAACTTAGATGACATTCCCTACTTATAACAACATAGTGCCAAAAGATGACATTAGATCAGCACTCTAATCATTACCAATTCACAAGGCTACAGGAATTGTGGAATACTTACATAAATATGGCAAGCAAAAGTAAAGTTCTAACCAACTATGCAGCAAATCTGGAAAATGATATAGTGGCCAATAGATTGGAAGGGTCATTCTATGTACCAATACCAAAGAAAGAAAACTTAATAGAGTATGCAAACTATTCTACAATATCCTTAATTTCACATGCTAGCAAAATAATACTTAAGATCATTAAGCACAGATTAGAGCCATACATGGAAAGGGAGATATAGTACTAGACAAGACTGTACATTGGTTCCTTACTGGTAGTCCTCCCTTAATGACAGTAATTGGAACCAGAATTTCCATCGCTAAGTGATGTAGTCATAAAGCATGATGTCATGTGACCACATCACTTAGCAACAGCAATCTCGGACTCCCCATTGCTGTCATTAAGCAAGGATTGCGGGTTGTTAAGTGAGTGCCAGGCAGCTTGCAAGCAGGCCAGCAGGCAAGTAACTGGCTGCTGCTGGGCAGAGGAGGGCGCACAGGTAGCCTACGTGGTGTGGTGTGAGTGCAGCAGGGCCAAGGGTGGCTACTGCCAGGTGGGGGAGAATATGAGCAACTTACTGGAGTGACTTGTGACCTTCCCTGCTGGCTTCCCCATTGACTTGGCTTGTGGGAAGCTGGCAGGTAAATGGCTATCGCTTGACTGTGGGATGCTACAACCATCGTAAGTGCAAGCCAGTTGCCAAGTGCCCAGATTGTGATCACATGACCATGGGGATGCTGGGACAGCCGGAACTTAGATGACTGGTCATAAATACCACTCATTCAGTGCTATCATAACTTTGAACGGTCTCTGGATGAGTGGTCGTTAAACGAGGACTACCTGTATTTATTCAACCTATATGTCGAATATACATAAAGGGAAGCTGAATTTGGAAGAAGTTGAGTATAGTTTTAAAATTGGAGGAGGAAACATCAATATCCTACACTATGCTAATGACACTACTCTAATAGCTGAAAATGCAAATGATCTGCCAGCTCTAGTAATGAAAATTGAGGAGCACAGTGAAAAATAGGAGTAAGATTAAATATAAAGAAGACCTAATTACTGATAACAGGTGCAGCAACCAGTCTTAGAATTGATAATGAAGATGCTGAAGTGGTGGGTAGGTTCTATCTGTTAGGGTTAACTATCAATGGTAAAGCAACCAGCAATCAAGAAATACTCTGCAGATTAGCACTTGGTAGAATAACAATGAAGGCCTTGAAGAAAATAGTCAGATGCTGTGACATGTCTATACCAACAAAGATCTGAACTGAGCAGACAATGATTCCAGGAAAACAAACAAATTGATCACAGAACCCAGAGTTCTCACTCACAGTACAAATGACCATGTTCAAATCATCAAATTTTGAACATATTATATGAAGGCCTAGCTCTCAGGAAATGCTGGGAAAGGTGGAAAGAAAACAAAGAAGAGGACGACCAGCAGCAAGGTGGATAGGCTTGATTACAGCAGCAATGGGTACACTGTTGAAAGACCTGAAGGTCAGGTTGGGTACAAATCATCCTGGAGAAAATCTATCTATGTGGTTGCTAAGAGTCAACACTGATTTCATAGCATATAATCATCAGATGATCCTTATAGGGTGTAAGATTTGTATCGGTGGCTGACTAACAATATTTTCCCTCTCTACTGGTACAATTACTCCAAGAAATTATTTATGGGTCTGATTTATTTTTAAATATTATATTGTAATTTGTAATTTAAGCATATATTTTAGACAAAAGAAATGTGAATGTTGGAGCAATAACAAACGAAAAGAAACTTATTACAAATCTTTCCGAATTAGCTATACCAATCTAATGCTAGAAATCTAATACTAGAAATCTAATACTGATAATTATTAGTAAAATCTGAACTGCCACTGAATTTTATTTATTTATTCAATTTATATAGCTGCCCATCTCACTTTTATGTGATTTGTTTGGTTTTCTTTCCAAAACTCTTTAATATATTTTGAAGGAAACAAAGTATTTTGCAGATTAGTTAAATGCTGTGTGGTGATTTAGTATATTATTACCTAAGGGACCTGCCTCTCCCCTACGACTTCAACCCATCCCACCCGATCGCACAGAGAGGGCATGCTTCGGACCCCCTCAGTAAAAGAACTTCAATTAGCGGGGTCCAGAAGGCGGGCCTTCTCTGCGGTAGCCCCCGCTCTTTGGAACATTCTGCCCCCAGAGATGCGATTGGCCCCCTCACTCCTGGCCTTCCGAAGGGCCTTGAAGACCTGGTTCTGTCACTTGGCCTGGGGTGGGGAAGGAATACCTCAAGCAGGGGGATGGCTAGCCCCATAGGGGTCGGCTGTCCTCAGCCCGATTTTCCATCTTCTTGGATTTTCCTTTTTTAGTACTGTTTTTAAATTTTAGATGTATTATGTATTTTATGTATATTTATGGTTTTAATGTTTTTGTAAGTCGCCCAGAGTCCCCCACTGGGGGGAGATGGGCAGGGGAGAAATTTGATTAAATAAATAAATAAATAAATAAATAAATAAAATTATAGAAAAATTGAAACACTTTTGGAAAGTCAACGAAAAACAATAGAATAATTCAAATTACTAGTGAATTATTCATTAATATTTCACCTTTTATTTCCAGAACAGACAACCAAGGTTGAGGAGATCATCAAAAAGTTAAATATATTGTTGATCATCATTGATCAGCGCATTCTATTGCTATGGCATGGATGATCTTCTAAGAGCAGAGGCAGTGATAATGACTCAACTCTTTGGATATTGTTGGTCATGAGACATTGTGAAGATGGCTTGGTAGAAATTGTTACATCTATCTTAGACTTGCTAGCTATAATCAGTTCCTTTTGGGACAAGTTATTATGGTTGGAGTGATTCACATGTCCCAAACCATACTGGAAGAACATATGGAGGGAATTGCAGAGCAATGTGAAGCTCTAAATTTGTCTCTATGGAATTGCTGAATGATGTAAAGTTCTAAATTTGTCTCTAAATTAATCCCTCTTAGAATAATTTGGAAGTCACAATGGGACTTACATAATGACTGAGTTCACACACATATTAAATGATCAGTCCCAGTTATCAAATCATGATTGTTTCAAATAGAATTAGTATAGTATATATAATATATTGTATTTAATAAGTAAATCATATTATGACTCAGGTTTATACATCATTCTAAGACAGTGGCTGTACTACAAACTATCCAACTAAGTTTTACCCTAGATTAGCATGTTGTGCAAACCTAGTCACCAGAATATGTTGCAAAGGACTCTGAAAGTATGCCTCTATAGCAGGATGGTTGGTTTGGAGTCCATCAGAGTCTGTCCTTGGGTAAAGAAACTTACCTTTATGGATCTCTTCCAATTCTAGGACTGCAAAACTCCAGATAACCTTGGATGGCAGCAAAGTGATGTAGGAATCTCTTACTCTTTCCTCCCAACTAGTGGTCATTTGCAGCTCAGATTTAGAACTCCTGCAATGTACTTTAGACAGTGGAATTATGGGTGTGGAATTATACCACAGATGTGCTGTTACTTTTTTTACTGTCACTAAAGTATGCATATAAAAAAAATAGAACCCCAGGTCCTGTTCTGTGTACAAGATACGTTAAGTAATCAGAAAAGAACGATAACTACAAGAACAAAATTGCCCTGCCCTGCTTCTCTTTGTATACGCTTGGCAAGCAAGGAAAAAAAAAAGAGAGACTTATGTATTTGAGTGAGTGCTACTAGGAGATACCAAAATGTGGCTAATGAGTCAGAAATGTCCTTTTATTTGTTTTCCTTTAACTTAGCCTTGACATCAGTGCACAGATTTTAATACAGCTGCTTTACTAGACTGTATATTTTATATTTTATATATTTATTGTATATTTTCCAACTCCATTTTCAGGTGTATCTTCACATTTGCTATGGACAAAGAGGAAGGATTTCATAGGGCCTAACTTAGGGCTGTTCATGCTTTGCAAATACACAGAGTAACTCACACACATCTTAGTAGTTCTGTACAACAGCAGGCTAATACTATCCTCATGGCACAGATGTGAGTATTAATAGTTTGACTAACTGTTGACATCTATGCTCACAATTTTTACTCCTGCTGTTACCCAGTAAGTTAGTGTTACAAGTACACTGGTGTTAATAAAGCTAGATCTCAACTCCATTCTTGGTCTTTAATTTTTAAAGCGATTGAATAATTGAAAGCCAGGATTCTGTAGGCCTAAGATTTTCATTATCATTAGAGATAACTGATATGGTATGCCTACTCAGCTATGCAGCCATTGCGTTACCTTGAGTCAATCACTTCTTTCTGCCTTACTGTATCTATCTCACAGGTTTGTGTTGTGCAGATGGTCTGGCTGCCAGATCTGGGTTGCCAAAGTACGGACGATCACTAGAGCCTCAGAGTTATATAGAAAAATCTAGCTTTTTTGTCGCTGACTAGTGCCTCACGTTTTTGAAGCCCACATCTGATCGCGCTACATGGAGTAAAAGAGGAACCATGCCTCTCACGGTGAAAAATAAAAATGTAGCAACAAAGGCATTCACTGGTAATATCCACAAGAGGGCACCCATGCGTTTTGCAAAAATAAAAAAAAATCTTCTACATGCATGCTTCTGTAGAAAAATTAATTTAGTATCAACTGACGGCTTTATTTACGCTGTTAAGATTACTCTTACCTGTCAGACCTTTGGGGTATAAGCTATATTTTGATATTCATCTAAGACCCCAACACATACTGTACACACACATTCGCCTTGAAATGCTGCTTTGTTTAAACACTACAGCTTAAAAAAGAAACGTCTATAATGTGTAGATTTAATCTATAGTATATTTTTGCTGGCGGGGGAAAAAAATAAAACAGTGTGAAATACAGCTTTGTTTCTAAACCTTCCATTTGTATGTCCTCCTTTGACAAGGTCACTCAATTCAGACTTGAGGCATGAAACACATATTGACAAGATCATTAGCTGCTGTGTGTACTACTATAATTACGGATGATATCTGTAACTGATGACAACATTAACAAGATCTGCAAAGATAGGATAAATTGTCAGATATTATAAATTTGCATTGTTGTGAGAATGTCTGTTTGGATAAATGTTTGGAGTTAATGCATCATTTAATGTTGTCAGTCTAGCAAGCATTTCACATTTTGTATCCAAAGTAATGAATAATTCACTAGACATGTTTGGAAACACACATACACACACATACGCTCCAGTCTTGTTTCCAAGTCTTGCTAACACAATGAGCTCGTGTTGCAATTAATTGCATTTCTCTTATCTTAGGCCTTGACAATGTCTGGAATGGTTCCCTGTTTTTATCTTGCCTTTGCAAATGTTGCTTAGCTTTCAAGTAAACACATCTAATAGAGCTATATAAAATAGATAATAATAGGTGACTATTCTAAACAGTGCATTCTGGCTTCGCTACTATATTGGGTGGTTTTATTCTGTGGGAAAATTGAACAATACGAAAGCTGTCCTTTTTGAGTTTGAAAACAAAAGTGAGGTACTTCTAAAGGGCCTCCTGGCAGATATTTGCAGTAGCAATTTACTCATCTTTATGTTTTATTCACGCTCAGCAGCTGTAGTTCAGCTCTTTCCAGTCAGATTTATTATTGTTTGTTTGTTAAAAATACTATTTACCTTACCTACCTTCATTACAGAGTAAGATTCGAGACATGATTTGCAGCTGAATAAGGTGGAATTAAATGATCACTCACTTCCCCATTGAAGTAACAAACTAGGATCACTATACAACAGACACACACCTACAGACAACACCTGTACATTTTCTATCTAAGGATGCCGTGCCAGAAGGCATTTCTTGGAGGTTTGTTGGTTAAGTAAGTTGCTTATGGGACAGGAGTGAAAGGAAAGAAAGAGTGAGAATATCTGCCCTTACTAGCACAGCTGACATACTTTATAAGTATTTCTTCTGGATAATTCCATTGTCTTCGAAGGCTGTGCTTCAAAAGAACACACTTAGGGATGCAGAACGAATGTAGTTTCATTGGAAGTGTTATACCTAAAATTAGCAAAATAGGTAGTGATTGCTCATTAAAATTGTTCTGATCTAATTGTCATCTAAGATATATGGGTGCTGAAACAAATAAAAAATTCATTGGTTTGATAATGACATGATTAAGTATCCATTTTAATAATAATAATAATAGGCTCCAGTTATCTAAAGAGAGTTAGGTATCTCTAGATTTATGGAAAGTGTAATTATGAAAAAATGATTGGCAAGATAAAAGTGTGTGTATGTAGGAAGAAAATGGTTATATTTACTGAGTTCTTGTCAGACATCTGATTATAAGAGATTAATCCAATGAACAAAACTAGGTTACAGAACGGTACTGTTCAGATAAAACATTGCATATCAACATTTGATAAATGACTCTGATGAATTCAGTGGGATACATAATATTTGACAGTGAAGTTTTTTTTCAGAAGATAACAAGACTGTCCATGTTTGAATGTAAGTGCTATGAGAAATACAAATATTTCACTAGGAGAGATATCTATGCCGTTCTTAATCTGTTTGCAGGGCAAGGGGGAAACCCTTTGGTTTGCTTGAAATTTTTGACAGCGTTGAAACCAGTGCTGAAAGGTTGAGTTTGCTTCTATACATTCAAAACTTACTGTGATGTTCAATATCTTCAATAGCAACCATGTCTTAAGATGAAGAATTAAGGTCTGATCATTTAGAGTCTAAGCCAGCAGTCTGTAACTTTTGTTGCGTCAAGAGCTGCACTAAGGTCCTCACTTACCAGATGCCTTGTGCAGCCACTGTTCAAAATTACAACAGTGCTAAAAAATAACTGTGACTAATCCTCGCATTTATGACCATTGTGGCATCCCATGATCATGTGATTGCCATTTGCGTGCTTCACAGCTGGCATGCATTTGCAACCATCTCAGTGTCCCATGGTCACATGATCACCATTTGTCTGCTTCACAACTGGCTTGTGACAAGCAGAGGTAGAGAAGGCGGAAGGAAAATCATAAGTCACGGTCACGTGATTTTTCACTTAGTGACCACAGCGTTTCACTTAATAACTGAAGGGGAAGGTCATGTGATTTTCTACTTAGTGACCATGGCACTTAGTGATTGAGTTGCTAAGCAAGGGCTACCTTTAGGCCAAATCTGGGGGAATTAAAATTGTAAGAGGTGAAATAAGTGCCTTAAGTCTATGTAAGGCTTAAGATATCCAGTTTGTCCCTTAAGTACCACCCGAAGTCCAAAAAATGCAAAATAGCTAGTTTTTGGGCTTGTCCCCTTCTGGGAGGACTGGGGGGGGGGCAACTAGCATGTGGTACAATCCACCTAGGATTAAACAATTTTAAATCACTTAAGTTTTTTAATAAATTAAATCACTTAAGCAGTTGAAAGATGGGATAAGATGTCCCATGTATTTTCCCAAGCTTAGTTGCTTACCCCACCCTTGTCTTTCTGCCCTTCAAGGAGCTCTCATATGGGGGTTGTTGCTTGCTGCTGACTAAAGTGCAATTGAGAGAGGGAGAGAAAAAAGGTTCACATATCACACTAAGCCACGGTTTGTTTCAAGCATGGCTTATTGAATAAGTCACAGTTTTGAGTTCACACATAGGGTGATCCTTGCACAAATTGCATCTGCCCATCTGGTCCGGTCATTGAAAGAGGGACTATTGACAGTCACTCCCCACCAGGTTTATGGTGCATGGACTAATCAACAGGACTTCTGGACTTCTCAGTGGCAGCCTCCATCCTATGCAGTATAAACATCCCCAGAGATACAGACAGACCCAACCCAGATATATGAAGCCCTTAGTTTAGATTAAATTATTGGGGGTCTATGATGTCTATTGACTATTGATGATATTGCTTTTAATTCTCTGCATTAGAGTTAGTTCTCCTTCTGACCTTATTGTACTCCAGTACTCCGGATGGCTGGCTGCTCACAAGGTGACTGCAGAAAGCAGTTTTCTGCAGGTTGAGCACTAGGAGATGACGGGATTGGCCATCTTTCTCCCAATTGCAGCAGAGACATGAAGTTCGCAACCCTCACTTTCTAATCACTTTTGGAAATTGCTCTTTAACTACTTCTAAGCTATTAGAACGATGAGCCTGAAAATGCTGGGTGAGTCTGCCTTCAGTCCTGAATGAAAGAAAATTTTAATCATAAGCTTAAGAATTTTAAAAATCTGAAATAAACCGCAAAAAGCTAAATAAGATTTTCATCTTAGAAGTTATAACGGACTAAGGGTCCAGATAAAATTGGAATATTGAGACTTTTACAATAAGATTTTGGAATTAATTATAAAGAACAAACAGTTTTTTTGTTGTGATTTTTACAAGACACAACAAAGATAAGCAATTTCATGATTTCAAAAACTGGACTCTAGAGGGGACTAAAGTTCATCTGCAAGCCTGTAAAATGTTGCAAAATGTTATAGCAAAGAAAATATTGAAGGAGGCTTTTGAAGAATGAAATCAGAAAATAGTAGCCACAATATCAACAATATCAGTAATAATGTCTGCTTCTGTGGATAGACTATGTTGAAGAAATGTCAGATGTAGAACAAATTTTATTTGACAAGATAGAGATGGTATTGAAAGTGGATTTACAACTGACAGGCCAAGAGAATGACTTAGAAAAGGATGTTTCACTGGATCTACAAAAGAAACTGGCTGAGGTTTTAAAATTTAAAAGGGAAACACAAATGACAAATCAAGAGACTGGCCTGGATAATTTTTCCTATTGAATTTTAAAAAGAGGCTCGTTAAAGCCTTGAAGAACTCTGTGCAATGGGACAAAGAAGAAATGAAGAGAAATCGAATTCTACAATATTTGAATGAACTAAAGGTTCAGACTGTTAGAAGTAAAAGGAAGGAATATAAAATTGGTTTATTTGATCAAGGTTAAAACAAGATATGTTGTTACTTCTGGCAACCCTTTATGGACTTCTCTGCTGACATCAGGACTGAAAAGATGATGTTTTATGGATTTGTTTATAGATAAGAGATGGAATATGTGATGAAGAGATAAATGTTTGTAACCTTAGAGGGGGTGAAGTGATACTAAATTTATTTATACTTGCTGTGATGAAGGTTGGAAGTTACTTCTTTATTCTTACTATTCTCTTTCATTTTTCTTTTTTCTTGCACTTTGTATTTCTTCCTATTTTTTAAAGCTTAGTTTGTATTAGATTTTACTATTATAATCAAAATTCTTAAATAAAAATTTTACATACATACATACATACATAAATAAATGGAAGGCATGACCTGCCCAAAAGTAGATTTGGAGTTAGCATTCCATCACAATGCCACCCTTGCCAATCCCTGCCAATCGTCTTACCATTTGGCAACAAGAAGGGATGGTCCATGGCTTCAAAGACCCAGAAACATGAGAAGGAAAGAGCCGGGGAGCATCCTGCAAATAAAAACAAAAACTTGTCTTCAAGATTCTTACTACTTATTTGTTTGCCAGCTCCTTAATAAAAAATAAAAAAAATCTGAACTCCAGCTTATATACATATCCTCTGAATTCCATGAACTTAATGAACGTCCCATACATGCATATCTATCATACTGTCCCCATTTGGGGTAAGCAACATTATGCAAAACACAAAAGTGGAGTAAGAAATAATGAGCAGAAGAAATTAAAGGCAGGAGATACAGGGAAAGAAAAGGATATCTAACTAAATCAACTTTATACCAGCCTCATTCAGTTTACCTCTCCATACATTATTCTCTTTGCAAATCACTCTTGCTTTTACCATATCAATACATCACTTTATATATTGCCTTTAAACCGGAAACCCATTTTCAAAGAGATAAGAGGATAAAGAATTAATGTGCTCCACTCAGTGGTATTGGTAGTCCCTTGAACATTCCCCTTGCACCAACATGCCATGGACCGGTCCATTGGAATTATGCAGTTTTCTTATCTAAGCATACATCTCTACAATATGTCATTTTTATCAGAAGCTATCCACAAGAAAATACAAAGGAGTATATATTGGAAAATACAAAGCAGTAATTATAAGATTTAAATAAGCATGACCAGTGGATCACTTAACAACAGCAGTGTAAGAAAACGGTTTGTTCAGAAATATTTTTTTTTGCACAATTGAAACCTTCCTTCCTTCCTTCCTTCCTTCCTTCCTTCCTTCCTTCCTTCCTTCCTTCCTTCCTTCCTTCCTTCCTTCCTTCCTTCCTTCCTTCCTTCCTTCCTTCCTTCCTTCCTTCCTTCCTCTCCCCTCTCTTTCTCTCTTTCTCAGGCTTTCTATTCCTAAATAAATCTAGAGATAATTATGCATTTCTGTTAACCAACCAAACATTCAATAAAGCACCTTCAGACTGGAATTAACTAGTAATAACAACTAGTGTTATGAGACTGGGAGGTAATCAGAAAGAGAAATGAAGCCCAGATGTCAATTAAGGAGGATGTTAGGTAGATATCTCCACCTCTCACTGCCATTGTCCTGTCCTATAAGTCTTATAGCAACTCCTGTCCTTCCAGTCCTTTCCTTTCACACAAACCTATCTCAGTAAATTCTACTGCCCAAATCAATACATCATAGCTCAATAAAGTGAAATCTACTATCATTTTGCTTCCATGCTTATTGATTTCACTTAAGTAATCTGTCACATACAAATAATTTATTACAGAATAACCTATCAATTAAACAATCATTTGTTCAAGTCAATAATAACACTGTTTTCATTCCAACCTTCCTCATAATCAATTTAAAACTTCTGCTTTGATGTATTTTCCGCAATAGACAATTAAGAAATCCCAGTAAAATAGCTATACTGGCAACCGTTTTAACAACAGTCCCAGTTTTCAGATTAATAGGCTATTTATCGTGACTACAGGCAGTCTGGCCTCACAAAGGCATCTCTCCTGCAGCAACTTGCTGCTGAGACATTTGGTATCTTCTTTCTCACAACCCGCATAATATCGGAGAGAAATAGCTGGGCCCTCAGAAGAGGCTTGCAGGTGGCTGCTTACCAGTCTTTTGCACTTCTGATCTTCTCAAAGAAATGCTGCTGCCAACACTCGGTGGAAATCCTGATTAACTGATACACTCTTTACACTGTGGCAATGGCAAAAGACCCATGGGCTCCTTTGATGCAGTAACACAGGGGTGGGTAAATTGCATCCCTTGGTCTAAATTATGTGGCCCTCAGCCTAATTGAAAAAGGTCCTCTGCAAGCAATTTATTCAGACCTCTGTCGACAGCAGTCCAACTTTCCCTCGGCAGCTGACAGGGAAGAAAGGAAAAGCAGGGAAGGAGAGGGAGAAGAGGTAGCAGGGAGAAAGTAGGTGGGCCTGGTCAGTTTTGGCTTTCGTTCTGCCATCATCAATATGTGATCCCCAGCTCTCTGGAGAAGGCTTTAATGCTGGGAAAGGTGGAAGGAAAGAGAAGAGGATGACCAGCAGCAAGGTGCAAGGACTTAGTTACAGTGGTGATGGGTGCACCACTGGGAGACCTGAAGGACCAGGTTAGGGAGAGATGGTCGTGCAGGAAATCTATGTGGTTGCTAGGAGTTGACAGCAACTTGATGGCACATGACCAGTCAAGGCAAAGGAATTGTGAACTAGTAGACAGCATCCTCTACTGATGATTCATTTTTTTAAAATTGGCATTGTGTTTGTAATGCCTTGACTCATTATTGCAGTAGTTCAACTAAGTTAATTCCAACTTCGTATTGTTGTCCTTCAAGGGTTCTTTTCAAATGGACATGCATGTCTATGTGCCTTAAACAGCACAAAGTAAAACCATGAAAGCTCCAGGTTTGTCGTGTCATTTGTACAAGTGTTTTCACATTGGAGCTATTGCTTAAAAGCTGTCAGAAGCTTTTGGAAATGCTACATTTTCTTTTTCATGCGAACAGCCATGCATCAAAGAAAAGCACCCTTGATTTTTTTGTGAAAGAAATGATAAAATAACCATTTTCCCCAAGCCTATGGATACAGACACAATTCATGAGAGATAAAGCTTAAAATGATTTATGTAAAGGGAAAGTGGATCCAATGTTATTTTGGAATCAAACTGAAGTTAAAGCTAGATGACTTGACCTTGTCTGGCAAAGCATTTTTTTAAAATAATAAGTTTCAGGACTTTGCAAATAATTTGTTATTTCTTCTCTTTCTTTCTTTCCCCAATGCGAGTTAATCTGATGACATTTATATATACACACATATGTTATGTCTTAAGAAAATAATTTTGATTCTAAAGAATACTTACATATTGTTTAGTGGTTCCTATAAGCCGCAAATTATTGACAGGGAAATGACTGTTTGATGAGCCTATTTATCCTAGCTGTCTGACTTGCTTTTTTATTTATTCATCTGAGGAATACTAATAAAATCTCTCTGCTGCTTCAACCTTCTCAAAGGCTTTATGTTTTCTACTTTCTCTTTTCATAGATAGGGATTTAAACATCATAAAGTGGTATGAAAATAATTCTCTCTCTAGCTGTTAAATAGTATGCGATATTGTTTATATAGATCTCTTACTTGATGTCCTGAGATATCCTGAGGTCAAGTCTTTTTTTAAAAATACAGCTGGATCTAACATTGGCAATTCTAGAGTAAAAAACTAAACCAAATCAAAAGGATTTCTGCATTTAAAACATTCAAGTCAGACAAATATCCTTTTTTACATGAAATAACTATTAAAAAGTACATTGAATAATCCGGGTTTCTTTGCAACTTAATATTGATGAGGCGTGCACATTGGTACACCATCTGTAAATTATAGAACTGTGTTTCCAGGATGAAATAATTTTTAGGTCATGGGGTTCTTTCTTCACAAGTTGTCAGGTTATGATTAGGGATGTGAGCATCATTCTAAATTTACCTGGAAGTATTATTCCATTTTATTGTAATATTCCATCTGATTTTCTGCAAATTATTATTTTGAACTGCAAAAAATATTGGCATTTACAGTACTTCCAAACACAGCTATTCCTAAAATACACATTTTGTACACATTTCTATGCCATTTTTCCTAATGCAGACTATATTGTTTTAAACTTCCCTTAACATATGTTAATGGATTTTCCATAATATATGCTTATACTGAATAGAGCTTTCCCAAATGTACACTCTAAGATGTATTTCACAAATATATAAACGTTTGCATAATTGTGTGAAGTTTTGAGACAATAACAGCAAATATAACACAGTTCTATGTATTGCTCAGTGCCATAACAGCATCCATGCTGGGGGATCACACAATTTCACTGTAAAAGAGATCCCTCAGTGAAGATGCATAAGAATGACAACTGGAACATTGATCCAATATAACACTTTACTGGATCAAATTTACACAAAATGCTTTGGTTCAAAGTACCTTGTCAGCACAGAACTGAGGAAGTTGAAAGATGCCATCCAATTCCACAGCAGAGCTTCTATCAGTTGTATTTGTTGTTAAATAAAGGCTGCCTAGATCAGGGATAGAGCCAGTTTGGTGTAGTGGTGAAGGCCCCAGTCTAGAACCTGGGAGACCAAGAGTTCTAGTCCCGCCTAAGGCATGAAGCCAGTTGGGTGGCCTTGGGCCAGTCCCTCTCTCTTAGCCCTAGGAAGGAAGCCAGGACAAACCACTTCTGAAATCTTACCAAGAAAACTTCAGGGACTTGTCCAGGCAGTCCACACTGACTCCAAGGCACCAAAAAAACAAAAAACACAGGGATGGACAATTGATAACCCATGACTTGCATTTGACCCAGAATCTGATTTTTTGAATCTCTCAGAGCTCCCCTCCCAATTATACCACTAGAACCACTACTGTACAACTAGTGCAGGGAAAAAATAATGTATAAGCCTTTGCTGAGGCTTAGCATGTCTCATCCCACTTCAAGTATATCCTGCCAATACTTCAAAAGGAAAAAAAAAAAGACTCACCCATTTGGTGAAAGTACCATATCGCTGCTTTGCCCACTACTTCTCTTAGTTACCTTTTTTTTTTTTTTTTTAATGCAGCCCTGGCCACTGAAATGTTGCACACCCGTGAGCTAGATTTATTGTAACAAGCAGCGAGTCATTTATTTACTTGAAAGAGACACTTGGGAAATTTGAGTTCTCCGCTCTCTCAAGAATTTCCTTTACTCCAGACAAAAACATGGCCTTTGTCTCCCTATATATGACAAGTAATAAATGAGCCTTGCTTTGCACCCCTCTTCTTTCCTTCCCCACTTGCAAGTCTTCCAATAAGCAAAATGGCTCCCTCGGGCCATCTTAACAGACACACCAAAAGCTTCCAAAGATGTCATACCATCAGAGACGGTGATTCAGAACCTCTCAAGAGAAGAGAGGAGAAGAGAAAAGATGCTTTAAGCTTCCTGCCACAATTGCCTGACTGTTCCTGTCCAATTGCTTGTAGCCTGTCAAAAGCAGAAGATAATTTAAATCATCAGTGAGTCTAACTCACCACATAAGCTATAACTGTGTTCTTTTCTCTGTGGTGTAGATATATGGTGTAAAGATTATTATTGTCTTGTGGCCTGATTCTAAGTATTCCAGGACCTGATGCGGTCTCTTCTAAGAGAAGCCTGCAAGTCTCTTATTTATGCATCTATTTCTTCCCTGTCATGCACTGTGCCCACAATACACAATACATAAAATGGTAATGCATGAAGGAATAACTGGCTGAGTGCAATTTCCAGGGGCCTTGTGCTATTTAATTTATTGTTATTATCATCTATTTATTTATATATTATTTTCCAGTATTTATTTCCTGCCTAAATCCTTCAGGCTCTCGGTGGATAATGACAAGATAAAACCTACAATACAAAAACCAAAGGAAGAAGTAAAACACATAACAAGGAACCAAGAAATACCTAAGGACCAAGAACGTGCTCCAAGAAGATGGTTTTCACTTGTTTGCAAATTGCAGGTAGAGTTCAGGTTGTTTATACTTCTCAGGGGTCACCACTGAGAATGCCTATTGCCTGCCCCCCCCAAACCTTGCAAGGAGGGGGGACCCCAACAGGACCTCTCTAGATGTCCAGGCTGGACAGGCAGATTTATCCTGGCAAGACTTTGCATGGCTGCTTGATACTTCCCAGTGCTGCACATTAAAGGTATTAACTATCAGTTTGAATTGGGCTCCTACTGATAACCAATGCAGCAACTTAAAAAATGATGTTATACTAGTCTGACAGAGTACTCCTGCCAGGAATCAAGCTGCCACTTTCTTCACCAGCTATAGGGTCTGGGTCATCTCCAAAGACAGCCTCACGCAGAGTGCATTACAGTAGCCCAACCAAGTGGTGATCAAGGCATAAATTACTGTTGCCTGGGCATTCCTGGTTCAGTTAAGATTGTAACTGGTCACAGACTGAGCTGGAGAAAGGCCCTCCTGGCTACAGCTTCTTTAGCAGGAGCCAGGAGTCTAGGAGGATCCCAAAGTAATGAACCACCTCCTTCAAGGGAGTGTGATTGAATAGGGACCTAGGCCTCTGAAAAGATCAGGGGTTTGTATTATAAGCCTTACAAAAGATGAGCAATAGGTCCAGGTTATTTTTCTCAGTTGACTTAGCACTGTAAAGCCATTCTCAACCAGGAGCCAGTTATATTGGCCCCAAAAAATCTGGGAAAGCTTTTTCAAAGGAAAACCTGGCAAAAGCCTTTCATTGCAAACGTTTGGGCAATATAATTTGTTAATTAGTTACTTTGTTGGATCATTAGTTACTCATGTTGGTAGTTCAATCAAGTTGTGTGTCTGAATGTGCAGATGTGAACATCCCAGTCAGAGCTCATTCCACATGAAAATCTGAACCAATAACAGGCATTAAAGCTACTCTGGTGATAGGATTTATTCTTGAGGGAAGGGGACTCTGTCTCTTTAGTACCTGTTGTAAGTATCTTACTGTTTCAGAACTTGTTAAGACAATAGCCTTCTTTGGGCATTATACAAATTGGATAATGATGTTTGCAGAAGAAAAACCTATAAACTGTACACGTGTGAACTTCTATGTAAGTTGGGGCCCTGGAAGTACAGCCTCTGGCTTATGTGCTAGGCAATGTGTGTACAACTATACACTCAAATACTTTTCTCCTATAGATATTAATACTGAACATATGAATGTCTATAAGAGCTGATGTCACTTAAGGGACATCAGCTGAGGGCAGGGTTATAACTGAATGCTCTCATGACAGATTTTCCAGTTAGTACAACAAGAGAATGGTGGTCAAATTGCTGATTAATATAATTGTTATCCTTTAATAGTCAATTTTTTTTCTTTTAAATAAGTATTCCTTGTTCTTAGAGTAAATAGCACAGGTTACTTGTTAACTCTGAGTCGGTGTCATTTTATTAATGCTTCTTTATGTATTTAATATCTTCCTTTTTTTTTTATGGAGTGCCTAAAAAACACCTTTCCATGTTCAGCGCTGAAGACACTGCACTGATGAGAATCCTAGCTATCCCTTAGAAAGGTGATATTAATCTATTAACAGGGCCCCCCACCACCACCACTTTTCTTGTTCGGAGCTGAAAGATAAGTGAAAGCAAGGGCCCTGTTTTCTGAAAGGTATTATTTTCAAGTAATGCTCCTTTGATGATGCAGAGGGCCTAGTAAATC
The DNA here is from genome assembly GCF_059951505.1 of Python bivittatus. Lineage (NCBI taxonomy): Eukaryota > Metazoa > Chordata > Lepidosauria > Squamata > Pythonidae > Python > Python bivittatus. The sequence goes on from NW_028277075.1 coordinate 104,975,796, forward strand.
CCACTGCAATATTTATTCTTGTTAAGATGCTTCAACAGATGACACTTAATAACAGCAGTGACATATTAGCATTACCAAACCCATTTTCTGAAGCAGCTACCATGTGAGTTTTATCCACAGAAGATAACAAGATGACAGTTAACAAGAAAATCCAGGGATCTCTCTTGCCAAGAAAAAAGGCTGTGTTTAAACTACCTTTCCCCAGCCTCACTCACCAAGGTGTGTTGACTACAGTACCCATCACTTCTAGCCAGCTGGGAGTGATAGGAGTTATAGCTTAATCTATCTGGAAGGAGCCAGTTAGTTGCAACGTGTAAGGATTTTGCTTTCTTCCCAGATTTCTCTGGCCTTTGAATCAGGTTCATTTTATTTTATTATTTTGTAATTATTTTAGTTTATGTAATTATTTTATTTTATTTCTGAGCAAAAAATGAAGGGGAGAGACATAACTAAAGTTACATAAAACTTTATGAACTTCATTCATCCGTCGACAACTGACACTCATTATGTATTGTGCTTTTTGCCAAAGGTATGTACAAATTCAACCATGTGTCTGCTAATTTGATCTCTGCAAATTCTGTATTTCCCAGAGAAGGAAGACTAGTTCTTTTCCTCCAAAGTAATTTACCTTAAAAATGGAAAGGTCATCTTAGATTTGCTGAGAGTACAAAAATTGAGGTAGAAAAGGGTCGCCCCCCCTCCCCCCGGTATAATATTCCTTGTGGGGTAAGGAAAGTTGGTTGTCTTTGTCCAGGGCGAAAATCCACCCTTTTTCAGGATTCTCTTTATTCCGACTCTGCTATTCAGATGTTCCTCATTTTAAAGGCATGTTACCTGGGACAGCCTAGATAAAATCGAATTTATTGAAGATCATATTACTATTTATTTATTTATTTATTTATTTATTAAAAATGGCAGCAGAGATTCTTAATGGTTGGGAGAGATTAATCCATGGTGCCTTATTTCTCCAGCAGTCAGTCAATTGTTTGGATGGCAGTGCAAAATAAGTGTTCAGAGATCTACTGTAATATAATGAGTGTTGTTTGCTGCATTCTTCAAAGAGAGAGCCAGGATCGGAGTCTTCACAACTGCCAAAGTGGCTTTCCATTGTAACTGTTTTAATTTTGACTTCAGTACCTGATTACATGTCAAGCAGTGGGCAAATCTGGAATTTTCAGTGTTCTCACAAATTCTCACAAAATGATTACATCTGAGGAAGTTGCCGATTTACAAAATGGTTACCATTGTAGGTGCAACCAGTAATAAAATACACTCAGTTGTCAAACTACTAAGACTAGAAGAAATATAAATTGATGTAGAACCTAAAACAAATCAACAGTGAGATCTGAATGGTTTTCTAGGCTATCAACCCAGGAAAATAAGATGTATAAATGTTTACACAAGCACCACAATATGCAGCTCCATAAACAAGTCACTAAATGTCTGGGGATTAAGAGAAGTTTGACCATGTCCTGCTTTCAGACAGATATGAATCAAGAGAGAGGTGTGGTGAAAAGTCCCTCTCGTGGAAAACAAACTATTTCCCTTGGCTGCAGAAATGCTACTGAAGTTCCTGATGGCAGATCAATGTTATGCATTTCAGAAAAAGATGGGTTTTCTTTGATAGGGAATGTGGTGTGGGAAAACTGAAGAACCATTGGATTGGAAATGGAACAGTTTAATATTGTCAAGTTCTGCTGGGGAATCAAGAAGGATGTTTGAAGGGATTCTGAGTTCTAAAACACAATGTCACACTTTTGAACTCTGGTTCTGGGTCTGCTGGTTTCACAAAACAAATTGATGAAACTCAAAAACAAAGAATTTGGCCAAGAAGCTGAGTTTAAGCATCAAATACCAAATCATGTATTTGTCCCACACTTCAGCGTAACTTGGCTGCCTCCCATGACCTTGAAGAGAATGCCCAAGTATCAGTTGCCTCAGAAAATGGGAAGGAAAAGCCAGAATTTAAACTCAGATACATAAACCTAAGCTTTGATTGTTGTGTACTGCAGTAGGCAGATCTTGTGATCTTCATTCTTGTTTGCAATAAAGAAGGTCATCTAGCTGTATTGTACCTGAGTCTTCTGCTGGAAAGCCACATTCTGAATATGAGGCTCAGTATCTGGAAAGACACGGTGTACCAGCATGTCTCACATGAAATTGGATAGAAAATAAACTTACAATGATCAGGAAAAAAATATGTATTCAGGCAAAACATCCATCCTTGCCACACACACAAAACAGTTAAAATGCACACTGTACTGAAACAAACCAACAATCTACCAAACTATCTTAATTGCATTTCCTTAATTTTTTAAGGAGGGGCACCCCGGAGCATATTTTCTTCTCTTCCTATCAACTCCTCTAGAATTTCCCAGCGTGCTTCTTACCACTCCCATGTTTCTCTTTTTCCTGGAGCTGCAGGCATATTTTGGAACAAAGGACCAAACTATCCCCCACTTGTATTTTTTAAGAATACTGATGGAGATCAGGAAGGATTGGGGCCTTTTCTCACATGCTACTTTATTTTTAAAAATTAAAAATCAGGATCAGAAGCCAAGTGCACACCTGATATGCAGGTGTGTACGCTCTTTGTGTAAGTCTTGTCACTGTTGTTGCTACATAGGTTAATCTGTAAAGCCCTCTAGGTGTTGGTGATCCTAGAAATAGGAGGATGCATTAATCACATGCTTGTGGATAGGGACAATAATTGATAATGGCAGAACCAGGCCCGGCCTTGACTGGAAAGATCTATTCCTAAGTTAACTGTGGAGATATGAACAGGAAAACCTGCTCATGAGCAGCTCCTCCTGAATTGTAGCTCCATGTGGTCCAGACACCTGATATCAGAACCTTTAAAGTTCATGAAATCCCACTTCTAACACAGAAAGCCAACATGTTAACATTTTCAGATGGTTGTGAAATGCTTTTTCTATTGTTTCATCAAATTCATATGCCACTGAGCTCTGTTTTGAAGCTGGAGAGCCAAAGTGGTCAAAGGACAACACCTTTGCCTGGATTAGTAAGTCAACATAATGTCAATTGTGAGTGCTCTTTTGCTGTGTTCGTTGTTTTCTGCAAGGGGGAAACAATAGCAATAAATGTAGGCACTTCCTTGTTCACTAACTTTGAAGATGAAGGAGTAGATGCATTTAGCAGTACCCCCAAGAGTGTCTAATTGCTATGAGAACGAGAGTTATAGATCTGCAGTTTATGTTTAAGTGCAAATGTTAGGAAGTTTTAATTTTAGTTTTGGCATCATCGCTCCTGAGGACATTTGCTGTTTGTCATCCGAGGTGTGTATTATCTATAGAACTGAAGGAGACAGTCTGAACTTAACTGACTGCACAGCTATTTCCAGTGACTGCCCGAGCTCTTCCTATTAAGATGCCCAGCATTACATCATAAATAGCGGGAAGGGGTAACTACTCAGAAAGAAAAAAAGAGTGCTGGCACTGATTTCACCCATGCTTTTCCCATTTCTATTCTTCATATCAATTCTGCAGGGAAGTACGTAATCCCCAATATTAAGGAATCTGGGTCACGTAGCATGTTTCTCATGTCTTCATTGCCATAACCTTTGTTTATCAGACAACACTTATCCCGACTCCCCAGTTTCAAGAGGGCAAGCTAAAGGTGGTATACATAACGAAGCAAATTCACTGAGCTATAAAACAACAGTCCAAGCTTCTATAAGAACACATTAAATTGATACAAATAATGTTAAATAATGCATACATTTATATTAGTCTATAACAGTGTTGTCCAAACTTGGCCACTTTAAGATGAGTGGACTTCAACTCCCAGAATCCCCCAGCCAGCATGGGAGTTGAAGTCCACTCATCTTAAAGTGGCCAAGTTTGGACAACACTGGACTATAACAAAGATGGACAATTGCAATTGGCTCATTTAGCTCAATATTAGCGCCACACAAATGTGAGCAGGATTCCAGAAATCCAGTGTTCTCACCCAGGGTCTGAACCACGTGGGATCTTCTTCATCGCACTGCTGAGCTACAGATCTTTCTCCCAAATCAGAGAGAGCAAGATATTTGGTGTGCTAGCCACTGTATACTTTCTAGCTGCAGTAGCTTTGAAGTGACAGTCCATGCTTCACAGATGAGGGGGCCTCTGGACTATGACTGGAAAGGAGGAACATTGGAACTGGTCACTCCTCCAGTCCACTGACTCTGCCTCAGAAGCCTTGGCTCTTGTCACCTGATTTCAGAAGGAATGCTGGCTTTTTTTAAAAAAAGAAAATAGAGATGGCAGCAGTTTATTTAGAGCTAGACCAAATCACACTTGTGTATTTGCTACAACATTACAGCTATCTGGTACTATTGCCAACATGAATGCATTTTAAAAAATAATGATACAATGACAGAGTCCTCCAAGTGTTTTCAAAATGTTCACTCTGCAAAGGATAATCTTTGAGCTCAGATATAATAAGCTCCTGTTTTTGGAAGGTTTTCAGATTTTTAAAAGGATATTCAATTTTATTATGTATAGATAAATAAATAAAAATAAAACAGTTAAAGATACAAGAATATCCCTAACAGTATATTTTTCCATATTAAAAATTAAACGTAAGACATTTGCTTAACATAAACAGAAGTTGCTTATACATTTGGCTTAGAAAAAATCTTGTATATAAATTTGAGTACCCATTTCAAGAAAGGGCGTGCATTTGAAAGACTTTCTTGGAGATGAAAACAAAGGACTATTAAACCCAATTTATTCATTTTTTAAAAAATGTTCATACTAGAAATGCATCTAGTGCAGTTCTGAAGTCTTTATTATCAGATAGATGTTCAATATTTGCTCATGGAATGCCTTTACATTTTTGTTCCAACTGAGAATTGTTGGAGGAGAGCTGAGAAGAGAACATTATAGGAAATTAGTGAAAATATTTTGCTACATTTTGTGACAAATAGTGAGTTGCATTATTTAGACAACTTCCTTGTGGCACCACAGCAACCCACAAAGTACTACAGAAGAAATATTTATAGAGGATATTACATAGCTTTGATAATGAATACCCTGGTCCTGTTGAAATAAAGCTTATTTCATACTGGTATAGCCCAACATATAACCGTTATTTTCCAAATAATTATTTCAGTTACTCCAATAAGAGTAACTGAATATAACAAATGGAAAGTGTCTTCTAAAAGTAATAATCTCAGCTAGTTTAGGGTCCAGTTGAAAGCCAAAGCTTGCCTTCTATAGAAATAAAAGCAGCTTCTATTTTAAGCACCCTTGGGGGCTTGCATTTCAGCAACTCAAATGTTTTATTTAAAAAGAAATATATTCTTGGTTTTTGTCAGCCCTTCGAGGTAGTCAAGACAAGAAGCACAAACCATGGGTATTAACACTATGTTTATTATAAGGTTACAATAACGGAATCTTGCAAGTCTGAAAGTATTTCTCCCCTCCTTTACTTTTACTTTCCCGAAAATTAGGGAGGGTCTCTTCTGAGATGCTTCCCACACCCTTTTTACTTCTGTGGGCTGAGATACCTTTTACATGCCTGTTGTCTAGTCTCCAACTCTTCCTTCTGTCTCCCAAGGTAATTCCTACATACCGTTACAAAGTTCAACCAAGTCAGTTAAAAATATACTTCACAGTTTTTCCTTCTGATCCTGAGCTCCATTGATTTACCTTTCTGATCATACGGCAAATAACTGGGTTCTGTGTGTAAAAGTATCAATGTTTATATTTGGCAGAAGGTTTCTTGGAGAGGATTGCAAGAAAATATAGTTGAGTCTTCCTAGCTACTGTATTCTCATGTCCAGCGTGCTACTTTTAAGCAAAGTCCACTACTCACTGCATAGAACAGGCTAGGCATTCACCTTTTGCCCATTCTAACATATGCCTGCAAACTCTTGGGGGGGCTTTTGGGGGAAGGGCATTTCTAGTCTCTGCAACTTCCTGCAAAACTGGAGCTACAAACACTGATTGTGCTTGTTGGCAGCACAAAGAGCTTGAAGAGACTGTGAAATCTCCCTGCGAATCAAGAGAAATAAACTTCATTTCTTGTCTTCTCTGTACTATCCCCACAAAGAACCCATGAAATTGTGTACTCAGCATCTGCTCCATTTCACATTTTTACAGTCCATAAATGATACATTCATATTCAGGTGTTATATATTAGTACTGTACTTTATCACACATTTCCCTCACATAGTAATTAAGTTTGGAAATAAAGTTAATAGAACACTTATTCCTAGGGAATAGGAACAGACTGTGATGCAGTCTCTGGTGTAATAATGCAGATCTTGGGTACCTGAGACAGATTGTGCCTGGATAATATCCATCTTTTTTTTCTTAAAGTAATTGTCTACATCTAATGAATTCTGGGGAAGTAATGAAAATTTGATGGATAACAGTGTTGGTAAGCTAGCACACACAGAAAAGTTTTCCTAGCTGAACATTTATTATACTTTGAACTCATGGATCACAATGCATTTAATGTATTCAAAGCTGCCCTATTTAAAGATAGCTTTTAAAAGTTTGGTTTTAAGAAATATAAATTGAAGCCTAATAATCCTTTGGAATGCATCTGAGGATGCTAGTAATTTCTTTTAAAGCTGTACTATATATTGCCCATACTGCTCAATTCTTATTTTCACATAAACCCAGCAAGAGAACTGAAAGTTGCCCAAAGGGCCTGAATAGGCCCAGAAGGATTTAAACTTAGGGATCTACTGTCCAAATGTAGCATGATTAATGATACCTCCTCCTCTGCTTCTTCCAGTTTGAATGAGTGGAATTACTACATATTACATTTTCTAACCTCAAACATCAGGTGCAGCTGTGAATGTAAATAGCTGCCCAGAGTCACCTGTTGAGGGAAATGGGTGGCATACAAATGTAAAAATTAATTAATTAATTAATTAATTAATTAATTAAATAAATAAATAAAATGCAAACAGTAGCTACAATCCACCCCAGATCTTTGCTTAGTAAGATGTTTGGCTTTGTATGGTCAGATGCTACTGTTTGACGTGTGGGCTTGCAGTGCTGTATTCCTTGGGATTTTAAAAATTGGATAGCATTTTCTTGGTAATTATGATCATGGACCTACACATTCTGGACACATGTTCTGTCTCTCACAATGGTCAGTTTTGAAACATCTTCACCATTGCTGCTAAAATAGGCTAATAAGTCATTTGTTTGACAGATGACATTTATTACATGAACAACAAGGTATGTGCAATGGTCTTTTCTATCTAGCCTAAGAATGTTCTAACAATGGCTTGTTTCTTAATTTCACATTGATTTTCATATGAGAAGCTCCCAACAGCAAAGGGATCAACCAACTGTCTTGGCATTGTCATTTCAAAGTCGATGGAGAAAAAAAGACCCATCAGATTTACTTAGCACACCACACTTGATCTTGGCCAGTAGACTGTGAAGCGATGATTTGCTAAACTGTAGTTTACCTGCTGAACAGAAAGTTGGCTATGGTGAGTTTATCATAAAAGACAAACCCCAGTTCTGAGCAGTGAGAAGTTTCAGTTGTTTCAGGGTTCAGTTAACAGTGCTGGAGAGTGTTGCCATTTCTGTGAAGTAAGATTTATTCACGATATGCTGGTCTATGACCAAAATAAAATTGATTGATTGATTGATTGATTCACGTACATTGTCTCATACACACATTTTTTGTGTGTGTGCGTGTGTGCCTTTGAGTCAGTCTTGACTACTGGTGACTGCTTAGACTAGTCCCAGCAGTTGTCTTGGCAAGATTTCGGAAGTGGTTTGCCATTGCCTCCTTCCTAGGGCTGAGTGAGAGGTACTGGCCCAAGGTCACCCAGCTGGTGGGACTAGAACTCAGTCTCCCCGTTTCTAGCCTGGTGCCTTAACCACTACACAAAACTGTCTCTCATATATATATTGAGTATCTCTTCACACACCCCATCTGATTTCTAGGGACACCAAATGGAGCCATACCTTTTTCTGCAGGTGACAAAGCCAATGAATGTCCTGCTTTCTTTTCAGACCCAATTGCAAAACAGACAGCTTTGTTTTCTGCTTCTCCCACAGAGCTTTACATGCCCCCTCCCTTGGTATAACAGAGCAAAAAGAGACGCACCATCTCTGCCCATCCTCAGCGGTTTTTTGAACTATTCTACCTCAAACACATCATCAGAATTTTGGCACCTATCAGCTGTTTTTTGTTGGAAAACTGGTTGCTTCAGAGCACCTACATTTATAACTCTGCTTACAGAGTTATATCTTCTTGTCAGGCTTTATGGAGCTGAATGTGAATTGTGGTGTTATCTTGACTAGCTCTTAAGCCCCTAGTGATGTCTAGTCTTTTTCATAGTGAATTGTGAATTACATTTTCTAGCATGAAGAACTGGTGGTAAGGACCACAATTTCTTCTTTGCTTTGCTCTGTTACCTGTTCCAAATTTGTATCTGTTGAAGTAGCTGAATGAAGATTAAAGCTTCTGACTAGTTGTACTAGGATTAGATCAACCAGAGATCTTCAGATGTATTGAACTAGAGCTCCTGTCATTCCCAGACAGCACCGCCAAGGAACACATTGGTTGTGGATAATGGGAGCTACATCCCAACAGTCCTCAGGGACACTAGGTCTGGGAAAGCTATATTAGATAATATAGAGCTTCATAGACTCCATGAAGATGCTGAATGTCTTTTTAGTGACAAGTAATTTGTAGATGCATCTTAAGAATTCCATCCTTCAAGATACCTCCCTCTACATGTTAGGATGTAACAGTTTCTCTCAAAATCTGGCAAAGCAGAAATGTTACACTTTGCATATGTTCCAAACTTAGCAAATTATTACAAATTAAAATGTTTGGATTGTAAGCATTTTCATTTGTTAACTTTGAGACATATTTTATTTTGAAAATATAATGGCAATAGTTGTGTATAATAAGAAAAGAGAGCCAGTTTGGTGTAGTGGTGAAGATGATGGCCTGGAAAGCAGGAGATGGTGAGTTCTAGGCCTCCCTTAGGCAGGAAAGCTGGCTGGGAGACTTTGGGCCAGTCCCTCTCTCGCAACTCAACCCTCCTCACAGGGTTGTTGTTGTGGGGAAAATAGGAGGCAGGAGTATTAGGTATGTTCGCCACCTTGAGTTTTATATATATATATATAAAAGGAGGGATAAAAATATTATAATAATGAGGAACTGTTTAGGACACAGCCCTTTTGATGCAGGTGGGACTGTTATAAGGAAGGATGATGCGGGACAATAATTGAGGAAAATTCATGATATTTGGAGGACTGTGGGAGTTTCTGAAGAGATAATATGTGAGATGGAATGTGAGGGTGATCTTGGAAGACGAGGTGGAGGGGAGAAGAGATGCTGCCTAGGGAACGATCAGTTAAGAGAGAAAGAAGTCCACAACAGAGTAATGGCCATGGAAAGAAACTTAGGAAGGACCCACCCTAACTACTCATGTGGTAAATAGGGAGGGCAGGAGATTTGTACTTTCAGACTTTCAAGATTCTGTTAATGTAGCCTTACAATAAAGTAGAATTAGCTCATCTAGTCATGTTTCCTGTCTGGTTTACCTGGGAGGGCCGATATCAATCTTGCAAGTTCCCCAGGCAGCATCTCTTCCCCCCGTCTTCCAAGCTCACCTTCACATTCCATCACAATATGGTTGTATTTCCATGAGTTTGAGAGACATCTAGAGCAATGCTGAAGATGTTACTGGCAAAGGTGAGAAGGAAGTGAGAGCAACTGTCACAGCACTGTCTTTTGACCTTCTGATGGGACTGCAGAACAACAATGGAACAGAGTCTTACAATGATCTAAGACAGTGTTTCTCAACCTTGACAACTTTAAGGTATGTGGACTTCAACACCCAGAATTCCCTAGCCACCATGCTAAACATAATTTGAATTATATGGAGATATATGGCCCACTACGAGACTTACAGTTTTTCTGCATGAAAAAAAATGGACTGATTGGATAATTGGTCCTTCAGTTAGACCTTTACGGGTTCCACCTTTCTTCCGTGGTATTTCTTTCTAGTCTCCCTGTTCTCAGCAAACCATTCCCCCTCCAAATAGAAAATGAGATTTGACTCAGTGAGCATTCTAGGGTCTTCAGTTACAGGGTTTTTGTTTTTATTTTGGTCTTCAAACCCAATTTGCTGATATTTCCCTCTTCTGTTGTTGGTGCTGTTTTGGCTACATATGGACTGGCACTAAGATAAGGAGTTCAGTATCTATTCACATGCTATATAGAGAGCGTGGGTATGTGTAGTGTGTATGTTTGGTAATCCTGCCCTTCCAATACACAACCTTCTATATCCTGGAGTGATGTCACCAGTTTACCACAAATTAGGATTTGGGGAAAGTCAGCTTTTAGAGCACTGAGCAACAACCGCTGCTGTTAAATTGCTCAGCTGCTTGAAACTACTGCTTTTCAGAGGCCTAGGAAGATGGGAATACCAGGGGGTTCTTTTTATTCATCTAGCAGTTGATCATGCATTGTAACTTGAGAAATGCAATATTTCTGATGGAATTGCTGACATATTAATGGGATCTGCATGCATTAATACATACTTTAAGTATCAGCCTGATTATAAATGGTTAGAGGAACACATTTAACACAGTCGTAGTGCTTTTCCATCTTACACAATAATGAGGTATCTGAAATGTTAAATATATGGCATGTACAAATCCTTTTCTTCAACATTCTGACCTTTACAGTTCTCCACATCTTGATTGGCTGCTGGCTGCTACAGCTTGCTGAAAGGACACTTAGAAAAATCTGACATCTGGATGAGTTGAGTTTGACTCCTGGTAACTTCATTCATAGGGGGCACAGTGGCTTAATGATGCTGAAAGTTGCCGGCCAGAAATGGTCGATACTTCAGCGGTTTGAGCCCAGTCTTTGCATTAGCAGGGTGAGCTCCTGTTTCCTCCCCAGTTTCTGTCAACCCAACAGTCTGAAAACTCACGTGAGTAGATAAATGGGTACTCTCACTCCGGTGGGAGGAAAAATGCTGGCAGCGCCTTGCAAAAAGGAGTCGGGAGCACTTGCCGGTAGCACGGAACCCGCACACGCCTGAAAAAGGTGCGAAGCAACGGAAATTCCGCCTCCTGCGCTCGCCAGCTGGGCTCTGCTCTAGGAAGGAGGCACTGGCAAACCCCTTCCGAAACACCTTGCCTTGAAAACTGCAAGGACTCGTCCAAAAGCAGTCACTGCAGAGTTGGTAATGACTGAGTGCAGATAAAAAAAAACAAAACCAAACTTCATTCATATTCATGTGGTCTCCATCCAAATACTAAGCATGTCGATACCTGCTTAGAATTTTGGGGATCAGCTACATCCTGCCATACTTCACATGTTCCGTAAATTAAATTACAAACCCAGAAATCTGACCAGCATTCATGGTCACCCATAACAAAATTCATAGATTTCTACTATTGTTACTTTTATGTATATCCCTTGGATTGCCATTTTAGTTTTGCTGCAGCAAATGGGGATGAGGGAAGAAAACCAAAAGGGAGTGCAAATTAAACTGACGGTTTCAGATCTCTTCATCTTCTCCCTCCCTCAGACAAGCCCTCCCTCTGCACTGCCTTTAGTTTTATGTACTTTTCTGCATGAAAAAGGAGATGCAAACATGTTCCAAGCATTATGTTAAACACATAGCAAAATGTGTGTTTGCGTGTGTATGCATGCATGAAAAATCTTGAAAGCAACACCTTTGTTGCTTGCTAGTATCATACATCTAGCCATCAGCCAGGAAGTTTCTTAAAGAATTTCTCCAGGTTACTTGAGATTAAAGAAAACATGACAATCCTGCTTTCAAAGAAGATACCTAAGACAATGGGAAGTTACACATCAGCGTTAAGCCCATCTCATACTTCCATTGTTAAAGAGAAGGAAATAATTATGGACCTTCTTCATGTGGTGAACTATGTGAACTATTATTGAGACTTGGATTACTCTGATTGTTTTTAATCCCCACTCCACTAAAAAGCTCTCTGGGTAATCTTTTGCCAATAAACATAGAGTATCTCAATGCTGTCTAATTCATAGGATTGTTGTGTTGATAAAATAGGGGAGGCATATACATAGCCATGAAAATCTTGGATTTAAAACGTAGGATAATAGGTAATGTGTATAATAATAGAAATGTTTAGGAGAGGGCGGAGCTGGCGTCGCGGCGATACGGCGGGCGATCCTGGGCTCCCAGGATGGCAGCCGATATCTCCTCGCCCGGACGGTCCCGATGGACCTAAGCCGTCCCGTAGAGATGGCGAACGCAAAGGGCGCGTCCCGCGGATCTCAGGGACGCCGCAAGTCCCAGATCGATCCGGGGAGAAGCTCTTGAAGCCGGTGGAGGAGAGGCAGCCAAAAATGGCTGCGAAAGCCGGGACAGCTCCAAAGGAAGATGGAAGAGAAGGGTGTCAACTGGGTGAGATGGACTTTTACTATTCAACTATTCTTAGAGAACACCTTAAGTAACTTAAAGAGATTTTTAAAAGTGAAGAAAAGTGGATTAAGCGGCGAGATTGAACCCTATTAAAAAAAAGAAGGGGGAGAAAATTTTTCTTTTCAACTTTCCCTTTTTAGTGGAATTGACAAGATGTTTTTCTTTTAAAAAAAATATATTTTTAACTGGATTGGCTTTCTTTTTTTAATACTCAATAACTTTATATTTTAAGCCTTTTTTTTTTACTAAGATTTTTTTATTGTTATAAGAAATTTATATCTTTTTGACTTTGAAATGGGGAAAGTGGAGTTAAGAGAAAGTAAATGAAAGAAAGTTGCACTGCCATTTAGAGGCGCGAATTAGTGCTTTTTTTTTTTCATTGTGACGCACGCTCAAAGACCCTGTGCTTTCTAAAAAGATAGTGGGATGTGCATGTTTATACAGGTGCCATCCGTAACTATAAACAAGAAAGTGGAGTTGAAAGCGACTTTGAAAACATTAAGATGGAAAGTTTGAGCCAGTCACAAGAGCCTTGATTAGTGGCAGTAGCTCTTTTTTCTGCTAGAAGCTCTGCTTTGCTTTCTATTCCCCCAGATGGATTTTTTTTTTAAAGAGGCTTAGCCTTTTCCTTCTTTTCCTTTTCTTTTTATTTTTCCTTCTTTTTTTTTTCTCTCCTTTTGCTTCTTTTTTTCTCTTATTTTTGGCAAGAACAAAGATAAAGAATCCTTTGACTCAATGAAGGTTTATCAAGATAATAGACTATACGAGAAACATAATGCAGAAAAAGATCTTTAAACTATTGAGGATGACTATAAAAAATTGGAAGAAGAGCTGCAGAAACTCTCAAAAAAAAAAAAAGATATTAAAGCTAAAATGGACTTAATTAAACATAAAACGGGATCATTGGAAAAGGAAGAAATAGTACAAGAAATCAGAAACATTAAACGGAATTATTGTGAGGCCTATAAACTGAGAATTAAAAGGGTTAACCAACTGATAAATGAAGAGAGACAGATTTGTTCTTGGCACTGAGGGTGAGAAAAAGATTATACAAGATTATAATGGAAAATCGTACTAAGAGAATGTACAAAAAGAAGAAGTAAAACAATATTGAAAGAAACTATTGCAGATGTTTAAAGAGAAAATCAGGGGAATACAACAATGATGGAACTGACAGAAGCTTCCAAAAGCAGAATGTTCAAAAGGACACTTATTATTGCTTTCTCTTATCCAATAATATAGAAAAAAGGAATGAACAGCCAGATATTTTGGGACATTGAATGAAAAGGGTGAACTCAAAATTATGCAAGCGCTGGAATAAAGTATAAATCTGAGATATATAGTTAAAAATTGTATAACATGTAGTGAAATCTGGTTAGAACTGTAACTTGGTTAGAATTGTAATTGATACTGTAACTGATATTGGTTAGAATTGTAACTCTTAAGAATTGGAAAAATTAAAAAGTACTTATGCAGGAGGAAGTTATTCAAAATTATGGAATGTGCAGAGATGAGTTAAATTGAGATTTGAAATTAGAGTAAGAAGATAAGCAATTTTATATGACACGGGATTTGTTTTTATTAATGATTAGATGAGAAAATATAGTAATGTAATAGATTAGGAAATTTTATAATAGAAATTTGATATTAATTATTATATATATACACATATAATAGATAGATGGAGATGTATTACTAATCCTATTGAAAGTTAAAATTTTTTGTAATATATGATTTTATAGATTAGCTATGAATGATTAATAATTGTTAATTGATAAGTATACAAGTATATTTTTGAATAGATGATATGAGAATTTAAGATTATGAAAGGGGCACCAACGAGTTTAACTGGTTGACACACGGTATAAAATGGAAGATGCTTTTTTATGCCTTTTTATGTTTTTGTTTGTTCATGTTTGTTTTGTGTTTGTTGTAAAAATAAAAAAAAACATTATAAAAAAAAAAAAATAATAGAAATGTTTACTTGGTTGTATTACAGTGTCTTAGAAACTATAGTAAAGCTTGAAAGATGCATAATGTAAAACAAAATAAAAATTCTTGTTTTCCAGTGGTAAACATTTTCCTCTCGTTCTGTTTGTCAGGTTCGGTCAGCACGAGGCGTCAGGGAAGCACGGGGTTGCAGGGAAGCTCGCAACCAGACCACGCGGAATCCACCGGCGGTAGCTAGCGGGGAAAAGAGGAACCGAAAGCGCCGCTAATTAACGAGCCACCTGCGGCCAGCTAAACAGGAAAACCGCAGCGGAAGCTTTTAACTATGAACTGATAACGGCGCGAGCAAGCAAGGAACGGGGCCGCAGGGCAGCGAAACAAGATCGCAACGCAGCACAGAACCCGCGGGTCTGCATGTAGCAGGGAGGGACCAACCCAGCCGGAGGGGGACTGGCAATCAAGGACAATGGACTCTGACCGACCCTGCCATCATGAACGATCAAGGGGGACATTGGGGGGCCTAATAGCCCACAGCCGCAACGCGATCACGAGGCGGGAAAAAGCGCGGGAAGGGGGGAATATAACAAGTGATGCAATTGTACCAAGCCAGTCCTGGCTTTGCTTGTGACTACTACGTTACGCATGAGTAAACCTTCTTTGTGAACCACACGTGTCACGAGAGTTTCTCTGTCGAACGGGGCAAATCTCACATAAAGCCAGGACTCACCGTCAGCGCTACCCGGTACCACCGAGGAGCGTTTTCTTTCTCAATACAGGCATGACCAGCAACGAGGAATCCGTGGGTCAGCTGGTCAGAGGGATCCAGGCTCGCGGAAGGGCGGTCGGAGCCGCCCGGGAGCGACGGGGCAGCGGCCAGGGCCGGGCGCACTCCATCCGAGCGGTGGTCGATGGGCGTGAACCAAGGACCAGACGATTCAGGCGTTACGATGACCCGGGGTTCGGGATTCCGGAACCGTGAGTGGAGCGAGAAATTCGCCCGACTAGAGGAGAGAGTCGAGCGACGCCTAGACGCCGTGGAGGCGATGCTCCAGACCCTACTACAGAGAGTGGGGCCACCGGCGGTGAACGAGGAGGCGAGCGACGGGGGGGCGGTCCGACACCCCCGCCGGCACCACCCACGGCGCCCCGGTCGGAGGACCAATGGGCGGCAGACGCCCTGAGACTTCGAGGTATCACTGGGAAGTTCTCAGGGGACCCCGAACAGCTGCCGCACTTTCTGACGCACGTCAGGGGGTTCATGCAGAGGGGTGGTCACCTATTCGCTAGAGACGAGGACAGGGTATCCTACGTGGCCGAGCTGCTAGATGGCCAAGCAGCCAGCTGGGTGATCGGGCTGTACGATGCCAACGCGGCGGAACTACGGAGTTTCCCGGACTTCATGCAGGCGCTCCGGGACAGATTCGAGGACACATTGAGCGCCAAGCGGGCGGAGGACGACATCCTACAGTTCAGACAGCGGGGCAAATCGGTATCGGAATATGCCCTAGAGTTCCGGAGGTTGGCCGAGAAGCTCGCGGACTGGCCGGAGTCCCTGAAGGAGAAGTATTTTAAGAGGGGACTCAACCCAGAGATCCTGGAACGGGCACTGGGGCGGGACGACCCGTCCACAGTGAAGGATTGGATCTGGCTGGCCGGAACGGCGGAATCGGCGTGGCGGCAGATCCAACAGAGCACAAGACGACGGGACCAGACGAGGGACCGGCCGAGGGAGAGGACCCCCGAGGAGAGACGGAGCGGTCGACGGCAGTCCACCGGGAGGCGAGAGGCGACCAGAGCCCCGAATCTGTGCTTCCGATGCGGAGGCAGAGGCCACCGAGCGGCGCAGTGCCCGACGGAGCGGGAAGGCGCCCCACCACGGCCCGAAGTCAAAACCCCGCGTGCGAACGGGAAAAGGACCGGTGACCGACCGCGGAAGGGGGCAGTGGCGGCGGTGACCGAGAAAGGACGCGGGGGGTGGTCGACCCCGGAGACAGCATCCTCCGGAGAGGACTCGGAGCCGGCGGGAAACGAGGCACGCTCGCACTGAACGGCGTCCCAGTGCGAGCAGGGGAGTCGAGGCGCGCGGACCCAATAGGAGACGAGGACTGCCCACCGTTCCGGGTGAGGATACACGTCCGGGGGGTGAGATCCGGAGGGGAGGCGCAGCTACGGGCGCTACTGGACTCGGGCTGCACCCACTGCTTGATGCACCCAGCGGTGGACTCGGGGCTCGGGCTACAGCTGAGGCGCCTCCGGGAGCCCATTTCATTCAGCCAGTTAGATGGCACGCTGGCAGGGGGGGGGCCAGCTCAGTATTACACCGAGCCGGTCCAGATGACGATCGGGAGTCACCGGGAAGAACTGAGGTTCGTGGTGGTCCCGGTGGCCGACTACGCGGTGGTACTCGGCTTGGCGTGGCTGCGGCGGCGGAACCCACGAGTCGACTGGACGGCGGAGGCAGTGCGGTTCGGGGTCGACAGACCGGCGAGGGGCGAGAGCAGAGGGGACCGAGCCGTGGAGACGGAGGCAGCCGCAACCACCGGCGGACAAGCGGAGGGTCCGGGACACCGGGAGACGGGGCGAGAGCAGATGGGGCCCGAGACCCGGGCGGCAACAGCAGCAGCAGCAGCGCCGGGACCCCGGAGACCCGCCACGATCCCGCGGCGAGGGGAGGCAGCGGCGACTGGCGAGGCGACCGCAAAGCGAGGGGCCGGACCCGGGGAACCCCCGACGGGCGGCGGAATCCCGAGGCAGTATCGAGACCTGGCGGCAGCGTTCGGGGAGAAGGAGTCCGACCAGCTCCCACCACACCGGCCCAGTGATTGCGCCATCGAGCTAGAGCCAGGAGCGACCCTGCCTAAGCCGAAAATGTACTCCCTGTCGAGGAGGGAGATGGGGGCCCTGCGCGAGTTCATAGACAAGAACCTAGCGCGGGGATTCATCCAACCCGCGAAGTCACCATTAGCGGCCCCGGTGTTATTCCGGGAGAAGAAGGACGGCTCGCTCCGTATGTGCGTAGACTACCGGGGGCTGAACGCAATCAGCACGGAGTACAAATACCCCCTCCCCCTGATGAAGGACTTGATGTCGCATCTGTCGAAGGGGAGGGTGTTCACAAAACTGGACTTGCGCGAAGCCTACTTCAGAGTTAGGATCCGCGCAAAAGATGAGTGGAAGACGGCGTTCAACACCCCGCTCGGAAGCTACCAGTTTTCCGTGATGCCGTTCGGATTAAAAGGGGCCCCGGGGGTATTTATGCAGCTAATAAATGAGGTGCTGCACGACCTACTCTACCGGGGCGTCCTGGTCTACCTGGACGACATCCTCATCTACACCGAGACCCTGGCGGAGCACGTGAGCCTGGTGCGCACGGTGCTCCAGAGACTGCTGAAGGCACAGCTGTACGCAAAGCTCTCGAAATGCGAGTTCCATCGAGAGCAACTAGACTACCTCGGCTACCGAATATCCAGCCGGGGAATTGAGATGGACCCGGCGAAAGTGAAGGATGTCCTGGGCTGGGAAGCGCCGCGAACCCGGAGGCAACTCCAAAGCTTCCTAGGGTTTGCGAACTTCTATCGTCAGTTCATCCCGAACTTCACCCAAATCGCCCTTCCCCTAACCGACCTGCTAAAAACCAAGGGCACTGGGAAACCCCCCAAGCCCAGCATGGCACTCGCGTGGACTGCAGAATGCCAGGGGGCGTTTGAGGAACTAAAACAGCGGTTCACCGCGGAGCCGATCCTGCGCCATCCCGACCCAGACCGGCGGTTTATAATCCAAGTGGATGCATCAGACGTGGCAACGGGAGCAGTCCTGCTCCAACCCAGCCCGGAGGGGGCCATCCACCCGTGCGCCTACGCCTCCCGCAAATTCACCGAGACGGAGAGGAGGTGGATGGTGTGGGAGAAAGAGGCGTACGCGGTCAAGTGGGCGCTGGCCACGTGGAGGCATCTACTGGAGGGGGCAACTGAACCGTTCGAGGTGTGGACGGACCATAAGAACCTCGAGGCCCTGAAGACCCCGCGTAAGCTATCCCCCAAACAGGCACGGTGGTCCCAATACTTCGGGAGGTTCAGGTTCACACTGAAACACATCCCCGGGAAGCGCAACTTCTTAGCGGATGGACTGTCTCGCATGCCCCAACACGCCAGCCTACGGGAGGAGATCGTGGACTCCGTCATCCCCGCCAGCAGGCTGGCTGCAAAGGCGGTGACCCGAAGCCAGACCAAGGGGGAGCGACGGGACGCGGCGTCTGAAGTAAGGCAAGGGTTCGCGGAGGCGGCGGAGCGGGACGATTGGCTCAAGCAGAACCGAGAGGCGCTAACCGGCCAAGAGGGGTTGTGGTGGCACGAAGGAAAGCTGTACGTGCCCGAGGGTTGCCGACGGGAGGTCATGGAGAGAGCCCACGACAGCCGGAGCGCGGGGCATTACGGCTTCGTAAAGACACTCCACTTAAACCGGCGGCAGTTTTGGTGGCCCACGCTCCGGAAGGACGTGGAGGCGTACTCGGGGGGTTGCCCGGTGTGCGCAACAGCGAAAGGAGCCAAAGGCAAACCTAGAGGCCTACTCCAGCCGGTAGCGGAACCCGACGGCCCTTGGCAAGAGGTCGCCATGGACTTCATAGTGGAGTTCCCGGAGAGTAAGGGGAAGACCGCCATTTGGGTGGTCACGGACTTATTCTCCAAACAAGCGCACTTTGTAGCGTGCCGGCGAGTCCCCACGGCCGAGGGGCTGGCGAGACTGTTCGTGCAACATGTCTACCGACTCCACGGCGCACCTCGACGTATCGTCAGCGATCGGGGCGGCAACTTCATCGCGCGGTTCTGGCGGGAGTTCCTGAAGCGGGTGGGGACGAAACAAGCCCTATCCTCCGCGGCGCACCCGCAGACGGACGGAGCCACGGAACGCCTGAACGGGGGCTCGAACAGTACCTGCGCTGCTACGTGGGGCACCAACAGGACGATTGGGCGGAGCTACTACCATTCGCGGAGGTGGCATACAACAACACCGTCCACAAGAGCACCGGGTTCTCTCCGTTCAAAGTAGCCACCGGGAGAGATTTCGTCCCCATGCCGGAGCTGCCTCAGCCGGAATCCCAGATCAACTCCCTGGACGCCTGGTTCGCCCAAATCGACGAGACCCGGCGAGCGGCGCACGCGGCATTGCAAAGAGCCAAAGCCGACTACAAGAAGCACGCGGACCGCAAGAGGCTCCCTGAGGAAAAGTGGAAAGTGGGGGACCAGGTGTATCTGTCAACCAAAAACCTAAAGACGCACCAGGCATCGAAAAAACTCAGCCCGAGGTTTGTGGGGCCGTTCCCCATTTCGGAGGTCATCAATCCGGTGACCGTCAGGCTGACGCTCCCGAAAAGCCTCGGGAAGACCCACCCGGTGTTCCATTGCAGCCTGCTAAAGTTGCACCAGCCGGGGAACGCCTGGCACAAGGCGGAGGGAGTACCACCACCCATCATGGTCGGGGGGGAGCAGCATTTCGAAATCAACCGGATACTGGACGCCCGGAGGCACAAGGGGCAGACCCAGCTCCTAGTGCAATGGAAACATTTCCCCAAGTCCCACAGCGAATGGGTGAGTAAAACCCACATAAGGGCGCCGGACCTAGTGCGGGACTTTTACAGTAAATACCCCGGGAAGCCGAAATAGGACCGAGGGGGGGGAGTTGTCGTCAGGGGGGCGGCATGTCAGGTTCGGTCAGCACGAGGCGTCAGGGAAGCACGGGGTTGCAGGGAAGCTCGCAACCAGACCACGCGGAATCCACCGGCGGTAGCTAGCGGGGAAAAGAGGAACCGAAAGCGCCGCTAATTAACGAGCCACCTGCGGCCAGCTAAACAGGAAAACCGCAGCGGAAGCTTTTAACTATGAACTGATAACGGCGCGAGCAAGCAAGGAACGGGGCCGCAGGGCAGCGAAACAAGATCGCAACGCAGCACAGAACCCGCGGGTCTGCACGTAGCAGGGAGGGACCAACCCAGCCGGAGGGGGACTGGCAATCAAGGACAATGGACTCTGACCGACCCTGCCATCATGAACGATCAGGGGGGACATTGGGGGGCCTAATAGCCCACAGCCGCAACGCGATCACGAGGCGGGAAAAAGCGCGGGAAGGGGGGAATATAACAAGTGATGCAATTGTACCAAGCCAGTCCTGGCTTTGCTTGTGACTACTACGTTACGCATGAGTAAACCTTCTTTGTGAACCACACGTGTCACGAGAGTTTCTCTGTCGAACGGGGCAAATCTCACACTGTTAAGAGTAAGCTCCACAATTTCTTGAATGTTATTTCCTTTCTCTGGTGTGATTTTGAGCAGAAAAATGTTAAATGTTACCCATAGAAATATTATTTTATTTACAATTTCTATGAAAATTCTGCCTATACATAATTTATTTCAATGGATTTTAGAAAGACAATATTAAAAATATAACAGTAGACTTGGATGGCTTGCATAATGAACTTTTTTTTTATGAGACCCCTCTTTGCTAAACCACATAGGAGATCTTTGGCAGTTACAATTTCTTGACATCTGTTCTGTTCCATGATTCAGTTTCATGACTCCTATTGTTTGTGCTAAGAAAGGAGCTTCTGCTATTTGCAGAGATGGAAATGAAAAAAAAAAATCCCACTAATTTCATCTCCTAGCTATAGGATAACAATGTATAGTTTTGATCTGTGAAGATAAAACAGGTTTGTAAAGAGTTTTGTCAGGATGGCATAAATAGGAGGAGAGTAGTCAAATGAAATGGCTGATGGAATCTGAGCAATGCTAAAAGGTTAGGGTTGTGTGACATCTCAAGCTAGGTCCAGAAAAGGTTTAATCCATTTAAGTCTGCATATCAAAGAGGTTACAGAAACCTGTATGGAATGCAGAAAAGGGAAGTAACAGAAACGTTAGGAGATGTAGGTTAAAGACCGTTCAGAGGAGATTACAGGTAGTCCTCACTTAACAACCACAATTGGGTCTGGAATCTTGATAGTTGAGTGAAGTGGTCATTAAGTGAGACACCCACATGACTGCTTTGTTCAATGACCATAATCTGGGCACTCCCATTTGTGGTCGTTAAGTGATCTCCTGTTGCCAGAGAAGATTGCAAATGGCAATCACATGATTGTGGGGTGCTTGGCAACTGGTTGTAAATGTGAACTGGTTGCCAAGTGCCTGACTGTGGGGGGAGGGGGGAACAACACGATGTTTTACGTAAAGCACCCTTTCTGAGGCCATCATAACTTGTTAAATGACTGGTTGTAAGTTAAGGACTACCTGTATGCGGATGGCCTAGAATAACTGCAAAGATCTAGGAAGAACTGGAAGCAAAATTAAAAGAGGAACTGGTGGATTCAGCAAGATTTGGGACTGACGAGGATAAGATGCTAGTCATACATTTAATGGTTGTGTGGCCAACTTCTAAAAATAAATGGAAGGTGCGTGACAGGGCAATTTTGCTAGGGACCTAGCAGGGGAAATAGGAGGCTCTAAGCCCCCTTCCCCATGGAAATAATTCACAGAAAGGCCCCATGCCTATGTTTTTCATTGGGAAAAAATAAATACTGCCTTGAGAAAGAAAAGCTCCCACCCTTGCAATTTACTTTTGGTTTTAAAGGTCTATTATGGATTGTGTAAAGGGGCTTGTATTTTTGACCCTAAGATATTTTGATATGCCACTCCAACACAGTCTTTTCCAACTGATTCCTATTTGGAAACCATTCCATTCCACAAGGCCAAAATGTGCCAGAAGTTGTTTAGCAGTGTCAAACTCAGAAAGAGGTAAATCATTCTAAAGGTGAGCTACATTGCAAATAGCATCTCGTCAGTAACCATCCTCCTCCAGAACGCCACTGCCATTCCTTTTGCTTGGCTAAGAATATTGAAGTTGGCACCTTGAAATGCTGAACGCGAGTAGGAAGCAGTATACTCCCTTGAGTATTCCAGAAAAACAAGGTCTACCTTCTGCCTG
Organism: Python bivittatus; assembly: GCF_059951505.1. Classification (NCBI taxonomy): domain Eukaryota; kingdom Metazoa; phylum Chordata; class Lepidosauria; order Squamata; family Pythonidae; genus Python; species Python bivittatus. The sequence goes on from NW_028277075.1 coordinate 104,998,141, forward strand.
CCCACTTATATCTATTTTTCTCCTTCTCTCCCGAAGAATATGTTTGCAGCCTTCCTAATCCTTCTCCACATCCATTTACCTAGTCAATACTGTAGTGGGGGTAACAGTAAAAAAAGGTGTTTTTTCTCTTCTCCACAGGGAATGATGCAGTTAGAACATTTTAAATTCTCAATTTTAAAGGAAAGTCTTCTTTAGATGGCAGTTCAACTTACTTTATTCTTTTAACCTTGCTGCTTTGGGGTCCTTCCAGGTCAATTTGATGAATATGTTCTGGATTTCTGCTTCAAAGGACTCGAAACATGAGAGGAAGGAAAGGCTAAAGAGGAAAATATCTGCTTATTCTTCTTCTTTATGACAAAACCACTAACAGTGGGAAGAAAGGAGATTGGAGGACTATTAAATGATTCAAAGGATGGAGATGGAATGGGTTTGGATCTAGGATATCATCAGGGAGTAATAAAGTCATATTTTTCTTGTAAATTGCTTTGGAATAAAAAGAAACAAACTATTTTCCAGCAGGATGGGAAGCAAATAATGCAGCTTGAAGTGGCAAAATTTGAAGCAAATTGAGGTGAGCAGATTGATTATAATTACCTGGGTGTGTCATGTTTCTTGTTTCAACCAGCTAATTCTAAAATATAGGATTAGGGTCATAGGTTCCTTTTTTTGAAGAGGAAGAGGAAGAGGAAGAGGAAGAGGAAGAGGAAGAGGAAGAGGAAGAAGGGGAGGAGGAGGAGGAGGAGGAGGAGGAGGAGGAGGAGGAGGAAGGGATTCTAATAGAAGGCTTGTCTACTGAATTATGACTGTAGGGCTAAAAGAGGAAAGAAGCAAAGAGGAAATCTGATTAGAAAACAAAATTGAAATGCTATACTATTTGAAAGAAACAATAAGCATTATTTCTTTTAGGCTGTTACAAGCCATAATAAATTTTTTATTATCTGAACAAGTAGAGTCTGATCATATGAATAAGGCCACCATTTATATATTTTTCTTCTTTGAATGATGTTTATCTTTTTAATTTTTAAAAGGAACCATTCTTACATACTGTATCTAACAACTCACAATGTGGTGTTTTTCTTATAAGTCAAAACTTGCACCCAGGCAAATGACATCTGACTGACTTCCTGGTCACAATGCAATTACCAGTTAAAAAACAAAAACTGATTGCACCAAATAAGCTGGATAAAATGCAAAAAAACATAGTGGAGGAACCAAATGGAGGAACTAATTAGAAGCTTCATTATTGGTGAGATAATGGAGCATGACTGTTGTATGTGACTTTTTTTTACAAAAATCATACTGTGAAATGATGGTGGTCCTCTGCAAAAGCTTCAGCTGATGCTAAGCTGTTGCCATGTCTACAGCCTAGCAACACACCTATTGCGTTCACCTTTGAGAAGATTATTTCTTCTATATGGAGAATGCCTATATCAGGAATGGGCAAACTTTTTTCTGACTGAGCTACATGTTGATAGTAGGTGAGGCCAAAGCCAGCAGTAGAAAAAGAGACATACTCTGTTTTCTTTCTTTCTTTCTTTCTTTCTTTCTTTCTTTCTTTCTTTCTTTCTTTCTTTCTTTCTTTCTTTCTTTCTTTCTTTCTTTCTTTTCATTCCCTTTTCTCCCTTCCTTGCTCTTTCTCTTTGTCCAACCGACTATCACACAAAGAACAGTTGATGTCTGTTCTTACTTCCAGAGGGTTTCCAAAATAAAGCTGAGTTTCTAGGGCCACAAATTGCAATCAGGGATTACATGACTGTCCCGTGTTTTCCTTAATTTTTTTATCTGCCCTGTTTTCTTAGATGCTACACATTCTGTAGGCTCCACGAATGGCCACAGAAATAAACACACTAAATGCACATGGCTGCATTGGCTAGAATTCTATGAGCCACCATCCCAGTGAATTTGGGAGATACCAGACTGAGAAAGGCCAGCTTAAATTAAACTGTAGATTGAATAAATTGGAATACTTATCTCTTGCTAAAGAACACATCTAGTTCTTAAGAAAGGTCAAGGTTTAGGAAGGCAGTAAATGTCCCTCTGGAACAATCTTCTGCAAAATTCCTTAGTTCATGTCCTTCCTCAAGATTACATTCATTTCATGGACATATTTGAAAGAAATACTGGTAAACCTATTAATCTGAAAGCTGCATGGGCGCTAATGTGTCTTGCCTTCTTAAGGTCATCTTTTAGCCAGTAGGGGAAGCAGAAAGCTGGACTTGTTGAATTTTTGGTCTGAATCAGTAGGAATCATTGTTTCTAAGCATCTTTAAATAATAACTTTATTTAGAATATAAAATATAAAGAGTAATACAATATACCAGTACATTATGATTAAGGAGAACGGGGATTCTATTTTATATTCTGCATACCTCTGAACTTTCATGGAATAGAAAACATTTGAACATGTTTTTCATTATATTAATTAGAAATGAGTAATTGAATATCATTGAAACAGTTCCTGAGACACATAAAACTATTCTGGTAGCTAAGTAATTTTTTCCATTATGAATGTGCTAGGTTACATTTCTAATCCTTATGAACAAAGATAGATTTCAATTCCACAGTCTAATTCTCATTTGAATTAATCCTATTTAAATCCCTATTTTAACTGCATATCTCACAGATACCTATTTAGTATTAATGACAACCGTCTAAACCATAGTTCTAAAGAAGTTCTGAAGAAGCTTTTTTGTGAAAAGAGTTGGCTGTGTTAATTTGGAGGAAAGCAAAACCCCAGTTTCTTGTTCTATAGCTATAACCTTTGAATTTTAACATAGCTAGCAGAGGAAACTTCATCCAACATGAACTAATTTGTGTAGATGTGACAGTATTATGAAAAGGCTAATCCAATAATTATTTAAATTTAAACGAGCACAAGTTTGTTTTTTAAACATGTCCCTGCCAAATGCCAGGCCTGGGGAAAAAAGGACTACAAATATCAAGATTTAAAGAGCATTTGTTGCTGTTCAGCTTTCATGAAGTAACAGAGCAAGTTCTATGGCATTTAATAGGAAAAACTGTGCCTGCATGCCTTTCAACAGCTGCCTCTTTTATTTAATTTTCCATCCAATGGAATGATCAAAATGGCTAGACCTTAATTGCCCTAAAGCTAACAGAAAGCAAGAATTGTAAAAGAATTAATACCATAAACAATTATTGAAATAATTGATTTCATCTTAAAGCTTGATGAAACTCCTTTTCTAATGGTGGAGAGACCAGGGGATCACGTTCCTCAGCTTGGGAGAAATACAGATCTTTTCCTGTGTGCCTAACAAATAATCCCTGAAAATGGGGGCACCCTTAACAGGGAATGCCACAGATCTTAGCACCCAGGTGGGCTCATAACAATATAGGTGGTCCCTCAAAAAACCACAGCCTAAACCTTCAAGGTTTTAAAATGATCTTGAATTGGCCTGGAAAACAATGGACAGCACCACATATCTCAGTCCCTCCAAGTGCCTTCTCCTTAATCTGGGATTCAGAGACTTCATTAGGTAAAGATCTTCCCAAATTGACCCAAACATGACCATGTGGTTTTCTCAGCAGCAATACAGAAGTGATGTACCATTACTTTCGTCTGTGATGTTCTTCTATTTCCCAGTCAGCCCTGGCTGTCATGGGCATTCGTAAGAGGGGGAGGGGGAGCAAATGCTAAAACATACATTGCAATGACAGCTCCCCCCTGCTTCTGTTCACGCACTGTGATGTCGCTTGCAATTGTTTTGTACAGGTTTTAGGTTTTATGTAATTGTATATTTATTTATTGTTTTAATGAGTTGTGAGCTGCCCAGAGTCTCCCATTAGGGGGAGATGGGCAGGGATAAATTTAATAAATAAATAAAAAATAAAGAATATAAGATAAAAAGTTTGCATTGTGACATCATAGTACATATTTCATCACTTTGACAACAACTTAGCTTGTTGGAATGATTCTGCTGGCTCTCCTGCTAACCTCCCAGCCAACTGCTAATCAGATCTGACCTTGCCTATCTTTTTCAAAATCAGCCAAGATCTGCTAGTGATTGTGCTAATGCACTGTCTAAGAGAATAGATGTGTCTGTTTTTCTTTCCAGTCTCTTGGCCCAAGGATATAAAAAAAGATCAGTAACAGAATCTTAACAATATTGTCTTCCAAAAGCTGGGACCTCCATTCAGGACTGCTTTAAATATGATCTTTATACTCAAAAGCAGATTCACAAGTGCAAAATACACAAGCACTGCCATTTATGAGCAGTGCTTGTATATTTTGTATTATACTGTACATGACAACTTGGCCAAAGTTGCTTGTTTTGGGCGCAGATGTTTAGAATGGATTTTAAGCATAAAAAGAACAACAGAGAGAATACGTGGAAATGGGTAAGTTGCATATGGGCCAGGATGAAAGTCTATGCCAGATAATTTAATGGATCAAAATATTCTACCGTGTGATTCAACAATACATTAAATACAAACCATGTGCCTTACTTCAGTACAAGGAGATACTTATTTATCTATATACTAATGATTTCATGACCCAGAGAATGGGTGAAAGTTATTCAGTTTGGATTGTCTCAAACTTGAGCAACTCCTGGATTTGGGGTTGGATGACAGCTTGCCCTGATCTGACCCAAGCTGAAGTTTGGGAAAGCTCACTATCACTGTGATTTCTTGAATAACACAGTGCCGGCATAATATGTTTTATAGCTTTCAGTATAACTGACAAATGCCCTTTGAAAACATGTTGATAAAGTCAATAAATGGTCATTTCTTATTCTTTTCAGTTGCCCAGAACTGCTCTTGGGGCAATGTTATGGTAAGACTGGGACCCTAGCAGGAAACCAGAGTAGGGGGGGGAAAGAGTCAACAAAAATGAAATGATGATGATAGAAAGGGAGAATTGTATTATATGTCAATGATGAAATACAGACATTATTTAACATTGCCTTTCCCAGCCTGGGCAGTTCCCAGGATTCTCAGCAATGGGCATCTGCCCATGAAGGCAACCCTAGGGTTACCATGAAGGCAACCAAAGTTGAACTAAATGTATGCCTGATGCCTGCCACAGACACGATCCAGGAAGCAGACATTCAAGGTATGGAAAGAATTTTTTTTTTTCCAAATGTAACTATTTAAGAAACAGGGAGGAGTTCTATAAAACACAAGTCCTTGATTTAAATTAGATTTCTTCTACCATCTAGTTCAGTTTCTCTCCATGTCTGTCTCTATAATAACATGCAAAATCATTTGCTGGGAGCTGTATCTCCAATGGGTATGAGTTGTCCTTATCTGATATCTCTTCTCTTCCACACACTTCCACATAATTTGTTACATCAAGGATTGTTCCAGACCAGGCATTTACTGTGAAGTTGCTTTGCTTCATTCACAGGATTTTTTGAGGGATTTGAACAATGTCCTCCCATTTGCAATTTTTGCAACTTTTCCAATTCTTTCTTTTGTTATTTTTCTTTTCAGAGATAATTAGTATGGTAGGAGCTCTCCATATGAACACATCAAAAATCGGTTTGTTTGAGCATTGAGACAATATGATAATGTCACAATAGAATTAGTAATTTGAAGGAACAACACGATACCTGCATATGAGTAATTGACTCCAGTGTGTTTAATGTATTGAAAACTAAAAATTCTTGTAAAAGGAAACTGCATGCAAACCTCCCTGATTCTCAGTTGAAATTTTGTCACCAAACCTTTTTCCCTTTTGATTTTAGTGCCCTTTGTCAAAGTAGGTAACCTCAAATCAGTGGCCTTCAGATGTAGCCCTTTAGAATGTGTTGGAACTACAACTCCCAGAATTCAGCATGGCCATGAATTACATTGGAATGCTGGAAGATATAGTCCCAGTGTATCTCACGGGCTTGAGAAATTTGGACTAGGATACTTGATTTTGCATTTGTGACAAACTGTTCACAAATTATGGTAAGTGTGTGAACAGGGCTGGAACTGCCTTGCAACAAGGTGAAGCAAATGTCTGACAGCAGTCCTGGGAGGTGGGGCTGAGGGTTGTGTGGCTGGTAGAAGATAGTTGAAGGCAAGAGGAAGTGTCTGAATGATATAGTGAGATTTTTCTAAAGATCAGGCTCAGAGGAGCAACATAGTCTATGCTAGCCTCGTTTGTATCAGGCCAATACTGTACAACCAAATAAACAGATATTTTTCTGAGAGAAAAACTTCCGATATTCAATACTGCTCCTGGGGTGAAAATTTCAGACATCAAACATCAAAACTACATTTTTTGGCCTGGTTGTATTACTGAATTTTTGCCACAAAGTTCATTCTGCTAGTACAATAAGAAATTCGATTCCATCACTTGTGATGGTTTGAGAGCTTTTATATCTAGTGTAATAGAGGTGAGATGGTGGGATGAGAACAAGAGTCAGGTCTGAAAATAATCTAACCTGCAAAATCTGTTGCCTCTGACTTTCATCTGAGTTCTGGGAGCTACAATATTTGACAGTATCTCACTTTAAATCTGCAAGGAATGGTGGTTATTGGTTATTTTTCTCTATACTCCAAAGAAACGTTCTGTATTCTTCTTGGCTATGTACTTAGGACATGCAGTCTTTTTTGAAGCTAGTCCAAAATAATCAGAGAAATGACAATTTGAAATGTAAATTGAATTTTGCCTATCTTATTTTCTTATGCAATTTGGTATCAGTAACAAATAGGAAGAAAGAGGCACACTGCTTGTGGAATACATTTATTTAAAATATTTCTTCTGCAATTGAATGTTGAATATGTTTTCATTTTCTATTTCTACCCTAGACACTATTTAATTTATGCTTTCTCTGTCCTATTTCCATAGCAGGTAGCTAGATATCTTCTAGAGCGTATAATTTCCTGCTTCTCAGGAATGTATAATTCATGCTGTTTCTCCTCAGACGTGTTTTTTGGGGGTGGGCTGAGGGGAGGTTATAAGATTTTTTAAAAAACACAAAAAAACCCAGGAGGCAGGAAGGAGGCACTCCCATATACACTTATTTCTGTTCCATTGAATTTTTCTCCAGTTTCAGTGCGTTTAGATCCTCTAAGGGGCAACATCAAGAAATCCTATACAGTTTGGGTTGTAATGGCTCTGCCCCATGATTTTCTGAGGCTAGAAGACATTTTGGGGCAAACCTCTGAGATTAAGTATTCTTTCATTATGCCCTAAGAGCGCCTCCCTTCAAATGAATGTTGTAATGATTGCCTGTGTAGTCCTGCTTGACCATGTTTGTATATCTTACTAGACAACCTGTGACCCATCGGGTCATTGTTTCAGAGATATTTCCTTACCAGATTCCTCAATGCCTTCAACAAGGGCAAAGTTTATAATGCACTGCCTTCACTGGAAAAGTTCTTAAAAATCCAGGGAGATATTCATAGATGTATCTGTCTTGAAAATAGCTCATGTCACTCAAACATCAGGAGCTGACCACAGGAAATGTTTTATGACATTTTGTATTATGTCATAAAATGTTTTATGATAATTTTTATGTCATAAAATGTTTGATAAAATTTGCCAAATTTCAATTCCACGTGAGTCATGGGTCCCAGGTTTTGGACACATTCTGTAAGTTAGTCCATTTGAGGTACCTTGGTTCAAAAATTGTTGGCCTATGATGCCCTGTTTTGCCCCGTTAAAGGTTATAAACAGAATTTTAGTAGTATATAGATTCCTGAGATACATGTATTTCATTCTTAACATAGCATGTAGAATATAATAATTACAGCACAGGTAGTCCTCATTTAGTGACCACAATTGGGACCAGCGCCTCAGTCACTAGTGAAGTGGTCACTAAGTGAAAAATCACATGACCATGACTGTGCTTATGCTTTTATTTCAGCTTTCCTTTGCTTTACAGCATCAGAAAGATACGACCCCAACAGATGGGTGAGCCCAAATGGCAGGGAAGGTTTACAAAACTCAACTCACAAGGAAGCTGAATAAAAGGCAAATCTCATAGGCCTTTTTCCCCACTCCCCCACCCTTTGGAATGCTCACCCTGGCACTGTATTTACATTTATTGGGGAGGAAGGGATTACAAGAGAGTAAGCAGGCACACAGTGGGGAATACACATGGACAGGAATGTGTAGCACCAGCTGCTTAGGCCACAAAGGCAAACAGAAGCCTTTAGTGTGAAACTGATTAGGGTCTTGTCAATTTCAGGCAGCAGCTGGGAGCTGGCAGGACCTTCTAATCAACTAATTTAAAAGTGCCTTTAGCACTTTTTAGGGACCCCTTGCCCTGGGGAGAAAAGCAGCTCTGGAAGAGAGAGCTTGTTTAGGCAATCTCTCCTCTCTGTGAGGGGGGAAAAATGGGTCAGGCACAGGACAACACATACTGACTGTAATGGTGAATAAGTGCCTGAGAGAGAAATTCTGCAAAGCTTGTAAATGTGGGCATTGGTCACAAAGTTACTTTTTAATCACTGTCGTAACTGCAAATGGTCACTGTCCAAGGTAGTTGGTAAATGAGGACTACCTGTAAAACCTCAATTTAATGGACCACCATTTAGTGGATTTCAACAAGAACTTTATTATATTGTATTTCAAAATACAATTAAAATACAAAACAGAAAGTACTGCAAAGAGAGAAGATAGAACTAAAAGAAAAAAGACAAAAACTAAAATAGTGAAGATAGATAGAAAATTGAAACAGAAAGTGACTTCCGACTACCTCCAATACAGATATAGATACAATTTTTTTAAAAAATTAATCTCTTACCACTAATTAATCCAAGTTCACGTTATTTCTATCCACACAAACCATCTAATCATTAAAGGCCACAATCAAAGCTTCATTTTTCCCCACACAAGCACATAATCTAAGAAGGGTTGCCATAAGGAGACAAATTTAGAAACAGTATTATCTCTTATTAATGCTGTTAACTTCACCATTTGAGCCAAGTCCATTAATTTAATAATCCATTCTTCCACTGTAGGTATTTGTGGATCCTTCCATCTTTGCACATATAACAGTCTTGCAGCTGTGATCATATACAAAAGCAAAGTTCCATGTTGTTTCTCTAATCCTTTCTCCATCAAACCCAATAAGAACAGTTCTGGTTTTTTTGAATGTTCACTTTAAGAATCTTTTGAATAACAATACATATCTGATCCCAATTTTTTTTAGCCTTTTCACAGGTCCACCAAAGATGATAAAAGGTTCCTTCACCTTGCAAACATTTCCAACAAACATTTGTTACACCAGTATACATTTTTGATAACTTATCAGGAGTTAAATACCAACGATACATCATTTTATAAAACTTTTCTTTTAAATTATAATTCAATGTAAATTTCAAACCTTTATTCCACATGTTTTCACATTGTTCCAACATAATATTGTATCTGAAGTTTTTAGCCCATTTAATCATACATTCCTTGACTTGTTCATCTTCTAGATTCATCACAACATCTTATACATCTTAGCAATAACATGTTCATCATTTGTACAAAGTTGAATGTCAAAATAAGTTGTTTCCTTAGCAAATCTGTAATTCTTTTTGTCCAACTTGAAACGTTCAAACAATTGCATGTGAATAAACCAATGACATATAAAGCCGCCTAACTCTAGCTGTTCTCTTGTTTTAAAACTTGGTTCACCCTTCTCAAAATTTGACAGGTCTTTATATTTTAACCACTTCATTTCTCCCACATTTTCTCTTCTAGCAAATGCTTCCTGAGGTGATAACCACAGAGGTACATTAGGAGACAATCTTACCTTGTATTTATTCCAGATCCACAGTAACGCATTCCTAATATAGTGGTTTTTAAAATCCTTATTAACTTTAACTTTATCATATCACAAATAGGCATGCCACCCAGACCTTAGTTCGTGACCTTCAAGTTGTAATAATTTTTTATTCTCCAAAGTTATCCAATCCTTCATCCAAAGCAAACAACAAGCACCAACATACCATTTTAAATTAGGCAGACCCAGACCTCCTCGTTCTTTGGCATCTTGTAATAATTTATATTTAATTCTCGGTTTTTGGCCTTGCCAAATAAACTTTGAAATATCTCTCTGCCACTGTTTAAACAGTAAATCTGTAGTCAAAATTGATATAGTCTGAAAAAGAAACAACATCCTAGGCAAGACATTCATTTTAATCACAGAAATTCTCCCCATGAGAGACAATTGTAATTTTCCCCATCTTACCAAATCTTTTTTCACTTCATTCCAAATTTTGCCATAGTTATTCTGAAACAACATACTATTTTTAGTTGACAAAATCACCCCCAGATATCTCACCTTTTTTTCAGTTCTGAAGCCCGTCTTACTCATCAACAGATCCTGATTAGGCAGGGTCATAATTCTGATTAATGTTTTTGTTTTTTGTTTATTTACTTTAAGACCTGCATTTAGTGGATTTCAGATGCAATGGAGATAATTTACATTTGGATATCCTTCTGAAATAAGGAACACATTCATTGCATCCAAAGAAGTCCAGATTAGGTATTTAAATCTATGCTAATTTTATTTTAATTTTACAACATCCAGTCCAGGGCAATTTAGATCATTTGTGTAATGACATCATTAAGTCTGTTGGATTTAACAGATTTTCAGGAATAACAGACACCCCCTTTCCCCCAAAAATCTGTTAAATTGAGATTTTACTGTATGTAAATGTAAGACATTGACATACTGGGTTGAGGGCAGAACCAGGTAGAAACATTCTCCCTAAACAGCAGCCTTGAACAGTTAGATAATTAGGAGAAAATAAGGAGTATCAACCTGGAATAGACTATTTGTTTAAAGCAAAGTTGAGCCCTTACATCCTGCTTTAGTCTGGATGCCTGTCTTTGAGTCCTACCATATGAAGATTATATTCTTTGTTTGCTGCAAAACATGTTCCTAACCATTGCCTGATGAAGACTGAAAAGCCATGCTGGCATGCTGTAATTTGCAAACAAAAAACAAAACTGTTTTGTTGTCCTGAAAAATAGCTGTTTTTCCCAATGCCTCAAAGCCATATGTTGCGTGAAGCTGAGTCAGATGATCGATCCATCTAGCCATCTAATATCTTGGGCATCCTATAGGCTGCATATTGCCTCCAACGCCACTTGGGGGGCTTCACAGCACCTCCAGGGTAAGATTTCTGCCCCTTATTTTGCATTGGATGACTGAGGAAAGGATTAAAAGGTTTAAATGGATGCTTTAGGCCTTGTAGGGGCTTGAGATACTCATTTCACTTCCTAAAATTTCCTCTAATCCCCCCAAAGAGGGTTTCACTCTATTGCGAATTTCTTCCTAGAAGTACAAGGTGATATGCACACTTCTGTCTCTTATTTTATCTTCATAAGAACTCTAAGTTAGGCTGAGAGATCTACATGAGCTCTATGACTATGAGAGGATTTGAATGTTTTCTTTCCAGAGTTAGCCTGATCCTCAGTCTAATCTCTATATCAAGTTGGCATTTATTTAATTACTTATCTCTATATCTTGCCACAATTCCAAAGGACTGTGTTCCTGCAATATAACATATATGTCATGGTACTTGACTGTCATTACTGGAGCTTGCAGTTCATTTGCATTTTCAGCTATCAGAGTAGTACCTTCAGCATAGTGCAGGTTATTGATCTTTCTTTCTCCACTTTTAAAAGCATGCTCATCTTCTTCAAGTCCAGCTTCCCTCAATATATATTCAACATTTAGGTTGAACAAACAAGAGGTGAGTATGTAGCTTTGTCTCACTGTGCCAATCTGGAATCGATCTGTTTTGCCATGTTGATATTGACTGTGGCTTCCTGTCCCATGTATAGGTTTCTCATGATGACAATCAGATGTTCTGAGATTCCAATTTTCCTAAGGACATTTCACAGTCTGACATGGTTGACACAATTGAAAGCCTTCCTATCCCCTATTATTTTGGGGTATTTTTGACTTTCTCAATTATCCACTATGCATCAGCAGTAACGTCTCCTGTTCCTCAGCCTCTTCTAAAATCAGCTTGAACATCTGGCATCTCTGTTTCTGTGTAGGGTTCTTATCTGTACTGGATAATCCTAAATATTTTGCTAGTATATGAAATTAAGGATATCGTATGTCAGCCTCACAGGGTAAACCAGACAGGAATCACAACCAGATGAGCTAATTCTACTTTACTGTAAAGCTACATTGACAGAATCTTGCAAATCTGAAAGTACAATCCTCCCCTGCCCGTATCCTTTACAGCCCAAAAACTAGGGAGGGTCTCTCCTGAGCCTCTTGCCCCACCCATTATCCAGTTGCAGACTATGTTGTCTCTTACCTGACTGTTCCCTTGGCAGTGTCCCTTTGCCCAGTCTCCCAAGGTCTCCCACATACCAGTACATTGTATGATAATTTGCACACTCTGTTTAGTCTTCTTTCTTTGGTATTAATAAAATTATAAAATGATCTCTTCCAATCTGCTGGCCAGTGTCATTCTGCAGATTTGCTGGTATAGTTTGGTTATAATCTTTATAGAATTTTCTTCTGTTGCTTGGCATACTTCTGTAAATACTGCATCAGTTCCTGTAGCCTTCTGACTTGGCAATGACAAGAATGCTGATTTTTTTATGTACAGTCGTTATCAGATCAGCATGATTCAGTCTCCTTGAATGTAGCTAAATTTTGTTATACTGCCTGTAAAATTAGGCAGACTTTTATCCTCCACTGACAAACCTACCACCAACTGTAATATTTTATTTTGTTTTGTTTTTACTCTATTTTTATTTTTAATGTGCTTTTGTTTGCAATTCTGGTCAGTAACTGTAACAAAAATATTCAGTTCATGCTGATCTAATTTCATCTTCCAGTATTAGAAGTTCTGGTAAATAGGGAATATCTTCTAAGGTACCTTATATCTGGGCACCTCTTCTGTACAGAACTTCAATATACTCCTTTCATCTTTGGTCTTCTTTGAATCAGTTACTATCTGTCCGTTGGCATCCTTTAGCATACCAATTTGAAGTTGGAACCTCCTTCTGAGTTTTGAGACCTTTTGAAAGACTTTCCTTATTTTTTCCTGTTTCCCTCTTTGATCTCTTTACAGATGTTGTTGTAATACTACTTCTTGTCTTGTCTAACAGCTCTCTGAAAGTCTTTGTTAAGTTTCTTTCTGAGACTTTTGTCTTTCTTCCCTTTGGCTTTTCTTCTCTTCTTGGCAATTTTCATTGTTTGTTCTGACATCCAGTTTGCTTTTTTCAGGTGTTTTTGTTTTTGGTACTCTTTTTACACATTTATCCTTAACTTCTTTGATTTCACTCTGTAGTTCCTCTGGCTCCCTATCGATGAGGTTCAGGACTTCAGAGTGATTCCTGGTGGTCTCCTTAAAAATGGCAGATATATCCTCAGGAACAATCTGGATCTGTTCTTCTGCATTAGCTTGACTTGGAACTTGCACATGAACAGTACATAATTTGTTCCACACTCAGCCCCTGGTCACATCTTTGCTGTTATAGCTGAGCTCTTTCATCTTTTTATACCAGTTATATAGACAATCTGATTCCTGTGTACTCCATCTCATGATATCCATATAGGTGTTATTTTGGTTTTTTGAAGAATGTGTTAGCAATGAAGAAATCATAGGATTGTCAGAAACTGATAAGTAATTCTCTTGCTTCATTTCAGTTTCCAGACCATAGAGTCCAACTGTATTTCTTCTTATTATTTTCAACTTCAGCATTCCAATTTTCAACAACATGTAGTACATCTTGCTTGTACATTCTGTTGATTTCAAATTGAACTTGTTCATAAAACCTATCGGCCTCCTCTTCCTCTGCATCAGTGGTTGGAGCATAAACTTGGATAAACACCATATTAAAGGGTTCTCAGTGAAATCATGTGATGTTATTTGGTTGTTGACTGCATTGTACTCCCTTTTTGACAATGAAAGCAACATCATTTGTTCTTTGTTTTTTATGTCCTGAGTAGTAAACAGTATGATCTGACTGAAAGTGTCCACTTCTAGACCATTTCGATTTGCTGATGCTTAAGATGTCAATGTGTGGTTGATTTATTTCCTCTTTCACCATGTTGAGTTTTCCTTCTTCTTATGTTACATGTTCCCACTGTAATTTGGTCTTTGTAGCTTTGGATTTTCTTTCCCTGCAATGCAACATCAACAACTAGATTTCCTGAAGGATTTAATCTAGCTACATCATAAACACTATTAGTACTCTGAAAGTTGCTCAGCTCTTTCTCAATAGCATGTTGAGTGCCATCCTACCTAAGGGGCCCATCATCTGGCACTATATCATCAATCATTTTAAGTTGTCTAATCATGTGGTTTTCTTGGTAAAATACAGGAGTGGTTTTCCATTGCCTTCATCTGTGCAGTATCAAATGATGTGTTTGCTGTGGCAAAAATGATTTTCTGCTTCTAGCATCTTTCTATATTGCTGCTGCCTGATATAGGTACTTATATGCTTTAATTGGGCAGCTGGGATTATCTATATGTCTTGGGTGACCCTGCTGGAAGTAAATACTCTTGGCATTCACTCTTTGTGTTCTCTCATCCCTCCCAGGAACACCCACTTGTCATGATGAGGGAGCATAGCAGGCTTGAAGGGGTATGTTGGACTACAAATCCTATATTTCTCAGTCTATATAAGATGAAGGAGATTGCACATCTGGAGGCCATGACATTAGATAAGATTAAACCACAGGGATTCCATGATTTCATGTACTTGAACCCACAGCTCTCCTTGAGAATTATTGGCACTCAGCCTATACTTTTGTCACCCAAGACCCACTCATCTCAGCCATTCCTCTTTCTTTCTGAATTACCATTCTCCAGGCCAGAGAAAATAAGAGATTTTTTCCTTATTTTCCCCTCACACATCACATATCACATCCAAACATCTGAAATACAGACCTCTGACTTTTTTCCTGTTGCCTTGTAATCTTCTTAACTCATTTATTCTACCTCGTTTAGCTCATCTTCCCTTCTTCTTCATATATCTTGTTCAATCTAAAACCAGGCAGAGAAATTCTCCTGCATTTTTTTCAGCCAGTCCTCAATTCAGCCTGACAAAAGAGAATTTTTCTTGCAAAGGAGAAGAGGAATTAAGAGAAATTAGGTGGTCAGAGTGTGGCATCCCTGCCCTTATCAGTTATGAGGCAGCCAAGGAATTTTTCTGTCAATGTCCTCTTTCATTATACAACAATCTTTCCTGGCTTCTGTATTCATTCATTCATTTATTAGATTTATATCCTTCCTTTTGTACAGGAGCTCAAGGAGGTATATTTAAGGGCTCCCACCTCCTATTTTCCTTCAGAACAACAATTAAATCCCAATCCTCCCATAGGGCCTTTTCAGAAGTGGTGTTCAAATCACTGTTAACCTGGAGCCAAGCCTTACATAATGCTTGGAGAATGTCTCTTCCCCTTGAAGAAATGTGGACAAACTGCCCATCTGGTTTCTCTGCTCACAAATTTAGTGGCAAATTTCAAAAGGCCATTTGAAGAGGCCATGTCCAGGTCTAGATAGGTCACCCCTAGCAGAGCCTTGTCCCTCATGTTTTCCTCCCGCTATGTTGGTTAACCTCCAATACTTTGCTTGTTGATCCATTCCATCCCAAACCTTCCTGCTTCAAGCCACAACCATTCCTTTTTGGCTAGAATGGATCATGAGACAGCCGAAAATGCTTTAAAGTACAGCATTGTTGTTACTCTCTGCCATCTTTACTTCCTAAGAATGACTACGGGCCCATATGGAACTCACTGACATTCCTGGAGAATAAACACCACAGCTAGCAGGAAGCCAGGGGGCACCCTGTTGCTATTTCCAATCTAGACCATCTCAAAAGGCTGAACATACTCATTTTTTACAATGAAGTTGAAAAGTGCAGGGTGATAACATTCAGTATCTCAAATGAGAGGGTTAAAAGCAGAAGGCATCAATGTTTACGGGAAAACACAACCATTGTGTGAAAGAGGCTGCCAGTTACAATTGTAAAAAAACCCTTACTTTAAACCCTCGCTGCATTGTAACAAGAGACATCTGAGGACTCTCAGTAATTCTGTTATGTGCTGTCTAATTTAAGATACATGAAGAGAAGGTTTAAAAAGTTCATATTTCCTCACTGCTCCAATTTCAGCAACAGATGGAGGAAACTTTTAGTGATCTATGAAAGCAGGAGGGATTCAGTTACCCTGCTGCTCTTTCAGCAGGAAGAAATCACAAAATGGAAAAGAAGCCCTTTCCAGAGGCTTGCATTTTCCGTTTCAGATACACATGCCTTCCCTTATTAAGGTCATGTAGTGCTCCACTATGCTTCTGATGAGCAACCACATTTCCTTAACATGGAAACATGTCACTCATAGGTTTGGTAGGGCTACACTTGAAATTCAAGCAATGTTAGGCCTAGCCTGCTTGTTTGGATTATCATTTTCCCTTAAGTACGAAGCTATCTGGGAAGAATTTAAGTACACTCTTTGTATTTTATGAATAGATACATTTGGGAAATCAGTATCTGAACTGTAAGCAATTGTAATCAATTGATTTACCCTCTGTGGTATTGCTTTGAATGGAAAGAGACAGAAGTTCTGACAGTTGCAATCTCCATAGATTTAGTCTTATTTATCACAATTCATACAGCTGGTTATTTTCTTGACTATACATATTTATAAAAAACAGTTGAGGATTAATGTATCATATTTTTCAGGTTTTCATATGCAGGTTTCATATCTAGTAGAAGTAATTTGCAGTAGTAAGAAGCACGTTTGAGCAAGATGGCTGTTGGCCCTTCTCCCAGAGCTCTGAACTTGCCAGAGGCTGCTGTCTTTTGGTCATCTCCCAAGGAGTAGCTGTCTGGAGCACTTCTGCGTGATCTCAAGTCCTCTCCTTGTCCAGAGGAATTATTGAAGAGCTGGTCTACTTGCCGGCTCTTCATTCCGCTGTGGTTGTTGGCTCCACTTTTTGCAGAGCCATCTTCAGTCTGCCATTTCATCCCCAGAAGACCCTCCTTTGTCTTATTTCTTACCTTGTACCTTTTTTATCTCTAGTGCTGACATTATTTTACCAAGCTTTGTTTTATTCATCCAGAATGTGTGAAGAGAGGCAATGACTAGTGCATCTGGACCTGTTCACTGGTTTGTGTTAGCTGGAGCAGTTCTCTTAGCATCAGCTGCCTTTGCTGCTGCTAAATAGGTACTCATACCTGTTCTGAACTGACAAACCAGTTTGAGTATCTTCTACCTGGCAGGGAGCTGATATGGCTAGAGTAATGAACTGAGTGCCAGTTTTGCTGCAACTTTATTTATTTTGATCTGTAGTCTTATTCTATGTGAATAAGGAAGTTCCCCCCACCCCAAAACTTAAGATTTTGGTGCAGCTAAATCCAATGCAAATTTTATTGGTCCATAATGGAAAGTAAAGGAGAAGGATATGAACAAAAGAGCTGTGTGGCATAGTTGCTCAGGGGCTATGCATCTTGCCTCTGCCATGTATATGTGAAGTGTGCTTTTCCCATTGCCGAGAGTGCTATTGAGTCAGCAGCAAATTATACTGTCATGTCCTCATTGCTGTTTCCTACCCTGCCTCTACTGCCTTTGTTTCAGTGAGATGCCTTTCTTCCAAAATAAAGATGACAAGGGCAAACAGATTTTACACACCTTGAGGCTACTCTTGGATGGTGTCAAAATTAGAGGGAAATTGGAAGAAGATGACCATGGTTTAAAACTGGAGCAAGAAGCATAAATAACCTCTGCTATGCTGATGACGCTACCCTAACAGCTGAAAATCCAAGCTCTAGTAATGAAAATTTAGAAGTACCATGAAAAAAATGGGAGTAAAATTAAACACAAAGAAGACTCAAAGCAATGACAACATGTACAGCAACCAGTCATAGAATTGACAGTTGAGATACTAAAGTGGTGGATAGCTTCTGCCTTCTGAGACTGACTATCAATAGTAAGGAAATCAGAAGTCAAGAAATATGCCATAGACTAGCATGTAGTAAGGTAGCAATGAAGGCCTTGGAATATCTGAAGAGATACTCAGATGCTGTAACATGTATATGCCTACGAAGATCAGAATCATGCAGCCAATGGTTTTCCCTGTGACACTCTGGAAGCAAAGGTTGGACCTTAAGGAAGCAGGATCAAAGGAGTATTGATGCTCTTGAACTTTGGTATGGAGAAGATATACTATGGATAGCCAAGAAAAAAAAAAGGCTCATAGAACAAATCAATTCAGAGTAAATGACCAAATTATCATATTCTGGGCACATTATGTGAAGAGCCAGCTCCCTTGAGAAGTCCATAATACTGGGAAAGGTGGAAGTAAAGAGAAGAAGATGGCAATCAACAGCAAGCTGGCTTGACTCAGTTACAGCAGTGATGGGTAAACCATTGGAAAACCTGAAGGGCCAGGCTGGGGACAGACAGTGATCACTAAGAATCAACACCAACTTGATGGTACATAATAAAAAAGTCAATCACTACCTTAACACTGGTAAAACTAAAAACAATCTAACTAAGGCTATCTCATTCATTTCATGGAAAATATAACATCATGGGGACAAGGCAGAAAAATTGTATTGCCAAGGCATGTTTGTGCCATGGTTAGGTGCATATTACATTTCTGACTTAGTCATATTTGCACAGTGTGGAACAATGACAGTAATGCTTGTACCACTTGGCTTAAAATGGAGGTTGGTAAGATTAATCAGAAGATAATATACATGAGCCATTTAGACAGTGAAAAGCACTGCATATATAAATAATAATAATGCTGAAATCGTCATCATCATCATCATCATCATCATCATCATCACCATCAAACATATCTGAAATCCTTTTAATAAACTTGGCTTAACAAAGACCAGCCTATGAAAAGGGTAGTTTTTGAAAGCCTTTTATAATAATGATTCCCACAATGATAGACTGAATTGCCTGCAACTGCACATTAAAAAAAAAAGCAAAGCAGTCAAGCATGTTGAAGTGGTAGTCTTTGTAAAACCAGTCAACTGGAGTCTGCTAAATGGCAATTTGAACATTTAGTTGGACAGCACCTACTATAACTGGGAGTTCTTTTCTATTATTATTCACATGATTACCTTCTTCTAGAAATTATTAAAGCATCTAATTTATACACAGAACTGGTCATTAGCTGTTGAGCACCACTAGAAGTTACTCTCTAATTTTCTTCTCATAGATCGGAACATCTCATCTTGAAGAAATGAATGTAGGGGTTGCTTTGTAACATTAAACTTGGTAGTACAATATCATTGGGAGAATCTTAGATTTCTTTCTAGTTATTTAAATTATTCCAAAATAGATTAAGGAATATTTGCAAGCAATATTATTTGCCTAGCACCTGAACATCTGGAAATAAAGTTTCAATTGTCACATCATCATTATATTTAGACACATTCCAATTTTTATTATATGAAAAAGCACCATGAAAGAACTTTATAGGCTTTTTATAGGATTCTTGGGATTGGATTTTATTTTGTGAAGTGGGGGTATCAAGTGGGCTGGCGTATAAATTTAAGAGTAAAAACTCTCCAAGGACGATAATGAATTTTTCACTGATGTTGCTACTTTTCTTTTACATATTTCCTAAAGTTATGGCTTCCCACTACCTGTTCTGTGCCTTTTTTCAGATTTGAGAAGAATTACAGATGAATTCACCATGCTTGAACAGACTGCTGAGACAGTTTTCTGAGGATGCTGTGTAGCAATTCCCACATTAGGAAAGCAGACTACAAAATTCATGAGGTTCTTCAGCTACCTTTATTCTTTATCCCTTAGATCCTAATCAAGTCTTGCTGGCATAGCCATATTAGTCTGCCTTGCCACAGGAAGGAGAGTGTCTCTAAACTTATCCAGTCGTTCTTCACCAAGGTCTCTGGCTTCACATCTATAGGCTTTATGCCTGCCTGTCTGGAACGTATATTGGGACCCTTCTATTGCTGAGGAGACTTTTGGGGGAGGGCGTCCTTTCTCCTCAGTTCTTATTCATTTGCCTCAGTAGTCAAGTCATAGGAAGGCTTTTCTGGATTTTTCTAAAGAGAGAACCTGAGGACTTGAATTTTTCTGCAGTTTACTTTTATTCTTTCCCTTTATCTTTTTATGAATGGCTTTCTTTCTGTCAACTTTGCAGCTTTATGCATCACTAAGATGAACAGTATGGCTGTTCTCCCACCATGCTAAGGGATTATGGCTGCTTGAGCCCTATTCAACATATGTATCAAATGTCTCCAAAGATGACCACTCTTTTACTTATTGTACCTCAGAGAGACATCTTTTGGATACCTGTATTTCTTGTTAGAACTTCACTAAACAAGCAAGGAAAAATAATGAATTATGCCTTTATGGCTGGAAATGTTGGAGATGTTGCTGGAACCCCCTTGTTCCGGACTATCATCTTCTATAGAACAACGAATGCAGCTGCCAGTTCACTTACAAAGCAAGTAATTTGTGGCAGCAACTGAATGAAAGAGCCCTGCCCTCTTGTTGGATCTCTCTGTATCTAGCTCCATATCTCCATGAATTACTCCATCTTTCTGGGTAATCAAGAACACCATAAGTATAAAAAAAAGAAAGGATTCATCTAAACATGACTTGAAGAAAAAGAAGAAATAATCAGTTGGTATACTGGCTAAACTTGTGACTTTGGAGCGGATGACTAACCCTGTAGCTCCAGCCATGCCTTAAACATTCACTACCTCTTCTAGCATCTCAATTCTGAAATAAGCAGTACAACTGGTTCCTTAGGAACCACTGGAAGCCCATAGTCCCTGATACCTGGTATCCAGAATATGCTATGGAATTCTTAAAAAATGACCTCTCAGCCTCTACTGTATCTCTCACATGATACAACCCTTAGAGAACAAATGTTATACCAAAGAATACAATACAGTCATACCTTGGCATTTGCGTGGGATAGGATTCCATGCCAGTTAGTTTGTAATCATAAAGATTTATGATTTAGCATACTTTCAGTAGAAGAAAAGGTAGATAGTTTTGTTTTATTGGACTCAAGAATAGATGAAGATGGACAGAGTGCTGGAGAAATAAAGAGGTGATTAATCCTCATGACTGCAAGCAAAAGAAGATAGATGCCTTCAGATTATGGATTTTGAGATGGTTACTAAGAATGCCACAGATTACAAAAGGAATCAGTCAATGGTCTTGGATGTAATAAAGACTGAATGCTTTCTTGAGGCAAAAATCACCAGTTTGCCCTGCTTTGTGATGCCAGGAAAAGACACAACTGTTTTATAGTATTGCAAATACACGCTTTAGACATGCTGTTTTGTGCACTGAGGAGCTGAATCTGATACATTGAACAGTTCTACAATTTATACTTTCATTGGAAAACAGAGTTTGGAAATAACTTTCTCTGGACATTGTTTATGCTCCTTCTGTTCCTCCATGAACTGCTTTTGTTGTTCGTGTGTGACTGCTGGCTTAGGCAAGGAACTTTGAAGAAGATCGGTAGGTTTATCCATTACCTTACCTCTATAAATAATTTCTCCTGCTGCTTGTCTAAATGAAGAACTGTAGATAAAACCTGATACGCAAGATGGTTTTCAGGAAAGAAGCCATGGCTGATTTCTCCAGACTTATGATTGCCCAGATGTTAATATTTAGTCATTATGAAAACGGAACATATAAAATATGCTTGAAAGCAACAACCATTCTACAGGGATATCTTCCAAAGTTTCAGAAGGCAATTTATTTCCCATGCCACAAATTCTGTCTGATTGTACAAAAGTGAAATGTGAAAAAAACTGCTTCCTTTAAAGCCACTGGGTGGCAATGATGTGAACAGGTTGCAAGGGGGAGAAAAAGAACTTACTTGATTAGAAAACATATTGTGAAACTATATTTATTTAACCTGAGGATAAGATTTTCTGTTAATATTTATTTCTCTCAGTTGGTCATTAGCAACTGACAATGAATTTAGACAGCTTTTACCTTAGTAAATTCACATCTAAAATGTTTTTATAGGAAACCAAGAAAATATTTTCTACTCATTCCATTTCAGTATTACTAGAATCTAACTAAAGAACATTATGATATAACGATCAGCTTTGAGGTGGGTAAGGTCAAGAAACAGACAGTAAGGATTCCTCCTTATTGTTATGTGGTAAAAATAACAGAATCTTGAAAGCCTGTCAGAGTTTCTCCCTATCCATTTTTTACCAAACAAAATCAAAATAAATTGGGATTATTCTGAATTTCTCTCTGATGCTTTCCTCTTTTTCAGGGTTGAGTAATCTTTTCTGAAAGTCCTCCTGTAATGGTATGCTCATTCCTTCCCCTTTCCCAAGGTCAGGCCTACACTCCATTACAACAGCGTACTGGGTATAGGGGCACCCAAATGATCCTAGTCCCAGTGTACTTATGTAGAAGGCATAGGGAACGGCCTTGAAGGACGGAAGGAAGGAAGAGCCACTACCAAGGCAACTGTCAGATAAGAGGAGCTTGAGCCTACTCCAAGAAACTAACTTGAGAAAACATTTCAGGCAAGCCCTTGTCAGGATTTTCTCATGGGAAAGAAGTTCATCCCGTTATCTGTACAACAATATTATGGCTATATGAGTCATGTGACAAAGATGTTATTGCTAGTGTAATTTGTTATTGTGTGTTGTGCACGTATACTGCTATTTACTGCCACCTATTGGCGTGTGTATGCTAGTTACCCAGTGGGTGGGTATAGAGTGACAATATAACTGGAGCATTGTATGTTCAGCGTTTGTCAGTTGCAGTTGTAGTTGTAGTTGCAGCCACTATGTAGATTTATGGATTATGTAGTTGTAACTAATAACCAAGTAGTGTACCTCTTCTCTAAGAGTTTTTTGGCTAGAGACTTTGTTTTTGTGGATAAGTCTTGGAAGCTGAATTTATGAGAAGAAGTGTTTTTTCTTATATTTTGTATGCATTTTGTATTTTATGAAGTTTTGTATTTTTATCAATAAACAACCAGATAGTATATACTGTATTTTCTGGCTGAGTTTCTTTGGAGAACAAGATATGGACATTGCAGTTTGCAAACCTATCATGCTGGTGTGTATCTTTTTCCCTGGGCAAAGGATTTCTGGGAGCACTGCTGTACTCTGCTCAACAGCCCTTCCCTAGTTCATAGGAAGATAAAGTGAGGGAGGGGGAAGCACATTCAGACTTGCAAGACTCTGTTACAATAAAAGAAGTCCTGACCTATTTGGCATTGGTTTCTTAGTCTGGTCTACCTTGCTGGGCTGACAGATTGCTATTTCCAATGGAACAAGGTCATTTTACGAGTAAACAGTTCCAAGCATATTGTGTATCACATTATGGATGCCCTCTCTTCCATCTGCGCTATGTCCTGCCACCTGAATGGGACCTCTCCAAGGGACACAAGAAGTTATTCTTTGCTTATCTCTGTGAAAAGGCTCCTTCAAATGATTGCTTGACCAAGAAACTCTGAGCACCAACTTTAGTGGTAAATAACTCAGTCTCACTTTCTAAATAAATGCAGCTGATATTTTAGCAGACAAGCATACTGTTTTTTTGTTTTTTGTTTGTTTGGGGTTTTTTTTTGGCATTTTCGAATGGATAAGAGCTGTAAGAGGTATGTGGTGACATGACCATGGCACTTGTTGTTGTTGTGTTGTTAAGTTTTGTTTTGTGTGTGTCAGATAGTTTATGTTTGATTTCCAACTGGAATTTGGCAGGACACAGCCATATGTTGTCACTGAATTGTGGTACCATAATTTCTGGTGGCACAAAAAGTAGAAATTGGAGCTGAATGAGACCCAAAGGATTGTCTACCTCTGATCTAGATCACAAAGAAGATCTTACACATTTACAAATATCAGATGGAGTGATAATGCTGCTTATTGACTATGCCAGTATAGTATATGATAACTCAGTTGAGGAGGCGTTTTGGAGGACTAGGGCTACAGGATTTAGGGTCCAGAACTTGTAGTGAGTCAGGCCTCATTATAAAACAACTGCATGCATATAATTTTGCTTCTCTTTCTCCCCAACTCAGTTTCCAGATACTTTGCCAAGCTCCAAGACATTCTAATCCATCTTGGTAACCTTTGGCCTTTAAATACTTCTTTGCACTCCCCAAAGCCAAACCATTTTTCTTCCCACCATTTCCTGTTTTGTCTTTGCTTTTCTTATGACTAAACAAATCTCCAAAGGAACCAATGTTAGGGAAGTTTGAAGAATGTGATCTGGGCGGATTTCAGTGAAAATGTATTTGATCTGCAAGTTGCAAATAGAATGTATTGGATTATCATTGTTCTTAGGGTTTTGCACTTGAAAATGCAGTTCATAGCTCAAAAATACTAAAATGCATTAAAATACTAAAATATGTTTAGAGATGTGTATATAACAAATAGCCATCCACCCCTCCTTCTCTCTCTCTCTCCACACATTTCTGTGAATTTTTTAAAACTATAACCATGGAAACAGGATAGAACTGGCTTCTGAGTAAGCATGATTTTTGAATAAATATATATTGAGACAGACCAGAAAAAGAGATCTCTCTGTCCATCAGCATTTTTCTCAGGTAATCTCTTATATTTCCTTTTCTTCTGTTCTTTTGCCCTAGCCTTAGCTCTAAGGCAGAGATCATAGATTGAATGGTGCTTTGCTAATTTGTTTTCCTCTGCACCCAGAAAGCTGGCCGTCACAGTTCTTCTGCTGGCATTCTTTATGGAAGGATTTTCTTCTTTTTACAGAAGATCATTTAGTCACATGATTCTCCCTAGCAGCTCCCTTTGAAGAGCTGCCATAATAGGTTAACATTCTCTCTTAAGTATTTGTTGTCTAAGGACAACATCTCCTGTGTCCTCTGAATTGACTCGCTAACCTTGGGATCTCTTGCCTGCCATGGATCTCAAATGCTGCACAGGGATTTGACTTGCCAGCTCAGGAAGGGTAAATCTGGAGTTAGCAGGGGAGACTTCTTCCTCTTGTCTACCTTCCTGCTCCCCTGCAATAGGGTGCAGCTTCCTGAAAGGTAAAAGCACTGACAATTTGGCCAGATGCTTCACATCAGCAATAATATCTCTTCTTCCTAAGCCTTTTCTAAAACTATCTGGCATCTTCATTTCCATGTAGGGCCGTAATCTGCATTGGATGATCCTAAGTATAATTTTGCTAGCATGTGAAATTAAGGATATTGTACAATAGTTTGCACATTCTGTTACATCTCCTTTCTTTGATTTTGATATGTAGAGTGAGCTCTTCCAATCCACTGGCCAGTATGTTTTCAGTATATTTTTTCTATCTTTGCTTGATCATCTTTGAATCAGTTCTATTCTTTTATTTATTTAATACAATTGAGACTTGCAAACTCCAATCGACTCTGAGCAGCTCACAATATAAAAACAAAACATCTGTGCAGTGGCATCCTTCACCATGCCAATTCAAGGTTGGAACCTCCTTAGACTTTTTGGAAGATTTTCTTTGTTTTTCCATGTCTGTTTCCAACTTTAAACTTTTTTCCATGTCTTTAAAGTTGTTGTTCTAATTCTGCTTCTTGCCTGTTCTGAGATTTTTGTTTCCCTGGCTTCTCTTCTCTTCTTGGCAGTTTCCACCATTTGTTCTGACATCTAGTTTGCTTTCTTCTGATTCTCAGTTTTTGGCAGTCTCTTTTTACATTCACCCTTAACAACTTTTCATTTTGTAGTTCTTCTGGTTCCCTATTAATGAGGTTCAGGACTTGAAAGTAATTCCTGATGATTTCCTTAAAAATGGCAGATACTGTATATCCTCAGGATCATATCACGGAAACTGTCTGGCTTTGTTCTTCTGTGTTAACTTGCACATGAACAGTACATACTTTGTTCCACAGTCAGCCTCTGGCCACCTCTTTTCTGTTATAGCTGAGTTCTTTCACCTTCTTGTACCAATAATATAGTCCATTCGATTTCTCTGTCCACATATATAGATGTCATTCCGGCTGTTTGAATGAATGTATCAGCAATGAAGGAATAATCAGATTGGTAGAAATTGATAAGTTGCTCTCCTGTATTGTGTATGTTTCCTAAGCCATGCGGTCCAACTACATTTTCTTCCTCACTGTTTCCAACTTTGGCATTCCAGTCTCCAACCACAAGCAGCACGTCTTGTTTCCATGTTCTGCTGATTTCACATTGAACCTGACCATAGAACATTCAATGCCCTATTCCCCTACATCAATGGTTGGAGTGTACATTTGAATAACGTTCATATTAAAGTTGTTTGTAAAATCTAATTGATATTATTCATTAATTGCCTGCCTTGTACCCAAATACTGTCTTTACTATATCCTTTCAACTGTGAAAGCAACACCATTCCTTCCTTTTTTCATCTCCTGAGTAGCAAACAGTATGATCTTCTGACTGGAAGTGCCCAATTCCAGTCCATTTCAATATGCTGATGTCAATGTGTGGTTGATTCGTTTCATCTTTCACTATGTGGAGCTTTCCTGTGTTCATGCTTCTTACATTCCATATTCCCATTGTAATTCAGTCTTTGCAGCTTTGGATTTTCTTTCCCTGCATGGCAACATCAACAACTAGCTGACTTGAAGGCTTTAATCTAGCCCCGTCATAAGCATCATTAGTATTCTGAAAGATCCTCAGTACTATATTGTCAGTCACTTTATCTTGTCTATCCATGTGGTTTTCTTGGTAAAATAAAATGTGCAGTATGAAATGATGACTTTGCTGTTGTCTCTAGAGTGATTGCTTGCCTCCAGCATCTTCCTATGTCACTACTGCCTGATACAGGCACCTGCCTGCTTTAGCTGGGCAGCTGGGATGACCTTTACGCTGCAGGTGACCCTGCTCAGAACATGCATTCTTGGGGTACACTCCCAGTGTTCTTTGCTCATCCCTCTTAAGAGCAGCCCAGCATTATGATGAAGCAGCATAGCAGGACTTGTAGGGAAACAATATTATTAATTTATTATTCTTAATTATTTATATTTTGTGGGGTTTGGGGAATATGAAAAGTTCTTTCAGTTTGATACAGCTAAAGAACTGCAGACAGACTAAATATAAAGACTAATATGACCGTACTACAGATTGACAAGTTAATTGAGAAAGAAGAATAAAGAGCTAGTTTTTTTAGAAAAGTAGAGGCTCAGAGAGCTAGTTTTGATGTAGTGGTTAAGGCACTGGGCCATAAACCTGGAGACGGTGAGTTCTAGTCCTGTCTTAGCCACAAAGCTGGCTGGGGGACTTTGGGCCAGTCCCTCTCTCAGCCCTAGGAAGCAGGCAAGGGCAAGCCACTTCTGAAAAAACTTGCCAAGAAAACTGCGAGGACTGGTCCAGGTAGTCACCAGGAGTCAGCAACAACAACAAAGAAGAGGCTCATACAAGAAGAACAAATTAGATAAAAAAGAGCAGCAGAATCAACCTGAGCTCCCTCCATCAATCTCTTTCTGTCCGCCTCCCTCCACTTTTCCTGGTGAACTTGCCTAACAGTTCCAGCCGATGATTGAGATACAAACAGCAGAGCAACCCTCCCTCAAGTGTTTTGATAGGCAGAGATTGTAGAGAAAGAAACGTTATTAGCAAGCTTCTCAAGTCGATATCAGAAAGTCTGTCACACTATTCAACTTTCTTCATCCTGGATGGAAAGATGCAACCATGTCCGGCGTTGCAAAGTTAGGAAACTCCAGAAAAGCCCTGAAATCGCTTTGAAGTCTCTCCCTAGTGATTCAAAGACACTTGGTTTGATGTCATGTCTGAAGCTGATTTGAAGATCTGATTTACAGAAGTTACTTGGTTAATTTGCAGATTCAGTTTCAAGTATGGGTTTTAATTTATAGCTTTTTTCACACAAATTGCTCTGCTAGCATATCCCCTTCCCATTTACCCTTCGGTATCATCTATTTTAACTGAAATGCTTCTGTCTTAATTTAATTTCCAGACAGATTTCTTATTACGCTTTGAGTTTAGTAATACAGTGAATGTAAACCGTTGTGCTTCCGCACGTCAGGTGTTGATCTACCCCGTCTTCATTCACTCACTTCTGGTGTGCTTGTTTACGCTGACAGCCGATGTTCTGCATTTCCTTTCTGGTACTTCCATTTTTTTTGAGAGGTTATAAAATCTGGCTTTTTGCCAGGAAAAACAATGACCAATTCTCCAGAGGCTGAGAATGCATTTTGTCTTCTTAAGAAATGCAGTGTTGATGCGTGCATTCTTGTTTGGCCCTCCTTCTTCATTTCATCGCACTTCACTATTACCTTCCTAAAGTTTGTAAAGTTTTACTAGTCTTATATGCCATTTCAGCCACATCTCTCTGAGTCTAGCAGCTTTAGCTTGCTCTATATTTTTTACCCTAAAATCTTTGTATTAAAAATATTAAAATATTAAAATAGGTACAATAAATATGTTTGAGGGCAAATCAGAAACTGATTTTTTTTTTTAAAAAAAAGCAGCATCCTGCAAAAAGGATAGGCTTAAATGTATACTTTCTCTCACTGCAGCACAATGAGCGAACCCTCTGATATGAGTGTAACAGAACAAACATTTTCAACCTCTCACCATATCTGCCCAAGTCAACTGCAGTTCCATAAGGAGTAATTAGCAAATGAACACTGGCTGGATGTGCAAAAGTCCCACCATCTGCTGGAACCCCACTATTTTTTATCCCCATTTTAGATTTGCATATTTATTTTTTCCCTAGGGAACATGAATTTGTCTACATTTCCACAATTAATTTTGTACTCATACTGCCTAAGCTGCATTGTTTTTAAATTGTCAGACTGAATTTTCTCCTATGCCAGTGTGAGCATTTCTCTCTTAATGGTGGTAATTGATCTACTTTGATGAGAACGCGGCTCTTCTGGAATATTAATGCCTAGGCGGCTCATTTGCTTCACGTTGTGTCTGTGTAGTGGGTTGTGCACTAATACAACTGCTTCCCTAGACATGGATCGGCAAGAGAAAATCAACATTCCCATGGCCAGACAAAGGGCACCAAGATATTGTTTCTAAAAAGATTAGATTAAAGATTCTGCTAGGGATTTAAGAAGTCAATATTGCTTAGTGGTCAGGGGTGCAGATCTCCACTGGTGGGAATCTTGTGTGAGGGTTCCAATCTAAACAAGTATAATTGAATTTGCAAGAACTCCTGGGTCCACAGTTTTTCTTCTCCATCATCTTTACTTCTTTATTGCTTCTTCTGTTGTTTCTCTCTCTCTCTCTCTCTCTCTCTCTCTCTCTCTCTCTCTCAATAATCTCTTCAAATGTTCAATAGAATATGTAAGAGTTAATGTATGCAGCAGGACTGATCTTTATTGTTTCTGTGCATACTCACCTGATGCCTTCAGATCTCCAGCCACCTGGCGCTGAAGGGGACTTGAATTTGTTCAGTCCTGTGAAACAGGCATTTCTCTTCTTGCTAATTCTGTTTGATAAAGTATTGCAGTCTAAGTAAAACTACTTATTATTTCCTTTGAATAATACTGTTACTAAAGGCCATACAGCCAGAACCCATTTCTAATCCCAAATGTAACAGCTTTTTCAATCATGGCTTCAAAGGTACCGTACTACAGCTCCAGTCAATCCAGACAATTGACCATATTGGTTTGAGATAATAAAAGTTGGTGTCCAAAAGCAAATTTCTTTTGTTCTCCTAGCCTTTTGTGTCTCAGTTCCCCATGGGGCATTCCTTGGTATGTTGGTCAAATGGATTGCAACCTATTGCTTTGGAACCACATACTTATCTGAACTTAGATGATAATAATATCAAGTTGTGCATTACCCAGTACTTTAAGTATTGCCAGCAATATAGAGGATGTCCCTCTAGATATTTTTGGAGATAGTGGGTAGGACCATAGCAGAAATAAATAAACCACATGTTCACACTTCCCACAAGTACCAACATTTATTTGTGTATGATAAGATCTATGCATACTTCACAACACATTTAGCCAGTGTAAAATGCTCAAGGTAACAGGGAAAGATGAAGGCTTTTGCCTTCCTTCCTTGCTAAGTGATTCTACTCTGTACTGAGCAACTACTCTGTCAGTTGCTGCTGACAGCAGGGAAGCAACTGCTGTTCTCTGCTGTCCTGCTGTAAGCTGATCATCTGAGCAGCAGAAGAAACTGGTGGAAGAAGTGGTGAGAAGACATGGTTGCTGGTTCTTTATGTGTGTGATGAAGACATTGTCAGCCCTATAGGGTAGATCAGACTAATAAACCAATGTCATATAGGTCTAAAACTACTCTTATTAGAACAGCTTTAGTAACAACATCTTGCAAGTATGAATGTGCTTCACTCCCTCCTCACTTTATCTTCGTGTGAATTAGGGAGTGGCTGTTTGAGGCATTTTCTCAAATTAGTTTCTTGGGATGGTCTTCAGCCATGCTTGTCTGATGCCTTGGCAATGGTTCTTTCCACTGTCCTTCAAGGCCATTCCCTATGCTCTCTACCAACAGCTTTCCCCAGTACAACAATTCACATCTCTATGAATAGAGAGATACTAGTCTGCCAGAAATTGCTACTCTACAACCCCCCATAGCCCTAGCCAGCATGGCTAATAGTGAGAGATGCTGGAAGTTGTAGTTTAGCAAACTTTTATAGAACACAAGTTCCTTATGTCAGGTTCGGTCAGCACGGGGCTTCAGGGAAGCACGGGGCTTCAGGGAAGCTCGCAGCCAGACCACGCGGAATCCACCGACGGTAGCTAGCGGGGAAAAGAGGAACTGAAAGCGCCGCTAATTAACGGGCCACCTGCGCCCAGCCAAACCGGAAAACCGCAGCGAAGCTTTTAACTATAAACTGATAACGGCGCGAGCCAGCAATGAACGGGGCCGCAGGCAGCGAACAAGATCGCAACGCAGCACAGAACCCGCGGGCTTGCACGTAACGGGGAGGAACCAACCCAGCCGGAGGGGGACTGGCAATCAAGGACAATAGACCCTGACCGATCCTGCCATCATGAACAATCAAGGGGGATTATTGGGGGCCCATAATCCACAGCTGCAACGTGATCGCGGGGCGGGAAAAAAGCGCGGGAAGGGGGGAATATAACAAGTGATGCAATTGTACCAAGCCAGTCCTGGCTTTGCTTGTGACTACTACGTTACGCATGAGTAAACCTTCTTTGTGAACCACATGTGTCACGAGAGTTTCTCTGTCGAACGGGGCAAACCTTACATAAAGCCAGGACTCACCATTAGCGCTACCCGGTACCACCGAGGAGCGTTTCCTTTTCCAATACAGGCATGACCAGCGACGAGGAATCCGTGGGTCAGCTGGAGCACGAGGAACCCAGGCTCGAGGAGGGACAGTCGGAGCCACCCGGGAGCGACGGGACAGCGGCCAGGACCGGGCGCCTTCCAGCCGAGCGGTGGT
This sequence comes from Python bivittatus, assembly GCF_059951505.1. Classification (NCBI taxonomy): domain Eukaryota; kingdom Metazoa; phylum Chordata; class Lepidosauria; order Squamata; family Pythonidae; genus Python; species Python bivittatus. The sequence continues at coordinate 105,029,397 of NW_028277075.1, forward strand.
CGATGGGCGTGAACCAAGGGCCAGATGGTTCAGGCGTCACGATGACCCGAGGTTCAGGGTCCTGGAACCGCGAGTGGGACGAGAAGTTCGCCCGACTAGAGGAGAGAGTCGAGCGGCGCCTAGACGCCATGGAGGCGATGCTCCAGACCCTGTTACAGAGAGTGGGACCACCTGCGGTGAGCGAGGGGGCGAGCAACAGGGGTGGCGGTCCGGCACCTCAGCCGGCACCGCCCACGACGCCCTGGTCGGTGGACCGACGGGCGGCAGACGCCCTGAGACTTCGAGGTATCACTGGGAAGTTCTCAGGGGACCCTGAACAGCTGCCGCACTTTTTGACGCACGTTAGGGGGTTCATGCAGAGGGGTGGTCACCTATTCGCTAGGGACGAGGATAGAGTATCCTACGTGGCCGAGCTGCTAGATGGTCAAGCAGCTAGCTGGGTGATCGGACTATACGATGCCAATGCGGCGGAACTACGGAGTTTCCCGGACTTCATGCAGGCGCTCCGGGACAGATTCGAGGACACATTGAGCACCAAGCGGGCGGAGGACGACATCCTGCAGTTCAGACAGCGGGGCAAGTCGGTATCAGAGTACGCCCTGGAGTTCCGGAGATTGGCAGAGAAGCTCACGGACTGGCCGGAGTCCCTGAGGGTGAAGTATTTTAAGAGGGGGCTCAATCCAGAGATCCTGGAGCGGGCACTGGGGCGGGACGACCCGTCCACAGTGAAAGATTGGATCTGGCTGGCCGGAACGGCGGAATCGGCATGGCGGCAGATCCAACAGAGCGCGAGGCGACGGGACCAGACGAGGGACCAGCCGAGGGAGAGAACCCCCGAGGAAAGGCGGAGCAGTCGGCGGCAGTCCACCGGGGTGCGAGAGGCAACCAGAGCCCTGAACCTGTGCTTCCGGTGCGGAGGCAGAGGCCACCGAGCGGCGCAGTGCCCGACGGAGCGGGAAGGAGCCCCACCACGGCCTGAAGTCAAGCCCCCGCGTGCGACCGGGAAAAGGGCCGGCGACCGACCGCGGAAGGGGGCAGTGGCGGCGGTGACCGAGAAAGGACGCGGGGGGTGGTCGACCCCAGAGACGGCGTCCTCCGGAGAGGACTCAGAGCCGGCGGGAAACGAGGCGCGCTCGCACTGAACGGCGTCCCAGTGCGAGCAGGGGAGTCGAGGCGCGCGGACCCAATAGGAGATGAGGACTACCCTCCGTTCCGGGTGAGAATACACATCCGGGGGGTGAGATCCGGAGGGGAGGCACAGCTGCGGGCGCTACTGGATTCAGGCTGCACCCACTGCTTGATGCACCCAGCTGTGGTCTCGGGGCTCGGACTACAGCTGAGGCGCCTCCGGGAGCCCATTGCATTCAGCCAGCTAGACGGCACGCTGGCAGGGGGGGGGCCAGCTCAGTATTACACCGAGCCGGTCCAGATGACGATCGGGAGTCACCGGGAAGAACTGAGATTTGTGGTGGTCCCGGTGGCCGACTACGCGGTGGTACTCGGCTTGGCGTGGCTGCGACGACGGAACCCACGGGTCGACTGGACGGCGGAGGCAGTGCGGTTCGGGGTCGACAGGCCGGCGAAGTGCAGGAGCCGAGGGGACCGAGCCGTGGAGACGGGTGCGGCCGCAACCACAGACGGGCAAGTGGAGGGTCCGGGACACCGAGAGACGGGGCGAGAGCAGACGGAGCCTGAGACCCGGCCGGCAGCAGCAGCAGCAGCAGCGCCGGGACCCCGGAGACCCGCAACGATCCCGAGGCGTGGGGAGGCAGCGGCGACTGGCGAGACAACCGCAAAGAGAGAGGCCGGGCCCGGGGGACCCACGACGGGCAGCGGAATCCCGAGGCAGTATCGAGACCTGGCGGCAGCGTTCGGGGAGAAGGAGTCCGACCAGCTCCCACCACACCGGCCCAGTGATTGCGCCATCGAGTTAGAGCCAGGGGCGACCCTGCCTAAGCTGAAAATGTACTCCCTGTCAAGGAGAGAAATGGGGGCTCTGCGGGAGTTCATAGACAAGAACCTGGCACGGGGATTCATCCAACCCGCGAAGTCGCCATTAGCGGCCCTGGTACTATTCCGGGAGAAGAAGGATGGCTCGCTTCGAATGTGCGTGGACTACCGGGGGCTGAACGCAATCAGCACGGAGTACAAATACCCCCTCCCCCTGATGAAGGACTTGATGTCGCATCTGTCTAAGGGGAGGGTGTTCACAAAACTGGACTTGCGCGAAGCTTACTTCAGAGTCAGGATCCGCGCAAAAGATGAGTGGAAGACGGCGTTCAACACGCCGCTCGGAAGCTACCAGTTTTCCGTGATGCCGTTCGGATTAAAAGGGGCCCCGGGGGTATTTATGCAGCTAATAAATGAGGTGCTGCATGACCTACTCTATCGGGGCGTCCTGGTCTACCTGGACGACATCCTCATCTACACCGAAACCCTGGCGGAGCACGTGAGCCTGGTGCGCACGGTGCTCCAGAGACTGCTGAAGGCACAGCTGTACGCGAAGCTATCGAAATGCGAGTTCCATCGAGAGCAACTAGACTACCTCGGCTACCGAATATCCAGCCGGGGAATTGAGATGGACCCGGCGAAAGTGAAGGATGTCCTGGGCTGGGAAGCGCCGCGAACCCGGAGGCAACTCCAAAGCTTCCTAGGGTTTGCGAACTTCTATAGACAGTTTATCCCGAACTTCGCCCAAATCGCCCTTCCCCTAACCGACCTGCTGAAGACCAAGGGCACTGGGAAACCCCCCAAGCCCAGCATGGCACTTGCGTGGACTGCAGAATGCCAGCGCGCGTTTGAGGAGCTAAAACGGCGGTTCACAGCGGAGCCGATCCTGCGCCATCCTGACCCAGATCGGCGGTTTATAATCCAAGTAGATGCGTCAGACGTGGCAACGGGGGCAGTCCTGCTCCAGCCCAGCCCGGCAGGGGCCATCCACCCATGCGCCTACGCCTCCCGCAAATTCACCGAGACGGAGAGAAGGTGGATGGTGTGGGAGAAAGAGGCGTACGCAGTCAAGTGGGCACTGGCCACGTGGAGGCATCTACTGGAGGGGGCAGCTGAACCGTTCGAGGTGTGGACGGACCATAAGAACCTCGAGGCCCTGAAGACCCTGCGTAAGCTATCCCCCAAACAGGCGCGGTGGTCCCAGTACTTCGGGAGGTTCAGGTTCACACTAAAACACATCCCCGGGAAGCGCAACGTCCTAGCAGATGGACTGTCTCGCATGCCCCAGCACGCCAGCCTACGGGAGGAGATCGTGGACTCCATCATCCCTGCCAGCAGACTGGCTGCAAAGGCGGTGACCCGAAGCCAGACCAAGGGGGAGCGACGGGACGCGGCGCCTGAAGTAAGGCAAGGGTTCGCGGAGGCGGCGGAGCGGGACGCTTGGCTCAAGCAGAACCGAGAGGCGCTAACCAGCCAAGAGGGGTTGTGGTGGCACGAAGGAAAGCTGTACGTGCCCGAGGGTTGCCGATGGGAGGTCATGGAAAGAGCCCACGACAGCCGGAGCGCGGGGCATTACGGCTTCGTAAAGACGCTCCACTTAATCCGGCGGCAATTTTGGTGGCCCACGCTCCATAAGGACGTGGAGGCGTACTCGGGGGGTTGCCCGGTGTGCGCGACGGCGAAAGGGGCCAAAGGCAAACCTAGAGGGCTACTCCAGTCGGTAGCGGAACCCAACGGCCCATGGCAAGAGGTCGCCATGGACTTCATAGTAGAGCTCCCGGAGAGTAAGGGGAAGACCGCCATTTGGGTGGTTACGGACTTATTCTCTAAACAAGCGCACTTTGTAGCGTGCCGGCGAGTCCCCATGGCAGAGGGGTTGGCGAGACTGTTCGTGCAACATGTTTACCGGCTCCATGGCGCGCCCCGACGGGTCGTCAGCGATCGGGGCGGCAACTTCATCGCGCGGTTCTGGAGGGAGTTCCTGAAGCGGGTGGGGACGAAACAAGCCCTTTCTTCCGCGGCGCATCCGCAGACGGACAGAGCCACGGAACGCCTGAACGGGGGGCTCGAACAGTACCTGCGCTGCTACGTGGGGCACCAACAGGACGATTGGGCAGAGCTACTACCATTTGCGGAAGTGGCATACAACAACGCCGTCCACAAGAGTACCGGGTTCTCTCCGTTCAAAGTAGCCACCGGGAGAGACTTCGTCCCCATGCCGGAGTTGCCTCAGCCGGAATCCCAGATCAACTCCCTGGACACCTGGTTCGCCCAAATCGACGCGACCCGGCGAGCGGCGCACGCGGCATTGCAAAGAGCCAAAGCCGACTACAAGAAACACGCGGACCACAAGAGGCTCCCCGAGGAGCAGTGGAAAGTGGTGGACCAGGTGTATCTGTCAACCAAAAACCTAAAAACGCACCAGGCATCGAAAAAACTCAGCCCGAGGTTTGTGGGGCCGTTCCCCATTGCAGAGGTCATCAATCCAGTAACCGTCAGGCTGACGCTCCCGAAAAGCCTCGGAAAGATCCACCCGGTGTTTCATTGCAGCCTGCTAAAGCTGCACCAGCCAGGGAACGCCTGGCACAAGACAGAGGGAGTGCCACCACCCATCATGGTCGGGGGGGAGCAGCATTTCGAGATCAACCAGATACTGGACGCCCGGAGGCACAAGGGGCAGACCCAGCTCCTAGTGCAATGGAAACATTTTCCCAAGTCCCACAGCGAATGGGTGAGTAAAACCCACATAAGGGCACTGGACCTAGTGCGGGACTTTTACAAGAAATACCCCGGGAAGCCGAAATAGAGCCGGGGGGGGGGGAATTGTCTTCAGGGGGGCGGTATGTCAGGTTCGGTCAGCACGGGGCTTCAGGGAAGCTCGCAGCCAGACCACGCGGAATCCACCGACGGTACCTAGCGGGGAAAAGAGGAACTGAAAGCGCCGCTAATTAACGGGCCACCTGCGCCCAGCCAAACCGGAAAACCGCAGCGAAGCTTTTAACTATAAACTGATAACGGCGCGAGCCAGCAATGAACGGGGCCGCAGGCACCGAACAAGATCACAACGCAGCACAGAACCCGCGGGCTTGCACGTAACGGGGAGGAACCAACCCAGCCGGAGGGGGACTGGCAATCAAGGACAATAGACCCTGACCGATCCTGCCATCATGAACAATCAAGGGGGATTATTGGGGGCCCATAATCCGCAGCTGCAACGTGATCGCGGGGCGGGAAAAAAGCGCGGGAAGGGGGGAATATAACAAGTGATGCAATTGTACCAAGCCAGTCCTGGCTTTGCTTGTGACTACTACGTTACGCATGAGTAAACCTTCTTTGTGAACCACACGTGTCACGAGAGTTTCTCTGTCGAACGGGGCAAACCTTACACCTTACTCCTGTTCAATAGGAAAAAAATCAAAGAGTTTGCAATGATTTCATGAATATTTGGGTGAGAACATTTCATTTGGCGAACAATAAGATCTGAAATGGTTTAGGGAGGAGTAAATGTGTCACCAGTATGAAAGGATTTACAGTTTGCAGCTCCTCCTTGTTCCCCATAGCAGTGATGCTGAAAGAGGAAGGCTTCTAAAGTGGTTAATTGATGGTGCTTGGTGTTAAAAGGCATATTCACACTGAGATTTCCCTTTTAGGCTATTAGGCAAGCTAGTCGATGCTGCCTGCAATCTAGCAGTCAGTCAGTCATCCTGAAATAAGATGCTGTCAGCAGTGACGATTGTGCTTAAATTATAGTAATTTTATGCTAATTGAGAGTTTGGGTTCAAAGCTGCTGTTTGCGATAAATCAGTGGCAACTTGCTGGACAGCCTGATATAAAAACGAACAGTGGCAGTGAACATCTGTCAGATATGGATTACCAAATGCAAATGAGTCGGCTAAACATTGACAGCATCAATGATCATGTGTATATTGTGGCTGAACCTTAAAAAAAAGAGAGAGGAGATGATGAAATATCAAGGTCATGTGTCTCCAGTACTCCCAAACTAATTATATCTGTATTTTGTGCAAGCTCATGATAGCATGAAACCTATGCATCTAGGATCAGGGAATCAGATGGTTAACTACAGTCACGGAATTACAGACTTGTCTGAAGGTCAACCACCCCTCCTTTTAATGAGAACAGCATCAAGTAGAAAGAAACAGCAATTAAGACTTTCCTAAGCTGGTACTTTGTAGGTTTGCACTGGAAGAACTCAACTTTTCAGCCAAGGTTAGAGATACAGAATTTGTATTTCTTTTTGCTTTTCTCAGTTCTAAGAATGCAAAATATCCCTTTACCAAAATTTATTCCAATTATTGGATTTATCTTTCATATCAACAATTTACTGAATAGGTGTATATTGCTCCCAAGGGCACAGCTTTGTCAGTGCTGCTGTTATTCATCGAAAGACATACACTTTGGCTGGCTTTATCTATTGTGCTGAACTTTGGCATCTTAAACCATGGTTAGTTGTCTAAACTATAGTTGTTGGATCCAAAAGCCTGCTAAGCCATAAACCTTGGCTTTAAGAGTACAATTTACACAGTATGCTGAGTCAAAACTAAATAAACAATGGCTTAGTGCAATGTAGGAATGCAGTCTTTATAGGTCATAAACTTCTTGGAGATCTTACAGGATGCTTATTCCATGATCACTAAGCCAAAAAAATATTTTAAAAATTTATGGACTAAATGGGGCATTAAAAGTCAAACTACAAATATTTCTCACACAGTAGCTCTCTATACCAGCCAAACTGATTAAAATCTTGCAAGTTGATGCATTTAAAGCACTAGTTGTGGTTTGTAAGCAAATACAGAAAAGAACAGTTGGCCAACCAAAAGGAAAATTCAGTTTATATTCTGAAACCACCAAAGGGCTGTGCTAAAGAATGTCAGTCTACAGAGCAATTGCAATTATCTTAGAGACCATTAAGATAATGCTCAAGGTTTTGCAATCTAGACTTCAACAATACATGAAAAGAGAACCAAGGCACCCAAGGCAGGAAACATCTGATGGATAATGGAAGAGGCAAGAGGGTACTATATTGTGGAGAGCCCTTAAAAATGCCTGGAGTCCTTAGGAGTATCCTGGTAAAAAAACCAACAACATAAAATAAAATAAAATAAAATAAAATAAAATAAAATAAAATAAAATAAAATAAAATAAAATATTGGCTCTCCTGGGGAGTCATCCTGCTTCTGATCACCAGGACTTTGCCTGATTGTTTGTACATGGATCTTGATACTGGGAGTCACTGCCTCTTTTTGGCCCAGGAGTTTGGCTGCTTCTTGCAGTCTGGTCTGAAGAAAAAGGACATGCAGGTTCTGCAGTCACAGGTTTCTCCCTCCCCGCTCCAGAGGCCCTCTTCCCACCTGCCAATTTTCCTTCCCCCAGCAAGGGCTGTGTGGTCTCTGGACTACTCGAACCCCCATTGTCTGCTCCTGCTGCTTGAGGGATGCTGCTCTGTCACCAGTTCTTCACTTTGCGGCTCGTACCTCTCACTTTGCAAATAAAGTCACACTCACTGTCACCCGCAAACTTGAGAGATGTCAAGCAGTGAATTCCTGAAAGATTTTAAAAAGAGGGCCTTATGGCAGGTGTGTGTATGTGTTTGTGTGGAGTGGGAGGGATGAGCCTGCTGCAAGGGTACTCTGCTCCCCAAGAAGGCTATTTCTGGAAGCAAAGGGGGCCACGTATTTTAAGCTAAACAAGAAGGCTGTTTGGGAGTGTGGTTGTATCACACTGGGTTGGAGGCTCACTCATCCTGACCCCACCCAGGAGAGATGGCCGTTTCCACAGCCTGGCCAGACTGAAAGCACCCCCTGCTCCAAGCCTCTTTTTGGGATTAGTCGGCTGGGCAGCTGAGTATTTGGACCGGGGCTTCCCCCAAGAACTGCCCTCCCCTCCTTGGCTTGGTGGAGTCTTGAGGGGGCTCAGCTGCAGACTTGTCTTGCGTCTGGGGGTAGATCGTGCTTCTCTCCCCCCTCTGCCCCTCGCTGTACTTCTTCAACTTTGTCCATCATCTTTTTCTTCACCCTTCTTTGTTTGCACCCTGTCTGGCCTGAATAAACTGCCATAACTTGGGAAAGCTTTCAATTTATTAAATGGTGTATTTAAATGAGATCATGCAATAAATCTAGTTTCTGTTTTGTTAAAAAATATACATATATATAGGTGGACTTCTGGGGAAGGTATGGTGCACTGAAGATGGCTCTGTGAATGCAGAGCCAACTACCTCAACAAAGGAACCAGTGAGTAGGCCGGTTCCTTGAAACCTCTCTGGATAAGGAGAGGGCAGGAGATCTCCCGCATGTGCTCCGGATGGCTGCTGCTCACAAGGAGACTGCAGATCAAGTTTTCTGTGGATTTGAGTGATGGGAGACAACAGGAGACAATGGAATTAACCATCTTGCTTGCAACCCTGACGGAGCTTTTTAAAGGACACTAAGTTTGCAAACTTCACTTTCTAATCACTTTCAGAAATTGCCTATTAACCATCTAAAGCTATTAGAGACCTACAGAATGACAAATTTGAAAAGTCTTCATTGGGTGAGAGAATGACCTAGAAAATGTTTTCTTACTGGATCTATGAAAGAGGCTTGTTAAAGCCTTGAAGAAATCTGTGCTATGGGATAAAGAAGAATGGAAGAGAAATCAAATCCTGTAACAGTATTTGAATGAACTAAAGATTAAGACTGTTAGAAGTAAAAGGAAGGAATATAAAGCTGGTTTATCTGATCAAGGTTAAAAAAAGACCTTTTTTTTTTTGCAAAGTTCCGGCAGTCCTTTATGGACTTTTTGCTGACACCAGGATTGAAAAGTTGTTTTGTGGATTTGCTTATAGATAAGGGATGGGATGTGGGATGAAGAGATATCTGCTTAACGTTATGGGGGGTGAAGAGTTATTAAATTTGTTTATACTTGTGATGAAGGTTGCAATGAACTTATTTATATATTTCTTTTCTTTTTCTTTATTATATTCTTTCTTTTCTTTTTTCTTTCTTCTTCTTTTTTCCTCCATTTTTTATTCTTTCTTTCCATTCTCTTCTCTTTCTCTAAGTTTAGTTTGTATTAGTTTTTACTATTGTAATTAGAATTCTTAATAAAAATTATATTTAAAAAATGGAACAAAAGCAGGCTACTTATTGGAAGCTCTAATAATGAAGACAAAGCTAAAATATGTTGGATATATAATATGAAAGCAAGAGTCATTGGAGAAGACCCTGATGCTTGGAAAAATGGATGGCAATTGAAAAAGATGCTGATAGGTGGCTAAATACTATTTCTGACAGCACAAGTGTGTTCTTACAAGACCTCAAAGAAGCAGGTATTGACGCAGTCTGGCGGAATTGGTGTCCAGTTGGTCTCAGACTCCACAACCAGTTCAATATTCTCTTATAGTTGGTGATGCACAACGTAGCTCAAACATAGCCAAAACTGATTAAAAAGGCCCCAAACTGATTTGAGAAAAGTTTAGGAGGAATTTTAACCATCACTGAAGTCAAGGCCTTTATATCAAAGAAAGATGCTTTAAGATAAAGAATATAATGTAATTGCTGGCTGCTTTCGTGAATATTAGTTCCAGATATCACCTCAAGACACCTTCTCTAGAAGCATCTCCCAAATTATGTTTTCAGCGATATAGATTATTCTTGTCTCCTTTCTTTAGCCAATGGCTTTAAAACACTATTTCAGTTTGATACCTTTTTACCTCTGAAAGACTAAACAGATAGGAAATAAAATAAATTTTCTCCCAGAAAGAGACATGGGAAATAAGCCTACTTTTTCAAAAGCTCAACCAGAAATCACCTAATAAACCAAACCCTAAGGTGGTCACATCCATGTATCTCAGATTTATAAATTCCATTGTTCTAAGATACTGTATGTGCATGTATGAGCATGAAACTGAGCAAACTCAGGGAGGCAGTGAAGGACAGGAAGGCCTGGCGCAATATGGTTCATGGGGTCACGGAGAGTCGGACATGACTTAACGACTAAACAACAACAACAAATGTGCATGTAACCACTGTAGTAAGAGTATCACCTTGAGTTATCTCTTTCGTTGCTGTCTTCCTGACTGAAGATCTTCTTTCCATCTCTATATCATCTCCTAGAAGAATTAGTCATTCAAAGCATAAAAGCCCTAGCAGATAACCTCAGAAAATGAGGAACCTTCATTTCAGTCCTTTTTCTCTCCCTTCTTGCTCCTGGAGATATTTCCAAAGTATTGCCATTTTTGCCTATCATAAAATGATAGGTAACACCATTTACTAGCCTTGATATTTTCCACAGCAACCCATAAAATTGCTGAATCCCCACTTTAAATCCATTTTCCTGGTTTTCCTAAAACCTTTGCTCGAGTCTTTTTATTATAGGTAGCATAAAAGCGATCGTGGCTGTGCTGGTCCATGAAAAAAAAAAGAAGACTCAAAACCCATAGAATATCTTTATTAGAAGTAACACAAATGGCACAAAAGAGGGTACACACTTTTTTTTCCGTTTAGCACTCTTCCATCAGGCATGATGTCACACAAAGAAAGAGGGAGGAAAGAAGAAGGACATTCCAAACACATTTCACCCATGAAGTCTGCAGTTCAGATTTGACTGCTCTCAACGTAACAATGGCTGCTCACAGATTGGCCAATTTTCTCCCTCTTTTCCTGTGCATGTCCCAAATCTCCTCGGCATGCAGGGAGGGCAGGTGAAAGAGAAAAGAGAAATCTGCTCGGTGGGGCGCTGCTGTTCTGGCACGTGCCCTTGTGGAAAACTTAACTGAATACCACCAAAAGCTTCTCTTGGGCTTCAAAACTTCTACTTGCCTTTTTGATCTTAAATGTGCCTTTCTGTTACCTCTTTTGTCTTCTCTTTCTATAAGAGGATCATTTGTTTTGAAAAAGAATTGATCTACTGAGCCATTTTCCCTCCGTTCTTCTCATTTCATCTTAAGATACATAAATCCGACTGTAAGTGTAGGAAGTTTGTGTTTTCCAAGCCATTTTACTTTGGGCTGATATTTGCTCTGCTTTCTTCAGAGGCTAATTTCCATGTAAAGCTTTATTTTTGCCAGATGTTACTTTATCTCTGTTTGCCAGGAATTAAATTGTGTTGTTGCTTTGGAAAGAACCAGTCGCTACTCCTCCTTTTGATTCCTTTACATATAGATACACCTTCCACATAAAGAAGCTCTGTGTGCATGTGGGAGGGGGGCGGGGGGGGGGGAAGATACCTGAGCAAGATACCTGCATTTGTTTCCTACCAGTTATCACTTAAGTTGATTAAATAATTTGCTTCTCAGATTTCTTCCATAGGTGAAAAGAATGTAAATGAAATTCTCAGATAGAATATCTTGTTCCCGCAGTTGTTAGTTAGATGGAGAGTGAACATATTTGGCTTTTATTGTACCATTATCTCTCCAGTGGTCTGAAACCCCCTGGAAGATACTATGAGGGAAGTACTAGTACAATGAATAGTAGTAGGCTATTTGTGGGGAGGACTTCTGCTACTCATATTGTTTATTAAATACACAAATACATCATTTGCATCACCTTATGTTATTTGCATGATAGTGCATGTAGCAGTACAGCTGAGCCATCAAATGGAAGGCTGGAAGTCTCAGACCACCTCTCTCAGAAGCCCTCTGGTCTTCATATCCTGACCCCACTGATAGCTTGGGTTAGTAGCTTGCTAGTCCCCACTGCCATCACATTTTTTCCAGGAGCACCTTGCCTGGCATCTTTTTCCTAACTCTAGTGTGTTTGACAGAAAAGATTCTTAAAACCTGTGCACCATTTCAAGTGATTTTAAGGTAGCAAAAAATCAACCATGGAAATAATAATAATAATAATAATAATTTAAATAATTTTAGTAGTGTAGCTACCAGCCCCTTCAGATAGACCAGACCAGAAATCAACTCAACAGGAAAGGCTAAGACTACTTTTATTAAGACTGGCTGTAATAACAGAATCTTGCAAGTCTGTGCTGTGCTGTGCCTATTCTCCTTCTTATACCCATGTGAATGAGGGAGGTGTCTGAGCTGTTTCTGCATTCTTTCTGCTTCTTTTTGGACTTAAGTTATGTTTTCCCCTCATTGCTTTGGTAACAGGTCTAGTCCATCTCTGTGAAGGTCATCTTTCTTAGCACAGTAGCACAGAAGCATGTAGTTAGAGGTTTCTGCACTTCTTTTTCCCTTCCCCACTGGGAAATAAACTAATCTCATAGGAGATAAACAAAATCAAGCTTTTTTTAGGAAAAGGAAAGCTAAACTGTAACAAAAAAACTTTTTAAAAATGTAAATATCCAAAATGCAAACATGCAGTGCTGAAGGAGATAAATACCATTTAATTAGAAAAGAAATACAAAATAAAATGCAGTGCTCTGAGCAGACCACAAGATGATGTTGGTCTGCTATAAACAGAAATTTCTCTGGTAGAATCTTGCAAGAGATGCTGTAATCTCTCTCTTTCATCTTATAAGAAGTATAAATAATGTCCCCATGTTCAACATGAAGATTGGATAATGGCTAAAATTAGAATTCACTGCTTTTACAGAGAAATAAGAAGCAAATAGACTTGATTTAATACCATAGGTATCCATGGGATGAGGGAGAGACAAGGAGGGGGAAATGATGAAACGTGCATCCCAAACATCACAGTGAAAACTCTGACCCTTCTGTGTATATGCCACAACATTGCACACATGTATGCACATTTTGTCACTTTGACAAAACTTCCACATTCAGGGGATGCCTTTGCTTAGCATCACATAGATTAAAGAAAGAAAAAAGAACCCTAATGTAATTACTGGATAGAATGTGAACTCATTCTCCCAACAAAAAGTCCTCTTGAAACAGGTGGTCCCTCTGCTAGGACCGCTCTAGAAATGCCACATTTTATCCTGGAAATGCCAAATTTTAATCAGAGGTGTGGAAGCTTTTAGCGCCAAGTTTCCTCATGCTCAGTTCATAGCTTCTGCAGTTTTGACTTTTATTTTAAAAGTCATAGCATCTCAAGCAGAGGGGAGAGCTGGGGTTACTGTGCCTGTATGTGGCCAAGAGCCATGCTTCACTTGTGGAAGTAGGTTTATCTGAGATGAGTGGATACATGTTGGGAATACCGGACTTCTGTCTGACGGTTCTGAATATCAGGGTTTGTAGCCTGCACAATAACAGCAGTGTCATTACACAACTGATGCAAATAACATCATCTGTACCAATGCATCGCATTTGCATGATGACATCATTAGACAAATAATAAAAAGTACATCATCGGTGTGGTGTCCTTATGACATCGTTGCATAAATGGTACAAACTGTATAATTAACATCATTTGTATAACGAGATCATGACACAAATCACTATGAAAATTCAGTCCATTGCATGTGAAGTATTGAGGTCTGCTAAAACTGAAGTTTCACTGTATTGGACTTTTTCAGACTGGAATGTAGGCAACCAGGGGAGGCTTCATAATGAAGGAAGAATGTAAAAGAGAAAGCAACACCATCAGCGGCAGTACCTTCTGATACTTCTGTGAGAGGAAAATTTTAGTAGCCTTCTATATGTTTTAATGTTAGTTTTGATTGCATTTGATAAAGCCAGGTTAGCTTCTTGTGACCTGTAGGGCAATGACAGGAAAAGTCAAATGCAAGACTAAACAACTTGCTGATGGGAATAGAGCAGGAAGGTATGGTAAAATTAGCACCGAGGACGTTACGAATCAGCTGCTAAACCTAGGAGTCATGTCTGTGGTTTGTGGTTTTAAAGGATAAAAAGGATTGCATTGCAATGTGAATCTAAGTGAGTACCATGTATGCTATTGGTTGAACTTTACTTGCTTGTTGAACTAACATTTAATAAAGCTTTTAGAACTTTGAAGTGACTTTTTTTATGGTGTGACTGCCTCCCGTGTTTAACGTGTTTTTTTCCCTGACAGTTTTGGTGCATTGGCCGGGAAAGGACAAGCTGAGCATTTGCTCTCAGCTACTCCTTCCTGGAATTACCCACACCATTGCTTCAAAGGTCTAAGGTAAGAAGGTACTCTTTTTCTGGGAAGTCCCACTGGGGTTTTTTGGTTTCTTTGGAATTTCTAATATGTATTTTATTATGTAAGAAGTAGTCCGGCTATGGATCTGAAGTATTCCGGCTATGGGATTGCTGCGCTCGAGAGCGAAACAGTCCAGGTATTGTGTCTGGGAACTTGTTGAGTCAGCGTTGAAGTTGAGTTGTGGTCAGGGTCGCTCTTTACCTCTTTACCTTTACCTACCTATTCTTTACCTATCCTTTCATTTCAGTGATTTACTTTGACGACTATTTTTTCATTACTTTGGTTTCCGTTTTCTACTTGATGGGGTGGCTTGGGTTTTGTTATGAGATTTCTCATCATTGGGTTGCTCATTTATTTTGTCCATGTTGTTTGTTTTGTCTTTGTTGTGGATATTCAAAGTTGTTGCTGTTTTATGTTTGTCTGTTATGCTGTTTGTCTTGCTGCTCTTTTGTATCTCACATTGGGGCATAGCCTTACAGCTTTCAGTTTATATTTTGCCCTTTAAGGGTTCCCCCACCTTTCTCGTAGATAAGGGTCGGCTACTTTGCCAAGGTGTGGTTTCCCTTGCACAAGTGGACCAGCTCTTTTCCATAGATAAGGATTGTCTTGTTGACAAGGGCTAGTTTCCACTAAAACCGGGGTTCCGCAACAACAAGGAGAATAAAAAAGAAAGGGGTGTGTGTGTTGTTTTCCTTATATTTTCCCCTCTGTGGACCAGGGCTGAGCGAGAAATCAATTGCAGCTGCACCCAGCATCCTGCAAGACCAGTGGTCAATGACCAGGGTGTCTGGAACGCAGGGGCATTTGATGGACCTCTCGTGCCTCCACAGATTCAGTGAAAGAGAGTGTGTCTGACAATGTATGGATGTGGAGCCTGTCCCTCTTTTGGATGTGTTGGTTTTGTAATTGCCAGTGTTGGTGTGATTGCTGGTGAGTGAGAGGGCTTTAAGAGACAAGAGAAACAAAACACTGAAGGAGTTAAACGTTCCCTTTTTAAAGTTTGTGTATGTGTGGACGAAGCGATTGTTGGGAGAAATGATTGAGAAAAAGGGAATTGACAACAAACACTTGCTTGTTGAACTAACGTTTAATAAAGCTTTTAGAACTTTGAAGTGACTTGTTTTATGGTGTGACTGCCTCCCGTGTTTAACATGGTTTTTCCCCTGACACTTCCAGCGATAAAGTAAGCTCAAAACTGGGAAAGAAGGTGGGAGGGAGGGAAAACACTGAGAATAAGGGGAAAAACAGAAGCCTTTCTTTTTTCTTGCAGGTGAAGATAATTTTTGAGAAACTGCAATGCAGATTTCAGCGCAGCACTAGTTTGCACACAAGCTTTCCCATCTAGTGGTGTAATGGCTGCTCCACTGGATTGGGTCATAGCTGTAGCATAGTGGGGAAATGGTTGCACCCCCTTCTCCCGTTGCTAAGCTTGGATCTAAATCCTCCACCCCTGAACTGCTTCTATGAAACAAAAGGTACATAATGCCTCCAGATGCATTGTACTTCACTTCCCATGCTCACCCAACTAGGATGGAGCCATGTTTGCTGCAGACTTATGGGAATTGGTCTACTACACCTGGGAACACCAGGGAAGAATGCTAGACCTTTTTTTTAAGGGAAGAGCTTTGTTTTAATAGTATGTATTTTGCATATGTATGTGTGCATGTATGCATATATTAATAATTGTGTATGTGTATGCATGTACATATTTTCAGCAAATACTTTATGTATTGGTATTAAAACTCCCCCTTCTTTCTCTCTCTCTCTCTTGAAGTGTATTTTTTTTTATTTTTTGTTTTGTTAGCTAAAAATACAGGGTGTTGTTGTTGCTCGTGTTGTTTTGTGTAACAGTAGAGGGAAAAGTGCCCAAATGTCCCTAAAGATTTGCAGGAATGCTAATTTTACCAACTCTTTCTTACTTACTTCAACCTTCCTCAGGTATTTTTTCTAGAAGAGAGTTATGTGATTAGGCCTGAGGCTCTGGATCTTGGAGACACTCCCAAATGTTTTTAAAACATTCCAGAAGTGGCTGAGTTCTGGGAGTTGAAGTCCACTCATCTTAAAGCGGCCAAGTTTGGACAACACTGCTTTGGGGCTCTTTAGCCAAGGCTGGAAGGAAAGAGAAGACGGCCAGCAGTAAGGTGGATAGACTCGGTTACCGTGGCGATGAGTGCACCGTTGGGAGACCCGAAGGACCAGATTAGGGACAGATTGTCATGGAGAAGACCCATCTAAGTGGATGCGATGAGTCGACACCGACTTGATGGCACATCATCAATCATAATCAATTTGCCAGGGAGCCCAAAGGCACCTTCAGGAACTTCAGAAGCTGGCTGGGAATGCAGCTTCGGTCTGCAATCAAGTGGAATTAGACTAGCAGACAGAAAAAATGCTAGTCCATGATAAGGAAGAAAGAGGTGGCACTGAGGGATGGAGCACACAGGCACACAACAAGCTTGGGTTTGGGAGTTCTGGGGAGAAAGAATGAGGAAAGGAAAAATAATGCTGAGCTCTGGGGAAAGAGCACTGGGGAAAGAACAAAGAGGGGCAGGGAATATACATGACTGGGGGGGAGAGAGAAACCAGAGTGCCCAATAATATATGTGTTTTCCCCCACACACACACACCTGGAGCCATTTTGCCCAAGGTTCACTAGGTCCTATCAAGTCTCATGTTAGGCACGTTCTGCACTTTTTTTCTTGTCCTCATTCAGGTTAATGAAAGAGGACTGGCTTCACAAATTCTTTCCAAAGAGAAAAGAATTTCAGATAAACTCCCATGGGTGGAATGTGGTGATCTTGAACTTACTTAATGACAACAAGGCTAAAGGTGAATGTGGCTGTTTCAGCTTTCACTAAGGGGGTGGAGGGGTTCACAGGGGATTAAAATATGAAGATGGTAGCTACAACCACGCAACCAAAGCCCCGCCTCTTTTTAATGTGTCTCATGATGCACACGCAGAAGGAGCAGAGCTTTGATTGTGTGGTTGTCACTGCCACCTTGACTGTTTTGGCCTCCTCCCTGCAGACTCCCTGTATGGGGTGCGGGTGGAGGGTGTACTGTCCTTAAGAAATGGTTGGAGAGTTTCTCCTTCCTTTCTCTGCCCACATATTTATTGAAGAATTTCAGAAGACCATTTGGGCCCAGCTCCAGGCACTTTTAATATTGCTTCAGATTCCTCTGTAAATGAAACTCTCTTACACACTTTCCCAGGGCTTGCATTTGTATTGACAGTAACGTTTTTGTAGCAATGACAAAAATGGGCAAAATATTCCAAACCCAAAAAACAATGTCTTATGCAAAACGAGCATTTTTGTTTGCCAACTTACATAAAGGATAAAAAAAAAAAAAAACATTAAAATTGAAGGGATGGCTTGAAAGGACTGAGCAGTCCAAAGCTATTCATTCACATGGAAACAGATGTTTTGGAATGTATAAAATAATGACGGAGAAACTAATATTAAAAATAATAACATGTAAAATGTATATAAAACGAACATCATGTCTTTTTATAAATAAAAATCTTAAAAACTGCATATATCATGAATTTTTTGACTGTGAGTATAATCAGGAATCTCTGATAAAACATAAATTCGGTTAAGGTCAGGGATTTTCTTCCAAGTAATGTTACTGAAGAATCATGGATGGATTGGTCCTTGGCAAATAAGGAGGAACTTTAAAAAAATGCTGAGTTAAAGTCATTATTGGTGAACATCAAATCAGCCTTTAAAACCTTCAAATAAGGAACCATTCTTTGGAATAAAGAGCGAGACAAGTCTACTTTTGGCTTAGCCCTGCCTAAAATTGTACAATTTCATTTTTACTTGAAAAGGGCTACAAGAGCTGGTCTGAATTAACCACTAGATGGCAGCAAAGAGATGTAGAAAACTAACTCCCTGCTTCCATCTGCTGTTTTTCTGGATTTTTGTAGGCCAGATAGGGTAGCCCTCTTTCTATGGCCAGAGAGCTATAGATAGCTCTTAATTCCAATACCACCTAGTGGTGTCTGGATTTTTGCACTAACTTTAAGGATAGTGTAGCATGTTTTTCTTTATTTTCCTAATTTTGCTACAGTGGGAGCCCAGTAACTGCACTTGCAGTAGTATTCACACTTCGTAATTGTTGACCAGGAACACCTTCATCTAACAGATTTGTTTTCAGAAAAGCTACAGCAAGTTGGAATGAGTTTAAGAACTCCTGATTTTTTCCCTTTTTCCAGGCAATTATTGCAGGACATTCTACTTAACCTCGAGAAGTCATGGTATTGCAGAAACATGTTTGGGATTGCTTGTAACAAAAGCGTGCAACTGGAGATCCCCTCCGCACAGTCTCATCTACCCCACCTGTCTTTTCTAATAAGCTCTGTCATTGCTTCAGAGTATATCACTGGGTTGGAGGGATAGAAGAGAGACCATTCATCTAAAATATATGAAGGGCTACTTTCTTATTGTCCATACTTGGCATCAATAGGCTACATGACTGTTGGAAAACTCTATAGAAGTATTGAAGCCAGGAGATATTACTGCTTTCATATTATTTATTAACAGCTGGTTTAGTTCATATTTCATTATTTGGTCTTCTCTCACTTTCTCTCTGCATCTGAATTCTCTTTTCAAGGGACCAAGCTTTTCCTTAAGTTGTCCCCCTTTGCTGCCTTGTAAATACTGATACATCAGCTCTAATCCTATATATAAATCCTATGCTCAGCTGGAACGTCAACCTTTCTGAGGTGACCATTTTGATGCCTGCCAGATTACCCACCTACACTGAAAACTGAGTTGCTTGTCAAAAGGGGTACAGCAATTTTGGGGGCTGCAATTTTTGAGGGAATGCCCATTTAGATTTATGAAACGTTGGGTTCATACATTGCATTAAGCCATATTGTTATTTGTTTGGTTTTGGCTTAGCATATTGTATGATCCTTGTCACTGTGGTTACTAAATGTGGCTGATGACTTGGGACAATTTATGTTCCCAGCCAACTGTGGTTTAGTTAGTCAACCAAATCTGGATAAGCAAACCATGGCTTAGGATATGTGAACTAGGTTGAATTTGGTTGAGTTTACAAAAAGCATTAAAACATAATGTGATTGGTTTGGTTTTGGCTTGGTGTTATTTGCAAATCCATATATTGTAATTTGTAAACCATGAGGTTTACCATAATGTCTTGTACAAAGTCAGCCAATAGGAATTTATTCGATTTATCCAATAAGCCATGGCTCCATGCAATGCATGAACCAGTTCTGTGTCTCATAATGTGTTGACAGTGCTGTTATATTTGAAAACTTTAAACTTCTTGAGCCTCCCACCCCTGTGGATAAGCTGGAAGCCTAGGACATTGAGTGCCACTCAAACCAGGCATAAGTTTAGGTTTAGATAGCTTTCATTTTTGGCCCCACTTTCCTTTCCTTTATCTGGATTTGTTATTGGAGTCTGGAGGTTGAAACTAATAAACGCAACAGAACTGTATTTACATTGTCTCTTGGAGTTCTTTGGGCTGAACCCGACATCAATCTCCCCAGACTCAACCCTAGTTCCCAAGCCAGCCAGCCACAACACCGTGAATTCCTTAGGGAGGTGCCAGCCTTATCTTCTTGAACTTCCCACGCTCCTGTTGGGGGCTAAGAACACGCTTATCTCCCCAAGCCTGGCCTTCATAAGTCCATTCCATCATAGGTGCAGTGTAAAAACTATACTTCTATAACATCTACACAATCCTACAGCAAACACACTTATGCACACATATATACCTAGACCTATACATGAAGTCACAATCCCTCACTGGAAAGACATAGGATAAAACCTTACGAACTGAAAGTAGTGAAGGGAGTATCTAGGTGTGCTGTCATTTCAACGTACAATTAAGCATTGCATGGCTATTGGCAAGAAACTTTGAACTTTGCTTCTGGACCTTGGTCCTTATCTGCACATGGCAGGAAATAAATCTATTATTGACCACACATTCACAGTTGAATATCAGCATCATGTTGTGCTGCCGCAGACAACTATCTTGGCTGGAATGACTGCCAGAGATGGGGCCCTTATTATGTAAGAGGTAATTAGGCACCTTCAGCTTTAGGTACTGATTTTGTTTCTATGTACAGTGCACCTCCAAGCATGAGAGTATCTCATTATTTAATTGTTGTCATTTCATGGCTTAGGATTCTTGGCATGCTGAGGAGTTAATGTTTAGTGATTTCTCAGGAGGACTTTATGGATCAGATGCGCATAAAAGAAGGTACGAGGGAGCATTTTAAGACACAGACGGGACTCTGATTCTGGCTTCTTCCTAACCAAATAAACAGAACTCCTGAAGTTATTTTGTTTCCTTAAACTATTTATTTCAACAGTCACATTTCTTAAGACCGCAGGTGTCTTATGTATAATTAAAATCTTTTCTAGTACAGCGTTACAGAGTCTTATGCCATGCGTCCTGTGTTAGAGTGAATAGTTGTTTATTTCAAAAGGTCTGTTTGAAAGCATCCTTTGTCTGAAGGATTGTCCAATTTAAGAATTAAAAAGAATTATATTGATACAATTTAAGTAACAATAATTATTTTTTCAATGTGTATTAATGTATGCATTTCATCTGCAAATCTTTATAATCTTTCCCCCTTTTTTCATGATGTAAACCCTCTTTTTTTTTTTTACCATGCATTAGCAGGAATGGGGAATCAATATTTGGCCCAAAGGCTGAATTAACTCCAGGCAAATAGGTCATGCAAATAATAGATGTGACTGCAGACCACTGTAGACAGAGACATTTCATTGCAGGCATGTGGAACATAGACACAACTCCACTCATGTTTGTTCCACTCACTCCATTAACTCACATTCTTTCTTTTTCTCTATATCCTCTCCATTGCACATGCAGTACTGTGCAAAAGTTTTAGGCAGGTGTGAAAAAATGCTGTAAAGAATGTTTTCAAAAATATATATTCCAATTGTTTATGTTTATCAATTTACAAAATGCAAAGTGAGTGAACAGAAGAGAAATCTAAATCAAATCAGTATTAGGTGTGACTACCCTTTAGCTTCAAACCAGCATCAATTCTTACACTTGCACACTTTGTACATTTGCAGAAAGTCAAGGATCTTGTAGGATTACAGTCAGGTGTATCATTAAACAATTATACCAAGCAGGTGCTAATGATCATCAATTTCATATGTAGGTTGAAACACAGTCATTAACTGAAACAGAAACAGCTGTGTAGGAGGCTTAAAACTGGGTGAGGAACAGCCAAACTCTGCTACTAAGGTGAGGTTGTGAAAAACAGTTTCATGTCCCAGGTCATACACCATGGCAAGACTGAGCACAGCAACAGGACACAAGGTAGTTATACTGCATCAGCAAGGTCTCTCCCAGGCAAAAATTTCAAAGCAGACTGGGGTTTCAAGATGTGCTGTTCAAGCTCTTTTGAAGAAGCACAAAGAAATGAGCAATGTTGAGGACTGTAGATGCAGTGGTCAGCCAAGGAAACCTAATGCAGCAGATGGAAGACACATCATGTTTACTTCCCTTTGACATTGGAAGATGTCCAGCAGTGCCATCAGCACAGAACTGGAGGAAACCAGTGGGACCCAGGTACACCCATCTACTGTCTGGGGAAGTCTGGCCAAAAGTGGTCTTCATGGAAGAATTGTGGCCAAAAATTGTGGCCATACCTCCAATGTGGAAACAAGGCTAAGCAACTCAACTATGCATGAAAACATAGGAACTGGGGTGCAGAAAAATGGCAGCAGGTCCTCTGGACTGATGAGTCAAAATTTGAAATATTTGGCTGTAGCAGGAGGCAGTTTGTTCACTGAAGGGCTGGAAAGCGGTAATAATAATGAGTGTCTGCAGGCAACAGTGAAGCATGGTGGAGGTTCCTTGCAAGTTTGGGGCTCCATTTCTGCAAATGGAGTTGGAGATTTGGTCAGGATCAATGGTGTCCTCGATGCTGAGAAATACAGGCAGATACTTATCCATCATGCCATACCATCAGGGAGGTATGTGATTGGCCCCAAATTTATTCTGCAGCGGGACAACGACCACAAACATACAGCCAATGTCATTAAGAACTATCTTCAGCATCAAGAAGAACAAGGAGTCCTGGAAGTGATGGTTTAGCCCCCACAGAGCCCTGATCTCAACATCATCGAGTCTGTCTGGGATTACATGAAGAGACAGAAGGATTTGAGGCAGCCTACATCCACAGGAGATCTGTGGTTACTTCTCCAAGATGTTTGGAGCAACCTACCTGCCGAGTTCCTTCAAAAACTGTGTGCAAGTGTACCTAGAAGAATTGATGCTGTTTTGAAGGCAAAGGGTGGTCACACCAAATATTGATTTGATTTGGGTTTGTCTTCTGTTCGTTCACTTTGCATTTTGTAAATTGATAAACAATGACAATATATATTTTTGAAAGCATTCTTAGTTTACAGCATTTTTTCACACCTGCCTAAAACTTTTGCACAGTACTGTACATGTTCCAGTCTCCACTGGAAACAATGGGGAATATTTGAAAGCCTAATTGCTGAGTCAGACTTTGAGAAGGGGTGTTGATAGGAAGGAAAGGGTTTGTGTCTCATTCCCCAGGAACAATCTCCCAGCAAAAATGCCCTCCTTCACTACACAGTGGGGCTCCAATGTAGCTTTATTGATATAACTGATAAAATTAGAGGCTACTTTAATACCTCATTGCAGTGCAACAGTGATACTGTATCTTACCACCAACTAGACTAGCAGTTACTTAAGTTTAATTTATTTGAGGAGTAGGCTACTTTAATGGGAATGCAGTAGATAGGCTGCGAAACACAAAAGGGGGACTTATGATCCCCTTCACACCATTAAGCAGCTGTTGCCTGCCACTGCTTTACCCCAAGGATAGGGCTGTCTCCAAGCATCAGAGTCAAAAGTAAGATACCTGCAAATATCCAGGTATTTGCAACTTATCAGAGTAAGTTGCAAATACCCAGATACTTGTCTTGATTAACTTAACTTATCCTAGCCAATTGCCTCCTGAGTCACAAATGATTAATCCAGCCTCTGATCAGCAACTATGAGTCAAAAGTAAGGAGGCCTTGATGTCCTTATGATCTTGGGAACAAGTCATCTCTGGACCGTTAGCCTTCCTGTAAAGAATTTAAAGGAAATGCTTGAGAAATACGGGACAGGAGAAAATTCCTTTTTTCTGCTTCTGGAGTGTGGCGATCAGAAAAGATAATCCAGCAGTTGTCTCTTCTGAAGATCAGGGAATTTAATATCTTTATCGCCTGATAGCAAGCTGCTACTCAGAGGCTCCCTCTCAAAAATATTACTGCTGATCATCCTAGAAATGTGTCTGTCATTCACAGATTATCCTGCTCTGGGGTCACTTCAGCTTTTGCTTCATCATGCGTGACATTTTGTCATTAATTTCATGGGAAATCTGGGCCGTGTTCTCAGCTTCCTGATGGAAATTCAGGACATTTAGAACACACACACACACACACACACACATTTACAAATTGCTGAGATGCTCAAGATACCTTGCAATCTCTCTTGTCGGATGACAGCACCACAAACCCAATACATTGTCTCACCTACAATCTCTAAATGCAGATTTGTGTAGCAGACACCCTAATTAAAACCATAGGAGAAAAAAGGTAAGACACTTGACATATGATGTGTGCTTAATGAGAGTGCTGAAATATTTGTTTGCAGGGTTTCAGCAATGGATCCATTTTTAGAGATAGATAGCGTAAGAAAGCTTTTCTGCCACAGTTGCTGCCTGTCAAATGGGTGGTGAAGTGAAATATCGTGCTTGGCTACAAAACAGCCCAGTTCCTTTTCAGGACTACTAGAGCAGTAAGAATAGATTGCACAGGCTCAAAAGCTGAGTTACCACAAGTGCAGCAGGAGAAACAAATCACTTTTATTATAGTTTTGTACAAGTGCCAACAGCAGAAGATATACCAGGTGACACATTACAATTATAACTTTTAATTAGCTTCATGTAAGAAACAATAGAGAGCACCACCAGTGTTACATTTCTTGAAGCCTAGGATCTGTCATAATAATGAATGTTTGTTTTGACTATGAAAGGAAATGTTAAACGTCTTTGTGGCAGCTTCTACAGCAATTTGACATTGGGAACGTTGGAGCACCTCTGTGATGCAGCTGTTGATGGGCAAATGGTGGATCTCCTCTCTGTGTTGCTGCAAGAATCAGAGCTGGAGAATATATATATTGGTAGTGTTGGCTAACCCATGATTAATGTGATTAACCAAAGTCAATTTTCTGAGCTGGCATGATACAGTGAATTAAATATCCTGACTGGGTTTGCACAATGTACTAGTCTGAAGTACGGATAAGTGGATTGTGTGAACACATTCTTGGAAATTGCTGAATGTGGCAGGAGGTAGGCCAGCCACAGCATCTCCTGCCTAATCCCTCCCCAGACCTCCGGCCTGCTCTCTGAACCTTTGAAATTGATCCTGGTTTGGGGCCAACACTCAGGATGGGAGTGGATGACAGGGCAGTGGTCTTATCTCCTAATGCATCAAGAGCCTGAAGGAGATATGAATGCTTAAATCAGTGTTGTCCAAACTTGGCCACTTTAAGATGAGTGGACTTCAACTCCCAGAATTCCCCAGCCAGCCATGCTGGCTGGGGAATTCTGGGAGTTGAAGTCCACTCATCTTAAAGTGGCCAAGTTTGGACAACACTGGCTTAAATGCTTCGGAATTTGCACTCCTGCCTTGAGCTTTTTAGACTGCTCACAGGCCTGAATGCCTTTTTCATGCAAAATATTCCCTAAACACAGAAACTGAACAACATGTTAAGGATTATATCAAAGAGAAGGTAAGTCTGTAGCCTTAGGCCATGATATGAAGTTTACATGGACCAAGACATAAGCAATCAAGTTAACCTTCACAACATTAACAGATTATTGATATTAAGTGAGGGAATTCCACTTACAATCAGTTGCCATCGTTTTCAACCAGCTGGCTCATTGCTTTACGACTGCTATTGCGACAGCTGGATATGGTTTAACAGCAAGAAGATCAGCTTGTCTGTATCAGAATTCAGATGATAAGATCCAGTACTTTGAAGATCTTTTCCCACATAAGCGCAGTATAAAGGATAGTGAAGCAAGTATAGGCAGATCTTTAGTCTGGAATTTAGGACTGCCAGATCTGGGCTGCGAAAATCTTGGTGACTATTAGATGGAAGCAAAGTACAGAAAAATCTAATTCTCTGCTTCCATCTAGTGTTTAGGCAAATTAGAATTAGATTTTTGCAGCTCAGATGTGGTAGCCTTATTTTGACCAGTCCCTGAATGTCAGAGATTCAAAAAACTCTAACTCTGGGTTGTTATCTAGATTTTTGCAGTCCCCATTTGGTTTCTTTAGGGATTAATGGAGTGCATATTATTTTAACTTAAAGTGTACCTACAACTCTTGATTGCTGGTATGACATGATGGAAAGGGTGGCATTTCAGCCACTGTAGAATTCTACTTATTTTTTTTGTCTAATCCTCAAATGACAAATTGCAGTTGTGTAAATAATCATTTCTATATCACTTTTAAAGATATAGGATCCTTACCCTATTTGCATGTAATTGCTTAATCAACCATTACAGGGATCAGTTGGTGAGTGCAGACTTGGTCGTGCTTAGAATATTCCCTGAAATAACTAAGTCTTAACCTAATCATCACTCAGTTAAGTGTAATTGATATCAAAGGATCTACTCTAAGCTTGGCTAAATCTGTAGCTAACAGAGTGTCAAAGGAATGCTCTTCTGGACACTGTGTATAAAATCACTATCAACAAGGCAGTCTATGTTTCATTCTACAAGTAATGTAACATGGATAACATGAAGAAATAAACTCTGATTAACTTTCTTGGCATACAGTCTGTATTTATCCTTGCTACAAGCTGAAACTAAGCCTTCACATTTTTAATCAGTCATTTTCTGTAGCTCATCCTCAGCGCTAGGCAACTGGTACTGGCATCCATGTCAATGAAGTAACATCTGTAAATGAACAGTTAGCCATTTTATGGAGGAAGAGAAGTACCAGCAATACTTTAGGGCATGATGTTATTTTGAACACAACTTCAAAAGAATACTTTGTGTTGATTTAACTTATTGTCTAGTCATAAAAGAAACATGAATATACCCCTTGCCAATGAAAAATTAACAATGGACTTCCTTTTTATATTACCTTATCCTCTCAAATTCTGACTGTGATTTCTTCTTTAGACAGCTCTCTGCTCTCAAGTTCTAGCTTTTAATTATTTCCTTTGTAGTGACACGGGTCTGAATTCTGAGATACAGCAGCTCACTCTTGGGAGATTCTGACAACTCTTGTCTGAAGTGATCCAAGCTGCAACCGGCTTGTTTTATATGCCACGTTCACTTAGCTGAGTGGTTCTCCATCCCAAGTTTACATCCAGTTTTATATATTTGAATCTTCTTCAAGCTGCCCTAAAAGGTAAACACAAGAAATGGGAAAACTGTACATTCCAACCAGGGAATGACCTACGAAGACTCTCCTTTTTATATGCTCAAGAATATACAGCAGCCTGTAAATAATATACATTTTACTTATAAGTAATATTTATTTATATTTAGTTAGGAATGTATGAGTAAAATAAATATTATTTTTAAAACCAACACGTTGTTGTTCCCACAGGTCTTTTGGTAGTAATGGCCTTTTGGATTGCAGGAAGAGCTTCTGTGACAAACCTGGCCTGTTTTATCTCTCTTCAGGGATCTCTTATCCGAAACCTTGGGAGATGGGATGCAAGGTGGCCCTTGATCATGCTCTTTTCCATATCAATGCAAAGCAGGGCCTAGTCTCTCAATCCACTGCCCTAATTGTAGCTTGTCAACTTTTACCAGCTTGACACGCACAGACCGGAAGGTGAAAGCGGGAAACCAAATAAGGGCAGTCTGACAGGAACTTTGTGTGTGCTGAAAAGTGCATTGGAATATATAAAACATATAGTCCTGATGCTTTCTGCTGTTGCAGATGTGTCCCTTCTGATGGATAAATGAAAGCAGCCTGCAATTAGCACCTATAATAATTGGGAATGCAGAATTAACTCCCAGAAACAGATAAGCAAATATAGCCATTGTTTATCAATGAAAAATCTGTAGAAATTTTCATCGGTGAGCCCAACTCATGTTTTGATACTTAGTAGAATCTCAGAGAAATAAGAGACGTCACATTGATTAATACTACTAGTAGGAAGTCTCCAGAATGATGTTAAATATCTAATGGATATTAATGAATGTAATGGGAAATAATTTATTTCTGCAGAGAATTAAAAGATATGCTAAAGTTTGCCCTCATGCTTGAACTATAAGCATGGCTCAGGCAAAATAGTTTACCAGGGTCTAGTTTGCACAGATTTTGTATGTGTGAATTGTACTGTTTTCACTTTCATTAGACAACATGTTCAGCATTGGAAATGGTAAAAGTAATCGCTTAGCAGACCGGATGAAGAAGCTATGAACCATAAGTGGTAGACAAAGATGCAGGTTCTAACTTTTGGTCATAAGCAAAGCTTATACTTAGAATCCCACCAAGTTTTATTGGTGTATCCATTAAAAGGATTGTATACATGCTTGCTTGAAAGTAAATACCCCACTATGGGGGATTTCATGGAGGAGTACCTTGTCAGACTGCTGGTAGCATGATGTAATGGTATGTGAGAATGACCTTGGGAGACAGGAGGAAGAGCCACAGATGAGGCAACAGTTGGATAAGAGGCAGCTGAGCCTGCAGAAGGAATGGGGGTGTGGCAAACATCTCAGAAGGGACCCTCCCTAGTTTCTTGGGCTGTGAAGGTGAGGGGGGAGACTTGCAAGATTCTGTTAATGTAACCTTACAATAAAGTTAGAGCTAGTACTTCTGGGTGTGCTTCTTGTCTGGACTACCTTGCAAGGCTGACACATGGTTCCCTACTCCTCTTCCAGTGATTTTGCTCCTAATGCCAGGTTGGTCTACAAGACTTTGATGCAATCTTGGATTAGGAAACCAATATGCCTTGCATTTTTACGACCCGGCTGAGCAAACTGTGTTTGTTAGGACAATTATATCTGGGCTGAAAAAGTCCAGAAATCACATTTAGTCCCATTTTTAGTGGGAATTGTACAAAGACCTCTAATTCTCTTTTCTCATGACTTAACAGGACAGCCAAAGTTATAGTTTAAGAGTGCGGTAGATAAGAAAATAATATGGATTCAGTTTGTGTGGTTGAAGGGTAGAACAAAAGTCCTGCCTGTTTTTGTCTTTGGCTCACCCAGGGCTTGTTTAGTGACTCAGCTGGTGCAATTGTATTATTCCATTCATTTCCTGTGAGTCTGCCAATTATTGTGTCACATCATTTGCCTTTTAGTTTTTGTGCTAAAATGAATAGGATCAATTGACCACTGCCCTGCTTCTGATTCCATCAAATTGACCCTCGCTATTTCCAGCCAATTCAATTCAACTCAATTTCTTGAGTTCTTTATTTCTCACAACAATTATCTCACAAAGTTGTGTGAAGTGGCTTGTATCACCAAGCAGCAAAACCCCTTGCACCTGCCATATCAAAGGAGTTGTAAACAGGTGGGGGGACATGTGGAAGCCAGTACAAGGAAAAAAATACCATTTTTGTGACAATGATGGGAAATTAGCCCAAAAGGTCAAAAAGGTTGGGTACATCACAGAGCACAGATGGCTCTTTGGCCAACCCATCTGCTGGCTGAATCCTCCTGGAACTCAAGCTGGGTAACTTTCTGAAGTGATGTGGTTTGTGCACTTCATCCCAGGATGAACCTTCACATGTTTGTCCTGCCATCTTGGCATATGGCTTGCCATTTAAGGGTAGTATCTGGGATGCCAGCCCCTGAACTGGTTTGGAATTTTGTAGATTTGCCCCTGGTTCCCTTAAAGGGACCCATCTTTCACAGGATGCCTTCTATTGAATTATCCCTATGGATCTGATCCAATGTGTCAAACTCCACCAATTGCGCCATCAGTCATGAAAACATCATTCTGTGACTTTCCAACGGTTATCTCTCAGTCTAGTTTATCTCACCAGCTTGTATTCTGGAGAAAAATTGGAAGAAGTATTATATGTATGACCTTGAGTTTCTGGAGGAAAGATGGGATATAAATCTAACAAATGCACATAATTAATGAATTGTAGCTACAGCCAATTCTTGAAATTCAGTGCATGTCCTACAGCCACAAGTCTGTCCCATATCTGAGAGCTCCTCTAGTGAAACACTGTATCACCCTTAACAGTATGGCTAAATGATATAAAAGCTGGTTTCCAATGCCCAAGATGAAGTGAAACACAGTTTTGTGGAGGATTTTCTTTTATGCTTTATCTACCTTCCTTAAGTCCCTGTTCCCTGTCACTCTTACCTTTCCATGACCTTGGATCCCATGAGATGAATATTGGGAAATGCTTTAAGCAGTTTCTGCCAGTTTGCTCTGGCTTCACAGCTAAGGATGAGACCATTCTGAATGCATAAGTTATTTTCTTCCATTTATGGATCATGATTCAAAGCCCTGTGTTGCATCCCACTTTCATTCAAGCCAGGTGATGTGCATATTGTCCCCCAGGCCTAAAGGTGGCCCTCATTACACTATAATGATACAGTATTGCATACCTCCATGCCACTGGCCAGAGGAATATTATTTCAGGCACTGAACTTCGGTGAAACTTTTAGTGTCTCTTATAAAGTTCCTTTTGACCAAAGATTATACAAGCCCCTTCCTTCTTTTGGTTAGCCTTAGATTGATTTATATGAGGTATGTGGCCTGGCCTAATTTTGCAGCACATTTTTTGCTGCAAGACATGGATGGCCCCTTTCAACCATGATGAGGCAAAACCCTGGCGAAAAAGCTGTTTTGAACAGAAAGAGGGATGCGCAGAGTTTGCTAATGGCAGACGAGCAACGGAAATAAAGGCTTACAGAGGTCTTGAACCATGGAGTCTTGCTTTCCACTGTCCTTAAACAAGATTCCACTTCTAAAAATATTTGATGAAAAATACTAAACCGAACCGATCACCTCCTTTGCCACTGTTAGAGCTGTAATCATCATTATTAGAACAAGCTATTCTACCACTGCTATTTTAAAATAATAAAGCTTAGGAAATCTATTCAATCCTAAAAGACAACAAGGCTATAATTTCTATTTCTGTGCTATGATAATGGAAAATTACTGTATCTAGGGATGAATGGTGTCATGAGTTACTGCCTTACGCAAAGCTGTGAAGAGTTCTACCTAATGCATGTCGGAGTGTCCTATTTGCATTTTGAAGCCAAGTATTTTTTTAACTTGAGATTCATGTCAAATTAACTTCTCAAAAGCCATTTCAAAAAAATGTAGACTTTTGAAGTACACATCATTGTGTGGTTCAAAATCTTCAAAAGAATCACAAAACTAAACCTGCTTGTCCTAGAGCATTTCCACTGCCACTGCCTCGACTGCATGCGCCACAGATAGGGGTATGGTGTTTAAGATATTTTAAAAGTTTCTTCCAGTCCAGGATCACCATACAATTTGGGGGCTCTTTTGGTTAAAAAAACCCAAACCACATAAACAGGAAGTGCCAGTTGGCCAATAATGCAAAGGGGACTAAGAAATGGTTTGGGGAGGAGGGGAGGAGGCAACCCATTGCTAGAAGCTATTTGCGTGAATCCTCTGTAGGATGTTGCATGGATATCTCTCTTACCCATGGTTTGCCAAAACTATGGATGTGTACACTCTATGTACGCCATTTTAAAGTGAGAGAGCCTGGATAAGGGTATGCTCTGCACCTCTAGCATGAAGCCCAGAGATACCTCCTTTGGTATCAGCAGTTGTCTTGTCATTCTTGGAGCAACATTTCCAAAACTGCTTACCTGCCCACTTGTCTGTCTGCAGAGGAAGGAGCAAGCCTCTAAGAGGCTTGATTCTTAGTTCCTGGATGATCAGAGAATAATTTATCCCACAATTATCCTTTACCTTCTTCCTTATATGGTGGTTCTTCACTCCTACAATGGATGCTACTGTGGTTAGGGCAAGTGCGCTCCTCCAGCCCTACACAGGTTGCCTGACCTTTCCTTGCCAGGAGAAGGGAAGGGCATAAAGGACTTCTGAATGCTGGTCCACGGGGAGAGTTCTAGTGGCAGACAGTAATGAAGGGGGCTTTGCTAGCTGATGGCATTTAAAGATGGCTCACATTTCTTTTTGTATGTATGGCATTAGGTATTACATTGGCATATTCTAGTACACCATTCTAATTGTTGGGAGATATTTTGGAGAAAGGGAGGAATATAAACATGTTGTAAACAACAACTAGAATAAATGCCTGAAAGGGTTATTGGATTATCTCCAGCAAGGAGAACAGGAAAAAAAATCTAGGCAATAATAATCTCTAAGGAGAGAGAGAATGAGAGAGAGAATTCCATATGTTTGTCTTGAATTCTCCTCTTTACGTGAAGTGTCCATGGATAGCTTCCAGGGTACACAAACCAGCAGGGGGGAAAAAGTGTTTATTTCCCCCCACAATTCACTTTGTATTACTTTGAAAATGGTCTTTGTGAAAAAAGATTTTAAAAATGTCAAATTATGTTATTAAGGAATGGCTCCTCTCCAAGCAAGTGTAGGGTGGCACTTTTTCCAGTACCTTTCATCAGATTCTCAAAGGGTCTGTGACCAAAAAAAGGTTAAGAATTCTGCTGGAGCCAACATCCTCACAGAAATGTATGAAATCTAATTCTTAACATCAAGTGTTCTGGATCTGATCCATGACAGGCATTCCAATTCTCTGTAAACTTATTTTTTAAAAGCTATCCCACTACCATTATCATATGTAACTTTCCCTGATATACATTCATAGTATTCGAAGCTTGTTTTGCCCATGTAATTGTTTCCAAAAGCATATTATTTTGGTAGTCAGGTCCCCAGATTTATGCATTTTGCTCACAATTTTTGAACTAAGAAATATTTTGAGACAGGCGTTAACAGACTTCTTGACTTATGTGTCCATTTATGCCATGATAAATTCTCTTTCGGTAGATTGTGTCATTTTTTTAAAAAAGAAAGCGATGTCATTTTTTTTTTTTTTTACAACCCCAGAAATCCAATGACTTTTCCCTTCTTTTGAATGCAGGGGAGGGAACAACTTCACATACATAAGGGAGAGAGAGAGAAAGAAAGAGAGAGAGAGAAATGAATTTAAATGGTGTAACCCTGGTGGCCTGAAATAAAAGGAGAGATAGGTTTAATAATCGAGACGAGCTGGAAGCTAAGGAGGAGCAGAAGAGACCTCTGGCATTTGCAAAAGAAAACTTAGCCGTTATAAAGTAAAAAAACACTTTTATAGTTAGATTTGCCACTACATAATGGCGTGAAAAGCAGTTTCCCTGCTCAGTCATTTTAGAAACCATTATTGGGGGGAAGTGTTTACAACTTTGCAGTTAAAATATGATTTAGGAGGAAGCTTTGCCCATAAGCGTCCTGATATTTCCTTCTCTATCAAATTCAGTTTAAATTGGATCCCCTATATTTTAATGAAACCATTTTGCAGGTTTCTAATGTTGTTTTCTGGCACCCTAGGGAAAGTGCAACAAATTATATTTTATGTTTACTGAACTCCTTTTTCTGACACTTTTCAAAATGATTGGTTGTTCAATTTAAGGATGACATACTGTTCCTTTCCCTTTCTTCTTTTTAAAAGAAAACTGGCAATTCTGTATGCTTAGTAATTATGGTTAGTACCTCCTATTACCATATGCTCAGTTTATATAGATGAGAAAGTTACTCTGAACAGTGATCTATTAAGAGGCCCTTCTGTCTGATTTAAAAGGTAATTTTTATACATTACCAGTAATTTTCTGGTGGAACTGAAAGCTAGTTCACATGATTGGCTTCCACAGTACCCAGGACTGCATATGGTTTGTGTATTTTTGTGTTCAGGGACCCCAGTAATAAAGGCTGATGATTGATAAACATATGGTCGTATGCTGGAACTGTAGAGGTTCCTCCAAGTGCCAAGATTTTAACGTGCACAGAGAGTACACGCAATTAACCTTTAATGGGGCTGCTGCACAGATAGGTAATTTCTTCCTGTAAGGAACTCTGGCTCTTGGTAATGAAAGGATTTCAGCAGAGGATTCTCTGCATACTCAGGAAACTGGAAATCCCAGGATTCTTTGGGAGACATTCTGAAATCTGTGGAACAAGATATATGAGGTGTGTTTAATCGTTAAAGCCCTGCCCACCTTGGGAGGTTGGTAATTTAACTTTTCCCTTATTAATTTGCCCATTATGACCTTTCTCAGGTGCCTTTTCCCTCCATAGCTTCTTTATTATTTATTTATTTCTATTCCGAGGCTGTATTAGAAGCTAAAAGGTATGATATTTAAGGAAAAGAAAGGGGAAGGGGAGAGAGAGAGAACAGAAAACAATGAGATCAGTAAGTAGTCCTTACACCCATAATTTTTTGATTTTGTTATATCATGACCAGTTGGGTAAAAAAAAAAAAAAAGAGGTTTTGATAGAATAGCTGCCACTTAGGTCACAACTTCAGAAAACCTTCAGGCAAAGATGCTGGATAGATGATATGTCTGATCTGTGGAATTACTGTTTAACCTGTTCCCCTAAAATATTGAGTTCAGGAAAGCTGCTATTAAATTACTAAGTTCCTATTAGACTGGGCCTTTGATTTGAAGACAATAATAACGTCCATGGTGTGCCAGCTGTTGCTCCTCTTAGACACAGACAGCCCAGCCAAAGGTGTTCTCCCTTCTGATTACATCCTGGTTAGATTACAGCAAAAACTAATTTTTGACAGCTGAGAACTGTTAAATATACCAACTAGTTGGTCTGCTAGTTGGGAATGGCTGTGCGGTCATATAATCATTTACCAGCGTTGAGGCAGTTGCACTGATCCCTGGTCTATGGAGGACAATTTAGTGCTGCTTCTAAACTTCAGACTCCTATATCACACGGGACCCAGCTATTTCAACATCTGACTTTCAACCCAGCAATCTGTGTAGTTTCAAGATGTTCTTCTGTGGCCCTTCCTTGGGTTCCCTTGCCATCCAAAGTGAACCCGATGATGTGATAGCCACTTAGAAAGTGTGCGAAAAAGGAAACATCCACAAAATAACCTGTAAAACAATGGCTGTGATGGAATTGTCAATAAGTTGAAATAGATGGTGAAGCACTTCATGGAAATTATTAGTGACAACCTATAATAAGCAGTCAAATGCACTGACTGGAGTTGTGAGTTATAATCTATTAGCAAACCAGACATAAATGAGATAAGTACATTTTTCTACTCTCAGGGAATATTGATAATTTATTTGTGTAAGCCCTTCTTGAAGGAATGTAACAGAGAAATAGGGTATTAGCATATGAGCAACAATAGCTGTATAAATAAAAACAGAGTGTATTATTATATATTTTGGTAAAGGTATGCTAGCTTGGTCCAATTTTAAAAAGCATGCAACTTTGACAACCAGCTCCCCCTCCCCCCCCCAAAAAAAACTCCATCCAGAACTGGAAATGATACCTAGCCAACCTGGAGAAATCATCAAGGGCATTTTGCTATCTGTGTACAGTATGTGTGAGTGTGTGTGTATTTTCCTCCAACACATATATTGCTGTTCATTTGGCTTGAGGTCATGCATACAGCTGAAGCCAGCATGAGACAGCCTATGTCTAAAAATCAAATCAAGGTTATTATTATGTCTACAGAAAAGGAATGAAAGTTGGAGACCAAATAGAAATGTGTTAAATAATTCATAGAATTGTACAGTTTTCAAAAAGGCAAAAAAGGAAGAGAAAAAAGAATCAGGCTTGCTGTGAATGGATTTGGGGGTTTATGGGTGGAAAGCCAACAGTGAATCTCTAAAAAATATCATGAACTGCAAATTCAAGAAATATTGAAAAGAATTATGTGAAGATCCGTAAATAAGTATAATTACTAAAGTATGAATAAAACATAACAGAGCTGAATTTTGTAGCCCCTAGTCTGATGTCATTAGAAAACAATTCTATTTTTATAATGGCTCAAATCTCTATTAAAAAATGATGATGGTCTTATAAAGAGGGGATGACGCTCGAATCCTTTGTGATACAAAATACGCAAAACAGAAAGCCTATAGTTTTTTGTTATCATATATTATCCAAAAGGGAGACGAATGATTTGAAATTCTAATATATTTTTCCCATACATAGGGCCTAATGGAGTCCCCTATCCTTGCAGCTATTTGCAGGCAACAGCTAGTGACCCAGATGTGATTAAAAAAAAAAATCCTCCTCTGCACTGAAAAACAAAGCAGGTGCTGATGACTGTTCCAGAAAGAGACATGGGTGCACATCTGTAACTGCAGCAGCTGCCCACATGGAGGCCTATTTCCCAAATATACCCTGAAGGCACAGGATTCAACTAGGACTGCAGCCTAGATGTGCTCCTGGACCCTCAATGACACTGGATTCACATGTGGCAGCTGTGTAGAATTACAACTGGCATGTCAACTGCTACTATTCCCAACCTTGTCAGATTTGGCAACAGTTACCTATCCCTGAGTCCCATCCTATCTTGACCATTGTGATCCATACACAACAAGACTGTCCTTGAAAAGGGTCCTGACATTTCAGTTGCTTTAAAATGTGGCAGCTGGGCCCAAAATACCAGGATCACTCTGTGCCCACATTGATAGTTAACAAATGGCTAGAGCAGCGGATGTAGCCTTCTACTAGAACCTTTAATGTAAGGTCCCTGCAGAGCAACCTGCCTGTCAGCAATTTGTTTCTCTACAAGGCTGATAGGTAGTGCACGTTATAGAGGCCTGTTGTTTTCCTCTATCAGGAACAGGTAGACCAGGACCTCAATACAGTGAGAAGTCTGTTGCACCTGTACTAGAAATAAAGGCCTTGACAAGCAGGTCACTCTTTGTTTTCACATGGCTCTAAAAGGTAGGTTACTGTGTAGAGGTCCCAGTTTGCAGCTTTCTCTAGCAATCTTGGTGGGGGCCTCTCCACAGCAGCTGAAAGTAGCCAACAGAAGCTGGGCAGATCTCAGTTCCTGGTGGGTCATTAGCATAGTTTCTGCCAAAGTGACATAAATGGGGCACATAGCAAGGCTTATGGAGGGTGAAGGTGGAAGACACTACCTTTCCATCAGGTCAGAAAAACCCAGTTATCTCGCCTTGGCTATGGACTGGGGATGAAGGGAAGACTGTGTCACCTGGGTGTGACCTTAAAGAATGGTTAGTGAAGTTTTTTTTAAAAATATAATTTTTATTAAGAATTTTGATTACAATAGTAAAAACTAATACGAACTAAACTTAGAGAAAGAGAAGAGAATGGAAAGAAAGAATAAAAAGGGTAGGAAAATAAGAAAGAAAAAGAAAAGAAAAATATAAATAATTGCAACCTTCATCACAAGTATAAACAAATTTAATAACTCTTCACCCCCCATAAGGTTAAGCAGATATCGCTTCATCCCACATCCCATCCCTTATCTGTAAGCAAATCCACAAAACAACTTTTCAGTCCTTGTGTCAGCAAAAAGTCCATAAAGGACTGCCTGAACTTTGCAAAAAAAAAAAAAAAGGTCTTTTTTTAACCTTGATCAGATAAACCAATTTTACATTCCTTCCTTTTACTTCTAACAGTCTTAATCTTTAGTTCATTCAAATACTGTTGTAGGGCTTGATTTCTCTTCCATTCTTCTTTATCCCATCGCACAGATTTCTTCAAGGCTTTAACAAGCCTCTTTTGTAGTTCAATAAGGAAACATTTTCCAGGTCATTCTCTTGGTCTATCATTTCTATTTCTCTTTTAATTTTTAAAATTTTAGCCAGTTTCTTTTGTATATCCAGTAAAGTGTCCTTTTCCAAATCATTCTCTCGGCCCGTCAATTGTAGTTCCACTTTCATTTCTTTCTCTGTCTTGTAAATAAAATTTGTTCCACACCTGTCATTCCTTCATTAACATAGTTTGGACATAGTCTATTGACAGAAGCAGACATCATTACTGACAGTGTTGATATTGTAGTTACTAATTTCTGGCTCCATTCTTCAAAGATCTCCTTTAATATTTCCAAGGTTATAACGTTTTGTGTCATTTTCTAAGTCCCTGTATTAACTGACATCAAGAACAGGCTTGAATTTTTTTTTCTTCTGCTTAGAATCATTAGTCCCCTCTGATGTCCAGTTTCTAAGATCATCACTTATCTTGGAGCTTGTTCTTGGAGATCAAGCTAAAAAGAGAGCTGTACAAAGAATTTTGGATATTGAAGCCCAAAAAGATATAACCATCCTCAGTAAGGTTGGCAATTTAAAATGGCTGAGCTGTTATAAATGTACATTTCAAACCGATAATTTCTTAAAAATGCAAATATCAAAACAACTTAGGGAGGTATTCACACGAGCTAGATTCGAACAACTTGATACCATGGTCAGATATGGGAGATTTAACAGGATCCCTTATAATGAACGCATTTGTGTATGCGGAGCACCTGAAATTGAGGATATAGCACACATACTATTCAACTGTAGCTGTATAAGACGGTGAGAGACTTACACCTTGGCCATATGTTAAACAAACGGCCCATATGTTATTCTAATATGTTATTCACATATTAGAATAACATATTTTATGTGTGGTCAAAACCCCAAAATAACAAACAACACAGCCTTGTTTTTAAGCAAAGCAATGTGTTTGAGATCTACATATGTGGAGTCAATTGGAGTGAATTGCCGGGGTAATATGGAAATATGATCTGTATGATTTGTATTTTTACTTATATGTATACCTACTTATACTTATTATTCTATTTTTACTCATGTTTTATTTAATCTGCTTGCCACATTACTTTTGTAAAGAGTTTTCTTAATTAATTACTGTCTAATTGTTATTTTGATAAGGCCTTAGGGCTAATCAATAAACTTTGATTGCTGATTGCTGATTATTTATCTTTTGTTATGACTTGCAATAGCCAGGATAACCAAAATAAGTCTGTTTCCCATAAGAAGTTGTTTATTTTTTATAGTTAATTCCAAAATCTTATAGTAAAAGTCAATATTCCAAATTTGCCTGGACCCTTAATCTGTTTATAACTTTCTTAGATCAAAATCTTATTCAGCTTTTTGCTGTTTATTTCAAATTCTTTAAGCTCTTAAGCTTATAATTAGTCTTTTGTTCTGAGTTAAAGATGAAACTCACCCGATTACTTTTCAGACTTGTCATTCTGAAGATCTCTAATAGCTTTATGATGGTTAATAGGCAATTTCCAAAAGTAATTAGAAAGTGATGTTTGCAAACTTAGTGTTGTTTAAAAGGCTGTGCCACGGTTGTGAGCAAGATGGCTAAACTTTCATCTTCTGGCTGTCCTGCAGTCTCCTCATGAGGAACAGCCATCTGGAGCACATTTGGACAATCTCCTGTCCTCTCCTTATTCAGAGAGGTTCCAAGGAACTGGTCTACTCACTGGTTCATTGGTCTTTGCTGTGGTTGTCAGCTCTACTTTCAAGATGTCTTCAGGTCACCATACCTTCCCTGGAAGTCCTCATTAGTGAAGTATCTTCATGCCAAAGTTGGGAATGAGGTTGTGCCCTCTGTTTCCTGCTCCAAATCTGTTAAATGTTAAGTTCTGCAAGAAAGGGTCTTTGGAAGATGCTCCTGCTCTCAGAGGCCAGAGAAGGCCATCTCTTGTATTTCTCACAAGCTCTGAAGAGCATACTTCAGGAGCTCTGTTTGCCCCCTCATTTTCTCTCTGTCTTTAGGAAATTGGTGAAGATACATTTCTTTGGCCAGATCTTTAAAAATCAAAGTTCTTATTATTTATGCTTTATTTGAGGTTTCTTTTAGTATTCTGATTTTGTTGTTGTTGTTTTAAACTGTAAGCTCCCTTAGTATATAAATCAAGTATAAATAAATACATAAATAAAGAGATCCAAGGAGATCTTGGCTGTAGCAGCAGCCAGCTGGAACCCCAGATATGCCACCTTGAGTTCAATCATAGAAGAAAGATTGGAAAATGTAAGAAACAAACAATTATAATCTCCCTTGTTGGATCAGGCTGACTAAATTGATTTCAATTTGCAATTACACACTGCTTGAATTTTAAAAGCATGGTATATGTGCATATTGTGTTTACCTAAGAACAACTTTGCTATAATCTGCACTATTGATCCATCTTGCCTTGGCATTCCCTAGGGATGTATAAATCGATGGAAATCCAATTCATTTTACTGCCTGATTTGCCTTTTTTTTTTCCTGAAGAAAAATTTACCAGACTGTTTAGAGGCAGCAGTGGCGATGGAAGGTGCAGGGTAGATTTACATTTTAAAATCTAGGAGATGGTCCAGGTGCTTTCCTTTTTCTTTTTATTTCTTGTTTACAGCGAAAATGTCCTGTATAGACCCAGCAATGCAGCAGACTCCACAGGGGGCAAAAAAGGAATTTTTAAAAAGGGAAGGGATTTAAAGAAACTCAGGCTCATCTTAAAAATGAACTTGAAGAACCGAAACATTTTTCTTGGGGGAAAAAACTCTTTGGAAAGTTGGCAGCCATATTTTAGTGCAGTATTAATACACATCCTGTGCAGAGAATGTCATAAGAAATGACAGGGAACCCAGGCTTTATTGCATGCAAGAAATGCATACTTTTCTGAACACCAGACTGCGCCCCCCCTCAAATGTCCATTTCTATTGCCAGCACCCTTTATCTCTGGAAGATAGTATAGGAATCACAGAGGGAGGCAGTAATCGTTGGTACTTACATTGGCACATTTACAAAAGCTGATTTACCCTTTAATTTACCCTTTAATTTACCCTTTACACCAGTATACATCAAGTCTCTTTAATATATGAAAGCGAGACAGGTGATTGCTGGATTAAGGAGTAGCGTGGGTAGATCCATCACCTGCAACACAATTGTTTGTTTACTCCTAAGGAATCTCACCCTGTTCGGTGAGGTTTAGTCCTAAGCATTTAGGCAAAATAGCCTTAATGTAGCCTTAATGAACATAATGACTATAGGAATATACATATCTTTACCTGCAAGTCTCTGTTAAATCTTTTATGTTTCCCAGTGGAATGCTATACTCTGGTCAAAATTAGTAAGATTTCTTTATATGGCTTATGATTTCTTTTGTGCGTGTGTATGTGTGTGTGTGTGCCTTTGGATCAGTGTGGACTCCTGGTGACTGCCGGGACAAGTCCCTGCAGTTTTCTTGGCAAGATTTCAGAAGTGGTCTGCCCTTGCCTCCTTCCCAGGGCTGAGAGGAGTGAACCCAGCTGGCTTCGTGCCTCAGGCAGGACTAGAACTCTCGGTCTCCCGGGTTCTAGCCTGGGGCCTTCACCAACCACTCCACCAAACTGGCTCCCTATGCTTTCTTTAGGCTTCAACTTATGGCATGTAGTATAAGTTACTTTAGTTGTGCTTTATTTGCCCAGTGCTCCCAGTTTTATGATATATGGTGCTGTAGGGTCATGCCTGGCATAACTGCGTCTGTAAATGTAAACAATATTTCATAATGTATGAGGCATCTATTTCAGCAGCTCATATTAATTCATGTAGCCATCTTCAGCCTTCCCATATCCTTTAAATAGGAAAGAATAACTTGGCTGTGCACCCTGATTGCTCCATCTTTACTGCTCAGCTTTTTCCAGGGTTATTTTTCTGTCTCCAAACCAAGGCCATCATGACCCTTATGTCTGCTGTCAACGTATTTTACTGATGCCTATTTTCTTTCAAAGTTGCAAATATGGAAGTTAAAGACTTATTTACAGTATACTTTCAGCAAAAGTAAGGACAACAGTTTCTGTAGTAATGATTTCACTGGTCCTCAAAGGTCCCCACATAGCTGAAGAAAAGAAAATGTCAGGAAGAAAGATCCAACCAAGTTGTTTCTCTGACTTGATGTGTAAGAGAGCTGAGGGGTGTGTTCTTTTGGGTAGGGGAACACAAAGAAACCGCAATGTTGAGAGGACTCAGGGAAGCGTCTTTGGAGGCAAGACCATTGCTTTTCTGGCCTCTCCCCCTACTGCCTAGTGACCCCCTCCCTGATTGAACTAGATAGCTCTGGTGATATCTTTCTCCTCCTCCTCCTCCTTCTCCTCCTCCTCCTCCTCCTCTGGAGCTGGGTAAATTGCACCACTCAGCCACTTCATGTCGCAGTTCAGATTCTCCATTTGAAATGAGAGAATTCACTGGAATGGAAGGGTCCATTAGATAATGACTTTGTGGCTCACAGCCAATGAAGTCACTGGAAATCTGTTGCTGCTCCAGTGCCCTCACTGGCTGCACACCCACAACTCATATTTTGACAAACTTGCTTTTTAATGGTGTGCTTCTCCAATACTGTAGTTTGGCTTGTCAGCCAGCACTTCTCTGCACAATCACCAACGGTATATAGATGCATGCAAATGTCCCTCTCTCCAACCTGAAAGGGTTTTGATCCACATTCAT
Organism: Python bivittatus; assembly: GCF_059951505.1. Taxonomy (NCBI): domain Eukaryota; kingdom Metazoa; phylum Chordata; class Lepidosauria; order Squamata; family Pythonidae; genus Python; species Python bivittatus. The sequence continues at coordinate 105,070,828 of NW_028277075.1, forward strand.
AACCTTGGGCAATTGGAGACTCTCAGCTCCTTGCTAGAGAGGAAGCTCCTTCAGCCTGAGGACTCCACGGCGACTACAGTTTCTCATTGTTACATCAATTAATATTAGAGTTCAGACAAGACACAGCAGAGCAGTCACAAGATTGCAGGGAGAGGGAGACATAGGAGAGCAGATCTTCCTTCAACTCTTGCCTAATTGTGTATATGCTGCTTAGTCTGGGCATCCCTAGTTGTGAGAGTACAGCCTGTTTTGGGAGGTTTCTGATGAAAATTCAAGGGAGGGTTTGGGGCAAAGGAGTGCAGCCAGCCAGCCAGCCAGCCCGCGAGTTTGGTGTAGTGGTTAAGGCTCCAGGCTAGAATCCAGGAGACTGAGAGTTCTAGTCCCGCCTCTTAGGCACGAAGCCAGCTGGGTGACCTTGGGCCAGTCACTCTCGCTCAGCCTTAGGAAGGAGGCAATGGCAAACCACTTCCGAAATCCTGCCAAGAAAACTGCAGGGATTTGTCCAGGCAATCACCAGGAGTCAACACTGACTGAAAAGCGCCCCTCCCCCCCAAAGTGTGCTGCAAAGTTCTCTTTCTCTCTGATGGGAATTCACATGTGTGACCAAAAGTGATCAGAAGACTGAAAGACACCTGTACGACTTTCTATCTCCTTTCTGGTGACCAAGTGGTCTAGTGCATCAGTTTAGGGGTGTCAGAAAGTCAGGAGCTCAGGACGTTTCTTTTCTGCCACCATCAGTCTTCTGCCCAGTGCTCCCTTTTCAGTCTTTCTGACATGGATGTTCTCTGAACTCAGGATCTCACAGGAAGAGGGGCCCTATCTCCAATCTCAGTGATGTTGGGGCGGGGGGATCTGATTCATCCTATGGGTCATATAATTACATTCTTAACATAGTATATGAAACAATTCTAAGATTTCTTTTAATGTGTTACTTTGTTGGTGCCTCTCAGGAAATTCCTTTCAAATTCACCATTCAAACTGGAGAGGTGACCCTCTCCTAACCCAAGGATGAATCTTTTATTCAGGGCTCCTGCTCAAGAAGAAATGTTAAATGAGCTCCTGAGGATTCATTTCAAAGTATCTTGCTGAGATGCTGCTCAGATAACTTGGCAGAGATCTCACTAAAGAGAAAAAGATGTTAAAAAAGGAAAGCCAAACTATAGTACCTGTCTCTGTTAGAGCTGCTCTGTTTGCCAGTTTTTCCATGCAGCAGCTCATGTGGTGCTCTGCCTATTAATTGCCCTTAACTGTCAGTCGTTGGTCATACAAGCTGAAGTCTTAGAAAATCCTCTGATCCATATGTTGCTTTAACAGGAGAGAAACAGAAAAACCAAGATAATGTTGCAATTCTACTTCTACTTCCTTGGTCCTGAGGTGGAGATAAGATTTGGGGATCAAACCCATTCAATGAAATGAATCTTATTTCTAAATAAATATACTTAGCATTGTGATGCACAGCTCACTGAAGTTGGTGAACCTTACCTCATGAGTAAGGATGCATAAACCAGGGCTACGTTGTTTTTCTGTAAAGCAACACATCCTAGCCTGGGATACTTCTGCAGTGCAGAGGAGCCATGAATTGGCCATCCCTAAGTTTTGGGAGCTGATGAGTACTAATTTGGGGGTCTGGCCTGCTCTCAAGACTGACCGTGGACATGATGGCTGCCCACCAGGCCACTGCTAGAAACCAACTGGATTATCAGTGGAACCTTTCTTACTTTCTCATAGATAGTGAGGCAGGGGGTAGGAAAATAGGCTAGAGAACTCAAGTCTTGACCTGAAACACTCCATAACCCCAGCATCTGCTGCACTGGGCAAGCATCCCCCCACCCCCTGTTTAATGGTGGAGCTGGACTTGACTGCTACTATTATGGAAAAAAGGACCTTGTCAGCCTTAGCAGGTAGACCAGATAGGAAACATGACCAGATAAACTAATTCTAGTTTACTGTAAATTTACACTAACAGAACCTTGCAAGTCTGAAAATACAGTTCTCCCGCCATCTCCTTTGCAGCCTGAGAACTTAGGGAGAGTCCCTTCTGAGCCTCTTGCTTCAGCTATTGTCCAGCTGCAGACTGTGGTCGCTCTTATCTGACCATTCCCTGGGCAGCCTCTCTTCCCCCTATCTCCCAAGCTGTTTTCCACATACCATTCCATCCTGGACCAAGAATGTTGCTCCTTTACAACAGAATACAAGGCGCATTGGAACCAGAAGCATGATGACAGGGGGTATATTGGGAACCCATATGTTTTCCATTGTGTCACATGTGTGTGTGTCTGTCTTTCCCTCCTCCTTCAAATGGAGCCACAGGACCGAGATATTTATGTGAATAGTTTCACTCGCCTTGAAAGCACCTGTCCCTTCAGTGATTTCACAGTGCCAGGGATCACTTGGGGAGGGAATGAAATATGCAGTGCTTGAGTGAAGTTAATCCAAGAAGCATTACTTTAATTCCCCATTCTCTTTTTCTTTAGTGAAAATTGGCTACATTCTGCCATGTATAAAATATATTTTTTAAATTAAGAGTGTCTGGGAGGGAATGCCCCTTGGATTTATTAATTCATTTATGGTATTCTTGATAGAATCTCAGAAAATATTTTTGGAACCTAGCCCAAAGAGGTTTTCTCTTTCGCTAGAAGTCATTTTAGATTATGTTTGCAACATTACACACAATTCTGTAGAACATATGTAAGATTTCTCTTGTTATGAGAGCTGGCATAGCGCAGTTAGGATGCTGAACTAGGATTGGGAATATTCAGGTTCAAGTCCCTTCTCAGCCACTGGGGTGAGTCACTGGGTGACTTTGGGCCTCTTGGTCCAGCCTACCTCACAGGGCTGTTGTTGGGGGAAAACATCAGGTGGGAGTGTATGTATGCCACCTTGAGCTTCTGAAGGAAGAGCAAAATATAAATCTAACAAATAATTCCACAAAGTATAAAGGCAGAAAATTGATAATATTCTGACTAAAATGTTCCCTTCCTTGAAATTTGCTCCACTCTTTTCAAGTAATCTGAATTCTTGAAAACTCTGAAATTCTCATATATGAAATGATGATATATGAAGTGGCGCAGAACTTCAAAGTATGTGCTCAGTTTATGGGAAATGCTTGGTATACATTAAATACATTTAAAAGAATAAAATAAATTGTTTTACAGAATAAGCACCACCGTAGGCCTCATTCGGTCAGAAAATACAGTTGAATACATCATCCCCAAGCCCTGAATTCTTTCGTTATTGGTGCAGAATAGAGGAAGGATCACCTCGTATCTTGCTTGCCATCCCTGTTCTGCTGCTGTTATGTACAAAAAAGGGTTAAAGCTGGAATAACCAAAGGTTGCTCCTTTTGGGACTGTCTATGCTAATTACAGACACATACTGTTTCCAGGGTACTGGAAAGTACTGTCCCTTTTGATAGATATGGATATATAAATAATATAAATTATTGCCTGTCCTTCATAATTTTTCCCCTACTTTTGCCTGCTTTTTGTCCCATTTTGCCAGTTATATTTGCTGATGTTCAATAAATACACACACAAATATATATATATATATATATATATATATATATATACATACATACATACATACATACACACACACACATATACACACACGCGCTCACGCACACACACACACACTAATGAAACTGAGTGGCATGTATTCTTGCTCTGATCTGGATATAGGGATCGACTGGGAGTGTACTGGGTATAATTAAACTGGAAATTATCCACAGTAATTTTCCAACAAATATAGTATTTTACAGATAAGGAGGAACTTGATTTGTCAAAGATGGCAATTCTGTACTTTGACCAACAATGGTCAAAAGGGATTAATGGATAATATTTTTGTTCGTATTGGTGTGCATGCATAGATTATGGCTGAGTAAAGCTGTTTGGATTTGTTGAAGATTTGATTTGTTGAAGATTTCCTCCCAAATCTGCCCCCAGACTAAAGCAGCTGCAGGCACCTTGATGCTCTCCCATGGTAGCCTATGGACTGTTTGTCAAATTAAATCTTGGAGCAACTCAAATAGGAACTGTTTTGCTCTCAGAGTGCAAAAGCAACTGGAAGCACACCATCTTGAGACCCCAGATCTTCAGCTGGAGTTGAATATAGGCTGATTGAAAATCAGTTCAGGGCTTTTGGAGAAGAATCTTAATGGCTTTCCTTCTTGGTGTGGAAAGGACCGGCTTGTATCTGCTGCAAACATGAGTTAGATACGTAGTTCTTTTGCTTTAAAAAAAGGCTTCTAAGAGAAGTTTTTGACTTTTTCATGCCTCCTGGGGATACTAGAACATGACTTACATTAAGCTAAACCCCACTTGTTGGTTTGTACCTGCTGAGATTCAGAGACATTAAATTCAGGGTAGGGTTATCAGACATCCAGCAAAAGGAGGGCACGTCTTCCTTTTTGTCCTCGTGTCCTCCATCTGGCAGGCATAGCCTTAAAATCAAACATTGTCTGGCTTTTTGAGTGTCCTTGTTTTGTATATAGTTTTTATTAAATAATTTTTTAAGGAAAGAAAAGCCATAAGAGAAAATAAAAAGAATAAGGAAAAATAGTGAGTAGTGAGAAAATAAAATAGAAAAAGAAAAAGCAGTAGAAAAGGAAAAGAAAGAAAAGGAGAAAAAAAAGATTATAAAGAAGCAGCTTTTGATCTTCTTGACAATGGTTATAGATACATTTATATTTTACCCGCTCTCTCTAAGGTTACATCATAATTTCCTTCTTTCCATATTCTCCCCTTTCTAATTGTCAGATCCATAAATCACAAGTTCATTTTTCTCTTTTTTCAGCAAAAAGTCCACAAGGAGTTTCCAGTCACTAATAAATGTGGCTTTTCAAGTGTCTTGGGGTTGTTGTTTTTTTGGACTGTTTTCACAACTGTAGTCACTGAAACTTTTGTGTATTGTGACCTTGTAAATTGTCTGCTTCTTTCTTTCCCTTATCCATTGACAGATTTGACAGTCTAGATTTACTTTACTTAATTTATTTCCTGATTCCAACAGTTGGCTTCAGTCCAGCCCCTTCAAATCTAGGATCACTGTAGTCTGTAGTTCACATGACTCGTCATCCGTTTCTATGGTGAAATTTGGAAAGCACATCATTGTCACTTCTATTTTATTGCTAATGTATGTTCTTGGAAATAAAGTTTGTTGGAAAAATATTGAGATTGAAAAACCAGTCTTTCTGATGGTGGAAGAAGTAATTCTGAATGTGTGTAGCCCTGAGTACATTATTTTTGCAGTTTTTTCTGTATTTTTTATCACAGGTGCCAAGAAAGTTGAACAGTTAGTTTGTCCTCCTTTACAGTTGTCCATGTCCTTCTTTGCCTGTCCAGGTATCTGGTAATCATAATTCAGGGGTTAATTCTCTCTGTTCAATCAAGGCTCACATGAGGCTAAGCCCAATAATTTTAGGAAGAAGGGCAGCGGAAAGTGTTGGACTAGGTCCAACCAGTTGCTTTTGCCCATTTGGGAAATAACAGGTCATAACTTGTATTTGTCCATACTGGAAACATTTATTGTTATATTTATTATTTATTATATTAAATAGGGGCCTGCGGTTAATCTTGGTCTGGCTCTCCAAGAGACTCTTTTTCTCTTTCTGGGAACAGCCGGCCATGAATAGCATTAGGGCCTTTCTCCAGACATTTGCTGTACTCTGTTTGGAAACAGGGGGCCATTATACCAAGCCCCAAATGTACATTTACATTATACCAGGCCCCAAATTTCTGTTTTATTCCAAGGAAAAGGTTGTGGCTAATCATTTGCCCAAAACTGAAACAGCTGCAGGGAGTTTGATGCTCCCGCTTTGGGACAAATCTTTGGTTAAACTAAATTCTGAAGCAGCCTGAACTGGAACTGGTTGGTCCTTTAATTTATTTATTTATTCAATTTACATGGCTGCCCATGTCAAATTCATGGTTCTGGGCGGTCATATAAGCTGAAATACAATACAAATAGAAATATACTGTCTTCAGATTTTGGATCTTCAACAAAAAATGAGTCTAGGCTGGTTCTCAGAGGCTTAACTCAGCGTGGACTTCAGGAAAGGAATGTTAATTAGTCCCCTCCCCTGTATGCAAATAGGCAGCCTGTTACAGCCTGTAGAGGTTGTTGAGAAGACACTGAAGTCTGAAAGAATGGCTGGGCAAGACTCAAGTTGGAGATTGGGGAGAAAAAAATTCTATCCCCTCTCCTCCTTCATTGTTAACAATTCACCTATTCTGCATTTTGTAGAGATGGCTAAAATAAATAAATAATAATAATGGATCACTGTAGTGTGAAAGAGTAGCTGGGAAAGTTTGATGTGAAGTAAACAGACAACAAGTAATGGGTTTGTGGCTAGCTGGAGTTAAATTTAAGAGTTATTTTCTACTTTTGTTCTGGTGGTGTGTTTAATGTTTTATTCCAAGTTTCTTTAAGAAACAAAGTATTGTAGTTGTATTCTTTTCCTTCTGATCTGTCCTTTAGTTGAATCTAGGATCATCTATACATGGTTGTGTATTTACAGCTTATAATTCTTGTGTTTTGTGGGTGGTCTGCTGAGAACCTGTTTGGTGTGGTAGAATAACACCCACAGTTACTATAACAATGAACTTCTAGCGACCACATTGTGCTAGACTCTGCGCCACCTTTGTGTCCACTGATGAACTGCATCATAGCCTGTCTTCTACAAACCTGAAGAGCTACCTTATAAGGCATCAGAGCCAGAAATCAATACTCACTCAAAGACACCTCCCCCTCAAAAGGCAGTCTAATAGGTTTGGTTTTGGACAGGAACTGTTATACAATGGCACCTGTAGGCTCTTTCTGCTACTGTCAGCAAGTCCTCCTTTTGGTGTGTGGGTGGCTTCATGATGCACTTAAGAAAGGGAAGGGGCTTGTACCACAATGCTTCTTTCATCAGGTTGCACACCCCTGCCTTAACCTCCTGCTGTAGTGACAGTCAAACTTCTCATGAACGCCCTCATGAAAGGTATATTCTGTACAGGTTTAATACAGGTGGTCCTCACTTAATGACTGCTTGTTCAGCAACCATTCAAAGTTACAATGGCACTGAGCAAGTGGTACTTATGACCAGTCCTCAAAGTTCTGGCCGTCACAGTGTCCTGTGGTCATGTGATTGCCATTTGCAACCTTCACTGCTGGCTTCCGATAAGCAAAGTCAATGGGGAAGCCAGCAGGAGGTTGCAAATGGCAACTGCGACATCACACTTAACAGTGGTGCAGGATTTGCTTAACAACAGCAACTGGAAGTGCTAGAACTGCTAAGCAGCACAGTCACATGGCGTCATAGTTTATGACTGCATTGCTTAGTGATGGAAATTCTAGTCCCAGTTACCATCATTATCTGAGGATTACCTGTACAGACATCTATCCATTTTTAGTCAATTCAGCTCACACCTCTGTATAAGTACAGCATTATGGCCTGAATAATCCTACATTCACACTTAAGGATGTTGCAGATAACTGTGCAGATACACTGGAGGGTTTTCTGTCTGCATGGCCTGGAAGTTTCTGTCTAAAGCCCTCTGTTAGCGAAGCTCTATCTCTGTTGACAAAGGCCCTTCAGCTAGTGTCACACACGTACTCTTGCTATCTCTACCCTTTGAAAAGTCATTAAAAAACCCCCAAAAGAGTACAGGTGATGGGTTTTGTTTCACCCAACAACCAGAGATGGAACCGAACATAAGGAATTATCAACTAAGACAGGAATCAAAAAACAGCAGCCTTCTGGCATTCCATCATTTTTGGCCATCAAATTGCTAGAGTCCCCACATTAAATCCTGCTCAATGTTATTAGTGGCACTGAAACATCCATTTCTTGCTTTGTACAATTCAATTAGCTCCTCTTTCTACTTTTTCTCCCCTAAGTGATATAAAATCTTTTACCTAGATAGATTTTTATCTGCATGGTATAACATATAGGAAATTCCATTTTCTTTATAACGAACCAGCAAACAACCTATCTCTTAAAGATTTCATTGTTTGCACAGCACAGTCACCTACTTGTGATAAGTGGTGTTAGGAAATTTTTGACCCATTGGCTTTGAATTTTTAAAAAATGTGCCAGAAGGATATATGACAGGTTATGACACTGGCTGAGCACCATAGTGATACTGACAAGCGCTTGAAATTTTGGCTAGCATAATTTCCTGTCCAGATTTAAGGCTGAATTGAGAAGTCATTCACAATATTCACAAGGTTTCATGGGTTGTCTGTTGCTGTGATTCAACTGTCTGGCTATTTTAAAAAGTCATATATTGACAGCAAAACAGGTCTCTAAATAAATCTGGAACTCAAGACATGTGTTTTGGATTTATTTGTACTGTTATGTGTGCTTAGTCCTTCTCAACTGATGTTTACAAGTGAACCTATTTATAATAGCAGTCCAAGGATAGCTGGTGCCACATAGATTAGAGGAGGTGTCTTCCACCCAGCACCAGGAAGTTCTGGTAGAAATGACTTTTTCGTAATAGATTTACCAAAAATGTATTTTCTGAGTGGCAGTTAAGTGGCCTATTATGCCTGAGGTGTTTGGGTCTGCATCCCTTCATTTTCAGTTACTTTATTTTATAAGGCAGGATCCCATTTTTGTAAAGCAAATTTTTTTAAAAGGAAAGGTCATGCTATAAAAGGAACGCAAGTATAAACTTCAAATAGAGATGTGTGGATCAGTATAAATCTAATCTGTCTTCTTGTCTGATTTAGCTGGGAGCGTGTTTCAACCCATCATTTTCTTTAACTGATATGTAAAAAAAAGATTTTAAAACTATTAAAAATTCATATTAACGTTTGCTTTCTGGCACATGGAACTTTTGCAAATTTCTCAGATTTATATCCTTACAAAATTTTTTAATACACATGCTCTTGATGTCATTCTTTGCTGGCTATGAAAATATAAATTTCTTTGATTTTACTCTGTTATTTTTAAACACCTCTCTCCCAAACAAATATTTGTATGGGCGGGTATATAATTTTGAAGAATGCACGATGGACACTAGCAGATTCTGTTTAATGTTGCTGTTTAATAATGCTGTGGTGGATTTTATTTTACAGATTTTGCAAAGCTGCTCCCATAGAAGTCTGTGACAAATTTCTTCTGCATCTCTAACTTCAGAAGTCCCAGTTGCTCAGTGACATCTCAGTGACGTCTCAGTGATGAACATTTAGATTTTCTAAATGTTATGGCCACATATGTTAATTTGAAGAAACCTAATGGCTTTCTTTCATTATATGGTAACTTTCTATTGGTTTTATCTTGCTCAGCCTTCCCTCCTGAGGAATTTGCATGTATGAGCAAGTTATCTCTATTACCTTTGCTCTGAACTGAGGACATCACTACTGATTATCAGTCTGATTATAAGGCAGCATCCTATGATTTCTAAGTATTAGACTCCATCTATACTGATTGATTGGTTGATTATGTGCCATCAAGTCAGTGGTCTTAGCAACTGCACAGATTTTCTCCATGATGATCTGTCCCTAACCTGGTCTTTCATGTCTTCTAATGGAGCACCTATCACCACTGTAATTGAATCCATCCACCTTGCTGCTGGAAGCCATCTTCCTCTTCTCTTTCCTTCCGCCTTTCCCAGTATTAGAGCCTTTTTCAGAGAGCTAGGTCTTTGCAAAATGTGCCCAGTTATAATGGGTATTCTTTTGAACTTGATGTGAGAAGACTTGGGTTCAAATCTTTCCACATCTATTAAGATCACCTGTTCATTTTGGCAGCCTGCTATTTCTCAATATAAATGTGCCTGTAGGGGTGTTTTATGGAGAAACTAAGATGTTTCCCATGGAGATCTTGGTGAGTTGCATGAAGAATAGCAGAATAGAAGTGTGCCTATTTATATTCCAATGCCTTGCATGAAGCAGAATCTCTCTTGTACTTCAGTTCCATCCATCTGAGTATAAGAGACATAATACTTGTATTTCTTCTCAAACACTCTTTAGAGGGAATCCAAGTATTATGCTTCTTATGCTGAGACTGACACTGGCATTATTATTGTGTTCAGCCCTTGCATACATTGCTGTTTCTAACATCATCATGCACGTCTATACATATAAATTTTAAATAGGCTCTGACAATCCCCATTGCTATTTGAGAAACCGTGTCTCTGTGGCTTATACAGGGGAAGAACAACAGGGGAATAAACTGTAATGTCTTATTAAAGGGCACATTCATTTTAATAAGGAAGCCTCATTACAAGCAAATGCAAATCGTATATTTCATTCTCAGCCATTTCAGGAATTGAGGATGCATCTAGGTTTCACATAATGAGAAAAGAAAAAGAACAAAAGTGTTGTATTGAAGCAGTGGGCTGGCTTTGAGTGCTAAAACTAAACATCTGGGTGCACTCTGTTCCACTTTAGACCAATCAAGCTGCAGGTAAATAGCAGGCAGACCAATCCTATCTCTATTCGTATACTGTACAGCTGTAGGGCCATCACTGTTCACTGTGACCTCCAGGTAAGTGTCCATAGTTCATTGTTCTTACTTGGCAGTAACTCCACTACTCAGTTGAACTTACTTTGCATGGGGAATCCAATATCTCAGATGGCCCTTCTCCTCAGTGAGTAATTAAGGGATAATGTATGACTAGAGTTGAGTGGATTGCATCTTCTGCAATGTAATGTCCTCCATATATACCAGAACCACAATTTCTAGAATTTTTAACAGAGTGGTGTATACAGGTTTGGGGTTACAGAAGCACTTTCTAGAACAATCTTCTGAATCAACCAGAAAACTTAACAGTAGACTACTGCAGGCATGTTAGCACCTGATGGGGGCCATGAATCAATTAATTACTTGGTTTGTTTTTCATCAGAAGAATCTGTAGTTTCCATTCCCTTGGCAACATAAATGTCAGCGAAATCACTGAAGTTAGCAGGCTTGTTGTTGTTGTTGTTGTTTAGTCGTTAAGTCGTGTCCGACTCTTCGTGACCCCATGAACCATATTGCGCCAGGCCTTCCTGTCCTTCACTGCCTCCCTGAGTTTGCTCAGTTTCATGCTCATTGCTTCAGTGATGCTATCTAACCATCTCATCCTCTGCCGTCCTCTTCTCCTTTTGCCTTCAATCTTTCCCAGCATCAGGGTCTTCTCCAAAGAGATCTCTCTTCGCATTAGGTGACCAAAATATCTGAGCTTGAGCTTCATTATCGATCCTTCCAATGAGCAATAGCAGGCTTACTCTTGAGCAAATAAGTGGGAGTGCAAATCTATACACTGAAGTCAGTGAGGCTTACTTTGAAGGGGAAATATGTCAGATTGGGCCATTAGTTATTCGTTTTTGCAGAAAAAAATTGGCCAGTGAGTTAGAGGTTGGAGAGGCAGCTGAGCTTCACTTTGAAATACTTGATGCCACAGAGGGGACCATGACTTGCCATGTCAAGGCAGCTGGCATTGCCTCAAAAGCTTTGTCTGGCATTTCCAGTAAAGGCGCAGAAGCTTATTTTGGCTATCAGAACCGGGTCTTGAAGTCAAGCAATGTGGTTGCTTTGCTTTTAGAGGTAGTTTCAGAGGGACTTCAAAGGGACAGATTTGCCTTCCTTGGAGGGAATTAACTCTTCAAGCTTTGCCAAGCCCTATTAAACAGCCACTCCAGATGGCCTTGGCTACTGAATCATAAGTGCTGTCTTTAATGGGAAATTTGTTCAGCAAGATAGACAACTGTTGCCTGTCATGGTTAGAGAAATGAACCCAATGACTCAAATCACCTCCTTATAAAATGAAAAGGTAGGCAGGAAGGGCTTGAGAAACAGTATTTGTTGCTCATTTAAGACAGATAAGGTAAACTCCATTGTTCATGCATTTCTTTAAATAATTTAATGCTTACTGATTTTTTAAAATAGTAATTCATTCCCCACTGAATGGAAGATTGAACTGGATCCTTGAAATATATGGAGTAATTACTGTAAAGCATCAGGCAGCATTTCCGCCCCCAAAGCTATGTCAGGCACCTGTGTTCAACATTGGATCTTAATATTTCCACATTAGTCCTTCTAATGCAAGATATGCACCTGTTTTCAGGCAGAGGGTCATATTTGGCCTTTCATCCTTTATGTTACAGTGACAGCAGAATGATTTGTTAACCTCCAATTTCCCACAACACACTCCCCAAGCCATGCTTACAACTTCTCTGCCATTTTTTTGTGCATTGGGGAAAAGAGTTTTTTCTTTTGTAGGATGAACTATTTACATTCAGACTTCTTGCTTCATGGAGGCTAATCTTTTCCCCATCCTGTTGTTCTCAGCTCCAGCTGGGGCTACCCCATTAGTCCCAGCTAATGTGTAACATCAGTGAAAACATTCATTTACTTTTCCTTCTTCTCCTGATTTCAGTGAGATTTTGTTTGAAAATGGAAGGCTGGATGGGTGAGTTACCACCAACGTGATCTGATCTGCCATTGTACATGAACTTTTTTTTCACTATTTCAGTAGGATTATGGTATCATAGTGTGCTAAAACCTGATATGTGTACTTCATGCTGTACTGTACTTATGCTTGTGTTGGGTTTCAGAGGCAAGCAGTTGTGTATGGGGAAAGGAAACAGCAGCCTGGGGACATTTGATTGTGGAGGAGGGAGAGAAGAGTTGGGCACTTATTGGCTGATAAAAAGAGGGACCCATGAAGGTGGGGAAAAGGGATAGGTGGACTGGTCAGTTTAAGGACCAATCAAGCTTCACTGAAGTCAATCTAGCAGTGCAGACAATGCATAGCAAGGGACAGCTTAGGCTGTTAGCGTGGTACAGATGGACTATTTCCAAAGCATTTTCATTTATAATAGCACAGCCAAGCCTAGGTTGCTATTGGAGACTTTTGTACAGGACGGGCCTTAGAGCTGGTCTATCACAAGTCAGTAGGGCCAGGACAAAAAAAGTAGTTTAAAAGTTATCTCCTTCTGTCACCTAAAAAAAATGGCAGCTTAGTGGTAACCTTTAGAGGGCTTTGGGGCCTGCAGCCCCAGGGTGAGCACCCCTGTTTTAACATCTTGCAATGACTCTTGCATTTTGCAGAGCACTATTTAACTCTGAATCTGTGGCAGTAAGGGAGGTAAGGCAGGTTGTATCCCATGGAGTGTGTTTGCCTGGAATGGCCACGTGACAGATATATTCTCCCTTCATTGTGGTTCATTGTCTCTTAAATGCCTCTCCTCTCTCAGTCTGGATTTATGGTTGTGCAATTCCTGAATTTTGGAGCCATGCCACGAACGTATAGTGGGTTCTCAGTAACCAGGTATCTGGTCACAAATGAACGTTTGCATTTGAGCAAAGCAATTTTACTTAATAGAAGTACTTAGGGATTCAAAACAAAACAAAGCAGTGAGCTGTGCCTCAAACAAAGCAGCTGTCATTATAAAGCAGCCTTAATCGAAACAAACTAATTTTAAAAGGGAAGAGAAATTATTAAAATTTAGAAAATTGCCGAACAGCCTTTTGAAATAAAAGCCCTCAAAGGTAATTTGAAAAAGAAAGACAAATACATACTCATGTATTATCCAGCAACCTAGCCTTGTTAGAAGCAGAATTTTACATGAAGTCTTTTGTTACTGCTTAACTATGGCATCCAATAAATAATATCAGTCCAATCAAGATTTTTCAGCTGGGTATGTTGTGGAGGTGCATATCCAAAATACTTACAAATCATCCCGCTTCTCAAAATTTAAGTAGGGTTTATGCATTGCCTTTACCCTGGGCTCAATCATTCTGGGCAATACAAAAAGCCTGAGACTGATCTCACTGTATTATGATTTATTATAATACTTTATGAAAGCATTCCACATTTCCCAGCCTCTGTCTTGTTCATCTTCACCATTTCCTTGCAATCTTTATTATTTCTAATCCAGTTATGGCATAGCTCAAGGTCACCACAGAAATTACAAGCGAGGAGGGATTTCAGTCCATCTCTCTCTGGTGAAAATGCAACATCAGTTATTCATTGTGTTAACATTTGCGGCTGAAAATTTTTGAAACAGTGCCTCAGAGACCCAAATTATCATGTACCAGAGGAACTCTTTAATACTTGGCAGCTCATACACCAGCTAGATATCTGTATTCATTCTTCTTGGTAGAGGTCCCCTTAGGCTGTTTTTAAATAGTTTGACAGGGGCAGTGAAAAACTAACAGTCTAGCAGTTCTAGGCTGCCTTTTCAAATCACCCCAAGCCAGGGTGTATTGGTACACAATTGGCTGGGTTTGTATGAATTTTTTTTTTTTTTTTGGTGCCTTCAAGTCAGTCTTGACTCCTAGTGACTGCCTGGACCAGTCCCTGCAGTTTAATAAGGAAACCCCCCCAATTCCTCCCTCCAAAAATAAATAAATATCCACACCCATAGGTGTGATGTGGCCACACTCGCTCTGCTGTTGTCAGTTTCTGTCCAGATATTAAGTATCGTCCCTGAACAGCAGAACGTGTTGCCTGTCCTTGATTTAGGAAAAAGAAATTCAGTGCATTGCTATGGGATGGGGGATGCTAGTTTGGAAATGGTACGCATGGAAAAGACTTTGTGATTGTAGTTGATCACAGACTGAAGGTGAGTCAGCAGTATGATGAGGTTGCAAAATGACAAATGCAATTTTATAAGGGTTATAAAATGGATAAGCGTTGTAGAATATAGAAGCGTTGTTCCTCTATCATGAGAAGTATTTATGGAAGTAAATAATTCTATCATACTGTGCAATTATCCAGAGAGGTAATGGGTTCTTTTTTGTTAAAGAGGCTGGATGGCCACTGTCAAGGTTGCTTTAATTTAATTCCTGCTGAGCAGAGGGTTGGATTCAAGGGCCTTTGACAACTTCTCATTTTATGATTTAAAACCAAGCAAAGTACATTATGACTGAATGTGATGTTTCAGCCTAATCACTCGGAGGCTATCAGGTTTGGGAAAGGCTGCTTTATTTGTTTACTTGTCACATTTCACTATTACCAACTTCCCAAGGAGTCCCAGCAGTTTGCAAAAGCTGAATATAAAATCCATAAAACCAAGAAACATATCCTCAGCCCAAAACCAGCTCCCAAGAGCCATTGTCCCTTGCTCCTTGTCGGTCCAAGGTTCTGCAGAAGAACTGTCGTTTAGCTGCTTTCCGAAAGGTTACAGTATTAGGAAGAGCGCTCTTATGAATTTCCAGAGGTAGAATGTTCCATAATGTTGGGGTACATCTCAGTGTCAAACAGTGGGGCATTCTCAGCATCCAGGTTTGGATGAACACATTGGAAGGGTCAGTTCCATGTGAAGGATGCAAACCCGCAGATACCTAGGTGCCAAGCCCAAAAAAGACGTTAAAGAAGTTAAAACCAGCATTTTGGGTGGTATTCAGAAGCCTTCTGAAACCTAATGCAGTATCCACAAATGTGGCATTATGGGGCACTGGTGACTCTCATGTGTCAGTAGGTAGGCTGCTGCATTCTTCACCAACTGCAGCTTCTGAGTTGACTTCAAAGGCAGCCCAACATAGAATGCATTGCAGAAGTCAACTGTGGTGAGGGCATGGGCAATATTTGCCAGGATGCCACATTCCAAGAAAAGCTGCAACTGGTGTACCAGCCAAAGCTAGGCTAAGTCTCTCCCCCAGCCATAGCTCCACCTATCAAGGACTAGCTGGGGGCCTGGGAGGATCCTCAGTCATGAACCTGCTCATTCAGGGGAATCCTTCCCCATCTAGAACAATCACTGGGACAGGGAAAGTGCCAGAAGGTTTATGGACAAACAGCATGTCCATCTTGCAATCTCAGCTTGTTTCTTTCCCTCTAGACCCTAACAGCCTCCAGATACTGGATCAGGACTTCCACCGCATCCATGGTTTAGATCAGTGTTTCTCAACCTTGGCCACTTGAAGACGTGTGGACTTCAACTCCCAGAATTCCCCAGCCAGCCATGCTGGCTGGGGAATTCTGGGAGTTGAAGTCCACACGTCTTCAAATGGCCAAGGTTGAGAAACACTGGTTTAGATCATTGGTTCTCAATGGGGGCGGTAGGAGGATGCTGAGGGAAGGTGAACTTGTTTTGGGTGGGAGGGGGGGGTGGGCATGTTTTGGGCGGTAGAGGGGCGATGAGCATGTTTTGGTATTCAAACTTAATTTTAAAACTCCCCAAAAAATTTATTAAATCAATTATCCGGTTTACACCATTTGTACCAGCAATAAAACGAACTTACGCGACGGCTGCCCTCACGCACTTCTAAGAATGGTGAAACGAATTTGTATTCTAGGTAGGCTGACCTTGAAGAACTCGACACTACGATTCTTCTCTGATCCCAACCAGTACAGCGCATGCGTCAGCTGTCTTCCCGCGCGATTAATCGCAGTGTGTGTCCTTTCAATATGAATGTTTGATTTGACCCGTGTTTCTTGAGTGGCTTTTCGTTCGCTTCATTTCTGTTTTTTCCCCTCAGTTTCGATTTACTTTCATTGTTTATTTGGCCAGTCGGCTAGATAAGTGCGCTTATTAGTTCTTTATCTTTATTTTTTTGCATTAGTCATTTTAATTTTAATAAAAGGAATGCAATTACCTTCCAGGGCAAAAGTATCGAGTTAAATCGAACAAATTTGGTGTGTAAGTCTACTGAAAAAAATTACTTAAAATTTTTGCCTTTTATAATTCAGTAACTCCCCCCTCCCCATACCCTAAATTACAGGATTTTCACAAAGGGTGGTGTTGAAAAATTTTCCGCTCCTTAGGGGGGGCGGCAGCTTCAAAAAGGTTGAGAATCACTGGTTTAGATAATTGAAATATCAAGTCAGCAGTTATACATACACTGAACAGGGAGTTTGTCTCATTAGCCGAAATGGCCCTTATTAATCTATGAGTTTGCCCACACACACACACACACACACACACACACACGGAAACGTGACATGCCCAAATTTCAATGGCGGTTTTTTCAGACGGAAGTATTTCTATGAACAAATGCTAACCTTGAAATGCTAGAAGCAAGAGTGATCACTGGGTTATATAAATACAGCAAGCCTAGTTTGTGATTTAGTATATTTTCAGCTTCTAATTTATTTTCTACTTTGTCCTAGCCTTAAGTCAGAAGGCCAGCAGCCTGAGGACGGGCAGACTGGCTTTACTCCTCATGCTCCGTGCCCTGACTGCGGTCAGAAGATATGGCCACGCATTTGTTGTGAACCAACAGCACAGAACTCTTGCACTTTGATTTCTTCAGGTAATATTACTGGGTTTTCCCTGTCAGTCAATGGGAATTGAATTAGGGAAGTACGTGCGTGTGCACACGCTTTTTGAAGCTTTATGACAAGTGCCTACAGCCGCCCCCTTCATAACAATGGAATGTGGTGTTTAAAATATAGTTATTTTCAGGATCCTAGAAGGATTGAAAGGTTTCAGACTTCTGCGCTCCAGAAGTGTACACACCGATTCATGGTTGTGCTGATGCCGACGGTTTTTTAAGATCTCTTGGCTGCATTTATATTTATATTTAATTTTTTGTACTGTTTTAAATGTTGACTGTTTTTATTGTTGTTAGCCACCCAGAGTCACTGGTCTGAGATGAGCAGCAATATAAATTGAATAAATAAGTAAGTAAGTAAATAAATAAATAAATAAATAAAGTATTGACAATGTGAAATACAGCATAATATTTTATTTACACTCAGCAGGTCAGGGTACTATAGAATTACAGGACTTCCTAGGTGGAAAAAAGTAGCTTTCTGTTTGAAAAAACAGTTTTAAAATAGTCCGGTGCTTTTGAGATCACAAGATTAGATTCTCCCCCTCCCTCTTTTTTTTTTTTTTTTAATGGTCTGATTGAGGAGTAGGTGGTCCTGAAGATAAAAGATTGTGATTTGGAGAACTTCCTAAATCTTGCTACATATTTATTAACGATTCCTATTTTCTGTTGAATGTAGGCAGTACGTGATGATTTTGATTATCAGTTTGATGACTGGGAAGACAGTAAAGTAAAAACACTGGGGTGCCTCCTTGCATCCTGTTCCCATTTCATAGACAATGGTAGACCATCTGGAGATGACAAGAATGTTTTTTTAGTAGAGTTAGGCAGAACAGGACAATATATTAAATAGGTTTAACTATATCATTACTCTGGAGCTAGCAGGAACTCACATTTAAACATTTCTATTTGAGTTATCTTTATATATATACAGATGTACATTACATGCAAGGCATAAAGAAAGAGATTTACACGAAAACATGTAATTTCATCATTCATTTTACAGACAATAAACTTATCTCTGTCAATAGTATTGATTTAATACACTTTTAAAGATATACCCTATTTAAAATGAATTGAATCATAAAGTTGTTATCTCTGTGATTTAACTCTTTCCCATATTTTAGCATCCAGAAATCTTGGTTTCAATCTATCACTAGTTACATTTGCAAGCAAAACACTTCACCAAATATCTATATAGTCATTTCAAAATAGTCCAGCATTTTCCTCAACTGATTCAGCCTACAAGCCTTGTGCTTATGCCTTCAGCCTTTTGCAAATAAAATTATTGGACTTGTCAGATAATCAAAGATTGGCTGTTATTTTTGCAAAGGAAGAAACTTTTTAAAATGATAATAGTGAGTCAGGCTCAAGTTTCCATAGAAAATATAATTTATCATCTTAATCAGTATCCTTCAGAACAATTTAGTTTTCTTAGTGTTTCAGCACCCCAACATGACTCATGTTGCATTATTATGCTTCACTCTAAATGTCTTTTTAGACATGTTACTAAACTCAGCAAGAGTTATATGCAGATGAAAGTGTGTTAAATTGCAGCCTTTATCTAAAAGGAGCACACAAGCTCAGTGCACTTCATATTCTCTCTTCAAGTACGTTGAGATTAGGCCACCAAAACGTTCTGCTTAAAACATAAGAGTACAAATGAGAACACAAGGATTCCAGGGGGTGAAAATCTTCTGTTACTACACTTCATCTTGGTATATCCCCCAAAAATCTGGCCAAAATTGTGATGTTAAAATAGCCAATTTGGCATGATTTTTAGGTCGAAACCCTTAGATAAGGGAGAGAATTGGAGTACGTGTTCTCTGGGAGGTGCATCACTCAAATTCTCCCTCTTAAACCTCTCTGAAGTCTCCCAGAAAGTGAGAAAAAAGGCTTAAAACATTTGGCCCCATCTTTTCAGGTGATGTCACTATCTTGCTGAACATTCTGCTAGTTATTTGGGAGGGCGAGTTGCAGCTTCTAATTTGGAAAACATTGTCTGCTATACTCCTAAAATCAGTGTTTTCATTTCCAAATAAGATAGGTACATGGTGGCACGAAAACACCAAGCAGAGTTCCCACTGCAATCCTACATATGCCTTCTCATATGTAAACCCATTTGAGTGGGCATAATTGTGGTAGGACTCACACACTTTGTTTGCTGCATCACCAGGGCAGCATATGATCAGCAGAGGAAATGCCAGCCTTGGTTTCAGCTGTACAGTGGCACCATCAGTGTAGATAGTTGAGAGTGACTTCAGACCCTTCAGTTCAGTGAGGACCAGGTGATTTCAAACACCAGGGTGATCCACATCTGGTCCTATAAAACTACTGATTCTGACCTGATCCCTTGATTGAAAAATTTCACCCTCACTATGATCTTTCTGGCAGCAATATTGGCTGACTTCTCCATACCATCTAAACCTGACCATGAATACTTAATGGCATAAGCTATTCCTGACTGGATCTCCCTGGCCAGTATTTGATCTATGAAGGCTTTAATGTTGCTCATCAGGGCAAACACAGGGTTTGCATTCTCTTTACCCTACCCTATTAGTCCTAACTCACATGGAGGAATGTATAAGCCAGTGTTTCTCAACGTTAGTAACTTTAAGATATGTGGGCTTCAACTCCCAGAATTCCCCAGCCAGCAATGTTGGCTGGGGAATTCTGGGAGTTGAACTCCACACATCTTAAAGTTACTAAGGTTGAGAAACAGTGGTATAAGCAACTGACCCATGGAAAACTGACATTTTCAATTTGTGCTTCTCCCTTACAAGGTGTAGTTTTTATAACCATGCAGAACATCTTTGCTTGTTTGAAGGATGCTAAATCTAAAGGGAAATTTGTTTTGTTGAAACAGCTTATATTATTTCAGCATGATAAGCCTTGTAACAAAGAGGACAGTGAAATAGTTTCTGGTTAATGAAACCTGCAATGGCAAGGTGGAAGGTATGACATTTAAAAGGCTCTCTTGACCATCATTATTCCTATGGCACCTCAGTGTGACAAGTCAAATTCATCTTAGAGGCTCAGCTGTCCATCTTGTAGCCTTCTCCAGGTTCCTCAGAAACACACTGTACTAATTTCTATTACTGGGAAAGCCTCTATTCTAATTTTTTTGCAGGGGCCTTGACAAAGAGTAGCTATCTTTTGTTTTTAATCCTGAAATGAAATTAATTTGATTTTCTGAACTTTCACCTTGTTCTGCTCTCAAAACTGCATTTCTTTTGGTGTAGTTGGTCCCTTATTTGGAGCACTGCCATCGGCATTGTCTTTTGTATAACTGCCAGGGTTCAAATGCAAGAAGACAGGATGACATGAAGAAACCTAATTCAGTTACACCTTATTATGGTGTCTATTGTTGCTGGCAGGATTAACCCAACATTTTATTGTCCAAAACAGTGGAGAAGGTGCTATCTTTGCCATACTGAACTGGCACTTGAATCATACCTCAGTCTTGGGTAGGAGACGGCATCCTTCATGAAGGCAGGCCTTCTTTCTGTTCCAGAGAAGAACCCCAGCCTTTGTTGCATCAGATTGGCTTTAACAAATCTCCTGGTATTGGATAAGCAGATTTTCTATCAACCTATTTGTTCACTTTCTTTCTCCCTCCACCCCCCACATGATAATGGGATTGGAGCCTGAGTTCCCTTTGGGATCTTAATTTGCAGGAAGTTTCAGGCAAAGGTATTTTGTATCACCTTCTCCCTGATTTTTTTTAACTGGAAATGAAAGAGATAGAACTCAAGAACTTCTATATGCAAAGCACACATTTTACTTCTGAAGTATGGTCCCTGTAAGATGTAATATAACCCAGGCTCCAACTGGAATAACTTCAGCAGTCACAAACCTCTCTCCAGACTTCTTGCATGTAATGTTCACCAGAATGCAGATGACCTAAATCCTATAATCCTTTCCTTTCTTCATTCTTTCTGAGCACAATGGCACTTTGTAAGAGTTTAGACAAGGTATCATCATACAGCTACCCTTGGTCCCCCTAATCTTGTTTCTCATTCTGGAGGTGCAAAGATCAGAGATGCCAAGGGCTGGAGGTGGGACTCGTATCTGGACAATATGTGAGCAATATGTCAGCTTCCAGCTAAGATGGCAATCTCCAAAAGAGTATGAGAAATGGTCAAATTAATGAATACATACAAAAAGGATAAAAATAGGTGATTACCTGTGGAAAAAGTATATCAAGGTTGAAAGTATTTATGGATGAATATCCATAGCCACCCCCCCCCCCCCGCGGTTGGAGAATAATGCACAGGACCAATAGGATTGTCTATTCTTAAGCATTTTATATGCACAGGATGGCTATCTTTATAATACACTTTGAAATAGTTCATTCATAAATTTGTAATAAGCATATACATTAATTGCCATCTAGGAATGCCATCAAATTAATGGGCTCTCTACCCACAATGGAAGATTGGTTGGTGAAGGTAACAGAATTTGCAGAAATGGCAAAATTGACTTCTTTGATTAGGGAAAAGACAATAGCTGCATTTGTTAGTGACTGGAAACCCTTTATGGACTTTTTGCTGAAAATGCAAAAAAATGAACTTGTGATTTAAGGGTTTAATGATTAGAATTAAGTAGAATATGGAAAGAGGGGAGCCACAATGTAACCTTAGCAAGAGAGGATGAAATATAAATGCATTTATAACTACTGTAAAGAAGATCAGAAGCCACTCCTTTATATCTTTCTTTTTCTTTTCTTTTCTTTTCTTTTTTCTTTTCTTTTCTTTTCTTTTCTTTTCTTTTCTTTTCTTTCTCTTTCTTTTCTTTTCTTTTTTCTTTTCTTTATTTCTTATTTACTTACCACTTTTCTTTTACTTTTATTTACTTTTACTTTCCTTTTTTAAAATTTGTATTGCCTTTACTTTGTAAAAAATTTCCTTACTAAAATTAATTTTAAAAAGTTAATAGGTTCTCTGTGTTTGCCTGTTTGCTGATTTTCGTACTTCTCACTAGGTCATATAGGACAAACAAAGGATAAGAAAGTTTGAAAAAAGAAGATGTGATTTAGAAACAGTTTTTTTTTTTTTTAAACAAGAAAGGCTACAGTGCTGTTTTCTCCACTGGCATATATCTAGAGACAAATACACTTTCTGGATGTTCCCAGTATTGCCTTCTTTCTAAAATAAATTGATTGAAAGCTATGCAAGGGGAAAGTATGCTATTGGAATTGGAGAAAAGAAGATGGTACCTTTCTTCCACTATCTTTTGAACTAGTTCCGACTCATTGCCAATCAATAGAGATGCTGCCAGGCAAAAATGATCATTCTGAGCAGGCAAAAATAATCATTCCGCTATGTGGAACTGGAGGGAGTCCAATGATGTTTTATGAGGCTGTTTGGCTGCTATTTCTTTTATGAGACCATAAGCAGAGCTGTGACAGGACCAGTAAAAGCCCTGTCTGGTCCAGCCTTCTATGTCTCATCATAGGGCATAAGCATGGGAAGGTGGTGGATAACCCCATTCCACTGTTGCTCTCTAGCAGCTGATAATTAGTGTATGCTGCCAGTAATTCAAAAGATGATATTATTACTATTACAATTACAATTACTATTACTACTATTTTCATGCAATTTGTGTCTTTGTTGAAGGCCACCTCCTTCGTTTGATCTGTTTGTGTACAATTAAAGTTGGCTTTGTGATTGAGATGGTATGCAAGTTGATTAAATAAAAAGTTAAATAATACATCAACATAAGAGACAAATGGTGGGTGTCCACTAGGCTGACCTTAAAGTTGTTTGACTGGTTTGCTTGCCTTCTGTACAGTTTGTGTTATCTTATCATCTCTGCATATATTTAAACACTTAACATAAGGAGATGTGGAGAGGCCCTCCGTTTGTTCTGCAACAAGTCAACCATTCTGTGGAAGAATCCTTAAGGTGAGACTGGATGGCAAAAAAGCAAAGATGTATCCATACTTTTGGGGGGAAATTGCAAATTAGAAGGGAAGTGGGTAACATGCCTGTTGGTGACCCAGAAAGTCATGGGAAGCACCTGGCTACAGTAATTCATCCTTGGTTCTTGGTGCAAAGCAGGAAAAAAAGGAAATTTTTCCTTGGCTTTGATTTGTGGGAGGCTGGGAAATTGTGACTGTGCTGTTTGAGGACACAAACTGTTGTCTGCTTGGTTTGTTTCAACCAATTTTTTAAATAAATCTGAGGATCTCAAAAATTTATCTGAAAGGAACTGATGATAACTTGTAACTGGACATTTGGGGGGTGCTGTATTATGTACAGAAATAATGCATTTTTCCCTAGCCAGTATTGTTTATAATCTTATTGTACATTTTCTTTAAAGCAACAGTCATACTTTCTACCACCACGCAATTTACGCAGCAACCTCTGGTCAGCCCTGTTATCATGATGTTCCCCTGTCATCATAAAACCATTACTATAATACCTAGCTCTTATGGAATTTACCATCAGCAAAACACGCCAGAGTCAAAGATGATCACAGCTTAATGCTTTGCAAGTGGCCGTGTGCTGTTCCATTTACATTCATGAAGAGTTCCTTCATCTTCTGATAAAAGTAGATGTAGTGAATGGGCAGACAACCCCCCTCCGCCCCGGACCCCAGTCTCTGGTTTCAGTCCACATCATTCACAGGGAGATATCTTTCTTCTGTCGTGCACAACAGGCAGTTTTCCTCAGCCCCTCCTGGAGAAGAAAAAGCTTTGTTCTTTGAAAACTAGAGGAGAACACCAAGGAAACAGCAGAGCAAGAAGCTGTGCCAAGGGTGGGGAAAGACGAGCAGTTTTTTTTACCCTCTGATAAAAGGAAAAACCTACAAGAAACTAAATAAAAATAAAGATAAAAGCAAGCAAGCAGAGGACTGTTGCTTTGGCAATCAGACTATTGCAATAAAAGTTGGTAATACCTCGTTAGAAACATACATCGTATTCTTAATTTCTTTTGCTGTCTGTGCTTAAGACTAATATTTTGTCTCTCATTTTAGTTCTCTGAACAAACTCAGTAACTGCCTTTCAAACCAATCTGGCAACTGCAATTGATGCAAAACACGGGGGCCCTCCTATTGTCTGACATTTGCCATGAGCACAATGTAGCAGTTCTGGGGGCCCTGCACGGACTCCCAATCGGTTTCCGAATGCAGTTGAAAGTGCTGGTTTTGACCTATGAAGCCCTATATCACTTGTCACCTAGGTTCTCACAGGACCATCTTCTTCAACCAGGATTGATCTGCCCGATATGCCCACTCCAGGAGAAACCCCTAGTGGCTCCTGTTTCATGATGCGAGGTGGGTAGAGTCCTGCAACTGCTGTTTTTCTATGGTGGTGCCTGTTGGGTGGAATTGCTTCCCCCTTAAATTTAGCCTCCGTCTTAGTTGCCTTCCGGAAGCAGGTGAAGATGGAGCATTTCCAAAGAACATTTGGAGATTAAATGGAATATCTGCTATGGTTATCTATTGTTGAATATTATCCATATCAAAATAGTGTAATTATTTATTGATTATATTTTTACCATGAATGGTTTAACGTTTTATGGGGGGGGGGGTTGGTATTATTATTTGGCTTGTTCTAAACCACTGGGAGTCTGGCTGAAAATGGAATGTCATAAAAAATTTGATAAATAAATACATTTTAAATATTCAGATCTATCAAGAAGGATATTTGCCTAGGAATAATTATCCCCAAGTATGTAGTGGAATCTGAACAAAAGACAAAGCCCATTATTGCCTGCTGGCAAAATATAAAATTTATTCTAATTTATGGTATACCCAGAATATTAATCTTAGTGCTTTACAATCCCCACAAATCTAGCTAAAATTTTTTGATCATCATGAAAACAAAATATTATTTGTATATAGTAACAGCTTGTGTTTCATCCATCTGATACCTTGAATATTATAGAAGTTACTAATAAGACAAGCCAAAGATTCCACCATCAAATTAAGTATGAGGTAAGGGACATCCTTGTTTTTAACTGAGAGGGAAATATTCCCATTAGTAATTACTTTAGCAGAAGGGCTAGAATAAATGTTAATCCAAGAAATAAAATGTGATGAAAATCCAGTTTTACACAACTGGGTCCCATAATTTAATTTGTACTATGTCAAAGGCTTTTCCCCATGCTGAGAATATAGTTCCAAAATATGTACCAATAATCTAATATTAGAAAATATGACAGTTTAGAAAAATGATGCTGGAAATTTACAGAAAAAGTTCAAGCATTGAAAATGAAAGATACAGCACTGAAAAAAAATTGTTGGTAGCCTGCCAAGACTAGTTGGCTCATGTTCAAGGTCAGATTAGTCCTAATTGTTTTAGAATTTTAAACTTTCTTTATGTAAAAGATGATGAGCAGCTGCTAGTGACTTTCATGAAGGAATGTTTGGAGGAGCTATTTAAATTAAATCACAGAGAATTACTGAATGCTGCATATGAAGTTCAATCCAGATTTGATTCTTTATAGTTTGAATCCTGAAATGGTGGGGTATTTCAAAGATCTGCACATATATATCATGCAGGTTTCCAGCAAGCAACTACACTGGAATATTCTAGCAAAGAGTTAATCATTTTTCCTGACATTCCTTCTTGGGTTGTTAAAAGGTGCAAAGAATTTAATCAAGTCTGTGCTATCCCAAGTTAAGAAAACATTACAAAAAAAACCCAAAAAAACAGAATAACAAAAGTTTGTTATTTCCTGCAATTTTTTGTTTATCCTTGGATAGCAGAGTGAAGAAATGTTATAATCCTGAAATTATTGTCAATTATCTAAAAATAAGATCCGAGACCTAAATTGTTTTAAGTACAACACAGTAGTCTTCACAGTAAAAATATATCTGTTAAGAAGACTGTTCCTCATATCCAGTTCTGAAGTAGATGATGATGTTCTTTGGAAGAGTAAGTGTATGTTCTAGGCATGTCTCTATCAGAAGTATGTTTAGACCTACGTATAAAATATGATTTTTTTCTTTTAGTCTCAGTTATTCTTTTTTCTATTTTTCCATTTCACACTACTATGGATTTTTCTATAATTAGTGGTTTCAAAACTAAAAGTGAGTGTCCAATTACAGTGACTATTTATCTCTATTGTTAAAATGACTCTGGCAGCTAATAATGAAAATAAGACAGAAATAAGAATCAATTGACAGTAAGGACATAATACATTGATGTAAAATAGTGACTAAATGGACAGCTGCATTTGAAATGTTTCGAAATGGAAAATATCTAGGAGATGTTCAAACAAAAATTATAGGGTATTGTACAAACTATGAAACAGTATTTGGCTGCAATCATTGAAGTAAATCAGATTGATCTGATAGTAACAATTTAGATAGAAGGAATCAGTGCACCCGGTGTTTGGTGATGAGTGGGAATAGTAATTCCTGGTGAGAGTCAGCATAGAGGGAGCAGTACAATATAATATGTTCCAACGTTTCGCTTGCTCCTCCACTGCACAGGAACAATCTCCACTCAAAAGGGATGTTCTGGTATTTCCCCTGAATGACTGCTGTTGGAAGGGCATTGAATCTAGCCAAAGACAAAGCCTTTCTAGATTTAGGGGTGGTTATCCAGCTGAGGTGTCTGTCTGGGTGAAGTAAATGTGTGGAGTGGCTCAGAAGGATGTTTCTGGGGAAGAGTGACAAATCCGATTGTAGCTCTAAGTCAATGGCACGTTGTTTAAGATTGGCTAATATATGTTCGTAGCCTAGACTTCACAACAAAGCACCATATTTGGAATGCAGCAGGGTACTTGGAAGATAGAACTCAGGAACTTAGATTGAACTCTTTTGAGGGGAAGAAATGACCTGTAAGGGCCCAGCTGAATTCCAAAGAGGATCTGAGCTTGAATTTTGGCCAAGAAGACCTTGAGTGCTGTGGTTATCCACTCGGTTCCTTTGGAGAAGTAGAAGGATCATAGAGCTGAAGCTGTTTTCTGTGCATTTAAGATGACATAGTCAGCACGGGATTTGCTGTTGCCCATGGCGTGGGATACAATCCCTAGCTATTTGAAGGTCTTGTTCTATTAGATGGCTGTTTAGCAGCCAGACGTAGGGCACTTGGCAAATACCATGATCTTGGTTTTTGAGTAGTTGATTTCTAGCAATTCTTCTCAACAGTGCTCAGCAAGTATATAAAGTCCAGCTTCGGGCCAACCTGTGTCTGAGAGAGCAGCATAGCACAGCATCATCTATGAAGAACCGAGATGTGTTTGTTTCCCAGTTTGGGTGGATGAAAAGATGGATTGTTCAATTTGTCTATGAGGGGGTTGATAAAGAGATTAAAAAGGAGGGGAGCTAGAATGCCCCCTTGTCTCACACCTCTTTTGACTGGCATTCTTTAGCTTACAATTTTACTTGTATTGTTACATGATTTTACAGCTTGTATTACTCTAGTCAATTTCTGTGCTGTATCGGCTGCATCGATATTCAGCAACTTAAATGGGACTGTTTTGTTTTGTTTTGCTGGTCAATGACTGAAATAAAATGACTGATTGACTATAATTAGTGTTTGTTACTTTTTATATTAATCTTTAATACTACTTTTAATCTTACTCATATATTATGTTTTTTCCCCTTTAAACTGGTTATAAATAAGAACAAGTTTTTGTTGTGACCTTGACCTAGGATCACGTGGGATCTTTCCAATACAAAACTATACAACTATAATTTTTTTCCTTTATAATGATGCCATTGTTTGTATCATGGAATGCCAAAAGTCTGAGAAGCACATCTAAGAGGATGAAAAAAAATATTATAAATTGAAGACATTGAAGCCTAAAGGGTTGTCGCAAAGAAATGCATTGTCTCTGATAAAAAAGGTTTCCTTACAAAGAGTATGGGTGGTATTAGTGAAAATTCAAAACTAGCCAAGGAAGTAAATTTGACAAATTTGACAAATAATTTGACAAATAAGTAGCTATGCTAATTCAGAAGTATTTGAATGTTATAACTGAACAAAAAAATGTGGATACCAATGGTTATTATGTAACTTTAGGTGTTAGCAATGATGATAGTCCGATGGCTCTGATATTTTGCATCATTGTTTTGTAAATCTTTTTTCATTTACAGGTGGCCCATATCATTGTGTCTGGAGATTTTAATTCAATTTTGTACTCCTCAACTGATCGAATTAAAGTTTGCATTAAAAAAATTCATAGAACTGGAGTGTTCTTCATCTATATATTAAGGAATTGAATTTGGTTGTTATATTGAGTGAGCTAAATTTAACTAAATAAGAATATAGCTTCCTTTCAGCTCTCTTTGACAAATGTTTTCAGTTGAATTATTTTTAATATTCTGATATGTAGTTTATTTGTTTGAGAATTGTTCTGTAGATTCAATTATGTTACAATAATCATGTCAATGGTGTTTGATAACAAATGTCAGATCAGTGTAAAGTGGTATTTTAATAACTGATTTGGACAATCCTCATTTTTCTGATGAACAGCAATGATAAAAAAGATTCTGACCTTTTTCCCAAATAAACAGATTAGCAACAAACATGTGGATTGTTTGGGTTGCTTTTAAAGCTTTTACAGGTATGTAGGGTATGACTCTTGTGTATGCTTCATGGACAAAGAAAATGAAAGAACCCTATCAGAGTAATTTAGAAAAGTAATGTAAATGAAGCTTTGAGTATGTATGTTGGAAATACTACTTATAACTATATACTGTCTTTACATTGTATGTTTTCCATATTGAATATTCACTTACATTCCATTCCATATTGCATATCCAAGTACATTAAACAGATTTCTTGGGAACAGGGAGAAATCCAGGCAGACTGTTGGTATCTTGATTAAAAGAATGAAAAGACCATAATACCCATAGTATGATACTCCACATGGCCAGTACATTAGAATTCAGATGCAATTAATTCTCAGTTTCTGGATTTTTATAATAATTTTTTTTCACACAAATGTGGTCATACCTGTTGAGTAGATGGATTTTTCTTTTTTTAATGGAATATATTTTCCAAGTTTTTTTCATGTTAATTCAAAGGATGTAGCTGTACCTCTGATGTTGCAGAGGATATTTGATACAACTGAAATCTATGAAAGCTAGAAAGGCTCTTCGGACAGATGGGTTTCCTATAGAATGAATTAAAACAAAAAAACTAAAGAAAAGTGGGCTTCTATATTGCTAGAGATGTAATGACTCTTTTCCATTATTCGATGACACTTATATATTGTTATTCTGAAAGCAAGCTTTAATTACAACCTGTCTTGACTACTGCAATGTACTGTATGCAGGCCATCCGTGAAAAGTATCTAAAAACCACAACTTGTGCAAAATGTGGTGGCCCAGCTGTTGATCAGTGCAAGGTACAGGGATCATATGATGCTTGTACTGAAAGATCTCCAATATCTACTGATTGCCTTCTGGGCACAGTTCAAGATGTTGGTATTCACCTTTAAGGCCCTTAATGGCTTGGGCCCTGACTCTCTGTAGGGTGGCCTCACCTGCTACAAACTTGCTGGAGTGCTTAGACTGCAGAAGAGGGCCTTTTGAAGACCCCCATCCCAATGCTAGAAGCCTATCTGATATGCAGGAAAAGGCTTTCTCCTGTGTGGCTCTCAGGTTGAACACAAACCCTAAGAAGATGTTTTGGGCCCCTACTCTCCCAATATTTAGGAATATGGTAAAAACACATATTTTCAGCTAAGCTTTTACATTCTTTATTTCAATGTTTAATTTTAATTCTGGTGTTAAATGTATTAGAGAGCCAGTGTGGTATAGTGGCTAAAGCATTAGGCTAGAAACCAGAAGATGGTGTGATGGAATGTATCTACGAGAAGGAGAGTGATGTGGGAGATCAAGGCTAACAGGAAAGAGGGGGTGCATTCCAGGAGGGGAAAGGAGAAAGAGGCAACACAGTCCACCAGGGTATGTGTGTGTGTGAGAAGACTAAGAGATTTAGGATAGCCACTCCCTAGAATCTCACAGGGTGTATCCACTAGTGCTGTAGTATAGATTTAGTTTGGCAAGGTTTTGTCTATAAGGTGTAAGCAAATAAAGGAACTGTACTAGACTGGACTGTTTCATCATTGTTCTTGGGCTAGGGCTGACAGATGGTGAATTCTAGTCCTGCCTTGGGCACGAAGGCAGCTGGGTGATTTTGGGCCAGTTACTCTCTCTCAGCCCTAGGAAGGAGGCAATGGTAAACGACTTCTGAAAATCTATCAAGAAAATTGTAGAGACTTGGCTATTTAGTTGCTGGGGGCAAGACTGACTTGAAGGCTATAGGTACAGAGATATTATTTTTTATTTATCAAATTTATATACTGCCCATCTCACTATACAAGTGACTCTAGGCGGCTTACACATTAAAAAAAATATATTAATGTCTTAGGTTACATTTTGTCTTTCAGTTGTTGTAAGACTTGATTGTGGAATAAAAAAAAAGTGGGGTAAGAACCTAACAAATAAATAAATAAATTTCAGTATAATATTATTTATTATCTCTTTACAGAATAGTTATTTTCATAAACAAGCATCCAATATATTTTTCCTTTCCATTCAAGTTCCTTAAAATAAACCTTATTTGTTTAATTATTCATTCAAATCACATTTTTCTCAGTAGTTCATTTGCCGTTGTTTGACTAGTTAAGTAATCTGGCACTATTTTCAAATGAGGACTCAGCTGTTTTTCTGCTTCCTGTAACTTCTGCTTTTTTATCCTTTCGGAATGGAATTTTAAATGTACTTCTTTCTGAAAGGATTGCCCCAAATAATTACTTTCCAGATGCCTTAGGCGTTAACAAGATTTCTACTCAAACTTTAAGTTATCAGGGAGGAAGTTCTTTCTCTCAAAATCTCACCCATAAACTAAGATAATATAGAGCACTATAACTTTATTATCAAATGTTGGTTAAATAAAAGGTCCTTAGTTTGACCAGCATAAGTTCATATTCAAGTGTAAGAAGGTTGGAGTCTTATGTGTTTGCCCTGTATCTCCATATGTTCCAACTTTATCAATCCCCAGTGTTGTCCCCTTGAACAGCAAGGTTGGAGTCCTCCAATCTGGGTCTCCCTAGATTATTTCTCTTGACGTTTAAGAACATCACTGTTTCAGCCAAAAAGTCCTCTCTGAACCTTTCAGTGCAACCTCCTTATTTCTTCCCTACCTCTTTGTTCCACATGAGAAGCAAATGAGAAGCAAATGTCCGGGGCTTGAACTAAAAACAGACTTTGCTAAAAACAACAACAGCAACAAACCCCAGAAACAAAAACAAGGCTCTCTTCTCTCACTGTCTCAGTCATTTAACTTCAGTTGTTATTTTTGCCACCAAAGGAAAATTATAATGAATGAATGCTGAATGAAGGAAATGAGTCACAAATGAATGGATGATCATTCATCTATTGATTTGTTGCTTCAGCTTTCACTTTGTGACAAATGTAATGAATAGCCCTGGTTTGTTGTAGTGATGGAAAAGGTGCAGAAAGAAAAGCAAATAAAACAGAATGCTAGTAACGTCTGTACAAGAAAAGATGTTAACGTTTGAACTTTTTTAGCTTTGGACGAAGGCAGGTAAGAAAGGACATGGTAGAGGCCTGTTTAATCATGTAAAGTACAATAAAGTAAGTGTTTCTCTTCCACGCACGATGCCAGAACCCACACTAGTAGGCAGAATTGTGTAATATACAGTTATTGTGAAAATGTTCTGGAAAATGCATACAAATGTTCCTGCAGACTTTTTTTAAAAGCAAATGTACGCAGAAAACAAGACAGAACAAATGAGGAAGTGTGAAAGAGATTCCTTCACTGCTAGTGTAAACCTCATCTTATCAAACATACTTAGTTTTCCAGGAGATAGGGGGAATTCCTGTATAGGGTGAAGTATGTCATGGGATGAGCCCAGATGGTTTGTATACCAACAGTGGGTACCTTAGTAGGTTTGTTTTGTCATGTCAATTGTTCATTTTGGTGTAAGACTAGCAATTGCACATGAATAATTTCATCACAGTAGAATATTCACCAAAAGATTGCATCTAAAGTAGTATCCTGCCTTTCCCCTAAGTTTGAATCTTCAGGCTTTTCTTCTTGGACTTTACATTTGTTTATTCTTAAGTCTTTGTTTCCTCATTACAGAAGAATCTTTTATTTCACCATTAATGCCTATGAATCATTTATAGTTCATGCTCTTAGCCATATTTACTGGGGGGGGGGGCATGGAACATTACTTCATGGCCTGAAATTATAATTTGAAATCATTAGATTTGCTAATCTGCCTATGTAATAAAGCATGCCTCTCTAGCTGAGGTAGTTCATACAATTATTGTTATCATAGAACATGTGCTTGAAAAAGGAAGTGAGATGTAATTAGCTTTTGTCATTAATTTCAGAACATGCTCAGCCTCAGCAGTAACAAAATCTAGGAAGTATTTGTGTTGGACCTTCTCTGTGACTATATGAGTATCATATTAACTACTTCATCTTCCAACTTTCAATGAAGTATGGTGGGATTATGTCAGAAGCTGAATATTATGTATAATTGAAGCGTGTGCAGTGTATATTTGGTAGTAACTGGAAGAAAAAAGTTAAGTGACAAAGCAGATTAGGTTAAATCAAATCATAATAAAGAATAAACTGACAAAGGAGATGAATAAAGATACAGAATTAAGGCTGCAATCCTCTGGTCTTGGAGATTCCACATCTAGAATACTTTGGAATTCTGCACCCAAAGTTAGAGAGAAGGCTCTGTCTTTAAAGGGGAAAATCTGATTTGGAAAAACAGTCCTCTGTTCTTCCTTCTCCCTTGCCGTCAGGTCAATGTCAGCCACCAATTGTGCAAGTTCTCCCACTTAAAAAGATGAGAGAGGCCTGTAATTTTCATCATAGGTATACCTCAACTATGAGAGACAAAATGAGAAAAAAAATCCAGAAAATCACATTGTCTGATTTTTAAAGAATTTATTTGCAAATCATGGTGGAAAATAAGTATTTGGTCACCTACAAACAAGCAAGATGTCTGGTCTCACAGACCTGTAACTACTTCTTTAAGAGGCTCCTCTGTCCTCCACTCGTTACCTGTAGTAATGGCACCTGTTTGACCTTGTTATCAGTATAAAAGACACCTGTCCACAACCTCAAACAGTCACACTCCAAACTTCACTATGGCCAAGACCAAAGAGCTGTTGAAGGACACCAGAAACAAAATTGTAGACCTGCACCAGGCTGGGAAGACTGAATCTGCAATAGGCAAGCAGCTTGGTGTGAAGAAATCAACTGTGGGAGCAATAATTAGAAAATGGAAGACATACAAGACCACTGATAATCTCCCTCAATCTGGGGCTCCACGCAAGATCTCACCCTGTGGGGTCAAAATGATCACAAGAATGGTGAGCAAAAATCCCAGAACCACATGGGGGGCCTAGTGAATGACCTGCAGAGAGCTGGGACCAAAGTAGCAAAGGCTACCATCAGTAACACACTACGCCTCCAGGGACTCAAATCCTGCAGTGCCAGATGTGTCCCCCTGCTTAAGCTAGTACATGTCCGGGCCCGTCTGAAGTTTGCTAGAGAGCATTTGGATGATCCAGAAGAGGATTGGGAGAATGTCATATGGTCAGATGAAACCAAAGTAGAATGTTTTGGTCTAAACTCAACTCGTCATGTTTGGAGGAGAGAGAATCCTGAGTTGCATCCAAAGAACACCATACCTACTGTGAAGCATGGGGGTGGAAACATCATGCTTTGGGGCTGTGCTTCTGCAAAGGGACCAGGATGACTGATCTGTGTAAAGGAAAGAATGAATGGGGCCATGTATCGTGAGATTTTGAGTGTACACCTCCTTCCATCAGCAAGGGCATTGAAGATGAAATGTGGCTGGGTCTTTCAGCATGACAATGATCCCAAACACACTGCCTGGGCAATGAAGGAGTGGCTTTGTAAGAAGCATTTCAAGGTCCTGGAGTGGCCTAGCCAGTCTCCAGATCTCAACCCCATGGAAAACCTTTGGAGGGAGTTGAAAGTCCGTGTTGCCCAGCGACAGCCCCAAAACATCACTGCTCTAGAGGAGATCTGCATGGAGGAATGGGCCAAAATACCAGCAACAGTGTGTGAAAACCTTGTGAAGACTTACAGAAAATGTTTGACCTCTGTCATTGCCAACAAAGGATATATAACAAAGTATTGAGATGAACTTTTGATATTGACCAAATACTTATTTTCACCATGATTTGCAAATAAATTCTTTAAAAATCAGACAATGTGATTTTCTGGATTTTCCCCCCCATTTTGTCTCTCATAGTTTCATCATATACCTATGATGAAAATTACAGGCCTCTCTCATCTTTTTAAGTGGGAGAACTTGCACAATTGGTGGCTGACTAAATACTTTTTTGCCCCACTGTCTGCACCCAAAGTTAGAGAGAAGGCTCTGTCTTTAAAGGGGAAAATCTGATTTGGAAAAACAGTCCTCTGTTCTTCCTTCTCTCTTGCCCTCAGGTCAATTTTCTTGACATGTTGAAGGAGAAAAAACTAGGAAAGCTGGAGGCTGCTGTGAACAGCCACTGTATATACTGCTTTATGAATTTTTCAGAACTTTATTGGTTTTTCCTTTATTTTATTTATCAGTGACAATATTTTCATATGGTATGAAAGCAACACTCTCCTCCTCCTCCTCCTCTTAGGGAAACCATCCACTTAGGATCAAGCCTAGAAAGTGATTTGCTGCTGGACTGTGCAGAACATCAGATTGAAGTCTCTAAAGGCCTCCATGGTTGCCACACTTTCTAAGGAAAAGAAGTGGCTGCTTCAAAGAGCTGCAGGCAGATGTGATGCCCAGGCCCCTGTACACTCCACAAAAGTGGGGTGCCCTGGATCTCCCTAATGCACAGTCCCTTGACCAAAACTAAAAATGGGATTCAGTAGATGAGTTACAGGAAAGGAGTTTTCCTGCACCTAGAAAAGGTCTATTTTGTCATATTACATACATACCAGCCCATCGTACTCTTCCTTTTCAAGGTAAGAATTGTTCCACAAAGTGCAGAAAAAGGGTAGAAAATAGTAAGCCAAAGAAACTAAGCCATGAGATGAGAAAAAGAAACAGAAACACAACTAAAACTAGTTTGCACCAACACCATTCACTCTATCTCTCTCGTTCTCCATACCTTTCTATCTTTGCGAACCATCCTTGCTTCCATGTACATGCAGTTTCATGCATTGCCTTTTGTTCTTTAAACTTCTCTCCTTGCTCTTTTGGAGGATCTCATCAACTCCATCCAAACATGACTCGACCCATTCATTTCTCCATCATACATTTGTTCTGTGTTCCTCATTTGTTCTCTCTATATAACTAAACCACCTCAATGCATTTCTTTCATATTGGCCACTCACTTTTTATTTTAATCCACATCCATTGGGCACCATTCATTCTGAACTCTATCTTTTCTTGTTTTACCACACACATTTCTTCAGTTCCCCATTCCCACTGCATTCAGTGTAGCTTTATGCTTCTCCTGACATACTCAAGTTTCATTGCTATATAACAAAATGGGTAGCAAAGCCTGTTCTGCTTTTTTCAACAGATATTCACAACATACTACCCACTAACTTTCTACCAGTCTTCACACATCTTAAAATGTCTCCATCCATTGCCTCATCTTTAGTTAATATTCTACCATGCTCTACTTGCTGTAGGTTTTCATCATTTGTGTATAACTTCAGTCACTCCATTTTCTTTGTCAAATACAACAATCTTGGTGTACTGCTATTGTGGAAGATATTTGTTCTGGCAAAGAGCTTCAGTGGTATGCACCAATTTTCTTTGTGCTTTCCTGTATAGTTCATAATTTTATATTCTTGTGTGTAGTATGGCTTGGTAAGGCCTTAGATTTTTAAACACAAGCCTCTGAGCTTCTCCCTTTCTTCCCCCCATTAGTTGTTTCTCCCACTTAGCTGTTTTCTCATTTTCTGATGCAACCTAACTCAAAAATATTATTTCTTTCAACATCGGGCTACCTGTAACAGGAAGAGTTTGATGGACTCATACTGTCTAACATAAACTTTTGATAGCTGATATGTAAGAAGTATAAACAATCCATGTGCTTAATTAGAAGTATGAGTAATTGCAATAATATACTATACAAGCTTGGAAAATCTTCCTGAGAATGAGCTTTGGTGTAGATCTGATTCCTGGGAAAGGTGATGCACACCAGCTGGTATATCTGGGGAATGTACACTCTGAAGGATCTTGAGATTCAGTTATATATTTGCATTCCTCCATAGAATGCTATCATTTTTTGGTTTTGTTGTTTTGCCTGAATATTTCCTGTCTATATTACCCTTGATAGTTAAAGTAGTTATTCTTATAATTTGCTTTGCTCAGTACGCCATTTCAACTTTTAATCCATTGGTGTCTTCATTGTCTTCAAATCCACAAACCTATTGCCCACACTTTACTACAGCAAAACACTTGGTCTTTGATATACTAACTGGCAGATTGACATTCCTTGTTGCATCACATTATCATGTAATTCTGGATTGCATAATCACATAATTCTGGATCGGGAGGCCTATACTCAGTCAGTCATGCCCTGGATACCTCCCAAATGGATTACTATAATGCACTTTACATGGGGCTGCCCTTGAAGAGTATCCAGAAGCTTCAGCTGGTGCAAAATGTGGCAGCGTGGGCAATTATGTGTGCTTCTAGAACTGTACATGTTACATCTCTACTCTGCAAGCTGCATTGTTTGCCAGTTTGCTTCCAGGTCCAATTAGAGGTGCTAGTTATGACCTTTAAAGCCCTACATGGCCTGCAACCAGGTTATCTGAGGGACCGCCTCTCCCCAATTACCTCTACTCATCCATCAAGTCTGGCAGCAAGGGCATGTTGCGGGTCCCATTGGCCAAGGAGCTTCATTTGGTGGCACCCAGGAGGAGAGCCTTTTCTGCTGTGGTATCCACCCTTTGAAACATCATCCCCCCCTGAGGTGAGATTGGTCCCAACCCTATTGGCCTTCCAAAAGGCCCTGGGGATTCCATGGAAGTGTGGAGCCCTTAAATGGCTATATTGTATGTAAGTTTAGAATGTACTCTCCCCTGTCTTTTTGTTATTACAGGCTTTAACTATTTTAACTTTATTTAGTGGTTTTGTTTTAATTATGTTGATTGTTTGGCATGTGTTTTTATTTGTGTGCACTGCCCAGAGTCACAAGTGTGAGATAGGCAGCTATATAAATTTAATAAATAAATAATCTATCTAATATTCACTGCAAATCATTCAGAGGTTCAGCCAACAACACAGTACTATCTGTATACAAAAATATATCTACATTCTTACATTCCTAACCAACACACCTCCCCAAAAACATTCCTTATATCTTTGTTCATAACCATTAAATTACTAAGGGGCAGTACACAACCTTGTCTTACGCCTGGTTGAGCACTGACCCATTTGCTAAGCATTTCATTTATTCTCACGTATACGTTATTTCCATCATATACTGTTCTTATTATCTTCAGCGATCTACCTTCACTATACCTTCACACAAAACATTCCATAATTTAAGCCTATTCATGTGGTCATGTCAGGTTCAGCCCAAAGAACTCCATGAGACAGTACAGGTATAGTTCAATAGCATTTAATAGCTTACACCCACAAGCAGAATCTTGCCAGACTGAACCTAAACTTCCCAAGTCAGCAAGCAAACATTGCAAATTCCTTAGGGTGGTGCCAGTCTCATCCTCTTAACTTTCCCACACTCTTGCTGGGGGCTAAGGAAATGCTTATCTCCCTGAGCACAGCCTTCACCAAACCATTCCATCACAGGTCATATGCTTTCCCTAAATTAGCCTTTCCCAAGTGGAGGAACCCTTGAAATAATTTTCAGGTTTCAGGGAACCCCTGCATAAAAATTGCAAATTATACAATTACACTTTGTGTAGAGGAACAAAAATCGCTTTATTTCAATCCTCAGGCGTATTTGATACATCGTGATAAACAATGTGCATAGCCAATCCATAAATAAGCCTCACCCATATATTACCATTTGCCCTGTCCATGGTCTATACCTGCAGTCTTACTATTTTTCAACATTCTCATAGCAATGACTTTCTTTTCCTACATATAATCTTGGACATTAACACTTACAGCATTCATTTCAATTCTAGCATATTACTATAATTCTTGTATAAATAATCATGTTTACTTTTAATTCCATTCATTCTGCTGGAGGCTCCTTGTTTAGCCCTCTCCATACCCTTCCAAAGTAATATTTCCATCCAATTTCTTTTGCATTTTCTGTGCTTCTGTTAGTCTTAAATTCCTTGCTCTTTTTTACATTCTTTGCATCTCTCTTTTTCGTTCTATACACATTGTAGATCACCTTTCCCTCATCCTCATTTTTACAGCAGTCATTCTCTTATAGATTGCAGACTCTGTAGGCCTTGTCTGCACTCACTTGGTCATTCTACCAAGCATCCTTTTTCATACTTCCCAGTAGCATAGCTCCACACACTTCGGTAGGACTCCAAAACAATTCTTTTCACTCTGTACCAAGCAGCTTCCATACCCTCCTTCCTGACATCCGCATTTTCATTTATCTGTCTTCTAAGACATTTTGTACAGGACTTGCATTTTTTAATTCCCTACAAGCCATTTTACTTCAACCCTAGTTTCTTTCACTTCTTTCTATTTTTCCAAGTCCATTTTTTTCTCCCAAGATCCCTTCTTGATTCTATCAAATAGTGATCAATCCCATATTCAGGATCTCTAATCATTCTTGTACCTTTCCTAAATTATTTCACCCTTTTATCATAACTATTAAACGAATAGTGGTTTTTGATTCATTACATTTCCATGGTATAGATAAATGATTAATCCGTATCTCTGATATAAAGAAAACTTTTTCTAAGCAGTTGCTTATCAGTCACCATTCTCATTCATTCTTGGCTCTCCAATAATCATATTTTCTGTATTCTTTCATCTTGTTCCCTGGGTCTCATTTATTCAGAATGTGAAACACGTTTTCCCCAAAAGTCATCCCTGGTTCTTCCATTATCATCTTTTATTCCAGTGTAACATGCAACAATCACCAAGCTATGGATTCCTACTTTCATACATACCCACAAACACAACTTCACAAGATTAGGCCATCTTCATTCAAATCTATCAAATCTTTGAATGTTTCTTGGCAAAAATACAGACCCATTATCCTTTTTCATGGGCTCAAACCCTTTTAAAGGGCAGCTTCTGGCTTTTAGTTCCTTTGTTCTGTTTCAATCACCATTACCTTTTGATTAGACTGAGAAATTTTGAGTTGAAGATGGAGGAAAAACAGAGGCTTTGGACACAATTATTCATATGATTATGGGTGTACACGTGACTTTTGTTTTCAAGAACTGCTTAGTGGTGAAGTAAAATTGACTCACTAAAAGGATCTGTCCTTCCATAGTTACATCTCAGCTTGCTCAAGGTGGCTGTTTATTTCATTTCTGAGGAAAATGGGAGTGCTTCAGCTCAAAGCAACTCTAGACAAAACCAAGCATAGAAAGGCTTTCCAGTGGCTTAGAAAGGACAACCAAAGAGTGATTATTATTAGTTTATAGCTTTATTAAAAATGCATTTGATTAGTATACTCTTGCAGAGACACAGCACTATTTAGTTTCTTCTACCATAGGTTTCCTACCGGCAAGTGGACAGATTAATGATGGGCTACGTGATTCCCTGCCGTACAGAATTATGCGGTTATCCTAATTATAGTGAGATTCCTTTTGGTCCAATAACAAACAGCTATTCTTATTTTTACTATTAGGAAGAGAGTGTTATAAAATTGCTGTGCTAGTCTCCAAGTGGCCCTGGATATCCCCTTGTCTCTGCGGAATGGGATCAGCTTATAGATGATGCTCCACTTCCAACCATTTAATGTCTCAAGTTCGCATAGAACTCAGTCTAAAATTAATATAACAAAAGAAGGGTTTAATCAGAAAATCACAATTTCAAAAATTCAGATTCTTGTGAAAATTAAAAATCTGACTTATGCTTAGGTTTTAGCTATACTTCAAGAAACAAATGTATTATTATCACATTTTCACTACCAGACCCTAAACTTCTCCTCTAAAGTCCCTGAATCCTGCAGTATTATTTTCAGCGAAGATGGGTGAACTTTCACAGATAAATCTGGCTATATTATATATTTTTATTAGCCTCCTACGTTCATCATGGAGCTGTTGAGCTATCTTAGTTTCTCTCTATTAAACACCTCCATTCAGTACTTTTCTCTGATGATCTTCATAAAAGTTTATCTTCCCCAAGAATTCTACATTTCCCAGACTACTGATTTCATGTACATTAAGGAAAATTTACACAAAGAATAACATTGCACAGAGTTCAAAAATGTATGTTTTTTCCATGAACATCATCACAAGCTATATATTTCAAGTATTTTTTTTTAATATGTCCTTGAAAAATTATTGGTCTCTCTTATCTGTCTTGCATCTGCTGCGCTATATTACCTAGACTTGGGAGAAAATGTAAGAAGTACACCTCCTTCAAATCAAGCTTGGCTCCTGATGACTTCAAGTTTGTATCCATGTAATTGTTTTAACAACAGTATGGAAGTAATTTGTCACTGTCATTGTCTTTTTGACAAGCTCTGATATTCTCTGGTACACTCCTATTCAAGTGCTAACAGATCCGATCCTGCTTAGCTTCTGAGTCCGGACACCAGGTATTGCCACCTGCTAAGATGCTGGAAGAAATATGCATTGGTTTAGCTGAGTGAAAATCCTTGGTAAACCTTCTGTTGTTACAGAAGATGAAGTGGAACTAGAGCTCACATTGTCTGTACTGTGCTGGTAATGAAAATAAATGGGCGGGATGTCCTTAAGGATTGGGAAACTAAGCTACACAAGTGTTAGTTCCAGCTCATTATATGTGCTTACCAGCTACATCAATAATAAACTCATATCTCCTTAAAATTGGTTTTCCATGTTATATTATGCTCTTTGGCTCCTCTTTCTATAAAAGATTTTATTGTCTCTAGAACATGGATACTTTTGATTCCAGTGCTACTACAGTTACATGTACTCCATGCTGAGATACATTTCCAGATAAATCAGATTTGAAAAGCTGATATCTGTCATCAATGTCATAGTTTCTATGGTTCTGCATATTTTTTGATGCTGCAGTTTGGGTCAAACACATGAATGGAGCAGGGGTCTCAAACTCTAATTGACACAGGAACCACACAAGGGCTTGTCCATTAGCCGGAAGGCCACAATGCTAAACCCTTTTCTCACATTTATACAAAAGCCTCTAGTGAGTCAAAAATGCAGAAAATGAAGAGTATCCCAGTATGCTATTAAAAATATTAAACATAAACCACCACCCCCAACCCTACCCTAAGCTAACCATATACTCTTGGTATGAAATCTGTAGCTAAGCTAGTTAGGGATCCTTTCTTTAATTCATAGTCTTGACACATGCTCACATTCAGAGGCACATTTGTTTAAATGTACTAAACAAAGCACACTTTTGGACTGGATACATGAGCATGGGTGAGCTTAAAGAAGTTCATCTATCTATTTATCCTAAACATGAATGAATTTGCTACACCTCTCTGCGTTTCCATTTCATTTTTCATCAGTCTCTTCTTCATCACCAATTTTGGGGAAGATTACAAGAGGGCCCTTTTATTTCAGAGAGATTTCCTTATTTCTTGCCTGGTGAGAAGTGCACGCCATTTCCATACAAGGTCTTTTGTGTATACTGACATCTGCAGAAGCTTTTTTACTGTTCTTTCTAAAAAACAAAACAAAACTAGTTCTTTGTGCGATGATATCAACGGAAAGCTTAAAGGAAGAAGGAATAAATGTCACTCCAAGATATTTGAACTGGATGGTTAGGTGAGCTCTGCTAATTAATGTTGTCTTCTTACAATATTATTTTTTGTTATTTATGACCTTGAGCATTATGATTTGGCTTGGTAAATTGTTGTTTTTCACTTTGCATGGTTCCCAGAGTCACTTTTGTGAGGTGGACGATGGAAGGAAGGAAGGAAGGAAGGAAGGAAGGAAGGAAGGAAGGAAGGAAGGAAGGAAGGAAGGAAGGAAGGAAGTTATTCCCAAGTCAGTACTGTTTATTTATTTGTCACATTTATATAGCCACCTATCTCATACCAAGTGGCTCTATATATGTGACTATATTTCCCAAGGAATTGGTGATGGTGGTAGAGGCATCATGAATGGGTAGGATTGGGTCAGCTGTGTGTGAGGGCTTATGCCTCCAGTTTACTTTGCACACGGGTTCCTTAGTGTTGCAGGGCAGGCCAATTCAGTGGCTAAGTAACAATGCTGCAGGAATAGGAGCATAAAAGGTGACAATCAGATGCAGTTGGTTTTTTTAAGACCAAGAAAACAGCTGCCTTATTGGCATGGAAAATGTTTGTATGGAGTAAGGGGAAGAGAAGTCTAGCTTTCTCCTATTCCCCTGCTTTTGCAAACAAAATTTAACATCCAATTCCCATGAACCCAACAGAACCAGTTAGACACCCCCCTCCCCCATTGCTGACTTATTAAGGATTGTTGTTGTTGTTGTTTAGTCGTTAAGTCGTGTCCGACTCTTCGTGACCCCATGAACCATATTGCGCCAGGCCTTCCTGTCCTTCACTGCCTCCCTGAGTTTGCTCAGTTTCATGCTCATTGCTTCAGTGATGCTATCTAACCATCTCATCCTCTGCCGTCCTCTTCTCCTTTTGCCTTCAATCTTTCCCAGCATCAGGGTCTTCTCCAAAGAGATCTCTCTTCGCATTAGGTGACCAAAGTATCTGAGCTTGAGCTTCATTATCGATCCTTCCAATGAGCAATCAGGGTTGATTTCCTTTAAGATTGACTGGTTTGACCTCCTAGCAGTCCAGGGGACTCTCAAGAGTCTTCTCCAGCACCACAGTTCAAAGACATCAATTCTTCGGCGCTCGGCCTATTTAATGGTCCAGCTCTCACAGCCATACATTACTACTGGAAAAACCATAGCTTTGACTATGCGGATCTTTGTCGGCAAGGTGACGTCTCTGCTTTTTAATATGCTATCTAGGCTTGCCATAGCTTTCCTCCCAAGGAGCAAGCGTCTTTTAATTTCATGGCTGCAGTCTCCGTCTGCGGTGATCTTGGAGCCCAAATAAATGAAGTCTGTTACTGCTTCCATTTCTACCCCTTCTATTTGCCAGGAATTGATGGGTCCAGATGCCATGATCTTAGTTTTTTTAATGTTGAGTTTCAAGCCAGCTTTTGCACTCTCCTCTTTCACCCTCATCAAGAGGCTCTTTAGTTCTTCTTCACTTTCTGCCATTAGGGTGGTATCGTCCGCATATCTGAGGTTGTTGATGATTCTCCCTGCAATCTTAATTCCGGCTTGTGATTCTTCCAGCTTGGCATTTCTCATGATGTACTCTGCATATAGGTTAAATAAGCAGGGTGACAGTATACAGCCTTGTCGTACACCTTTCCCTATTTTGAACCAATCGGTTGTTCCATGACCGGTTCTAACTGTTGCTTCTTGGCCCGCATACAGATTTCTCAGGAGATAGGTAAGGTGGTCTGGTATTCCCATCTCTTTAAGAATTTGCCAGAGTTTGTTGTGATCCACACAATCAAAGGCTTTTGCATAGTCAATGAAGCAGAAGTAGATATTTTTCTGGAACTCTCGTGCTTTCTCCATGATCCAGCGAATGTTGGCGATTTGATCTCTAGTTCCTCTGCCTCTTCGAAACCCAGCTTGTACATCCGGTAGTTCTCGGTTCATGTATTGCTGAAGCCTATCTTGTAGGATTTTGAGCATAACCTTGCTAGCATGTGAAATGAGTGCAATTGTGCGATAGTTTGAGCATTCTTTGGCGTTGCCCTTCTTTGGAATTGGAACGTAAACTGACCTTTTCCAATCCCGTGGCCACTGTTGCGTTTTCCAAACTTGCTGGCATATTGAGTGCAGCACTTTAACACCATCATCTTTTAGTATTTTAAATAACTCAGCTGGAATCCTGTCATCTCCACTAGCTTTGTTGTTAGCAATGCTTCCTAAGGCCCACTTGACTTCACTCTCTAGGATGTCTGGCTCAAGGTCAGTGATCACACCAGCGTGGACATCAGGGACATTAAGAT
Organism: Python bivittatus; assembly: GCF_059951505.1. Lineage (NCBI taxonomy): Eukaryota > Metazoa > Chordata > Lepidosauria > Squamata > Pythonidae > Python > Python bivittatus. Next base: position 105,115,119 of record NW_028277075.1, read on the forward strand.
CTTTCTTGTATAGTTCTTCTGTGTATTCTTGCCACCTCTTCTTAATCTCTTCTGCTTCTGTTAGGTCCCTGCCTTTTTGTCCTTTATCATGCCCATCTTTGCACTAAACGTTCCTTTCATATCTCCAATTTTCTTGTAGAGATCTCTAGTCTTCCCCATTCTATTGTTTTCCTCAATTTCTTTGCATTGTTCATTTAAGAAAGCCTTCTTATCTCTCCTTGCTATTCTCTGGAAATCTGCATTCAGTTGCTTATATCTTTCCCTTTCACCCTTGCTTTTCGCATTCCTTCTTTCCACAGCTATTTGTAAAGCCTCATCAGACAGCCATTTTGCTTTCTTGCATTTCTTTTTCTTTGGGATGGTTTTAGTTGCTGCCTCCTGTACAATGTTACGGACCTCCGTCCATAGTTCTTCAGGCACTCTGTCTACCAAATCTAATCCTCTAAATCTATTCATCACCTTCACTGTGTACTCACAAGGAATATGATCTAAGTCATACCTGAGTGGTCTAGTGGTTTTCCCTACATTCTTCAATTTAAGCCTAAATTTTGCAGTAAGAAGCTCATGATCTGAGCCACAGTCAGCTCCTGGTCTTGTTTTTGCTGTCTGTATAGAGCTTCTCCATCTTTGGCTGCAAAGTATATAATCAATCTGGTTTCGGTATTGACCATCTGGTGATGTCCATGTGTAGAGTTGTCTCTTGTGTTGTTGGAAAAGAGTGTTTGCTATGACTAGCTTGTTCTCTTGACAGAACTCTATTAGCCTTTGCCCTGCTTCATTTTGTACTCCAAGGCCAAATTTGCCTGTTGCTCCGATTACTCCTTGACTTCCTACTTTAGCATTCCAATCCCCTATGATGAAAAGGACATCTTTTTTTGGTGCTAGTTCTAGAAGGTGTTGTAGGTCTTCATAGAAGCGGTCAACTTCAGCTTCTTCAGCATCAGTGGTTGGGGCATAGACTTGGATGACTGTGATATTGAATGGTTTGCCTTGGATACGCACTGAGATCATTCTGTCGTTTTTGAGGTTGTACCCCATTACTGCCTTTCCCACTCTCTTATTGACTATGAGTGCAACTCCATTTCTTCTAAGGGTTTCTTGCCCACAGTAGTAGATATAATGGTCACCCGAATTAAATTCACCCATTCCCGTCCATTTCAGTTCGCTGATTCCCAAGATGTCGATGTTCAATCTTGTCATCTCATGTTTGACCACATCCAGCTTGCCTTGGTTCATAGATCTTACATTCCAGGTACCTATACAATATTGTTCTTTACAGCATCGGACCTTCTTTTCGCTTCCAGATACATCCACAGCTGAACGTCCTTTCGGCTTTGGCCCAGCCGCTTCACTCTTTCTGGAGCTACTTGGAATTGCCCTCCGCTCTTCCCCAGTAGCATATTGGACACCTTCCGACCTGAGGGGCTCATCTTCCGGCATCATATCTTTTAGCCTTTTAACATTGTCCATGGGGTTTTCTTGGCAAGGATACTGGAGTGGGTTGCCATTTCCTTCTCCAGTGGACCACATTTTGTCAGAACTCTCTGTCATGACCTGTCCATCTTGGGTGGCCCTGCACGGTATAGCTCATGGCTTCACTGAGTTACGCAAGCCCCTTCGCCACGACAAGGCAGTGATCCATGAAGGGGATTAAGGATTGTAGCCATGAGCTATGAGTTTGAGATCCCTGAGATAGAAGGGTCCTTGAAAATGAATTCAAGAGAGTCATGTGGTCCTGAAGTCCCATGACTGCATGCCATTCCTACATTCCTCCAAAACTGTATTCCTGGCTATGTCCTGTTATGAGAAGACAAAGAAAAGCTGTGAAGCTTCATTTACATTTCTTCTTTTAATTTTAATAGTATGGATAGTCCTGGATAACTAATCTTCAGCAAAACAAAAGTGTCTTTATAGTTATTTAAGCAACTCTGAATAAGCCATGTCAGGTTTCTGATATACATAAAACTCCTATTGTTAAAAAGAAACAAAAGCCAAATAAAGCTTGTTTGGTCTGTAACAACTAACAGTCTAGCTGTAAATTCATGTATATAATTGTAATCTTTTTCTTTTCTGTATCTTCTACTTCTTTCAGTTTGTATTAGTTTTTACTCTTGTAATTGTAATCTTTAATAAAATTCATATATATATATATATGTATATATATGTATATACATATGTATATACATATGAATTTGAATACATATGAAGTACATATGAATATATGTATGTATGTATGTATGTATGTATGTATGTGTATATATATAGTATTTTATTAAAGATTACAATTACAACAGTAAAAACTAATACAAAATGGAAAAAGTAGAAGATGTAGAAAAGAAAGAAAAAAGGAAAAAAGAGAAAGAAAAAAGAAAGAAAAAAATTAAGAATATTGTAAAGAAAAAGAAAAGAAATATATAAAGAAGTGACTTCCCACCCTTATCTCAGCAAGGATAAACAATTTCAGTACTTAAGTAACTTAACTAAGCATTTTCCCATGGAAAGGATTCTTCATAATTAATTCCAAAATCTTACTTAAATTTATCTGTACCCTTACTACATTTATAGCTTTCCAAAATCAAAGTTTTAATCAACCTTTTATTGTTTATTCCACCCCCCCATTTTTTTAAAGTTCTTAAACTTGTATTTAAAACTTTTTTTGCTGAGAATTGAAGGAAACTCACTCAGTGTTGTAAAACTTGTTGATCCAAAGGTTCCTAATAGCTGAAAAGCAGTTAACAAGCAATTTCTGAAAGTGATTAGAAAAGGAAGTATGCAAACCCAGTGTCCTCTCAAAGGTGCCAACTGTCAGGTTCGGTCAGCACGAGGTTTCAGGGAAGCACGGGGCTGCAGGGAAGCTCGCAGCCAGACCACGCGGAATCCACCGGCGGTAGCTAGCGGGGAAAAGAGGAACCGAAAGCGCCGCTAATTAACGAGCCACCTGCGGCCAGCTAAACAGGAAAACCGCAGCGGAAGCTTTTAACTATGAACTGATAACGGCGCGAGCATGCAAGGAACGGGGCCGCAGGGCAGCGAAACAAGATCGCAACGCAGCACAGAACCCGCGGGTCTGCACGTAGCAGGGAGGGACCAACCCAGCCGGAGGGGGACTGGCAATCAAGGACAATGGACTCTGACCGACCCTGCCATCAGGAACGATCAAGGGGGACATTGGGGGGCCTAATAGTCCACAGCTGCAACGCGATCACGAGGCGGGAAAAAGCGCGGGAAGGGGGGAATATAACAAGTGATGCAATTGTACCAAGCCAGTCCTGGCTTTGCTTGTGACTACTACGTTACGCATGAGTAAACCTTCTTTGTGAACCACACGTGTCACGAGAGTTTCTCTGTCGAACGGGGCAAATCTTACATAAAGCCAGGACTCACCGTCAGCGCTACCCGGTACCACCGAGGAGCGTTTTCTTTCTCAATACAGGCATGACCAGCGACGAGGAATCCGTGGGTCAGCTGGAGCGTGAGGAATCCAGGCTCGCGGAAGGGCGGTCGGAGCCACCCGGGAGCGACGGAGCAGCGGCCAGGGCCGGGCGCCCTCCATCCGAGCGGTGGTCGATGGGCGTGAACCAAGGACCAGACGGTTCAGGCGTTACGATGACCCGGGGTTCGGGGTTCCGGAACCGTGAGTGGAGCGAGAAATTCGCCCGACTAAAGGAGAGAGTCGAGCGACGCCTAGACGCCGTGGAGGCGATGCTCCAGACCCTACTACAGAGAGTGGGACCACCGGCGGTGAACGAGGAGGCGAGCGACAGGGGGGGCGGTCCGGCACCCCCGACGGCACCACCCACGGCGCCCCGGTCGGAGGACCAACGGGCGGCAGACGCCCTGAGACTTCGAGGTATCACTGGGAAGTTCTCAGGGGACCCCGAACAGCTGCCGCACTTTCTGACGCACGTCAGGGGGTTCATGCGGAGGGGTGGTCACCTATTCGCTAGAGACGAGGACAGGGTATCCTACGTGGCCAAGCTGCTAGATGGCCAAGCAGCCAGCTGGGTGATCGGGCTGTACGATGCCAACGCGGCGGAACTGCGGAGTTTCCCGGACTTCATGCAGGCGCTCCGGGACAGATTCGAGGACACATTGAGCGCCAAGCGGGCGGAGGACGACATCCTACAGTTCAGACAGCGGGGCAAATCGGTATCGGAATATGCCCTGGAGTTCCGGAGGTTGGCCGAGAAGCTCGCTGACTGGCCGGAGTCCCTGAAGGTGAAGTATTTTAAGAGGGGACTCAACCCAGAGATCCTGGAACGGGCACTGGGGCGGGACGACCCGTCCACAGTGAAGGATTGGATCTGGCTGGCCGGAACGGCGGAATCGGCGTGGCAGCAGATCCAACAGAGCACAAGACGACGGGACCAGACGAGGGACCAGCCAAGGGAGAGGACCCCCGAGGAGAGGCGGAGCGGTCGACGGCAGTCCACCGGGAGGCGAGAGGCGACCAGACCCCCGAATCTGTGTTTCCGATGCGGAGGCAGAGGCCACCGAGCGGCGCAGTGCCCGATGGAGCGGGAAGGCGCCCCACCACGGCCCGAAGTCAAAACCCCGCGTGCGAACGGGAAAAGGACCGGTGACCGACCGCGGAAGGGGGCAGTGGCGGCGGTGACCGAGAAAGGACGCGGGGGGTGGTCGACCCCGGAGACAGCATCCTCCGGAGAGGACTCGGAGCCGGCGGGAAACGAGGCGCGCTCGCACTGAACAGCGTCCCAGTGCGAGCAGGGGAGTCGAGGCGCGCGGACCCAATAGGAGACGAGGACTGCCCACCGTTCCGGGTGAGGATACACGTCCGGGGGTGTAGCTCCGGAGGTGAGGCGCAGCTACGGGCGCTACTGGACTCGGGCTGCACCCACTGCTTGATGCACCCAGCGGTGGTCTCGGGGCTCGGGCTACAGCTGAGGCGCCTCCGGGAGCCCATTTCATTCAGCCAGCTAGATGGCACGCTGGCAGGGGGGGGGCCAGCTCAGTATTACACCGAGCCGGTCCAGATGACGATCGGGAGTCACCGGGAAGAACTGAGGTTTGTGGTGGTCCCGGTGGCCGACTACGCGGTGGTACTCGGCTTGGCATGGCTGCGGCGGCGGAATCCACGAGTCGACTGGACGGCGGAGGCAGTGCGGTTCGGGGTCGACAGACCGGCGAGGGGCGAGAGCAGAGGGGACCGAGCCGTGGAGACGGAGGCAGCCGCAACCACCGGCGGACAAGCGGAGGGTCCGGGACACCGGGAGACGGGGCGAGAGCAGATGGGGCCCGAGACCCGGGCGGCAACAGCAGCAGCAGCAGCGCCGGGACCCCGGAGACCCGCCATGATCCCGAGGCGAGGGGAGGCAGCGGCGACTGGCGAGGCGACCGCAAAGCGAGGGGCCGGACCCGGGGAACCCCCGACGGGCGGCGGAATCCCGAGGCAGTATCGAGACCTGGCGGCAGCGTTCGGGGAGAAGGAGTCCGACCAGCTCCCACCACACCGGCCCAGTGATTGCGCCATCGAGCTAGAGCCAGGAGCGACCCTGCCTAAGCCGAAAATGTACTCCCTGTTGAGGAGGGAGATGGGGGCCCTGCGCGAGTTCATAGACAAGAACCTAGCGCGGGGATTCATCCAACCCGCGAAGTCACCATTAGCGGCCCCGGTGTTATTCTGGGAGAAGAAGGATGGCTCGCTCCGTATGTGCGTAGGCTACAGGGGGCTGAACGCAATCAGCACGGAGTACAGATACCCCCTCCCCCTGATGAAGGACTTGATGTCGCATCTGTCGAAGGGGAGGGTGTTCACAAAACTGGACTTGCGCGAAGCCTACTTCAGAGTCAGGATCCGCGCAAAAGTTGAGTGGAAGACGGCGTTCAACACCCCACTCGGAAGCTACCAGTTTTCCGTGATGCCGTTCGGATTAAAAGGGGCCCCGGGGGTATTTATGCAGCTAATAAATGAGGTGCTGCACGACCTACTCTACCGGGGCGTCCTGGTCTACCTGGACGACATCCTCATCTACACCGGGACCCTGGCGGAGCACGTGAGCCTGGTGCGCACGGTGCTCCAGAGACTGCTGAAGGCACAGCTGTACGCAAAGCTCTCGAAATGCGAGTTCCATCGAGAGCAACTAGACTACCTCGGCTACCGAATATCCAGCCGGGGAATTGAGATGGACCCGGCGAAAGTAAGGGATGTCCTGGGCTGGGAAGCGCCGCGAACCCGGAGGCAACTCCAAAGCTTCCTAGGGTTTGCGAACTTCTATCGTCAGTTCATCCCGAACTTCGCCCAAATCGCCCTTCCCCTAACCGACCTGCTAAAAACCAAGGGCACTGGGAAACCCCCCAAGCCCAGCATGGCACTCGCGTGGACTGCAGAATGCCAGGGGGCGTTTGAGGAACTAAAACGGCGGTTCACTGCGGAGCCGATCCTGCGCCATCCCGACCCAGACCGGCGGTTTATAATCCAAGTGGATGCATCAGACGTGGCAACAGGAGCAGTCCTGCTCCAACCCAGCCCGGAGGGGGCCATCCACCCGTGCGCCTACGCCTCCCGCAAATTCACCGAGACGGAGAGGAGGTGGATGGTGTGGGAGAAAGAGGCGTACGCGGTCAAGTGGGCGCTGGCCACGTGGAGGCATCTACTGGAGGGGGCAACTGAACCGTTCGAGGTGTGGACGGACCATAAGAACCTCGAAGCCCTGAAGACCCCGCGTAAGCTATCCCCCAAACAGGCATGGTGGTCCCAATACTTCGGGAGGTTCAGGTTCACACTGAAGCACATCCCCGGGAAGCGCAACTTCCTAGCGGATGGACTGTCTCGCATGCCCCAACACGCCAGCCTACGGGAGGAGATCGTGGACTCCATCATCCCCGCCAGCAGGCTGGCTGCAAAGGCGGTGACCCGAAGCCAGACCAAGGGGGAGCGACGGGACGCGGCGCCTGAAGTAAGGCAAGGGTTCGTGGAGGCGGCGGAGCGGGACGCTTGGCTCAAGCAGAACCGAGAGGCGCTAACCGGCCAAGAGGGGCTGTGGTGGCACGAAGGAAAGCTGTACGTGCCCGAGGGTTGCCGACGGGAGGTCATGGAGAGAGCCCACGACAGCCGGAGCGCGGGGCATTACGGCTTCGTAAAGACACTCCACTTAATCCGGCGGCAGTTTTGGTGGCCCACGCTCCGGAAGGACGTGGAGGCGTACTCGGGGGGTTGCCCGGTGTGCGCAACAGCGAAAGGAGCGAAAGGCAAACCTAGAGGCCTACTCCAGTCGGTAGCGGAACCCGACGGCCCTTGGCAAGAGGTCGCCATGGACTTCATAGTGGAGCTCCCGGAGAGTAAGGGGAAGACCGCCATTTGGGTGGTCACGGACTTATTCTCCAAACAAGCGCATTTTGTAGCGTGCCGGCGAGTCCCCACGGCCGAGGGGCTGGCGAGACTGTTCGTGCAACATGTCTACCGACTCCACGGCGCACTTCGACGTGTCGTCAGCGATCGGGGCGGCAACTTCATCGCGCGGTTCTGGCGGGAGTTCCTGAAGCGGGTGGGGACGAAACAAGCCCTATCCTCCGCGGCGCACCCGCAGACGGACGGAGCCACGGAACGCCTGAACGGGGGCTCGAACAGTACCTGCGCTGCTACGTGGGGCACCAACAGGACGATTGGGCGGAGCTACTACCATTCGCGGAGGTGGCATACAACAACGCCGTCCACAAGAGTACCGGGTTCTCTCCGTTCAAAGTAGCCACCGGGAGAGATTTCGTCCCCATGCCGGAGCTGCCTCAGCCGGAATCCCAGATCAACTCCCTGGACGCCTGGTTCGCCCAAATCGACGAGACCCGGCGAGCGGCGCACGCGGCATTGCAAAGAGCCAAAGCCGACTACAAGAAGCACGCGGACCGCAAGAGGCTCCCCGAGGAAAAATGGAAAGTGGGGGACCAGGTGTATCTGTCAACCAAAAACCTAAAGACGCACCAGGCATCGAAAAACCTCAGCCCGAGGTTTGTGGGGCCGTTCCCCATTACGGAGGTCATCAATCCGGTGACCGTCAGGCTGACGCTCCCGAAAAGCCTCGGGAAGATCCACCCGGTGTTCCATTGCAGCCTGCTAAAGTTGCACCAGCCGGGGAACGCCTGGCACAAGGCGGAGGGAGTACCGCCACCCATCATGGTCGGGGGGGAGCAGCATTTCGAAATCAACCGGATACTGGACGCCCGGAGGCACAAGGGGCAGACCCAGCTCCTAGTGCAATGGAAACATTTCCCCAAGTCCCACAGCGAATGGGTGAGTAAAACCCACATAAGGGCGCCGGACCTAGTGCGGGACTTTTACAGTAAATACCCCGGGAAGCCGAAATAGAACCGAGGGGGGGGGAGTTGTCTTCAGGGGGGCGGCATGTCAGGTTCGGTCAGCACGAGGTTTCAGGGAAGCACGGGGCTGCAGGGAAGCTCGCAGCCAGACCACGCAGAATCCACCGGCGGTAGCTAGCGGGGAAAAGAGGAACCGAAAGCGCCGCTAATTAACGAGCCACCTGCGGCCAGCTAAACAGGAAAACCGCAGCGGAAGCTTTTAACTATGAACTGATAACGGCGCGAGCATGCAAGGAACGGGGCCGCAGGGCAGCGAAACAAGATCGCAACGCAGCACAGAACCCGCGGGTCTGCACGTAGCAGGGAGGGACCAACCCAGCCGGAGGGGGACTGGCAATCAAGGACAATGGACTCTGACCGACCCTGCCATCAGGAACGATCAAGGGGGACATTGGGGGGCCTAATAGTCCACAGCTGCAACGCGATCACGAGGCGGGAAAAAGCGCGGGAAGGGGGGAATATAACAAGTGATGCAATTGTACCAAGCCAGTCCTGGCTTTGCTTGTGACTACTACGTTACGCATGAGTAAACCTTCTTTGTGAACCACACGTGTCACGAGAGTTTCTCTGTCGAACGGGGCAAATCTTACACCAACCACAGTTTGAGCAAGATGGCTATTCCCTCGTTTCCCAGAGCTCCAAACCCACTTGAGACTGCTCTCTTTTGGTCTCCTCCTGAGGAGCAGCTGTCTGGATCACTTCTGAGTACAGTAATTTCAAGTCCTCTTCTTGTCAGGAGAGGAATTATCAAAGAGCTGGTCTACTCACCGGCTCTTCATTCCACTGGAGTTGTTGGCCCTGCTTTTTGTAGCTGTCTTCAGTTCACCATTTCTTTGTGGAAGACAGTCTGGCTTTAAATTCCTAACGCACATACTGTGAAGTGTTTTCATGTTACATTTCTATATGTATTGTGTGCTTTAATCTACTTTTTTGTATTGTGTTTTTCTGTTACTTAAATACTTCTTTAAATGGCTGGTAATGAAATTATGGTAATATCCTGGAGTTCAGGTTGAGTTCAGACTGTTTCTCCTCTGAAGCCCACGTGTGTATGAATCCAGTTTCACGAAGCAGTGCTGTTCTCCTCACCAAGTATATAGGTGCCAGTTGGAGGCAACACAATAAGGCTCAGTATTTATGTTCTCATGGAATTAAATCGCAGATGGACATAAAAGTGGTCATGCAGCCCAGAGAGAAAAAGTATCCAGGTCGTTTTCTTTACTGTGACAATCAAATAATGTTTTAAATCCATGCTTCAGGGTATTTCATTCTTAAGTAAACAGTCAGCAATTTTGGGGTGGTGGGGGTAAGGAGCTCTTCTCACAGTTAAGTGTTCTAACACATTTTAATCAAGTTGAAATGAGAATGTCCTCCAGTGTGAAACGTTGGCCATCTCACAGCTGCTTCAACTGTACAAGGAGGTCTTTCTTGGCCCAGATGTGCCAAAAGAAAAGAGTGGTGGGGTTGCTTCAGGATTGCAGCTTCTGCAGAGCCCAGCAGATTGAAACAGGGCTTTTAATGAGGTCATACCAGTTTGATGCCTTTCGCAACTCCAAAGGGGCTGACATTTGGAGACCTCTTGCACACACACAAAACCCCACACCTTATCTACAACTTAGAGTTCAGCTGCCGCTGCAAAAGGTGAGCTGCTCTGCAGGAAATCTGCTTTACAAGATGTTTCCCCACAGGAGGTTTCTTACTTTTTAGAACTGTACGCTCTTGAAATGAACTTTGGAATGCAACAGAAATTATAGGGTTTTTTATTATTATTTGCAAGAAATGGAGCAGAAATGGTAATACTCAAAGTGGTTTCAGAGAGTGAGAAAGAAAAAGAATGGCTTCATATTCCAATTTTGTTGGTTATAAATGATATATCTCATACCACTTGGGGCTTTCTCTGGGTGATGCATGTCTACACATCAGAAGGGAGGCAATGTGCTGGAAGTTTAGATGAAATGGGTCTAATTTGTACAGTTATGTGAAAAATGTAAGACTGATGTCCTTGAGGAATGGCAAGGGTAGGTGAGTACTCCTGCTTCCTGCCTGGTTTCCTATGTGAAAGGGGAGGACAAAAAGCAGTAGCAGTCAGTGGTTGGAGAGGGAATAGTTCTCTAGTTGCTAACACTGCTTATTACCATAGGAGGCAGTGGAAAAATGGACTGGCTAAGTACAAAACAATATAAAACATGCGGGAATTTTTATAGCCACACATTTTTGGTCATTAATGGCTATTTTCTCTATAGCTTTATCTTGTAAATAATGTTGCTTTTAGGCTGCAAAACACATATTCTAGTAGTAAATCCAGCTGAACACAGTGGGGATTATTCCTCAGTAAATATGTGTAGGATTTTGCTGTAAAGCTCTCAGACCAAACTATCTCTTCTGAATATATGGTTGCAATCCTCTTTTGGGAGAAAAAATCCATGTCTGTGCAGTCATTTTTGGGAACTTAATTTGAGGAATGGAAAGAGTGATCACACTTCTCAAATATCTGAAAGGGTGTCACATAGAAGAAAATCCGGACCTGTTCTCTCTTGTTCCAGAATGTAGGATTCTGAATCGTGTATTTAAATTACAGGAAAGCAAATGTTGGCTGAATGTTAGGGGAAAACAAGGGCAGTTTGACAGTGGAATTAATTATCTAGAGAGGTTGATGGGCTCTCTTTCATGGGATTGTTCAATTAGACGTAAGGCAGCCATTGCCTGCAATGATTTAATTTGGATTCACATATAGAGCAGAAGTTGATGTTCAAGTCCTAAATGTATCCTTTGCTAACCTCAGTTCATTCTGAGCTTTCACTTTCTTGAAGCCAGCTCTATAGTTCTGCACTTCCTGACTGTACTCTTCCTTGGTGACTTGGCCCAGTTTCCATTTCCTGTCTCTGTCCTTTATTGTCTTCAGATTGTCATTCTGTCACCACAATCCTAAGGCATTAAAAGAAATGCCTAGCTCGGGAGAGGGAGAATATATTTTTTTCCCCAGAATTTCCCTGCAATTTCTTATTCAGTATAATGATGCCTCTCCAAATTCTTTCTGCATGTTAAGGAATGTTAGAGATCAGGGAAGAATACAAAGATTGATTTTTCTGGTTCTTATTTCTTCCTGATATGTTCTTCTGTTTAAGTTTTCCATAAAACAAAGAAACACTTCACAATTAATTCTGTTTTCAGTGAAATTAGTGAGCAGGAAAAAAAAATCTGTATTTTGTCACCTGTAATTTCCCAGTCTTCATGATCTTAAATGAATAATATATAAATCTCATAACCAATAATCCAATAGTCAACCTTCCATGCTATTGATTTCTCTGAATTATGCTTTAAAATGGTAGATTGGTTTTGGGTGAAAGCCACAGTCTTCACACTAATGAAACAGTTCTGATTCCTCACTCTCCCACTTTGCCAGCAGCTCCAGAAATCTGTTTCTACAGCTCATATATTGTCAGTCAGTCTTTTTAAAAGTTACTTGGAGAAAACAAATGGTTTTTTCACCACAGTTTTAATATACTCTTTATTTTGAGCATGTAAACAAGAAAATCTGTTTCCCTGTTACACCATTTTGATTAGATGCAGGGAAAACTGTATGTGCAGTTAAGCAAAGAGCAACTGTTACTGATATGAGTTTGTTCCAGATATATACAAAATCCCCTCCTTCTGTTGCAAAATTATCCAGATTTTGCTAGGGTTTCTTTTAAGTACATGCAAAGCTTGAGAGTTTGTATTTGACCTTTACATTTACAGAACAAGCAGACCTGGGCTCACTTTATTCTATTGGCAATCCTTCAAGCAGAAAAGCTTTCTGAGCTTGTTCCATGTGGAATCTAGAAGAGAAGTAGGAATAGGCAGCCCATTTCACAAATAAACAGGATAAAAGGATGTGCTCTTTAATGTGTAAAGATAGGTGGGGATATTAGGGGTGCAAAGGACCTCCTATCTCAGTCTGGAGAGAAATGAGAGCAAGTTGGGCTTTGCTGCCTCCCTCACCCCCCTGCAGTAAGTATTCAGCCCATTCTTTCTGTGGGTTCTGTGCTGGGGACAAAATATTTCACTTTCTTCTTTGTGAAGCTGGTAGTTTCAGACCCAACTTGCTTGCCAGAGAAGATTTGCTGATAACGTCAGTTGGGGGCAATGCACTTTGAGTACTGTACAGGTAGTCTTCGCTTACCAACTGCCTTCTTTAGCAACTCTTCAAAGTTATGATGGTGAAAAAAAAAAGCTTTGTGACCAATCCTCGCATTTACAACCATTGCAGCATCCTGCGGTCATGCGATTGCCATTTACGTGTTTCCCAACCGGCTTGCAACAAAGAGAGTTAACGGAGAATGTGGAAGTAAAATTGCAAGTAGTGGTCACGTGATGTCTTGCTTAACAACCACAGTGATTTGCTTAATGACCAAAGGGGAAGTGAGATCACAAGCCTGTTGTGGTCATATGATTTTCCGTTTAGCAACCATAGTGCTTAATGACTGAGTTGCCAGTCCCAATTGTGGTCGCTAAGTGAGGACTACTTGTAGGTCATTGCTTCCCTCTTTTCCAGCTCATACTGGCTTTTGAAGTGCATACACTCTTTTAGAAGGATGCACTCTGAGAGTGGCTTTCTATGCCTATGTTCTCGGGGAGGGTGGCAGTCGCACAGATCTTGTTCTGGGCCGTTTGTGAGTACATTTTAAACATTAGTAGATTGTTTCTGCTTGCTTTGTTGGTTTCCTATATTTGTGATCTACTCCTGATCTGACATTTCCATGTTTCCCCAGCGCACAAGTTCTGTATAGCTTCCAGTACACTATAAGGATGGAGGTATTGGACTAGGACCAGGAGATTCAGGTGCAGGACTATCCATAGCCATGGAAGTTTATTGGATGACATTATGGCAGTGACTCTCTCAGCCAACATTCCTCACAGAGCTGTTGCAGAGAAAAAAATGGATGGGGAAGTACTATATGTTCTACATCAAGTTTCCTGAAATCTAATGGATAATTACAAATTATAGTAATATGCAAGGGTGCAGGCAAAATAAGTTTAGCATTGTTTTAAAGGGAGTAGGATCTTGAAAAGTGTGTTTATGTGGTTGCTAAGAGTCGATATTGACTTAATGGCACATAATAATTAATCAGTCAAAGGACCTTGAAGAATTACTACTTGAGAGAGTGCAAACTTGTACAATACATTATTTTTTATAAAGGGGGCAGGTGAACTGCATTGTATTATAATGAAAAAAGAGAATACAATATATATTAAACTCCTTGGAGAAAATTTCTGCAGAATCTGGAGGAATCCTTGTTACTAATATATTTTCCGAGTAGGCTTTTTGTATCTTGATAGCTAACTGAACATTGTAATCACTGAAAGCTGCAAAAAATTAGCAAGAATGAAACTAACAAAAATGGTTTAATAGACATCCTTCCGTGAATGCAGTGTACCTGCAGAGCAGAGTCTGAAAACATGATCAAATATATGCAAAAAAAAAAAGGTTAATGCAGCTGAGAAAGCATCAAGCAAAGTGAAAGGGACAGAGCAATCCAATGGCTTTGCAAAGAGGGCCACTGCTATGTTTGTGTGTGTGTGTGTGTGTGTGTGTGTGTGTGTACATTCGAGTCAGGGTTGACTCCTGGTGACTGCCTGGACAAGTCCCTGAAGTTTTCTTGGCAACATTTTTGGAAGTGATTTGCTGTTGCCTCCTTCCCAGGGCTGAGAGGGAATGACTGGCCCAAGGTCACCCAGCTGGCTTCATGCCTCAGGAGGGGCTAGAACTCTCGTTCTCCCGGTTTCTAGCCTGATGTCTTAACCTCTACACCAAACCAGCTCTCATTGCAACGTTAGACCATACACAGAATTAATCAGCTGCCATCCATCCTCCCCTAGCAGAAATACTCAAATCAGTGGAATCAAAAGAAGAAAATATGGTCAGCACTGTCCTAAGAAACTGGCATGATCTGCCAATCACATCAATCACTGATGACACCACATGTTAACTGTGTATCGAAGGAACACTCAGTATATTGTAACAGCAGGTACACTTCGTTCATGTCACAGAGCCCAGACCCTATAATGGAAAAGCACAGAACCAGAAGAATTCCGCAGCAAATAGTCTGAATAGTCGCACAGCTCAGAAATGCAGCAACTTTATGCATTGGCTATCAATGCTCAGGAAGAAAAAGCAAAGCAGTCAGAAAAAAGAGTTGTGACTTCTTGACTCATTCCTTGGAGATGCACAGTGGATTTTTAAAGATGAAAGCCTATATTTTCAGAAACCTGGTAACAGCAACATTTTTAAAGGGGGAACGTCCAAGATCATAAGCCTAGACTTCAAGCTTCTGCCTCCCATAATAAAGCCACCCCATAACCATTCAATGGAAATAGAGAAAAGGTACGCATATGATCTGACACCTGGCTGGCTCCTTCTTTTACCTACTACCACATCACATGGCACCTACAAGTTCCAAGTATACAATTTGTTTGTTGGGGAAAATGTATGTATTGGCTGTTTTTAGCTTTGTTGTATGCTGCCCAGAGTCACCTGTGGTGAGATGGGCAGCTATATAGATTGGTTCAATACATACATACATACGTACATACATACATACATACATACATACAGTTCTATGGCACAAGAGAAGTGGTAAGAGCCACCAACACACTTGCAAATGCAACTGAATATCCACTCATGATAGCTGATGCATGAACAAAAGATCTCCCTTGGGCAAGTATTTATGCTCTGAATACCAAATATTTTGTTCTGTGCTTTCCTTTCTTTATTCATTCTACTCCTACCTTAAAAGAGGTACAAGGGAATGTTTCAAAAATGTATTGTGGCCAAACTCTTGAAGACATTTAGCTGATATTTGTGGGTTTAATATCCTTTGCAAAATCTGTTTTCTGTTATTTTTGTCATATTCTGCCAATCATCGTCATCATCATCATCATCATCATCATCAAGCAGTTGCCTGCATGTTGATGCTTCCCCCTTATATTGCCGATGGAAAAAATGACTTCAAATCACTTTTCAAAGCAGATTCAGTTGGTTTGCTTTCAAATCTCAAAGTACAAACTTCAGTTTGCATAAAATCAAGGCGAACTCACGCAGGGCCTGATAATTGTGTGCTTAATGGAATGGAGACCAGGATATGCACACATCCATGTATCTGCAACTTCTCTAAGAGGTTTCTAAGTAGCTAAGCCACATTTATTCAGCCTGCACCCCTCCATATATTGTAAGCTTTCCAAGCTTGACTGCAGTTATTGTGATTTTAGGAAAAATGAGTGCAGACATGCATGTGCGTATAGGTGTGTATATAAACCTCTGCGTATGTATGTATATACAAACACATACACATAAACATGGATGTGTGTGTATACACACACACACACACACGTAAAGAGTACAATAGCTTCTAATTTTGTAGACTATTTGGATAAGATGAACAGAGTGTTGTAATGTTTGTCTTATGACAGATTGTGCTTGATTAAATGCCATTGTTTGCACTGTGGACTTGAAGTGGCTGCTATCATCAGCTTTATTTTAATGGACAAGCAGTGTCCCATGAAATCAAATCTGCTCTAGGAAATCAAAATTTGTGTTATTTTAAGTGACTCTGAAGTGTTACAATCATAAAAGTATGATTAACCTAGTTGTAACACATTCCTACAATAAGCTGTCCTACTGCACATAGTTGTCATTGTTCATTTGCAAAATAATTGGATACTGGAAGAGAGGATTTCTATCAACTTGAATCATGACCTAATTTTGAAAGTGTCTTCCAAGCATTTATGGTATGATATTGATGATCACCTACTATTCACACATTTCCAATAATACGGTCTACTGATCCAATTAATATGCTTATGGTATGATGAATTCCAAACACTTGTAATTCATAGCTAGCTTTAAACCTGCTTCCAATATTACTTTAAGCCACTACTCCAGGCCCCTTCTGTTTGCCTTGGTAGTACAGTAAGCTTTTACATCTAGTACGGATCACTAAATTCTCCATCTTTAGTCATAATTCCAAATTTGATTTCTTTTTAATTGGAAACATTTGTTTAAATTCAAACATTAACAGCTCTGTTATACTGGATAGCTTTTAGATTAAAAGCAGTATGGTAAATGAGCAACAAGACAGACAATATGGTTTGAGGAGTAGGGAGAAATGCATCTTCTGGCCTCATCTGTAATGTTTAGAGCATTCGGGTTCTTTCTGCTATTAACTCTACAGCTTTCTTTTAAAGAATGTGCTGTTCCATCACTCCTTCTCCATCTTTTTATCTTTCCCTGCTGCTCAGCTGAAGACCTCTCAGCCCATATTTGAAGAGGCAGCAAACTGGACGGCCGTGAGATTTGCCATTCCCACTGCTGATCCCTACAGCCTACTTTTGTTGCCGCCGTTTCAAGCCCCTGCAGCCCTCTGGCTTCTTCCCAAGATAATAGGGTGATAAACCCCAACAGACTTTACACACCCTGAGGCTGCCTAGGATGGTGTCAGTATAAGGAAGAAAATATTACTTTAATGCTAATACAGCTAAGGACAATGTATGTCTGACTCAGTGATGGACTGGGGATGAAATGAAGAGATTGGCATGAAGATATGGCAGAAAAGAGGTGTGGCCAGCACACAGTCGTACCATGATTAGATGCAAGTGGGGAACAGTTTCCCAGTCTCAGCTCTCTCATTCGGTTGTCTTAATGCTGTCCATCCTCACCCTTTAGGAATGTCCAGCCTTCTGTTCCTCCAGCATTGTCCAACCATTGTCCAACATTGTTTGGCAAAGGGAGATTTTGTCTCCCACCAATCATTTAAGTTTCTGTTTCCCTCACTGTCCTTTGGGCCTCATGCCCTTAGTTAGAGCTCTAGCTTTAGTTAAAATAATCTACATCTTTAACCTTTTAAAGTTGCATCTTTCATGTCCTAAATTGTACTTCTAAATTGTATTTCTAACATTTCCAATTTGCACTCTTGCCCTTAACTGAACATCAAACTAGTTCCACTTTAATCTCTGTGGATCTGACCTTAACAATCCTTATAGAACAAAGATTGTTCAGCAAAAATCTGAAAAGCGGAGAAACAATTAAGAAGCCTTCACTTAGGCATTTATTTATTTATTTACAATAATTCTGTGCCTGCTGTTCATTGCAAGTAATTCCAAGGAAAGTATAATGAAACAAAGTAAGAAAACTATATAAAATGTAAAAATGTAACATCACAAAATACATTAAAAAAAAATTCAAATCCATATATACAAGACGAGGTGCCTACTATTTTGGATCGGAAGGCAATTCCATATTCATGATGCTTGTCTCTTGAATGTCTCCCTTAGGTTATGCATGGGAGACCAAATACAGCACCTCCAAGAGAGGATCCTCACTCTATTTCAGTGATCAGCAGATGCAAAAGTTCTAAGGCAATCCATTAGACACTCAGAACAAAAGCAACAGAGAACAAATCACACTTAGAAGGCGAGGAGCAAGAGGAGCAACTTGCCCTAGTCAGAACCCTATTCCATTTCTAACATTCTCTAATTTGGTGGCTGTAATTTGACCAATGCAATCTGCTGAGGTTGACATTGTTGGCAGGTTAATGCACAGCACAATTGTGTTGAAACCACTTCTGTTTCATGTTAGCACTTTGAAGGGAATCTGGGGCTATCTGCTGATTGTCACAAATGGCACCTTCCTACCATCCAGCCAATAGCTGTTCCAAGTAAAGCTGCCTTTTCAATTGACTAATGGTGATTTTGTCAATTATTATTAATATTGTTACAATTAAAAATGTCTGGATAGTGGACACTGCAATACCTGGAGACAGCGGAGGAGAAGAGAAAGAACTGGAGAAAATCACAAAATATAAACACCTGCAAATAGAAGTAGAACAACTATGGCAAAAGAAAGCAAAGATAGTAACAATAGTTATAGGCACCTTAGGTGCAATCCCAAAACATCTGGAGCACCACTTGAAGACCATTGGCATTGACAAAATCACCATCAGTCAATTGCAAAAGGCAGCTTTACTTGGAATAGCTTATACTATCCTGTGACAATACCTTTAACACCATTGAACAACAACATCTGCCTATCCCAGGTTCTTAGGAAGGACTCAATGGCTGGATAAAAATGCCAAATCCAGCCTAAACATCTGGATGATTGTGCAACCAACCATAATAATTCATTATGCATTGCCTCAGCAGGCCTTCTGCTAATTTGGCAACTCAAAGCATATAAATGAATTTGAAACAGAGTTTTCTTTTTGTACAAGAACTTAAATCCATCCATTGAGAGCTGTGGGCTCTTTCAGTGAAGCAAATCACCTAATTTCAGCTGTGGAACTCTGTGGAATTAATTTCTCTTCACAGTAAATGAGATCATTGACTAGGTCTCCCCTGTACTTCTAATTCTAAGAATATATAGCCATATTTATGGTAGCATTCAGTTTTTATTTAGAGGATTTATTGTTGTATATAGACAGATAAACTCTCAAAATGAGTTCATAATGTTTGAATGAATGGATTTGGGGCAGAAAATTCTGTATGTTACCTAATATCAATGTAAGGCTTCTCTTCATCGCACATATGAATCCCAACAATCTCTGCCTCATTGGCTGCTAGGAGGTGAAGAGGAAGAGTCAGCTATTCTGGAAGCAGACACCAATTTCAAGATGGCAGGCAGTGACCTTCTCGCCTCTCTTTTAGACCACCTGAGTTCTGTGGAAAAGCAGCTTGATACCTGACAATATGGATACAGGATAGAAACAGGAAAGAAGAGGGTACATTAATTTTGTGATTTTAAGATTGGCACTGGACACCACTGGGCCTACTAAAATGGCAGCTTTTAAGGGAAAATAGTTCCTCTTCAAGAATGAATCCATTCATCATTATTCTGAGCATATGGGTACGGTTGGTGGCCTGTTACACTGATTGCTGACTCTGCAAACACAGAAGGGGACATGAACTTGAGACACATTTTGTCATTAATTATCAGTAGAGTACAGTAAGAGGTCCAAGGCAAGAGTACCTGCCTCATAAAAACAAAATTTATGAGCAATGAAACTTTGTTTTACAGTTCCATTGTTTGCAAACGTCCCCATCACCATTGCTGTCAAGGGCTGAATCATACAGAAACTGTTTGCAAGCTCTCTATTGCACAGAAACAGCTTCCTGGCACTCAACCTCCAAAGCCCTTCCTGCCTTCTCCAAGTAGGTAGCCACTGAAAAACTACTAAAATTCCTGATTTTGGTTACTTACTCCCAGGTAGGGTAATGTTTACAAGTTTATTCGAGTCAGCAGTTGGCTTTCTAACAGTAGGCACGTAGAGCTATGTGAATGGCTGCTTTGGTTTGCCTGTATAACAATCACTGTCTTCTGGCTCTCTTTGTTTTTGGCTGATTTAATTGGACACATTCAGGAGATGGTATGAATATTATTTTAGGAGTTCTTTTTTCCTCCTAGACCTCATGCTCACATATGCACATGCACACAGGGAACAATCATTCATAAATTAAAACAGTAATAATATTTGAATCCAGCCTGGGAATATTTGGTCAATACTTTGAAACATTTTATGATTTAAAAATTTACATTATCCATTTTAGAAATCATAAGAGATTATCTTTTCATTAAATGAATTCTCCCGCTTATGGCTATTCCTATTCAGGGTTATGAATGGTGGAAGTGCTTTTGAATGAATATTCTCTGGACCAAAATAATTTCTGAAATACAACAAATGTTTGTTCAATCCACGTGGACCTTTCT
Source organism: Python bivittatus (assembly GCF_059951505.1). Classification (NCBI taxonomy): domain Eukaryota; kingdom Metazoa; phylum Chordata; class Lepidosauria; order Squamata; family Pythonidae; genus Python; species Python bivittatus. The sequence goes on from NW_028277075.1 coordinate 105,135,184, forward strand.
TTATAATGATGGTCTTAATCTATGTTTAGGCTCGTGTCAGATTGCTGGATGTGCTGTACATTGTGTAATTCTACTGCTTTCATGATGGACAACGTCACTTTGGGTTGAGCAGAATGAAAGCTCTATTATCAAGAGGATTTCTTACAGGTAGCCTATTATTATGTGATTTTAAAAACTACTTTTAGCTTTTTGATGGATAGGTTAATTTCCATTTATCTTCTAATCTCCTTATCACTTTCAAATCAAGGGCTTTTTTATAGCCTTCAGCCTTGTTCTCCCAGCTGTGAGAAGTAAAACGGACTCAAATTTTAATTTTATGGGCTTAATGGATACTATGAAGAGGCTGGATTTTTCCACAACCCCCCTGATTTGATCCAGAGAGTCCATTTGGCTGGCACACAGGAATATTTCCTGTGTCTGTAGAAATCCGCTTGGTCCCACTTTTATTAAAAATCTTATATTGAGGGAGCATGCTTTGAGAGAGGATAACAGGATATCACAGTCCAAAGTGGCTATTTCTTTCTGAAAAAGAGCAGCAACCTGATCCAGAGAATTTCTTCACGAGAACCTCTCAGAAATTTATTTGCAATCCTCGACTGACTTCAAAGGAAGAGGCTCAGACCTATTATCACACCCAGCAAAACATTAAGTATAGCCATATTAATAAAACAAAATTATGCCTGACTCTAATGAGAATGTAGGTCACAGAATTAAGAACTGTAAATCCAACCCTATATAACAGTTAATGAGCATACGCTGACAGCAGTATTAAGGGTGACACACATTAGACCTGAGCTGAAATTTCTCTAAAGACTTCTTTTTTTTTTTTTTTTAGATTTCTGAGTTGTTTCTTCTTCACAACTGCTCACCTCCACACAATTTGCAGAATTTCCCCACTTATTTTTCTCACTGCTCCTCACAATAATGGCAGGACCTTATGAAAGGATGACAAATGGGAGCCAGTCCACCAAAGAGGAATTGTTGGAGAATTTCTCCCCTTATTTGGGAAATGTAGTAAAATGGTTCTCCTCACATAAAGTGGACAATTCCAAGAGGCTAATTATATATTGGCAGTTTTTATGTGCGGGTACATTCCAGAGATATGCTTTTAAAAAGCCTCAGATTTAATAATTGTGCAAGTCACTTTGCTTACATTATACAGAAAAATATGGTGGCTATCTACTGGTTGGTCTGCTTCGCTTTCTTCATAGTTCCTCCTCTGTTGTATCACTAGGCAACCTTTGGGCTCTTGTTGATCCTGTGGGTCTTCTAGGCCATATACGATGTTAGGTAAGGGGCCTCACTTACGCACCACGATCATCCCCGTCCCCCAAATGAATGTTGCTAATCTTAGCTGTAGGGAAACCACCTTCTGAAAGAGGTTTGCTAGTGAAGGGAGATCTTGTTCGATATCAGCACTCATTCCAGGTCATTGGCTTTGTTCTGCTAAATGTGCCCATAGAAAATGAGACAACATCATTGTGATTCTGCTGTACTTCCATGTTATAAGAGGTGACCTTCAGTCATAATCTCCTCTCAGTACTATATGATAATAAATCTTTATGTGTTGTCTTTTTTGATTGCTCAATTATTTACGATGTTTGACTGCATACTCAACTCCCATGTTTCTTCTCTTTTTTCCCATTTCCTTTGGGTTATGTTCCCAATTTATTTTTCTTTTTAATTCTGGAATTAATGTATAGTCTGGATGAATTTAGCTTGCCTTATTATGCAAGGTGGCCACAGGATATTTTTGAAAAACCCTTTTTCATTAACTTTTACAAAACTTTCAGCAACTGCCTAACTCCCTCAAGCCTCTGTAACTCTCTGCTGTATTTCCTGGGAGGCGGGATGAGGGGCTGGGTCAAAATTACCATGGAAATTGTAGAACATGATGTTGCAAGGGATGGTTGCCATGGTAATCCCAACCAAACCTCCAGGAACTCAGAAAAAGCAGCCATTTTTTAAAAGGGTCTTTGGGGAATGACAGTTCCCCGACTACCTTATATAACTCAGGTAAGCCAAAGCTACTTTCCCAACCCCTTTGAAGTTATTTTATTTTCATCCCCATGAATTGCAAAAATATTAGGATAAAAAAATGTCAATTCAGATTGCAAAATATTCCTCTTTGCTACTATCTTCTCTCTCATTGACCATAAATTAGTGAGAAGTAAATCCAGTTGAAAGTAATTAATGAACTTTAATATGCAGTATGTAGTCCCCATATGCGAGTATTGGACCAAGTCTTCCCAAACAGGTAACCCTGAATTAACCATATGGTATCTCCCTTCCTAGCAAGATAAGGCAATCAGAGTGCCTTTCCTATTGCATGCTGTTTTTTCCAAATACCAGATCCAGGCAAGGCATGTTTCTAAATGAGGATTCAGCTATTCAGATCAAATAATGGCACTGTTAATATAAGGAGCCATGGTGGAAAATTTAGCCCTAAAGAAACCTATAATCAATATACATGATGAGTATGAAGCCCCAGCTGTGCTTTTTATATACTTTTAACACTATATACAAAACAAACCTCTTATTTTAGGGTAGTTTAGGTCATTAGTGCAGGAAAATGCAGTAAGTTCTTGAAAGCTTGGGGTCATCGATATGTGAGCTCCCTGGCTTTTGTCCTTTGTCTGAGCATGTGAGCCACACAACTGAACATGCTGAGTGGTGTGAGGAAGTTAGTATTCACTGGTGTCTGTGAGGGGGGATGCAAGGTGGGTCAGACTGACATAAGCAGCATCACAAGGTTCTGGCCTGAGCCCTGCCTCTTTTCTAGATACATTGCATGCATACCCCAAAAGGGGTGGAGCCTGCTATGTGACATTGTGACACTGCTTTCATCATTCGGACAAAAGCAGCAAGATCCCATGGACACCATTCTTGGTATTTACCAAAAGGTGAACCTACCCATGTTGTGGGAAGTAATGGTATCTTCCTTCGTAATATATTAAGTTCCTTTTTTTTCCAGGTCAGAGCTGATTCCAAGCTGATCTTAATAATACAATCAGTTCATATTTTGTATCATTGCCCCCTCATAAATGAACAACAAAGATAGCTAGCCCTACCCCAAAGCAACCACTTGGGTCAATAATCTGAACAAGATACTTTGGAGCCTATTCTGGCCTTGATTATGTTGGGTAGGAATGGGTAGTCTTGTTCAGGGTGTCAGGTTCGGTCAGCACGAGGCTTCAGGGAAGCACGGGGCTGCAGGGAAGCTCGCAGCCAGACCACGCGGAATCCACCGGCGGTAGCTAGCGGGGAAAAGAGGAACCGAAAGCGCCGCTAATTAACGAGCCACCTGCGGCCAGCTAAACAGGAAAACCGCAGCGGAAGCTTTTAACTATGAACTGATAACGGCGCGAGCAAGCAAGGAACGGGGCCGCAGGGCAGCGAAACAAGATCGCAACGCAGCACAGAACCCGCGGGTCTGCACGTAGCAGGGAGGGACCAACCCAGCCGGAGGGGGACTGGCAATCAAGGACAATGGACTCTGACCGACCCTGCCATCAGGAACGATCAGGGGGGACATTGGGGGGCCTAATAGCCCACAGCTGCAACGCGATCACGAGGCGGGAAAAAGCGCGGGAAGGGGGGAATATAACAAGTGATGCAATTGTACCAAGCCAGTCCTGGCTTTGCTTGTGACTACTACGTTACGCATGAGTAAACCTTCTTTGTGAACCACACGTGTCACGAGAGTTTCTCTGTCGAACGGGGCAAATCTCACATAAAGCCAGGACTCACCGTCAGCGCTACCCGGTACCACCGAGGAGCGTTTTCTTTCTCAATACAGGCATGACCAGCGACGAGGAATCCGTGGGTCAGCTGGAGCGCGAGGGATCCAGGCTCGCGGAAGGGCGGTCGGAGCCGCCCGGGAGCGACGGGGCAGCGGCCAGGGCCGGGCGCACTCCATCCGAGCGGTGGTCGATGGGCGTGAACCAAGGACCAGATGATTCAGGTGTTACGATGACCCGAGGTTCGGGGTTCCGGAACCGTGAGTGGAGCGAGAAATTCGCCCGACTAGAGGAGAGAGTCGAGCGACGCCTAGACGCCGTGGAGGCGATGCTCCAGACCCTACTACAGAGAGTGGGGCCACCGGCGGTGAACGAGGAGGCGAGCGACAGGGGGGGCGGTCCGACACCCCCGCCGGCACCACCCACGGCGCCCCGGTCGGAGGACCAACGGGCGGCAGACGCCCTGAGACTTCGAGGTATCACTGGGAAGTTCTCAGGGGACCCCGAACAGCTGCCGCACTTTCTGACGCACGTCAGGGGGTTCATGCAGAGGGGTGGTCACCTATTCGCTAGAGACGAGGACAGGGTATCCTACGTGGCCGAGCTGCTAGATGGCCAAGCAGCCAGCTGGGTGATCGGGCTGTACGATGCCAACGCGGCGGAACTACGGAGTTTCCCGGACTTCATGCAGGCGCTCCGGGACAGATTCGAGGACACATTGAGCGCCAAGCGGGCGGAGGACGACATCCTACAGTTCAGACAGCGGGGCAAATTGGTATCGGAATATGCCCTGGAGTTCCGGAGGTTGGCCGAGAAGCTCGCGGACTGGCCGGAGTCCCTGAAGGTGAAGTATTTTAAGAGGGGACTCAACCCAGAGATCCTGGAACGGGCACTGGGGCGGGACGACCCGTCCACAGTGAAGGATTGGATCTGGCTGGCCGGAACGGCGGAATCGGCGTGGCGGCAGATCCAACAGAGCACAAGACGACGGGACCAGGCGAGGGACCGGCCGAGGGAGAGGAACCCCGAGGAGAGACGGAGCGGTCGACGGCAGTCCACCGGGAGGCGAGAGGCGACCAGAGCCCCGAATCTGTGCTTCCGATGCGGAGGCAGAGGCCACCGAGCGGCGCAGTGCCCGACGGAGCGGGAAGGCGTCCCACCACGGCCCGAAGTCAAAACCCCGCGTGCGAACGGGAAAAGGACCGGTGACCGACCGCGGAAGGGGGCAGTGGCGGTGGTGACCGAGAAAGGACGCGGGGGGTGGTCGACCCCGGAGACAGCATCCTCCGGAGAGGACTCGGAGCCGGCGGGAAACGAGGCGCGCTCGCACTGAACGGCGTCCCAGTGCGAGCAGGGGAGTCGAGGCGCGCGGACCCAATAGGAGACGAGGACTGCCCACCGTTCCGGGTGAGGATACACGTCCGGGGGGTGAGATCCGGAGGGGAGGCGCAGCTATGGGCGCTACTGGACTCGGGCTGCACCCACTGCTTGATGCACCCAGCGGTGGTCTCGGGGCTCGGGCTACAGCTGAGGCGCCTCCGGGAGCCCATTTCATTCAGCCAGTTAGATGGCACGCTGGCAGGGGGGGGGCCAGCTCAGTATTACACCGAGCCGGTCCAGATGACGATCGGGAGTCACCGGGAAGAACTGAGGTTCGTGGTGGTCCCGGTGGCCGACTACGCGGTGGTACTCGGCTTGGCGTGGCTGCGGCGGCGGAACCCACGAGTCGACTGGACGGCGGAGGCAGTGCGGTTCGGGGTCGACAAACCGGCGAGGGGCGAGAGCAGAGGGGACCGAGCCGTGGAGACGGAGGCAGCCGCAACCACCGGCGGACAAGCGGAGGGTCCGGGACACCGGGAGACGGGGCGAGAGCAGATGGGGCCCGAGACCCGGGCGGCAACAGCAACAGCAGCAGCAGCAGCGCCGGGACCCCGGAGACCCGCCACGATCCCGAGGCGAGGGGAGGCAGCGGCGACTGGTGAGGCGACCGCAAAGCGAGGGGCCAGACCCGGGGAACCCCCGACGGGCGGCGGAATCCTGAGGCAGTATCGAGACCTGGCGGCAGCGTTCGGGGAGAAGGAGTCCGACCAGCTCCCACCACACCGGCCCAGTGATTGCGCCATCGAGCTAGAGCCAGGAGCGACCCTGCCTAAGCCAAAAATGTACTCCCTGTCGAGGAGGGAGATGGGGGCCCTGCGCGAGTTCATAGACAAGAACCTAGCGCGGGGATTCATCCAACCCGCGAAGTCACCATTAGCGGCCCCGGTGTTATTCCGGGAGAAGAAGGACGGCTCGCTCCGTATGTGCGTAGACTACCGGGGGCTGAACGCAATCAGCACGGAGTACAAATACCCCCTCCCCCTGATGAAGGACTTGATGTCGCATCTGTCGAAGGGGAGGGTGTTCACAAAACTGGACTTGCGCGAAGCCTACTTCAGAGTCAGGATCCGCGCAAAAGATGAGTGGAAGACGGCGTTCAACACCCCGCTCGGAAGCTACCAGTTTTCCGTGATGCCGTTCGGATTAAAAGGGGCCCCGGGGGTATTTATGCAGCTAATTAATGAGGTGCTGCACGACCTACTCTACCGGGGCGTCCTGGTCTACCTGGACGACATCCTCATCTACACCGAGACCCTGGCGGAGCACGTGAGCCTGGTGCGCACGGTGCTCCAGAGACTGCTGAAGGCACAGCTGTACGCAAAGCTCTCGAAATGCGAGTTCCATCGAGAGCAACTAGACTACCTCGGCTACCGAATATCCAGCCGGGGAATTGAGATGGACCCGGCGAAAGTAAGGGATGTCCTGGGCTGGGAAGCGCCGCGAACCCGGAGGCAACTCCAAAGCTTCCTAGGGTTTGCGAACTTCTATCGTCAGTTCATCCCGAACTTCGCCCAAATCGCCCTTCCCCTAACCGACCTGCTAAAAACCAAGGGCACTGGGAAATCCCCCAAGCCCAGCATGGCACTCGCGTGGACTGCAGAATGCCAGGGGGCGTTTGAGGAACTAAAACGGCGGTTCACCGCGGAGCCGATCCTGCGCCATCCCGACCCAGACCGGCGGTTTATAATCCAAGTGGATGCATCAGACGTGGCAACGGGAGCAGTCCTGCTCCAACCCAGCCCGGAGGGGCCATCCACCCGTGCGCCTACGCCTCCCGCAAATTCACCGAGACGGAGAGGAGGTGGATGGTGTGGGAGAAAGAGGCGTACGCGGTCAAGTGGGCGCTGGCCACGTGGAGGCATCTACTGGAGGGGGCAACTGAACCGTTCGAGGTGTGGACGGACCATAAGAACCTCGAGGCCCTGAAGACCCCGCGTAAGCTATCCCCCAAACAGGCACGGTGGTCCCAATACTTCGGGAGGTTCAGGTTCACACTGAAACACATCCCCGGGAAGCGCAACTTCTTAGCGGATGGACTGTCTCGCATGCCCCAACACGCCAGCCTACGGGAGGAGATCGTGGACTCCGTCATCCCCGCCAGCAGGCTGGCTGCAAAGGCGGTGACCCGAAGCCAGACCAAGGGGGAGCGACGGGACGCGGCGCCTGAAGTAAGGCAAGGGTTCGTGGAGGCGGCGGAGCGGGACGCTTGGCTCAAGCAGAACCGAGAGGCGCTAACCGGCCAAGAGGGGCTGTGGTGGCACGAAGGAAAGCTGTACGTGCCCGAGGGTTGCCGACGGGAGGTCATGGAGAGAGCCCACGACAGCCGGAGCGCGGGGCATTACGGCTTCGTAAAGACACTCCACTTAATCCGGCGGCAGTTTTGGTGGCCCACGCTCCGGAAGGACGTGGAGGCGTACTCGGGGGGTTGCCCGGTGTGCGCAACAGCGAAAGGAGCCAAAGGCAAACCTAGAGGCCTACTCCAGCCGGTAGCGGAACCCGACGGCCCTTGGCAAGAGGTCGCCATGGACTTCATAGTGGAGCTCCCGGAGAGTAAGGGGAAGACCGCCATTTGGGTGGTCACGGACTTATTCTCCAAACAAGCGCACTTTGTAGCGTGCCGGCGAGTCCCCACGGCCGAGGGGCTGGCGAGACTGTTCGTGCAACATGTCTACCGACTCCACGGCGCACCTCGACGTATCGTCAGCGATCGGGGCGGCAACTTCATCGCGCGGTTCTGGCGGGAGTTCCTGAAGCGGGTGGGGACGAAACAAGCCCTATCCTCCGCGGCGCACCCGCAGACGGACGGAGCCACGGAACGCCTGAACGGGGGCTCGAACAGTACCTGCGCTGCTACGTGGGGCACCAACAGGACGATTGGGCGGAGCTACTACCATTCGCGGAGGTGGCATACAACAACGCCGTCCACAAGAGCACCGGGTTCTCTCCGTTCAAAGTAGCCACCGGGAGAGATTTCGTCCCCATGCCGGAGCTGCCTCAGCCGGAATCCCAGATCAACTCCCTGGACGCCTGGTTCGCCCAAATCGACGAGACCCGGCGAGCGGCGCACGCGGCATTGCAGAGAGCCAAAGCCGACTACAAGAAGCACGCGGACCGCAAGAGGCTCCCCGAGGAAAAGTGGGAAGTGGGGGACCAGGTGTATCTGTCAACCAAAAACCTAAAGACGCACCAGGCATCGAAAAAACTCAGCCCGAGGTTTGTGGGGCCGTTCCCCATTTCGGAGGTCATCAATCCGGTGACCGTCAGGCTGACGCTCCCGAAAAGCCTCGGGAAGATCCACCCGGTGTTCCATTGCAGCCTGCTAAAGTTGCACCAGCCGGGGAACGCCTGGCACAAGGCGGAGGGAGTACCACCACCCATCATGGTCGGGGGGGAGCAGCATTTCGAAATCAACCGGATACTGGACGCCCGGAGGCACAAGGGGCAGACCCAGCTCCTAGTGCAATGGAAACATTTCCCCAAGTCCCACAGCGAATGGGTGAGTAAAACCCAGATAAGGGCGCCGGACCTAGTGCGGGACTTTTACAGTAAATACCCCGGGAAGCAGAAATAGGACCGAGGGGGGGGAGTTGTCGTCAGGGGGGCGGCATGTCAGGTTCGGTCAGCACGAGGCTTCAGGGAAGCACGGGGTTGCAGGGAAGCTCGCAACCAGACCACGCGGAATCCACCGGCGGTAGCTAGCGGGGAAAAGAGGAACCGAAAGCGCCGCTAATTAACGAGCCACCTGCGGCCAGCTAAACAGGAAAACCGCAGCGGAAGCTTTTAACTATGAACTGATAACGGCGCGAGCAAGCAAGGAACGGGGCCGCAGGGCAGCGAAACAAGATCGCAACGCAGCACAGAACCCGCGGGTCTGCACGTAGCAGGGAGGGACCAACCCAGCCGGAGGGGGACTGGCAATCAAGGACAATGGACTCTGACCGACCCTGCCATCATGAACGATCAGGGGGGACATTGGGGGGCCTAATAGTCCACAGCTGCAACGCGATCACGAGGCGGGAAAAAGCGCGGGAAGGGGGGAATATAACAAGTGATGCAATTGTACCAAGCCAGTCCTGGCTTTGCTTGTGACTACTACGTTACGCATGAGTAAACCTTCTTTGTGAACCACACGTGTCACGAGAGTTTCTCTGTCGAACGGGGCAAATCTCACACAGGGCTGGAGAAAAATTTCACTTCTTCATATAATCCTCTCCTCTCATTACAGAGCTGGACTGTAGAGCTACACTGATGGACATTCTGCTCGTTTGGTGGCTTCCAATGAGAAGAACCAGCTAGCCCAAATTTACAGAACCCCAAAATGTAGTTGAATGCACACTATTCATTACCTCTGTGTGACTCGATGAACCAAGGCCATGATTCCTAAGAAACTGACAGAGATGCCAAGATGGGTAGAGAGAGAGGATGAAGGCTAATAATGATTTGCACAAGACTAGTAGTGATACTGAGTGTGATAGATTCCTTTGGGTTTGTATTGCTGGGATTGAAAAATCCTTCTTGATTTTTTTAAATCAACCCTAACCCTATCATGAAAGCAGAATGGTGTCCTTAATGTAAGCTGAAAAAATCATATCCCCGTTGGATTGCTTTCAAACCATATATTTTCCAAACTAATTAAGCAAATATTTTTGTTCTGTAAATTACTCATTTAAGGGACTTGTCAGCTACAAATTATCATCCTGGTCAAACAATTATATTTTCTTTCTCTTAATGGTTCTCTCTGCTCCTTTGAAATGAAAAATAATTATTAATTTAGATTCTATAATTAGCAAGCAAGCCAACCAACTTTATTACAGTCTCAGACAAGCATATCCACATAAGATCCCTCATAGTTCATAAATATAACAGTAGAGGAGGATCCAAAAAGCAACACAGAATAATCTATGTAAGAATTAGAAATTTATGTTAAGCATCTATTCAAGAAATGTTATGATTGGGCAGAAGACAATAATGTTCTATTAAAAGGACAAGCAGGATTTAGACACTATAGAGCAGGCAATGATACTATAACCCTTAGTAGAAAATATATTTATGGATCTAACAGCCCAACTTACATAGCTTTTGTAGATGTTAAACTTGTCTTTGATTCATATTTACAGAGATTATGGAATAAGCTGCCGGGTATCAATATTGATAAAAGATTACTATTACTGATATATAAACTTTATAACAATACCAATTTGAGGATTAGATGTGGTTCCCAAGAGCAACTAATGGATTTGATCAGTATAGCACACTCATTACAGAAAGGATGTGTCATTGCTCGACTACTTTTAATTTTTATATGAATATAGTTACACAATACCTTAACAAAGTAACTTTCATCCACCTAAACTGGCTAAAAGACATACCCCAGCGCTCTTGTATGCTGACATTATTCTTTCACTGTCCGCCATAGGAATGAGAAGAGCTCTAAAATCCTTCACTCAATTCTGCAAATAATTCTATAATTTTGTCAGATCCACAGGCCAATTTTAGCATATTAAGCAAAAGCTATTATCTTCACTCTTTCATTTTTATTTTTTCTTCTATCTAGTAAGGCTTTATAAGTTGTAACATTCAAAGAGAAGAGTAGACCAAAAAAAGCTTGTTTACTGAAAATAATACATTATACATCAGATCATAATATTATTTCTAATGCATTACACTAAACTTTGATTTAGTGGACTAACTGGGGGAGGGGGGAAGGGTTATCTGTTATTGTACACTGAAATGTCCATTAAATGGTGAATGGGATTTTATCAAAGCATAAAATGGTGAACAGTTGTTATCCACTTCCCTTGAAGTCTGATCAGTTGAGGGTTTACTGTTTTATCTTAGAGCAGAGGTACACAACTTGGAGTGGAAAGGCCACCCTTGGCTTTTAAGTGGTATTTCAAGGGCTACACTGAAGAAAGGAAGCAGGATAGGCTAGAGAAATGGCTAGATAAAAAAAAACAAAACTTAATTTACATGTACATGGAATGAATATTAAATTAAGTAAACATTATTAATATGATTACTGCTTATGTATTTAATTACTTCTGACACATGACCAAATTAAAATTTGGTAGCAATTTTGATAGAGTCTGTGAATGAAATTAAACTTTGGTGAGCCAAACAGTTGTGTACCCATATTTTAAAGGGCCTATCTAGGACGGAGAGCCAGTTTGCTCTAGTGGTGAAGGCCCCAGGCTAGAAACTGGGAGACCAAGAGTTCTAGTCCTGTCTTAGGCACAAAGCCAGCTGGGTGACCTTGGGCCAGTCCCTCTCTCTCAGTGGGAGAGCAGGCAAGGGCAAACCACCTCCAAAAAATCTTGCCAGGAAAACTTCAGGGATTTGTCTAGGCAGTTGCCAGGAGTCAACATGGACTCAAAGGCACCCCCCTCAAAAAAATGGTATGGCAAAGTCAAAGCCCTCTTCTTTTACAAGAGGGAGTGTGATATTAAACTTGGACAAAGCTAAAATAGTATTTTGTATTGTATTGTATTGTATTGTATTGTATTGTATTGTATTGTATTGTATTGTATTGTATTGTATTGTATTGTATTGTATTATTACATCGCATCACATCACATCAGAGCCACTTTGGTATAGTGGTTAAGGCACCAGGCTAGAAACCAGAAGACCATAAGTTCTAGTCCCACCTGAGGCACAAAGCCAGCTGGTGACTTTGGGCCAGTCCCTCTCTCTTAACCCTGGGAAGGAGGCAAGGGCAAACCACTTCTGAAATTTTGCCAAGAAAACTTTAGGGACTTGTCCAGGCAGCCACCAGGAGTCAACACTGACTTGAAAGCACACACACATAACTAGGATGGATGCCCTAGAATACTACTGACCTGGGATACAGAGAGCTATGATATTATACAAAAGTCATAAGTTTGTTTCATTAACAATTTTGGCCAAGGAATTAGCTTTTTCAGTCCCAGAACATCCCATCCACTGTTGTATCCTGAGTTTAAAAAAGCAGTGTCTGAATGTTCTCTAACTTCTAACAAGTTGATATAACCAAGAAAATTATCATGTTTTTATGAAAATGGCATAAATGCTCATCAGCAAATGCCATTAGTAACCATTATCTGGTATAAGACTCAGCGAAGCTATTGCTTTATTATCTGCCCATATTTATGAAATTTCCTCATCCTTAAAAATCTTGAAGCATTTTCACAAAATTCCCCAAATTCACACACATCCTGAACTGAAATGCCCAACTCTTTCCAACATAGATAGGATCATGTTGGAGCAGCTGTTGCATTGTTGTTAAATATGATGGGTCTCTAAGGAAAAAAGAAATGGCAGCCATAAGCAATCCTAAATAATAACGGAATATAAAGAGATTAAAGCCTAGATTTTTAGACACTGTGCCCCATAATCTCACCACCTAGATGAATGAATCCATAAATTTTATTTTTCACACTTGATTTTTTAATCTCATTTTTTCCTAAACTGATGAAGAAATTGTAAGATGTTAGTAAGCTGTTATAATAACATGCATTACATGAAATTCTATCCCTAACTCTCAGCTGTTTCCTTCAGGTAAATCCATGATTCTTGGTGCAGATGAGGATGTAGGTGATCGTTTTAGAACTCCGAATAAGAGTAAAGAATGAGAACAGCAGTGTGAGTCATTACAACTAATGTTTATATTTTATTCTCTTTCAAAATCACCTGTTTGATTTAATATTTCCTTTGCTGATGAGGCTTTACTAATTAAAATCACCCTACATTCATATTTTCTGGATTTATATGAATTATCCAGGATGCTGAGGAACTGGAAACAGTGCAGAGAAGAGCAACAAAGATGGTAAGAGGCTTGGAGTCTATATCCTACAAAAAGCAGTTAAAGGAATCAGTTAAGTTTCTCTTAAAGAAGAGAAGGCTAAAGGGAGACATGATAGTATTCCTATTCATGAAGAAGAGGGAGTAGATTTATTCTCCCTAGCACCTGAGGGTAAGACAAGAACCAATGGGTGGAAGTTTTATCGTGAGAGATCCAAACTTGAACTAAGGAGGAATTTTCTGACTGAGAGAGCTGTTAAGCAATGGAACAGGTGGGCCTTCTGAAGTTGTGGGTGCTCCATCCCTGGAGGTTTTCAAGAAAAGACTGGACAGTAATTTGTTCAGGATGGTATGAGGATTCCTGGGCTGGGCAAGGGGTTGGACTAGAAGACCTCCAAAGTCCCTTCCAGCCCTAGGATTTTATGATTCTATGATCCAGTTCCAAAGACTCACTCAAGGGCTTAGATGTTTGGTAGCTTAACGATCTTGGAAGGGTTGGTAGAGCACCATACCCAGGGAAGCTAGAGTGAATAATATATCCTGTTAAAAACATCCCTCCCTCCATAGAAAGTCCTTCTCTGATTACAATTTATTGCAGCGCAAGTCTCAGATTACACTAGTAGCCCATGACACATAGAAAAACAGAGAAGCCTTACTAGAAGGTTCAAGAAGTGGAGGAGCTTTGCCAGAAGGAATTCTTTCCCTTGATCTCCTTGACAGTTCAGCCTTAGGAAATGGAAGAGGAAGAAGGGAATCAAGAATAAGGATGGACCTGTGACCTCACAGAAATTTTAAATTTCAGAAATTTTAACTCGTTTCCTAGCTGTAACCCATGCAAACAGGTTTTGTGATTATGACCCTTACTCTGGTAATGGTCCAGCTGCTATGGGAATGCATTTCTACAATTTCTACAATTGTACAAATTCTACAAATTTTCAATTTGCCACTAAAAATTCTGCTAGCTGCTTGTTCATTTTCAGCCTATTTTCATGTATTTAAAGTCTTAAATGGCTTGGTGCCCATGTGACTTGCCTTCCCATGACTTTTATTGGGGTGTAATAGTCAAGACATTGGAATTCCCACAAGCATTCTGCAACAGTTAAACAGTGCTCTCCTTTAAAGAGTAGGCTTATCTATAGCCTATTCAACAATTGTTTTGGAACCTGGTTAAAAACAATAGATTTATCCCAAGCATTTCAATCTGACATAATTTTTGTTAAAGACTTTTCGTGTTGCATATTTATCATTTAATATGATTGTATGTAAATGTGGAATACTACAATGTATAAGGCATAAGTATGTTTATATCCGTAGATCCTGATATCAAAGACGTACAGTATACAAATATATCCAGAAAAGATTAAAAGGTAGCCCTCTCCGTCAGTTAGGAAGCTGATGTTCCCCACCCAATAAGGTAGCTTGTTTCCTGGATCCATTTGGATTTGATTCTTACATTATGTTGTACATTCCTTCAGTTCAAATAAGGGATGTATATGCCACAGATAAATATGCTACAGCAATGTTTCTTGGCTTTAGAAACTTTAAGCTGTATGGACTTCAGCTCCCAGAATTCCTCAGCCAGCAAGCTGAAGTCCACACAGCTTAAAGTTGCCAAGGTTTCATTCATTCATTCATTCATTCATTCATTCATTCATTCATTCATTCATTCATTTTATTTTATTTATTATTAAATTTCTGTGCCGCCCATCTCCCTCAGAGGGTGACTCTGGGTGGCTTACAATTAAAAACCAAGCCAATAAAAACAATAAAAATATAAATACTCCCCAATTAAAACACAAATAACAAATCTATAAAAGCAATATACAAATCAAGAAGATGGGGGAAGCAGTATCAATCATCCCACGAGCCAGTTCCAGCAATGTGAGCCCCCATCAGGCCCCCAGGCCATCTGGCATAGCCATGTTTCTACACCTTTGCGGAAGGCCCGGAGTGTGGGGGCAGGTTGAGAAACACTGTGCTACAATCATTCATACATTCCTTTTTGAAGAGTTTTGGATATTTTTCCATGTTTATTTTATTTTTGCTTTGAAAATAAGAGTTTAAGAAAAAGAGTATCAGTGTTTCGATTCTTAATTGCTCTGAAGCCTTATGTTATTCCAAAATAAAATATTAACATCTTTAAGTAAATTGGCAACGAAAGAAATATATTAAGCATTCCTTCAAAGACTTAAGTCTCACTGTTGAACAACCATCTGTACACATGTAAAAAAAAAAAGAATAAGAATGTTTAATAAATTATGGAAAGGCAAGTACTACATTTGAAGATTAAGAGGAACTCTTACGACTCTGCTGATATACGATTAGGTGACATTCTGGTGAAGTTAATAATATTCTGTATTCTGGGCAAATTCAGATCATGTCTATGATGGGATGTAAAAGAATAAGAAATTATAACTAAAGTATTAAACAAAAAGTCATAAATATTTTTCCTATAACAATCCATTTGAACCTGGATCTCCCCAGTCAAAGTTTAACTCAGTGTTTTTCAAACTTGGCAACTTTAAGATGTGTGGACTTCAACTCCCATACTGGCTGAGGAATTCCAGGAGTTGAAGTCCATGCATCTTACAGTTGCCAAATTTGAAAAACCCTGGTTTAACTCATTAACCAGAAGAATACACTGGCTTTAATATTCTGGAACTCCATAGTGAGGACTGTCTTGAATAGGCAGAGAAACCCTGCCACATATTCATGAATGGTTAGCAATGTCAGAGATTCAGTACACACCCCTCAGTCTCAATCAAGACCTTCCCGACTGAGGCATAGTTGGGATCACCTACACAGGAACATTATCCTGAAACCAGTCTTCTTTCTGCTAGAGAGAACAACTCTTGTCACTTTAAGACAAAGAAGGAATTTGGGAACCGAGGCTGAGAAGAGAACTGACATCTCTTGCATCAGTTGCACCCTTCCCTAGATTGGGGGGAGAGGGCTCTCACGCCTTAGTGACCTCCCAGTGGACTATTGCAATGCATTCTACATGGGGCTGTCCTTGAAGAGCATTCAGAAACTGCATCTGGTCCAGAATGTGGTGACATGGGCAATAGTGGGTGCTCTGTAGTGGGCACGTGTAACACCACTCCTGTGTGAGTTGCACTGGCTCCCAGTAGGCTTCTGGGTGCAATGCAAGGTGCTGGTTGTTACCTTTAAAGCCCTACATGATATGGGGCCAGGTTACTTGCGGGATAGCCTATCCCTGATGGTTTCTGCCCATCCAACTAGATCTAGCAGGGTGGAGATGCTCCAGGTCCCCTCAGTAAAACAATCCCACCTTTTGGAAGTGTGCTTTCTGTGCTGTGGCACCTGCCTTATGAAATAGCAACACACACACACACACACACACACACCCCGACCTGCACTGGGACAGAATGTTGAATGGCACGGGGTGGTTGGTGGATAGATGTGAGTTTTATTGGGGCCTCAATGTTGCTTATTGTTTTAAATTGCCTTTCTTTATGTACTATGTTTTTATTCTGTTTGCCACCCAGACTTCTTTCTGGTAGATGGATTCTAATCATTTCCTTTTACTTTCACTTGTCAGTGAGGCACACAGGCTGTGGGAGCCCCACACCAGAAGTGGGGAAGCATGTCACATAAAGGCATGTGGGGTCAATATATCAACTCAGCTTCATGGCCAATCATTGCCAACTTAGACTCCGTCGATATATATGCAAAGTTAGTTTTTGTTTTGAAATTCCAGTTTGCTTGCCTTTATATTTATTTTGGCATTTGCCATTTTACTAGCCCTTCACTGATTTTGCAGAGTTCTCTTTGGATCTCTTGACAATTCTTTTTCTATTTAACATTCTGAGGAGTATCATCAGGCAACACTAAAATAATTTTTAAAAGTTATGAAATGAGATTTTCTAGTAAGACATGCAGAAGCTACACATTGATTCTTCTTCAGCAAGACTTCTCCTTTATGATTAATAATTTAACAACGTCTTCCATCAATGTATGCAAAATAGAACTAAGCTAGCAAAACTTCATGGAATCCTCCTAGATCTTTTTTCAAAAATTCAGTGCTACAGTGGCAGGTTTTCAATCTTTTACTAGAGAGGCTTATAGGTGTATGTTATTTTCTTCCTTTTTTCTCTCTCTTAGAAAAATAGTACTTTCTGACTTCTTTATGAATATGGTGATTGCTAATGTTTATTAATCACTGAGAGTTAGAATTTCATCACATCGCTACTATTTGCTCCAATTTGTTATTTTTCCTGTGTTCCTGGAATCTTCTACAAGTAAGTTTCATTATGTAGCTCTCAGTTGTAGTAAAGACAACATAATTCTTTACAACTACTTTGACATTATTCACATTTGTTAATGCATCTCTTCTGTTTTGTAGTTATTTCTATTAACAGCTTCAGTAAATTATTTGTAAAAATTATCAGGAAATAATTCCTTCATTGATTACACTTGGTTGATTTTTACCCTTCTCTGTGGAGCATACACTTGACAATGAAGATATTGAAATGGTAGATATCTTTTGCCTTTTAGAACTGACTATCAACAGTAAAGGAACCAACAGTCAAGAAATAAGCTGCTGACTAGCACTTAGTAGAGTAGCCATGAAGGCTTTGGAAAACAGTTGCCTGGAAGTGTTTATACCTACAAATATTAGAACTGTACAGGCAATGATTTTCCCTGTGACACTCTATGGAAGCAAAAGTTGAACTTTGAAGAAGCATTTGATGCTTTTGAACTTTGGTGTTGGAGAAGACTCCTAAGAATACTATGGATAGCCAGGAAAACAAACCAATGGATCATTGAACAAATCAACCCAGAGTTCTCACTTGAGGCACAAATGACCAGGCTCAAATTATTGTATTTCAGACATGTGCAAAGACCCAGCTCTCTAGAGGAAGCTCTGATGCTGGGAAAGGTGGAAGAAAAGAGAAGAGGATGACCAGCAGAAAGGTGTATGGACTCAATTGGGAACACCGTTGGAAGACCTGAAGGATCAGGTTGGGGACAAATTGTCTGAAGAAAATCCATCTATGTGTCACTAAGAATCAACACTAACTTGATGGCACATAATCTATCAATCAATAATATATACATGCTTATGATGTATTTATTTTAAAAATGTAATGGTGTTTTTTCCCCCCTCACTTAATTGTTTTTATTTTTGTCCCCTAAGTTGTTCATTCCCCAAGCCTTGGCAATTTTTCATGCTTTCTAATAGTTTCACAATTTTGACAGCAATAAAAATAGCAAAATTAAAGGCTCAGTAGAAAGCATTTGTAATGCCCCAGAAAGAGAAAACATCAACATTAAGGGTTGATTTATGTTTATCTATAAACATTATACTTAAAGATATTCTGTTCAGTTTTATACTCTTCTTATGTTCCAAAGGTGTGGCAAGTTGTAGCAGCTGAAAGACCAAACCCCAGGCTACAAACGCTATAGGAAGAAGCAATACAAACATGGAGGTGACAGACTGGATGTAACCACTTTTAAGATGCAGATAGCAGATTATTGTATCCATGTTTAAACTGCAGATACAATAGAATTTTGAAAGTAGAAATAGTGTTCTAGAGAGAGATTTTCTAGCTCAGCCCACTATCAAGGAATATTTCTGTTCATATAATAAAATAGCTGGAGTAGTATTCAACAACATGAACCACTTCAGCTTTGGACTGAAGTGATACAGCCCATTTCGTCAGCTCAGCATTTTGTCACCTTGTCTTTTATGTGAAGACTGAGATTTATTATGGCAGAATTGGTGGTTTGTTAAGCTTTCTATATTGAATTTCAAGTTTATTGAAATTCCAGGGGAAAGAATGTGCAGGTTTTGGGGTTATACATTTTCTTTCATAAATATTATGAAATTTATTTCATACTGTGCTCACTTGGCAATAGTTTGTAATTGTCTCACTGGATTAAGTTTAGAAGTAAATATTGTTTTCATCACCCTACACTTCATAACTTTTCAACTGTTTACTTTCTAACTAAAGAGCTAATTCTTCCCACGTGAACCACTTCACTAACTACATTCATTTTCAGAACCTTATTCTGAATAAGATGTACAAAGATGCATTCACTTGAGACATGGGTCACTATTGTTTTGGTTCAAGACCTTGATTGTAGCATTCCCTCCCTTTGACCACCCTCTTGCTAAGTATGTTCAGACAGATGGTTATCTTTTTATTCTGCCATACTTCAGTATTTTCAGTCTTAAGACCTACAACCTGTTAAAGAAAGGGTCTTCATTTGATCATTTGAAGAATATAATAATCTATAACAATTCCCTCTAATAACTTTCTCCAACCCAGTGTCCTCCAGTTGTATTGGACTTCAATTTCCATCATTCCCAACCACCATGAGAGATGGTGGTTCAAGCTATCTGGAGGGCATTTGGATGGTGAAAACTGATTTATAAGCTTATATAAAAATAAATCTTGCTGTGTGTAAATGGAATTTCTAATCTCAAGTATCTTAACTATATTTTCCAAGTTCATTTTATAATCACTTATCTGGTAGTAAGTCACATGGAAGTGAGTGTGACTTACTTTTGAATAATGCTAATACATGAAAAGATAGAAGTACATTATATAATTAACATAATATTTGGTTTGATCCTTAGGGATTATTCATGTATTAGAGTGGTTCACAACATTTTATCAGAATGTTTCCTTCTGTATCAGAATTCTGTATTCAGTATTAGAAGCAGTTTCTTTCTGAAGGGCCCAAAGAGTGTCCTTGCTCTTGTCTCCTCAAGGTTTCTGGTTTGCTGCAATGGGAACCGATGCTAAATTAGATAGATGTTGGTTTAATATACTGTACCAAGGTTTTTATGATACTCTATTGGGTCTGACAGTTGGACCAAACAACTTTTTATTCTTTATTTAGTTAATTTAATTTGATTTATTTCTTCCGAACGTCATCCAGATATTGTCAGCCTTGCAAGGCAGTCCACACGGGAAGCACACCCAAATGAACTAATTCTACTTTATTGTAAGGTTACATTGTGGAGTCCTTGATGCTCTCTGAGCTTGATTGTTTGCTTGCCGATGTTTCATTACCCAAATAGGTAACATCATCAATGCGAGTGAGTGTGGGGTTTGCTCCCTGTTTATATGCAGTACCTTGTCCTTCTGGTGTTGATAGAGATGTGGTTTTCTCCTTGGTAGTTGCTTGATTAGGGTATTGTTTTCTGTTTGATTGTTTGCCTGGTGTTAATCTCTGCTTATCTGGGTGTTGGCTGCTGGAGAGGATGTGTTCGGGTCTTTTTGTTTCCTTCTTAGCTTTTTTATTGTCTTTTTTGAATGGTGTGTAAATGTAGTTTATCTCTATGTGCCTATTGATGGCTGATATGTCTGAGTGCCAGGCTTCCAGGAATTCCCTACCATTTTTGGATTTAACTTGGCCTAGGATGCTCACAGTTTCCCAGTTGAAACTGTGGTTGAGTCTGTCCATGTGTTGTGAGATTAAGGAGTTTCCATTGTGTCTTTTGATGGCTAGTTGGTGTTCATGGATGTACTCTGCTAGTCTTCTGCCTGTCTATCCTCACACTATATGTTGTAGATGATTTTGGATTTAGTAGAAAGGAAGGGTGTGAGAGACAGAAGGATGTAACAAAAAGGGAAAGAAAGGAGTAATTCTGAGCTCTTCAGCTTGCCCAATGCCAGCATGAAATATATGATATAGTGTAATGTTCAGAGTTTTGATAGGATCAGGGAAATCCAGATTAAAGTCTCCACTTGATCATTGCACTCAATGGGATGGGACCATCGTATTTTCTTTCAGAAGAATTTACTTTATAGGGTTGTTTAGAAAATAAAATGAGGAGTAACCCCATATACATCTCCTTGAACTCATTAGTGACTAGCAATGTATAAATGTATTTATTAAATCACTAATTATGGCAATATCCTTGGCGGAATACAGCTTTTAATGGGGAAGCCAAGGGGAAGCTTAGCTGTATTGGTTTCAGGAAATGTAAGATATACATACTACAGAATATAAATGCAGTAAATAAATGCATGGATAAATGATCAGAAGAAAATGTTCTTGACAAATTATCTTGACAGAAAACCTCTTGGCACTGGATCACCTCTTGATCCAGATGGCTATAGGATATAGTTTGGTAAAAAGAATTGAAAACCTGGGGAAGTGCAAAATTAAAAATATAATAAAGAAATTCTTTCTCATGCCTACATATTTGTATTTGTAGTGTATTGAATTTATGAACAGCTTTTCACGATGGTAATGGCTGTGGAGTAGGTTTAAGATACATAATGATCATTCCCAGGGAACCCATAGGATCATCAGCACATTATCAATTATGAGTTCAAAGAGAATTTTCTGAACAGAGATACAACCTTTGTCAATATCAAGCCGATTTCTAACCAAACCAAGAGGAACTCACTGGCATTAATAATACAAATAAAATTTTAAAATGGGGGATTTTGTGGCTGTGAGTTGAACATATAAAAAGTATTTCCTGTCACATATTTACAGTTTCATTTAAAATTTCCAGTCTACTGTTTGTTCATCAAAACATACCCAACCCAGGGAAGGGAAGCCATTGGCTGTTCCTCAGATTATCAGTAATTGCCCACACTTTTGCAAGAAAGGACTAAATTTATGGAAATCACATGCTTGTCAGAAGATTGACTGGTCCCTTCAAGCATTTTAAGTACTTCTGTTCACAGCACCGCACCTTTTGTGCTTCATAAATTGCATTTAACATTTTAAGATGGGGGAACAGTGAATGACAGTGTATTCATTTGTCACAGGCAACAAAGCAGCATTATATGGAATGATACGCCATTAACACAATGGCACTCAGAGATTCATTTGAGTGGCAAAAGATGGGTCAGGGAGATCAAATGCTCTTCAAGTGGCTACTCCAAAACCTTTTGATTAGAATGTATGACAAAGGGAATGCTGATAAACAGGTTCAGCACAGCAAGAAGAAGTAAAGAGAGAAAGAGAAGAGATGAACAGCACAGCATGGAGGATTGGGTGGTGTGACATGGAGGAAAGAAGATAGTAGAGAATGAGTGGTCAGCACAGTGGTGCAGGAGAAGGATAAGGCAGAGAAAAGGGTATGGAGGCATCATGAAGAGGCTGGTAGACATTAGGAAAGGCCTTGGGAAATGCAGCTTGGTGAGGGGCATAAAGGATGGGCATGAAGGACAGGATTGTGCTGGTGGTGAGAAATAGGAAGAGAGGGTACTTTGAGCACCCATACCAAAGGTAGGATATAAATCTAATAAGTAAGCAAATAAGAAATTCAAGCAAGTGGTGGGGAGATCTTTGCTAGGGTGGGTCTTGTATCTGGGCCTTGTCTCTGGGAGTAGAGGAGAGCCTGTTCTCCCTGCTTGCCCTCTGAGGTTCCACGTCTGGGTAACACTGAATTGTGCTGGAAAGATGAAAAACAGAATGACAGTTTGGCAGATACCCTACAAGTCTAGCATTTGAATGAAGATACAGTATTTCCCTTTAGACCCTATACCCTATTTTAAATTCTCCCTGGATATAGTTGCTTGCTACCAAACATCCTCATCTTTTTTTTATGGAGTGTGTTCAAGTTGCTAATGCTGTTCCAGGCATCTTAAAGGTAGTTTATCATATACTTTGTTGTCTGAAAAGACTTATTGTTTTGGGAAATAGCATTCCCTAAAACACTTGTTCTCAACAGGATTCTGGATAGGAGCACTTTCCACTAATGTAGTAATTTTGTTTACCCAATAGGAATTCAGCTTGAGCAGCTGATATAAAATATCTATAAGTTCCTCTTCAATTCAGGTTTCAATATATCTTCTGCATATCTGCAGAGGCAATACTTAAAAAAAACAACAAACAGCTACAACCTTGGAAAGCTTTATTCACAACTTTCCACTATACTTGCCCCCATCTCAGATACTGCCTGAAAGCACCTCAAGGTGTATAAAATTTGAGGAGCTGTCAGGTAACATAAAACAGAGGCAGTAGAAGCAAGGCACAGATAGGCAACAGGGACAGCGACGTTGATGCTAGAATACTTTTCTGCTGATTCAGAGATGGGTGGGGAGCACCAGCTCAGCCCTGGAAAAAGGCTCACAGCTTGTAACTGTCTGCTTCAGGTTTTTTGATCCAGGGCTTATGGATCAATAAATACTTTAAATGAATGGACTTTACAGCTCCATAATTATTAGTAGCAAAACAATTCAAAGGGGTGTTGGCCAAATCACAATTTATCTCCATGATGGCCTGTACTATGTAGTTCTTGGTAGGGCAAATGCACTTCTCATATATCTATCTATCTATCTATCTATCTATCTATCTATCTATCTATCTATCTATCTATCTATCTATCTATCTATCTATCTCCACTCATATCAGTAATGCAACTCTGGGAAGCTAACATAAGTTTTAAAAAACACAAGTGGCTCCCCCTGAAAACCAAATACAAGCAATGTGGGCTCAATTATTCTCCTGATCTCAATGCCCAGGAAAATAGCCAGGCCTTCAAGCTTTCCACAAGGTAAGGAGGTTGGGGCCAACCTAATCTTAGGTGGTAGCGTATCTCAGACAGCAGGTGCAGCTATGGAAAAGGCATGCTTCCTGTGTCCCAGTAGATGACAGGTGATTGATGGCATCTAGAGCATGCCCTGAAGCATGCCTTTCCTGCCTGTCCTCATGGGGTGAATAGTGACAATGAGAATAAGACAGCCCCTCAAATATCCTGGCCCCATGCCATGGAGGACATGATAGATAAGAACCAGCACCTTGAATTGCACTCAGAACCAAATTGAGAGCAGTGCAGCTTTTGGAGCAGAGGTGCAACATGGACATAGTGAAGTGTACCCATAATTGTCCATACCATCATATTCTGGACCAACTGAAGTTTCTGAGGGTCTGTAAGGGCAGCCCCATATAGAGTGCAATGCATTAATCCCCTTGGAAGGTAACCAAAGCATCAGTGACCATGCACAGTGCCTCCTAAGGGCACAATTGGTACACAACACAAAGCTATGCAAAGCTTCCTGCCAGCCACAGCAACCCACCTGCTATTTGAACAAGAGCTGGGAATCCAAGAGAATCCCCAAACTGTGCACCAGTTTTGTCTGGGGTAGTGCAAGCCCATCCAGAACTAAACATGGAAAAACACTGGATTCAGGGGACCCTAAAACCACTATGTCTTGCTAGGGCTTTGTTGAAGACCTTTCTTCCCCATCCAGGCCCCCACAGAATCCAGGCACTGAGACAGAACCTCCATAGCATCACTTTGCTGGTCAGGGGTGGAGATATATAGCTGAGTATCATCAGCATAGTGAATTATCTCACCCAGCGATTTCATGTAGATGTTAAGCAGGAGTGGGAACAGATAAACCCTGAGGTACCCCACACAAGAGGGGCAATGGGCAGATCTGCCCACCCCATCAATACAGACTGGAACTGACTTTGGAGAAAAGATGAGAACCAGCATACACTGTGCCCCCAAGTCCTAGCCCCTAATACTGGTCCAGAAGGATAACATGATCAAGGGTATTGAAAGCTGCTGAGAAATCAGGGAGAACAAAGATAGACACACCATCCCCATCCAGAGGTCATCCCCAGGTGCTACTAATGCTGTTTTGGTCCAATACCCCAGGCTGAAATCTGACTGGAAGGGGTCCACTTCATCTAGAGCTCCAAGAAGCTTCAAGGCAAACCACCTTCTCTAAAAAGGGAAAGTTGGAGACAGGATGAAAGTTGTCCAGAGTGGTTGGGTTTAGTGATGGCTTCTTCAAGAGACATATGCACTATCAATGGGCATGTACCAATATAGCACATCAGTCTCAAATCATACATCATGCCCTTTTTATCCCTAAGAGACAAATAAAAAGGCATAATGTAACATTATTTAACAATGAAATAAATGGTAGGCATATGACCATAAAACAAAACCACGTCTAGTTTTTAAAACACATTATAAAGCCTGGGTGTACAGTAATATCCTTTATTTATTTATTCTACACATTTTAATTTCACTTTCCTTGCAGTGTAATTCTCTGCAGGCATACTCAAATTGTAGAGCCAATGACTAGGGGTGTCACTATGCTGCATAATGTAGATATCTCCAGGTAATGTGTTTTTCTTTTTTATAAATTTTAATTATGTATTTATTTGTTTTAATTTGTTGTAAACCACCCACCCATTGGGGGGAGATGGGCGGGGATAAGTCTGCTAAATAAAAATAAATAAATAAATAAATAAATAAATAAATAAATAAATAGTGATAGTTAACCAACCTCTGCTCAATAGTAAGCATTTACTGGCAGGTCCCTCTGTACCAGTGGGCACTTTAAACAATGTATTTGGTAAGGAAAATAGTATCCACATCCTGATCTAGATAGCATTTGAAACTCTTAATTATCTCATACTCTGCTTGGGCCATAGGAAGAGAAGAGGAACCCCAAGGCACAGTCCACCTTGCAACTTGGCATGGGAAACACAGGCATCAGTGTGTGCTGCGACTCTCAGACTCTATTAAAATGTGTGCGTTGCTCCTTCCCCTGCAGACTTTTGAAACAAAAGCTGTCGCCTCCAGTTTTTACCACTGTTAAGTGTAAGGTGAGCACATTAGTGCAGAGGTATGGCAACCTGTATGCTTTCTTGCTCCAGGCCTTCTTAAATAATAGATTTGCGAGTTGAAGCGGTAGGAGATTTGTGTCTTTCAGCTGCTCTTAAGTGCATGACTCTCCTGCTGGCTCTTGCTTAGGTAAATGAATCGGTGAGACGCAGGTCTTTACCTTTCCAGCGTTCTTGCCACAGGCACCACACTACCACAGCAGAGGCACGAGTGAGGACATTGGCCAAAAGAAATGGAGAGTGGTAAGATAAGCCTATTATAAATATTCAGCTTAATGGATTTCTGGAAATATGTTATCTAGCGCACTGCCTGACACAGTTCTCCTAATAAATGAAAATGAGAAGATAAAAGAAAGTAAAATAAACAAGTGCACAGGCTCTAGTTTACTCTTCATGAATATGAATAATGCATGCATTTTGTCCTCTCCGATTAAGCAAAGCAATGTGTCAATTTTGCATACAGGGTATGCCGAATGCTAATTGGGAATTAATGCCATACCTCAGAATTAGAGCATCTGTTTAGTATGGTAAGAGTTAATAAGTGCCACTGATTTTCCACATTTTTATTCTCTTTGTAAGAGAAATATGTAATTCTTCTGCCACTTACATTAGGCTGATATATATGGACGCAAATCTAATTGAATCTGCTTTTAAAATTAGGATTTAAATAATCTAATCCTTTCTTATATTCCTTATTCATTTTTTTAAGCTGCTTCATTCTGGTATGTCCTAATCTTGTTTGATACGATTTATTGAAAGGATGTGAAATTTCAGAAACACGTTTCAATTACTATTAGAAGCTCTAATTAATCATTGAAGGACTATAGATAGATTTGTGGAATAAATAGCTGGCATAGACTGGCATTAGGAATAGAAATAGGAAAGCTTCTTTTATGGTGAGGTCTCAAGGGAAAAAATGCTTATGCTAATAGGAAACCATACATTCCTCTTTTCAGAGTTATGGATATGGATATATGGAGATCGGTTGCCACCACCTTCCTTTTTGGAAGCCCATACTGGACAGAAAGGTTACTTGGAAAAATACAAAAAGAAATACCATGAAAGTAATGTTTTAGAACTAAACTTGAAGCTGCAGTGTACATTTCCATACATATGATACTGAAAAAAATATGATCTGTGTAAGATGAACAACAACAGCAACAAAAAATCAGTATCTAGTAGAAAGAAAATTGGATGTATAAAATAGGATAGGGCTGGGCGGCAGGAAAAATGCACTCATATCCCATAGAATGAGTCAGAAAAGGCCTTGCCTTACAGCTCCAATTTTAGAAAGCATAGGCTGATTAGTCCATTTTTGGAAAGTGAAACAGAAAGACATTTCAAAGTTAGGATAAGATGCAGCCCAGATTTTGAACTCGGCTGAAATTCAGAATAGACATCGTGGCGGGACAAGATATCAAGAGAAAATATTAACACCCAGTCTGAAATATAGAATTAGACTGATAGCAATGAAATGTGTCACAGAACTGATACAGTTGAGAACTTCTGAAAGGTTTGGGCCATAAATAATATCTTCCTGATTATTGTTTAGTCTTACAATGAGAAAGAGGTCCCACACATTTTGTTCTTTGTCCTGTTCTTTTGTTTGCTCTTTGTTCTGTTGGGAAACACTACAGCTGCTAACTGTTGCTACTGAAAACACAACCGCTAAAAGCACAACCAGTACTGAGCAGCATCTTGAAAACCAGCGCCAGTTCCAAGGTGGGCCCTTCGGAAAGGTGCTTCAGGCAAGCATCTCTCTCTAGGTTGGCCCAGCAGACTTGTCCTTTCAGCCCAATCAACACTGATTCTCAGTCAGAGACTGAGCAAGGCCTGTAAAATGTAACGGGACTCCCTGCTCTTTCTTCTTCCTCATTCCTCATGCCAACAGGCAGGTGAAAAAGCATCAACAGCTAGGAAAGCAGAACCAAGGGCAGAGGGGTCCACAAACTGCTGAGCGCAGGCTTTGATGAGGGCCCAGGAATGCCAACCCTGGAAGACCTTTATTAGGTCTCTAATAAAGGAATTCCAGAATGTAATATAAAATGTTCGTGTCATCTCTAGAGATTAGAGGTAGCCAGAAGGAGAAAGTATATCAGCAAGCATTTATTCATTTTGAAAAGTTGTGGCTATTGTGCAAAAAACCCCAAACAGGTGAGAAATACTGTCCTTGAGGTCCTGAGTGAAAAGGTATCTTCCTTCTCTTATTCTATCATTAATCTAACAGCTGTGGGAACAATTTAGATAGATTTGACAAGCAAAGCTCCATTTACCTACTTATTTTGATTAATACGAGAGGGTTAAAATGCAAATTAATTTGTCCCCAGGAAATCATGGCAAAACTTGATTATTGGGTGCTTGAACTGTGCAAGAAAGTCACCCTGTGTTAAGAAAAGTTTATTGCAAACTAAAGAAAGTGTGCATAAAATTGCAGCCAATGAATAGAGCAAATGGGGACTGCCCCGCCAAATTAAAATAAATTGCCTATTCTTTAAACGAAAGGCATATACTTTATTTGTACATATTAACATGCAAATAAAGACTAGAACAATTCTTATTAGAAATTAGAAAGTATAGAAAGTAATAAGATTTTTTTTATGTAACAGGTTTAATACCAGATTATAAATGTTGCTAAGAGAGTCTAAAATTGTGGTTTAGACTTGGGCCTAGTCATCAATGCTCATTTAATGTATTTTCCCTTCCAGATGTTAAGCCTGTATGAAATTTGGGAATGAATTAAAATAAATGTCATGCCCAGATATCCCATCTTTGTCATATAATTGAGAATAAATCCCTATTGTTGTATAATCATTTAAACAACTAGGAACAGATCATGAGAATTAGAGGACTGTAGACACAATAAATGTTAGGATTTCAGTGAGCCTTTATAAAAAAAATAGATTCAAGTTTATTTGCATATGTTGTTCAAAAATGGATTGAGAATTTTGCTGGAACAACTTCATATGCAATACATATCTTAGAGACTGTTTTGAAATCAGGTCAAGTGCTATGGTCAAATTTATTGCTCATGTAAGGGCTTAGAGTCATAGTGAATTTGTCCTCCTGATGGATAACCATGGCTGAATGTCAGATTTATAATTGCTTTATAATTAAACCATTGAACCATACATAATTTGTGTATAAATATCATATACTGGTGGTTAGAAGGCAAACCATTTGCAAAAGACTGTTTAGTAATAACTCTGCATATGCCCTGCCAATATTCCTCCACCAGCTCAGGCATGGATTGGAGAAATTTTGCGTAGTGGATCCAACTCCCCTCCCCAGTCCCAGATCATCACAACAGCCAGTGCTATAACTCCCATTACTGGCCTTTCTTTCTCTGAGCTAATCTTACAGACTGGATACATGTGGTCACTAAAAAAATCAACGCAATCTCTCCATTTGCAGGTGATTGCATAGTGTGAGGATTGCTTGTTTGAATGGAAAATGGTAGTGGGATGAGTTTCAAGGGCAGGAACACAAACATTTGGACATCACAGGTCTTAACACTTTTGGTGAAGAATCTTGGTGGTTTGGTGCTCAGTAACTCCAGAAAGGCAGGAAACCCAGCCCACCAAATAACTAGGTTTTTTCATTGCAACACAAGTTTATCTGCAGAATTTGACTCTTGCAAAAGGCCCAAAGACATATGAGATTTTTGGGTGGTCAGTAGGACAACTCTTCTGATTATCCTTCTCAGATCCTCTAGAACAGTGGTTCTCAAGCAGTAATATGTATACCACCAGTGGGATGAAGGTGGGACCAAATATACCTGTCAACTGTCCTGAAAATCCTAGTTTACAGCATCAGAGCATTAACTATTTACACCAATGTGTGGAGAGCTCATGGGGGAAAAATGGGGCACAAATCTGATTCCTCTTCTCTCCAGTTTCTATACATTTAGGCTTGGAACAAAGAAAGAGGGACATACAGGTGGTTAGACAGAATGGAGTGGATGGGAGGAAGGCTCAGAAGTGTGTATGGGT
The DNA here is from genome assembly GCF_059951505.1 of Python bivittatus. Taxonomy (NCBI): domain Eukaryota; kingdom Metazoa; phylum Chordata; class Lepidosauria; order Squamata; family Pythonidae; genus Python; species Python bivittatus. The sequence continues at coordinate 105,164,654 of NW_028277075.1, forward strand.
TCCTTTCCTGCCTTCTCTTCCATCAAATACCTATTGATGCTGTGATGGTTTCCGTTTGGGTGGATCGTACCACTTCCTGCTACAAAGATGTCTTTGGTGTCTCTACATTTCTCTCTCTTGGTCATAGGCACCTTTCAACCCCAGCTCTGGGAACAATTCAGCTTTCCAGTATTTCATTCAGATACAGTGTCTTTATCCAGCAGTTGAGTAAAATCCAGTTTAAATCCGATTTCTGATAGTCTAGCACTTTTGCCTCACACTCTCCTCTGAAGAAAATGCCTGCATCTTGAACAGATTCAGTAATTCAGCATCTCTAGGAGGCAGGTCATGGACCCAGAGCAAGCAGGTCCTGTTTGGCTCATACCTGGATTTGATGAATGGCAAGGATGTCCTCATCTGTCAGGGGTTTGGTTGGGCAAACTTAACTAAGATCCGCTTTTCAATAATGAAGAAGAATGAATGCTGCAATAATAGGGACATGAAAGAAAACTGGTTCTCTATTCATTTGTGGGGCACACACAGAGAAGGAAATTGTTTTGATGCCTAGAGATACAAATCATGCCCCAAAGGCATATCCCTCTGTTTACTCAACCTTCATAAAGGATCAACATTCCTTAGCTAAAACTGGACCATGGCAACCTGGTTATAGCTGGGTCCTGAAAGTAATAGCAAAGGAATGATTGCATCTGACTGATCTACAGAAAAATGGACAGAACTTCTCACCTTGCAGAACAGGCAATATATGCAGCATGAAGAGAGAGACACAGATAGAGAAGTGGAGATAGAGAGATAGATGGCTATAGATACACACCTGTATCTATATCATCTATACCTATAGCTGATCTTTATCTATATCATCTCTGCTTCTGCTTACATTTATCACCTTTCTACTAATGAGGTGTTGTTGTAAAGTGGTGGAAAGCTTGTCTGTCTGAAAGGCAATAGATGGCTGTAGTTCTTCATCTGTGTGCAGCTCATGGGCTGAGCATGAACATATCCCATGCCATGAAGAGATTTCCTCCTGAAGACCTGACCTTAAGTTCTTCCTTTTCCAGTGGGAGAGAGCCAATTTGGTGTAGTGGTTAAAGGCACTGGATTAGCAGCACTGAAACCTGATTTCTAGTCCTCTCTCAGGCATGAAGCCAGCTGGGTGACTTTGGGCTAGTCACTCTCTCTCAGTCCTAAGAAAGAAAGTTCTGGCAAGCCAAAGTGTTGCCACAAAAACTGCATGGACCTGACCGTGTAACCATCAGAAGTCACATATGTCTCAAAGACCAGTAACAACAATATATTAAATTTCAGAGGTGGCATCTCTTGGAGTTTACGCTTTTGCCACGTAAACTACTCAGAACCAAGTTATCAGGCCCTCCATATCCTCTTTCTTAGAAAGTGGGATGGCAATGAACCATGTTATTCCCCCCTCCCCCTGCATCACCAAGTGTGTGCATGTACACACCAACACATATCTCCAATAGCCAGTAGGGTAGAATTCCTCCTCTATAGAATTTAAGAACACAGAAAACAGGGAATCTCCTCCATTCATTTTAGCTATAGTTAATGAACCCCAAAGCATCATAATAGTCAATGAGCTGAGAAGGTTTGCACACTATTTGCAGTTCATCAGTTATATTAAATGATGCATGACTAGATGTAACAAAATCCTGTTTGACTTTCTTAAAAAGAAGTAAAACATTTTTAAATGGAAATTTTGAAGAAGGGAGGGAGGGAGGTCTTCATCTTTTTTTGTTGTTGTTAAAACTATTTTTAAATCTCATGTATATATGACTTGTTGCAGCAAGGGGAAAGGACCAGCAAAGCTGGGATGAGTTTAAAAAGAATTAGAGAAAAAAATTGAACAGCCTCTTTCCTCCCACTCTTTCCCCATTTGTAACTGCACCCTTCCAAGGCACTTGTTTTGGAAGTTATATGTAATCTAGCTTTGGATAGCTTCACAGATAGGCCTGGATGGAAGGTAGTAATATGAGGAAGGGTAGTGAGGTTACATGGGCTGGCACTGCATCAGTAATCATGGATGTACCTGCTTGACCCACTTAGTCCTCAGTCTTAGCATGTGGAGTAGCCAGAAGCTGGTATTATTTAATTCAACGCAGCTCAGTGCAGCAAGGTCAGGAATTAAGGGGACGGAGTTGAAATGCAAAATAATGTTGAGGTCATGGCAAGAGAAAGGTACTGATGGTTATTTATTAACATAATTGTCAGTCAGCAATGGTCAGTGTAAGGTGGTTACACTCTATATTACACAGGAGCAACAATTAGTGGATGAATAATAATCCTATTTAAAATTATAGATGATGGTCATTATAATTCATATTTACATTCAAGAAGATGGGATAATTTTCTAAAGGCACTCTGCCCTGTTCCCTGCCTGAGAATCATTAGCATTATGCCTCAGAGATTTATGAATAAATAATATCATCATTTACCATGGAAGGATGTTCAGGCAACCATCCAGTATGCTAGAGCAGGGCATACCTTGGAATATGCGGGTAGTCCCTTTACACATGGGCTGAACACGGATACAGCTCTGTGGAGATCAGTTACAGCTATCAGATCTGGCTGCAAACATTCAAGAACACAAGAGAGCAGCAAAGAGTTAGTTTCCTGTGCTGCCATCTAGTGGTGGTCGAGATTTTTGCAGTCCCAATCTGAGAGCTCTAGTCAAAATAATTCTATGCTGAATTCTTGCCCGCAGGTGTGGTGGCTTTAATATTTTTCAGATTAATTCTGAAATTCCTTCAGTATTCCTATTACTTTAAAAATGAAAGTCCGAAAGAGTTTATTCAAAAATCTCTGGAGAGAACGAAAACTCCTGCTTTACTTTTCTTGTGATAGAGGAAGAGGAAGAGCAGAAGTTCTTCGTATCATTTCAACGTGCAAGCAGAAGCACCTAACTGACCTGCCTGGCTCTGCCTTTGGGGCCAAAAGGAAATAAATGCCCAACAATACCTGGGTTCTGAACTCCGCAGGAAATTCACACCTCCCCAGTCAGCCGGGGGCTGTGCCTGAAATAGCTTCCTATTGCTTTTTCAATAAACAAGTGTCAATTGTCACAGAACAACTGGGTGAGCAACCATCTCACTAAAGATGGATGTTCTTTGTCAAGGCAAATAAACTGCAGAAAATGATAGAATGGCTCAGCATGCGATGAGGAGAGTCCATGGGACTACCTCGCTCATTGATAACGGAATACTTCCTTGAACAAAGTAGCCCGAAACATGGCTGCTAATGAAAGTTGGATATAGAAGGAGAAAGGAGAATAGTGCTTTCATTCATTTCAGCTGAACATCAAAACGCAGTGCCTCTATTTCTTCTCTTCCTGCTAGGAGAAATTTAAGAGGGCGCCACATCTACTTGTCATAACAGTGTTCAAGTGCAGAATGTATTGATTATCCATCTTCATTAGTTAAAACCTCCCTCTGGAGTGAATTTTCTTTATAATTATGAAATCGATGCTGCTTCATTCCAATAGACAGGAATACGGCTGCTGGCAGCTTCGGAAATATGAAGTAGCCATACAACAACATACTTTACTTAGAACTCAATCGGCTAATTTCTACAGTACCAGTACATTTCTCCCTGGGGTGATTTCTGACTTAGGACCTCTGCACTAATTATAATATAATATGCGTGGCTTCAAAGTTCATCTCTTGAGGGTGCAGGGAAAGGTGTATTCAAGGCTGTAGTGTTCATGGCTTTGGTGGTTGGGAAGAGGGGGGGAACCTGTAAGGGTTTGGGGTTTTTTTTTTGGCTTTTTGGTATGTTTAAAAAACTATTTACTTGTTTATTTATTCATTAAATTTGTCACCGCCTATCTCGTGAAACAACTCTGGGTGGTTTACAACAAGATAAATTAAAATACAACATAAAAACAATCCTAAAATAAATCAATTCCAAGAAGGTAGGAAATTGGTAAATAATTCCAGGAGCATCATCAGGGGGCTAACCACCCCCACGGGTGGGGACAGCCCATATCACCCCATGCACCCTGACAGAGCCAGGTCTTTAAATCTTTTTGGAAGCCGGGAGGGTATTACTATTATTTGGGAAAGCTAGGAAGGTATTACTATTATTATTAGATTTTTATCTCCCCTTTTTATATATAACTCAAGGTGGCAAACATACTTAATACTCCTGCCTCCTATTTTCCCCATAACAACAACCCTGTGAGGTGGGTTGGGCTGAGAGACTGCGGCTGGCCCAAAGTCACCCAGCCAGCTTCAATGCCTAAGGGAGGCCTAGACCTCACAGATTTCCCACTCTCTAGTCCAGCACCACTACATCGAACTGGCTCTCCACAAAATCTTCCCATTTTTATCAATCAGTGGATCTGTTTGGTAAATGAGAGCTCTACTTTCAGGGATCAGAGGTGTACATTATGGAGGACAGCCACCATACAAACTGAGTGGCATGTTTCTTTTCACCATCTCCATGTATGTAATCCAGTGCTACCTTGGCCTGATAATCTGGTTACAGAGACAGGAGGAGTCCCATTGAGCAAGACTGACAGCAAAAAAATTAGAGCATAATCTCTGCTTCCCCTTTTATAAACCATTTTATAAGCTGTTAAAAAGAACCAAACTTTTCCAGTTACACATTAATTGAGATATCTGCGGGAGTTCTACCTCAACTCCCCTAATTTTCTATATGTACCAGATGTGCTAAATACAACTGTTATATGCACCAGACAAAATCAGCACCATGGAGAGTAAGAAATGTGCAAAGCTGTTATCAAAACAAAACTGGTCAATGTTTGCTCAATTTAGTTTGCTCTGCCTATTCCCTTGATTAATGCAATGAACCATATTTACACATGGCTAACTGAGAAGTGCATTTATGCTTTGTGTATTTAAATAAATTGGCCCTGCCTGCCTCAAATTCACCCCCCTCATATCTATTTATATAAATGCATCGGTTTCGGCAGTTAAGACTTCCCCTCACCCTTCAGTAGCTTTGGGATTTAGTGCAGAGCGAAGTGATTTACTTAATTTCATCCTCTTCAATGACAAAGTTCAGTTACTCACTTACCTGTTTGGAAGTGAAAAGAGGCCTCAGTAGAATAAATATAGTGTTTTCTCCCTACTGAGAGCAGGGTAGAATCCTTTTCACATCAACTGCTGAATATGTAATGGCTATGATCTGAGTAGGACTTTTCCCCCATTCCAATCTTCCAATATTCCGTGAAGAACTCAAAGAGACATTATATACCTATCCACTTAAAAGGGAATATAAAGTTTGGTACAATTTTTGATCCTGATAGATATTGACACAGCCAGTTTAGAATGCTAGTAATAACCTCTGAAGCTTTCCATGGATTGAGACAACAGTATTTGAAGGAACACCTGTCCCTACTCCATGTTCTGACTTATATCCTAAGGTACGAGTCAGAACTAAATTCTGAGCACTCCAGTTGGAGCCTGGTCAAGCATTCAGCTGAACCAGCACTAAGCCCCAACACACTGAGATTACTCATTAGGACTTCAAAGATCCTAAATCAGGAGCTTTTCTTTTTGCATTCTGAACTAGCATAAAGTTTTGAAAATAGCAGTGATATCAGGACTGGAGAGTCTCATGCTTGAAGATAGGGAAGAATACAGCATGTAGAGCATGAAGATGGTGGCACTATTTGAAAAACTGGACCTCTCAAAAGGTTTGGAGATGCCATGTCCAAAGGAAGCCCAAGCCAGGATAGTTTGGATGGAAAGGATAGACTACTTAAGTCTGAAATAATTCTGAGGTTGAACCTGACAAACTCTAAGTTGATTCAAAATTGTGCTTCAGGAAAAGAGATCTGGGACAAGCTAAGACTGACATATACACACTTAGGAATGAGCAATAATGCATTAATGTTCAGAAAACTAGTAAATCTGAAATTATTATGAAATGGAAGTTTAATGGAACATGTGTCAGGACATCTCTCTATTCAGAAGACACTAAAACAAAATGGTGTGAACTTTTCTGATGATTTAATCAAGGAGCTGTCATTACTAGAAAACTATAAACATACAGAAGAGTTAATCAAACTTCATGAGGAAATTTCCCTTGAGAATGTAATTGCCAGACTGAAGGCATATCAGCATGATTTGAACAGCACATCTAAAAAGAATTCTCTAAACAAAGGGAGACATATAATCTGTCATTACTGCAATAAAAAAGACATATTAAAAGGAAATGCAGGCTTTACAAAGCAAAAGCCCATACAATAGAGAGAGACGATGAGATCCAGTGTCCTAAAAGCCAAATCAAGCCTGCACAGAAATTCCAAAAACAATAAGGTACAGGCAAAAAAATCGTATTTATGTTAGCCAATAAATGCTTGCTTGAAATTGGACTTGATTTTGAAAGGAAAAACAGATTTTGGCTAGATAGTGGTACATCAAGTCAATATATATGCAACAATGATGTGTTGATAAGCCTTAATGAAAGAAAAATTAATTCAGCAAACAGAATGTTGATGGATGCATATGGAAAAGGCAGCATTAAACTTAAATAGCTGATCAATTATAATGAAATGAAAATTGAAATATAGTATTTCAAGAAGCATATTATGTACCTAAATCGAATGCAATTTACATAAGTCTCGGTTATCTTACGCAATATGGCTGTGGAAATGTACTTAAGAATGGTCTTGGCACTGTTACAAAGGACCGTGAAGGAATGTTAAAAGGAAAGCAGCGTCAAGCTAATTTGCTGAAGCTGATGCAGCCTACAGTAAACAGAATAGGAAGCATGCATCATCATCATCATCATCATCATCATCGCCCTGAAAATGGCATAAAAGATTTGGTTACAGAGATGAGTCGGTTCTCAAAAAAATAAAGGATGAGAACGGAGCAATCAGATTGAATGTTTGTCCCTGCAAGAAACAAAAGGAATCAAAGTATAATTGAGGTCTAAAAGCAAAGGGAAAAATACGTTTTCTGCGGCTTGAATTCAAACAAGCTAGGCAGCCATTGGAACTCATTTCTTAGATCTTGGGGTGCAAAATGAAAAGCAGGAAAAATTCCTTGGTAATGTTCATACCCCAAATATACTTGCACCTGTCTCTTAAACTAATAAGACAGAAGTGTCTGAAAAATTCAGACGACACTGTGTTAAAACAAGCTTAACAGAAAAATAAAGAGATTAAGGTTTGATAATGGGGGTGGGGGGGCAGGGATATAACAACCAGGAATTTGAAAAGTATTTCAACAATGAAGGCAGAAAGCATTTTTAAAAATGGGGCTGCAGAAAGAATGAATCAAAGCCTGCTAAGTATGACAACAGTCCTCCTACTTCATGTAAAGGTGTCACATGATTTCTGGGAAAAGCACCTAACACAGTTACCTCTCTGCAAAATCGTTTATCGACCAAAGGTGCAGATAAAACCCACATGAGTTATGGAATGGGAACAAACCCAGTTTGTTGCACCTAAGGGTATTTGGAGGCAAAGCTTATGCATATATGAACTAGTGAGGTGGCTCTATTATTAACGTCCCTTCGCCTATTATTCTCCTTTTCTGTTTTAGTACTGTTTTTATAGTTTTTAATGTTTTTAATAATTACTATATAATGGTTTTATGTAATGAGTGTTTATATATTTATTGTTTTATTGGATTGTTGTACACTGTCCAGAATCACTTTTTGTGAGATGAGTGGCCATATAAATTTGATTAATAATAATAATAACAATAATAAGGCAAAGTATTACATGGCCAGTACACACACACACACACACACACACACACACACTAGCAGGCAAAGCAGATAACAAGAAGATCTGGCAATGGCTAAGAGCAGGAAAGTTGAAGAAAGAGACAGAGGGGCTAATTCTGGCTGCACAAGACCAAGCCTTAAGAACAAATGCATACAAAGCCAGAATTGAGAAGACAGCAACAGACAGCAAATGCCACCTCTGCAAAGAAGCTGAAGAAACAGCGGACCACCTAGTCAGCTGCTGCAAGAAGATCCCACAGACTGACTACAAACAACAGCATGACAAAGTAGGAACAGTGATACATTGGAATATCTGCAAGAAATACCATTTGCCTGCAAGCAAGAACTGGTGGGACCACAAAACAGACAAAATCATAGAAAATGAAGCTCAGGTGCCCTGGGACTTTAGAATTCAAACAGACAAGCACCTGCCACACAATACCCCAGACTTAACAATTGTTGATAAGAAAGACAAAAAAGTCGGGATAGCGGACATTGCAATACCTGGAGACAGCAGAATAGAGGAGAAAAAACTGGGGAAAATCACAAAATATAAAGACTTGCAAATAGAAGTGGAACGACTATGGCAAAAGAAAGCAAAGATAGCACCAATAATAAAAGGCACCTTGGGTGCAATCCCAAAACATCTGGAGCACCACTTGAGGACCATCAGCATTGACAAAATCACCATCAGTCAGTTGCAAAAGGCAGCTTTACTTGGAACAGCTTACATCCTGCGACAATATCTTTAACACCATCAAACAACACCTGCCTATCCCAGGTCCTTGGGAAGGATTCAATAGGTGGATAAAAATGCCAAATCTAGTCTAAACATCTGGCTGACTGTGCAACCAAACATAATAATAATAATAATATATCCCTAAAGAAAAAAAGGAATAAATTAATTTCCCTAACCCAATTAGGCATGATGCTGGACTATCAAACAGGAACAAATAGTTAAAGGGTTTTGGACATCAAAATTGGAAAGGCAAACACATGCAGTGTTGCTAATTTTAATAAAGAAGAAAGGATAACCCAGGTGAGCTGCAATATTTAGATATTAGTACAAACCAGCTTAGGTTTCCAGTAGTACCTGGATCTACCCAGAAGCATTACTGGAAATAAGTCTGAGGAATCTCAGATCAGCATCAGGGCTGCTGACACATTGATAGACCCAGACCCAGAATTAGATTTAAGAAGACCTAAAACATTGAATAAAGGAATCCCATATGAGAGAATGTGCTCACAGTTGAGGAAGGGCTGTGCCTGATGGTAATTCATGGACAAAAGTACAGGAGCTGCCACCAGCTGAGGCACAGAAATGGAGGGAAGCTGCATGGGAAGAAATGGAATTCTTGCACATAAATCAAATGTGGATTCTAAGAGAATTATTCAAGGGCAAGAAAGTCCCAAAGTGGGTTTTCAAAACAAAGCATGATGCTCTTGGATATGTGCAATGCCATAAAGCTAGGTTAACAGCAAAGTGTTATGCACAAAACTATAGTGAGAATTATGATTTTTTTGCTCCCAGAGTTAAGTATGTATATATCCAAATTCTACTGAGCACAGCAGTAGAATGGAGCACTTCGATATTAAGACAGCCTTCCCCCATGTGATCTGAAAAAGGGGATTTACATGCACCAACCACTCGGTTTTTAAGACCTAGTGAAAGAAAAATAGGTGTGAAAATGGCAAAAAGCCAACATCTGATGAAGTCTGATCAATAAAATCAAATGTTGTAGAACATGGGCTTTGAACAGGGACATGTTGATTCATGCTTATATACAGGAGTGAAAAGTGGAAGATGCATGTAGTTCTCTGTAATGCTGATCTGTTTCTTTGTGCAGGGGGCAAAAGGGTCAGCTTGGAGACAGGGAACAATTTAAACAAGGGCGTGGCAGTAAAACTTCTTGGGGATATTATCTTGGAACTGAAATAAAAAGGGACAAAAGCTCAATCAAACCCAAAAGATAATAGACCTAATAAAGTTTCTAGGTCTCAGTGAGGCAGAAGAACCAAGTACACCTATGGAAGTTGGATACCTAAACATGGGAGGAAACTAAAGCAATTGGCAAATCATGAGCGACAATTGGATAGCTGTGGGAACACTATTAGATATCACAACTGTGAGTAGCCCTGACATAGCCAATGCCATTGGACTGTGGAGTAGAAAGTCAGCGAGCCAGCCCAAGAGGACTGGACAGAGTAAAAAGACGAGGCAGATATTTAAAAGTATCGATGGACTTTAATACAAAATTATCTGTAACTACTAGCCTCAAACTTACTGGCTACACAGATTCAGATTGTGCTGGAGATAAATCAGATAGGAAATCAACCACAAGATGCATATTCCTCTATCGGGGCAAGCCCATTGCCTGGTACAGCAAGAAGCCCAGCATAGCAGCCTGTTATTGGCACCGCAGAACCAGCCTGCAGGGAAGCTGTGTGGCTGCCCAACCTACTGTTAGACTTCAGGACAATCAAACCAGTTCTGGAGTTCCTGGTGCTCTTTGAGCTGGGTGGCCTGCTAGGGATCAACACCAGGCAAACAATCAGGCAGAAAGCAATACCCTAATCAAGGAACTACCAAGGAGAAAACCACACCCCCTCCGACACTGGCAGGGCAAGCCACTGTATATAAACAGAGCAAACCAACCCCCACTCCCTTCTAGCACTGAAGATGTTACCTAGTCGGGTAACGAAACGTCTGCCAGCAAGCAACCGAGCTCAGAGAGCGCCCAGGACTCCACAGTTCAGCCCTGAGCTACAGATGTTCTCTTCCACTGCAAGGAACGAGTCCCTACCACATTATTGGAGGACAACACGGGAGGTCTTAGAACAGCCCACACAGAGCAGTCCAGGCCCATTATGAAACACGCAGATCTTAAAGGGCCCCGTGGGAAGGGCATGCAAGAAAAACAGCAACTAAAATGGAGATACTGCCCAACTGATGAAATGGTGGCAGATGCATTCACCAAACCACTGAGGGACCATTTCCTCAGGCCGAGAGAAGCATTGGGACTCGCTGGGTGAAGTGATGCACAACGGTATGGCCAGTTGTGGTGCACAATTCTGTTCATGGGGCTGATGAGAAGGGAAATGTTGGATACATCATTCCTGCCTACCAAACCATTTCCCTCCTAGTGCAGAACAGAGGATGGATCACCTGGTGTCCTACTTTCTGTCTCCAGTCTGCTACTGTTATGTACATAACGGGATTAAAGGTGAAATAACCAAAACCATTCCCTTTGGGAGCATCCACGCTAATTATTAACGATATGGTTTCCAATGGCTCAGAAAGTTCTGTGCCTTTGGATAGTTATAGACAGACATATAGATAATGTAAATTCTTCCTTGTTGTTCATGTCTCTTTACCTGCTTTTTCCTGTCTTTTATCCTATTTTTGTCAAAAAAAATATTTTGTTTGCTGATGCTTAATAAAATAAACTTCAAACTATATTTTTTGCTAGCTGAATGGAATAGGGAGTGTGTATATGTGCTCTGATCTGGAAGTAAGGATTGACAGGCAGTGTGCTGGGTGCAACTCAACTGAAATTATCCACAGTAATTTTCCAACAGGGAGGAGTCAAGTTCCCATTCACACGAACCTCTAGCCTTCTCTCTCCAGCGTGTTGGTGGACAGCCCTCCATCTGGAATCTCTCATGGGAAACAGCAGAGCACAGAAAGGCAGAGGAGATGGGAGAGCAAAAACCTGCTCCTGGATCTTCCCCTGGCTGAAGGCTCCTGGCCTTTGGGCTGTTTGAAGTCCTGAATCCAAGCATTCCTCATACTGGCTGCAGGGGGTCCCCCTTGTATTATTAGAGGCACAGGGACGTAGAAGGAAGTTGCTAGTTAGAAAACGCTAGGGATAAAAATGAGCACCCTTTGGCCACACTGTCTGAGCAGACTCAAACCATAACTGGTTCCTGCGAGCACAAGCTTCAGTCAGCTGTTTGGGAGGGCCACTGCTGACCCAGCAGACTGCAAATCCCTCAAGCATGTAATCCGGCCCCAGGTTTCTCCTGGCAAGGAAAAAAACCCCACCCACTTTTTCAACACCAACCAAATGCGATGTGCTGCATTTTGCAAGGTTGCTTCTATCCTTAAAAGGGGGATGGGACTTGCTCTCTTCTTCCTGAACTCTGCTGCCCAAATGCATTCCAGTAGTTTGCAGTGTGTGTGTGTGTGTGTGTGAGAGAGAGAGAGAGAGAGAGAGAGAGTCATCCTCCTGGCTGATACTGTTCTACTAGTAGAGAAGTACAACAGTTATCCAGAAGACTTGTAGACCTCAAGTAAGAGAATACAGTACTCTCTCTCCTGCAAACTTCTGGAAAAGAGGTAGTATTCCTTGAGAATTTCTGTCCCTTTCTTCCACGAGAACCTGAACCTTTTCTATTCCTCCCACCCTGTCATTTTCTGAGGAGCCAGGTCAGTGAGAAAGACATCTCTGCTGTATACTGCCCTAAGCCATGTTTCTTTCCTTTCCATGTTTCATTATGGTTAATGAGCTGCAGTAGGCTGTGTTTACACATTGCCTTCAGACACATTGCATGGCTTATAAAAGCACAATGTCTGAATTTATACATTGCACTTAGTCTAAACCAAACAGACCCACTATGGCTTAGTGTGTTCTCAGCCTTGGCAACTTTGAGAGGTGTGGACTTCAACTCCCAGAATTCCTGGGTGGGGATGTTGGCTGGGGGATTCTGGGAGTTGAAGTCCACACCTCTTAAAGTTGCCAAGGTTGAGAAACACCGGCTTAGTGTGATGTGAGAAGACAGCCACCGTCACTAGGAATTGCTCAGATCCCAGGGGGATTCTGCTCATTGAAGTCACAGGAGAATTGCAGGCACAGAGGATTTTTGGGATTGATGGCTGACTGACTACTACCTAACAAGATCGTAGAAAAACACCTCCCTTCTATACTTGTGAATTGCAATAGATATTCAAAATGATGGTACGACTTGATATTCTTGAATAAAACTTGGGTATTAACAGCTGCAGTTCTGAAAACTACGATTTAAACACAGTTTCCTACTGAACAAAGAAGGATGTCAAGATATTGGAAATATTGCACCCAAGCTAATAAACTCTATTTCTTCAAGATTATGAAGGATACTGTGCCCCAAAGGACAGGGGATACCTACATATATTTATTTGCGAGTAACAATTCTAAAATAATAGTTTATCTTTCTCAACTATGTCTGGGAGTAGCAGAGGAAATAAAAACTTGCTAACTTCTTGGTGACTTTTTCTTCGGTTCTAATAAAACAATCCCAAAGAACGGAGGAGAGTAGCTTGATGGATCTGCCTTCCCTTTAACAGACCGACTCGGTTTCCTACTGTTCTTCTATCACTATAGGCCTTTTTATCTGATCATTATTTTCAGTAGCTGCAGCTAGAGAGTTTTTCAAAGCAAAAAGTATTGAAAAATAGCCTACCTGGGTATTTGTATATTTGTCTTTTTCTTTTTTCTTTTTTTAAAAAAAAGATAATTACTTCTTCTCAGGTTTTTAACACTGCTGCTCCCGATAAACCTGCATGAGATTCATCACACCTACGTGATGGTTTCGTTGTAATGGGGAAGCCAGCGCTGGACATATTTATTTCCTGCCAACACCTTTTTCAGAGCAACCATCCTTTCTCCCTCCCTATATCTCAACATGCTTTAATGAAAAGGAAAATGTGTTGTTGGGCAATTTGGTCCAAGTTATCTTCTTCTCTCTCTCTCTCTCTCTAAATTGTATTTGATGTTTTTTTTAAATTTGTATGCCACCCATTTTTTTTAATGAATTGGGTGGACTACAAATTTGATTAATAAATAAAATCACCTTTATTGCATGAGACTCCCCTAAACTAAGGTCCTCCCCCCCCCCTTGTAGGAACTTGTTATGACACTGACATATTAACTCTGGAAGAAATCCTAGCCTTATGATATCATTTCTTATTAAATAAAAGATCCAGATCTATAATCTAATGTTTTCTTTAAGGATTTCAAACAAATATTGGTGGCTGATTAAACAACCACAGGACTTCTACATGGCCCATTGTTGGAGTGTGTAATTTGTTTCTTCTCTGTGTTATAGCAACATCTTTCCATTGATTTTTCAGCTCAATCTGGTGTTGGCCAACTATCCAACTGAAGAAGCCTTCCAGAAATCATCTAACAGAAATGGAAAACTGGAGTCACACTGAAAAACTAGTGTCCAAAGTTGTAAATCTACATCACGGTGAATGATGCTGGCGAAATCCAGTTGGGGGAAAATCTAATGCTGACTCCCCAGCTAAAGAACAGCGACAGGTGTCTGGCAGCTTCACAGAGCAGAGTGGAATAAAATCTCTGCATGAGTAGGTTCAAAGCAGGAAGTGAGCATTCAGAATTGTGTTCAGGCAAAAAACAAAATAATGCAGCAGAGTCAGTGATCACTATGGCTCACAGCTGTCAAAAGAACTCTTCCACTGAAACATACAGGGAGGAACCTCCAGGTGCCCGATGCAGGATAGAGCGCTTCAATATTCCCTTGGAAGATCTGAGAAATCGATTTGAATCACCTGCAGGTGGAAGCAGGCAGGTAAGGAGAATCCAGCATAGGCTAATTAAATCAGAAATGGCTCCTACCTATAGATTTATTTCCACAAGGAAAACAGATGCATTGAATTTCTTCTGCCTTGCAGAATTAGGGAGCATTTCTTTTTTCTTGCCTTTTCTCCTCTAGAAGCAGATTTCTAAATTCAGATGACAGGCTGTTCATTAAGCTGCAACAAGACTTTGTTGCCTGTATTCCATATAAAGGCATAGGAAAGTGAAGGCAAGAGGAAGAGCGCTAATATCATTTGATGCTGTTTACACTGCTGGTCCCCCAGTGTCCTCCAGGTATGTTGGAATTACAGTTCCTAGCATATCCAGACAAACTAGCCAGCTTGATGCCCCTAAATGTCTGCAGGAAGGGAGGATGGAATTAGTGACAAAATGTGTGTCGAGATGTCATAATACAAACTCTGCTTTTATGCACTTGCCTGCAGCGTTGCAATGTAAGTGCAGAAGGGTGGAGTTTGCATTGCGATGTCACAAAACACATTTCTTCATTCTGGCATCATCATGGCATTACAATTCAAGTATGTTTTTGGACCGCGCATTTCAAGGGGTTACGCTACAGGGAACCAACTCAAGATGGTATATAAATAGCTAACTATAAAAGAATCTTTTCTCAAGGCATTCTTTGGTTGTATAATTTAGCTTGCTTTGATTAAAATGGTTTAACAGATAGGTTTTAATCAAATAATCAATTATAAATTAAACATATATTTACATACATCTGATTAACATCTGATTAAAGCTATTTGGTAACTTTCTAACTGCTCAAATATTTTTTACTGATTAGTCTACCAGGCAGGTTTATATTTATTTATTTGTTGAGTTTATATTTCACCTTTCCTCCAGAAGCTCAAAGCAGCATGTGTACCACTCCCTCCTCTGATTTTTCTCAACAACAAAGCCCTATTAAATACATTGGGCTGAGGAAGAGGGAGAGATTCACCCAAAGTCCCCCAGGGAACTTCTGTGGATTGAATTTGGGTCTCTCTGGACCTAGTCCAACATCTTAACCACTACCCCATTTGTGACTCTTTCTTTAAGCTTGAGGACATATTTAAATCCAATTCTATGCATGTGTAGTATGTATCAGTATTCTTTAGTATGGCTTAATGCCAAAGAAGATGCCTAGAATATCAGTGTTAAAACCTAATATTCTAGTCCCAATCTGCTACCAATTACTACAGTCTTGTTATTCTATGAGAGCCAGTTTGGTGTAATGGTGAAGGCATCGGGCTAGAAACCAGGAGACTGAGAGTTCTAGTCCTGTGTTAGACACAAAGCCAGCTGGGTGACCTTGAGCCAGTCACTCTCTCTCAGCCCTGGGAAGGAGGCAAGGGCAAACCACTTCTGAAAAACCTTGCCAAGAGAACCGCAGGGACTAGTCCAGGCAGCTGTCAGGAGTCAAGATGGACTCACAGGCACCAAAAAAAAATAAATAAATTATTGTATACTGGATCTAAAGCCTCAGTGTTCTGAACCATTTGTTAATCTCTCCCACTCAATGAATGAAATGAATTATACAAATCAGTCAAATTACAGTGCATGTTGTACATTGTTATATCACAATAGATTGTAATCATCATCATCATCATCATCATCATCATCATCATCATCATCATCAAAATCCCCAATAGTATTGGTGGGGGAACTTTTTCAGGAAACTATAGAGCAAGTCCCATTGTTAATGTGACAGTTTTATTTATTGACCAGAACAGAATTTGCTAATCACAGTGTCCTATTGCACTTTGCAATCATAAGCTCCGATGCAATCAGTTAACAAGAGTTCTGTGCAGAGGCCAGCAGCTGTTCTCCATTCCATAGTGGTCTATGTGCTGCTTAGGTTTTTTTTTTTTAGTTTGTTTTATTGAAATAAGGAACAGAAGCTATTTTAAGTGCATTTCTAGTTTTCTTGGGTGCTCCATGTGTTCTGTCAATTACCACCTAGACAGACTCATGCGTGTGTGTGTGAAAGAAATGTTCAGGTGAAAGGTGAGTCCTTTATGGTAAGTGCCACGACCCTTCAGGTTTCCTGCAGGATAGATCACGTTCTGCCCTCCACTATTTGTATCAATGGAGATTGTTACTGTATATGCCAAACGCTCATTTAAACGTAAGTCTGGAAAAAAGTCTGGTTTTTGCATTGGGGTTCTCTGTTTCCATAAGAAATGCATACCAACAAAGTATTCCCTTCACAATAAAAAGAAAATTCCTTAACTGGTAGAAAAATTGTATTTTAGTAATGAAAAAGGAATTGTTAAAGCAATTGCCTTGTAAGAAACAAACGTAGGTATCTGAATAATTACTGGTATTCAGTATTACAGGTATTTAGTGATCTCTGACAGCTCCTCCCCTCACTTAACAAAATTAAATGAGAAAAGAACAGGGGGAAAGGAATCTTCTATACTTGGGAAAGGAGATAGAAAATACCTACAAAAAAAGTAGAATGTGAAAGTAGACCTGAATATGAAAACTTTTGGCCAATATTTTTGATGGCTGATGGGTGGCATTTTTGAAATAGAAACATGCGTTGAGATAGCTTAAGGAAGGCGTAGTCTTCCAGACAGGTAAACCATGATTCCTAGCAATTCCAGTTATCAGACCAAAGATGAAGGATGTTGGGAGTTGTATTTCAGCAACAGCTCGAGGGCTAAAGGTTTTCCACCCCAGCTTAAAGGGCTAAATCTACTTTGGATTTCTTTATGTTATTGTTTTGAAATCTAGGAACTATACTGGATCATTTTGATCCATAAAACCTCTTCCCAGCCATTTAAATTGGGGAATCTCTCCTTCCATACCTATGGTAATTCCTTAATGTGGAAAAGGAATGGCTGATTCTAAGGAATTGGAGAAGGAAAGTTCAGCATCTCCAGATGGTCCTTGTTTGATCAGCCATCTCTTCTGTTTCCCAGAATGCAAAAAAAAAAAGAAGAAGAAGAAGAAGAAAGAAAACAGAGAGGAAGCTCCGTGTGGCATATATAAAATAGTAGCATGCCTCTTATTATCATTGCTTGTTATGCTGACACCTGCCTACCCTACCTCTCTCAAGTCAATATAAAATCTGGTTTGTAAAAATGCCCTTTATTTTAGTTTTAAAAGAAAATCCAGCATATGCAGATGCTTATACCGTAAACTGATGGCAGAGTTCTTCGCTGAAAATATCTGCATGGCTTTTATAACCTTTGGAAGCAACTGGGATCTCATTTGGGCAGGTCACAATGATATACAATGATCTGGAATGTAATGTCAGCTACCAGACAAAGACGTAAGGCAGTATTGACTTGCTTTCAGTTGAGAAAGCTGCTGTCACTCTGGGCATTGGCTTTCAGCAGTATAACGAGGCTGGTGATGGGCAACTCGAACTTCCATTGACAACATGCATTCTCTCTCTCTCTCTTTCTCTCTCTCTCTCCTTTCCCTTTCTGCATTCACATTGAGGAATAAGCATTTAAAGGGAGAAGAAACTTAACTTAGCAGAAGAGCAACTTGTACGGCCATGAGGGCCATATTGCAAATGCAACACAGTACTTATACATCCTTATCTTTACATGAAAAAAGCAGCCGTAGCACCTTTCCCAATTAACACATTTTATTAAAAAACATAAGCTTTTGTGAACTGCAGCTCACTTGGTCAGATGCATAAAGTGGCTAAACAGATGTAGGGCTTACACTGGGGTGGGGGGTGAGGTGTGGGAAGGGATGGAAGATGGGTTGGTTATGCAGATGTAGGTTACAGTGAGACAGATTACTAGTGCCTTATCAATTAACAACTGTAATGTGTTAACAACCCTTTGTATTTGTAGAGACCTTCGGAGATAGCCTGAAATCTTTTGATGTATGTGGGTTCAGCATACTTTTGCTCCGTGGTGCTATTATAGTCATTTTTAGCCTATGTTAATTGTGAACCATTTGCAATATTTTCAATTTTGGCGTATGTTGGCGGTGGTCCTATATATTTGGGAAATCTGAAATCACTTTATTGGCATAAAGATTTTACTGGGTTAGATGGAATGACAGATTCATCTAAAGTCAGAATGCCCATTCCTTTGCGAATATTAATTTTGGCTAGAAGCATTTTCTTGGTTCCTGCTCTCTTCCGCCATTTCATAGCCCCAGCCATGGACAGGGTGGAATTGGACTGGGACCTGGGTGACTAGGTGGGGAGGAGTTAACCCCACCCTCTGCTCTTTCACTGCTTCCAGTTGCCTTTCATCGAAGTACCTTCTCTCATATCTGCCAAATATTTTACAATTTGGGACACCTGCGTCTCTCAGTGAATTTTATGGATAAAAGGGGATTCAGCAAAGGCTTTCCCTAATCCAAGTTCAGCATTTTTCCCTCTAAGGCAACACTGATATGGATGTTTGGCTCAGACTCGGCGAGATCATTAACCAGTGGAGGATTATTAGAGCCTGGCCCAGCGAATCTATCTGTTTATTCAAGTTCTGAGAGAAAGGGAGAGGAGGCAAGGAAAGGATGGTGGGCCCTTGGTGTGTTTCTCCAGGGACTGGAACAACCAGGACTCTTATCTGAATGCACAGCAAGCAGGGAAGAAGGAAAGACTGGCAAACTCTCGGGAGGTTGTGACACTTGCACTTTTCTTACTTCCTTGCTAGCAGATGTTAAACAGAGACCCTCAGGACACCAGTGTCTGCCAGGCAGAAAGGCAGGCAGGCAGGAAGTTTGGCTTTCCAGAATCCATCCTTTTGGGATAGATAGATGGACTAGTTGCTCATTCCTCTCTTTTTCCTTCCTGGCTGCCCATCAACCTGTGTGACAGGTGAAATTATGGTGGAGATTCTAATTCTTCACATGCTTATGTGGACACCAGTTCCAGCAAACTCCATGGGTCTCACTTCCCTGTTCAGTGCACACTCCCAGGCATTTAAAACCTAATTGCTTGGGCCTGTGGGGTGTCTCTGGACTGGATGACAGCCAATGAATTTCCTTTCATTTCCCTTAAAATAAATAAAACAAAAACATGCTTTTTCTTAGTCCTAAATAGAATCAAGAGTTAATTGGGGTGGTGAGGGGGGGGGGGGTGTCCTGTTATTTTGCCTTCTGTTTTTTTTTTTTTTTAATTATCTGCTCATGTATTGTGAATAAAACTAAGCGGAAATTACTCACTGGTTTTCACAAATAGTTTCAGCAGTATCAAAAGAAGATTCCCTAATTAGTGTTTTGAGTTTTGCCGTGATTTACAATCATTTGTCAAGATGATATGAGTTTAGTTTTCCATATTCTATTCATTAGCCAATGAAATAATGAATACTAAATCTGATGACAATTGTAAATTCTGTTTATTTACTGATATTTCATTTTCCATCCACTATGTCCTTTCTCGCTTCTTTTTTCTTTTATGTAGTCATTTATTTTATTCTCTAAATGATTTTAAATAAATAAATAAATAAATAAATAAATAAAATTAACTGTGCTTCAAATATGGTTATCTATTTGGAAAA
Organism: Python bivittatus; assembly: GCF_059951505.1. Taxonomy (NCBI): domain Eukaryota; kingdom Metazoa; phylum Chordata; class Lepidosauria; order Squamata; family Pythonidae; genus Python; species Python bivittatus. The sequence goes on from NW_028277075.1 coordinate 105,184,422, forward strand.
GATCACCTTTGTTCCAAACTGACTGGCTGTGTAGGATTGTGATGTTCTCCCTTTCTCCATTTGAACTCTGGGTAATTTATTTGCAAATTTCATCATGAGCCAAAAAGCAAAAACAGATATACTGGCAATGAACACGTGTTCCCTAACCGCCCCCCCCCCCCATCCCCCAGAATGAGGAATATCTATTTTCACAGTAAGTAATTTTTGAGATTAAAAAAGAAAGAAAGAAAGCTCTCAACCTGGCATGGCATGGGAAATTCAGATCAGCCATAGTCAGATTAGAGAAATGGTCCCTGTACTAAGGCTGTTAATACCTTTTTAAGCATTTTTTAAAATCCCACCTTTATTGTTTTTATAAATAACTCAAGGTGGCGAACACACCTAATACTCCTTCTTCCTCCTGTTTTCCCTACAACAACCACCCTGGGAGGTGAGTTGGCCTGAGAGAAAGAGACTGGCCCAAAGTCCCCCAGGCGGCTTTCATGCCTAAGGCAGACTAGAACTTACCATCTCCTGCTTTCTAGCCTGGTGCCTTCATCACTAGACCAAACCTGAATATTTGCAGTAATTGAAAAATAGGGCTTAAAAGGCAGTAGAACAATGAATTCATGCTGTCCCTGAAGTCTTTTTCATTGACAGAGGATACAATTTACCAGGCATTGCAGCTGTTTATCCTAGATTCATTATGAATAGGAGATGCCCCTCAGTGGGTCAATGTCCAGGTACAACAAAAGATACCTCCAAGGTGTATTTCATTAACTTGTTCGCTACGCTTCACAGAAAAGATTTTCAGATGCAGTTTTGCTGATAGAACACAATGGGAGCAGTTTATCACTGTTCTTTATACATTCTTGATTCCAAAAGTGGAAATTTGGAAGAAGTTTATTTGTTCTTGATCTTTGTTTTCTAGAGTGAGCGATTACTAAGTTTGGTTTCTGTGTCATCTTTTTAATGAATGTTTATGGAAGAAATATTGACTTAACAGGGACACCTAGGAAGTTCATTTTACTAATCAAGAATGAAACAACATTGAAACAAATGCCTGTGGAGAGTCCTCGTTAGAATGCTTTTTGATATTTTCCAGAGGCAGCTACATCTGCTTGAGTGGAAGAATTAAATTGATGGCATTCCATCATAACAGGATTAATTTGGATTTTGTGTCATACTGCGTACAACTAATTAATTGTGAGCTGCAGGTCCCATCCATAACCACCTGGGAATAAGTCCCATAGCTTTCCATTTGAGTAATCATGCAGACAGTCAAGCTGCAAGGACTGTACAAATGGCAAGGTCTCGCCATCTTTTATTACAGCCCTAATTCTCAATGAAGAAATACTAAGGCCACCAGATTTTCCATTTTCTCTTTGGTTCATAGTTCATTTAGTCTATTTGTAGAACCTTATTAATGTGAAATAGATACTGATGAGGTTTTCCTGGCAAATCTGAATGGCAGCGTACAGATTTACAGCTGCATGAAATGCATTGAGAGGTGGTAAGTCTGCCTGGGCTGTCTGAGTGCACTATATTCTGCAGCGCTTGCATGGTTCCTCAATGGTTTTTTCCCTGGTGCTTCAAACATTTAGTCTGGCGGATGCAAATGTACTAGGATGGACTCTTCTGCCTAAAATGGGCTTTTTTTCTTTTCAGTCCTATAATGTCTGGATCATCTGGCTATCGTACGAAACATTCCTCTGTAGTTTCTCCCTCACTCGTCTATTTTTCAGATGCATGCCTTCTCTTTTGCTCTTATGATTTCCGTGCACTGCTGGACTACGTGTGCTCCAATTTTAACTCACCAGTGGGGGCGATTTCAGAACGTAGAACCAATTCGGAAATCTTTTCTTCTCTGTCTTCAAACGTGATCTGTGGCAGGATAAAAACATTTGCAGAAACGGGAATTTGTGGCTGCCCTACATTTCCTCTCTTTTATTACGAGGGTGGGTTGGTCAGCCATTATCTCCTTTTAATGGTGTAAATGCAGTTAATGAAGCTGTGAATAGCAACAGAACTTTTCTGTTTTAAAATCCGTGCTGTTGTACAACCTTAGTGTACTGACTTTTTTTTAAAAAAGAAGAGACCCAAAATGGAACTATTTCTCCGATTACGATATCACTATATCTGTGGTGTATAGTCCTTTCATAACCATACATGATCGAATAAATAATACAACAATAAATGACCACGTGTAATTTTTCAAAGTTTTCCTACTTCTTTGACAATGACAGTATGCACTGACATTGGAGGTGTTAAGCTTTGCAACAACTGCATGTGACTAGGAATTTTAGGTTGTCAACTGCTGCATTAACCTGTAGACACAATGTAGTGTGTTAAAAAGAAGAATCCTGTACAATTGATTGATTGATTGATTATGTGTCATCAAGTCTTAGCAGCCACATAGACAAATTTTCTCCATGACAATCTGTCTCCAATCTGGTCTTTCAGGACTTCCAACAGCGCACCCATCACTGCTGTAACTGACTCCAACCACCTTGCTGCTGCTCACCCTCTTCTTTTCTTTCCTTCCACTTTTAACAGCATTATGAACTTCTCAAGGGAGCTGGGTCTTCCCATAATGTGTCCATAGTATGATAATTTGAGCCTGGTCATTTGTGCCTCAAGTGAGAACTCTGGGTGATTTGTTCAGGGATCCATTGGTTTGTTTTCCTGGCTGTCCATGTATTCTCAGGAGTCTTCTCCAACATCAAGCATCAATACTCTTTCTATCCTGCTTCTTCAAAGTCCAACTTTTACTTCCATAAAGTATCACAGAGAATACTATTGTCTGCACAATGTCTTCTAATCTTTGTAGTATAGGCACATCCTGGCATCTGAATATCTTTTCCAAGGCCCTCATTGTTACTGTACCAAGTACTAGTCTGTGGAGTATTTTTTGACTGCTAGTTCCTTGTTAACAGTTATAACTGATCCTAAAAGACAGAACCTATCCACCATTTCAATATCTTCTTAGTCAGTTCTAAGGCTGGTTGCTGTACCTGTTGTCATTAGTTTAGTCTTCTTTGTAATTAATCTTAGTACTTTTTTTGTTTGTTTGTTTGTTTGCTGTGCTACTTGACTTTCGTTACTAGAGCTTGCAGATCCTTTGCTTTTTCAACTATCAGTCCCATACAAGAGTGCCTTGGAAATTAAAGAATTTCCCACATAAACAATTCTGGCTTTTATCTTGTTTGTTGTCTAATTTGGTAGGTATGTTTTGTACACACACACACACACACACATATCTATACACACACACACACACACACATATATACAGGGTGTGTATGTATGTATATGTGTATATATATATATATATACATACACACACACATACATACATACATACACAGGGTATATATATATATATATATATATATATATATATATATATACCCTCTACATTTATAACATAAATACATGCAAGTATGCTATTTTAGCATGCAATAACCTAACTCTTAAAGCATTTTACCAGCACTGCAATGAGGAATCTACTACAATTTGTGCAAGAGTCCACATAGAAGATTTATAATACATGTTCTCCTTCAGCTCAGATTTTGGTTGAAAGAGAAGGTCAGTCCTGACACATGCAGTATCGCTCACTGCATTTGCAAAGAAGCCCGTCTACAGATAAGATTTCAAATGCAAAACGCTGCTCAGGCTAACAGTTCAGAGTACGGCTGTTGTGTTTGATGTTGGAGCAGGGGCATACATGGTGGTGGTGGTGGGTGTCAAGGTGATGGTTGGGACCACAGGATCAAAGGCCCATACCTTTTTTACATGTGTTACATATAAAAAGGGAAGGCTTTGAGTACGCAGTCATAGCTGCCATCTTGATTATTCACACCCCCTGCTGGATACTCCTGTGTCGTTGCCTGTATTTTTTTTCCTTTCTGCAAAGGAACTACAACTACATTCGTGGTTGGGAAGTTACCAGGAAATCTGGAGAAAAGAAAAAGAGACCCTGCCATGTTTCATGCATTTAATAGCTGCACTATTGAGTCAAGCTTTCCCTTAAAGATACAAACCACAACATGGAATGACTGGTTACCTTTCCCTGACACAGGCAACTGACTTTTAGCACTGAACTTGGGAGATCTTGGGTTGAAGTTGTGTACTATCCAAAAGTAACAATGCCCTCTGAATATGCATCAGGGAGGTAGAAGCTAGCTCACAAGCTAAATTTGCAAGTAGATTATTGTGACAACAGATGCCTAGTGACACCATTAAGGAAATGCCAAATACCAGGCTATTCATGTTTTGATCCAATAAATGGAGATGATACAGACATAGATACTAGCATCTCCATTACTGTGTGAGGCTAGAATTGGAGGTGCACAAGTTGGAAACCTTAAGCAATTGCTCTTTTATTGATTGGCACTTCTGGCCTGAATTGATTTGCAATGATTTGCAAAATAGTCCATTTGGAAAGATGACCTTGTCAGAAGAAAACAGTAACTGCAATATACACATCTGTATTTATGTGTGTGCCTTAATGAAATGACAATATGCCTTATTCTAAAGTGTAGGGACTTAGACTCTTCTCCAGTTCTAGAAAGCTGGCTCACTACAGGAGTAAAAAGAATAAAGATGGGCTGAGGAGCATATATATCTCTAACACAGTCTAGCACCCTATAAAAATTGAAATTGGAACACTTAAAAATGCTCAGCTGGCATGCCAAGGTCGTTCCGCTTGGGAATGATGGCTGCTGTAACAGAAACGCTTTCCTCTGGATATCTTCTTTGCGTATTCTTTCCATCGTCACCCTGCAGATGCAGTTTACAGCAGCAGAACACTTTGATGGAAACTTCTGAAAAGTCATAGCAGTAAGAAAGTGCAACCCCTCCGTTTTCTCCTATTCTGATGACCAGAACCTCAGATGAAGGTTGGGTCAGCATTGTGCAACATTTCCTCTTTCTGATTGTCACAGGAACAGCAGTAGAAAAAGACTTCTATTCAAGAAGGCTCTGGGTAGAACATGTTAGCCCTGGGCCTTGTTTTCTTATGGGCTTAGTGATTAGAAATCCTTCACTAGCCTAGTTACCCAAGTAGGACTAGCAGACCTGGGCTGCAAAAATCCAGATGATCCCTAGATGGCACAAAGATATGCTATAAATCCTAACTATCTGCTCCCCCAAATGGTCATTTGCATTTTTATAGCCCAGATCAGGGAGTCTTTCACCAAAGACATTTAGCCTTCTGCAGTTACCATTATTATCAGGCCTCCACTGCAGAGGGTTCTCTAACACATGTGTCAACGACAGATGCTGCCAATACACAGATCCATCTGAATCTGTGAGATTTCTACCTTTCAGTAAATATAGGTTTAGTCTGTGAATGAAAAGAGCACAAACTTTGCTTCTTTTACATTGGGGTGGATACCCATTTTTGGCATTTCCTCTTAGTAACACTCCAGATGCTTCCCTTTAGTATGTTTTGACTCCCTTTCTTTTATTACAATCACACCCCAACCCTATTCCTAACAGAAGGTAGAGAGCCTATTAGCTGCCATGCTTCGACAAGCTCTCTGTATCATTTATGGGGTGATGTGCACCAGCAGCCTTTGACCATGCCTCTTTTACAAAAGAATGCACATGCTAGGAGCTTCTTGAGATTGACATGCTACCTAGAAGGTAAGCACAATGGGCTTTCCCAGCAACTCCTCCCTCCCACCCCCTGAGTATGAGGTGAGTTGGGCCATTCCTGCTCCACAGTCTCCCATTAGTGGAAGGAACCACTTAGCTTGACCAAGGAAATGGAAGACACGGAATGGGTAGTTCTGACATTGAGTGGCCTTTCAAAGATACTCTGCCAGCGTGGAAAGCATGCTACAACAGCAATGCCCGTTACAGTGGTTCATGCATTAGTGATTTACTATGAGAAAAAAAAAAATGCTCCTACCACATTTTCTTTATGTGAACAGAAACACACATGCGTCCATACACCAACTCCTGCAACTGACTTTCTTTCAATGGCATTAAATGCTCATTGCTCTAAGTAACCTGTGCCCATAAAAAGAGGTTTATAACTTGATGGATTTTCAGCATTCTTAAGAGCACATTAAAATGGTACAGGGCGATTCTTGCGCTGGCATGTTCCCTTGATTTTAAAGATAGCTATCTCGCCCCCCCCCCCATCTTGTGTCTCTTAATAATTCAATGCGTTGCATGACATTCAGGAATCATGATTATTATTTCATTATCTTATTTTTATAGTGCTCTTCTCCTGAAGGAGTCCAGCGTGGTGGATAAAGAGAACAATAAAAAGACCTTCGAGAAAAACAAGCAAAACTCACAATAAAATCACCTATCTTAAATCAACACAATAAAATGCAAGAATTAAACCAAAGTTTATTGGCACTATAGGGTATAACAAAGGTGTACGTATTTCCATATCATGCAGATCCTACAAGCAAAGTATTTCAGGAAACTATTAATTTAAGAATCAGGATACATAAGGAAAAGAGATTAATAGTTGCAATGGATTGAGGTATTGGTTGATTAGGCATGCCTGTGATCTTACGTGGTTGCTCAATTACTTTGGGCTGCCTATCTATGCTCTTGTTCTGGCAGACTCATTGGAAGTTGTGAGTTGTGAAGTACTAAAAGTTTCAGTAAAGAAAGCAGAAAAACCTGCTCCAGAGTGTAACATTGGTTGATTGCTCAAAAAGTAAGCACAACAATATTTACGCTTCTAGCACTCCATATTTTCTATTTAAATAAACATCATATGCTTACTTTTCTTTGGGGTACAAATTAGACATACATACATGTTGTTGTTTAGTCGTTAAGTCGTGTCCGACTCTTCGTGACCCCATGAACCATATTGCGCCAGGCCTTCCTGTCCTTCACTGCCTCCCTGAGTTTGCTCAGTTTCATGCTCATTGCTTCAGTGATGCTATCTAACCATCTCATCCTCTGCCGTCCTCTTCTCCTTTTGCCTTCAATCTTTCCCAGCATCAGGGTCTTCTCCAAAGAGATCTCTCTTCGCATTAGGTGGCCAAAATATCTGAGCTTGAGCTTCATTATCGATCCTTCCAATGAGCAATCAGGGTTGATTTCCTTTAAGATTGACTGGTTTGACCTCCTAGCAGTCCAGGGGACTCTCAAGAGTCTTCTCCAGCACCACAGTTCAAAGGCATCAATTCTTCGGCGCTCAGCCTTTTTATGGTCCAGCTCTCACAGCCATACATTACTACTGGAAAAACCATAGCTTTGACTATGCGGATCTTTGTCGGCAAGGTGACGTCTCTGCTTTTTAATATGCTATCTAGGCTTGCCATAGCTTTCCTCCCAAGGAGCAAGCGTCTTTTAATTTCATGGCTGCAGTCTCCGTCTGCGGTGATCTTGGAGCCCAAATAAATGAAGTCTGTTACTGCTTCCATTTCTACCCCTTCTATTTGCCAGGAATTGATGGGTCCAGATGCCATGATCTTAGTTTTTTTAATGTTGAGTTTCAAGCCAGCTTTTGCACTCTCCTCTTTCACCCTCATCAAGAGGCTCTTTAGTTCTTCTTCACTTTCTGCCATTAGGGTGGTATCGTCCGCATATCTGAGGTTGTTGATGATTCTCCCTGCAATCTTAATTCTGGCTTGTGATTCTTCCAGTCTGGCATTTCTCATGATGTACTCTGCATATAGGTTAAATAAGCAGGGTGACAGTATACAGCCTTGTCGTACACCTTTCCCTATTTTGAACCAATCGGTTGTTCCATGACCGGTTCTAACTGTTGCTTCTTGGCCCGCATACAGATTTCTCAGGAGACAGGTAAGGTGGTCTGGTACTCCCATCTCTTTAAGAATTTGCCACAGTTTGTTGTGATCCACACAATCAAAGGCTTTTGCATAGTCAATGAAGCAGAAGTAGATATTTTTCTGGAACTCTCGTGCTTTCTCCATGATCCAGCGAATGTTGGCAATTTGGTCTCTAGTTCCTCTGCCTCTTCGAAACCCAGCTTGTACATCCGGTAGTTCTTGGTTCATGTATTGCTGAAGCCTAGCTTGTAGGATTTTGAGCATAACCTTGCTAGCATGTGAAATGAGTGCAATTGTGCGATAGTTTGAGCATTCTTTGGCATTGCCCTTCTTTGGAATTGGAACGTAAACTGACCTTTTCCAATCCCGTGGCCACTGTTGCGTTTTCCAAACTTGCTGGCATAGTGAGTGCAGCACTTTAACACCATCAATTTCTTCTTTTTTCTTGTTCTTCTGGAAGGAAGAAGGAGAATGTATGCGTGTGAGTTTACTTCTGTGTTTCGGTATATCTGAGTGGTTTGTAGGTGGGTGGCGAGGTATAGCTAGTATATGCAAAGGGGGATCAGTATTCACATTGGAGTGCCTTGTTTTACAGTCAGTTAATTTTAATCAGTCATTATTCATTTGCAGTTGCTTTTCTTACTTTGTCCTTTCCCTTTGCTTTAAACAGCTTCTGGCAGATAGGTGCATACAGTGTATGTGTATATAAACAGAAGCAAGGGGGACATGCACCTGCAGAAAAAGATACATAAATTGGGAAGGAGACACTCCAGGATGGGTTTTAGTTGTCTGGGTTTATAGTCTTTTTCCGGTCCCTTCTCCCTTGTAGAGTTGAGGCTGTCCTAAAACCTTTCTTTGGAGTAAATACAGGAAGCTCTTCCATATGCCCCCAATATGTTTTCCACCTGCAGTAATAACCAGTTCTCCAGATTTATGCTGCCAGAGGCAAAGTGGCCAGGGGCAAGCACTAGAGAAAGAAGGCCGAAAGCATGCCAACCTTTCCCCATTTCAAAATATTAAAAAGACAAGAGTTTTAGAGCAGGGTTCCTCAATCTTGATGACCTGAAGATGTGTGGACTTCAACTCCCAGAATTCCCCAGCCAGCCATGGAACCTGTTTTAGAGTGTGGTGTATATATCAGTGTTTCTCAACCTTGGCAGCTTTAAATGTGTGGACTTCAACTTCCAGAATTCCCCAGCCAGCTTGCTTGCTGGCTGGCTGGCTGGGGAATTCTGGGGGTTGAAGTCCACACAGCTTAAATTTGCTAAGATTGAGGAACACTGGTATATACAGTGGAAAGTGCCCAACTGGGGCTCCTGTCAGCTTGGTTTTCCAAACCTAGCTTAGCACATCTTGCTGAGCATATTGCCAAAGCCTCTGTGATGTGGAGGTCCATTTGAGATGCCTTCCAAGCAGACACTTGTAAGGAAGATGGGATTTGTGGAAAGGAGTTGTGAGGTAGCCCCAGGGTGCCTGTTTGGCAGTTATGGTGCTGTTGCTGAATAGAGCAAAATACAGAAAGCATTGTGTCTGAATGTTAACAGCCTGAAGCCTGCCAGGCAGCTTGGTTTCTCTCTTTCCATCCCCTCATCTATGGCTGTACTGGTTTTCAGAGAGAAGCACCAACAACTGCATCTGGACTGGAATCACTCAGGTGTCGTGCTTTGGGTGTCTTCTTGGTATACGTGTACCACAAAGTGCATGGGTGTATTTGGTGTTTTGATGGATTCCCAAGCTGAACATGAGCCAACAGTGTGATGCGGCTATATATATAAAAAAGCAAATGCAATTGTAGGCTCTATCAACAGAAGTAGAAGATCAAGATCAAATGTTGTTCCTTCCTGTTCTTCATTGGTCAGACCGCACCTACAATATTGTATCCATTCTGGGCACCCTCTTTTGGAAGAACATGGCCAAACTGAACCATGTCCCGAGTAAAGCTACTAAGATAACGAAGGTGTTGGTAGGAAAAACACATAAGGAACAGTTGGAGGCATTGTGTATGTTTAGCCTGGAGAAGAGAAGACTGTGGGGAGACATGATCATGGTCTTCAGTATCTGAAGGGCTGTCATGTAGCAGATGGGGTAGCCTTGCTCAGCATTGTTGTAGAAGACAGGAGATGAAACAATTGGGTTAAGTGACAAGGAAGTAGGTTTTAGTTGGACTCAGGAAAAAAATCCTAACGGTAAGAGCTTTTCAACAATAAGCAGGTTACCTGGGGTGATAGTGGACTTTCCTTTGTGGCAGGTGTTTAAACAGAGGCTCATTGATATAGTAATGGTTGCTGTAGTGGTGGATTCCTGCACAGGGCAGAGGGTTGGGCTAGACAATCTTCAAAGTCCCTTCTTACCCTTATATTCTATGATTCCATGTATTATGAAAATACCCAGTAGCAATCAACATTAAAATACTGCCTAATTTTATGACAAAGTATTTCTGTGTAAGAGCTTTGTGTTAACGTTATTCCATCTGAATATGGCTGGAACAAAAGGCTTCTCTTCATATCACCCTGCAAGCTTTTTATCTTGTGCATTGACTATTGAAAACTTTGACAAGCAAGCACAGTGAAAATAAAAAGAAGAGGAAACATGCACGATTGCTATTAATTGAGCTGCCTTGTCCTAGCAAATTAAGTCATTCACTGTAAAGCATTTTAATGTCTGTCGAAAACAGACTTGTCAGCAACCTCCAACTTTGATTCAAGGACCTGAGCCTTGGTTAGCATTCCAGGACCATAAGCAATTTTTTAAAAGGCCCATTAACATTTTTCATGAGTTAGAACCTAGCATGAAAATTGGTTGGCTGTTTCTTGCTGATGGATAATACACTTTGCCTCACACTCACATCCAATATGGTGGATCCCACAAGGAGACAATTTTAATGCTTTTAAATATATGATTTTGACTTTTCATATAATGCTTCTCAATTTTTCCAATTATCAGAACTGGTGAGGATTATATTACAGAGGGAGCTTAATGAAGCTCAGCATCTTCAATTACCTCCTAGCAAATCACTCTAGCTGGGTCTTTTGTCTTTCCATTTGTACAACTGCCAAATTTCATAATGCTACTGATATAGGTTGGGAAGTTCAGGCTGTTCCTTGGGGCACTGGGTCTTGTTTTACTATTGTTGATTATGTTATTTATTTTAATGTTTAATTTTTGGGTGTAAGCTGTTTTAAGCCTTGTTGGATTGAACAGAAATTAACCGTAGAAAAAATAAATAAATGCTAAGATACTAAAACATTATCATCTCTGTCCTGTGCAAGTGTTTTTCACTTGGGGAGAAAATATGAGTACATTATAGATAAAACTGCACACCTTAAATGAAATATTAAGCATAGGTAGATGGAGAGATAGATACAAACTCTTATTGACATCTGCTGCTGTGTTTTACTGTAAGAACATTCTAAAAATAAGTTTGCTACAAATAAAACTGATAAATTTCTTAATCTCTAAGGCAAGATTGAGCAATTTTGTTCAGGCCAAAAGGATATGGAGTAGTGGAATAATGTATAGGCACCTGAATCCAACAGTGATAAACAGTGGGCAGGGGCAAAAATAATGTAATGTAAAGGGGTGTGTGTGTGCATGCACCTATGTCTCTCTACTGCAAGTAAAATGAAAATGATAACTCACCATTCCTTGACTCTTGGATCATGTCAGCAGGATATAAAGCAGCGAACAGAGAATAGGAAGACTTGCTATATTTATTTCCCTTTTCTCTAGGAACTCATTCTACTTGAGGCCACCCCTAATTTTGTCCCTACAATAATAGGCTGAGAGGAAAAGTGCTTGGTCTAAAGTCATCCAGTGCGCTCTATGGTTGAGAAGGGACTTAAACTCTAGATCTTCCAAATCCAAGGTTTTAACTACCATGTAACCACTGCATTGAAGGATTAGAAGTGATGACAGTGATTACTCACTACTCAACACTAGTGTGCATTTGAGCATCCTGGAAACTCAGTGGCAGGGACTAGGGGGCACGGAACTTCTTGGAAGGTTCATGAAGACCCAAAACCACAAATGATGTGTCTCTACTTTAATGCATCACAAGATCTTTTCATAGAAAATTAAGACAGCTACCACTCTGGAAACTGTCTCCATAATTGTTATTTTTATTGTGCCATCTGTATTTTTGGGACATGGTGCAAAGGACTAGTCCCAGTGAAAGGACAGTACAGTATATACAGTTCAACATGGCAAGGTAAAAACAGATTGAGTTGTATAAGGATATAACTGAATGATTCCTAAATTAATCAATGATTATTAGTCATTCTGAAATAGTCCAATTGTTACATCTGGGGCTTCTAACTATGCAGAGGGCCATGCTCCCTGTGATGTTGTTGAGTATCCTGTAAGGATTATAAAACTAAAGCCCAGAGAATCTGTGGTTATTTCTCTCAGTGGCTGGATTCAGCTATTTTTCTGAAGCTAAACTTCTTATAGTGAGAAAGTGGAAAACATCATTTCCTCTGGCCAATTCTTAGGTGGAAGGAAACCATGAATGCTTAAAACAAAGAAGAGATAGGCATCTAGTAAAAACCACAGTGACATCACATGCCATGATGTCATTGCACAAATGATGCAAATTCTGTAATTTATGGCAGTTGCATCATGACATGAATGATGTACAGTACATTATTCATGTTTTTTACTTGCTCCTAATGATACTCACATCATGACTCAATTGAAGTAACTTACATAATTACATCAGATGTCATGATGTCATTACCCAATTGTACCAGTAGTGTGATGATATCATAATACATGTGCCATCATTTTAACTGGCTTGCTATAATTGCCTATAATCACCTCTATGAGAAAATGGAGATTAGCACGTATCTGATAATCCAAATAGGACATGGTAGAACTAGACAACAAACATAGTGTAGGGTAGGATTTGAGAAACTTGTACTATAATGACAAAAGCTATCTTCATGTATGACTCTTACACTAAAACTTGACTTAGCACATGCTATAAATCCAGTGATTATGCTTCTTGGTTTTTAAGCCATGTGTTATAGCTTAGGGTGAAGTGTGATCTCAATCATTTGTAGTTTGTTCAGTTTAGTCTGATGTGGGAAGGAACACATCACCATATTATTATTATTAAGTGTGGGTAATCTACAGTTAGATCCACAGTCTAAGCCTGGTGGAAACTTAACAATTCAAATCCCAACCAAGGACCTAAGAATATTTTGGGTAGTGTCTAAAAATATAGGCAGTACCAAGTAGGATGGTTTTTTTTTTGTAAAATTAGGGTGTTCAAGTCTGATAAATTCAATATTTCTAGATATCGAGGGAGTCCTTTAGGTATTGCTCCAAGGATTCCAATCACAATCGGTATAACAATGGATTTCTTTTTCCATAGGTGTTCAACTTCGATCTGCAAGTCCTGGTATTTTTTAATTTTTTCCAATTGTCTTTCCTCAATCGTAGCATCACCCAGTATAGCAACATTAATGAATAACTGTTATATCAGGCATGTTATGATAATATGTTACATTATTATTATTATTATTATTATTATTATTATTATTATTATTATTACTACTACTACTACTACTACTACTACTACTCAGAATAGGGTTAGGAAAATGGGTGGACTGTAAAGGAATACTGAAGGAAAACAGCTGATCCAGGAGTGGGTAACCCACCATTGTCCCCGTATCTTGCAGTCTGTAGAGACCCCCTTCCTAGTTGCTGGTGAAAACCAATAGTGGGATTCACTGCTCAGTTTCGACCACATCACTTTTCAATATTTGAATATTTTGCTGCCGCTTTTCATATATTTAACTCCATGCAAGGATTAAATTTACAATGATTGGAGGTTATGTGCCCCAACCCATGATTTAGTTGGACCTGCCCATTTTTTAAAACGACCTCCCAGTGTACCATGTCGACAAAGAGTGTCCCAGCTAGCCCCCCAAAATATTGTCCATGCATCGCCCTGATTTCAATCGCCATGGTGATCCCGAGTCTAAAACGGGGCCGAGGGACTTGTATCTGCAGCTGCTGAACAGCAACCCTCAGCATCACCCACTGTTGGTTCTTCTGGCTGCGGTTTTGGGAACGACAACATCAGTAGCATCCAGAAAGCCTTTGGAAAGCAGAATAATATGTTGCTCATTTAAATGGAATATGGAAGAGAACAATAACCGCAATTCTCTAATGTAATCACAATTGCTTATTAAATGCTATCCTTCTTTGACACAATATAGCAAACACAGAGCATTTTAAAATTCCCCATCCCTTTTTAAACGTTGTATTCAACTCTCTTTAATTTTGTCCATTCAACCATTGTTGGCATGTTTTCCTACTGTAAATCTCTTTACCCACTGTTTAATGTGAACAGATGGCCAATGGACAACATTACCCTGAGAAGTTAACAAACCCTGCCCCAAACAGGATCAGAGATTATCATACAATCTTGATTAATTATGCAAGACAATTACAAAGATCAATGGGAAAAAAAAAAAGAATTCTTACAGGTAAGGATGATTCTTGAGCATGAAACTGAGCAAACTCAGGGAGGCAGTGAAGGACAGGAAGGCCTGGCGCAATATGGTTCATGGGGTCACGAAGAGTCGGACACGACTTAACGACTGAACAACAACAACAAAAAGGATGATTCTGCAAGGACGTTATGGGCACTCTGAGGATTTCAACGCACACAACTTGGTTATTGGCATAATCTTAATACTCTTCTAGTGTTACTTTAATATGCTTTTGGTTCCTGTTCCCTTTGAATGTTCAGTAAATGTTATTTTCAGAATATTACTTTATTCTGAAAAGTACTTTACGTTAGGAAAGTGAGCATCCCATTTTCCTCTAGTTTCCCTTGCTTCTTAATTCGGAAGCCCAGGAATCTAGCACAAGGTTATCATAACCATTCTTGTATGGCTCTGTTTTTCCGTTTTTGGGAGTTTGGGTGAGGGTTTAATGCCTCTCTCCAAATGGGTTTTTGCCTTCCTACCTTTGGAGTACTGTATGGCCTCAGCGTACTGTGCAAAGCCTTCAAAATTTAGGAAGCAGCACCCCTCTGATTTAATGGCAAGAAAAAAGAATTATACTCCTTCCGCTTCCTGCTTTTCTTCACCTGCATATCCCACTTTTAATCTAGGCAAGAGGTGGGTACATTTGTTGGGGGGGGGGGTTGGAGGAGAAACATGAAGGTGCCAGAGGAAAACACAGTTGTTTGGGTCGCACACGGTCTTTGAACCATCAGTGCAGGTATACTGTTCTGTGGCCGAACTGGGTGTCTATGAGTGTCTTGCCTGCACATCATGCCTTCCAAAAAGAAGACTGAGGAATCTTTGATCCTCCAGTGATTGGTGCACTACAGTTCCCAGCATCCTTCACTGTTCCTCATTCTTTGCCGGCTGTGCTCTTTGAGCACCATCCTTACCAGAGGACCAGTGCCTGGTAGCTCATTCATGGCAGAGGCATCATCTTTCAGAGTTTGGTGTTGCTCAAAGGCAGCCTTTTCTCCACTGCCTGTTTGATAGGCAGCTTGTCAATCTGTTCAGAAATGGGTGCAGATTGCAACAGGAATAGACTGCCTGCTGAATTCATATTCTTCAGCTAAAGCTGGGGGCACAGCTTCAGTAACGGATGAGGGACTTTCACCGTGAAAAGAGCTGTTTGCATAGATGGTTGGTATTTTGTGCATTTTTGTGTTTCTGTGTTTTATAAGCAAGAAATGTCATTGGTGTTAACATCCTCCATACCTCACTGCCTCCCACTGATGATTTTTAGTCAGAATAAATAATCTATCACTTGCCGACATCTGGATAGAAACATTAATAATGTATGGATTTGCGAATGGATAAAGGATGAGTTATGGGAAGAAGTGATCCATGTATGTAACCTTTTAGGGGATGGAGAAATATTAAGTTTGTTTGTACTTGTGAAGATCGCAAGTCACTTCTTTAAATATTGCTTTCTCTCTTTTTCCTTTTCCCCCTCTGTTTCTTTTCTTTTCTGTTTTTCTTTGCACTTTTTATTTCCTTTTTTCTATTTTTTTCTTTTATTATTGTTAAAATCATTAGTAAATTATTTTAAAAAATTATTTTAAAAAAGAATAAATAATCTAGCACACAATTTGTCTTTTCCAAATGCAGTGCAAATCTGACAAAAACTGTGATGCAGGTCACAGCTCAAGAAATGCAAAACAAAGTGTAAAACATGAGGAAATCTGTTGTATATATAGACACACATACAAAGCAAATTATATTTTGCTTGCAAACCTTTATATTAGGAAGAATAAACACAAAATGTTGTGGAGGTTAGGAAAACATGTGTCCAAATATGTATATAAGGAGAAAAGCATATGAAAGGTAAATAGAAAATCTTGTGCAGAAATATTTTTTTTAAATGGCAAAGCAATACAGAAATGGAATAGAATGATAGGGTGGATAGGAAACTGAGAAAATAAAAACTGATTTGTCCATCTCCGTGCAAGAGAAAAGAATTACTTTTCAAGGTCCTGAGTCATATTATCTAAATTTCTAAGTTTCTCAACTGCAGCAAGACTATTATATGCTCAAAAATGGAATGGTTCCACACTACCCACAATGGAGTAATGGCTGGTGAAGGTGATGGAACTTGCAGAGATGGTTAAATTAACTTATTTGATTAGCAAAAAAAAATAAATAATAATTATCTACATTTATGGCTGACTGGAAACCCCTTATAGACTTTTTGCATGAAATGGAAAAAAAACTCTTATGATTTGTGGTGTTGATGATTAGAAAAAGGCTGGACAATAGAAAAAAGTGAGCTTTTTTTGTAATTATAGAGTAAGAGTTAATTTTGTAATTGTATTTATATTTGCTGCAAAAGAAGTTGGAAGCGTCTTCTTTTTTTCTTTTCTCTTTCTGCACTTTCTCTTTCTTCTTCTTTTCTTTCTTTGCTTCTTTTGCTCTTTATCAGTTTGTGTTAGATTTTATGTTCTTTGTAAAACCTTTAATAAAATGTATTAAAAAAAATAGATTTCTAAGTTTCTGAGTAGGAGCTTGATCAAAGTTGACAATGGAACTTGAAAGGTACCATTTGTAAATAATCAGAATTCTTGTACACCTGTGGTTGATAAAAGTAGAATAGTTCCAAAGAGATAGTTGCCATAGCGATCTGTATTTATACATTCAGTTTTCCTGGGCCAGAATCCTTCCCATCAGGTGCGTGACTCCCCCCCCCCTTTTTCTGAGATCAAATGAATCTTTGATAGACAACTCTTACAGTGACTATCTTAAAGAATCCTTGCGTTGTTTCCACTTTAAAAATTGGCCTTAGACACAGCAATTTCCATGTCAATAGAGTGGCACCTCAAGAAAACACGTTACAATTGAAGTATAAGAGAGCACTTCAAACTGCACGTTCGTTTCATTTGATTGTATGGGATGCAGCCCTCCCGTTTCCTCTGCTGTACAATACACTTTCTGGAAGAGGCTCAGATGGCAAACCATGCATTTTGGAATCAAGAGGTATGTTTTGATGTGGGCAAGAATAGATGTGTAGGAGTGAATGAGTGTGTAATAAATTGCATCCCTCAGATATGGGGAGACCGCTACAGTAAATAACAGGAAATTAAGTATTCTTTGAAAGCTGAAGTGATTTTGTTGAAATGTTGACACGCGAATGGAGAAAACTTATTTGGAAAGAAGAGTTGCCAACTATATAATGAATCCAATTGCTTCTCAAAGGATTGTATGTTCCTTAGATATGCAGACATGTGTATTTTTTAAAGCAGTGTTTCTCAGCCCCAGCAACTTTCAGCCATGTGGCTTCAACTTCCAGAATTCCCCAGCCATGCTGACTGGGGAATTCTGGGAGTTGAAGTCCACATGGCTGAAAGTTGCTGAGGTTGAGAAACACTGCTTTAAACTATAGCCCAATACTGAAGATATTTTACGTGCGTTAAAATAGCTTCATGACGTTCGCACATTACATGATTAAGGTAGAGTGTGCCATATGGAATGAAGAATCCCAATTCACTGTTGATATTGCTGCTTATATTTGCCTGGTTGTATGCATACAAATTTGCCTAGAAGTATATGTGCTTCCATGCAGGCACATGTATGACATTCTTTGACTCTCTGCAACTTCCCTGTCTCTAAGGCTTTCTGGCTAATTGCATCTGAGCTGGCAAGGAAAGAATTACTTTGGGCTGAGACTTTGGAGCTGGCTCCATTACCACGCAGGACTCCGTATTAGGCTAGACTAAATTAGTAATCTTTCTAAGCCTCCACAAAGTTGAATGTAGCCTACTAGCTATATATGGAAATCCTTTTAAGGTTTAGTTCTCTCACTTTTGCAGAAATGAGGAAATGATACATCAGGTCAGGGTATCATGTTCAGCTTGGTAGGGCACAAATTATCCAGGCCTGATCTTGAAGAATTATTGGCTTGACTCCTTTCAACACTTTCTTTCTGGCAAATATTTTTCCTATGGGCAATGGCAATAGAGGATAGGTTTCTATGTGTTACACATATATTTGAGTTGTAGGAGGACCTTCTGATACTATTGCTCAATTCAGCAACACAGCAGGAGGTCTAAGAAGACTGAATGACCTCCTTTTGGAGAAGTTTGCTAGGAAAAAAAATAAACAGAAAACCTTATGGATATCTGACCAACAAATAAGGGTTGAGTTATCTGCATACTTCTCTAGACCTAAGACAACATGGACATTTCTCAGGGATTAATCAGTTGCAAGGTATCAGCCCTACAGGGTAGGCCAGATCAAGAAACAGATGCTGCATAGGCCTAAAACTACTTTTGTTAGAGTGGATACAATTATCTGTGTGTTTCTTTGGTAACGGATCTTTCCTCTTTCCGTCAAGGCCGTCTTCTATAACTCTCTCTATAAAGGATTGTATAAAGGACTTAAGACCTGGCTCTGTCAACATGCATGGGGTGACAAGCCCTGATGACACTCCTTGAGCTGTTCGCCAATTTTATCATCCCTTGGAATTTATTTATTAATCATTTAAGATAGTTTTATATTGTATTTTAAGTGATTTTATCTCTTCTGTAAACTGCTCAGAGTTGCTTTTTAATGAGATGGACAATGACAACTTTGATATATAAATAAAAAATAAAATATATCAGGTCAAAAATGAAAACACAAGTGTCTCTAAAAGACAACTTCCACATCAGAACTAAACTTCCATACTAGCCAAGCGGAAAACAGGATCCATGCCAAGATCCATCCTCAAAACATATCTAAGATTCCTCTGCAAAGTTTAAGATTTGATGATGAAGACATATATAGAGTTTGTGGAGTTCTTGGTGCTCTCTGAGCTTGGTTGTTTGCTTGCAGACATTTCATTACCCAACTAGGTAATCCAACTATATAGAGTTTCTTCACCAGGCAACCTGATATGGAAAAACATTCCCAAGGAGAACCAAATCTGAGTCTCACTGGACAAGATGATCCAGAAGGTCTTTTTTTCAGCCATAAGATCATTAAATGCTGTGGTAATGATAATGATTTATTAAAACTTAACAGAATAAATGCATCTCACAAACTTTAGAGGATCAATGTTTCAGGTTATTTAAACTATTATAATGAAAGCATAAGAATCTGTTCTTTCCATTTAATCTCTGGCAGTGGTTCAGTTTTCTGCAGAGAGAGAGCCCTGCCTAATGGACATGTAGAGGGATTATTTAAATGATAGGTTTTAATTAGCCCTTTGAATTACTTCTTAAAAGACCAGGTATTAAATAATTCCTTTTTCAGTTGGGATGCTTTAATGTATTTTATGAGAGAGTGACATATAATTGCAGCTCTGTAAACCATCTCTTGGTTGAATTTAAAATATAACATTGATATCAGTTCAAAT
Organism: Python bivittatus; assembly: GCF_059951505.1. Taxonomy (NCBI): domain Eukaryota; kingdom Metazoa; phylum Chordata; class Lepidosauria; order Squamata; family Pythonidae; genus Python; species Python bivittatus. The sequence continues at coordinate 105,204,016 of NW_028277075.1, forward strand.
AATCAATATTTTATATAACTCAGGAAATACTGCGGCTTTATAGTCCATTGGATATTTTAATGTTTAGTTTGGTTCTCCATTTGTGTGTGTGTGTGTGTTGCATCAGACTGATAAAATCTAGATCCTTTACTCGACTGAGATAGGCTTGGAAATTCAAATATAAAACAAATCAGGAAGATACCTGCTTCCTTCTATCTATTGCTAATATCTGGTAATCATGCTCACATTCTCTATGCTTTTTACTTGGAGACTGGAAGAACTGCCCAAGTTTTATCTAACATGTGGAGAAGAGTGACATGGAAAGTAGAGGCATCTGCAGGATCCGATGCTTTCATCAAAATGACAAAAACAGTGTCATGTTTGTGATGTCAGCTTCACTCATGTTGCACATATACTGTATGTGATGTCAAGACATGTGCACAAAAGGGGCTGAATTTGTGTTGCAATTCTCCTGCCATCATTTCCAGTCCCCCTGCAGATGTCTTTGGTGCAGACCAATGTTAGTATGCCTGGAGTTCAGGGTGTTTTGTGTGTGTGTGTGTGTGTGTGTGTGTGTGTTGCAATTTGCTTCTAACCTTGTGCTGCCTTTCAGCTCTTTAAAATATCTTTTTCCAGAAATTAAATCCAGAGGATTTTTCTTCCTCTCATTTTCTTCCTCTCATAAAGAATATTGCATTAAGTCTCATCTGACATGATTGATGTATTCCTTCTGTTTCTTGCTTCTAATAGCTACACTTCTCTGATCACTGTAGAAATCCTTAACAAAATTGCACTTCGTTGGAATCTACCAAATTATAATCCTTGTCTCTCTGAATCGGACAGTATAAAAGGATTTTTTTTTAAGTAATGTAAAAGAAGAAAAAAATAGTACTGTATTTTCCTCAGAAAAATACAAAAATGCCTGACTGTCTAGTGTAAAGTATGTGAAATTGAATGCCTGTGTTGTTATCATATCAAGAAAAACAAAGAGATTTGAAGGTACTTCTTACTAAATAATTCTTTGTGCATTCCCATGGCAGCTCACACCACTGATCCTGGTACTTGTAACCACAATGGTACAAGATGTGTCACTCATTGGAAAAGGGCTCAACAAGCAGGAGGCAGTAGGACAATGACACTGGCCAGATGGCACAGGACTTCCCCAGTCTCTAGTTGGACATCTACGTGCTGGACATCAGCGAAAGGCTGGCTTTAGTGTGTAGACCCATAGAACTGAGTATTTCAGACCTACATAGTTCCAGGCGTCAACTTCCTCAAATCATATGTATACTTAAGCTATGGAATTGGGGCTAGACTATATTGCCTTTTGCATTGTATAAACTGTCTGAGTGAAACGACTGGGTTTATCTGATCATCTAGCTCTTCTGCAAGATTCAATTTCAGAATCTCGAAAGATCTCATCGGATGAAGTTTTACAAGCATGAAGAATAAAAGCTACTCTATTTATATCTTGAAAGAGTATTTTTAAATTTTTAATGCAATATGTTTTTGTTAAAGACAATTATACGGTCTGAATGCTATATTTTCCTATTTATTCTCTACTGAATAAAAAAGTTATGATCTAGAAATATCCCAGGGTAAGGTATATTCTGTCATTCATAAATAACATGGCTTTTAACTGTAGTGTCACATGTGACAGAATTCCCTGTAGATTAAAGATAAGTGAAGAAGGTGTAGGGGATTAGTATGTTACTAGAATGCATGGCACATTATTGGCAATAAAATCAATGCCGACCACTCTTGTATAAATTATCAACTGGATTTTGACTGTCCTTGTGCCTGATTTCAATGGCTAGAAATCCATGTTAGCTATATTGAAGGAGAAATAAGTAATTTCACCCATCAGAACTTTTATACAACTCTATGAGTTACAGATCTGCCAATACTGTATATTGGAGAACCAAGATACGCACCAAAAAGCATGCATTTAGAAGAAAATAAAGGAATATTAGGAAAGGAAATTCCAGTTTGACAAATGAAAAAAGGTGTGAGCACTTGCAGAAAACATTCATATTCTGAAAAAATATCCATAAATGTCTATGAAATGTGTACATTTGAAATAAGTATACATACACATACATATATTTATGCAGACTTTCACTCCTGCATTTATAGGATGAGAAATTTAGTAAAGTTAAAATAAAATCAATAATCCATAGCTATACCAGGCATTCAGAAGGGGGAAGGACCCATGAAAAGAAACTCATTAAGAAAAAAACAAGGAAATTAATAATACATAGGTACCTTTTGTAAACAGTACATCAGTTGTAATTTGAGAATTTATTAAAAAAAATGCTAATCATTCACTGACAGATATTTGTAGTTAGGTAATACTATTTTTTCGATTTTGATGGTTGAATTTAGAACAAAAACCTCTTCTAATATTGTCACCTCTGTGATTAAACAATTTTTGTAATTATGTTCCCACTAATTAAAATTTATATAGCGTTGGTTTCCTATCAAGCTTCCAACACATTTGCCATCAATATTTTTAAGTATGAATGATCAGAATTCATAGCTCCATTCTGTAATACAGTATTGATTACTCTCTGCAAGTGCTCTGTATAATTAAGTGGATTAATGGGAAAATTACATATCATAATATGAAGAAAAATTAGGTCTTGCATCAGAAGCACTGTATGTGTGATACCATGAAGATCCTTCAAAATGTAGAATAATGGTATCTGTTTCAAAAGTAAGTTAGCCATATTTCAGAATGTTGACAACCCAGGCATATGTAATCAAACTCAGAAGCCCCAAACACATCTGTCTACCCCTGAGAAACGCGGTTTCTGACGGATTTCTTTTGCAATAACTCTCCATTCAATAATAGGGACGTGGATGGGAGAGTGAAGTAGCTTACAGAGCATATACCAAGTCAACATATCCTCTAAAATATTTATTATGATATCAAAGAATGAATGGTTCTTGAAATAATCTTTCACAAAATGTGATTAGTGTTCATATTTTTGAATGTGTTTATGAGCACAGATTGATAAGCATACATCCCTTTTGGGATTAGCAATGTTATGCAGAGCACAGGAAAGGAGCACAAAATAGTGAGCTACCAGCAGAAGTGGAAAAAATTCTTGCCTGAAACTCTTGCACCATGAGAAAAAGGAAAGAAAAGGAGACATAGCGAAAACTAGTTCATGCCAATACTATTAACTAAATCTCTCCATACCTTTTCTATCCTTGCAAACCATCCTTGCTTCCACACATAATTTCATACATTATCTTTTGCTCTGTGAACTTTTTTGATGGTCTCGTCAACTTCATCCAACCATTACTTTCTTGGTCTTCTTCCTATCTACCAATTCAGTCTCCCTCCATATTTTTTGCTTTGTGATTCAACCCTCATTCTCTCTTTATAACCAAACCACCTTCTATACTAGTCACTCACTTTTATATTCAATCCACATTCATTCAGCAGTTCATTCTTTACTCTCTCTTTTTTTTTTTAACCACACACACTTCTTAAATAACCTATTCCAGTTGCATTCAACTTACTTCTATGTTTCTTCTGAGAGATGCAAACTGGGCAGATTCTGAAGCTACATGTAGATGTGGAATGCTGATTTGCACAGGTGCATCAGAAGGGGAGTTTGTCAAAGTCTTGATGGAAATGAAACTTTTCTTGGAGGATTTGCCTAGGCATAATGGCTAGCTCTCTACCTTCTAAAAGCACCTGTATTCTGCAAAAGCATGGCTCGTCCAAGGGTTATTGATCAATAGGCTGCAGATCAGGCAGAGAAATTCTGTGAGCATTTCTTGCTAGGCAAGGGACTTCTCAAAATAGTTTATTGTTACGAGATGGCTAGAAGTTTGGTCAGGAAAGGATTAATAGGGAGAGAAGACCTGTATTTTTTTATCATTTTTTTAATGATCAACAAGTCCAACTGTCTGGTACCACTTTTGAGAGGGGAATTAGAAGTAAATGGCAAGGGAGGCTCGGAAGAGGCTAGAAGAGATGATTCATCCTTGTTTTTATGTTTATGTGCAAAAGAAGAAAACCATAAAGTGAGTCCTTGAGAGCATAAACTCAGAAAAGATAGTGGAGAATTTAGCTTTGAGTTTGCAGAGGTGGGGGCAAATAAGATTTGCTAAGAAAAAAAGAAACATAGGGAGCTGCCAGACAATCATTTTTCCACCTGTACCAGAAAATGTCAGAGACTGAACTGAAGATCTGCATGGAATCTTGGTGTTCCACCCCTAAGATACAATCCTTCCATCGGTGGTAAACCTGTACCTTGCTTATAAATTTGTAAAGAAAATGAAATATTGTAGCAAAGCTTCTCTGTGTCCAACACTGCATCTCTAGAATTTCCCATTACTCAGGGATACAGGCTGCACACAAAGATAGGGAAAGGAACTCCTTATTTACACAATGCAAAGCACAGTTATGGCCACTGGCTAAAATGTCATTCAAGGTGCTTTGAACAAATTCCCAAAGGGCAAGTATATCAATGGCTATGTGACTTTGCAATCAGAATTTGAGTTCCAAATGTTGGGGCAAAAGCAAGAGCGTTCTTGTCCTTGTGTCCTGCTTCTTGACTTTTTGGAGTTTGGTCAGAAACAGGGCTCTTTTTACCTTCTTTTGAATGAAGATGATTTTTAGCTTGCAGTATTGTCATTTTAATTCAGTTCTGCTATGCCCATGTGCCTGTGAGATAAAAGAAATAACATTCTTTAGTAGTTTGAGTTGGAGAGGCTCCAGATTAGTTCTCTGAATGGTACTCACATTTCCTGGGTTGATGCAAATACTTGTATCAAAGTTTCATAAAGCATTACTATTTCAAGATTAAACAAAGTCCCAAACCTGCTACAGCACAGTGTTGGGAGCCTATCCAGCTAGATGTAAACCATCTAGCCATCACTCCAAATAAACCATTCATTTAGAAAGCAGAAGAAAGCAACTGTGAAATGAAAGCTTCCCCTTATATTAAAGTCTGGAATTCTAGTATGATGACATACTAGCTCATATACCAGTAGCCTTTTCTCCTAGCTCTTTATATGGAATTCTTAATATGGATGCACAAAACTGAGAAGGCAGGTAAAGGGATGGACAAAAAAAGGAACAAATTTACAAATCCCCAATACACTAGGGCCTATCCAACTCACCTAGGCAAGGAGTATGACTTTGCTTATGATGAATAGAATGAAGTATCAGCACCCATCTATGCCACATTGTGTGAATTGGTAACACCACATGTAGTTTGGGACATGTGTAAGCTTGGTTTCTACCAATTCTTCCACATATCTTTTAATTAGGAGAAAAGATCACCCATACATCAAGTTACACATATACATGCCAATTTTAAAATGCCCAGATTACATAATATGTGTTAATTTGGGGGTAGGTGTGGAAGGTACATAATTGGTAAAGTTAGAAGATAGTTTTATGTATTTACATGCATTATTTAATCAGCAAATAAGTATATAGGGGAGGGCAAGAGGGTGCAGCAGACATGATTCCAGTTATTTACCTTAAGAATTCCTTGGTTGTCCAAGACCTTCCTTTCTTCCTATCCAGTCTTTCTTCCAGGACTCAAGGCAGAAGTATTCCCTCTTCTAATTTTTCCAACATCAGTGTTGTGAGGCATGTTGGACGGAGAAAGAGTAAGTGTCCCTAAGTCACCCCGTGAACTTCCATTGCTGAAGGTAGACTTGAAACTGGATCTCCTGAGATGTACAGGTAGTCCCTGGGTTAAGAACGCCTGGGTTACAGACCACCCATAGTTAAGAAAGTAGCCTATTGTAGCAAAATTCGGGTTGAATGCACAATGATTCAAATTAAATAACCAGTGGTTTGAGTTCATTACCCAATACTACTTATATAGTGTTATACAATAATACAAATTTGACTTAAAGACAAACCTTGGGAATGGAACAATGTTCTTAAACTGGGGACTACCTGTAGTTCATTACCTTCACTCCTCCTCCTCATGAAGGCATCATACGTGTAAATAAATAAAGTTCTGATGAAAAGGTGGGTTACTTGCATTCTAAATTAAGCAGTTAATTGGAAACTTTCTTATAAGGAAGATGGGGCCAAAAGCTGAGAAAACTGGGAGAAGAAAGAATCAGTTGACAGAGCGACAAGAGGGAAAGGAAAGAGGAGGGGATAATCAGTCTATAGAAAAGAGAGAGAGTGGTTGTCCTTGTGAAAAAATAATCTCTCATTCTATAAGTTAGCCTTGTTGTTCTGTACAGAAACAATTTACATCCATTTTATCTGTTCACATAATATTAGTGTTTAATAAGTTTTAATTGTGTATTAAGAACTGGTTCTCTGCATAAATTTGAGGCAGACTATTATAGACCTCCAGCAATCCATAAAAATATCCTTATAGTACTGGAGATAGCATCAGCGTAAGAACTCTTAAATATAACATTTCTGGGGGATGGAGAGGGGTAGAAGCAAGATTTTAAGCTGTACATATACTCAAAAACCTTAGAAGAATGTATGCCTCATATTCAATATGGTTATGTGCTACATTAATGTATGCTTCAGTACCTAGTTTGATTGCTGAGGGAAGGATAGGGAAAAAATCTTCCCTTGATGACCAGTTAATGGTTGACTTTAAAACTCCATCTAGACAGGTTGCACAGACAAGTTGCCTGGGGCATAGGGCAAGACTTTATATAGGCCTCACTGCAGCCTAGCTCTGAAGTCAGATGAACCTGCAACTGATGAGATTTGGCTTGCTGAAGGACCTCCTCATTGGGAAACCTATGATCTAGGTGAGATGTCCCATGTCCTGGGGTTGGAAATAGCTAAATGGCCACAGGTATGGTCATTTTTGATGGAAGAATTTGCAAGTGACTTGCAAGTAGAAAACCATGTCTAGGCAACCATTTGATTGAAGACAATTATCCCATTTCATGGTTCTGCAACAAAAAAAACTATAAATAATTCTATCACAGTTCTTTGAATGATATGCATGGACATCTAGTCTACAGTATTAACAATTATCTTGTTTGGTTTCAGCCAGAATAGATGAAGAGCTGGAAGACAGGCAGTGTAAACATTTTATAAAGTAGAATCAAATCCGTTTCCTCTTCTACATCCATATATTGAAGTTCTTACTCCATAACTTAGTAATAGAATAGAAAATAACTTTTTACCTGCATTTCTGAGCACATCTATTTTGCAGTGGATCAGATTTGTAAATACTATATTGGTTTCTAAGCCAGATGTCTAAATCTTCATGACCAGCTTTTGAAAATTCTTTCTTTCTTTCTTTCTTTCTTTCTTTCTTTCTTTCTTTCTTTCTTTCTTTCTTTCTTTCTTTCTTTCTTTCCCATCTCTCTGTATCTTTCTGTATCTCTCTGTATCTCTCTCTCTTTCCATCCCTCTCCTTCTCCTTCTCCTTCTCCTTCTCCTTCTCCCTCCTCTCTCTCTCTGTCTGTCTGTCTGTCTGTCTGTCAGTCAGTCAGTCAGTCAGTCAGTCAGTCAGTCAGTCAGTCAGTCAGTCAGTCAGTCTATCTATCTATCTATCTATCTATCTATCTATCTATCTATCTATCTATCTATCTATCTATCTATCTATCTAAATTTTGAAATAAAGAAGGCAAAGGTTCAGCTGTGTCATTCACAATGATGCTTTTCCTCCCTACTAATAAAATGTTAAAGAATTTTCAGGATGAAGACAATGGGCTAAGAACATTTCTCAGAATATTATTAGCTTTGCTTATTACTGTGAAGATTGAGAGGTTTATTTGATTTAGAGATGTTGCCTTCTGTACCTTCCTTGTTTCTTTGCATGGCAATGTACCATGTGTGCAATATGAACTGAGCATGGCTACCCAGAAATCTGGGAAGTCCCAAGAGGGCAATTTGTCCCTGGTTTCCTCATTTCTAGCAACCTCACTGGCATTAAGCCATTGTAAGAGAGTCATGTTAGTCTAGAATATCCAAAAATCAAAAGGAGTCTGGTAGTACCCTTTCCAGTTAACAATATTTTATTAAAAAGCATGCACTTTCATGAGCTGAAGCTCACATCATCAGATACACAGACACTTAATGCATAGTTTTCACTATGAAAAGTATAAATCATATCATGCCCAGCGTATAGTACAACTTTAAGGGGTTGGTTTCCACCATCAATAAAAGTTTGTGGTCAGCTGGCTGAAGTAGGGCAGTGGGATGAAAGTGTTTATACATGAGTATGGGTGAGAAGAGGAGGTAGAGTTGAGGTGAAGAGAAAAAGACAAAAGAGGGTGAGGACAGGATGAAATCCCTATTGCCACAAGACTAGCATAAAACCTTGTACCTCCTGGGGTGCGTTGGCTGTCTCTTCCTTCACCGCCACCCCCCTCCCTTTACTTGCCATCCTCATGGAAACTTGGCATTGTCTTTAAAGGTTACACAGGCCATGAGCAGAAGCAGAAAGAGAGGATTGTGGATGGTCCCTGGAATAGAGAATTCCGTCTAAGCTGCCTCAAGCTCAGACAAGCTGCTTCTCTTTTCCAGTTCAGATTTTGTCCTTATTTTGCCTAGAAAATAAAAAGAGGAGAGGGTGCAACAAATAAAGAAAGAAGCTTCCTATTTAGACCAAAGAAGACAGAAACCAATAGTTACAAATTATACAGTAATAATGAGTGTCACAAATCAGAAGAGCAATTTGATTTTAGTAATCTGCCATTCTAAAGCAATTTCTTTGAAATAACTAAGGAGGAACTTCACTGTTGTGGAAGGAGAGCCACATAGCACTCTGGGCCAGTCTTTCCTTTCCTTTCCTTTCCCTTTCCCTTTCCCTTTCCCTTTCCCTTTCCCTTTCCCTTTCCCTTTCCCTTTCCCTTCCCCTTCCCCTTCCCCTTCCCCTTCCCCTTCCCCTTTCCCTTTCCCTTTCCCTTCCCCTTCCCCTTCCCCTTCCCCTTTCCCTTTCCCTTTCCCTTTCCCTTCCCCTTCCCCTTCCCCTTCCCCTTCCCTTCTGAGACCTTGAGGAGCTGAATGAACAGGACCATGCCTGCACTCCACTTAGAAAAGAAGAAGCCTTCTGGGCGTGTTGAAGGGAGATGACGCACTGGTGAGAGGAAAAGAGACTGGTCCAGGCAAGAGATGAGCAGAGCAAAAGACAAACCAGCTTGGCAAGTGCCTGGGGCTAAAGCCAGCTTGCAGTGGGTGACTGGAGGCAGGAGCTGGTTCAGAAGCATGAGCAGCCACAATCTGTGACCAGAGAGGCAGAGTCCAGCAGCAACAGCCAGCCAGCACTGGGAACAAACGTTACCTTTCCTGGTTGGAAACCAAAAGTTGCCGAAGTGCCAGCCATGGGTGCCCATGAGGTGGGAGTGTCAAAATCCCCTGCAAGATGGTAGGCACAGTGTCATGACTGAAGCCCTGGCCATTTTGTATATGTGTCTAAAAGGGGCAGGGCTTCCATTGTGAAGCCACGCCCCCACCTTGCAGTTTCTGTCTCCTCCTCATGAACACATGGTCTCAGCAGCACTTTACCCCACAGGCAACAGATACCTGGCTGAAAGGCCTAGAAGATGCCTGCCAGTAGCCACGCTGAGGGGTTGGGGTTGGGGTAGGGGCCTGAAGGGCAGCTAGAGTTGGATCTTCAAAGGCCTCCTCTGGTTGGGGCTGGGTGGGTGAACGTCTGAGAGGCCATCAGCGAGTCCTGGGGGCTTGCTGGATCTGCCCCAGCCAGAGTCGAGTGATTGGCTTCAACACTGCTGAAATCGCCTCCTCCAGGACTATTATCTCTAGAAGCTGCCTCCTCCTCCTCCTCCTCCTCCTCCTCCTCCTCCTCCTCCTCCTCCTCCTCCTCCTCCTCCTCCTCCTCCTCCAGCAGGGCCATAACACCCTTATACTAACACCATGCTTATGAGGGCTGATTATTATTGCAGCATGCAATGAAAAAGAAGAACAGGTCATATAGCACTGAAACGTTTCTCTCTAGAGAACCACTTGGTGCTCCTGGCTTGTCCTTTATATGTTATTGTTGATGTTGTGGATTTCCTTAGATGTGATGCAGTCCTTTTTGGAAAGGAAAGCAGGTTACCTATAAATGGTGAAATGAGATTAAAACTTTTTCATTGGTACCACATTCACTACGACTTCATAATCACCTCATTTAGTTATACACACAAAGATTTTGCCTGCTGATGGTATTGGCGGTGTTGAAACAGAATTATTCAATACAAGGCATTCATTTTCATCCTGTCATTGGCTAAAATGCTGATCTTAGTGAAATCAATGGCAATGTTTTCTGTTGACATCAATTACAGAAAGTTTTAATTGATTTTTATCGAGGGCAGGTATTTTATTATTGTGTCCTAGTGACTTTCAACATTAGCGAAAAAAAGATTAAAGTCGTAGGAGTGAGTATCAATATGGAAGTGCCAAACACGAACAATAGATCAAGTTCATAATGAACCCTGTAATAAAAAGAACATCACTTTTGTCTTGAAAGACCCATTTTTTTTGAGATTTTGGTTGTAATCTTGAAACTGATAATGAGACAATTTAATCAACTCCATTCGTGCATTAGAGTGAACTACATCAATACATTGTTTTCTAAAATATACTTCTAAACACACATTTAAGCAATTGTGTCTTTATATCATGATAACTGAATATTGGATAGTTTACTACCTTTGCCAGCTATAACAATCTTTCAGCAGTTGCTAACCATATCAATGAAAGGATAAGGAAATTATATATTAATGATAAATAATTTATACCAGCTTAACCTTGCAACAGACTCTTTCTACTCTCAAACTATGGACGTTCCAAATACTGTTTGGTGGATTTCATTAAGGAAGATGACAGTTTTAGTTAGTCTTTACAACCAGTCACCTACTAAGGTAAAGAGTGGCCCACAAAGCAGAGATTGCAGGGCCTAACATCTAAAGTCTGTACTTACGGGGGAGTAAGATTTTCCCTCACTTAAAGAATATATCTACAGGGTTCTTCTTGATTGCTTCCCATCCCCTTCTCTGGAACAGCATTTAATGGGTTTTTATCATTCCTTGGCCCAACAATTGTTTATTCTGTAATGCTGGGGGCGGGGGGGGTCTATTTTTTTGCTGTTTTAATCTTGCTTGCACATGGTTGGATTGTAAGCTGCTCAGAATTGGTTAATAACTGGAGTTACATATAAGCCTGGTATGGAAGAAGATGAGTGTGGTTTTAAAATTGGCTGAAGAAACATCAGTAGTCTGTGCTATGCTGATGACACTCTCTGATGTGCAAAGAATCTGCAAGCTCTAGTAATAAAAGCTCTAATAATGCAAGTAATAAAAGTAATAAAAGCTCCAGTAATGCAAGTTCTAGTAAAGCAAGCTCTACTAATAAAAGGAGCACAGTGAAAAAATGGGTCTAAAATTAAATATAAAGAAGACCAAACTAATGACCACAGGTACAACAACCAGCCTTAGAATTGGCAATGAAGATATTGAAGTGGTGGATAGGTTCTGCCTTTCAGGATCAACCATCAACATTAAAGGAACGAGCAGTCAAGAAATATGCTGCAGACTAGCAGTTGGTAGAGCAGCCATGAAAGCCTTGGAAAAGATGCCATGATGTGTCTATACCTAAAAAGATCAGAACAGTGCAAATATACGTGACGCTCTAGGGAAGTGAAAGTTGGACTTTGAAGAAGCAGGATAGAAAGAGTATTGACACTTTTGAACTTTGGTATTGGAGAAGACTCCTGAGAATACTATAGCCAGCCAAAAAAACCACCAAAAACAAACAAACAAAAAAACAAATGGATCATCGAACAAATCAACCCAGAATTCTCACTTAAGCCACAAATGACCAGACTCAAATTACCCTACTTTGGACACTTTATGTGAAGATCTAGCTGTCATGGAGAAAGCTCTAATGCTGGGAAAGGTGGAAAGAAAGTAAGAAGAGGATGACCAGCAGCAAGATGGATGGACTCAGTTATAGAGGCAATGGGTGCACTGTTGGAAGACTTGAAGGATCAGGTTATGGACAGAATGTCATAGAGAAAATCTATGAGGTCACTGAGAATTGACACCAATTTGATGGCATCAATAAATCAGAGAAACAAAACAAAACAAAAATAATCAAGATAAAATCATATAGAGACCAAGAGCAATTGGTCCCTATGTGGCAATAAGGTGTACTGTTGTTGCATAATTATTCTAATGACTGCATTTAAGACATAAGGCATGAATGACACTCATGTGTCCCTATTAGCACTAAAATTATTCATTATCTGTTTGGTATGCACTTTTGCCAAATTCATATGTTGTTAATCATTTTTCTTCATCTTTGAATATTCACCCAAGATATAGCTAAGATTTTTAATGTTAATCCTTTATGTTAGTTCTCACTGGGTGGTATGAAAGTAAAAGAACTACAGAGCAACCAGTTTGGAAGGTGTATTCACAGTAATTCTTTGTCACAATTTAATCTCAAACTCTTACTCATTGCTATGAAATATCTGACCTGGCCAAGCATCCTTTATTTCAGAAAAATAATATGTCCCAGCTCACAAATATATTGTGCACTAGTAATTCTTCATCTAGATGTTTCTGGAGATATTTGTTGGAGAGGAAGAGGGTTTTTCATGATTTTCATCATTGTCCATGACTACAAGGCAGGCAAAATCAAACTACTGTATAACAGAGAAGGGACAATTGGATAACAGTATAGAACTACTATCAGACATACAGTAATACTACTGATATGCTTATGATAATATTATAATCCAGGAAAGACTTATTAGAAAACAGGTAAGCCTTTCGCTTATCTAAAAATAGTTGATAAATGCTGAGCCTGATGGTGAAACTGAATGAAGATGCTTCACTTGACCTGATGGGGATTAAATATCAGTGTCCACAATGCACTAATGTGCCTCCTACTATGTCATGTCATAGTAGGAGAGGTACTTCCACAGTAGGAAAAGTTGTGATGCAGTAACCAAAATCTCCACTAGATCACCTCTCTGCCAGAGACCAATCAAGGGAACTCGGGCCCCTTTGTTCCCCCAACAAGCCCAACTACTGTACACTAGCCTTGGAGCTGGCTTTGTGAAAATAACACTCTGCACATCATCTACATTGCAGGGCTTGGATGTAGTAACCGGTGGCCAGGTGAGATGCCCTGATCTGGGCAGAGGGGTAAATTGGTCTCAAGGTCAAATGTTTTGTTTTGTTTTCTACTTGTCTAAACGGCGTGAAATGTCACAAACACATTGAGAAGCTTCCTGGCTAGCTAAGACACCTGAGCCCAGGCCTGTCTGTCTTTTAGCGAAAATATAGAAACAGGCCTCAGGAGATGGTTAGACACTGCTGGTGTTGTGAGTGCGCAATGTGGACTGGAGAGACAGTGGGTATCAAGAAACAGTTGGAGAGATCTTTGGAGGAAGGAGAAATCTGCAGCAGAGGGCCCAGAAGGAGCAAGTGGGATCAGAAAGATTGCTCTGCAGAGCCGACTGGCTGGTGGAAAAAGACTGCAGCAGCACTTGGAAAGAACAGCGAGGAACGCTTGGCAAATTCCCTGGAATTCCAAGAAGCTAAGGAAAGAATTATTTTATCCCTTTTCCCTGTTCCTATGTTAAGCTAAAAGCAAGCCCAAGAAGTGAAAGTACTGAAGTGACCTGAGTGAGCATGTCAGCCCTGTGATGTGGGACATCTGTGTGAATCAGGGAGAGAGGAAGCAAGACAGTTAGGAACCGGTAAAGAGCTCTAAAAATGTAGGCGTACTTTGCTAAGCTAAGGCCACTGTATCTATTAGGAATAAGCACACATATACTGTATTTGGGGTCTTCAAGTCAGTGTTGACTCCTGGAGACTGCCTGGACTAGTCCCTGCAGTTCTTTGGCAGGATTTTGGAAGTGGTTTGCCCTTGCCTGCTTCCCAGGGCAAAGAGAGGAGTGACTGGCCCAAAGTCCCCCAGCTGGCTTTGTGCCTCAGGCAGGATTAGAACTCACAGTCTGCCAGGTTCTAGCCTGCTGCCTTCACTACTACACTAAACTGGCTCTCTCCTGTGTATGAATATGTCCAATAATTCTGTTCATCTTGGAGGTCATCCTTAAATCACACTCCTATCGTACATCGCAGGGTTCTCCAAAGTGGTCAGTATCGACCCCCAAGGGCTGATGGGACTATCCAAGGGGTCGATGTTGTTATTACTATTCATAGTACTGTATGGCACTTTTATTTCCCAAGTTTCAATAAAATGCCAATAAGAAGACTTGAGATGAGACTTCTGATGAATAGCAGATGTATTTTGATCAAGACACAGCTGGGTGACCCCAATCAACACATTAACAAAAGATGTTGATGAAATCACACCTCACAAAACAAACATCAGAGGCTTTATAGACATTTAAATCTGTAATCAGATAGTACATCCCCTCATACCCATACAAGGGATTTTTGGGACAGTCTGAGCAAGTGAAAGGTGGTTCTTAGGAAGGTAAACTTAAATGTAACTTTTTCTTCTGGTTACCAAGGGAATGGCATACCAGATTTTTCTTATCTTTCTCTAGAATGCAGGGCCCCACAACTGTTGCAAAAAGCTTGGTACAACAAACAGCTTGTACTCGGCTAATTGCTTATTCGAAGACAATCGGGCATTCAGCAAAGAGATAAGGGGCAAGAAACCAGTACTCTTTACAAAACAAAAGCAAGTTAACCCTTTAGAAATAAAACAGAGTGCACTGTTACAGATATGGTTATACATTATGTGAAGCATATATATATAAAAAATTGTGTATCAAAATAATGCCCTTCAGTACTATTAGTTAAAGTAGTATTTAAATATTTGGGGGTTGATGAATGACCTGAAACTTCATGAAAGGGTTGATGAACTGAAGAGTTTGGGGACCACTGATATATACAGTGGCTAGATAATTGAGTTGTGCCTTTTCCCCTTTGGCTTTCAAAATGGGGAACAGCCTTCCAAAGGAGGTTTGCCCACCTCCATCCCTGTTGGCTTTTAAACAAACATCAAAGACAAAGATATTCCTGTATATCTTTCAGTGCTTTTATGAAACCCTGTTTACATATACACGTAGCACTTTCTCCTCCCATTTTTACCAGAACAACAATCCTGTGAGGTAGGTTGGCTAAGACATAGTAACCCACCCCAAATTACTCAGAAAGCTTTAATGACTGACACTGGGCTTCAACTTGGGGTCTTCCCTGGTCTGGTCTAAGTAAGTCCATTTGTTGCAAATAATGGGCCCAAGTGTGGGGCAGACTCCGCTTCCATGAATACAGTAAAGTTCTCCAAAATTTTAATCTTAAGCAGAGAAGCAATGTAGCATTTCCATTACAACTGAATTAATCCCCTGCTGAAAGCAGAATTTGGAAGAGAGTAAGCAGTTTTCGCCTGCAAACCTATCCTGTTATAACTCATTTTGCTTACTGTGACTGCAGGCTAATTCAACAGGTAATTTTCAGGGGGTTTTCAGACCACTGTCTTTAGACTTTCTCAGCTGGGCAATGTCCTTGAATTACCATACTGATTCATTTTTCTAAAAGGGCAGGTATGTCTGGGAGCCAGAAACTGCAAAGATGGCATATAAGTTCTAGTTCTGTGGGGTGTTTTTCCCCCTTGCTGAGAAACTGAAGCATACTGAAATGGTGCATTGCAGAGGACTGACTACAGAAGTTTCTTCCACGGCATTTTGATTTCTTCTGTTCACTTTTATGTAGCAGGTAGAACTCACCTGTAGTAGACATTCTGTAGTATTTACAGTCAGTTTTAATAATGTCCTTAGCATCCCAGCAGATGCTCAACAGGATTCTGAGCTCAGTGTGAGCTAAATTGCAGTTAGATAATTTTCCATCATATTTTAATTACCTAACGTGAATCACATTGGGAACAGATTTTTATCATGCCACTTTTGGCAAATAAAGGGTTTTGATCCTTTTTCATTCTCTCTCTTTATTACTATTACAAGGCAGCAGTGATAGTGATTTACATTCATTTCTTGTTTTGGTACATTATTGCATATTTGGAAGGGGGGACATTTTCAGGTTGTCTAGCAATTACATGAACCTCATTTCCTTCTTAACGTATTTTCTAACTCAGCAGTTTGCTTCTTTGAATTAGCATGTGAGGTGCTCACATCAGTTTGACTAATGGTCAGAAGCAAAATTCTCAATTTCTCTAATACAACCACAGAACATCTTTATCCTAGAAAGATTTGTTGGGGGGAGGGGGGGAGAAGGAAGAAAATTTATCATGCTAAAACTGCAAGCAAAAGCCTGCTTGATCAAAAGTAGACTGCACTGAATTCCTTGGGATCCTGTCTGTCTGTCTGTCTGTCTATCTATCATCTGTCCATCCATCCATCCATCCATCCATCCATCCATCCATCCATCCATCCATCAATCTATCTTTTGACCCCTGGCTAGAAGCACTACTTAATTCTACCTATTTCGTCAAACCCATCAGTTGACTATATCTACTGAAAGCCAAATAATGTGCAATAAATCAATCAATCTTGACATAATAGTATTAAATTGAAAGATAGATAGATAGATAGATAGATAGATAGATAGATAGATAGATAGATAGATATTTATTTCAGAGAGAGGGAAGCATATTTCCTGTCTCAATCTATATTTCTTTTTCATTCAATAAGAATTGTAAGCCCAGTCAAAAAATGGCCCAGAGGAATATTTTCAAATAGTTAGCTAAAGCCGGTGGATTCTATTTCCTTGTTATGGCCATGGCCCCAGAAGGATTTTTTTTTTTTAGCATCTCCAAGGGCTTCAGAGAATCCAGAGGAAAGCAAAATCCATGGTTCCTGTTAGCTACCAGTATTGGGAACTTCTGTATTAACTTTGCTTGTGTGCCTTTAATATAGTGCTTGCACACACTTATTACATGATATTTTCTTTATTAATTATTCCCATGCCTGGAAAAGATTCAGGTTCACTCTTTTAATTTATTTGCTACTTAAGGTTGAAAACCTATACAGAGAAATAGGCCCATCCCAGTTTTGTTTTGATTTATTGGGGAAAAGGTATATTTTATATTTTATTTAATACAACTTAGAGAATTAAGATACCTATTTAGTTTTATTTTTTGGTAGAATGCTGGCAGGAAACTGTGCCTCTCCTATTTTGTGACATAGTCTTGGCATCTTCCAGATGTTACCTCCCCTGTCTCCCCCCCCTGAAAAGAACACCAAGAATGGGGCTACATTCAGTCATTGCAAATACATTTATTATACTTTAACATGCATTTTTAAAATTATTTTATTCTTTATAACCCAATAGAATTTTGGAAAGAATTATATATAGGGAGTATCTGTCTGTCCATCAGCATGGTAACTATCCCAAATCTGCCAGAATGGGGCTAAATTTGGTGTTTTTGGAGGTGAGTAGCAGGTAAAAGAAACACTGAGTTTGAAAATGAGCTGGGGTCTGTGGAGAAAAATTTTCCAGAAAAAAATCCACCAATGCAGTTGACCAAAAGCTCAGAAGATTGGCAACTGCTGCCTTCTAAGCTCTGTTCCACCTTCTTCCTGATCATGTGATCTAGAGCAGTTTACGCAGGCTGCCCTCTTCATTCCCAATGTGCAATAACATTATGGCCACTGCTGATAAAAGGGTTAGGGAGAATCCCAGAAGCCACGTGCATGCTCTTGTTTAATTTCCAAAAACAGGGGAGAGATGGATGGAGAGAGAAGAAATCTACCATTTGCAATACAGAGACAATCACCGGGTTTCCTGCATTGTGACTCAAAGAACCCTGCCATGCCATTAGATGATCTAATTCCAAACGTTGGGCTCAACTTCCCATGATTTTGCCTGCAAAAGCTTGTCATGCCCCCACTGAAATGAAAGGAACACTTCATGTTTCCTATATATTCTCAGAAACAAATTAAACTTACATGTTATACCACTGGAACTCTGCAGTTCATGTCAGTATTTTGTCAAGTGTTCTTTTCCTCCCCAGCAGTCCATCGGAAAAAGATAGCAGTAATTTGTTTTTAAAAAATCTCTCTATTTTAAGTCTTACATATTCTACCTTACTGACCTTTAGATCAGCTCAGGGTTAGATAACAATCAAAAAGCCCACTATCTAAATGAAATGTGGCTATTAGGGAAGCCAGTGAAATGGGGAGGCGTTATCTCTGGCATATTCTGAATATAATGACTGTGCATTTCTTGACATATGGCTTTTGAGTACTTTAGTTTCAGAATGGCCCATAAGAAACTGAATAGCCAACTCACATCAAAAGATAAAAAAAAAAAAAGATTTTTAAGGACCCATCCTTTCAATGATTTGAGGGGAGAGAGGACATCTGCAGTTAAAGAAAATACCACAAGCTTTTATAATTTGAAATATCTCTCTAGTGACGGGCTCAGAGTTTCTGCTTAACAGGGACTTTTTAATGAATCTTGTTTAAATTCAGTGACTGCCTGTATTTAAAGAAGAAACAGTTCCATTGGCACAGAACTACACAGAGCTTAACATGAAATTTCTTCAGAAAGAATAAAAATAATCCTCACTGTCAAACACTGACTTCACAACTTTCCCAAAAAACAAGCAACAAGAATAAGCTACCCAGTTTGCTGCCTTAACTCATTAACTTGGAAGGAACAATGCCGTGATTTTTGTTCTAACGTAGCAGGTATCCTTACAGGCAGTAATGTGAATAAATGAAATCTCTGGGGGAAATCTATTCAATAAAGCAGATTAAAGATGTGCCATTTAAAAGATGGATTGTGCATTTCATAGATTTTTTTTTTTCTAGTAACATTTTGCCTAGTGAAAATTGACTAAAAGTAATTCTTAGAGGTCTAGTGAATTATAGAACTGGAAGAGACTTTGAAAGATCATCTAGCCCAACTGCCTATGCAGGATGCAACTGCATCATCCATGACAGTTGAATGTTCCTCCATTGCTTCAGTGCCTCCATGGAAGGAACATGTCCGAGGTCCTAGAGGTGTCTGTTACATTATAAAACAAATCTTACCGTAGGAACTTTCTTCTAAAATTGAGCTGAAGCTCATTTTTTTCCAATTTTCATCTGTCTGGTCCTAATCCTGCCAGATGGTTAACTCCACTCCATCATCTGCATAATCCTTACTGACAGAGGAGGGAAAACATTTACTTAAAGGCTTTTGAGAAGCAAGGAGTGTTGTCATTGCTCTTTAAGGACCTTGAATATTATAAACCGACATTATACTAGAGTACGGTTTTTCTTCTGCTTGGTAGCAGTTCTTGAAGGCCTCAGGATGAAGTCTTCTCCACCTCCTACTATCCATTTCTTTTAAATATAAATGCTTGGGATTGAACTGAGACTTTTCACATGCAAAATATGCACTCTACCACAGACCTATGGTTCCTCCTTTATGGTAGAATGCCATGACTCCAGCTATAGTCTTATGATTAGTCCTGTTTGGGAGGAAGACCCATTCTACCTAAGAGTATTCTGTCCAAATAATAGTGGGTAGAATTTTGCCAGAAACAAATTTAAGTGAGCCACTAAGTTGTTCAGGGAAACAGAGGATTGCGGAACTGTACAGCAGAGATGACAACCCATTGTCCATCAGTTCATATGTCCTCTGAACCTCATATACAATCCCAAAATATCCTGAAATCAGGCCACTGAAATTTGACTACAAAAGGATGATAAACGAGGATGTAATTTCCCACCAATTTTAATAGTATTCAAAATACAAAAAGGGTAATTTAGCCCTAAAATAGATTCAACCTATATAAAAAGGCAAACAAAACAAAACAAAAACAAAACCCAAACAAACCAACAAAACCAACACAAAAACCTAACCCTAAACATGCATAGAAATTGCTATTCTGCAGATTTATGTAATTACATCACATATAGCTGCATAGCCCCAGTCTCTCTCTGTACTCCTCCTTTCAGCCCCTGAACCATCACCCCTTTGCTCTCTCTGATGTTAGGATTCTGATACTAGGAGAGACCCAACTGTGAGCCTTCCAGATTCTCACATGGGAGGCTTTCAAAACCGTACCTCTTTCTACAAAGATGGACCTTCTCTCCACCCTCAGAAAGAAGATGGCCTCAAGCATGCTTTCCCCTTGCAGCATTAATGAAATTGATGAAAAAGGGGCAAATTCTTACAAAATCTAACTCAGTGTGCACAGACTTGTCTCTGCAGTTGGGGATCTTTATTTGGTACCAGGTCCAATATCAGACAGAATATATCTATGTATATAATACTCATAAATTATGCATCGTCCATACAATGAACACATATAGATCAGAAGTTGATTTGATGGCCATGATCTTTGTTCCCATGCTTTCTTTGAGGACTGAGTCTATGCATCGTGCTGTCCACAAACTGCTCTTCCATATAATCCGTTATATACATGGTCACAACTAGTGAAAACTAGTCTGCACCTTTATTGTTCCCTCACAATATGATTAGGAAGGTGGGTTCAGCACTAGGCAGTTTTGATTTGCTGGTTATACCCAGGATATCAGAGATAGAGCATTTTGTTTAATTGGATAAAGCAACCATCAGTCTTTGCAAAAACACTTTTGTTGTTTTAATTTAATTTTATATTTGAAGGCCACCCAACTCCCAAAACCGTCTGGGCAGCTTACAGTACACACAAAAAAGACCAAACAGTTTTTAAAACGTGCAAACAAAAGAGTAAACAATTACTAACTAACTACGTTACAAAACTCAGGATAGTGTTCAGGCAATAAAGACAGGAACAAATAAAGAATAAAAGGAGGGTTTGCCTACCAACATCCAGCTGACCTCTTTCTAACTATTGTTTCTACAATGAACTGCATGTGCTGAAAGCAAAAAATTAATTCATGCAGGTAAAAAATAACAAATGTTACTAGGTTGATGCTATCAATTTTATTCCATGTGTGTGTGATTCTGGCCTTCCCTTGGCTTTCTTGTTATTCCATCTTTCTCGATAAACTCTGTTTTATATCTAGGGAGTTGGCTTTATTGAATTAAAAAGAGAATTTCTCATTAACATTTCTCCATATTCTACACATTCACATAATTACCACTTCAATTTCTGGATTGGCATAAAATTTGTTAAGTTTTGTATTTCTGAGTTTTTGACTGAAGGATCCAAAATACTTTTCTTTTCCTTAGGACTTTACTGAATCGTGAAATTTTGTTAGAAGGAATAAGAACTCTCAGTGGATAGACTAGGGTACGCCAGGAGTTTCAGGCTGACTGGTGGCCATTCATCATAAATTATTTTTTAAAGGGGAATCTTTGGATGAATAACTCTGTGAGTGTTTAAATTACTAATCTTCCCTGCTCATAACAAGAACTGCTATTATAGCAATATATCCTTGATTTGGAGGTTTCATTTTTAAAAAAATCCACATATTTGACAATTCTGCTTTTTTATTAATCCCAACTCTTTCTGTGTCATTAAATGCAGTATTTTAAACTCATCTGGAGACGTTATTAACAGGCTACGTATACTTTATAAACATTATCCATAAAGAACATTCAGGAGAATTCATTTTTTCTTGGAACTTTCTATTAAATATAAATACTTATCAAATAAATATTATGTATTTTAGGTTTATGAAATTTGAAATTAACATATATAAAGCCATATGTGAAACTGGATCACCTATGAAGTCATGCTAAACTTCATAATGATCAGATATTTTATTTTAAAAAATATACATTCTTGGACAATTTTGCAAAGCTTTGGAAACACATTCTTAATTTGTGCACAATCAGATGGAAAGCCATCTCTCTGTGTTAAGCTCAACTTGGAGTTAGGTGTGGTTTTGATACAATTTCCCTTTTCTTACTCATGCTACACACTGTGAGAGGAAGTCATCCCACCCAATTTCTCTTTTAGGTATTCTACATTTACTGTGGATTTGTCAACCAGTCTTATGCTTTTGGAATGTCTTCCCAGAGTTAACTACTTTAACCTATCAGTAGATTACACTCTGAGATTGTCTATTTAGGCTTTTTACATTGATCACTGATGTCCATTGGTTGACCACACTCTGACCTGTCATAAGTTACACTCTGAGATTACCTCTTTAGGTTTTTTACATTGATTGCTGATGTTCATTGGCTGATCACACTCTGAGATTGCCCCTTTGGGCTACTCACATTTAGTAGTCCTCACCTCCAGGAAAATCTCCTCTCAGATATCCTACATTTATTTGGTCTTCATCACATTCAGTCATTTTGTTCTCTCAAGCACAGCCATATTACAAGCATGCAAAACACACCACTTTAAGGTTCGTTTGGGTAAACTGTGAGAGTAATGTTTAAGAATAAGACCAAATTTTGCTTTTTGCACTTTTTAAAAAACGTGGCTAAATGAGAGATGACAAATTAAGCATCTAACCTTTGGAAAATGATTGCAAAGCTCCTTCTTTCCAAGCATCTGTTCATTTTTAATATAGGTGTTCAGTGCTCCATTTCAGACCCATCCTTCCATATCTTGGGAGAGGGGACACTTGCTTCCTACACCTCTTCTCAGGAGATTGTGCTCCCCCCCAGAAAACTGGATCTGTTGAAGTATACCCTCTATTGCGTTCCCCCAATGCTACTTTCCTCTCAATGCAAGGATACAGTAATAGGATAACATATGGAAATATAATCAGCAAGTTCAGAACCTTATAAATACAATTGTTAAAACTATATAAAGTTTTATTGAATATAGAGATTCTGAAAATTCTGCTCTAGAAAAAAATGTTTCTGAAGTAAACTTTTCTAGTAACTCTCAAAAAGAGGCGGGATAAAAATCTAATGATAATAAGGACTTGACAGGTGGATAAAAATGCCAAATCCAGTCTAAACATCTGGCTGACTGTGCGACCAACAACAATAATAATGTAGATTTTGATCTCCCGGACTCATTGCTGCCTGATGAGAAAACTCCCCTATATTCTCAGATGACTCTATTAGGGATTAACAAATATAGCCACTTAGATTTTGGTTACTAATACAGTGGTACCTCTACTTACGAACGCCCCTACATACGAAAATTTCGAGATACGACCAGCTCCGGCCCCAAAAATTTACCTCTACTTACGAACTCGCCTCGACTTACGAACCGGATCCGCGGCCATTTTCCCTGCTGCCACGCAGTCGTGGCTTCCTGTGGGCGAGATCGCAGTAGCAAGGAGATGTTCGGTGAGGCTTGTGGTGTGTTTTGTGGGGTTTTGGAAGGTTTTGGAAGGTGTTTGGTGTGCTTGTCAGCATGGCTCCTAAGAAAATGCAGAGCAGGCTTGGCAAGAATAAGGCTTTGAAGAAAAAAGTGACGATCAAACTTAAGAAGGACATTATAGAAAAGCACGATCGTGGTATTCGTGTGACTGATCTGGCCTCGGAGTACAAGATGGCCAAGTCGACCATCTCAACTATTCTGAAGAATAAAGATGCCATCAGAGGAGCTGATGTGGCAAAAGGAGTGACAATCTTAACGAGAAAGAGGACACAAGTGGTGGAAGAGGTGGAAAAGCTGTTGTTGGTGTGGCTGAATGAGAAACAGTTGGCAGGTGATAGGGTGAGTGAAGCTATCATCTGTGAAAAAGCCAGGAAGCTGCACAGTGATTTACTGCGGGAAAACCCCTCTACCAGCACAGCAAGTGAGGAAATTAAAGCCAGCAGAGGCTGGTTTGAGAAATTCCAAAAGAGAAGTGGCATCCACAGTGTGGCAAGACATGGTGAGGCTTCCAGTTCTGACAAGGCTGCTGCAGAAGCCTACAAGAAAGACTTTGAGGACTTCATGAAGGCGGAAGGATACATCGCTCAGCAAGTGTTCAACTGCGACGAGACAGGGCTCTTCTGGAAGAAGATGCCAAACAGAACCTACATCACGCAGGAGGAAAAGGCACTGCCAGGGCACAAGCCCATGAAGGACAGATTGACCCTTTTGCTGTGTGCGAATGCAAGCGGCGACCTGAAGATTAAGCCACTGCTCGTGTACCATTCCCAGACCCCTCGTGCGTTCAGGGACCATAATGTGAACAAGGCCAGACTGCCTGTCATGTGGAGGGCCAATGCGAGAGCATGGGTCACAAGGCAGTTGCTCATGGAATGGCTGCACAAGGTGTTTGCACCCAGCGTTAAAAAATACCTGAGAACCAGCTGCCTGAAAGGTGCCTTCTCCTGATGGACAATGCCCTGGCACACCCTCCAGCCTTGGTGGATGACATGGACGCCGAGTACAACTTCATAAAGGTCAAGTTCCTCCCCCCCAACACGACACCTCTTCTGCAGCCCATGGACCAGCAAGTGATCTGCAACTTTAAGAAGCTCGACACAAAGGCGCTCTTCACCAGGTGTTTCAATGTCACTGAGGAAACATCCTTGACTCTCAAAGAGTTTTGGAAAAAACATTTCAATGTCCTCCACTGCATCAGCCTCATTGACAAAGCCTGGGAAGATGTCACCTGCTGGACCTTAAACTCAGCCTGGAGGAAACTGTGGCCAGAATGTGTTGCTGAACGTGAGTTTGAAGGGTGTGATGCAGAGGTAGTGGAGGAGATTGTGTCCATGTGCAAGAGCATGGGTCTGGTTGTGGATGATGCGGACATAGAGGAGCTTGTTGAGGACCATGAGGAGGAGCTGACCACAGAAGAACTTGCTCAGCTCCAGAGTGAGCAACAGAAAGCGCTTGGCGAGGAGCATTCCACTGAGGAAGAGGAGGAGGGGGAGGAGGTGAGTAGTGATGCGATAAAATCCATCCTGCAGAAATGGAATGAGTGCCAGGATTTATTGAGAAGCACCACCCCAACAGAACTGTGACAACCAGAGCATTGAACATGATGAACGATAACATGTTCTCTCATTTCTGGAGGGTTATGCAGCGCAGGGAAAAACAACTGATTTTAGACAGGTTTTTCCCCAGAACTGAGCCTGCAGCTAAGAGGCAAAGAAGAGAGGAAACCCCTGAAGGAGATCTCCCCGATGTCCCTTTGGAGGGGGACTCTCCCTCCAAACAATAACTGCCTCCCCACCCCATTCTCCCTCTTCATACTGTGCTTTTTTTCATGTTTTTGTGGTTTAAAAATAAAATGCATATGTTTCAGAACTGTTTAACCGTATGTATTTACATTGAACCTTATGGGGGAAATGTGCCTCGACTTGCGACCAAATTCGGAGGGCGGGTTAGCTGTATTTACATTGAACCTTATGGGGATATTTGCCTCGTGGTGTGACCAAATTCGGAGGGTGGAACGGATTAACCGTATTTACATTGAACCTTATGGGAAAATTTACCTCGACTTGCGACCAACTCGACTTGCGATCAGAGTCATGGAACGGATTAAATTCGTAAGTAGAGGTACCACTGTACTCATTTTTGAGAGGCAAGGATGAAAGGCTATATGAAAGTCTTAAGCCTCTAGAGCATATGTTTCCCATATACATTTTTGTACACAGTTTTGCAGAAAGTTTCTCCTAATGCAATACATTCCTCAATGATATTTTTGCATGTGTGTGTGTGTGTGTTTTCTCCTCATTGTAGAAGAACTGCATTGTAGAATTCAGGAAAATTCACAAACAATGGATTGGTTTGCCTTTGGTTTAGATGCTGGTTTTGAAAGAGAAAATTGGGTAGAAATCCTTAAAATTCAGACTTCACAGATCCCCCCCCCCCCCAGTACCCCTAGGCCTTATTTAGTGCAGAAACTGCAAAGGCCATAAAGAAACTTTCTTCAAAGCAAGAGTTTTCATTCAGAATTTAAGAAGAGTAAATGCTAGAGTGACTTGGAATATAGTTTTCAAAAAGTGTTGCTTATTACTTCCCTCTATGGAGAGGTTTTCAACCCTGCTGACCTTCACAGAATGTTACTGGGTCCAGAACACAACAAAATATATGCACATAAGATGGGAAGGCTTAAGTTTACTTCCCTGCACATATTACTACACATCAGAAGGAAGCTGTGAGCGACTGATAAGAGTTGTGTGTGAATGTGTGCTGTTGGTCTCCTATGCTGTTAAGCACTTGCTGTAAGATACTCAGTGTTTGCCATTTTCAGAAACTGGATGGCTGATTAATCAATACTGCTGATCTGGCCTAATAATAAGATAGCACTTGTATATTTGATCGGTCTTCAAAATGACTTGTAGGGAAGGGCAGAGGAACTGTATTTGTCTTTCCAGTAACAGAAAACAGGAGTGAAACACTGTGGAGAAATGCAAACTGTTTCCTTTCCTTTCCTTTCCTTTCCTTTCCTTTCCTTTCCTTTCCTTTCCTTTCCTTTCCTTTCCTTTCCTTTCCTTTCCTTTCCTTTCCTTTCCTTTCCTTTCCTTTCCTTTCCTTTCCTTTCCTTCCCTTCCCTTCCCTTCCCTTCCCTTCCCTTCCCTTCCCTTCCCTTCCCTTCCCTTTTTTCCTTTCCTGAATGTTAGACTGAAATCATCTCCCAAGTTTCCTGAAAATGTTAATATATACCTATGAAAAAGGAGTATGATATTCTGCTTCTTTTTGGGGAGCAGGAATGACTGTTTAACTGCATGAAGTGACTGAGGATTTATTGTGTTTTTTTATTTTTTAAAAAGGATCCCATAAGATTTACAACTGCATGAGGGTCTCTCTCCATCTTCTTCACCTGGCCTTCCTAGAATACCTTGGGTGAAATACTCATGTCATATCACTTTTTAGGCACTCCCAAAAATATAGCTGTTATTAATGCAATCTTCCAGATTGCAGGTTCAGATTCATAATCTGTATCCCCAGAAATGAGAGATGGCTCTACAGTATCTTGTACACAGACCCAGAGTCAGATAACCACAGTGACTCCCTCCACTGGGTACAGGTAGTCTCGTTTAGTGACCACAGTTGGGATCTGCAGCTCTGACGTTAAATGAAGCAGTAACTAAGTGGGAAATCATGTGACCATGACTGTGCTTTCCTTTTCCCTACTCCACTTCTCTTTGGAATGCTCATCCTGGTGCTGGGATAATTAACAAGAAGGGAATTAATGTTTGTATTTACATTCATTGGAGAGGAGGGGATTACAAGAGAGTTAACAGGCACACAATCGGGAATACACATAGAAAGCAATGTGCTGGCATCGGCAGCCACAAGCATGCTATGCAAACAGCCCGGTGTATTCCCCATTGTGAGCCCACCACATTCCTCTCAAAGTGTATTCTCCGTTGTGTGCCTGCTTACTCTCTTGTAATCCCTTCCTCTCCAAACTCTCCACTCTGCAAGGGGGGTAGGGAAGAAAAACAGCAGGTCAGGGACAGGACACCATATATTGACTGTAATGGCGGTCGCATGACTGAGGGACATTGCAAAGGTTGTAAATGTGGGCATTGGTCGTAAAGTTATTTTTTCAGTACCATTGTAACTTTGAATGGTCACTGAATGAGGCAGTTGGTAAGCAAGGACTAATTGCATAGCAAATTATTTTGTCTTTCAAAAAAAGAGGAATAGGAGGACAGACAGAGAAGAAATCAAACCCTAGCTTTTCTAGCAGACCTTGGGGATAGAGATATTATGAAGTATTCCCTTTTGGAATGTGGCATTCTGTTTGAATTGAAGTTGTTTATCATCCTTGGCATAGAATTTTTAATAAACCTTATTTTGCAGAACAGAGGACATAAGCTGCTCAGAGTTAGTCACAATTGGAGCAGCATAACAGTCAAGTGAAAAAAATAAATCAGTCAGTCTGTCAATCAGTCAATCAATCAATTTGTGGAGAGAGGTAGGAAAAAATGGGGCTTTCACTATCCTTAACAGCCTCCGTTGAATGTTGAGATTCTCCAAGAAAGTGGAGTCCAAGAAGTTGCAGCAAGGGACTGTTTGCTTCAAAAGCCTTCTAGTTTTGTAGGAATGGATAAATAAGTACAAGGGATTTAAGCTTTTTTAAAAAGTTTGCTATATAGTGCTAGTTTTGTTTTCTTTATCTCTCTGCATGATTTGGGTGCATAATTTCAGCCTTCATATTTCAGGCTATAATCACGATGATCTAATCTTTTCAGAATCTTTTTGTGATCTGAACAACTCTTTCCAATCTTTTAATAGATTTTGTGAAGAAGTTTACTGATTTGTAGCAGACCAATGCCACTTGTGGTATGTCCAAAATAATGCATTTACTTTTGGATTTTTTTCTTTTTTTAACTAATTTGCAAGCTACTGTATGACTGTGAGCTGGGCAGCTCTGTAATTATCTCATTCCACAATTAAAGTTTGCATTTTAATACTTATTGTCAAAAGAAGGGGGGTATATTCCATATTTTTTATTTTGCTTATCTCTTGTGAGATTGATTTAACTATGAAGGGTCAGTGGGGGGAAATACCGAATGCTCTATCACCACTGTGATACTATAGGAACTATGTCAACTTTTGTACTTTGATCTTTTAATTGTCAGAAAAGAAGCTCTGAGTATCTCTCTTACACACCAACATTATGGTTTGGATGCCAGATGAGAAGGCTAAGTGGTGAAAGTATCAAATAAAATATCATGGACATAAGGCCAATTGACAGAAAAAAATAAATCAGTAAAAATGAAGATGTATAAAACTAAAAAGAAAGAAAATTAATACAAATTTTCCAGAACCAAGGAGGCATACATTATATATATGGAAGTATAGAACTGGACAACCTGGAAGGATATATCCAAACAGTGGTCAAACAGGAGAAAGCACAAATAGAAATCATGTTCTCTGCCAGAAATGTCTTTAGGATATGATAAATAAATGTTCTCTGGGATTCCCTGCAGAGAGGAATGAAAAAATATGTGGCCCAAGGACACCACTGAGCCATTCCAGCAAAAATATATACAGTGTAGTACCCCAACAAGATGGCAGAGGGCATCACATCCAGCCTGTCAAAGGCCCCAGCAAAATTTCGGGACTGTGATAAATGAAAGGTAGGAGGCTGGAAAAACCTCTATGTGGTGCAAGACTGGGAACCAGCTTGACTGGAAATTCAGTATCCCCAGTTGAGTGTTCCCAATATGCTGTTTATATGCTGCTGTAATGGGCTGTGAGAATAACCTTGAGGAACAAGAGGGAGAGCCACAGCCGAGGCAATGGTCACATAAGAGAAATCTGAGTCCAAAGCAGGAATGGAATTTGAGAAAGTGCCTCAGATTGACCCTCCCTGGTTCCCTTTAGGAAAAAGGCAGGGAGGGGGGAGGCACATTCGGAGTTGCAATACTGATGTCAGCCCTTTGAGGGAGACCAGACTTGAACACCAAAGTCATGAATACTAAAACTACTTTTACTGTAGGATGACAGTAACAGGATCTTGTAGAATTTAAATCAATCCCTCTTTCTCATTTCACCTTACCTCACAGGGTTGCTGTAGCAGGAAAAATAGTTGGAGGGAGCATTATGAACGTTGCTTTGAGCCTGTGAAGGAGCGGCAGGATATAAAATTAACAAACTAACCAACAAAGCAGAGTAGAGTTCAGTGAGGGGGGAAGATAAGCAGCAGAAAAGAGGGGGAAAAGCTGAAAAGGGAACCAGCGGAGGACAGCATGGTAGGTTGTGGTATGATGGGGAATTAATTAAAGGGAAAAGGGGAACGTGGGAAAACCTCCAGGGCAAGATGTGGTAGAAGACAGAGCAGAAGGGAAAACGGACCTGTACAAGAAGCCTGACAGGGGGGAGAGCAGAAAAAAACATGGCATGGAGGGAAAGAAGATGCAACCGCTAATGGCTAGAGAATGAATGTTTCCTTTTGGGAAGGCGAAGCGCAAGAGAAATAGTTTGAGGAAAAAATTACACCTGTTAATATCATTTTCATATGCATAGTCATCATGGTGAGCTCAGGACCTGAACCTGGACACCCAGGCTAAGGTCTCGCTATTATTCAACAGGTTTTCTTTCTGAGAATACGGTACAATTGAACCAAAGTCTGGAAAGTTCAGGAGACTCTTTTTCTTAAATTTCTTGCTCTCTTCAATCTTGCTGAATCCTGTCTTTGTGTTACCTGGACCCACATTCTGTTGTGCGTCCTGCTGAAGTCCTTGCCCTTCGCTGAGGATTTCTTTCTGACTGAGGCGGTAGGAAGTGGAAAAGGAACATTTGACCTGAGCTTTAACCTTGAAAGGGCTCACATTTAAATACTTGGATTTTGATTTTTTAAAATATTCGAATGATGACTCACTCACTTCTTTTGGCTCTTTTAAATTTAATTTATGATTAGAAATTTCAAAAGCTGGAACTGGCTTAGGCCTGTCTTGATGGTGGAAATAACAGGAGTTTGTTTTTTTTAATGTCAAAAAGGAGGTGCGTCTTCAATCATGGCTGCTGTTTAAAAATATTATTAGATTTAAATCCTGCTTTTATGTAGTACAATTCAAGGAGACACACATAATGCTCCTGGCTCCTATTTTACCCACAACCACAGCCCTGTGAGGTGGGTTGGGCTAAGAGAGAGGGATTAGCCCAGAATCACCCAGCTGGCTTTCAGGGCTAATGGAGGACTAGAACTAGAATTCCTGATCTCCCGGTTTCCAGTCCAACATCTACACCAAATGGGCTCTCCTTTTGATTACTTTTACTCCCCATGTGAATATCTCTGTTGTTCAACTAGATAATATGCCTCTTGCTGACATATGCTGTCCAATATACTGAGAGATGTTTCTTCTATACACTTTTACCTAATGCAAATTTTCTGGGAAATAATTCCTATTATATTCATTGGGAAATGTCCATAAAATACTAAGTGTAATTTTAAATTAAATTACAAGTTCAGTGGGACTTACTTTGAAATAAATGTAGGCTGGAACTTGACATTAGACAAACTATAACGTAATAAAACCTTACAGTTTAATCCTACATACGGAGTGCATTGAAATTTGCTCCTGGGTAAATATATACATTTGTAGCTTTAATATGCAGTGATAGTTAATTTGAGAATTCTGTGGCATTGTTCCCAGTTGCAGCTGGGAATTGTTGTTTGGACTACCCGTTGGATTTAATTTTTGTTGATTCTGCACTCCAGGTTTTCTTTAATTTGTAAATTAAAATGCATTATTTCAAATAATAACATTGTTCAGAAACTCTTTAATGTTGATTAAATTGCAATCAAGTGTCATGGCTTTGATGTTTAAGGCAACAGGCAAGAAAATTTAGAGCCAAGAATGAAGGTTTAATATTTTAATAGCAGTGCAGTTTTGAAGGTGAATATAATCAGTCAGTTTATCACAACCTGAAGTATTTTTCATGGTCTAAGTTTCAATTTAAAGTTGCCTATTTTGGGGGGACATTACCAGGCATATTTTCAAATCCGCTGGGGAAGCAAACAGAGCACCAAGCCAATCTGTCAACTTCTGTCATGGCAGGTCCCAATTTCCTCTGTTGCCATGGCAAGATTTTGTTCAAATGGCACTTCTATTTCCACAGCCAGCCCTTGTTTGGCAGTAAAAGGGAGGCCAGGACCTCAATCAGCAGGAGTCTCCTTTTTTCTCCTCATGGAAGCAAAGCTAGATCTGGTCATGTCCTCGAGACATTTCAGAATTAACAGTGCAATTTCTTAATTATAGAAGAAACATAATCATTTTTTCTAGTTCCTATATGAAGTCATCCACATTACCCTAGGAATCTATATGCGGATCATGCTTTCCTTATACAAACCTGTAACACATATAGTCAGACCAAAGAAAATAAGGGCTCTAAAGCAGAAAAAAATACAAATAGGAGCATAAAACATATTGCTTTCCCTTTTCCTGATTACTGTTCCTAATTTCATGGCTATTCTTGGTTGTATTTTTTCTTTCATGTCCTAAAGAGTGACCTTGAGAATACTGAAACATTCTGAATTCTCTGGAAATGCTTATAGGTCTATTTCTTCCATATCCTGAGAGGTGATCTCTTTTGAGCAAACAAGGAGACTTCAAAAACAAGGTAGCCAATGACTGTGTGGTAATATATAAAGTATATGAGTAGCATTAATCTCCAAGAGTCAGTTTGGAAGCTCTCAGAAATTACTGTAGGATGGTTAATGGATAAATCAGAATGAAAAATATATTTGCTACGTGCTTTACATTTCACAACTCAGCTGCTTCTCCCAAGAACGGACAGGCAGACTTTTATATTGTTTTGCTTAATATGTCAAAGTTTTGCATAGGGATAACATCCCTGAAGAGCAAAGTATATGGAGAAGTGAAAGAGCCTGGATCAGATCTCTCCCCAATTTTTTAAAATGCTAAGTGCTGTAACAGAAAGTCACTCCCAGCTTGCAAGAAAGCCTTCTTCAACCCTCTCAGTGAATTCCACCCCTTACTTTCCCACATGATTTGCCATACAGTACAAATATAGGAGTATAGGATTGAGAAAAAGGTACAGTATTACAACTTCATCCTTAATGTGGTCCCCAGCTGCATTTTTTAAAAGTATAACCTGTCTACTTGCCTATGTATGCATCAAGTTACAGGTACTATCCGGCATGTTAGTTCAGGAAAAGTGACTGAGTATCTAGTAGAGGAACTGTTCCAGGAACGATGGAAAGAGACTGACCTACCGTGCTTTTCATTTACTCATCTGTAAATCTGATTCAATTGATCATGATCGATGATCGATATAACTTGATAATTTGGCTATAGAGTCTGACTTAAGTTTTAAAAAATCCCAGAAAGTAATAGCTTTTTCAAGTCACAATTGATGCTATTGATGCCCTACCAGATAATGCCCAATTAAGATAGGAGTAAAGCAAAATTATTTGCTGGCACTGATTTTAGTTAATTTGTATATCAGTGACCTGAATCTGTTTCTGGAGCTTTATGATTCAGAATCAAAAGGTTCCAGAAACAGATTCAGGTCACTGATACACACATTAACTAAAATCAGTGCCAGCAAATAATTTTGTTTTACTGCTATCTTAAGTTTAGAAAACAGGAAGTCTGTTGTCTTTTTAATGTGCACATGACATGATGGTCATATCATTCACACAGAGAGTGAAACCCAATTTCAGACTTCATCAGAATATTATTCACTTGCCCCACAAACACCCCTCTTAAAAACAAGCTGACATTAAGTCAAGGTTTGACGTTCTTTCTTTTTTGCGCATCACTTTTCCCCACTCAAAAGAAAGCATTTAGAAGAAGCATATGTATTTTCTTAAAATGACCTAACACTCCAAATACGTGTTTAAAAGTATTTTGAGTTGAATCTGGGAAGGAGAGGACCAACCCTTATTTAAATTTTGAGGCTGCCCTACTCCTCAATGACTCTGGGCAACTTACAGATAAAAGAGTACACATTTCAAAAACCTAATTATTCTTGTGTTTATGTGTTTTCAAGTTAAGATATTCTCAGCTAAACATTTGGGCAAAGTGTGGCATGTAAATCTTAAAATAACTCAGGCCCTTGAAATGGTACGAAATAATTTTCTTAGAACTATTTTTGCTTCCCCCTCTGTGGATGCCAGCAGCTCTGGTTGCATCTCTATTAAATTTAGGATTGTGTATTCTTTAAGTTTTCTAGAAAAGCCACTTTCCCCTGCTCAAACATCAATCAATAAAGCCTTCATGGAACCCAGTAACTATTTTAAAAGTTCCTTCTTTTGAAAAATGGTTAAATACAGCCAATTTTTCACTGGATTTCATGAGGGAGTTAAAAGTCACACACAGATAAATAGAGCTTTTGAAAAAAATAGAGATGCTTAGCCACTGAGGAGGTGGGGGAGCCACAGAACCTATACAATCCATGAGCATATCAAAATAGTACCTCTTTTTAGAAAAGATGAATAGTTTCAAGCAACTTGCTTTTCACCCATAACTCTTCCTATTCATACAGAAGTCTTTTCCCAAATCAGGTTTTATACAATACCTAGCAAGTTTAAAGGGGCATGTTAGGTCCCTGTGTTGTCCTTACTTTGCTGAGTAAGGACAACATTTAAAGACGTATTCCACTATGTGATTTATTGCCATTGGATTTAAATGTTCAATGAATGAAACAAACAAATAAATACGGTCTGGCTTCTGATGTCACTTAAAAAAAACCCTTGTCTCTTAAGGCATATTTGTAACTATGTTAAGACATCAAAGTGTGACTACTGGTGTGCCAATAGCATTCACCCTCACTGTTCTTACTACAGAGCCAGTTTGGTGTACAGTGGTGGTTAAGGTGCTGGGCTGGAAACCAGGAGACTGGGAGTTCTAGGCCTCCCTTTGCCAGGAAATTCAGCTGGGTGACTTTGATCTGGTCACTTTTTTTCAGCCCAACCCATCTCGCAGGGCTGTTGTTGTGGGGAAAATAAGAGGTGGGGCATTATGTACACTGCCTTGAGTTGTACAGGATAAAGGCGGGATATAAATCTAATAATAATCAGGCACAGCAGTGAGTGTCCTGAAAGATTAGCACCCTGGCAACCGGTGGCAGTACAGATACAGCTGAACTACAACTTCCAGCATATGTCACTGTTGGCCATGCTTTCTTGTTATTCTGCATAGGTCAACAGCAATCAACGGAGTATTCTGGAGGGGTATGGATTTTCTCTTTATGAACCCATGAATCCACTTGTGCATTGAGTGGCCCAATAAGAAACAAGGGACTAATGTGATTTACTTTGCCATGTCTGTATAAATTACAGGTATCAGTTGCTTGCTTGTAATCTTTCTCCATGAAAGCCTTGCTCACTTTGCCCTTCATCTGCTTGTGCACATAGGACCATGTACATTATAGCATTGGGAACATTACTGGAAAGGAGCGTCCATATGTATTTCATTCATCCTGGGTTGTGTTTAGATGGTTTTGTTCCCAATGACCTTATTTCTCACTGCAGTTTTTGTTGTTTCATTAAACCGGTACTGTAAGAAAGGAATGGCAGCCACTCAAAATCCTGCTGGACTAGAGCAGCATATAGGCTCCAATAAACAAACAAAAGAACCAAATAAATATTCATTTTTTCTCTTGCCAAGGCATGAAGAGGCAAAGCTGTGCTAACTGTGCTAATCCTGCTGCATTAGAGTTTGTTTGTTTCTGTACTTAACTTCTATATTGCTTCTATCAAACCAACTCTAAGTGGCACACAAAATCAGAGAAAACAACAACAAACGATGTAATCATATAATAAAACATAATCATTCACATATTCAAAGTGTCCAGTTCTCACAAAGCAAAAAAAAAAAACCCGGAGGGGTGCATTCAGATTGGATGTTGGCTTGTCAGCTGTAAAAAGTCAAGTCTGCCATTCCTCAACTCCATAAAACCACTACATTTAGGAAAAGGTATGTGATTCCTTTCACATGATAGATAAGAATAGGTAGTCTTGTAGGAAAAATGCTTTTATTTCTCTTCCTTCAAACCATGCA
Organism: Python bivittatus; assembly: GCF_059951505.1. Classification (NCBI taxonomy): domain Eukaryota; kingdom Metazoa; phylum Chordata; class Lepidosauria; order Squamata; family Pythonidae; genus Python; species Python bivittatus. Next base: position 105,239,191 of record NW_028277075.1, read on the forward strand.
GTCCTATTTTATTCTTACCTTGGATATGCAGGAAAATTTGAAGTGGCTTGTCTGTCCAATTCAGAATTATTATCTTATTACTTTCCAGGTCATAAGTAACTATATATGAATCTACTTTCATGAAGATTATGAGTAATTTCTTACTCTAAACTTTATTTCCTTAACTGCTTGTCTGTCTGTGTGTGCGTGCGTGCGCATATGCGCATGTGTGCGTGCACACCTTTGAGTCAGTTTTTGACTCCTGGCAACTGCCTGGACTAATCCCTGCAGTTTTCTTGGCAAGGTTGTTTGGAAGTGGTTTGCCCTTGCCTGCTTCCTAGAGAGAGGGCCTGGCCCAAGGCCACCCAGCTGGCTTCGTGCCTCAGGCAGGACTAGAACTCTTGGTCTCCTGGGTTCTAGCCTGATGCCTTAGCCACTACACCAAACTGGCTTTCTTCTTTAACTGCTATATACCTCTATACTCATATCTTTTTTGTTGCAGGTACAACTCTAGCTTTCCACAGTATTTTAATTGTTAGATGCTGCTTTACAGAAAGATGCCTATTGTAATTTGCTATTTATTATGATGGTGCTTACTAGATAATATAACTAGTATGAGAAGAAGACAATGTAAATATAATTACTATTATATAGTTATTATGATTACTCATGTGTACTCAACATAGAAAAAATAAATACATTTTGTTGCCTTCTGAGCTAATAAAAAATTACTACAGTAAATGTGCTTTTAAAGTTATGCAGTGTTAGGTTTTCTGCACCTATTACTTTAATTTTTGCATGTAAAACAGCCAAAGATATCCTTAGTAACTTTGCTGGTGGAGATATCTTTTCTTTATACTATGGATGAGTAAATATTTTCAGTCTAGAATTATTAAAAACTGAGCTCCTTTGTAGCATCAAATAGTTTTTGAAATTGCAGTAATCTCTGCTTGTTTAATATTAATGATCTGTCTCTTTCCAAAGATTCCAGTATGTTTCCCTGTTTCATTTTAACTGGTGGGTCAAATGGAGAACAATCTAGGCTTTAAATCACCCAGTTTAGTGCTGTTATTTAGTGGGCTGATTATTGTTCTGCTTCTGATGATTGCCAAATGAAATGGATGGAGGGGCTTGGTTTGACCGCGATTGTTACTAAAATGTGTTTGGTCAAGATCAAGAGTTAGTATCCATGCATCCAATGTTCAAAGAAGTTACAGTGTGATCACAGCTTTGCAGAAAATGTGCCATGAGTCCTTTTTAGCCACTGTGGCTATTTTACTTTACGAAAGGCAGCAATGGCAAAAACTATATCAGAGAATGCCATACGAAAATGCAGCCTCTTCTCTAGATGTTGAAATATAAGTTGACTTCAAAAGTACATCTGTAACTCTCTACAGTATTACAGAGATTTTTCCTGAAGCACAGTAAAAGAACATCAGCCTTGTAATGGAAACCTACTGTTCTTTCCCTCACCTCTTCACATCCTCCTCCCCGCATCTGTTTCCTACCGATAGCTTTTAATACACATCCCCTTAATGTCTTCCAACAGGAAGTAGGCATTGAAAGAAGTTTGCCATCACCAGCATTTAAAAATCAGCCTGGGAGCCATTCCATCATTCCTGTGAAACACCCAGAAGCAAAAGGTGGCAAAACATTTTTTGACAAGATGTCATCAGAAAATGCTCAGAACAACAAAGCTGAAGGTTAGCCTCACGCTTTTTGATCTGATTTCTTGCTTTCCTACCCTATGTAGAACAAGGAAGACAGTAAAACATTATGTGGGGGGTCTTTTCTTTCCCAGCAGAGATTCAAAGCAAAATATTGATGTTGATAATATGTGCAAGGGGTTTCTGTAAAAACAGTATTAGTTGCTGTAAAGCAAGAATTTATTTGACATTCTGGTAATTCTGAAAGAGAGGTTTCACAGTGTAATGCTTAGGAAATGTTTTTGGCGATAAAGCATAAGCAAGAAAAACAATTTGATGTTGTTCTCTTTAAGATTGCTTTCCTTGCTTTACATAGAATATGTTAAATTCTCAGCCAAAATCTTGTAGGTTAAAAAAAAAAAAGCATTAGCAATCATCTAACTACTTCAAGAAAACCATCACTGTGTAATGAAAACTATATTGTAAAATAATGAATTGAAATTTTCAGTTTGGAAAGAGGGAAAGGTTTCCTTTTTCAGGGGATTACTTTAAAACATATTTAGTAATCTTAAAATTGAGTGAGACAGAACGGTGTCATGTTTCAGGAAAACTATTATTCGGGGAAGGCTTTTATGTATTAGCCTTAGGAATATGCTGTTTAAATGTTAATACCTTATAAGCTTCAAGTGGCAGAGTTTTCAATGAATTCCCGATTCATTAAAATACAAAATATTTGATGAAACTACAGATAATATATAGCACTTTGGAAGTTGTAAGACAGGGTTTTAAGATCGTTTAACTTAAAGTCAGATTTATGTTTGTCAAAAGCTACCATTACACAGAAGATTCCCATTCTCTTCAACTATAAATGTTGCATACATAATTACATAATTAATCCTTCTAAGCAAATGAAATGTAGTTTTCAAATCAGATATAAAAATCAAAAAGTTTAAATGCCTCATTAATTTATTATTAGACTGAATTAATTTTAAGAGAGTCAATGTAGTAGAAACCTAGGGAAACGAGGTCAGGTTCCCATCCCCACAGAGTAGTCTTACTGAGAAATGATCAAATCTAACCACCATGCAGGGTTGTTATAAGGATAAGGGGGAGGGGAAAAAACTCTATACACTGTCTTGAACAACTTTAATTATTAAATATATAAATTAATTATTAAACCTCTTCATGAGTTAAATATATTGGTGCATTGTAAAGCTTCTATATAAAGTTATGTTGCTTAAATCTCATTAACTTCACTGGAGTTATGCAGTATGTAACAGTGCAGAACCTGCATTTCAGGAAAAAGTAAACCGCACTTTCAAGTCATTGGAGGTTATTCATTTGTTTCAGTCCCTCTATTGGATTGATGCATGCTGAGTATATGGCTGAACATTGCATGTACCCTAAGCTGGTGGGAGGGAGGCCACAGTACATTGGCTTGCAAAGAAGATTCTAGAGGAGATATCCTGGCTGATATAGAATAGCATGCATGCTTTGCATAAAATTTTGGGCTTTGGTTGCACTTGTGGTTTATTGGACAAAAATTGCCAGAATGGATCGGTCCTATTCTAACTATTAGCAAGGAATGCTTCATGTAGATATGACTATGGCTGGTAACCTGGCCTACACTATCACTTCTTTATGAGAAAGCCTTGATTCCATGATGGGTGGTAGAAGTCAATATCTCTGGGGCCATGATCATGACATATGGAAGATTGTGATTTAGAATGCATAAGGGTCTCCATAGCGTGCATGAACCCATTTACATGTTCTGCTCAGGGGTCCTATGCATCTAGATTGATTCCAGCAGGCACTCGGGGAGTTTCTGAATTTAGCACCCATTGTTCTTCTCCCCTGACGCACTGATGGGCTGTCACCCAGTGGCTTGTTTAAAATTACCAATTCAATTTGGGAAGGGGCTAACAGGTAGATCTCCCACCTGGCTGCTATGACTAGTTTTCATAGTACTTTACTGATAAAGTCCTTGAGATTTACTAAACCCTTGACTCTGTATTGGTGAAGTTTTCAAATGACTGGGATGATGTCTGGCCACATTATCTGGGATTCCTTTAGGCCCATGAGTTCTCTGATGAAGTGAATAGGATGATTTCTGCTACTGGTGGGCTGGAGCCATGCACTCCTGGCTCCTATGTAGGGCTGGGGGGAAGGGAGACAAGGTGAACTAGATTCAGAAGGCGGTCAATGTCCCACTTCAGGAGCGTGATGATAGCAGCCTTGGAAAGGTTGTGATATGCCCCCTCCTTAAGATACCATCTCTGGATCTGAACAACTACTCTCAGTTTCCAGCCTTCCTTTTTAAATTCTTTTAAATTCTTCAAATGGTAGTGGTGGATCTACTATAGAGTACTCTAGAAGTAGTGGATTTTGTGGACTACTTTCACTCAGGGTTCAGACCTGGGCCTGGAATAAAGATGGCATTGCCTTCTCTAATGAATGACCTTTATTGTGATTTGGATGTGGGGAGTGCACCCCTCCTGTGACCCTCAGTACCATTAATTGTGGTATCCTACTGCACTGCCTGTAAGGCCTGTGGATTTAAGTCATTGCGGTATAGTAGTTCTACTCCTTCCTTCATGAACAATTTTAGATACTGGTTGTAATGAAGGAGTAGTTAGCCCAATGATCATTCCCATGAGGAATGCTATAGGTTCAGTTTTTTTGCTCCTATTTTTTAACATTTACATGAAACTACTGGGGGAGTTCATCCATCTGTTCAGGGTGTGGTATCATCAATATGGTGATGATACACAGCTTTACATCACCACCCTGGGCTGGGCTGGAGATGCTGTGGGAGTCCGGACATGATAAAATAGGATAAGTTTGAACCTAAATAAGACAGAGTTGTTCATGCATCAAGGTACTCTATTGCCTCCAGTGTTGTCTCTCAGTGGAAAAGCACTACTCAGAATGAGCATTATGTGACTTGGGGCTCCTCCTGGTCTCATGGTTACTACTGGATGGGCAGATGGAAGTTGTAGCAGGGAGGGCCTTCACTTAGCTCTGGCTGGTATACCTGATCTGTCATCACCTGGAGGGGGAAATCTGGCAGTGGTTATTCATGGTCTTCCCCCACTTCTTGGGCCTGCCATTGAAGACCATCAAGGAGCTAAAGTTGATGCAAAATGCCATGGCCTGTGTATTAGCTGGTGCTCATCACCAGAAGCTTATTATACAGATAAGGAGAGCAATTAGGGCTGGTTGATATATGGAAACAGAAAAATGGCAATTCAAGAGTATACTTATTTTTCTGAAAGACATAGGTCTTTTTCAAGAATAGACATGATTTGGATTTCAAAGACTTTGACCACTGAGGTTTCTAAAATAGAGTTAGAATACTTTTTTGGATCATAATCCTGTGAGTTTGAACTATAAAAGAAAATCTAGTTCTTTCAGATGGAGACTGAAGGAAATGTTGCTACAGAAAGAAGCAATAGTGGAAGATTGTAAAAAGAAACTAAAAGAATTTTTTGAAAATAATTTAGGTAAAGGTACTGATTTAAGAATGGTTTGGGATGCAAGTAAAGCTTTTCTTAGAGGTCATTTTATACAACATAATAGTAAACCTAAAAAGAAGAGTCAAGAGAAAACACAAGCTATTTTGGATGAGCTAAAGAGAAAAGAGGAAGAACTAAAGAAATCTCAAGAGAAGATAAGTATTTCACAACAAATTAAGCTTCTATAATGGCAATTATCTATGTTAACAGTAAGAGAAATAGAAAAAAAATTGTATTATGTAAAGCAAAAAAAAAACCCCGAGTTTGCAGATAAACCAGGGAAGTGGCTAGCATATAAAATACAAAAAGAAAAAGAAAATAAGAGAATATATGTAGCTCAGGGTTGAACGGTGGAGTCCTTGAGGTTCTCTGACCTTGGTTGTTTTCTTGCAAACGTTTCATTACCTGGTTAGGTAACATCTTCAGTGCTAGAATGGAGTGGAGTTTGCTCTCTCTATACAATAGCTTGCCCTGGCAGTGTTGGTGGGGGTGGGGTTTTGTTCTTGGTGGTTCCTTGTTTAAGGTATTGTTTACTGCTTGATTGTTTGTCTGGTGTTAATATTGGTGTTAATCTCTGTTTATCTGGGTGATGATTGCTGGCGAGGAGATGGATTATCAGGATCTTACTATAAATGCTTCGAATATGAACTTTTACAACCTTTACAAAACACAATGGATTTTGTATTACAGGCAGGAAATATGCCAGAGAGTTGGAAAGGGGCTAATATAGCTTTAATACCTAAAGAGGGGCAAGATTTGACTTTAACAAGAAATTATAGGCCGATATCATTATTGAATAATGACTACAAGTTGTTCACAACTATTCTGGCTGATAGATTGAAAATAATTTTGCAAGGATTTATCCATGAGGATCAATGTGAGTTTTTTACCTAAAAGACAGTAAAAGCACAATGTTAGAAATGTGCTGGATATTTTGGAGTATTTGGAGCAACATAATGAAAAACAAGCTGCATTGATCTTCTTAGATGCAGAAAAGGCCTTTGACAATTTGAACTGGGGTTTTTTTTGTTTGTTTAAGGTTCTAGAAAATATGAATTTTAGAGACAAGTTTATAAAATGGATAAGATCGATTTACACTTCACAAAAAGCACAAATAATTGTTAATGGAGATCTAACAAAATCCTATGAGATACAAAAAGGAACAAGACAGATACCTACTGTCCCCTCTCTTATTTATTTGGGTTCTGGAAATATTGAATAGAGATATAAGACAAGATGAGAGGATTCTGAGAGTGAAGACTTAAAAAGAAACTTATAAATTAAGGGCTTTTGCAGATGACTTGGTATTGGTTCTGGAAGATCCTTTAAAGGAAATAGAAATAATTGGTAAATTAAAAGAATGTGGTGCATTAGCAGGTTTTAAGATTAATAAACAAAAGACAAAGATGTTAACAAAAAATATGAAAATAGAAGATGAAACAGAATTGATGAACAAATGGGTTTTAAGATTAAGAAGAAAGTAAAATACTTGAGTATTACTATGACAAATATGAACTATATGTTATTTCAAAACAACTATGTTAAGATATGGAATGAAGTTAAAAAATATATGTTAAGATGGGAGAAGTTGCAATTGTTGCTGTTAGGGAGAATTTCTGTGATAAAAATGAATGTTTTACCTAGAATGATGTTTTTGTTTCAGATAATACCAGTTTTGACAACTGATACACCCCTTAAACAGTCGCTGAAAGATACTGTATATCTAAATTTGTGTGGCAGGGGAAAAAACATGAGTTAAATATAAGGTGTTACAAGATGCAAAGGAAAGAGGAAGATTGAGTTTACCTGATTTGAAACTATACTTTGCAGCTTGCTGTCTGGTTTGGATGAAAGAGTGGGTGCTGTTGAGAAATAGAAGGCTTTTGGAGTTAAAAAGAACATGACCTGAGATTTGAGTGGGATGGATATCTGTGGTATGACAAAGTCAAGGTTAATGGGGATTTCAAAAATCACTATGTTAGATGTGCTGAATTGAAAATATGGAACAGATACAAATCCAGGCTGGGCCTAAAAACACCTTTGTGGCTCTCAGCACAAGAAACATTCCCTAGATGAGAAATAGTATATAAACTTCAATGATTAACTTATTGTGAGATATTAGAATTTTGTCAGGAAGAATGTAAAATAAAATCAAGAGAAGAACTGGTGGCAGAGGGATATAGTTGTCAATGGTTCTCTTATTTACAATTATCAGAAAGATTTAAAGTGGACAAAAGAATTTATGGTTTTGAATATTCTAAGACTGATTTTGAAATAGAATTTTGTACTAATGACAAACATGTAAAACGTATAAACTTTTATTGAAATTTGCAAAGGAAGAGGAACAAGTGAAAGAATGTATGATAAAGTGAGCTAAAAACTTTTATTATAATATACAGGTGGAACAATGGGAAAATATGTGGTTGAAAGGACTGAAATTTACATTATGTTATAACCTTAAAAATATTTTTTATTAGATGATGTATTGCTGATATGTGTCACCAAAAAAATTGTGTAGAATGTATAAAGGCACTTCAAATTTATGTTGGAAATGTGAACAACAAGAAAGGACATTTTATCATGTTTGGTGGACGTGTAAGAAAGTTAGAAAATTTTGGATCCAAATATATGCACTGATTCAGAGGTTTTTAAAGATTAATATACATTTGAAACCAGAGACATTTCTTTTGGGGCTGATGGACAAACAGCTCGAAAAAAGTCATGGAATTTTGTTTTTGTACATGATAACTGCAGCAAGCTTATTATATGCACAAAGATGGAAAGATTTGGCATTACCCACAATGGAAGAATGGTTGGTGATAATGATGGAACTTACTGAGATGGCCAAATTGACTGTATTGATTAGAGAAAAGACAATATCTACATTTACTGCTGACTGGAAACCCCTTATAGACTTTTTGCATGAAACAGAACAAAAATAACTTTTTATTTATGGTTTTAATGATTAGATAGAATGGATTATAGAAAGAAGAGAGGTATGTTGTAACCATAGAGTAAGAGGCAAACATAATTGCACTTATAACTTCTGTAAAGAAAATCAGAAACTACTTGGTATTTTTTCCTTTCTTTTCTATTTTTCTTCTATTCCTTTCTTTCTCTTTCTTTTTTGCACTTTTTACTTTCTATTTGATCTCTTCCTTTTCTTTTCTTACTATATATTAGTTAATATTAGTTAATATTAGTTTTTTATTTTCTTTTAAAAAATCTTAATAAAATTATATATACATAAAAAAAAAGAATGCATCTGTGCCTCGTGATTGCAAGAATGCTGTTATTGTTCTCCTGTATAAATACAAAGAAAGGAAGAGTGAATTCAAAACCTACAGTGGGATTAATTTGTTATGTGTCCCTGAGAAGGTGTTTGTAGAATACTTATCAAAAGTGTATAAGAGATGACAATGAGCAAAATTTGGAAGTGTGGCTTTACGATAGGCAAGGGATGTGCAAATCAGATTTTTGCTTTTCAACATGTCATTGGGAATGTGCAAAAATTTATTGTACATGTGTTGATTTATATATATGTGAAAACATATATTACCATGAATAGGCTTGAATTATGGAATGTTTTGTGTGAATATGGAATTAAAGGTTGGTTGCTGAATATAAGAGTGGTGTATGATGGAAATAAAGCATGCACAAGAATAAATGGAATGCTTAGCAAATAGTTGAGCATTGAGCAGAGTATAAGACAAGGATGTGAAATGCCCTGGATGTTTGTTGTATGTATGGATAAATCTATAAGGAATGCTTGTGGCGATCTTAGTATTGTGTTGGTTGGAGATGTGCATGTACATCTACTTTTACATAATGATGCTGTGTTGGTGACTGGGAAGCTGAATGATTTGCATGCAGCAAATAGATTGTATGATGTAATAAAGAATACAGTTCTGAACATGAATGTATCAAGGAATGTATTAAGGTGGTTGTGTTTGACAGTGAAAATGGCTGCAAATTATACTTAATTTACAGAACCCTAGAGCAAATAGATGGATTTATAAATCTTGATAGAATGTTTATGAAAGATAGGAAAATGGATAGAGAAAGTTTAAGATGTGCACATGCGATAGTAAGGTAGTGGGTATGAGGTGGTATGTTGGGAGGAATGAATGTTTCAAGAACCAAAAGTAGCTGCATGTACAAGTGTGCTTTTGTTCCTTTGTTACATGGAAGTGAGAGTTGTTTATGTCATGAGAAACACAGAAACAAATTGAATGACCTGAGAGTGGGGTACTAAAGAAGGTTGTGTGGTAAAATAAGAAACAGTGGGGTTAAGAGATAGCGACAGGGTCAAGAATGAATGGGTACTGAAGGAATGTGTATTGAATACAAAATATTGAGGTGGTTTGTTCATATAGGGCAGTGTTGTCCAAACTTGGCCACTTTAAGATGAGTGGACTTCAACTCCCAGAATTCCCCAGCCAGCATGGCTGGCTGGGGAATTCTGGGAGTTGAAGTCCACTCATCTTAAAGTAGCCAAGTTTGGACAACACTGATATAGGGAGAATGAATGAGGATCAAATAACTGCATAAATATACGAAATTAAAGGGAAAGATCAAAAGGAAGATGAAGACCAAGAAAGTTGTGGGATGGAACTAATGTGATCTTCAAAAAAAGAGAGGGGAGAAGTTTAAGAACTTTGTATGACATGCTGGAAATAAGGATGATTTGCAAAGATAAAAATGAATAGAGAGGTGTTCTGAATGGTGCGGGTGTAAACTAATTTCTGCAATGTTTCTTTTCCTTTTGTTATACTTTTAATTTATCTGGTTTACTGTTTCTTTTCCCCTTTCTATGCTTTTTATAAAGTTACCTGCCCCAAACAGGAATAATGTGATGAGTACTTATCTGTATATACTGCATGGAGATGAATATTACAATTTATGGATATGATGAGCTGTTTGACAGGTTTCATTTTCTGAGAGATCAAACTGAAATTAAAGATGAGGTTTTTTTCCTTTGGTCAGCCCAGACTGTACAGAGTTCAGGAGAAAATCTAATCATTCTGGGGCCTGTTTATCTTGCATAACCACAGGAAGGTACCATCCTGCAGCTTTTCAGCGTGAGTTTTGAACTGAAAGAAAAGCCGCATGGTATACGGCAGCTCCTCTAAATTAAATGATATAGCAGCTCCCAGGTCATGGTGAATCAGTCAGGTAAAATGACTGCTGCATGCTGAATAGGCCACCGTAGGAAAAACAAAGGATCTTCTGAAGCTGTCAGGTATCTTGACCTTAAGCAGCTTCTATTCCTCATTCATTGTGACACTTCACAGTGGAGCTTGGAACAGGCACAGCAGTTCCTTATCAGACAGCCCAGTTTGCTTCATGCTTTTTTGCCAGACAGCTGGTCAAGGTTGATGGCCTGGAGACAAGACGACGACTCAGTCGGCAGTTAAGCTGAGAGAAGCCATCTATGAGCAACTTAGTACTTTAGCTAGAAATTGCATACATATGTGTATTTTCAAGCAGGCAGGTTCTATTATCATGCTGAGAAGTAACTTCAGGAAGAGATGGTTTTCAGTAGATAAGCAGCAGGAGAGAAGGGGATAGTTGATCTCTCACACTTATGATTTCCCCATCTCTAGTTGTCTGCCTCTATTACTTCCTTGGCAATGGATTTATTCGTTCATTCATTCATTCATTCATTCATTCATTCATTCATTCATTCATTCATTCAATTTGTATAGCCACCCATCTCACATATGTGACTCTGGGCAGCTCACTATAATTCAAAACAACATGAACAAATATGTGTGTGTGTGTATAAACAGCAAACATGCAACCATACTAAAACCACTATAAAAACTCAATTAAACACAAAACATAATCACAGTCAGCAGCTGAATACTGTATAAGCAATATATCCTATTCAGTATAATGATTGAAAAGGCTCAGCACTGTCACCGGACCCCCAAGCGTGATGGCACAGACATGTCTTCAGGCCCTTCTTAAAGGCCAGAAGGGCAGGGGCCAATCTAAGACCTGCTCAAATTGTGACACTTGTGTAACATGCCATCTTAGCCTCTAGGGAAGGACAAAAAACATTTGGCATGGATTGTACCAACATGGCTTCCATCAACTGCTAAGATATCATTTTGATTAATTGGATTTTATCTTGCCTCACCCAGTTTGGTAAAGGCTTTAGTTTATTAATCACTAACAGCCAAGCAGGGAGAAGTCAATGCAGTTTCAAGGCTTTTGTGAGAAAAACTAAACCAAGTTCATAAGCAACAGTAGAACCATAATAAAGTATTTGCAAAGTCTAGGCATTGTTAAGTGACTGAGTGGAGACATTCTGATAGTTTTCTGGACAATATAAAAAGAGTTTGCCACTGCTGCCTTCTGGGACGTTTTTGTTACCTCCCAGTCCAGCCTACCACTGTGGGATTCCCTGGAAGTCTTCCTTATAAATACTAGCCAGGACTGGCTTACTTAGTTTTCTACCTCAGACAAGGTTGGCCAGGGGCTACTGTTTGCTGAGAGTAAATTATGTGATAATCAATGAAAAAGAGGAGGAGAGGTAATACTCCCAGGGTTTAGCCCTACCTTCAGCATCAAGACATAGCTCTTGTATATTATGTCTACATGAAAAGAAAAAAAGAAATTCCCTGTGCAGTTGGAAGGTATGATTGTGAGAAAAAGGCAATTTAATCTGGACTATAGTTGGGAAGAAAATGAAATCTGCTACAGATTTCAGTCTGAGTAAATGGATGCAATACATTAAAATGGATGCAGGCATTGGTTGGCAGCAATAAGCAGACTATACTTATACTTCAATGCTCAAAAACCACACAATTTTGGAAAGTTATTTTGAAAAAAAAAGAATCCATATTGGAAAGGCCATGTATGAAATGTGGTTTTTAGAATAGTTACAAGTGTTTAGAGGATGTATTTGTCTGAAAATTACACTTTAAAAGATAAAGATTAGTGAAAGTGGCATATAAAAATCTCCACATTAGCAAGACTAAACACAATTTTTCCAGCATTTTTTTAAAGTAGAGGGAACACAATAATATGTAAAATCCTATGACGTTGACACAAACTGAATTTAGACTATTCTGCACATCCTAACCTACAACTAGAAAGTGAAAGCATGGAGTGGTTGAGGACAACATCCATTCATACATGCCTCAGATTAGGTCAAGTGGGTCTTTTCAGCATATGTGAATTCACTGCATCATATTTTAAAGGTTTAAGATAACAGCAAAATGAGATTTAACAAGCCTTTTGATTTTCTCTGTTTATGCATGCAGATGGAATCTCCAGCGCAACCTTATTCTGTCATCTCCAAGAGAAGAGCTGTCTTTTATAGTTATTTTGCTTAATAAATCCTTAGGAAGCTAGGTGATACAAGGAAAGAATAAACAGATTGCTGTCATATACTGTAGCTGCAATCTTACATTTTGTACATTAACCAAAATAGTATGCTCCCCAGTTGTATGAACAGATTTCTCAAGATTTCAGTAAGGGAAAATTGACTTTTCTCAGACATATGCTCTTAAAGAGAGCATTGCCTTGTTTTCCACAATTAAGATTCATAAATCAGGATCTTGAACAGGTCTAGCAGACTCTCTCATATTCGTAATGATTAAGTTGTATCGCTGGCTCAGGGACAATCAAGACATTTTAGCCAAATGATTTCACATGATATAGCATAAGGGTTAAAATGCAATTGATAACAGTTCATTTTTCTTTTCATGATGTACCAAACTGGACAGTTAAATCATGTTGTTGAGAATATTCTGACATGTGTATTACTCATATCCATTTCTGAAAGAGTTACTATGTGTCTGTTGTCATAGGACTGAATGTTTCTTCAAAATTGCCTTCTTTAACTGTAAAGAATCAAGATATCTGTTTATTTGGTTTCATAGATACATTAGTCTGTTCATAGCTAAAAAAGAATGATAGAATATATTTGTTCATAAGTGATATTTCTTAGAATTTTACTGCTTCAAGGTTTTCCTTTTTCTTTCCACAATCACATTAGTGTAGAAGTAGACAAAAGTTACATGTGAATCTACTGGCTAATGACTCTGGATTAAGGTTTGCAGTAAATTAATAGTGATATCTGACTCCAAATTTTTCAGCAGTATTAGCAGCAGCCACAAAAAACTTACCTCCTATCCTAAACATCTGCTGGAATGAAGAAAGCTAGAGATAATTAGGAATTATTGTTGTGTGTCAAAAATGTGTGATCACCATTCATCTTGAGACTGAAAACAAATACATTTACTTCTAAATGAAAGTCTTTTTGCACAAAGTTCTAGTTGGTGGATCTCATGGCCCTAATTAAAACAAGGCAGGACAGTCTGAACATTAACAGAAATGCCGAATCTGATGACTAGGTAAATTCTGGGAATTGCATATAGATTTGCAAATATCAAATTTCTCAAACATTCCTGAATATTATTGGCAAGGCATATAGAAAATTTGTCAAACAGGTTAGTATTATTAACTTTATCAGCAGAGTTTGAAAAGTTGAAGCAAAGAGGTGGTTTTTCTGCCTTTCAAATGCACTCAGTGACTATATAGCTGTCTTGAAATGTGTATGGAAAGAGAACCCTAGTTCGTAGCATATATTCTTAGTAACAATGGAGGAAACACCCTTGATGCCTATAGCATTTTCTCTTTTTTCTGAATTTCAATTTCTTGTTTATTTCTTTACCTACTTAAGGTGTCAGAGTTCATCTCTAATAAAAGAACAGCAAGGTAAAGAGAGAGGGCATTTTCTTCTTACTATACAATATTAAGTGTGTTGTTGAGCTAGTGATATTGAAGCTGGGTATTAGATCTAAGGAAGATGAAAAAAGACAACCAGAATATTGGTTGCTGGGGCCCAGGCTGTAAAAGGAGAGACTAAAGCATTTTTCCTTATTCTGATGCCCCTCAGATGCATTGGATGAGATGATTCATCATTCCCAGCCAAAATGGGCATGCAGAGAGGAGCTAAACTGATTAAGGGAAGAGATGAATTGTAATAATAAATTATGCATGCTGTGGAAAAACTGGAGCCATTTTTCTTTCTCTCCCTTAATTCCAAAACTTGAGGTCAACCAATGAAATGGATTATATGTAGGTTTGAGATAGATAATGATAATTTATGGAATTAACTTTATAAGATGTGCTTGTTCAGTTTAAAGGCCCTGAAAGACATTGGAGAGATGTACCAAGAAGAGTCTCTTCATGGCTAAAACTCACCCTAATATCTCTAAATGAACTCCCCATATGCAAGAGCGGTATATCTCCAGAGAACTAACTGCTGGATGCAAACACCAGGCTACTGCCTTTCTAAATTAATTTGGAGCTTTGTAACAATTTAACTCACCTTTCTGCATGAAACAACGTGGGCACATAATTTGCTGTCCCTGTTGCCAATCCCTATCCTGCCTCTCTTGGCCCTTTCAGCACACTGCCAGCATCAGGGAAGGCATCTCTCGGTCAGACTCTGCAGCAAGAATGGGAAGCTTCACTCTGTGTTGTTTGTCTCACTCCCCACCATTACCCTATCTGGGCCACTCCCAAGTTATTATAATGTGAAATAAAGACATCAGGGCAGAAATAGCTCCTGAGAGGACCAAGGCAGACCCTGCCCTGATTGTGCAACTAGCTAGGTCCTATAGAGCAGGAGAACTAAAACTATTAACTGATAGGTTTTAGGACTCTTACTTCATATGGGTAGGAGTAGGTTGGGAGAGTGACTGAAGCTGAAGAATATGGGGAAAATGGCAAAGAAGCAGACAAGCTGAGCTGGGGAATGTTAAGATAAAGATACATTTAAGAATACAGAAAATGGAATCTGGGGAACCTTTTGGACTCTCAGCTCCTGCACAAAGGGCAGATAGAAGCTGTGGCCAAGAAGGCCTTTGCACAGCTCCATCTGGTGCACCAGTTGCATCTCTTTCTAGATTGTGCCACCCTCCAGGTAGTCACTCAAGGCCTTGCCACCTCATGGCTCCACCACTGCAATGTGTTGTACGTGGGGCTGCCGTTGGAAACCACTCCAAAGCTTCATCTGGTCCAGAATATAGTAGCATGAGCAATGGTAGGCCTGTCTCAGCATGCCCACATGACATCCCTGTTCATGAGCTTCACAGGTGGCCTGTGTGTTTTTCAGTGTGATTCAAGGGGCTGGTTATCACCTATGAAGTCCTATATGGCATGAGGCCTGATTTCCGTGGTTTCCACCCAGCTGGTAAGAACCAACAGAACCCCCTTGATCAAACAATGTCATCTTCTGGGACCCAGAAAGCATTATTTCTCTGATGTAGCACCTGCCCTCCCAGGTTCCCTGGGAGATCTGGATGCCTCCAACCCTGCTGCATTTCAGAAGGCTTTAAAGACTTGGCTGTTCTCCCATATGTTTGCCATATGTCACATATGTTCTGATGTCGTTGTATTTGTCATTTTGTTTATTTCCTTTGCTGTATTGCTATTTATTTTGTTGTATATGTATTGTTTTTGTATTGCGAGGTACCTGGAGTCAGATGGCAACAAAGTCAAAGTAAATAAGTAAATTAAGTAAATAAATAAACGATTAAAGTGGAAAAGTGAAAGTGAAAAAACCGCTCCCACCCCTCCCAACCTCCATCATGAAATAGAGGAACTCTACCTTTTAGAAACCTGGAGAGAAGTTGGTATCTAAAATAGAAATGGGGAAGGTAACCAGCATGAAGGGAACTCAGGAAACAAAGTGTTAATGGAGAGGACCAGTGCTGGAGAAAAGTGGCTGTGATCAAAGCTGGCTAGTGAAAAAAGAGTATGCCCACCTCTCAACACTTCCACACATATCTCTGATTCTACCCCCTGACTCCACTTGCAAGATACTGAGCGATGATGCATAATAGATTTTGCATATCTTAGAGCTGTTGTTGGATGGTGTTGGAATAATATTACTGTTATACTGGTATAGCTAAGGACATCTTAAGGCTGATTTGCTCATGGATTGGAGACAAGATAAGGACCACATTGTAGGATTAAGAAGGGAAGACTGTGCTATCACAACATGTTTCTGAGTGGTTAAGTGCATGTGGAGACAGGCCTTAGGCAATAGGATGAGATGTATTTTCCTCATCTCATCCTCATCTCATCCTATTTTCTTTAGAATCTTTCTGTACACTGCTTCCTGTTTAATCCAGAGAGACTTTTGATCTCTTTCCTGACTCCAAACATAGTCTTTCATTATCTGTTGCTGAGAGTGACCTGTCCAACTGCCAAACTGAAAGCCATTAAGGTTTTGGAGGTTAAAAGCAGTATGTACAAGTGTGTTCCTACTCTGAAATATTGCTTAATAAACCTAAACATTCATTTTTATTATCTTCCGAATGCCTTGTGAATTAAGCTGGCTCAGATGCTCCTTTTTGTTTAAATGTTTCCTCGGAAAATCAGCTTACATTTCAGTTTAAGCTTCCCACTACAACTACTCTCCTTTTTGAGGAAATGAAATTATTTAGAATTACTTGGCCATATTAAAAACTCACCAGTGCTCATTAATTTCAGGAGTTTGTATGAGAGAGAGAGAGAGAGAGAGAGAGAGAGAGAGAGAGAGAGAGAGAGAGAGATTGATTGATTCATGTTCTGGTATTAATACAGTTAATGATGCACATCAAAGGAATAAAATCCAACTTGTGATTGTACTACAGATGTAAATGAAGATTCATCATAGAGAATCATTTTCTTCCCTGGAACATGAAAGAACTACATGTTGCAGTGGGATTGATTTGGCTTTACTAATCTTCTAAAGATGGACGTAAGCAGTGCAGTTATGATTTTTCATGACTAGTATTGTTTCATGCAGTTTTAAAAGTAAATTGCAAACAGGTGCAGACATGGAAAGGACTTAACATCAGAAAATAAGAAACTGGGCAAAACTGAATTTGATTGGCTTCTCGTTAATTTTGCAAGTTGTTAACAGCCTGATCCTCTCCTGGAATTATATTGGCTGGGTGAGTGGACCAGATGGCTCCTAAATCCTCTTGCATCACTACACTGGTGGGGAAAAGTTATATTGCTATGGCAATATCTTTGTACCAGTGTGATGGCAGAAGGGGGAGGAAACCAGTGGCCAGATTAGGTTAAGTTAGTCTCAGAGATGGGACAGAAACTATTATAGACAAAACAATCAGTGAGAACAAAAATAAACAAAGGCAAATAAATGTCCTTTTTTCAGAATCTTTACAGAATTCCCACTTCAGGACTCTTTAGAAAAGATCCTCAAAGCATATCCTAAGGCCCATAAGAAAAGAGATGAATGGCCAGAATTTTGGATGATAGACTTGGAGGTCCTGCTCTTCCCTTTCATGAGTGGTAATAATGCCCAACATGATGCACTGTGCAAAAAGAGGGCTCCCTTCATGTGCATCAGTGAATAAATGGAGAGTGTAGGCTCTTTGACCATCATGCATATTGTTTTTCTATTGCCATGGCTGACCATTCATTTACAACTTGTTTTGGTTTGCAAGATAAGCCAAAGAGTAGACCAGAAAGTGCTCATACAATTCCAGTATAACCTTGTCACAATAGAATATTGTTTCAAGGACTATATTGTCTTCTTGGTGAAAATTTCCAAGCATAGAAAGTGCATGAGGCAAAAAGACCTGCTAATTTGCATTTCCTCACCAGATCATTCAAGAACCCATTACATATCACCTTCTCCATATCTTTTCATACTCAGGCAAGGTATATAGAAGCAAGGTTGTTGTTCTCCCTGAACATCATGCACATCATATGAAAAGTCTACAGCAGCTATAGCAATCAGGAACCCTGCTATTTTCCTGTGAGACCGCCCCTGTGCATCTTCCAGAGTTCATGGCAGAGATTTATGAAATGGGTATAATTCTACCCAGCATGGAAATCCATCAATGAGGTCCTCATTGCTCCATTTCCCATGCAGCTTTCAAAGGCTCAACAAGCATACATAAACTGTCATTCTCATTCCTCTGATGCAACACCGTTTACTCCAAAAGCTGATGCTACTGTCAGACAATAAAAGCAAAAACAATTCCATCCTTTAGCAAGGAGTGATTTAAAAAAAAAAACATTTGGCAATATTGTATATACATTTGCCATACTTCTCAAACTTTGGGGAGAACTCCACGAATGAATTCTTGAGAACTCTAGCTGAAACCATGAAGTTCAAGAATCTTCCAAGTGGGGGACAGCAGAGCAGAGAGAAAGAGAGAAGATAGGAACAAAGAGGGAATCCCTTTGTGGTCAACAGGATGAAAAGTGCAGAGTCTGTGCTTCTGAGGCTATAGCAACAGCATTTACTTACTTCAAATCCTCAGATATTCAGGAGAAGTACACACCAAATGCAAATACAGAAGGAGAATGTACACAAACCCATGTTTTTTTTTAGAGAAAATTGCCTGGAAAAAATGTGTAAATTAAAAGAGCACACAAAAATATGAATTTTTGAGAAAGCATGTGCAAATGCTGGTGAATTTCCTGCAGCTTTTTGAATTTCCAGCTGTCATCAAATACTCATTGCTTCTGATATACAGAGGCACCATTTGTGTAATCGATGGGTAGCAGCAAGGAATGTTGTGGGAGTGATTGCGTTGGTACATTAAATTTTGTTTCTGCAGCTCTTGTGCTGTTGGCACTGCTATTGGTTCAGTGATGATTATGCTAGTGGTAGCAATCGGATAGTGACTGCCTGGCATATCAAGACTAGGAATGACCTGTAATTTAGACAATTTAAATGCTGTCAGTAACTGTTAATTAGTCATTACCACTGACTAATCTTGTTCCCTGTTAACCGGAATTATGGCTAGGGAAGATAATGTATTTCAGTACAGGAAATGAAACTAAAATAGGAATGGCACATTCTCATCTAGTAAAAGCAAGAGATGGATGTTGTTAGCTGTGCTCTTACAAAGGAAGTGAAGGCTAGGATTTAGGAGGAAAAAACCCGCCCTAAGCTATATAGGAACATGGCTTTCAGCAACCTTGAAATTATTTGAAGTAATAAAAATAAAACAGTAGCAGTAAGTACAAGTAGCTTCTGGTAGATCAGCATAATTTAAACAATGTGAATAATTGCATGCAGATGAGTTCACCTTGTACTTATATTGCTTTTTAACAATGTCACCCCAGAATTATTGCTCATTTATAGCACTTTATGAGTGCCAGAGGACTTGGATTCTTACACCTATTGAAGGGAATTTATTTCAGAAACATTTAACTCCATGCATTTCTTTCATCTGATAAGCATTTGAAGAACTGATATCCGTGTGTGCAGTGTTTTCTCCTTGACATGTTTGTAAATAAGATTAGAATTTTTAAAATCCTCCTGCCTGATGTATTATGTGCACAAGACATAGAAATGGACTTTCCAGATTACTTTATTTCACAGTTTTGCAACTGATAGATTTATTATCCATTTACAGTTTGGTCAGTTTTGTTCACTTATTGTACAATTATCAAAGTACGGATCTTTGAGCATAAGACTAGTTCCTGTTTAACACATCCAGAGCACAGATCTATGTTATTCATAGTACTGTGGTTCTCACTCCATAAATATAAGAAAAGACTGTCGAACAATTAAATAATGTAGTTCATTGCCTTATTTATTTCAGGCTTTAATTGCCTCAAGCAAAGGTGAGAGATGTAAGTGTGTATAACACATCTTTGATATTGGTTGGGTCAGATACAGCCATTCATTGCTAAAGGTCATATTGTTTATATTTATGGTTAGATTATGACTTCACAAAGAGCAAAACAAAAACCAAACAAAAATCAAACCTCAAGCTGCTTCTACACCCTTCTGAACACTCTTACACAGAAATGGTCTCTGAATGATATATCTAATTGTGGCTCTGGCAAAATAAATTCAGAACGTATTGGTTATTAGGAATCACGGAACCAAAATAATTTTGTACAAAAATAGATTTAAAAGGAACTAAGTGGTTCTCCTGGGCTTCCAGTGCTCTAAACTACCTGCCTAACCAATCATAATTAATTTCAAAAACATCAATTCACATAAGAACTAGCGTCCTGCAAGGCCTTACAACTTTACACATCATGCAGTGCTACATATGGAAAGACTTTGGACTGAACAAGGGATTAACTATGGAGAGAGCCTTCTCTTTGGGTGTATTGGGCAAATGAATCTCTCCGGGCAAATGAGGCAACAAAAATTGCAAGGAAAAATGGGATATTCTGCTCTAGGATCCAGAATGGTAATTCTAGGAAAATACAGTATATTAGATAAAATTCTTTGATATCTTGAGGAAAGTTAAATCCTGGTCAGTCTTAGGGATGAGCTAAAGCCCACAAAAAATGCTGCACAGAGGTAAACAGGGGTTATGCAGGTAGCAGGATTCAAGGATAATTGTGGGAGTCAACAAATACAAATCACCATGGCTTTGAGGCTGTACTCAGGAGGGAACAGGACTGTATTATGCCAGGGAAAGGAAACCTTCTAGACTGTATAGCACTCAATGGGCAAAAGGTGCTAATTGCATAAAAAGGGCTCTGAATGGCTCTTTTATTCTCTGCTGCATACTTGCAGAGAAACAGATCAAAGTGCTTCATGCTGCACAAGGAGATCCCTCCTAGTCTAAGAGATTCCAAGATTGTAGTTGCTCTTACATGAGAGGAAAAGTAGTAGTTTTATTGGTTGTTATCTTACCCTTCTTTCTGCAAGGGAGGCCCCAATATTACTTTACAGTAGAGTACACTCCCAAGTGAAGTACATCTGCTATGGAACCCTTAGATGTCCCATGTTCATTGAAGTAGGATTTCATAGGTTAATCATATAAAGTGTACATGTCTTCAGGATTCTTGCTTATAGGCACTATTTACCAGACACAATTACCCGTGGAGATTTGTGATGACCCCATGCATTCTTTCTACTGGAAATATAAATAGTCTTTGTAATCATCTTTGGACCAGCCACTTCTTCTTCCCAATGATGGGATTTAGGTTGACTTTTAGGTGAACATTTGATCCTAAATGGCATGTACATGATCACTAGCTGATTTTTCCATGACAATGTCTTCCAGTCAATTCCCTATACTACAGGGATGAAGGGATAAATAGTATACATCCTGTGGAATGAAAGTTCCCCAGGAAGATTCTGCTTATTTGGTCGATTGAAAAATATAAAAGCCATCCTACATGGGACAAATAAGTACTGATATGCTACTCCAAAGATCTCATGGATGGTACTTAGCTGGTATTTCATTTTGGAAGTAAGAGTGCTACCATGTATCCTGCTTCAGCTCTGATACAGCCAATTTACAGGTACTTCATGAGGTAGCTGTCTGGGTTATAAATTGGCAGTCAGCAGGCATTTCCACATAATGGCAATTCCCTGGGAATAATTCCCTTAATCAATTGAGGAAACACATAACTCTCTTTAATTTTATCAGTGGAGGAAATACATTACCAATTAGGTTCTGAGCTCTCTGCAATTTTCAGGGCAATATTCTCATTCTCAGAAATCTCAGGATACCTTTGGGTTAATGGAATATAATCAACCCTGCACCCTGGTGACACTAGCATTTTATTTTATTCTTTTTAGGAAATGCAGATTTTTAATAACTCTTTCAATAATATTGCTGATGACACTTCATTCATTTTATCACACAGACTTTGCTAGGAAGCTTGAAAGTTGACTCTACGGGAGTTTGCTTAGCCAGAAGGGCAGAGGAGAATCTTACTGTTTGCACTGCTGTCCTTAGTTATTGTTCTGAGGGCACGATTTGGAAAAATCAGGGAGTTGGGGACTCTGGATTCAGTCAAGAAATCCTCTACTGCTTCTTCTACTCTCTGCCCAATAATTTAAGTTTTGAAAGTACTGGCCTACATTTCTATAGTCCTGCCTTGCTGCCTGGATTCTGTTTATAGAATGTGACAAAGAAACAAGCCATTTAATTTAGTAGTACCCATCCTATGATACTTTGCTGAGGTAAAAACAGCAAATGGCATCTTCCCTTCTGCCCCCACCCCCATTCCACAAGGTGCATAGTGTTCTAGTCTGATAAAGTTATTTTTGCACTTGAGTCAGAAAAAGTTCTGAAGCACATTCCCTCTTGGCAATGAAAAAACAATGCTAATAAACACATCCATATATTTCTGGCCCTTTCATGACACACCATGTTTGCTACCAAGGCAGTTGCCTCAATTTCTCCCAACTGAAGAAGAGCTAGGCCCTGTTTTGAGCTAAACGCTGACAAGTGAGTAGCATAAACTTCTGGTGACACATCCTGTCATTTTTATGTGTGAAAATGTAGCAGTGTGTTCTTTTGTAATATACTGTATACCCTGTGTTTGGAAGCAGCAGCTTCCATGTTTGTGTGATCTACATTCATTGTAGTATTTTGTAGTATTTTTTTAACCCTGTGTAAGAACAAACGTTATGAATGAAGTGGTTCTAAAATTAAACAAACTGAATTTTCAAAACTGCCCTGGAATCAGTGCTCTTCTTTTTATAGCACACTTGGTATTCATGCAGATTGGTGTATAAAATAAGTTTCACATTGGAAATGAGGAATGCCTACTTCTAACATAATAGTTCATCTTTTCCTTCATATAGTCATCCAAAAGGAAGACAACTGTGAATTAAAAATGAGTCCTTCCCACTAACAAAAGGATAGACAGAAAAAGACCCTATGAATCCAGACAAAATTCCTGTGAATTAGTCTACTTTGTCAACCTTGGGTGGCCAACACCAACTGAAGCCATCCTCAATTTCCCTATTCCAATAAATGTATTGCGTAGCATGCCTGAATCTGGACATGCGTGTGTGTGTATAGTATAGCTTCTAATCTGCTAGAAGCTTACTTCTGGAAATTTAAAATCTAGGACAAAAATTATGGTTAATTACTGTACATTAATAACTACTGACTATAATTAATTGCCTAAATATAAGTTATTCCATTTATAAAGTCAATTAGTCTTCTATATAAAATATACCTACCATTCTCTCTCATCCTTATGAACCATTGTCTTACATAGAAACTTGCCAGTTCACACACACAGTTCCTTCTAGCAGAAACATCACAGAAGGAAAATAAACAAGAGGTACAGTAGGTGGAACGAAGCAGAGCTGCACTGGGAAAGGAAGGGAAGATAAGTGGGGGAACAAAGATGAAGGGACGGGTATCAGTAACTGAACAGGAAAGGAATTAAGGTAGGAGAGAGATTCAGGTGTTACAGAAAGATAAAAAGTCCCAGCAGCCTGCAGTCATTTGCACCTCCCTTTGGTTGTTTTGAACACACTTTTTCATTTCAGCAAATATAAAATAAGTTCCCCACCCTCACCCTCTTTCACTGGTAATTATTTGGGGAAAAGCAGCTTGGCTTTCCTATCGGGAGATAAAATGTTGCAGGTCTTCCCTCAATATTTTTCTGATGTTTCACATCATCAGGTAGTTCCCAATTCATTTTAAACTTAGCTACAGGTGAAACCTAATGATAGGTGACAGCCTGTGGAATTCCTATGAAAAACTAAATTACTCATATCAAAACTAAAATTGAATTACCCCTCTCCCCCCCACTCAGGAGAGTTCATTCAGACAAAGGAATGGGGGCCCTTTTTGCTGCTTTGGCTGGGGTCATCAGTCTTTCCAGATTGCCTGACAGAACCAGGAGATTGTGAAGAGTATCCTGCTAGTATGAGTGAACATACTATACCAACAACGAGTCTGATGCTAAAACCCACTTCTTGGCCTAAGCTTCAGCAAACTTTTCCTCCCAACTTCATATAGTTAATCTTTAATTGTCACCTATTTTTTAAAACCTCGCTTTTCCACTTTTGAAGAGCACTGAAAAATTTGGCTAAACGTCTTCAGCTTTTCTGGGTTTCTCACAGTGTTCCATTTCCTTGAAATAGGTTTCTCATATTTGCCTCATGAATTAATCAAATGAATGCAGAGAAGAGCTAGGGGAAGGAGTGTTAGTTGGGGGTGGGGGGGTCCATGGGTGTGATGACTAGGGTGGTCTGTGTTTCTTTTCCCTAAAAACACCTACCTCACAAGGAGAAGGCTGGGTCAGTGAACACTTGATTGACTGCACAAGTGCTGTTACGCCAAGCATAGAGAGATGACAAAAGGCTCTATAAGATGGTCTTTACTAGCAGATTTCTAGAACAAGTAGTTGACTCAGGCACCGGCCTTGCACTCCTCAGCCCCTAAAAATAGGTGCCAAGTGCCATGGTGCTCATGCAGGGCTAAAATAAAACCAGCTGTCTCTAGTGACTTGCTTCAGAGAAGGAGAGGGGTGAGTTTCAGTGGAGCTGGTCTCCACTAGACTGTATATTCAGGGGACTGGGAACTTTGTCTCACAAAGGAAAGCAAGAGAGGACTTTTAAGAGAGGACTATCAAGGCCTTTCCTTCACAGGTAGGCTGCAGCTCTCTGTCTCTTACTGGTTAGTTGTGGACAGGATGAAAAGTAATTCGCTTTGTAACAATTCTGGGTGTTTGTGTGTTTGGGTCAGCAGTAAAAAAAATCAGGTGTTTCTCTCAGGGCATGAATTTTGCACATGTATTTTATGTACAAAATTCCTGCCCTGAATTTTAAATAGAATCCTGTTGTCAGAGTAGTAGCAGTGTTGAGGGAGAAGAAGAAATCCTAGGTAAGTGGCTTCTGAATTAGAATTGAAGGGGGGGAAGTCCCTCTTAATGCTTGAAATCTAAGTAATACGTGTCCTACTTGGATCAAGCGTCTTTTTGCAGAACTGTTTCTGCGAGCAGCTTTGTTTGGCTTTATTATCCTGATTTTCTAGCTCTGCTGCTGTGAACAGAGCAGGTTCTCTGTGGGATAACTCTGGAAGCTGAAGTAAGTATGAATTGGTGTTCAGCATTCAGTCACATTTACTGCTTTTTGAGCAGCTGGGGCTGAAGACAGAAAAAAGCCATTTTACTCCAACTTCCATAGGAAGTGGAATTAAACGACTTCTGAAACCAGATCTCATTTTGTTAGAAGAAACATTAGTCTGAGGGGATTTGTTAAAATCCCACAGACAGGATTTGTTAAAAGCCTTCAGTATTGTGCCTTTTAACAAATCCTGTCTGTGAATAATAACTGCAGTGTTTGAGTTTAGTTCACAACATTTATTTTTGCTAATGTTTTCTTTTTGTACAGTTCATGACCACAGTATTTATGAAGACTAGCTGGTTTTGAGTAAATTTTAGAACGCAAGACTGACAATTGGCAGAAGTTTTATACAGATGGTTTTTATTTGAGAACTGAGTTCTTTAAGTTTTCTTATAGTACATTGTGGTTTTTGCTTGGATATGATTAGATATTCACCATGATAGCTGGCCCATCTGTATGACGTTTTGTTTGTGATCTGTCTTAAAAAATATTGGATAGTGATAACCAGGATTTTTTGGGTTTAGTGGGTGTTATTTGGTCACTAGTTACGTTTTTCACTGTTAATCTAATATGATGCTACATATCTATTACTTGTTCTTCAGTTAGATCACTGCCCCTAATTTTGCCACCTTGACTAATATGGTTGGAAGATAATCAAAATCAGTATGTATCCCCCTATCTCTTTCCTGCAAGTATGTATTTAAAGACCATTAGCAAGTTGCAATCTTTATAAAAATAGACATGCTGAAAATAAAAAGGTATGTCCAGCTATGACAAATATAACCCAATAGCTTACTGCTTTACAATTAGCACTGCATAAAGAAAGGTCTAAAGACTATGAGTGAAAAGCTTGTAATGATAACAGACACTGAATTGTTTTCTCTTAACTTTTAAAACTTTTCCCTTGCAAGAGCTTTGTGTTTAAACTTTGGCAGGTAATTAAAACTCAAGTTGTCCCTTACTGAACCCAGCATTCAGCAGAATTTCCTGTAGGATTACTCATTTGTGTGAGTAATGCCAATTTTAACATGTTTTAGTAAGTAGGCAACCAATTTTGTTTATGTAGCATATAAAGAATTAGTTGCGTCATCATGACTTCAGTTTTTCTTCCCCTCACAAGAGTATTTCAAAGTACTATTTCAACAACCACTACACATTTTGACATTTTGTATTGATTTTCTGCACTCTTCAAACTAAAATGTTAGAAATAAGAATTAAAGAGTAGCGTCTCCTCATTTATAGTGGAGTTAGTACTTCTTTGCATCTTTCCAAAAGTTTTCTTCCACACTTTTTGCTTAGCTTTCTCTTCTTTACAGACATTTCCTATTTTTTATATCCTCTAGTTGGCCTTTGTCTGTTTCTCAGACTAGGCATTGTTAATGAGCCTTATTATGTTTCAAAGCGTTGTTTTTATTTGTTCTTCCAAGTCCCAAAGACCCCATAACTAGTTCCAGAGCTGTTGCTCTATCTTAGAACAGCAGTGAGATAAAATTTTAAGTCCTTCATGAAGCAGATTATTTTGGGTGAACAGTGTATCTGCAGCTTTCATTCTAATCATGAAATACTTGTCATCATTTAACATCTGACATTCAAAGTAATCATGTTAGGCTATTCTTTCTCCATCCTTTTCAAAGACTTTAACCCCTTAATGCCAGATTAGCCAAGGACCAATGGTGTGGGTGTACCTGTGTCATTGTATATATGTATATATTTTTGAGCATGATAAAATTACAAATGATTCCTGAATAGATCTATTCCCCCATCTCATAAGGACAAGTTGAACAGCACTAAGGCAAAAGGCTCCCAACCTGAGCATGACTCTAGATGGACACAACCACACAGTTCTCTTGGCAACAGTATGGAAGTGGGTTGCCACTCTTTTCTCCTGGAATGTTTTTTGATTTCCTAGTCTAAACTGCAGCTCTAGGATTTCTTGGTAGACTCTCATTCAAATACTAAATGGTCCTAACTCTGCATAGTTTTTTTGCTGAAACAAAGTTGTTATTATTATTATTATTATCAAAATTTGTATGCTGCCCGACTCCCAATGACTCTGGGCAGTTCACAAGTAAAAGCATTAAAAATAAGAAAAACAAATAGACAAAAATAAAAGATTGCAAAAATGACAAACACCAGACAGGAACGAAGGAGAAACAAACCCACACAATCCAAAGTGGGCTTCACTAACCCTCGCCAAAGGCCTTCAAGACCCCTCAAAATACCAGGAGAGTGGGGGCCATCTGGATCTTGGGGGGAATCTCATTCCAGAGGGTGGGCACTGCTACAGAGAAGGCATGCTTCCAGAATCCTGACAGATAGCATTATTTAATCAAAGGAACCCGGAAGACATCCTGCCAGATTGAATCGGCTGGGCAGATACTATGGGAGACAGGTGATCCTTCAGGTAGCAGGCCCTATGTCATGTAGGTCTTTATAGGTAACAACCAGCACCTTGAATTGCACCCAGAAGCAAACTGGCAACCAATGTAGCTTGCGAAGCAGAGGTGTTACATGGATGTATCAAGGCATGCCCATTATTGCCTGTGCTGCTGCATTCTGGCCCAGTTGAAGCTTCCAGGTGGTCTTCAAGGGCAGGCTTATATAGAGTGTGTTGCAGTAGTCAAGCCATGAGGTGACCAAGGTGTGAGCGACTGTCTGAACGGCTTACCAATCTAGGAAACAGCATAACTGGTACACCAAATGAAACTGTGCAAAGGCCTTCCTGGCAACCGCTACCACCTGCTCTTTGAGGAAGATTGCACACCACTCTTGAATAGGGAAGTGCAACCTGTTCCAAGTCAGAGATGGAATATCCCCAGATCTGGGTGTCCCAAATACCCACAACCAGTCTTGGTAAGATTGAGTCAGAGACAGTAGCTCCCCATCCTTGTGCTATGTAGTACTTAAAGAAAAAAGGTTGATCAGTAATGCTGAGATTGCTTACCTACAGTGAGTAAGAAAATACATGACAATTCTCAAAAATTATAGATGTGTGATAATCACACTTCAGGTGATCTTTGCACCTTTAAATGTGGATATGAATCTGCTGTTTATGTCCATTTCATTGTAATTTAAGGGATGAAGCTAATTCACAGCTACAGAGAAATCTGTCTGCAAGCTGACCGTTTCCAGTAAAATGAATGAGAAATCCATTTCAGTTAGGAAAATCCATACATGTATCAGGATTTTTGCATTAAATGTAGATTGCAGATACACTTAGGAATTTGCATCTAGCATAGTGACCACTGCCTTCAGGATCATTAGGTCTGGTAATGTTTTGTTTTGTTTTGGAAATTGTAATATTCTACTTTTCAGTTCAAAGCTGATTACCATAAAACAGAATTTAAGCAGTCTACAAAAGGAAAAGCAGCTGCAATTACAAATGATAAAACTACAGTGGTAATAAAACTGAAAAGCAGCACTAAAGAACAAAATATCCAAGCAGTGTAAAACATCCCACTGGCAGCAATACAACCAAGCCTTAAAGGGTTTGGCAGATATATCTAAAAGTCTTTTCCTGATATTAAGCATTTATATGGATCAGCCATTTGCAGAGACAAATATTTCAAAGAAAAGGCAAAATGACACAAAATGTTCTTTTCTCAGCTGCCATTCACTTCACTTCAAATGTTGGAGAAACCTAGAGAAGGGTCATAACAGTTGTCAGTAGTCAGTCAGATTCATCCAAGAGAAAGGACTACTTTAGATTCTCAGAGTATTTAGCTTAAGAGCAAAGTTTTGAACTGTGCTTGAACAGACTGGGAGCCAGTATGGTGGTTTTGCAACTGGCAAGATGTGGCTTGTCCAGATCAGTAGTTTTGACCAGCCTTCTCCAACCTGGCATTCTCCAGATGTGTTAGAGTAGAACCCCCACCACCTTCAGCCAGCTTTGCCTGTCTCCATTTGGAATAATGGAAAGTGTAACCCAGTGTTTCTGGGTATCAGAAGGTATCAGATTGGGAAAGCTGGTGCAGGTATTTTGGGATCACTTGAACAGCTAAAGAATCAGCAGAGTCTAACATGTGATCTCCTAAGAGAGACACTACTTCAGGGCGAAAACAAAATGCTGTTACATAATTCACCGTTGGTAAATAAAGGGAATTTCTTCAATTTGGAGACTTAAGGGAGTATTTTTAATGGTGTTGCTAGTGTAGATGCTGCCATTTCACACAGGGGTGAAACCACAGAAACCAGAGCTGCTGCAGCAACAGCATGAATCTTCCCCTTAAAACTCTTTGAAAATTTTTAAATCACTCTTCAGTTTTGAAGTCTGAAAGCTCATGTTCCTTTCCAGTTGCTGAAAGATAGTCTGCAACTGCTAGTCTATTCCTAAAAGCTTATCTGAGCATGATTAAAATTGGCCAGTTTATCTCTAACCTGAGAGTTACAGAAGTGGATAGTAGGACATTCGAATCAAGGTGGATCAGGCAGGGCATCCTTGCATAGCCTTCCTGTGGATTATGGGAAGTATAGTCCAACACATAGCAACCAAGTTAGGAAAAGATGAGTTTGAGTCATGAGAATCTGTTTGAGGAAAAAAAGAGCATTTTCCCAGAGGTGAATCTGGTGATGAAACACCATTCTAGGTTTTGTTTCCAAGCATTTAGAAAATATAGGTGATGGGCAAAAGTAAATATGATCTTATTAATAATGAAATCTGAAAATAACAGATCTGATTATGTTTTGCTTCTGGGTATGTGTAATTTTTTCTTTCTTTGTGCCTTCAAATCAGTGCTGACTCCTGGTGATTGCCTGAACTAGTCCCTGCAGTTTTCTTGGCAAGATTTTCAGACATGGTTTGCCATTGCCTCCTTCCTAGGGCTGAGAGAGAGGGACTGGCCCAAGGCTGCCCAGCTGGCTTCATACCTAAGGCAGGATTAGAACTCACGGCCTCCCGCTTTCTAGCTTGGTGCTTTAATCATCACACCAAACTGGCTCTCAATTTTTATATTGTAAGTGTTGTATAAGCTCACCCCTCACAAAATCTTATCACTAAATGCACATAATTTGCCACAATGATCTCTTGAATAAATTATCTTGAAGGAATATTCCAATTACTGGATTTGTGCAAGAAATTTTGTAACTGCATTGTCTTTTCAAAAGCCATATGTGTCAGTTTACCTAAAAGCAAACATTTGGCTTGAGCTGATAATCTAACTATAGTCAAATGGATCTTAAAATAGTTTACTCTGAGAGTCTGTTATGCTAATCATATATGGCACCATCCTGCTAGATTCTTCCATCAGTGAATTGTTCTCTAAAAGGATTGAGAATATATTTAAATATGTGAAACACTATTGCTATCTTAGTCTTAAATAAGCAAATTGTAATAGACTCAGATGTTAAATAATTTTGTCAAAAAATACAGATAGATCTGTTTTTGTTTCTATATGTATCTGTGGGAGAATTAGAGAGAACGAAAAGTAGAACATGACATACAGATGCCTGATCCTAGATGGCCTCTAAGTCTATATAGTTATTTCTCATAAGATTAAGATCTAATCTTGAATGGGTGCTATTCCCTAACCCTAACCCCTGTTATAAATCTGGGTCCAGACTGTCTCATACTTCTGAAGAAAAATGAGAGAATGAGATTTCTAGTTCTCACTAAAAAGAGCTTATTTGTCAACCCAGCCACCAATTTATCTCAGGATTGAAAAGAACAAAGGGTAGGTAGATGAGGAATGTGAAAACATGAGGGCTGGGTAAGAAAGACAAGGCTCAGAGAAGCACATGGAGAGGAGGCCCTCAGAGATCATCTTGTTCAGAATCCTCATAGCCTTGGTAGGGCCAATGTAAGCACTACTTTTCTAATTCCTTTCCTCCTTATGTGTTCATCACATGAAGAAGACCCATGTGTTGAAAGGGCATCTCCCATCTCCAAGGTCTACACATTAAGCATGGGCACCTGAGGCCACAAAGCCTCATGCTCATACCATGGAAATCTATGTAGTCTATATTTCTCTTTCCAACCTGGTGCCACTAGTTTGTGAAAAGGGCTATATTATTACATGTTGCACTTTTGTTTGTTTGTTTGTTCCTCTCCCTCCCTGAAGTGAAAATGTAGATTTGCATGCAAGTCCCTAAGGACTTATGTGGTGCCCAAAGTTCTATTGGGTGGCTCCCTAGAGCATCCACCAACTATACTGTTTGGAAACATTTGCTTTCCCTTCATCAGAAAGTAGAAATACACGAAGATTGTAGTGTAAGCCCAAAAGACAGGCTTAACCTAGTTTTTGATGATGATGATGATGATAGCTTTATGCTCATCTTCCCAAAGCAACTGAGAAGGAAAAATCCAGAAAATCCTGGTTTTCCCAATCTGTATGATGTGGCTCTGCCCTCTTTTTATATAATTCTGTCCACTGCAGTCTCTGAAATGTTAACATTTGGTTAGCACACCAAATATTAAACGCAGCCCTTGGTCACAAAATGTCCTCCATCCTTGCCCTAGAGGCAGATGTCTTCTATAGCTGTGGCGTAGCGTATATCTGTGTAGGAATTAAAGACTTTTACTATACAACATTGTACTGGAAGAAGATAATGTGTTTATTTGGCAACAAAAAATACAATTTTATCCAATTTATCCAATTTATCCAATTCAATCTTATACTGTAGAATTCTGAGGGCAAATGATGGGCAGTGGCTGGATATTCATTTATTTATGTTTACTAGATTTATGTTGTACAATTTCAGGTGGCATAAATAATACTTCTTCCTCCTATTTTCCCACAACAACACCCACCTGTGGCGTGGGTTGGGCTTAGAGGGAGTAGCCCACATTTGCCCAGTGGGCTTCCATAGCTGCAAGTGAACTAGAAATAATAAAAGGCGGGATAAAACAAGTCTAACCCCCCCCCCCCCCCGTGTCTCCCAGCTTCTAGTTCAGTGCCTTAATCACTATGCCAAACCTTTTAGATGTTCAAGGATGAATTGTCTAATCCCACAGCCACATAAGGAAACTTTATATGGCTTCTGTTGATTTGGACATTTCTGAGGGGTGGTGCTGGTAATCTTTGTTGATGCAGGAAAAAAAGTTTTCGAGAAAACATATTGTTTTTCTCTGGACTGCATTAATGGAAACATTCAATTTCTGGCAGAGAGCAGAATTGGACAGAAGCCCAAACTGTGTTTATTTTACTTTCCACACAAAGTATTTTGTACTTTAATTTTCATGTTCTCTTGTGGCACCTTTTGAAGAATTCTGGCAATGAGCTTGACTGCATTATGGAGGTTCACAAGTTCAAAGTTGCTTTGTAATTTTAATCTACCCTGGGAGTTATATTCCTGTTCTTCACTCCTTATGAGTGGTACAATGACAATTACTTGAGATGTCCTTGATGGATGTTTTTTCTCCTTGCTTGGAGAGGAGAAGCAGAATGTGAAACACACTTGATGCAAACTGCTGTCAAAACTTACAAACATGTAGGGTTATTTTCAATAATTTAGCTCAACCACAGCTCATAGTCATGTGATATGAGATTCATAGAATTTATTTCTAAATAAAGCCTGTTTACGACTGAGGAGATAGAGAATTTAGTTACAGCAGGGTGTCACAGAGTATAAGAACTTGACTCCTGAAAACTGTTGCAAATAATAATAATAATAATAATAATAATAATAATAATAATAATAATAATAATTGCAAAAGGCAGCTTTACTTGGAACAGCTTACATCCTGCAATGATACCTTTAACACCATCAGACAACAACATCTGCCTATCTCAGGTCCTTGGGAAGGACTCAATGGGTGGATAAAAATGCCAAATCCAATCTAAACATCTGGCTGATTATGTGACCAAAATAATTCATCATCTGTATTTCAGAGAAAATAATCCACTCACCAATTAAAATAATGCATTTTTTAAAACTGTTCATTAACTAAGCTGGAGACTATAACTAAAAGTCCAGCCAGGCTAGGAATAATAACAGAAGGCAAGAACAAGTGGAAACACCCTAACTGCTTTGATTTATGTTATTACAAATAAAAAGAATATAGATTTCTCTGAATTTGGGAAAAGTAACTTTTATTAGATTAAAATCCAATAAATTCCTTCCTAATATTTTTCTTCGAGTGAACATGCTCATGAAAGATAACTTATTCAGAATGGGAAAACAGCCTAAAAACTTTTCCATTACTGTATGTATATGAGTTACATTCCCATGGAAATATCAGTGTCTATCAATTTTATGTGCATCAACAGATAGAGAGAGACTGGTGGAAACTTGTGACAAATCCAAGGGCTTTTTCACCTTGAGATGAAATCTACGTTTCAATTAAATTTAATAATTTATATTTAATATTTAACTTAAGTTGAATAACATATCCAAGGAAGAACATGATTTTGGTCCTTGTCACTGGATCTTTTGGCTCCACAAGCAGCTATAGTTGCTTATAGGGTAAGGCACTTTAGGTTAGGTACTTAAAGAGATGACTGGATTTGAATTCCCCTTCCCATGCCCCCCTTTCTCTCTTTTATAGACACACTGACATATAGATCTCTATCTCATTGCGCAGAGAGAAGATTTAATAGCTACTAGATATTTTTTTTCTTCCTCATTGGCACTTTACCCACATAAGTGAGATAGGAGCAGATGGGTGAGAACAGTGGAGCTTAATGATTTTCCCTCTGTTCTCCTCCCCGTTTAAATTGTAATCTCCAGCCACAAAAGCTAAAAGAGCACAATTCTGTGGTGGAGGAACGGATTACTTTCTCCATGCGTCTCCATCTCCATTCCAGTCTTACCTGGCCAATATGCAAAATAACTATGCATGTTGAAAACTGTGATTTAGCTGGGGAGGAAGGCACACCAAAGGCCCCCCCCCCTTCAGGCACCCTCACTGATCTCTATAAATATCCACAACAGGGTCACATCATCCTGGGCACAGAGAGAACTGCTCCTGTCTGTGCTCCTGCCCTCTGAAGATGCCGGTCACAGATGCTGGCGAAACGTTAGGAAACAAAACTTCCAGAACATGGCCACACAGCCCAGAAGACCCACACCAGCCATCGTATTCCGGCCGTGAAAGCCTTCGACAATACATTGCACACCAATTTCCTTCCTTCCTTCCTTCCTTCCTTCCTTCCTTCCTTCCTTCCTTCCTTCCTTCCTTCCTTCCTTCCTTCCTTCCTTCCTTCCTTCCTCCCTCCCTCCCTCCCTCCCCTGCACTGACTCCTGGTAACTGCCTGGACAGCTCCCTACAGTTTTCTTGGCCAGATTTTGGAAGTGGTTTGCTGTTGCCTTCTTCCTACCGGTGTGAGAGAAGGACTGGCCCAAGGTCACCCAGCTGCCTTTGTGCCTGACACTAAGATTAGCCTGCCAATATGCCATATCAATGCTTTTTGGCAGGCTATGTGTAATCTATATTATGTGCTGGGAAGGGAAATTATCATGCAACTCCTCCCCATCATTGTTCCCCTCTAGTCTGCTCAACAACTGAGTGGTAGAATTGCACAAGCGGGTTAGAAGCTTGGGAACCTGTAACAAGCTGAAGCAAGGGCCTCTAAGAAGCGCATGTGGCCTGTGGCCTAGGGATGATAGACCAAATGCTCTGAAAAGAGCCAGCAAGTGGAGTATATCTCATCCATACAATTTTTGATGGGACTTTTGCTTTTCCCTCTTTCTTGGGGCTCTAAATGAAACAATTAAATTGATTCCTGAAAATTTTAATAATCAGCACTGTTCAGTCATGAACAGTGTTCTCACAATGTGCCCTTCTCCTTCAGCTGGAGTTCTTAGATGATGAGCATGATAGCTTGGTCAGTATTCTTAACCTGCCCTTGTATCTACGTCCTTGAATAGCATGACAGCTTTGCACTGATGAACTTAAAAGTGTCTTCCATATTAAGAAAATTTTGTGACACAGGGGCCTAGTTTCAAAGTGAGCTAGACAGGATTTGAAAACTGGAGGGAGGCTTAAAAGAAATAATGACATTTCAGCAACAAGAAAAACGCACGTGGTCTCTGGTTTCTTTCACCCTCTCTTTTTCCATTTGAATTAAACTATATTTCTAGGTGCACATACTTTATAGGATGAAGGTTGAATATTTCTGTATGTGCAATTTGAGTGCAGCTACCTCTTTTAACCTTTTCCCAATAGTTCTTTTGTCACATTCTGTTATTTTTCCAGGTTTAAATTATAAAGGAGAGGGGGAAAAAGAAGTAATATGATTACAGTACTTAAAATAGGAAATTATTAAGGCAGGAGAGCACCTCTATTGCCTTGGCAAAGCCCTTGTTATAGGCTGGGCTGTGTTGATGATGGCATCATCTCTTTTTGGAATTTACAGCTGAGTAATTCAGATATTGTTAGTATAGGTCTGAGAGACTGAATGGGTTTACTGTGGGGGAAGAAAACAGAATCATTTCATATTTTGGGTTTGTATCTACCATACCCTGTTTTCAGTGGTTGCATTTATAATAACAAACAGCCCTCATTAAGCTGAAGATAGTATTTGTTCTTATGAGGCATAGAAATCAAATGCTTGAAAAACATAATCACAATTTACATATTAAAGATGACTCATTGCACATCTATTAGTAGGATATTGTGGGTTTTTACTTAAGTATTTTCCCAAGCTTATTCCACTGCTTCAGTTCAATGTGCTGCCTACAGCAACACATAAAAATATACTTTTTTTATTTCTATGCAATTATTTAGAATGTGCTACATGCCCAGGTAAATATGTAAGTCATATGTAACATTTACAACCAAGTATTTTTCAAATTCAGTAGCCCATTGAATGAAGCACAATATCCTTTCCAGAGCATGGCAGCTGAACTGGGGAAGGTGGAGATTCACAGCTGGGCTGTTACATAATGCTAAATACATGCACAGATGGTCCAAAAGCCAAGTGAGACCCAAGACGGTTTTCAGGAAGAGAATCTAAGATTATGCCAAGAGTTCAGGTATACCCCGCAAATAAGACAGAATGAAATCCCAAGAGCAGGGTCCAAAGGCAGTTCAGTTATCAGAGTGGGAGTTTCCGGTGCAGGGATACAGATTCTGAGATAATAAAAAGGCAGGCAAGAGATGTTGCTTCCCGCATATAAGGTTTGGAACTGAAATAGCCACTGGGACTTGACCACAAGTGCCTATGGCCCAGTCCAGAAGTAAGCAATTATTCATGAGGAATATTGTTTCTTAAATACACCTGTACCTCTGTTATTGTAAATGCAGACTAATGGAAGTCAGCATCTGGGCCCTCCATTTCACAGGGAAATGATTGATCTCTAGTTTTTAAGTTCCCAGCCCCAATGTCTCAGAAAGGCTAGAGACTAGGCTGAGGCTCATCTTGGGTTTCCTCCTTCTCCAATGACTTCCATCCCTATAATACACCGAAATGATTACAAAATGGACATATGGGTTGGGCAGAGATGATGGATTATATTCCAGTTCAGTGTGTAATTTCCTGTGTGTCCCTCCAATCTACTGTATAGGTTTGGGGATCCTAAAGAACAGATGGGAGGGGCATTCAGGACAGAAAGTGGAATCCTTATTGGGCTAAGCATAAATCATCACCTTTTCACTTCATTATAATTTTTTTAACTTCACTTGAATCATTGCACGTATTCTGATATGGCTGTTTTCTTAAAATATGGATTTTGTATGAATTTTTTCATAGTACCTATATTTTTGTATGCATTTTTTCCCTTGAGAACAGCATAATAATTTGGGAAGTGTGAATAAAAAGGTAGACAAAATGAAATTCTCTCCCTCTGTATTCTCAACTGTCAAGTTAATTAAAAAAAAATCAGAATCTACTTGAACACTTTTATAGAGCTAGTTCTGTTTCATACTGCCTTTTTTTTTTTGCTTTTTCATATTGACATATTTATCAGGTGTTCAGTGTGTGGAGGGATAGAAGTGTATGCCCTCCCTGCCTGTCATAACTGTGCACCTCAGCCTTGCCTGCTCAGCTCCCCAGTGAAGGGACCACTAAGCATATTTGTGATGAGCAACACACATGCAACATAGGGCCCCCAGCACCTCATTTATGGTCCCTAATGTTGTGAGATTGCACCCCTGAAATTTAGAGACAAAATACCCAAAGTTTGGGGCTGTAGTTTCAGGCCATTTGGGAAGGTTCCTCTGTCTCCCAGAGACCCCTCTGCTTTCATTCTCACCCGTAATCCTCTCCAAGGAGCCAACATATGGGCTAAAAAACAATTTGGGGAGAGGGTGCAGGATGAGAATATCAGCCTTCGACTTCCCAGAGGCCTCCCACTCCCATACTTAAACCCCCACACACACTTACAGTGTGGAAATTTTAGGCAATACCCCTTTTGTTGACATCACCTATTATGATGATCTGGAAGTTACCCCAGTAGCCTTTTGTAGAGTCACGCAGGCCTCATTTTTGTCAATGGGAATTCAGCCCGTTCTGCTATGAGAATGAGGGCTTGTTACCCCTAGCTTCAGCTGTGTGTGTGATTGGGCTTGGTTATATTGGTTTCATATTATTTCTTGTTAAATTTTGATTGTGTTTTATTTTTGATGAGTTAAATGTACGAAAGTCAAGTGTAGATGGAATGTGGTTTTATATGTAAAGATGTTGGGACACCTCCCCCCCCCCAGTGCATATTGTATTCTCACACATTCAGGAGAATGGATGCCTGGATAAGGCTAATGTTGCACTGAAATCTCTTACCTGAGAGCCCTCCTGGACCATTGTGTGATTCAGATGCTCCAAAGCCTTGTATGTCTTCAGAGAAATTGATCAGCAACAGAATGTTGACTGTGCAAGTCCTAGGGAGGGAGTGAAAAATCAATTTATTTAGACCAAAAAAAAAAAAATTAAGACAGGGCCTAGGCTCGAGTGGCAAAACCAGAAAAAAAACTAGTTCGATGAAATAATACATATCTAATTATCATTTCATGTTTCACTCCCAGTAAGTCACGATAAAATTGTAAGATTTGAGGCCTAACACATGCAATGTAAAATCTGATGCTAATGAAGATTCATTCCTGGAAGTATGGCATAGATTTAAGGATGTTTAATTGTGCTAGATGACACAGAAACATTATGGTTAGTTTTGCTGTGAAATTATACAAATCAGAAAGTACTTGGATCTGCCTCCAAATAAACCCCATAGCTCCAGACTCACCTCCCAGTTATTGTTTTTTTTTAACATTCGAAGAAAAGGAAAGGTGTCCCCTCCTTCTCATCCCTTGTTTTGTATAAAGTTTTAATTCCTTCTTACTTGCTCCTTTCAAAATACAGTGAGAATATTTATGCTGAAGCTTTAAACTGCAAATGTTCTGAGTGAATTGAATTGATTAGGTACAATAACACAGTAAACAAAAAAATCTCAAGTATTGGCTTGAGGAATACATATAAGCACACACACACACACACACACACACACACACACACTTTGCTACTAGCTTATAATCATAGATAATTCTAATACCAGTAACTGACAGACATTAGATAGGAGTGAGAGTAGGCAAAAGGAATCACAATAGACCTGTTTTTAGTGTTTATTTTCAGCGTAGCTGCCTCTCTTTTCTATCACTGGAATTCTCCACTGGATAAAGTAGCCTTCTGTCAGTAGAGAGCCTCTGCTGGATATAACCAGTTGAGATATATAAGATTGTACCAAACATCTGTATTCCTTGAACAGAGTGTTCAGCTGGAAAATTTTAAGTTGCTTTGTCCCCAAAAGGACATACAGATATTACTTTGCTGTATCCTTAGGGGGAAATAGCAAAATCCTGCTGACGCATATGGAATACTCCAATAAATACAGAATTGTAGGCTGAACATTTCCCACTTCTGGTGGAAACATTCTTTTTACAGGAATTGAATATTAACTGAATAAAAGTTTCCATGTACTGTCAAAACTTTTATTTATGTTTTCCAAGACAGGATTGGTACAATGCTCATAATAATGAACTTTGGGAGGTAGGTGGTTGATTATCAACAGAGAGATTATAAATAAACTAGAGGGTGTTCATGATTTATTTTCCTCATTTGTATCAAAACCAAGACTCTAGATATTCATGATAACACTTTTAAGATATCTTACTATTTAAATATGTTTCTTTGGGCATACCAGGGGGATAGAGAGAGTGCCAAGAAAAGATTGCTCAGTGCTTGTATGTGAATACTTCTAAGTCTAAGATGCTAGAGGTACATAGAGAGAATGTACAAAAATGAGGATGAAAGGAAGATATTGTGTAAAATGTCTAAAGAGAAGAAGATAGCTTGCAAAGGATATAGTCAAAGAGAACAAGGACCAGGTAAGATTAAAAGAGGAAGATAAAATGCAGGGCAATTATCAAGCTTCATCCCACAGACCAGACTTTTTCAAGCTCACAAGAAATCCAAGAACTTCCAATAAATAATAGTGAAGGTACTTGGACCCCACTTTTGAGTAGGCTGGCCTGTTTCCATCTGTCCTTTGTTTTTGCAACTGTCAGATTTGCTAACATGTTTCTTACTGAATGTGTGAGAATAATTCTCACAGCAATTTTGATGGAAATAAAAAAATGTTTTGGAAGTGGATAAAAGGCAGTAAACAAGCCTTTTGCAGAGTGAATGGAAATAAAATTAAAAGGAGTTAAGGGATTGGGATGAAAGTAAAGTGAGGGGATACTAGAAGCAGTATTTTAGAGATGTATAGGAGAATAAAAGGAAAAGAAGAAATAGTGAATGCAAAAACTACCAGGAAGATAAGCTTATTGAATGTGCTTGGGAAGATATTTGGCAAAATTCTGATTGAAATTCTATTAGAGATGACAGTAAGCAAAATTTGGAAAGTGTATTGTGGCTTTTATGCTAGGCAGGGGTTAAAAGACCAGGTCTAATCTTCAGCAGGTCAGTGAGTAATGTATAAATGTGAGAAAGTTTGTTTGTTTTTTACATCTGTTGATTTAGAGGAAACATGAGATAAAGTCTATAGGCTTAAATTATGGAATGTTTTGCATGATTATTGAACTGAGTACTGTTTGCTGAATGTGATAAGAATGGTATGATATGGAAGTAAAGCAGGGGTGAGAATAAATGGAATGTAATAGCAAATGGTTGAACACGGAACAGGGAGTAAGACAGGGATGTTGATGTCTCCTTGATTCTTTAATGGATGGATGTATAAGGACTACTTATGGTGGGTTAGTTGGAGACATGTATTAGGGAGGTATGCTATTCAGGGACATGAGTAAATACGTATTTTTGCATGCAGACAATGTCATGTTGTTAGCTGAGAACTAGAATGATTTGCCGCAAATAGTATGACAGAATGAAGAGTATAGATCTGACAATAATATATAAAAAGGTGGTTGTATTTGTCAGAGAAAATAGAGTGAATGATTGCAGGTTACACATGAATTGTCAAAAAATAGAGCAAATAGTTCAATTTTTGTCCCTTGGTAGAATGATTACCACAGATGGGGAAATGGAAGGATAATGTTTAAGATGCAAATAATAGTAGAAAGATAGTTTGCAGTATGTAGTCTGGTGCAAGAAATGTATGCACATTAAACGAAATTAAAATGGCTATGGTAATGAGCATACATCTACCCCCTTTCTTACGTGAAGTGAGAGTTGGCTGTGTCAGTGGAAATACTGTATATAAGTAAGTTGAATATAGCGGGAATCGAGTATTTAAGAACTCCATTTAGTTTAGGAGACTTAGACGATTTAGGGTCATGATGAATGGTGCTTAATGAAATTGGATTGAATATAAAAACAAATGACCATCACAAAAGAAGTACATTGAGTGAGTTTAGTCACATAGGGAGAATGAATAAGCATCAAATTTCAAAACTAATATATGAAGAAAGGAAGAATGGGTCAAGAGGAAGGGGGAAACCAGAAAGACATGGTTGGAGGAAGTTGATGAGATCCTCAAAAAGAAAGAAGGGAGAAGTTTAAAGAAGAAATGGCAAAGTATGAATCCATGTCTGAATGTAGAAGCAAGGATGCTATGCAAAGATAGAAGGCTAGAGAAGTATTGTGTACCCCTGGTTAGCTTTAGCTATATTTTCTTCTCTTTTTTCTCTCTCATGATTTTAAATCCTTTGGCTTATTGTTTCTTATTCCTTTTCTTGCTCTGTATAATACTGATTACCCTGAAAAGAAATAGTGTGACTATGTATGTATGTATGTATGTATGTATGTATACACACACGTGCACAACTAAGTCAAAGGATAATGTTTGAGCAGAGTTCTACTTTATTTTTTCTGCATATCTGTCTGAGAGGCACAGCCAATATCCAATAACTATCTGAATATGTATTTTTATAGAAAAACTGAGGAGGAATATGTGAACAATAACAAAGTGAGACCTTATCAAAATGTATAAATTCCACCCACTAGTTTTCCTCAGTTTTGACCAAATCTTGCCTTTTCCCCATGGTCTTAAAGAAGTCTTAAAGAAGAATGTCACAAAAGATAAAGAGTTCAGGGCTCCTCTGGCCTCTTGTGATTTGCACTCTGCTATGGCTACATTTAGCACCATGGAAGTTCTGTTTGGTTGGAAGCATTATCTTTTGAAATAATTTTTAAATTCTCTTTAGATGTAATGTGGATTGAATGATAAAAAGTACTAAGACAGATCACTCATTCATACAATAATTATAACTTTGCCAAATGGAAATTGCTGTATGTGTATTTTTTTTAAATGGGCTATTAGAACAGCATATTTTCCAGATAGCTATTGGAGAGACTCCACCTGCTGGTGTATTTCAGACTACTGCTGCTCTTTTAGAAAAAAGCTATTTGATATAATGCAGCACTCAAAGCCTTTGCTTATCCTTGGGTCTTCTGAGCTACCAAGAGCAAATACTACACTCTGTGTTCTTTCAAAAGTACCCGATACAACTCTTTCTCCTATCATGGATCAAGCTGTATTGGAAGAGAAGAATTAAGGAGTTTTAAATACAAAGCAAAAGAATGAATAGATAGAAATCTGAAGCAAACGAAATTCTTGTTTAATTGTCTTTCAAGTTTTATCAGAGCAGAATGGCAAATACCAATGAAACTGGTACTAAGGCAGCATCTAGGCTGTATTACATTGGTGGTGGTGGTGAAATCTCAGAGATGGACCTGTTATGATAGCTATTCAGTTTTTCAGAGAAGCATGTTGCAGAAACTTCTGTGAAGAGGGAGTTATTAATTTTAACTGGGATTAAAATCCAGATGGGATAACTAAGGGATGGGAAGTGATACTGGAAGTAGAAAAATGGAATAGAGAGAGCCCTCTTCAATCATTCTTAAAAACATGCAAGCACTATAAAAAGTATAAGTGGAAATGGGAATATTAGCTCTATTCATGTCACCTTCCAATATTTACAGGGTAGCTGTCAGTCACAGAAAGCTCCTCTACCTATTAAGGGTCTCTGCCTTAACTGAGACCCTAAATTATATGGTCCTGTAGTCCATGGGGAACCTTCACAGACAGAGAAAGGTCTCTGCTAATGACAGATGCTCTTTCCATGTTGGAGGGTGACGGAAAGAGTTACTAGCACTCTCCTTCCAGTTCCCTCCACTTCCACTTCCTGTTTTTAAAGTATATGGAGATACTGTGCTTTAAAAATAATATAAGGCTGTTTAACTAAACTGAGGTAAAGTAGACATTGTCCTGAAAAGCAAGGATATGTTAAAGACATGAATTTGAAAAGCTAAGGATCATATTGATTGATTACATGCGATCAAGTCATTGTCATTTCTTAGTAACCACATAGCTAGATTTTCTCCATGATGATCTGTCCCTAACCTGGTCCTTCAGCTCTTCCAACTGTAACTGATAATAAAGGATAGGATAATATAGGATGGGATAAAACTGGTAAACAAGCCTGGGCCTATGCTTTGAAAAATGGGCATGCATGGAAGGACACTAATACTATTTCTACAGTACAGGTAAGCAACCTTTTGGGACCTTTGGACACCTTTGGATTTTTTTCAAAAAGAGCCAGATAGGCACCAAAGAAAGTGCCTGTATAAATAATGCTCTTGGACATCATATGACCTATCCATGTTCTAACTGAATCTCTAACATAGAATTCTATCAATTGTAACCTCAAACTCCCTACATATGATGCTCACACATCTCCTCTTGGCACCAAGGACAATTAGGGCATGGAAGCTTTAATTAATAAATTTTTGAGTGGAGGCTTCTCCAAGTACTTAATTATAACAAAAACACCTCACTCAGTTATGTGCTTTAAAAAACTGCTCATATCCCAATTCCTTATAGAGACAGTTTATAACAAGCCAATGTTTGATTATGCAGTAGGTATAGTATATCTTGATGCTGATCTGTGCAAAAAGGGGACTAG
The DNA here is from genome assembly GCF_059951505.1 of Python bivittatus. Lineage (NCBI taxonomy): Eukaryota > Metazoa > Chordata > Lepidosauria > Squamata > Pythonidae > Python > Python bivittatus. The sequence goes on from NW_028277075.1 coordinate 105,282,463, forward strand.
GAAAAAAAAAAAAGAATCCAGGCAAAATATGAATTAACATGAAATTTTAAAAAATACAAAATAATATTTGATACATTTATACTAAATTTCCATAGTGGGTAGTCAATAGTAGTGATGTTAAACTGTGAGCAAATGTATTACTGAATATGCAGTACTTCCAGCATGGGCAGACCAAATAGGTAATGGCAGCCAAGGTGGTAGCTGAATTATACTTTAGTACTGTCCATAGAATGGATGGTTTAGAGCGGTGTTTCTTCAAGTGCGTTCCTAGGACCCTGGGGGCCCCCCAAGGCCCTCCCAGGTGTCCTCAAAATCAAAATTATTGGCTAAATATTGAAGATATTTGTAAAAATTTAAAACAATGACACTTCTCATTATTGGTTAATTTGTTAAAAAATATAGGTTTTTTTCATGAAAAATATTTTATTTATGTTACTAATAGGTTTAATACTGTTATTTTTACATGATTCAATAAATAAACACCCTAGGAATGCATCAATTTTAATTTTTAATAGGGTTAATATTGATAAATATAACCCATACAAACAAAAGCTCTTTTGGGGTCCTCCATAATTTTTAGAAGTGGGAAAGGGATCCTGAGAGAAAAAAGTTTAAGAAACGCTGGCTTAGAGGATTCAGGAGTGGACCATGTAACACATAAAGCTCTGCCCTCTATCACTTTTCTGCCATTCCTTCTCCACATCATTTTCCATCTGAGACAGCTTCCTTGGTCTAATAGAGTCAACCCTACCTGATGACAGTCAAACAAGGAAAGGAAGCCGGAGTCCTGCAGAGAGTGAAGAACTGTGTATGCTGCATATACCAGTGTCTGCGTGGCTCTCAGGTTTTTCCAGCTTTTCAATCCATGTTTAATGTGAACCAAATCAGACTTTTCCATGCTCATTCGTTTCAGTCATACCACATTGTGAAATTCCATGTATGGTATGCGAAACTGACAGGTGCAAAGACATCCTCCAGACATTTTCAAAGTGCAGCCTTCTGCCAGAGAATTCTGGGTGCTGGGTTCACAACACGTCTGGTGGGTGCCAGGTCTGAGAAGCCTACTCAAAGCAGCACCCTCAGCATTTGGTTCTTAAAATGGAGGGTATTTTGATATCTTGAAGATTTCTCTAGCTATTGCAAGGGTATTCAGTTTGTGTTTCATGAAGGGGTTTTAGTTCATAACTCCTGAAAGTCAGAGTTAAGTGAGGTTGAAAATTACTCAGGCTTCTAGTAATCTCATGAATGTTATAAGCCATGGAGAGCTAACAATAATTTCTAAGCAGCTCATTCCCAACTGTGATAAAAGCAGTTTGAGGATGGAAGAGACAACAATCAAGACAAAAGAACTTAGAGCAAATTAGTGCAGGGCACAAATCGTGAGGACCTTCTAAACTGGCAAGCCTTAAAGTAATGAATGAGAACTCTGTGAAAAGAGGATTTATTCTTTGTAGCATATTCAGACTACTTAGTTCTGAGTCTGAGTCTTTACTCTTTTTCTACTTTGTGATTCTTTTATATATATTTTAATGTGAAGAAAAGGACCAATGTTAATGAACATTTATATAATCAGTTATATAAAAGTGGGGTTTTGTCTAATGTACAGATGTTGATTTTTCTGATCTCTTTTACTGAAAAGGTTATATTGTAGCCCAGCTGAGAACTTAATAAAACATTTAAGAAGCTCATTAAACTGTCAATTAAAAAAGCATATTATGATAGGAAAATGACAGGAATGGTTTTATTAATTGCTAGGGCAAAGAAAATGGCTGACTTGGTTATAAAGTTAATAGAGAAAATAATATACATTTTACATTTTTACAAGTCATTTTTTTTTTTACAGTATTAAAATAACAAGCTGTGGTCCCTGAAATATTCAGCTCTTGCAGAATGACTTCATCTTTCAATTTTTCAAGTGAGGTCAATATAACTAATTATTGTGAAGCTTTCATTACAGTGGGGCAAAGACAAAAATTTGTGATAATCAAATGGAATCTGAATAGTTCCCAGCATATTATATATTCCAAAACAGTGTGGTATGGTTGAATGGGAGACAGACAGATGTGCAGCAACATTTCCAGTATTCCTTTATATGTATTTACTATACAGTGCCAATTTGAGATGACTCTGAATCTATCCTTTCGTTGAGTAGTAGAAATTTAACTATGCCATGTAGCATGAAGTTATTTCTTTGAATGTAGACATTCCTGTTACTAGGGTTTGGGAGTTCTGACTGTGGTGCTCAGTAGAAAAAAGAAGAAGGTATCAGCTTGTTGGGGAGATCATCTTATTTTGCATACTGGAAAAAGAATTGAGAAAAGTAACCCTATGAGATAACTCTCAATTGTGAAAAAAGAACAGAGATTATGGAAGAAGATGTGAAGCAAAACATTTTTAAAAAGATGGGGAACATTTTAAATTATATACAAATAAAGCTTGGTAATGCCTAGTAACTACAAAAATCTGCTGAAAAAGAGAAACAAGACCTGACAGCGGGCTAGCTGGTTGTCTGGCTTGAATATTGATGGACTCAGCATTGGAACACTCTGTTCTAGGTGTCAATGTGTGCATGCGTGCACATATAAAAATATTATCAGCCTCTTGTGATTGTTCACTATGCTATTTTTGTGTTTCTTTTTAAATTTTCTACTTAAGGTGTTGGTATATGCATTTAACAGCAATCATACTGCATTTATGCAATGTTGCTTGAACGATCCCTAGGAAAAAAATAGAAAATATCTGATGCCTAGTTGTAGTATAAACAATTACCATACATATTCATCCTTTGAAATTTGACTACATTCTATTGTTGTTTCTAGGTTCTACAGGTGGTAAACAGTCCGCTGGTGGACTTTCAAGAGGGACTAAGGAAAGTGACCAAGTACCCCTGGAGTCCCAGGAGGTCATCTCCTTGAAAGAAAGAATGGCTTTGTACCAGGCCGCTGCATCTAAAGCAGAGATCAGCAACTCCTCTGCTAATGTAAGAAATCTGCTTTTTTGCCTGCAGATTTACATCATCCATTCAGACAGCTTTTATACAATTAGATCAATTATATTTCAACTTGGCTTTCATTTCTGAGACCTGTGTCAAGAGAAGTGGTTTTCTCAGCTTTGGTTTGCACTAATGTTCAGTTGCTGAGTTCTTTTTACTATAAACAAATGTACAAATGTGCAAATTCTTTCTGGCAAACTCTTTTTTTAAAAAGTCATTTATATTGAAAATTTTGATTACAATAGTAAAAGCAAATGCAAACTAAACTTGGAGAGAAAAAGAGAGATAGAAAGAAAGAATAAAAGGTGCAAGAAAAGAAAAAGAGAAAGAGAAAAAGGGAAAAGTAAGAAAAAAGAAAAGAAATATATAAAGAAGTGACTTCCAGTCTTCATCACAACAAGTATAAACAAACTTAATGACTCTTCACCCCTTTCTGGCAAACTCTTAAATAAACAGCATCTAAATAAAACTTGCTCTATGTTAGATGAGCAATATGGAGAATTTGGTGAAGACAAAATTGACAGATTGTCCACTCCTCTGCTCAGTGTTAAAGTAAAACCTGTTTATGCATAATCTGTGAGAGGCTTGAATATAACTTAATGTAAACAGTTAAAAAAAAGAGTACCATAATATCATGATCTACCATCTGTCATACCCCCCTTCTGTTACTCACAAAAAGTGTATTCTTGTTTTCTACCCTATCCTGATATCTTTGAATAATAATATAATCATAATAACAGTAGAGAAACTTCCAAGATGGCCATTACCTAAATTCAGAATTCTGTTTTGACTCTTTCCTTCCCCGAAAGCAAAGCTTCCTAAATAGCATACCCAGAATGAAATGCAAATTCTTAGGGATAAGTGGACATGGTGGGACTATTTGAAGGAGTGAGAATTGATTGCCCAGCCAGGTGGCAGTGCCTAGCTGACCTTGGCTGATCTCAAAAAGCTAAGGAGGATCAGATAATTCAATTATTTACTGTTGCCAAGAAAGTTGTATGAACATATGCATAAAGTCACCATGAATCAAACTTGAATCAAAGGAGACTTTACACTTAAGAATTGATTGTGTACCAAGAATTGATAAGAAATATTAAGAAAGACTCATTCTATTTGCTGCTAAGGGACAACAAACATGATTAGGAAATAGACTCTTGGGGCTTGCTCTGAAGGTGTAACTAATTCCAGGAGAGTTCAGGAAAATAAATTGCTCTCTGCAAAGATAATAATGTGGGTCAGAGGGATCACTGCTGTGCACCCACTTGGGTGCCTATTTTCTGCTCAGAAATGCTGACTTCCACTCTGTCAGAAAGAACTTCTCTAAAATTAAACTTTATTTAGCTGCACATGAGCATTCACATCTAAGACACATAAAATAAAGTTTGGAATCATTTTACTTCGAAACATTTTGGGAAAGCCAAAGAAAACAAAGGTCACACAAACATCATCGCATCAAAAAGTCAGGCAAACATTTAAGCAATTCATTTCATAACTCAAGGAGACTCTTCAATAAGTCAAATTAAGGATAGATAAAAGATGCGTGAAATAAACCCATACAATGCATTAGTTACCATATTTTTCCGACTATAAGACGACACTTTTTTCTAAAATCCTTACGCTAAAAATTGAAGGGCATCTTATGCAAGGAAGTAAGCCAAAGAAAGAACCGCGCGGTTGCAAAACTGCCCATACTTTGTCTCTGCAAACAGGCTTCCTCCTATTGCTAGCCTCCAATCACAAGGGAAATAGCTTGTCTCTGCAAACAGGCTTCCTCCAATCACGAGCCTCCAATCACGAGTGAAACTGCCCATACTGTCTCTGCAAACAGACTTCCTCCAATCACAAGCCTTATGTAACTGACGTCAGCTGATGCTGAACAAACCAATCGGAGGAAGTCTGTTTGCAGAGACAAGCTATCAGCAGTTTCACTTGTGATTGAATGTAATCAGTTATGCAAAAGAGCCTGGAAATAGAGCTGCAGAGAGACGGTTTGGACCTCCTCCCACCGAGTGTATCAGGTAAATGTTACCTAATTACTAAATATAAATGTGTTCTGCACTATCTTTAAAATATTAATTTCTTAATTTTGGGTTGGAAAAGTGGGGGTTATCTTATACATGGGGGCATCTTACTGATGGAAAAATACAGTAACTCTTTATGACAGATAAAACTTATCCATCAGACCTAATATTACATGCCTCAGCCCAATGGGAAGATGGAAATGCATCCATCTCTACCTGGGCTCTCTCTCAGTCTGCAGGTGTACTCTCTATACAGACACAGGCATCATTTCATTAATTCTAACATGAAAACCAGGTTGGATGATGTTTTACAGTCAAAGTAATAATTTTGCACAGAAATTGGGGATGTTCAAAAAATCCCCAGTATTTACACTTACATACATACATGCATACATGTGTGTGTGTCTGTATGTATGTATATGTGTGTGTGTGTGTGTGTGTGTGTGTGTGTGTGTATAAACTACAGGGAGTCCCTGGGTTAAGAACGCCTGGGTTACAGATGACCTAGTCATTAAGAACAGAGTCTGTTGTAGCAGAATTTGAGTTAAATACACACTGATTCGAGTTACATGCACAATGGTTCGTGTTCATTACACAATACTACTTATACCGTATTATACAATAATACTGTTCCAGCTTACATACAAATTTGACTCAAGGACAGACCTTGGGAACGGAACTCATTCTTAAACTGGGGACTACCTGTACTATAAGAACATAAGCTAAGAAAGCATAATCTAACTGAAGTTAATATCTAACAATTTTAACAGGAGAATATTACTGCTACCAAATGATAGCTGCTTCATATATATTATCATCTTACAAATTCCATAGCTATCTTATAAATTATGGGATATGACTAATAATAAGATGTATCATAAATCACACTGCTGGCCTTTGGAAGGGATTATTTTAATTCAGTGTATCCAATTACTTTTTTTCCTGATGCTATAGGCACAAAATCTATTAGAAGTAGCTTAATCAACAGAGAAATCAGAACTGTTTATGATGTTGCTGTTTGAGGCAGAATTTAAATAATTAGTAATCATAACATTAATGATAGTGATGATACAATGGTTGTTTATGGAATATGTTTAAGGAATTTGAAATGACAGCTATAACTGTCTTTTCTAAAAGAAAAACAACAGAGATTTTACTATGATCACTGGAATAATTAGCCATTTATTTATTTACATAGACTTAAAAATGTCTGATTTCCAGTGACCCTGGACACTTTGTACCTTAAAAAAGTTAGAATAATAAAATGAATGAACAAAAAGATGTGCATCCAGAAAAAGAAAAACTGTACAAAACAAAACCAATCTTACAGAGTCTTACCACCTTTCTATCCCACGGCCTGGGAAAATAATCAGGTTTTCAATGCCTTCTAGAACTTTATCAGTGGTATCATTATAATCAAGACAGTCATTCATTCATTCATTCATTCATTCATTCATTCAGTTTCTAAGGCTGTCCATTCATCTGTGACTCTGGATCGCTTACAGAGGATTAAATGATCAAAAGAGATCAGCAATAAAATAGATATGATGAAGTGAAGAAGAAAACAAGATTAAATATCAAATTCAGCAGTTCAAATTCTACCATGTATGCATTGCTAGTATATTGCAGGCCCAGAGCCTGTGGGAAGAGCCAGGGCTTACATTCTGTCCTAAAAGGCAACAAACTTTTAGATGTATGGACCTCTGGATCCACAGGGCAGATGTGGCAACAGAAATGGCCCAATTCAGGGAAATATGGAAGAAGCAAATTCCTTAATGCATCATGCAACATCTACTTATACAGAAGGCAGCCCCATGGAGATCCATATATAGTATCATCCACATATGTTACACTAGGATTAGCGGTGGCCATTTTTTATCCCCATAGTCCACATTACATAGCCACCTCAACTGATGAGCCTCTGAAGACCTATGATTACTCAGAAGGGGCAACTCTATAGAAAGTTTAGGACAAGCTACATCTGATTTAGGTTGTAGGTGAATATTTTAGTTTTAGTAAAATCACAGTTATTTGTAAAGGGATGGCAAGGGGATTATTTAATTCTTCCCCCTTTTGCCATTCTGTCTCCATACAATCCAAATCCCATTCCTTCCCTCTCTTTGGACAAAAAGCTTCAGGCTCTTTTATTTTTGAAACCATGCAAGGAAAAACAAGTAGAGATAAAAAATGTTCATAGTGGAAAGAGGTTCCAAGGGCAATTTAAAATGCTGGTTTGAAGCTATAGAGCCCTTTATGGCTTGGCCTTGGGTTACCTGCAGGGCCCCGTTGCTCCTCTTGAGTTGGCACATCCAAGTTGTTACTGGAAGAAGCAGTTTTTCCATTATGGGGCTAGCCCTCTGGAGTGGCCTCCCATAGGAGGTTTGATTGGCTCCAATGTTCTGTACCTTCCAGAAACAGCTGAACACAGCTATTGTTTTGAGCTCTGGAGGCACTATATTTTTATTTTTCATGATTATGTTATAGTCTTTTTTTGTGAGCCACCGAGAATCCATTTATGATTACAGCAGGATATCAATTTGATTAATAAATAAATAGTGAGTGGTAGGAAAAGATTTAAGCATTTTGTCTTCTCTCGACTTCCTTCTTGTGATTCCAGCACCCAGCAACAGTTTTATTTACAAAGAAAAAAAAACCTAGCCAAAATTCATTTCAGTTCAATATAAGCAGCCTGACTTTGTGCATAGTGGCAATAATGGAGTATTATTACAGGATAAAAACTGTTGCGCAAGGACTGAGTACAGGAGAATAGAAAGCCATGGCATACTCAACTAATTTCCCCACAAGCCTTTTTTTTATCTCAGCCTCTCCCACCTCCCAAGTTGTTTTGCTCGGTAGAGATCTACAGATAAATAGTTTAACTCAGATTTTAGATTACAGGAATTCATTCTAGAAGAAAGGCTACAGTTAGCAACGTTAAATACTTATGCCAAACGGGCCGCATGAAAAGCACTTTCTGCAGCACATTTATGAAATAAATAAATGGCACACATCTCAATCTTTCACTTACATCGGTATGAGAAAGGTCAGCTTATTTGAACTTGCCCAGCACTGTTAAAGAATAGTGAACCATGTGACTGACAACAAAAGGGAGGAGGCCATGAAGGGCACATATTTCTTTTGCCTCTGTTTCTGGGTATGAAAAGAGGGCTAAAAAAATAGTTTGTGGATTCCCCAAATACAGTTATGGTCCTCCTTTAAGAATGACATGGTAGCAATTGTGTTCCGTTGATTCAAACTTTCCCTGATTTATTAGTAGATGGGGCAAATTTTAATTAGGCAGTTAATTATGAGTTAAGGTAACTGTTTTTTTTTTTTAATCTTGTTTTAGTTCTGGTTCGAAAGTGCTTCTGCATAAGGAATAGAGCACAACATTGTAGAAATACAGGATATTTCTCTAAAAGAAGATCATGCACTTTTAAGTTTGCTATCTATGCATGCAAATGTCTTTAAACTGTTATCGGAAGGAGAATTTGGATACAAATTTATAGCTATATTCAGTTACATTCTTGGAGTCAAATGGAGCAGATACAGCAGTGTTGTCCAAATTGGGCCACTTTAAGATGAGTGGACTTCAACTCCCAGAATTCCCCAGCCAGCATGGCTGGCTGGGGAATTCTGGGAGTTGAAGTCCACTCATCTTAAAGTGGCCAAGTTTGGACAACACTGAGATACAGGGTCCTGTCAAAAGTATTAGCACAAAATATTAGGAGAGATAAGAACTTAATAAAAAAAAAAACAGCATCATATCATCTAGAGATGAGATTCTTATTTCTTTTTCTCAAAATCCCAACAGAGCTAACTCAATTCCAATTTGAAATGAATAAATTTCACCCTATAGAAGGATTTACAGTCAATTTTAATCAGTTATATGCTATATTTATCAAGCTGTTCTACAGAGGGTTATATTCTCCCAAAGGATCAAGTTGGTAGGTTGGGGGTGCTCTTAGATTCCTCTTTGTCATTAGAGGCACAAGCTGATTGGTGGCACAAGCACTTTTGTCAACCAGGCTGGTGTGCCAGTTACGGCCCTCCTTGGACTGAGGTAGCCTTGCCACGGTAATCCAATCCCCACTAACTTCCCCAGCCGAGAACTTCACTGCACTGTACAGTATGTGGGAAGCCCTTGAAGATTGTTTAGAAACTTCCTTCAGTACAAATTAGTTCAGCAAAGTCTTGGCTGGAACTGGGGTGTGTAAACATACTACAGCAGTCTTGGATGCTCTTTGCTGTATCCCACTCTGCTTCCATACCAATTCAAGGTGCTGGTGATAACCCAAGAGTCTCTACAGGGCCTGGGGCCACCGTTCTTGAAGGAACCCTTTTCCTGATTTGTTCCTACTCTTCCTCTGAGGGCAGCTTCAGAGGTCCTGCACTGGCTACCTTCCCTTGGTGAGACTATTCAATAGCCAGTTCCTGACCTTTGGGGGTTTCTGCTCAGCCGGGCATACCTGGCACCACCTTATTGCTTTCTCAGCAACAACCTTTTTCTTTTTTGTCCCTGCCACTGTAATTATTTTTACATGTTGCTATTCAGAAACATATTGGGGCAATTAGGTTATAGATCTGTTATTTTAATGTTATGTTTTTTAATTATTGGGGATCATTATATATTTTGTTTTTACAATTTTGTCTGATTTTAAACTGTTTTAAACTACACTGGTAAAGCCTGATTATATAGGGTGGAAACAACTTTTTAAAAAATAAATGGCCAGAAAAATGGCTTATAGTATCTACTGGATTTCATATTAGCCTAAGTGGATTTAGATATTTAGGAAATTATTACAAATATAATTATTAAATATTACAGTTACAGAAAGATGATTATTTTGCAAAAGACCAAAGCAAAACTTAAAACATGTAACTATCTTCATTATTGCTTATCAGAAAACCAACAGTTAAGATTATTATTCTTCCTAAATTTTATTCCTGTTCAGAGACTTGATGGAGAACAGTGAAACAAATTAAAAAAAAACAACTTGTTACAGGTTTCTAACTTAATCTGAAAAGAAGCAAATGCAATAATTTCTTCTTAAACTCATGAGATTCTGTTAATCAAATGTTAATAATGTGAACAATGTGTCTGTCCACATTAGTTAAAGTAAAGGAAACTCTTCATGTTATATATAGTGCTTTGTGTGTATACAAATACAATGGGCTATCTTTAGAGTTTTGAAAGAAATAAGGAAAGGGCTTGGGATCTGAACTTGATGAGTCCACTTGGAAAACTTTATTATATAACATTTCTCCTAAAATCATTTTAGCAAGTCACCAAGAATTCATAAACAATGCTATGGCCCTTAAAACTGCATTGTATTGTTCAAAGTCTTTCTAGATGCTGTTGGATGGGTTGTAATTCAGCTGGAATACATTACTATCTCTGGTGGCAATGGCCATTTAGTTACTCATTTTGGTTGAAAGTTTTTGAAGAAATTAGAAAGATTACACAATCTTTAATTATAAATGTGAGTGTTGGTTTATTATCCAGATTTGCCAGGACATTTAAAATGGTGCGATATAAGAATTAGCAGAGCATAAGAAATTAATTCAATTATTATTGGTGAGAGCCAGATTTATTACAGGAAAACTAAAGTATATCTTTCTTTGGATCAGTGGTGTGGGAAATGGAATTGGCTGAAAAACGAACACTGCAGTAAAGAGTCTTGAAGACTCCTTTAGCTAAAGATTGTTTTATTCACCTTTGGTTTCCATGTTTAGTTACAGCAACAACATAATTTCTAATTTTCTCTGTCTATACTCTTTTTGGATAGCTATACTGAGCATGGATCTTTAAAATTTTACCTCCCCTTAAGATTCCAAATGTATTTATAAATGTATACTAAATATATTTAGTATATTTATATATACTAAAGTATACTTTTTTTTTCTTTTGTGTAATTTCTATCTTGGGATAGTTTTGCTCTTACATTGTTTTTTATTTTCAATTTCTTGTGGGTCAGTGAATATTTGAATAAAACTTTAAAACACCGAAAATATTGAAAATATTAAGTAAGTGATAACTTAAAGGTACAGTCACTTTCATGTTGAGTTCAGTTCCAGGTCACTGCATGGACAGATCCACATGGAGATGATTTTCTGCTGGTTTTTTTTTTTTTAGAATTTTTTTTTTTTAATTTCCAGTCTTGCCTGCACCCCTCAAATTCCCCAGTATAGAATGCCATTCACATACTAACCAGCTTGATCCTGTTTAGCTTCTAGGCTCAGGCAAATTGACCAGGTGCTGCCACCTACTCAGACAAGTGATAACTTATAACTTGTGCTTGTTAAAATCTCTGACAATCACCCACATTCCAATCTTCATAATATGTTAACAAAATCACTTAGCTGTTTACAAATCAAATGCTTGAAAACTACACACACTTCCATAGCAACAATGTTAGCAGCCCCCAAACTGATCCCTGAGTGTTCTCACTGCTGCCAACCTTAAAGCACTGAGAATCCTGCATGAGCCAATGTGACTCACAACTAAGGGAGGGTGAGAAAAGAAAAAGGTATCAACAGGGCCACCCTACCTTCCATGTGCACCTTACATGTACAGCCATGGAAGATGCTTTTTCAAAAAAAGCAATCAGCACCCTATTAGCAAGTGCTGCAAAAACTCAGTTAAAACCTGTGGTGAAATGCTAGCTTGGGTCTCAAGGACTGGTTTCTTACTGGGAGGAGAAGAGTGATATTTCCACCAATGGGAAACCAAGCCATCCCCAAGCTCTGCAGAGCTCAAGCATTTCATCTACGAAGCTACTGAACTGCAGCTGAGACAGAAAAAAATTGGCTCAGTGAAGATGACAGAATGAGATCACAAGGCACAGAGCTGATCATTAGTGATGCGAATGCAGGCTGTGGAAGTGCTTTTCAGTTTTGCTTGATGATCCTATTTAATGGTGCCAGAATGCAACTTATCACTGCTTACATTTAATAGCTTTGCATTCGGTGTTTTGAAAGAATGTGGGTTTTTTAAAAGTCGTATGATCTTCATAATAACATTCAGCTAGTAGGATGATTAGTAGGGTCCCAAACTCTGTTGTGATGCACTAGAAGGTAGACCTCCCTACGAAGTGCTATCACGATGTGTTGAATTGCAATGCTTGCAATTTTTAGAAGGTGTCGTTCCAATGTGTTTGTAGGATTGTCCTATTGGAGAAGTCTGAATTAGTGTGATTTGTAATAGAAGACATTCCAAATACTGACCTGAGGAGTGGGAAAGACCAAAAGGAAGGCATTAAAAGAAAGCTTACTGGGTACTAAATATTACCGGGCATTTACCAATTGCATGTTGCTGCTTCCAAGCAACATCAGTTGGAATGGGAATTGAGAGTTCTACCAGCTTGAGAGTGGGGGCGTGAGCACAGGAGAAATAGCAACCCACATACACATGCACACCTTTACTAGGTGCCACTCTTTGTCCTGAAGGACAAGATTTGTATAGTTGTATAGATTTTGTGGAAACCAAATACATTACTATTTTTGTTTCTCTGAACGGCTTCACACATTGCCATGTTCTCAAGAGGCTTCTCTTTTTAATTTGTTCTTGTATTCAATTGTTCTTGAATACATGAATAAATCATTACATCATCAACAATCAGGCAAAGTGGTCTATCACATATTATTAGTGCCTATCATATAATGGCCGTTGCATTAGCAGTGATTGGCATTTCACATTCGGTCAGTTCTACTGAATAATGTTTTTAATTGTGTGTTATATTCTCTGATGGGAGAGAATACTTGCTTGTTTCAGTATTTGTTTGAGAATGCTGTCCTCTAATTCAGATGGAGAGGCCTGTAATCTCTTTCAAATGTAAGAACCATACTAAGAAGTCTAGTCAGTTATTATTAGTTAATTATAAATTAATTGCATATTAAATGTTTTCTGCTCAAGAACTTTTTAAGAAGTTCAGGAGCCAGATGCTTATTTGAGCCCTCCCCTGACATTTTCTTCTTATTGCTTCTCACTTTTTCTATGTTGTTTTGTGTGCACTAAAGTCAGTGATCAAGTAAATGAGAATGTAGGGAAATTCAAAATGTTGAAATAATTGTTGAGATTATATTTTAATTATTAGTTCTACTGCCTTGAATAAAAAGTATCTGTCTTGCTGTTCATTTGAAACGTTGACCCATATTTTGGCTAGACCCCTTCCATGTGTGGGATCAGGACAATTGCTTTCATTGTCTCCTCTGATAAAAGCCTTTATATGTGTCATTTAAGCCATCAAGCCTTAACCGGATCTCACACTGACATTAATGCTACTTTTGCTTGAACAGGATATCAGAAAGGATAGTGAATGTTTGCTAGGAGCCCTTTATATAAGTAACATCCAACAAAGGGTGTCAGATTAAAATGGCCCACTACAAATCACTGTGATTTCACTGGCTTGTGCTAAGCATGCATGAAATGGCTGCTTGATAATATAACTGGCTGTTCACACTTGCTGTGTCAAAACATAGATCTTCAGACATAGCTTTCATGTCTTTGATTCCTTCGGAAAGTAAGGCTGTTTTGCTAGGCTATGCCTTGTTGCTCCTCAGATATATGCACTGGATTCTCAAAATGATTTGGACGTTTCAAGAAAATTTCATTCCCTGCTAGTTTCCAAAGTCTTTTGTAGAAATATATCAGCCCCTAATAGTGATGGCTGTTTAATACTGAGGAAGGGAGGAAGGGGGAGGGAGGGAGGGGAGGGGGAGGGGGTGGGAGGAAGGAAGGAAGGAAGGAAGGAAGGAAGGAAGGAAGGAAGGAAGGAAGGAAGGAAGGAAGGAAGGAAGGAAGGAAGGAAGGAAGGAAATTAGAGTATCACTGTAACTCTCCAGATAAATGTATAAACTCTGAACAAAAATAACAGCTCCCATCACTTACTATGTAAATTCCATTTTTGTGCATTACTTATAGAGATATTCAGATTTGATCCAATTTAATTTTGCATTTCAATTTCCTGATTTAAATTTCCAATGCAATTTGCATTTGTGATTCAAACCATTGAATCAATATGATTTGAAGATTCAGTTCAATAAAACTGCATCTGTACATTTGTAAAATTGGTCAATCTTTAAATCGATTTGAATGTACCCATTCTGATTATCCTTTGCATTGGTAATAGTACTTATAAAAAAGATCTTGGAATAGTAGTTGACTGTAAACTGAATATTAGCCAGCAGCATGGTGTGGCTGTAGAAATGCAACTTTATGCTGCTTCAACAAAGTAAACTTTGAAATCATGAGAAATAATTGTTCTATTTATTCTTCATTGATCAGATCCCACCCCCAGGTACTGTCTTTAAGAAGGGTTTAGAGGAACTGCCATAGATTCAGAGAAGGGCAAGGATTATCAGGGAACTAGAAAAATAGTCTTATGAAGACAGGCTGAAGGAGTATGTTTACCCCTGAGAAAAGGTGGCAGAAGGGGCATGATAACACTCTTCAAATGAGTGAAAGGGTATCACATAGAAAGTCAAGATCTCTTTTCTCAAGTTCAGAGTGCAGGACATGGAGTAAGGGATTCCAGCTGCAAGAAGACATATTCCAACTGAATATTAGAAAAAGCTTTCTAATAGAACTCTTGGATAGTGGAACAAATTACACAGAGAAGAGTGGGCTTGCCTTCATGAGATGTGTTAAAGTGGAAGCTAGAAGGCTATCTACCTGGGATTTTTTGTATATATTTGGATTCCTGCACTGAACAGCGGGTTAGATTGAGTGGCCTAAACAGCCCTTTCCCACTCTGTGATTCTGTGATGCATTGACTAGACCCAGCGATTCAATTCAAAGGGATGATTTGATTAGATTGAAGCTTCAAATCAAAAGTATGCTTAACCCTAGCTGCTTGTTCAGTTAGCTCAACTTTACTTCCTCTTTTGGTGCTTTTTTGTGATATATAAAGCAGAAGGAGTTATGTTTACATTTCTTTGCAAATTTCTGTATTATCTGTAGTTATTGATACTTTGACATGAGTTCAGGAGAATTTCTTCAAAACATTTTCAATATATTTTCGATGGGTGAGGTTAATATGTGTATATTTTATTACATTTTACCTTGTGTTATAATTGTATTTTGTTTTGTTTTTAACATTAAGATTATATGCATGCATGCTTAGGCCTTTTTTTAAGTAAAATATCCTTATATTCTTTAAAGAAAGGCAGCTTATTTAATTTCTTTAGTTATTTATGTGGTATATCTCTGTACTGCTTCCCTTATAGTCTCATATTGAAGCTTTTAAAAATAAAAAAATTATTAAAACTGGATAATAAAAATTAATAGATTAAGACAACACAACAAACATATTCATTAAAGGAATGGGGATGGGGCAGAAGAAGGAAAAGGAAAAAACAATGCACGCATAGCTTCTTATTATTGTATGCAAAAAGTGAGAGATCTTCAATAGGCACCTAAATTATGTGACTGAAAGTACCATGTGAATTGCAGTAGTATGAACATTTCAGAGTGCGTAGAGAAAGCAGCCTGCAAATGTCTACGATAATGACATTCTGTCATTCAGTCATGGTATAAGCAGCATGAACTTAGTATGTAATATGAGGATCTTAACAATCCACCGAGTCTGTCAGGTATTCTGTTTCCAAGTTGTAAGATAAAACAGAATACACTGTAATAGTATAAAGGTGAGATTACCAAGACATGGGCTGCTATAACTAGCCAGTTCTGTGTGGAAAAGGACGTTGTTAGAGCAACTGAAAATGGCAACTGGCATTCCTGAACACAGAGGACACACAGGCACCCAATGATAATGATTCTAGGATTACCCCAAAACTACATATGCATCCTTTCAGAGTGCAACTCTATTTAGAACAGACAGTTTCTCCGGTTCCCATAGTTGGGAACCACCTATTCACAAGCTCCCTGTTCTGTCAACATTCAAATTCCATTTATTGGCCCTCATCCACTACATTTCTGAGTCTGGACACTAAATTAGAACGTGCATTCTCTCTCCTGGTTCAGATATTAGGAAGAAGTAGAACCATCTCCAGTGACTTCATAAATATGTTAAATAGCACTGAGGACAAAATTGTACCTTGTGCAGAAATACAGTTACCTAACACTATTCTACAGAACCATTCCTGAAATTCAGAATAGAACCACCATAACACAACGTCCACAGGATCAAGCTGCTACAGCCACTGAGAAATCAGTCAGGATCAATAATCATATCCCCTCTGTCTCTATCTTGCAGGACAACTGTCAGGATGACACAGATCAGTTTGTTCCAACCTAAACCTAAACCTAAACCCAGACTCAGGATCAAGATAATCATTGTTCTCCATTAATGTTTGCAGTTGCAGACAACATCTTCTCAAGCACTTGCTAGAGAAGACACAGGAGGGATATTCATTACTGGGTATTATTAGTATGTTGCTCTAGAAAGCTGGGCAATTATAAGGGTCTTGTCCATGGTCTCAAAAGATGAAAAGGATGCCTTATCTTTAGATGAGGTGGCCCACTATTTCAGTATCAAAGGCAACATTCAAAAGTGATATGAAGGTGTGTGAGTTTATCCTCAAAGTGCCTCCAAAAATCTGTCACAGGAGGTCTTTAAGGACTCCAACTTTGAGTTTCTGGGACAAATGACAGTAACTATCATTTGTCCCAGAATGACATAAGAGTAATTGGATGGTTATTCAGAGATGCAGTGGGGGTCACAAAGGGTTATTGTATCAATGGCCCATTCTATTTCCTCATTTAGTAGGTTAACAAGGGCCTCAACAGAATCACCAGCTTTGGCTTCTACAAATTCCTTTAGAGTCTATGAGAATCTGAGGGTAGATCATCCTAATCAGTCTACTTGAAAGACAGGAAATAAAGCTGTGGGACTAAAATTCATCAGGTGGTGGTCTGATAATGGTGACAGCAAAGCAACTCTAATACCTGGGCTACCACCAGTCCACACGCCACAGCAAGAAATAAATGAAGGGCATGCCTTATCTTCTGCATAGGTCCATATACACAGGGAGGTCTGTTATAAAACGGTGAAACTGCAGACTGTTTCTACTAGGAGAGCCAACAACACATCTGAGAGTACTTCAGTCAGGCTATTTGGCAGAAGGCTGGATGGTATGTCCAAAGTGTCCTTGGAGGGTCCTGTTAATCCAGTGGCAGAAAGGTAGCCTGTGCCAGTTCAAAGAGGGTTTCTGTTGAATGAAGTCATATTTCTGTGAACCCCAGTAATTCTCAGCCTGCCTCTCAACCTGGCTTGACGCTGCACTGGAAAACTAGGTGGACAGAGATGAGGCAAAACATCACCTACCTGGATCTCATGACACACATCAGATCTGCTTCCTCACGCTCAATCCAATCACAGTTTTTGAGGGAAAGGGGTGTGGGAAAGCATGTTTCTACTTCGTTTTCTAGAACTTGTTTTCCCAATATGTTTTTGAGATAGTTTCCCAAATTCAGAGCTCCAAAGTCCCTGCGTGAACTCATATTTGCCCAAAACATGTTCCACAAAATCCCTCGATTCATTCTGCAGGTATATTCCCTTGTTTTCCCAGAAGCCAATAAGCACAGTGGAAGATTTGCAATATGTGTGTTTATCTGTTTTTCACAGCTTTAAACTACAAGAATGATAGCAGCACGTGTATAGATCTTTCGCACCGGCGTGGGAAGAGTGAAATACACATTCACCCACCACACTTGAACAATAGTGTATATGAAACAAAAGGAATGTATATATTTACGTGCAAACTCTATTTTACATGCAATGCAGCTTAGGAGGAGCTATTTTGGTTGGAGGAGCAAACGGTGGGGGTTATTTTTCTATTCCAGTTCTCCCAATTGCAACTGTTATATAAATGTTTGGAGAAGAAAATTGCTCAGCGGGGAAAGCATTTTCTCACCACCTGCTTTTCTTCAGAAATAGCACTTCTTTGTGTGTAGTGTGTCCCAAGCTGAGTATGCATGCCCAATAACACAATCCCAGATAAAATGCTGAATTCAGTATAATTGAATATTCATCAGTCATGAAACGGCAAGCATAGTTAGATGAGGTCAAAAATATGACTTGATGATTAGTAATTTTCATATTTATGTTTTCTCTCTGAGCAATCAGATCATGATGATCTCTTGGCACGCTGTTCTATCCATGCACCTTTTTCTGCCTTAACTTACCTTTGATGGCGAAGGTTGTAAAAGGTGACCATCCCTTGTCATAACCAGCCAACCATTTCCTGGAACGTCCCAGCTTAGAGGGAAAACAGAGGTTGACTCAGTAGAAGGACTCTTCTCAAAGAGGGGGGCGTGTTTTTCCTAAAAATGTCAAAGAACAATTCCATCTTCCTGCCCTAAGCAGCTGCTGCATTGACAGCACAGCCACTTTAGGCTGCTGAAGGATTGTTCCTCTTGCAATGACAGCTGCTGTAGGTAACCTTTTTAACTAGTACGGTTACAGCAAGTAGCTTCCATTTCTACTGTATTTATTTATGGTATTTTACAAGGCTTATGAGCCACTCCAAATGAAGCCAGCTCTGAGTGGCATATCGTTCTCATTCTTCATAATTCAGATTAAAACAATTCATTAACAATTGTGTGTGTGTGTGTGTGCGCGCGCGCATGCATCTTCGAGTCAGTGTTGACTCCTGGTGACTACCTGGACTAGTCCCTGCAGTTTCTTGGTGAAGGTTTTTGGAAGGTTTTCGGACACTAGGCCAAGGTCCCCCAGCTGGCTTCATGCCTAAGGCAGGACTATAACTCACAGTCTCCCAGTTTTTAGCCTGATGCTTTAACCTCTACACCAAGCTAGTTCTCAATTAACAATATAAGCACTAACAGTCCAGTAAATCCATATGAAAGGAAAAAAGGGGGGAATAGCACAATCTAGCCTCAAATCAAAACACCATTCCTCACCTTCATAACATTCCAGTACTTGGGGCTGTTGAAACAGCCATATTTTAATGGGCTTCCTAAAAGTCAGGAGGGAAGGGGCTGTTTCAATGTCTGTGCCAAGCTGTTCCAGAGAAAGGGGTGCTATAACTGGAAAAACAGAGTTTTGTGGTCCCTGAGAGAAGGTACTTGGGGCAAACAGGCCCTGTTTAATCTTATTGAACAGACAGATATGATTGAGAGAAGGTAGCTCTGGACAACCAGAAGCCCTGACAACCAGGACTTTGATTGAAACTGGTTTCCAATGTGAAAAAGCTTAATCCCCTGCAAGGTTCTAGGGATCCATTTTGTCCCTTACAAACCCTCCAACCCATCCAAATAAATGTCTTGAAGAGTTTGACCTCACTCCTTCCAGGGGTGGTCTGGGGCCACAAAAGCAAAACTGAAGGATTGCTTTTGGCCGGTGGGCCAAACCTTGCTGTGCCCTTGAGGACAGCCCCCTCTTTTGCAGCCCAGCTGCAATAACAGGAAAGAGGGCATTGAGATCTTACTCAAACATGGCCACACAGAGGCAAAGCACAACTAGAGGGAAACATGGAGAGCAGTACTGGTGGCTAATTATTACTGTGGAGGTACCTGAGAGCCAGTTTGGGGTAGTGGTTAGGGCATCAGGCTAGAAACCAGGACATAGTGAGTTCTGGTCCTGCCTTCGGCATGAAGCCAGCTGGGTAACTTTGGGCCAGTCACTCTCTCTCAGCTCTAGGAAGGAGGCGATGGCAAACCACCTCTGAAAATTCCATCAAGAAAACTTCAGGGCCTAGTCCAGGCAGTTGCCAGGAGTCAAAAACTGACTTGAAGGCAGGTGCCAGCGCGCGCGTGCACACAGACACAATCTGATGGTTCACTCTTTTACCCCCTCTTAAAAGTATGAAAAATAACAGCACTCCATTCAAGTTGAAGGAAGCAAAGTAAGATGAATAGGCAATGGGAAAAGTCTAAAAGATTATGATTAGTCACCACTGAGGTTGTCAGGAGCAAGTAGCACTGTGGACCAGGTAGAGAAGATCCAGAGGGAGGCTTTTAATGTTCTTGCCTGATTCCCAGTCTCTAATTTGTTACCAAACCTAGGCTTTTAAATCATGTGAGGTTCACAGTGTCAGCATATGATTTTTTTTTTTCTAAAACACAAAAGTGCAGTCCACATTGTTACACTAATCCTCAGCATTATAGAAGAGGCCTCTGAGACTGCCTGTGTTGGTTTTGAAAAGAGATTAATTCACAGTTGTATAACAGTGGAATCTCTTCCTAGTCTCTGAGCACCTGATGGTATAAAGCAGTTAATGGTCTTGAAGAAACACTGGATTAGAAGATGCTGAAGGCTACTGATTGTTAGTACTTCTTTAATCTTTTAAATCAATGAAATAATAATAATATCACTGTAAGCTTCTGCTTAAATCTGGATAATGTATAAGGCATTCATATTTTAAGTATTTTGCTGACATTATTTTCATGAGTTTGCTTTACAATGTTGGCATGACTTATTAAGGTCTGTACATGGCTGGATTGCTGCAGGAATGGAATGAACCAATGCCAAAATATACTTTATATGTAAAGCAAGACAAGTTAAAAACAATTCAGAGCATTGCACACTGGATACTTTGCATTTTTCCTTTCAGATACTTTTAATACTTAATATGTTTCTTAGTTTCTTGGAACAGAAAATATATATATTTTAAATGAAGCATCATAATTTGTAAGAATAGGCAGAAATAAAATATATAATTAAGTAATTCCTAGTTATGAACAGGTACTCCTTGGTTAACAACAGTAATTGGGACCAGAATTTCCATCGCTAAGCAATGTGGTCATAAAGCGCAACATCATGTGATTGTGCTGCTTAGCAACGGCAATCCCAGCAGTCCCTGGTTACCATTGTTAAGGACCATGTGGGTCACTAAGTGAGGACCTCATGTGATGGCGACTTCTGACTTTCTGCCAGTTCCCCATTGACTTTGCTTGTGGGAAGCTGGCAGGACAGGTTGGAAATCACAATCACATGACTGCGGGATACTGTGATGGTCAGAAATATGGGCCAGTTGCCATGTGCCCAGATCATGATCATGTGACTGTGGGGGTGCTGTGTCACTCAGAACTTTGAGGAGCAGTCGTAACTATTGATCATTGTAAGTTTGAATTGTCACTAAATTAGTGGTCATTAAACAAGGACCACCTGTACCCACTTTCCCTGGGAGTACAACCAGTTGAACTCAGAATTGCTATGGAATATTAAAGCTCCTTAACACCTAAGAGAGAGCCAGTTCGGTGCAGTGGTGAAGGCACCAGGCTAGGAACTGGGAAACCATGAGTTTCAGTCCAGTCTGAGGCACGAAGTCAGCTGGGTGACCTTGGGCCAGTCATTCTCTCTCAGCCCTAGGAAGCAGGCAATGGCAAACCACTTCTGAAATCCTGCCAAGAAAACTGCAGGGACTTGCCCAGGCATTCACCAGCTGTCAACGCTGACTCAAAAGCACAAAACAAGACAAAACAAACAAAAACTCACCTTAAGTAGTCAGTTGCTGTTTTTTAAGGGCTTATTTTTGATAGTAAATAAACAGCTTTACTTTGTTGTTTCCCCCACAGGCTCTGGAGGAATCAGAGGCATGCAGAATACCTGGAGGTTTGGCAAGCGTGAAGAACCAATTTGAAAAAGGAGAAGCTCAGTACCAATATCGACAAAAATCTGTACAGGTAAAATGAAGGCCTCCTAAAGTTGTTGTAATGGGGACATCGCAGCCCTGATCTTCTGGAAGGCATCTTATAATGCAAGGCTCTTGCTCTGTCTGTGTCCCATTTTCACTTAGAACTGATGATTATTTCACTTTTTA
The DNA here is from genome assembly GCF_059951505.1 of Python bivittatus. Classification (NCBI taxonomy): domain Eukaryota; kingdom Metazoa; phylum Chordata; class Lepidosauria; order Squamata; family Pythonidae; genus Python; species Python bivittatus. The sequence continues at coordinate 105,304,219 of NW_028277075.1, forward strand.
GGAATACGCTTTTCCTTTATTAGAAGACACATGCATAATTTGAGAACTATGATGCCCGCATGAATTTTTACAAAGATTGCAAAGGTGTTGTTGTAAGAGCAGCCACTTGGCTATGAAAAAATATGAGATTTTTCTCTGGTAAGCTATTTCCTGAAATGTGCACAAATATTGGAAATGTTCTGTTTTGAAAGGCTATTGCACCCGAAGGTACAACAACTGCTCAAATACCAGCCAAAACTCCCACCGTGTAACAACGAAGCAAACACAGATCTGATATATAGTCCAAAATGTATGAAAAGGTGCAACCCATCTTTGGGATATAATTTATCAGACATAATTTATCAATAGTGTTCATTATAATGATTTTGCAAGTGTCATAAATACATCTGAAATGCTTCTCTGTTAAGCAATTTTCTTACATATGTATGAATATTAAATTATGCCTATTGCAAGGTAATTATATCCTTAAATAAATAATCACCACCCAAACCCCTGTCAAAAGTCTCATTGTAGAACAATGATCAAGACATATAACTGATTTACATCCCCCAAAGTTGAAAATCTAAGCCACAACTTCGGGGTTATAATTTACTATAAACTCTACATGGTTTGCATATATATTTCTCTTGAAGCTGTGCAAAGCTTTTCTGTTTGCTCTTTTCTTTGAGATAAACAAAGCTGTAGATTGAAGGTGGCGTAGAAGAATGCAAACGCCACATATTGATAGCTGGCAAATGTTGGTTTAGAAAAATGGTTTATATACTTTATTATTTAATTATCGGATAGTGTCAAAAAGAAGGAAAAGATGGAAAGCATGATATAATCAAAACACTGCTTCTCTCACCGAATTATTTTAGTCTGAAAGTGCAGTACCAGTAAGGCAACCTCTGTGCTCTCAAGGTCACCATATACAAGGTCTCTTCCAGTTATGCCATTCAGCTATTAAAGTCCACAGCCAGACAGTTCACTGCCTTTGGGTATCGACGTGAGCAGGTTTTATTTACATAAAAAGAGGACTACGAACCCAAAGGCAATTCCTCTCCACCTCCAGTGGTACAGAATAGATAAATTATTAAAAACAATACCAGTGAGTGTTTTAAGTTTAATGCTAGAGCTACATGCCAATCAAATAATGGATTTTTACGCTGAGAAATGGGATTAAATTTCACACAATCTACAATGGCAATACTTTGGAAATGCCATATCGCATTCCATTATTATGATATATGGATTTGATGATTAGTTAAATGAATAGGTTATACAAAATATGTGTGTTAAGATGTAGTTTTAGAGTAAGAGATTATTATATGATTTATCAATAGTTGCAGTATAAGAAGTTGGGAGCTATTCTTTTTGTAATTTTTCCTTTCTTCCCTTTTCTTTCCTTTCCATCACTTTTGTATTCTTTATTTCTAACTCTCTTGTTCTCTACTTTTCTCCTTGGTTATTAGTTCTTGTTTGCTTTTATCTTTATGCTTTTTATAACTTAATAAAGTTCTTATATTAAAAAAAAAAAAAAGGAAATGCCATATCACATTCCAGAAGGATGGGTGGAGGAGGTTGCAGATAAAGGGAAGCAGGATGGAAGGCAAGGTTGTAATATATCAACCTTGATAGATTCAAGACCAACCTCTTCAAATACCTGACACACCTTGAAATACCTCAAATTTTGTAGGAGTAGGTCTGAATCCTGACACAGAGTACATATATTATAATGTATTGTGAGTGTGTGAGTGTATTCTGTCAATACTGTAAAAAAAGCGTTACTTTTTAAGCTGGTAGAAACCATACTCCCCATGAGCAAAACTTCACAGATGGGATGTCCACCAGAGGAAAAGGAGAGGGGATTTTAACTGATCCTTCCTTCTCTTCTGCAGTCTCCTATGCCCTCGGAGGAACTGTTTCAGATTACTGTATATCCAGTTGTTTTCATGTGCACATATGAAACCTGAAATGATGTATTCAAAACAAACTGATCTTTTTGCTGAGGAAATGATCACCAGACAGTCACTGCTTGTATTCATTCTTGGGTCTCTGAATGGCCCAATTACCTTTTTGTACTCTCTCATCTTGTTCCCACACATCCATTCATGTCATCTAACAAAATTAATTTTTCCTTGATCACATTCATTCAGAATATTCCCCAAATCATCTTCCCTTATCACCATTCACTGGTGTATAACATATATCATTCATTGTATGTATGACATACAACTTTCATACCAATGAATTCTTACATCATAACTACCTAGATGACATTAATTCATTCTTTCAGACATACATTTTAGTCTTTCCTTTATCATTAGATCTACCCTTTCACTTCCTTGCATAGTCTCATCACTCCATTCCACAAGACAAGATCACCTTCATTCAGATCTATTATCCCTTGCCCCTTTCTTTTAGTTTCACAGACAGCTTATCTATTTTTTTTTTCATTTCATTCATTCATTTGTGCTCTTTACTATTTCACTGTGAGAATTTTGAAATGAACCATTTAGAATATTTTGCTTTGCTTTTTAAATGATCTCCTTATGCCCAGTATGGGACTAAATATTGTGCATGCCACCAGGGCCCCACTGGAAATGGCATCACCATATCAAGTTTCCCCCTCTGTTCTGTTACAGGTAAAATAATTTATTTTTTTTCTGCTGGCAGCAGTCTGTGACAGAGTATACAACTGAGAACATGCAGACTACAGTGATGGATGATACTAAAAATGCAATGCTGTGCTTTAAAGGAGAGAACTTCTGGCAGGATGGCCTTTCAGGATGTTTTTCAATTTTCCAGTCTAGCATACAGCAAAATCAGGCAGGTACTGCTCTAACTACCTTACAAAGGGATTTTTGAACAGGCACGGAAGTAGCATTGTAGGCTGTCAAAAGAGGGGGAATGGGTGAACATTTTATCTCCATAGGTCTGCTAAATATGAACATTCTGAGTGGAAGTCTTCTCAGTAACATTCCCATTGCTGGAAGAAGAAGAAGACTGGATCCAAACCTTAAAATATAAAAAAATATATAACTAAATGATTTAACATGGAATTTAAAGTAGTCACAGAGTAAACCCAAGCAAAATAACTAAAATAGGGCAACAGTAGTTCAAGAACAATATTAAAAAGGACTCCGTTTATTCTGAGTGAATGAGTCCTCACCTTGGCTGAAGAATTCATGACATACATGCCGGGTGAGTCTTGCCCAATTGAGACACTAGTGTTGGAAAGGCCCTTCTTAAAATAGCCACCTGTCACATCCTCCTGGCAGGTGTTATGGATGGATGATTGCAGGGCTGGAAGTTTTACTTTCAAAGTGAAACACACGACAGAAATAGATAGCTACATACTACAAAGGCAGAAGTAGAGTCTGTACTAAAAAGCAAATTCAGGTGAAATCCAAATGGAGAAATGTGGTGTTTCATGCCAGAATTCTTCCAAATTATGTGTATGTTGCACAGAAGCCCTCTGGTTTTAGTGGCTTGTCTTTGCCTTAGACCACTCCTTTCATATTTAAAGAGAGAAGCCCTTGCCAGCTGTAATAACTCAGTGAAGCGTTTTGGTAGCCCTGTAGATTTGATGCACAGTTTCACTGGTGAAAATTGAACATGCCTCAGCAGAGAAACCAGGACTGAGTTATAGAGGTCGTCCCAAATAAGTGTCAATAAAATCTTTATACTAGTCTTTTAGGGTTTGTTAAATATATTTTTATTGATGCTGGACTTCAAGTACTTTGTGCTCTGTTAGCAATTTCTTGATCTCTCCACACTTATCAGAAACAGCTGCAACTTTCAATAGTGTTAAAGAGTATTTCTCCGGTGACTTTTTGACTGAGCAGCCAGAGGATTGATGCAGCCTGGGGAAGTATTGATGCTAGGGTGGGGCCCCTGCTGCGGTTCACTGTCAATGCCAGCTCTTGTGCAGGCGAGCAATGTGGCAGGGCCACAGCACCACCACAAGGGTGTGATGTGCTGAGATGGGGGCTATTTAATTTAGTGCCCACCCTCCTTCTGCGTAGCCCTGTTTTTGGCAAGGGAATTTTTTTCAATCATACTTTGGGAAGGTGATTCAGACAATAGAACAGCATATTCTTAAATTGCAGAAGTTCTCTCTTTATCTCCCTTTTTTGCTGGCCAGATAATTAATCTTGTTGACATTAAAAAAGTAATGAACCCTTAAACATAGGCTCAGAGCTGATAGCGATTGTAATAACAGCATTAGAGAATATTTTAAAGACATTGTGTGACTCTCCCTTACTTGCTCCTTCTTAATGCATATGTTAAAAGTGATCTCTTTCATTGGTAGTCTAATGTAGGCTAGCTATGGGGTAGTCAAATATTCCCCTCTCTCCCTCCCTTTTTAAATGTAGTTCTCCCATTCTCAGAATCACAGCACCAACAACTGTGTCCAACAATTAGTTGTATTAGCAATGCTGATACTTAAAATTTTGTAACTCACCTATTTGTGCTTTGAGTCTAATTTCCTATGAGTCAAGCTCCTCTCCCAGTAACTTATATGGAGAAATTCATACAGCTTTTAGCACTTTATACAGAACTGGTTTGCATTATTCATTTATTTATAAAAGTACATATTATCAATGGCTCAAGGCAGCTTACAAAAATACATATGTGACATATATAAAATTCTAAAATGAAATACTAAAAGTTTTAAATACTAAAAGATTTTAACCTACACTATAATAAGAAAAGGGTCTACCTCAACTCCAACAGCAGTTAACTCTTGCCATGAATTGTGCTGCAGCTCTTACGCTTATTCATGATGGGACAGCAGAAGGTGCCCCACTGAGAACATAAGACTGTGAGGTGGATTGTACAAGAGGAGGTTTGGGCAATTGGTGCTTGAGCAATGCGATGTTTTTTACTCAAAGTGAGTGCTTTTTGAACGGGGCTCAGAAAGCAACTGGTTTTTCATGGGGATGATACGGCACTTCCTAGAGGGCCAAGGGTGACTGCAATTTCTGAACCATCTTCAGTGGCCACCCTATTAAAAGCCACTGCAGTAATCCATGGTCAAGGTTACGAGCAGATGTAGGATGTAGATAAGGGTGCAACTAATTAGTCAACTGAAACTCTGAGGTTAACCCAGTGTTCTTATATGGTTGTCCAGTATTAATGCTAGTTCAGGGAAGACCCCCAGACTGCAAACTTCTCCTTAAGGGCGAGTGCATCCTCGTCCAAAACAGGCATATCAACTGAATCCTGGAATCCGTATTCTGAAATCAGCAACAATTCTGCCTTGTCCATATGGACCTTTAACTTGCTCTCCTCATCCATTCCACTGTTGGGGGACATGTGGAGAATCTCAAATCATCCAACCCTGAATTCACAGAAAATGAGAAGTACAGCTGAGTATCATCAGCTATACAATGCCAGCTAGCTCAAAACATATGGATGATCCTTCCCAAAGGTTTGATATAGACCTTAAATAACATGGGAGACAAGACAGAACCTTGTAGGATACCCTAAGACAACTCCTAAGAAGCTGAGCAAATGTCTTCCCTTATCTCATTATGATCATACCCAAACAGATAAGAATGAAACTACTACAAAGCAGCACTTTCCCAGCTCAAAGGGATACTGTGATTAACAACATCCAAAGCCACCGATAAATCCAGAATTATGAACAGGGTTACATTCCCCCAGTCTTTCTTCTGGTATAGATCATTCATCACAGTGACCCAAGGCAGTCTCTGTGCCAGATCGAGTTATGACTTCAAACTGAAAAACATCTAGATAGTCAGCTAACTCTAAGACATAGTGGTGCTTCAGTCTTCTCCACCAGCTTGGCTAAATGTGAAATATTGGATACTGGCCTGTTTCAGTTGACTGGTTCCAAAGAAACTGTACCTGTTCCAGCAAAGTGTTAATTAGCTAGACAGTCTTTACAGGTCCTTGTAAGTCAAGCTATGGCAGGGTCTAACAAGCAAATAGTGGCATGAAGCAATCCAAGGACCTTATCCACTTTCTTGAGAAACAGGCAATCTGTTGTGATTGTTGCAAGATTTTTTAGGGGCTTCCAACACTATTGCTATTTCTTTTTTATGCCATTTTTAATGTTATGGATTGCAATTGCTTTGGTGGACACGTGGACATATAAATACATTAAATAAACTGCCTCAAACATTGTTAGGTAGTTCATTGAACACCTTGGTACCACCCAAAATGGCCTCAAATTCAATGCAAATCCACTTTTATTTGCAGATAAAGAACCATATGAATTGCTTATGTTGGAGCTCAGGTGAGAGTAGGCCACTGGTCAAGGTCTCCCAGTGCCAGGTCATCTTTCCAATAGCTCTAAAGAATTCCACTGGCCAATTATCCATTGACACAGTAGAAGACCTATGGAAATTTTCTTTTCTGATTGCAATATTAGAAACTTCATGATGGGACCCAAACTGATTCATCTTTAGCCTTGCACTGCAATAAATAACCATCTGTTCTCACACCTTGTTTTCTGCAATTGCTCCATATTCTATGGTGCACTACAGGCTTGACCCAAGGCAGAGGATACCTAGGAACTATCTTACCAAGCACTTCACTTTTCTTAAGTAGGCAGAGCTTTTTGGACCTAGACAATTATTTCACATCTTAACCAGGTCATCGATAGGGTGGTTGGTCAGGTTCAACAAACATCTCCCAAAGCAACTGGAATCCAATCCAGCCAGGTCCGTTACTCTTGGGGGATAGTGGATCAAACTAATCTGATCCTGACTTTTGCAGAGGGAAATTTGCTGTAATACCTTAACCTTCACCAAGAAATTATTCATCCCTGGCTGTCAGCCTTTGAGGTAAGCCAGGTCAGGAACAGACACCACAAGAACCACTGAAAGTGCACTTCATTGTTGTAGGGTATACTAATAGAAGCTTGAAAACTTTCCCGAGATTCCTTCTGCCTCTTCTTATATCATATAGAATCAAGATGGGGTTATTTTGAGTCACTTTCTCATGTGTCCATCTTTCCCAGGGTTGAGATGGTATTTATTTTCTCTTTTATCTGCACAGTTCTTGTGTTCACTGCCAATTTTATCTCTGCTTTCCTGTACAGCAGCAAAGGCATCAATTCTGAGATTTCCACATACTGATCACTACACTCTACAGCAAAGCCTAGATCTGTTGCCAATTTTCAAGATGCTTTTCTCACTTTCCAGCCTAGTCTGCAACTCTGTTGGTCTCCTATCTCAGTACTATCTACTATCAGTTAACCATCCATAATTCCTGATTTTGATCCACCATAGTTAAAACATGTTCATAAATGTTGACACTGCTATTTCATAAATGTAACTTCAAATGTATTATGGGTTGGGTTTTATTTCCCATTCCTCAACAGTCTGTATGGTTGGCATGATTATGAAACCTAATCTCCTGGCCTTGATGGAATTGTGATTATAATGGGTAGGATCAAGCTCAAGGAATCCACTGATGAAAAGGCATTATTGCTACTTCTGTTTCTCATCTCGTGGCTCCATGTCACTCTAGTTAGTTTGTAAACAAAGCACACGTAATAGCAGCCTGTCAGAGAAGAAGGCATGTCAGCTCACGACTTGGTGTTGCACAGAGATATAGAAAGAATCACATGTTACATCTGCTATTTTCCCTAAATATGCTTTGATAAAATATTTGTTGCTAGCCATTGGTCATACTTTAATTATCAGAATACAAAGAGGTTTCTTCCAGCTTTTATAAGGTTGGGTTTGTGAATGAGTTCCCCCATGTTCAGATTGAAACAGGGTCTGTTCATGCACCACTAGTTTGAACCAATTTGTGGCACATAATTTTCCAGGCCTGTGTGAAAAGTTAGATAAGATGCATTTCCTTCTTAGGGGAACCCCCCGCCCCCGCTGTTCTCAAGAAAGGTACACAGCATTTGAAGGGAAACTTTGTGTGCGGTGTTTGTGTGTGTGTGTGTTGGGGGGGTGTATGCTATCAAAAGTTGTACTGAATATTTTAATTATTTTTCTCTTGCCAAAAAATGAGTTGCCATGCCATTTAACAAATGACTTATTAGAAGATATAAAGAATGAGACAGTTTATGAAAGTTTATGCAGAAGTAAGTCCTACTGAATTCAATTTCCAATTTCTCTGGACAACACCAACAGCCACTATACCAGGCTATACCGGGAAGCCATTGAGATTCACAAACACCAGCACAGTTTCAATAAAAAAGAGGAGAGTCTAAAAATCAACAAAACCTGGCTACCAATCCTGAAAAATACAGCCTGCAAAAGGTCAATGAACTCAGCTCAACCACCAGGACATGTGAACAGTTCACACAATGAACTTGCTAATCACCCCCAGCAGCCCCTCGTTAACAATTCAATAGAAGAAAAAACCCTGCCTAATCCCCAGGAAGATACACACAGATTCTGACACCAAAGCAAGCAGCCACTCAGTAACCCAACACCCCCCACCCCCACCCCCCAATCCCCCCTTCCCCCCCCTCAGATCTCTATAAATACCCACAAAAAGGGTCACACCACCCTGGGCACAGAGAGAACTGCTCCTGTCTGTGCTCCTGCACTCTGAAGATGCCGGTCACAGGGGCTGGCGAAACGTTAGGAAACAAAACTTCCAGAACACGGCCACACAGCCCGGAAGACCCACATCAGCCAAAAGATCATTTGTTGTATTTTAAGGGAAGGTGATAAGTTTATAAAATTGTTTATAGTTGTGATGAAGAGGGAAGTCATTTCTTTATGTATTTCTTTTCTTTTTCTTTATTATATTCTTATTTTTTCTTTTCTTTCCTTTTGTTTTTTCTTTTTCTTTTTCTCTTTTTTTTCTTTTCTGTACCTTCTACTTTTTCTTTTTATTCTTTTATTTTTTTTTTTAGTTTGTATTAGTTTTCATTGCTGTAAATTATAATCTTTAATAAAATTACTATATACAGTGGAACCTAAGTTTACGAACTTAATTCGTTCTGTGACTCTGGTCGCACCCCGAATTGGTTGCAACCCGAAGGAAATTTCCCCATAAGGTTCAATGTAATTACCGTTAATCCATTCTGGCGTGGAGGACAGGGAGGCGGCTATTGCTTGGAGGGAGAGTCCCCCTCCCTACGACCACGTGTCAGGGGCGGAAAATGGCCGCGGACCACGTGTCAGGGGCGGAAAAATGGCCGCGGACCACGTGTCAGGGGAGGGAAAATGGCCGCGTATCCTGTTCGTACCCTGAGGCGGAGTTTGCAAACCGAGGTAAATTTTTGCGACCGGAGCTGGTTGTAACCCGAAAAGTTTGTTAACAGAGGTGTTCGTAACCCGAGGTACCACTGTATATAAAACACACACCCAACTACTCAAGTTGCAGTCCACATGTTTGCGTGTTTGTAGTTCAAAGTATATGAACATGATTTCATTCACTGGCTCTGCTTTAGTTTTAGTACTGGCAACAGTTTGTTCTAATTGGAAAATGGCAGTCTATTTCGGGCAAATTATTGGACTGCTTTGCCTTTTTATCAGAGGACCAGAGACTACTCTGGTGGATTGAAACACTGAATGCTGAGTGGATGGACTCTGGCAAAACTTTTAATAAGTTTCATGCTGACACCAAGCTTAGGAAAACTGCCACCATCTAATTTCTTCATTTCAAGTAAGGCAGAAAGAAAGAATTTCATATCCAGCAAGATTAAAACTGATGTTGTACATGCAGTTACTCCAGATGGTTTTCCAAATAAACATTCAAAACATTATTTACAATACACCTGAAGTAATTTAGTAAGTAATGGATAAACTGGGACCGGGGAGAGGTTCAAACCCCTGCTCATTCATAAATGGTTACCATGAAGTGGATGGACTATCTGTTCCCATCTCTACCTGACTTATCTCGGGTTTCTTGTAAATATAAAATGGATAGAGAATAATAATGCATGCTTACTGTAGCAATTTGTAGATAAATTAATAGCATCCAAAATACTTTTTTAAATTGCAGGATACCATTGGGATAATCAAGCTTCTTAAAAACTCAGGGCAAATTTAGGTGGAAAAAGTATCTAAATGTAGAAAGATAAAAAATCAAAATGATCTAAATATTTGCTCATGATGGTAATATTAGGAGCCAAAGTAAAACAGCTGAAAATTGCAAAATCCAGAAGAAATTAAGACACTATATTTAGTGAAATTATTTTTCCCCACATAAGACATTTATACAGCTGTTTGTATGTTTTTTCATAAAAAAATAAACACAGGTTATCCATTACCAACATGTATGCTACTTGTACCCATAGAAGTTCACAAGAACTTGAATTAGGATTGGCAGTAGCACTGTGCTTCAAAGTTGTGTGAATTTCAAGACTAAATAGAATCACTCTTTAGAATCTATAGTTTTTATTACTATCAGCCCTACGTCACCCAACCAGACCAGGCCAGGATAATGCAGAATTTTTTTTTTCAGCTGGTATTTGTTGCCACCAGCTTTATTTCCTCCCCTTAACTAGGTTTATAGAAGTAGGCCAAGAGAAGAAAATGCCTTCTTCTTTCTATTACTTGAGATATTAAGGGTACCTTAAGCCAGTATCCGATAATCAATTTGGAAAGCCACAGACCTTCTGAAGCACTTACCAGATTACAACCCCCAAGATGCTGATAGGCACCAATGAATGTTTATTTAAAATCCAGAAATCCAAATGCCATATAATGGCTGTCTGGATTTCTGCAACCCAAACATAGTAGCCCAATTTAAAATTGTATTTAGTTTACTAGAAACACACAATAGGGCATAAAGCACAGTGGGTGTTAAACTTAGAAAGGAAAAGGATAAGGATTGAAAGAGTAAGAACAAACAAAGATACAGTGGGTAGGCCATCCAACACAGAGACTGAGCCTAAGAGAAAAATAGCTTTGCAAGGAATAAAACAAGTCTTTGAGCATATCTTGAATAAAGTCAAAACTCTAATGCACATCATTACATCTAGAAGTCTAGGTCTGTTGGATTCTCCCCTGGGTCCGGGAAGACTTCAGTCCACAACCTAGAGTGGGCCTACATTATTTTGTTCACAGCCAGCTTTGATTCTATGAAGAGTCAAACAACTGAAACCTCCAGGAAACTCTTCCCTTGCAATTTCACTACAAGAGAAGATGCTCACCTTACTAGAGAAAGAGGGAATTGGTACAACTGTGGGGATGCTGCTAATCCATCAAGAGTCTACAGAGTTTGCATCGCTGGAGCTGCCCATTAGAGAATCAGATCTTCAGACTTGAATCAGATGTTCTCTAATTGCTTGGGAGAGACTTGAAAATGAGAGATTCAATGGACTTTCTGCCTTTACAGAACCTCAGACAGTCACGATCTAATCACTACCTCCTGCACATGCCCCTTCAATTAAAAAAAAAAAAAAAAAGCAAGGTAGATACACATACACAAACACATGAACAAATATACCTAGAGTAGATGACTGGTAATTCTTATGGAAATCAACTGTACTACTTCTCTTTTCCTTGACTTTGTGGTATTTTCATCTGCTGATACTTCTGGTCTATTAAATGTAGAAACATAAATACAGTGGTACCTCTAGTTATGAACGCCCCTCCTTACGAATTTTTCAAGATACAACCAGCTCCGGCCCCAAAAATTTACCTCTACTTGCGAACCCCGCCTCTACTTATGAACTGGATCCGCAGCCATTTTCCCTGCTGCCACCCGGTCGCGGCTTCCTGTGGGCGAGATCGCGGTAGCAAGGAGATGTTCGGTGAGGCTTGTGGTGTGTTTTGTGGCGATTGGAAGGTTTTTGTGGCATTTGGAAGGTTTTTGAGGTTTAAAAATAAAATGCATATGTTTCAGAACTGTTTAGCTGTATTTACATTGAACCTTATGGGGGAAATTTACCTCGGGGTGCGATCAAATTCGGAGGGCGGATTAGCCGTATTTACATTGAACCTTATGGGGAAATTTGCCTCGTGGTGCGACCAAATTCGGAGGGCAGAACAGATTAACCGTATTTACATTGAACCTTATGGGAAACTTTACCTTGACTTGAGACCAACTCGAGTTGCGACCAGAGTCACGGAACGGATTAAGTTCGTAACTAGAGGTACCACTGTAATACACATGGATAGCAAAAGATAGGTGTTCACTGTCTTATTTAACATTAGTTGGAAGTAAGGTACTATATTCTTCCCTGGTAGAATCTCAGTGGGTTCATATCCCTGATGCATTTGATTCACTGAGTGTAGACTTGAGGCTAAAAATAAGTATGCATTGAAATACATGTGGTAGCTGCTATTTCTTGGCACGGATGTGACACAAGCAGAGAAAGTAGCTTCTGGCAAAATTCTCAACTAATTGAGTTATGCATTACCCCTTCACACACCCACACTTCTGAAACTGCATGAACTGAAGCTATCGGACAGCTCTTCAGGGAATCCATAATCTGCTGTGCTGTCACAAGAAATTATTCTATTTCTTTTAATCAATGTAATACTTTCCTATTTTTGAAAGCTTGCTTTACTTTGGAATCTGGAGCCCCTATTCAGTGCAGTATTTCCTGTAATATTCACCATACAACAGAAGCTTGAGGATGTTACACACTAGATTTAAAGTATTTGCTCACCGACATCAGGAACAATAAAGAGGGCTGTGTACAATATTACTTGAGAAATAAAAATGTGATAAATTGCTGTCATAATTGATCATCTCTTGCTCAGAGATGCTTGGCATGCAGGTTTCATGTTTGACCCTGGATTTTCTTTCATACAGCAACTTTCAGCTCAATAGTTGTTTTGCCCCTTTCCATTAAATTACTGATATGATATTCTGTGTACTTCAGTACTGGGGTTTAAAAGGTCTTTGATTCAGCTGTAGAGGCAGCTAGCTAATTTTAGACTCCAGACTCAATCGTCTTTGCATCTTCCAAGAGAGGTTAAAGGGAGGATCAGATAGCCCATTTGACTTACATCAGTAGTGAAGTTGATAACATTTCTGTGCTGTCCTCCATTGCTATTTTATTATCAGCATCCCTGACTTATTACAGCAAGCCTTGCCCTATAGACCCCCAAAAGCTGTATTCTAAACCTCATTAAAAAAAAAAAAAAAACCTATAGGAGAAATTTCTCCTGAGAATTATTTAGTAACGGGGATCACACTCTTCTGTGGAAGGAAAATTATTTCATATGGTACCAGAGGCAGCAGAGACTAACCTAAAGAGAACAATCCCATTATATAGACTTGTGAGAGCTGTTGTTGTTGTTGTTGTTAATCTAATTTAGCTTTTAAGTCAGTCTTGACTCCTGGTGACTACATGGACAAGCCCATTTGTTTTCTTGGCAGTATTTTCCGAAGTGGTTTGCCGCTGCTGCCTCCTTCCTAAGGCTGAGAGAGTGGGGCTGGCCCAAAGTCATCAAGTTGGCTTTGTGCCTAAGGTAGGACCAGAACTCATGGCCTTCTGGTTCCTATCTCAGTATACTAAACTAGCTCTCCTATAGCCAGGTGCTAATTAAAATATATATGCATGTCATTCATGCAGCAGAATAATTGATTCAATATAGCAACATATTTCGATTCGATATGCCTGTTGATACGGTCAGGATAATGAAGTAATGAAGGTGGAGCTACAAAGAGAATAGCTTGTTGAGTTAGAAAGGCTGTGTTCTTTGAATAAGAGTTACTACTGATATTGAAAAGAGTTACTACTTTTCTAGGTGTCATCTCCCAGTGTCCTTGTTTCCCAGTGCTGTTCCTGTCTCCTAGTGCTCTAATCAACCTTCTTAATGTCTACCTGTTTATAGCTGAGCTGACATTTTATTTTCCCTTTGGAAAATAAATTTGGAGAGGAGGTAATTTACTCTCCTTACCTAACACCATTTTCTTTCTGCTACTATACTTTCAGCATGTACACTTTTTCAGTCCTAGATGCGTAACATTCAGAAATAAGATACAGCTATATACCAAAGGAAGTTACTGTTCAGAATTAGAAATGAGACAGAAAAGAATATTGGCTTAGAGGCCAATATAGAAAAGTATGCTCTTTTCTCTTCTTTTCTCTTCTTTTCTTCTTCTTTGTGTAATATATCATATCCCCACGAGGGATATGATATATTACACAAAGATGAAACTCCCATCCACAATTATATACAGTATGAACATTACATACACTGGAAGGCAAAATCACAACATTCCGCCTTACTTATTTGGCGATGTCATGCAATCAAACTCACTGGAAAAGGCAGTTATGCTCAGAATGGTCAGCAGTAAAAGGAAATGAGGCTGCCAAAAAACACAGTGGCTAGACGCTATCAAAGCTGACACCAACCAGAGCATAAAACCACTGAAAGAAGCCACACAAGATCGGAAAATGTGGAGAGAACTGGTCCATAGAATTGCCGAGAATTGGACATGATTGAACAAATAGTATCATCATTGTCGTCATCGTCATCAACAGTATCTTCCGTTCCTTTTAAGAAGAACAGCACTGAAACCATTTTATTGTAAGCTTGAGGATTTGGTGGTCTGGATACTCTTCCAGAAGTCTTCTAACTCTGTTAGGACTACAGTAACAAGTTAGTCATAGGTATCTCTTTGCTGCCATCAAGTGGTCATTTAGATATTTGCAGACCAGATCTGGTAGCCCTAAACACTGCAATTCTTAACTCCAACCATAGAAACTTTAAATTATCAGGCAATGCCTCAAGACTTTGAAAACGTTTGATGATAACCTATAATATTCAGGTGAGAGATCTAAGTTGACCCACAGAGGCATAGGATAATGGGTCGTGATTATTAATCATTCACCCTTCATGCAATCCTGTGAATCAGGAGGCATGCAAATCATTGTAATCAACAGTAAATAGATAAGTGATAAATAAACAAATGAATAGGAAGAACCAGGTCTGCATGTAAGCAGGATTCAAAGGGCAAACTTGGAGACAGTTAGAAATGGAAAGAAGACTAGAGTTTCCTCTCCAGGAGTCCTGGTCTTTGAAATAAAATGTGTTTTACTGTTGTGTAGACTATTAGCTCCACTTGTACTTACCCATATATACTAGGACCGCTGTGTGAACCAGGTGTTTGTGTGTGTCCATGTGTGTATAGCTGTGCTGTGTAACATAATGACAGATATTCTATTTCATTACATTAGTTGTTTATTTTTGCTATTCCGACTGAGCATACATAGTCAGTATCTTTGCATTCTTGGGTGGGGAAGGGGTTATTGGGAGAAACAGTGCCTACCTCTTTTTTGGAACTGATCATCTTCAAATATATGTATATATTTCCCCCAAGATGGATTTCATGGTAAACATACTATAACTATTCAGGTGTGACAGGTCCTTAATTTTTTGCATGAGGTGGTCCCTACTACAGAGTCAGTGTTGTGTAGTGCTACATTAGCGCATGAGAAATCTCACACAGTGGCTGAGCAAATGAGTTGTTACTCTTTGTTTAGTCTAATCAATTTGACAGGTTTTGTGTGAGCATAAAAATCAGACATATATCCTTCTATGCATTCTGGATTTGACAAGGCAAATGAAAATATTCAATAACTTTAAATGTTATGTTTTGTTGAATATTGTGAACTTCCCAAAAACAAGATGATAGGGTGTAAAGCAAATAAAAAAGATTGGCTTTGCTATATATCATACAAGGAAAAAATATAGCATTGCTAAAAAGAAAGCAGACAAGTGCAGGGGAGGGCCTAAACAGGGAAGCTATATGGAACAAGCATTTTACAACAAACAAGATTTATGGTGCAGTCCTATGCAGATTTATTCCTAGTAAATTCAGTAGGGTTTATGCCCTGCTAAGTAATCAATTAAGCATATTTTGTTGGGTAAAGAGTTCCATAGTTAAGAGGGAGGAAGGTAGGCAGGCAGGCAGGCAGGCAGGCATTTAGCACATAACCAAAGAACTAGAAAAATGCAAAGACATTGGAAAACTATATGGAAAAATTAGAGATGACAGACAAGCAAGCACTGGAGAGTGAAGGTCAGAAGCACAATCATAAATGGAATATGAACAGAAAACTGTAAGCAGTGGGGGGAGATAAAAGACAGAGAAACAAGATCATACCCAGTGAGAAGCAATAAGGCAAGCGGCAGACGTGAAACAGAAACAAAAGGGGTTGTGGCAGGAATGGGAAAGAGTATTGCAATATTCCAGCTATGATAAAAATGAGTGAATGAATTTGAAGAATAGGCTGTCTTTAGATAAAAACTGAATAACTTTTAGCAATCTTTGAAAACTGAAAATAGTAGAGTTTAACTGATACTAAAGTATGTGAAGAATATGTGAAGAAACAAATAACACAGTGCTTCAAGCATAAAGAGAAAGAAAAGAAAAAGGAAGGAAGGAAGGAAGGAAGGAAGGAAGGAAGGAAGGAAGGAAGGAAGGAAGGAAGGAAGGAAGGAAGGCAGGCAGGCAGGCAGGCAGGCAGGCAGGCAGGCTGTGGTAAAAATATGCTGGTTTTTATCTTTACCGTTATCTGTATCCGAAGAGGTGCATGAGAAAGTAGAAACAAGACAAAAGGAAAGTTCAATGAAAGAAAAAAATATATTGGAAAAAAGAAAATAATAATTAAATATCCTTAGCAACGAGACAACCCAAGTACAGTGGTACCTCTAGTTACGAACTTAATCCGTTCCGTGACTCTGGTCGCAACTCGAGTTGGTCGCAACTCGAGGTAAATTTTCCCATAAGGTTCAATGTAAATACGGTTAATCCGTTCCGCCTTCCGAATTTGGTCGCACCATGAGGCAAATTTCCCCATAAGGTTCAATGTAGATACATACGGTTAATCCGTTCTGAAACATATGCATTTTATTTTTAAACCACAAAAACATGAAAAAAAGTACAGTACAGCACAGTATGAAGAGGGAGAATGGGGTGGGGAGGCAGTTATTGTTTGGAGGGAGAGTCCCCCTCCAAAGGGACATCGGGGAGATCTCCTTCAGGGGTTTCCTCTCTTCTTTGCCTCTTAGCTGTACGCTCAGTTCTGGGGAAAAACCTGTCTAAAGTCAGTTGTTTTTTCCTGCACTGCATAACCCTCCGGAAATGAGAGAACACGTTGTCGTTCATCATGTTCAACGCTCTGGTTGTCACAGTTCTGTTAGGGTGGTGCTTCTCAAGGAAATCCTGGCACTCATTCCATTTCGCCATGATGGATTGTATCACTTCACTGCTCACCTCCTCCCCGTCCTCTTCCTCAGCGGAATGCTCCTCGCCAAGCACTTTCTATTGCTCACTCTGGAGCTCAGCAAGTTCTTCCATGGTCAGCTCCTCCTTATGGTCCTCAACAAGCTCCTCTATGTCTGCATCATCGACAACCAGACCCATCCTCTTGCCCATGGACACAATCTCCTCCACTACCTCTGCATCAGACCCTTCAAAGTCACGTTCAGCGACACATTCTGGCCACAGTTTCCTCCAGGCTGAGTTTAAGGTCCGGCAGATGACATCTTGCCAGGCTTTGTCAATGAGGCTGATGCAGTGGAGGACATTGAAATGTTTCTTCCAAAACTCTTTCAGAGTCAAAGATGTTTCCTCAGTGACATTGAAACACCTGGTGAAGAGCGCCTTTGTGTAGAGCTTCTTAAAGTTGCAGATCACTTGCTGGTCCATGGGCTGCAGAAGAGGTGTCGTGTTGGGGGGGAGGAACTTGACCTTTATGAAATCGTACTCGGCGTCCATATTATCCACCAAGGCTGGAGGGTGTGCCGGGGCATTGTCCATCAGAAGAAGGCACCTTTCAGGCAGCTGGTTGTCAGAAAGATATTTTTTAACGCTGGGTGTGAACACCTCGTGCAGCCATTCCATGAAGAACTGCCTTGTGACCCACGCTCTCGCATTGGCCCTCCACATGACAGGCAGTCTGGCCTTGTTCACATTGTGTTCCCTGAATGCACGAGGGGTCTGGGAATGGTACACCAGTAGCGGCTTAATCTTCAGGTCGCCGCTTGCGTTTGCACACAGCAAAAGGGTCAATCTTTCCTTCATGGGCTTGTGCCCTGGCAGTGCCTTTTCCTCCTACGTGATGTAGGTTCTGTTTGGCATCTTCTTCCAGAAGAGCCCTGTCTCGTCGCAGTTGAACACTTGCTGAGCGACGTATCGTTCCGTCTTCATGTAGTCCTCAAATTCTTTCTTGTAGGCTTCTGCAGCAGCCTTGTCAGAACTGGAAGCCTCATCATGTCTTGCCACACTGTGGATGCCACTTCTCTTGTGGAATTTCTCAAACCAGCCTCTGCTGGCTTTAAATTCCTCACTTGCTGCGCTGGTAGAGGGGTTTGTCCGCAGTAAATCACTGTGCAGTTTCCTGGCTTTTTCACAGATGATAGCTTCACTCACCCTATCACCTGCCAGCTGTTTCTCATTCAGCCACACTAACAACAGCTTTTCCACCTCTTCCAGCACTTGTGTCCTCTTCCTCGTTAAGATCGTTACTCCTTTTGCCAGATCAGCTCTTCTGATGGCATCTTTATTCTTCAAAATAGTCAAGATGGTCAACTTCGCCATCTTGTACTCGGAGGCCAGATCAGTCACACGAATACCACGATCGTGCTTTTCTATAATGTCCTTCTTCAGTTCGATTGTCACTTTTTTCTTCAAAGCTTTATTCTTGCCAAGCCTGCTCTGCATTTTCTTTGGAGCCATGCTGACAAGCACACCAAAAACCTTCCAAACGCCACAAAACACACCACAAGCCTCACCGAATGTCTCCTTGCTACCGCGATCTCGCCCACAGGAAGCTGCGACCGCGTGGCAGCAGGGAAAATGGCTGTGGATCCGGTTCATAGCTCGAGGTGGAGTTCGCATGTCAAGGTAAATTTTTGGGGCCGTAGCTGGTTGTATCTTGAAAAATTCGTAAGGAGGGGCGTTCGTAACTCGAGGTACCACTGTACTGAGAAAAGAATAATAAACAAAAGATCTAAGTTGGAATTTGTAGGAACATCATCATTACAGAAACTATGAAGAAAACAAAAAGGAAGCAGAAGCACAAAAAATGGAATCATGCAAAGAAGGAAGGGGAGAATGTTAACCATATTGAAAGGAGAGGATTAAATCAAAAAGAGATTAACAGAGTTCTAATGCTCAAATGAATTATATACTGTAAAGAAAATAATTTGTCTTCAGTAGTTAAGCATGGAAACCAGATTTCTAAGGGTCAAAATGACTATTAGATCAAGAAAAATCAAAATGTTTCAAGAAAACAAATTATTCTAGTAACTAAGAAATTAAAGGAGCAAATCAATACACTGGCTGACATTAACAAAAAGAAATTAAGTGTCATTGCACTGTTTAGTTTTAAAAATATGGTATTAAATTAAAACTTTCATTAAATGAAAGCTAATCGAAAGCAAACAAGAAATTAAAAATATAAAGAAGCAAAAATAAATATATTAAAATAATGTATTGTCGAAGGCTTTCACGGCCGGCATACGATGGCTGGTGTGGGTCTTCCGGGCTGTGTGGCCGTGGTCTTGAAGTTTTGCTTCCTAACGTTTCGCCAGTACCTGTGACCGGCATCTTCAGAGTGCAGGAGCACAGACAGGAGCAGTTCTCTCTGTGCCCAGGGTGATGTGACCCTTTTTGTGGGTATTTATAGAAATCTGGGGGGGGGAGGGAGGGGGGGAGATTGGGGGTGTGTGGGTGGGGTTGGGTTACTGAGTGGCTGCTTGCTTTGGTGTCAGAATCTGTGTGTATCTTCCTGGGGATTAGGCAGGGTTTTTTCTTCTATTGAATTGTTAACGAGGGGCTGCTGGGGGTGATTAGCAAGTTCATTGTGTGAACTGTTCACATGTCCTGGTGGTTGAGCTGAGTTCGTTGACCTTTTGCAGGCTGTATTTTTCAGGATTGGTAGCCAGGTTTTGTTGATTTTTAGACTCTCCTCTTTTTTATTGAAGCTATGCTGGTGTTTGTGAATCTCAATGGCTTCCCGGTATAGCCTGGTATAGTGGCTGTTGGTGTTGTCCAGTATCTCTGTGTTTTCAAATAGGATTTTGTGTCCACTGTGCTTGAGACCATGTTCAGCTACTGCAGATTTTTCTGGTTGCTGTAGTCTGCAGTGTCTTTCATGTTCTTTTGTCCTGGTATGGATGCTGCGTTTTGTGGTCCCGATGTATACTTGCCCGCAACTGCATGGTATGTGGTATACTCCTGCGGCGGTGAGGGGATCCCTTTTGTCTTTTGCTGATTTTAGCACTTCTTGTACTTTTCTGGTGGGTCTGAAGATTGTTTGGAAATTGTGCTTTTCCATGAGTTTTCCCATTAAAATAATCTCTTTAGGAAAGATATGGGGAAAAAACAAAAAAATAAATAAATAGATATAATTGTACATGCATTGTGGCTAAAAGCCAGCTCAAATAAAAGTATGGGAATCTGAAAAACAGGCAGGAAAAAACACACCTGCTGGTTAATATAAGCCTCCTCCTCCTCCTGCTCTTGCTCCTGCTCCTGCTCCTCTTCCTCCTTTTTCTTTGGATAACCATTGCTCCATCTTACTCAGCATTATCTACATTAGTATTTTTGTACTGCTCCATAAGGAGCTTGAAGGATTTCTGTGAGCTATTCCCAAGAACCAAAATAAGGTTTCTTGTGAGTTTTGGGCCCACTTAATCCAAACAGCCCAATAAGAGTTCCATCACTGAATGAAGAAAAGGGGTGACACACCTCTCTACGGATGTTCCATTGAAACAACAGGGGGGAAACTTCTCAGTCCAAGAAGTTTGAATGAAAGTTTGCAAAGAATATGAGCTTTTAATTGAGGAGGCACTGAAGCTGTTGGAGGTATGAATTCAGCAGGAACCCTTGTTAGCGGATGTGCTCCTGAAGCAGGGTGCTGAAAGAATGCTGAGTAATTAAATGGCAAACTTCCCATTAAAAAGAATAAAATGCTCATAATAAAGTTCCCTTGGATGCAAAGTATGGGCTTAGCTCCCAATGAATATTAACAGACATTTTTTATATTTGAAGAGATGGGTTTATTAAGAAATATGTGAAGATAGAAAAGCCTAATTTTTACCTAAGCTACAGTATATCTTGAAGAGAGGGAGATATGAGAGAGAGAATGAGAGAAAGAGAGAGAAAGTTCACCTTTGTCTCTCAAACACAGAGACTCATTTAATGAACAATAGGCCAGGTGAGAAACTGACACGGGAAGTGTTTGAAGAGCCTTTCTCTTATCTATTTCTTGCCATTTGCCCTAGGAGTCACAATGTCTTATTAATGCTAAGAGACGATGCAATCGTTTTCCTTCAAACTCTCTTTGGGAAGGTAGATCTTCAGTGCCCACTGTGACCAAGAACAAATATCAAAATAGGGTGAATGTCATACCAGTTCTTTCTTTAACAAATCTCACTACAGATATTTATGAAGTATACTCTCATATGCAAGCTAATACTTCCCATTAAGATACATATTTGATATTCTAAATGTAAGGATTTTTTTAAAAGTATGATTAGTGCATGCTTTACTCCGTATTTATTTTATTTACTCCCTTCTAAAAAAAGAAGCAGTCATTTATACTTACACATACACGTGTACATGCACATATAACACCATATACATCAATTGGCACTCCATGGTCTTGAAAGGTTTGAGATACGCTGGTCTATACTGACTAAAAGGAAGGGAGGCATTTCGGAATGGTGGCATATCAATTTGTAAAACAAAACTGAACAAAAAGTGCTCTCAAGTTTCAGGCCAGAATTGTTTGCAAAGGTGTCAGGGATTAACTACATGCAAACAGATGCTTTTTACTGAATGACACCCTTCCCAAGGTCGAGAACATGCAAAGACAAGATTTAGAAAAAGATGGAGTAACTGACATAGCAACCAGGAGCAGCATGAACAGTTGATATAGCAGGAAAAGAGCAAACATTTTATCAAGAAAGAGCTCACAATTAGTAACTAGGAAGAAGTGAAAAGGAATGACTTTTGAAAAATGAATAGCATTTTGAAAAGTAAGGAGGTTGGGCAAAAAAGAGTTTAGAAGAAAATGATGATGATTGTTAAAAAATGTATATGCACTTCAGACTTGTCCCATAAATTAAAATGTTATCCAAGTGTGTGGCTAGAGTTACAGGTCAGAACAGCCAGTGAGAACGACGATGACAATAAATGGAAGAACTCTCTTAGAAGTGCTGCATTGGAGAATGAAACTAGCAGCATGGAGAACTATAGTGAAAGCAAAAATGGGAGAAAATTAAGATCCTCACTTGGGAATTATCTGAATATTGCAGTGGAGGATATGATGACCTGCTTTCTCTGAAAGATAACGACACAGCTCTGAAATAAGAACAAAGAAAAATAGCAAGCAAGCAAGAAAAAAATATAGAAATCAGCCAGGCAGAATTACAGAATGCCATGCTTAATAAAATAGTCAGGAACCAAATAGATGGAATTCTTTGATATTTATACTAATATTAAGACCAAGGTAACAGTAGAAAAGTGGACACTTTCAAGCTCTGATTCAAAATACTTTTACTGGAATCAATCTTCTCTACACTCATGCAGTGTTTCTGAACACAGTAGAATGCTTTTGAATGATGTCTAGATATTAATATGACCAGCCAGCATTGTGAAAGCGAACCAGTTTTCAAGATCTGATAAGTCCATTTCCTTGCTCCATGGAAACAAATATAATTTATCATTCTGATATATGTGCAACTTATATCAAAAGATAAATAGAAATCTAATAAATGAAAAACAAAGCACCAAAGTGTTTCCCACAAAAGGCCACTATCCAATCAATTACATTCAGAACCTGTGTGTCCTGATTCGTACTCATATATTTTTAATTAATTAATTAATTAATTAATTAAAATCTATTTATATGGCCACCCATCTCACAAATGCAACTCTGGGTGGCTATCAACACATTAAAACAATAAAAAACCAACAATGGTCACTGAGAATAAGCCCAAAAAACAATAGACAGAAACCTGTCAATGGGCTATCTAACCTCCTGGCCCCCAAACCCTGGAGCACATCCAGGTCTTCAGTGCTTTATGAAAGGCCAGCGGGGTCAGAGCCAATCTGATATCGGGGGGTTTGGTGTCCCAGAGGGCAGTTGCTACAACAGAAAAGGTACACTTCTGAGGTCCCATAAGATGAGATTCTTTAACTGAAAGGACCTGGAGTGTGGCCCTCCTGCCAGACCTAGTGGGACAGGTAGAAACAACCAGGGAGAGGTGGTCCCACAAATAACCCAGTCCCATGCCATGGAGAGCTTTACTGTATAGGTGGCAGCCAGCCCCCTGGATTCCACCCAGAACCATATCAGTTGCAGTTCACAGAGCCAGCTGCAGTTCACAGAGCAGAGGTGAAACATGGGCGTACTGAGGTGTGCCCATACTTGCTTGCACCTCTGTATTCTGGATCAGCTGCAGCTTCCAGATGGTCTTCAAGGGCAGCCCCACATAGAGCGCATTGCAGAATAAAGCTGAGGGGGACATACTCTTTAAATCAGTGGAATGGCATAGAAATCCTAATGAATGGTGGTTCCAGGCATGTATGGACGCTGCATGTGCAGATCCAGTTGCTGAATCTCACCTGCAGTGCTGAGAGTTGATACAGAATTCCTATGATTGGACTAAAATCATGCTTACAATATAAAATGCAGATTTGTGCTTCTATGTTTGGCAATAATGTTTATCTCTTGGAAGAAGGTCAGGGACCAAATCTAAGACATCAGCTCTAATCTTTACCTCTCAGCACTTTTATACAGCTACGACAAAATGTGTTGTTCTTTGAATCTGAGACCAGCATCATCTCTAAACATGCAAGATTGTTACTATTGCACTGTTTGAATTTGGAAAGATGTTCTTGAGAGAGAAAGAGAAAAAAAATATTTTGGAGAGAAGTGCAATATTAATTCTGAAGAGCGAGAAGGCCAATTTGTCAATATTGCATAAACCTAGCTGAGAGATACAAACTCTTTTGGACAAGAGTATCTTGTTTCTGCACAGAGAGTGACAAAGCAGAATTCTTATAGACTAGAAAACAACATCAACTGATATGAAGTTTGCCTCATCATAAAAAGCGCAAGAGAGCCCAGGAAAATGGATTACTGCTAGTAAAACCAGGGAAATGCACCTGGGTCACCACTGAAGAACATGATCAACGTTCTCTTCAGGGACCTCTGGCTGCACAGCTTTTGGAAAGATGTGATTACAAATATTGGCCCACTGGCATGTAGTGCTCATCCATTATATTTAGTGGTTTGCTGAAAGGGGTTGTCAGCTTGTTTGCAGTGCCATATAACAACAAACTAAGATGGACAGGTGGCTGGTCAGACACTGTGACTGATTCAGAGATACAGCCTGCAGATTAAGCAATCTTGTGACTAATATCTTTCATAAATGAGCAGCTAGAGAAAGCTATTATGTAGTCCAATATTTTTTGGTGGTTGGGTTTGTTCACACAAAATTAGCATCTTTGTAGTGCAAAACTCTACATACAAATTTACATGCAAGCTTTATTTAAAAAATAAGCACTATTGGGTTAATCTGCATCTGAGTCCCGCACTTATATAGTAATTTTCTATTTGTTGCAATCATAGACCCATATAGGAAGTCATAGGATTGTGTCAAAGAAGGATTGTAATCTTGCAGTAATACCTGCATATCTGCTGCTTTATCCTTTAAAGAAGGGAGCCCCCCCCCTTTTTTTTTTTATCATCCTGTTGCCATCAGGTATATTGTACTACAGTTCTTATCATCCCTGGTGGCCAATGACTGGATTATCATCAGCTAAAGTCAAACATCCCTGGAAAGCAACAGGATTGGGAAAGTTATTCAATATACAGTGAAAAGAAATGGCCAGATTAAGTCTGAAATCTGAGAGTCTCATGCTGTTTAGTCACTGATGTAATTAGGATCCAATGCATCCTTACTTGGGAGTGAGCCCTGTGAGATGAATTTCTGAGTAAACATGCATAACGCTGGGTTATGCATTTTGAAAACTCTTTTTCCTCGCTAGTTTTAAGGAAGATAGCACAGATGCACCATAGATTCACCATACTCAATCCAAGATAATGGGTTATGTTTAAATGCTGGCCAAAGACATAAAAATGGATGGATTAGCTAAGAACACATCAAATGTATGTGTCCAGTAGTATTTTTCTCCCAGGTTATTAATATGCACCTTTATATCTAGAATATTGTCTGCTATCAATGGATTATCTGCTTTACCTCATGATGTTATTTGTAGTTATAATGTAACAATGGAGACCATTTTGCCCACATTAAAATAAAAGTATGCATAAAATTATGGCAGTTCTGCAAAACATACAGCCTATGATAGCAGCTACAGCTAAAACACACAGAAGTAGAAGCAGCTGTAGCTCACACAGTTTATATACTGTGCCATCATTTTTGTTCTCGTTCACATGTTGCGGTAAGCTACAGTGTGGTTTGTTTCTTTTGGCTTGCACTCTGTGCAAAGAAAAGAAAATTATGAACCAAATGCACCTGTTTAAAGCATAAAAACAATTGTTAGCTGCCATTCTATAGCAAACTGTATACTTACTGAAACTATAATTAGGAAAAGACCTAATTTGATACAGTTTATAATTATCTCATAGCAAATGAGAGACAGCAATTCATGACACTATTTCTGACTTCCTAATTTCTACTCCTTTTCAGCTATGATCTGCATCAGAGAATTCTAAATATAAAGGACTAATCTTGAACAGTTCTTAATGTCTATTCTTACCTATGGGACATGCTTAGATTTTCTGTATTTGCTTTCTACTGTTTGCTGTTTTTGTGTGAAAATCCCTTTACAATAGCAGTTCCACAATTACATTTATGAAAAAAGGGCTGTCTAAATAATTTCACTCACTCTTGCTTCTGCTGCTACCCATTTTGTTTGAATTTGATGGATTTTGTTTGTAGCCAATCTGATTGCTTTCTCAATATACATTATTGCCATAATGCTAGGATTATCATATGTGAAGTTTTAAAAAAATATGGACACGCTGAAAGGAATTATTATATCCAACGCATGTGTGTGTGGATGTCTGTGTTTATACATAAATAAAAATTCCCTCACCCCTATGAGTGGTGTGTGTCTTCCTCAATCTCGGGTCCTCTACCAGAGCCCTCGGAGTTTGAGGATTCTGTGCAGTATCTTAGCTGTTCCTAGCACTGCACTCTTTTGGACAGAGAGCTCTGATGTTGTTCCTGGGATCTGTTGGAGCCACTCTCCCAGCTTAGGAGTCACAGCCCCGAGTGCTCCTACCACCACTGGGACCACTTTGGCCTTTGCTTTCCACATCCTCTCTAGTTCCTCCTTCAGGCCCTGGTACTTCTCCAGCTTCTCATGCTCCTTCTCCCTGATGTTGCTGTCACTTGGCACTGCTACATTTATCACCACTGCTGTTTTCTGGTCCTTGTCTAGTACCACGATGTCTGGTTGATTGGACATCAGCTGCTTGTCCCTCTGGATCTGGAAATCCCTCAGGATATTAGCCCTGTTATTCTCCACAACCTTCTGTGGAATCTCCCATCTGGATTTAGGAGGGTCTAGCTCCTATACACGATGCCAGCTACTTGGTTGTGCCATTCAGTGTATGCTGTTCCTGCCTGCATCTTACACCCTGCCACTATGTGTTGGACTATCTCTGAGGCCTCTCTGCACAGTCTGCACCTTGGGTCCTGTCTAGTGTGGTAGACCCTGCTTCTATGGATCTGGTGCTTAGTGCCTGTCCTTGTGCTGCTATGATCAGTGCTGTCTTTTAGTCCAGCCCTTTTCAGCCACTGATAGGATTTCCCAATGTCAGCCACCTCAGCTATCTGTCGATAGTACATCCCATGCAGGGGCTTGTCTTGCCATGGCACTTCCTCTGCTTGAACCTCCTGCCATGCCTGCTGCTGCCTCAGGCATTCTCTTAGCAGCTCATCTTTGGGTGCCACCTTACTGATGTACTCCTGGATGCCCCCAATGCCCTTCTGAGCTGTGCTCATGTACTGGCCCATGTGGTCCTGTAGCTTGGTGGCTATGATGCCTGATAGGACTTCCATGTTGTGGGGAAGCAGGTTATTGGCTGGTGCTGTTCCCTTGTGGGGGGTCTTTCATGATCAGCACTGTCCTTCCTTGGGTTGGCCAGTCTGGGTGGCAGCCTGCTGCTAGCAGCTGGTTCATCTGTGTTGCTAGGCATTCATGCACTGCTGTTAGTTTCTTTAGCCAGTAGGTGTGTATCATGTCTGGGCTAGGTGCTGTCCAGCTCTTCAGGTTCTTGACCCACTGTTAGATGTCTGCTACTGTTATGGTGACTGGTTCTTTTTCTGGGAGATTGCTGTGGTCTGCTTTCAGGTCCTATAGTCACTTTGCACTGGTGTTATGTGTCTTCTCTTTCTCCTGTATGTTCTTCCAGTACTGTTCAGCTTCTGCTGTTGGTGGCTCTGCTGTTACTCTGTTGTTGCACTGCAGTTGGGAGTATACCTTGGATGGTTCTTTGGAGAACAGGGCATTTATCTTCTTGGCTTCTGCTTCTCTAGTGTATCTCCTTAGCTGGGCAGCCAGTGCTGTGAGCCTTTGTTTAGCAGTCTCTAGGGCTTCAGGTGGAGTCAGGCCCGTGCATTTTTTCAGTAGCTGGGTCTCATCCTTAATCTTCACAGCCTTCTGTAGTTCTACCAGTTGACTAACTTCTCTCTGAGTTACCTTGATCTTAGCCTCCAACCTCATTTTCTGGGTGGGTGGGTATGTACTGCTGTTTTCCTTGATCATGTAGCCAAGCATCTCCAGGATTACAGTGGTTGTAGCATATACCAGTTCATTGGTTTGAGTTATGGTGGTAGCAGGGATTGTCATGAGGGCTCTGTTAGTGATCACATAGATAGATTTTCTCCATGATGATTTGTCCCTAACCTGGCCCATCGCCACTGTTACTGAGGCCACCTTGCTGCTTGTCGTCCTCTTCTTCTCTTTCCTTTCACCCTTCCCAGCATTGGAGCTTTCTCCAGAGAGCAAAGTCTTTGTATAATGTCTCTGAAATATGATAATTTGAGTCTGGTCCAACTTTCGCTTCCATAGAGTTTCACAGAGAATATCATTGCCTGCACTATTCTGATCTTCGTAAGTACAGCATCTGAATATCTTTTCCAAGGCCTTCATGGCTGCTTTGCTAAATGCTGTCTGCTGTGTATTTCTTGACTCCTTGTTCCTTTACTGTTAATGGTTGATCCTAAAAGGCAGAAGCTATTCACAATTTTAATTTCTTCATTGTTAATCCTAAGGCCAGCTGTTGTACCTGTTGTCATTAGTCTGGTCTTCTTAAATTTTAGTTCCATTTTTTTTCACTGCGCTCCTTAACTTTTATTACTAGAGCTTGCAGATCCTTTGCATTTTCCTTTGCATTTTTGGTTATGAGAGTAACCCTAGAAATATGGTTGATCCTAACTCTACTTTTGGTTAGGAAGACCCTGAAAACTACTTTATTTAAACAAGATTGGCCCATAATGAGGTTATGAGCACTTTTTATGTTTTATTAATGGATATTATATTTTTCTTTGGTTTTATATTTTGCTGGGTACCATTCAAAGTCTTATTATTAGGGCAGTATACAAAACATTGTAAAACAAATATTTAAGTTCTCTTCCCCTCCAGTATACATTCTGTCTTTTAAATGCTGAAGGGAAACATCCAACTGACCAAAATGCTAGCAACTAGGCTGAAGCAGCATTTGCCACTGTGGGAGCTGCCTTTTCCTAAGCCAGAATCAAAACATTTGTTCAAATAATGTACGAGAGCTAAACATACACATATTATCTGGAATTCAGACTATTTTTAATAGACTTATGCATCTTTTTCAACCTAATAATATGCAGTAAATAATTTCAAGAAGAAAATTGCAAATGAATTGGCTACTTGGTTGTTGCTTATTGTTATAATATTGGATGGTGACTAGCAAGTGTCCCTCTGCCAATAAAAATCATCCATCTGTGAAGTAGGGAGGAAAGTGATATTTGGTGGTTTCCCCTTTCCATCATAACATCCCCTTCTTAAAATCTGTTCCAAAGAGTGTGCCAAGTTTCTAGAGTAGGTTTGGAGGACTTCACTGGGTCTGCTGTGAAGAGGAGGCATGGCTGAAAAATTAACCCTCTCCTACCATTTTAACAAGGAAAGAAATGTTTTAAGCTTGAATGAGTTTTTACATGCATACTTGTATGAGTTTTTACATAGCATGCACATGTAAATGTGTTTTGTTGTGCCAAACTGCTTTATAGCACTGCAGAATCCTTCTCTTGTACACCACAAGGGAGGCCTATCTAGATACACATGAATCCCACCAGTGCTTGAGAAGGGGAGAAGCTTATTTTATCATTTCATCATCCATGAATTATAGAGCTGGAAAGGACAAGGAGATTATCAAATCCAACATTTTGCTGGATGCAGAAAGGCAAGAATGCCACCCAGTATTACTGACAGGTAGCCATCCAGCTGCCACTAAATTTGTGCCAGTTAAGTGCCACTTTTCCAGATGCATTCTGTCACTCCATATATCTAAGCCATGAATTGGGCAGGCAAGTTTATTTTGACTGTCAGAGGGCAAACAAGGTAAGACACTGAAGATATGCATTCGAAGTATTTGCAGAGTTCTAGCAATAGCTGTTTGCAATTTTGGGGAAATAAAATGGCTTTCTTGCAGAAAAGTCTGGGTTCATCTCTAAATAGGTTCTGATCTAAAATCCATGAAAACCCTTGCTCCAGTTTTAGAAAATGTTGATTTAGAAGGAGTTTCTTGCATTTTATATTGGAGGTTTCCATGGACTATTCTTTCCTGGCCCAACACTCTACAGAATTGGTGGGATGAAAACAAAAAAGGAGAACAACAGCTAGTAGTCTAATGTCCATCTGAGCCTAAGAATAAGGCTCAGCCTACTCTTTTTTCCCAGCCTACTCTTGGAATATTTGCTGGAGAGAAGCTGCAATCACTACAGGGCAACTGCAAAAGAAATGAAGGGGCAGGTGAAACCAAGTGACAGGCAGCTGGGCAGGGCCACTGAATTGGCAGGTACACCAGGGAGCGTGCCCTGCTTTTGATGAGGGAGAAGAGAGCAGTGCTACTTGCTCAGGCCCAGGAAGAAACTGGACTCAGCAGGAATAGGCTAAATTCAGAATGTGGAGCGCCTACAACTTTTCCTACCTTCTTTTCAGACAGCCTTTCTTGCTAACTGCAGTTGCTCTGCTGTCTCTTCTTCCTCCTTGCACATACTGTGTATTCCCCATATCTTGCTTCCAACCAAACTGATGATGCCACCTGCAGTATGGACTGTTCAGGATAGGACTGTACTCTTTTCAGAGGATCAGATTCACAGCTTCAGGGAGCATCTGGAGCCAGGAGTGAAAGGAATTTTTGTTTTAGTCTGAAATGTATTAAAATCCCTGCAGAATTTAGGGAGCCATAATGCTCAATTTGTATTGATGGCAAAACTTCACCTACTGCTGGGGTTCATATAATGAATCAAGCAACTACAACTTGTGTTGCATCACTGGAAATGGGCCTGGCAGTGCCTCTTCTGGCAACACAATGCAAAAGACTTCCAGACTAAAACTGTGCAGATAATCCACACACTTTGTTCATGCATTGGCTGTGTTTTCCGGATACACAAGCTCATAATTAACTTAACCATTGTTTGCTGGTTGTTTTGTTTTGCATGATGTACCAAATCACAAACTTACTCAGTCAGGCACAAATTACTGCTTTATCCTAGTATGTTATGCAAACCTAGTGATTTCACCACTTCATAAGCAACCATTTATGAACCACACAATGGCCTAGAGCAATGTGTAAACCCAGCCACTGCAGATGTAATCAACCTGTGTACAGAACTTTCAATGGATCCTCAACTTTGGAAAGTTTACATTTCCTATGTATTCTGTTCACATCTTGGCCAGGACATAGGAGTCTGGCAATTAAATCAATAAAGCTTGCATTAAAACCCAGGTCACTGTGTGTAATGCCCTTTGGTATATATCACATACTACACTACTAGCAAAAGAAAAATTTCAGGTGGTCTGTAATAATGAAACCACAATCTATATCACCCCCCAACCCTTACCCCCATGTATGACTTATTTTATCCTTTCAATTATATTGTTAATTACAATCTATTAGTGTGTGTGTCTCTTTGTGTGTATGCCCCTAAAGAATCATTTTCAAGAAAAACAAAATAAGATGATTTAGGGTTATTGTTTCTTAAAGTTTACTATCAAATTACAAATGGGAAATTATTTTTATTTGTCTACAGAAGGTGACAAGCCAGAGTCAAGCCACGATGTCAAGAAGTAGTACAGAATCCAAAGTAAATGAAGTTACCTCAAAAGGAATGCAGCTGGAAGCATTTCAATCAGAAAAGGTAACTGTAGCATTTAATAAATGTTATGTCACCTGGCAAAAGCACAATGTAGACTCCATTTTTGCCATGATGTTCTTGCTTGTACTTAGGGCAGCCCTTCTGGCTTGACAGCAAACCATGATAATGCCACTGAAGTAATTGAGGTGTTACATGAAACAGTCATCACTTGACAGGGCTCTGGATTTGGGCTGACCTGGAAACTTGAACTTCCTTGGGCACTGTCTCTTCCTCCTGTAAACAAATGAGTGTTGCGCCAAAACTCCATTCTGCATTTTCTTTTACCACTCTTTTTCTGTTTGATGGAAGATAATTTGTCTTTCATTTTTTTCACCAAAATAAAACATTTGGGTTAAATTGCATGGAGAGGGGAAGGGGTCTTCCACTTCCTTTCAGGAGGAGGAGATGTGAGTGTCCTGCAGTTCACTCTACAATCATCTCTCAAGGAGTTTAACAAAACTGTCCTTACAGTTCCAATAAAACCTATGGAAGATACCAGGACAAAACTCCTCCCATAAGGCCTTTTCAGTCCAGGCAGAGTGGGCAGCCAGGTGGTTCGCAGAAGAACAGGAAGGAAGAAAGGAAGGGAGGAAGGATCATCCTCTGCCACTGCACAACAGCAAAGTTGACTCAAAAACACCATTAAATAAATTTTAATATGCCGTGGCAATATTGTAGAAAAACATAGGCCTTTTTTGCTGGAAAACAGCACTTTTCAGAAATGCAGGATAGATTGCAGAATAATATTCAGTGAAGCTCTTCTTTTTTTCTTCCCCTTTCTAACAACGTTTATTTTTCTTCATCTACCTGTATGTCTTTTTGCTTTGGCCCATCCCCTTTGGCCCTCACCCCTATAAATTGAAGCCAAACTTATACATATAAAATGGCAATCATAGTGATTATCCCCTTATTACAATTGCACTGATTAAAAGAATCACTGGTCCAGACTTTGGACCCAAGTGTAAGTGAAAGTATCCTCTGACTAGAAGGCTGCCATATACAATAAATTAAATTATAGTAGTAATAGCAGCTGCTGCAATATATATTTGCAGCATTGCATTTATGGGGCTGTGCTTTCACAAGCACTCCAAGACAGCTCAATCACTGATCTTGCAATCACAGCCACACTAATTAAGGAGTCACAATTCCATGAGGAGCACCCTGACACTTACTCCAAGGAAACAAGAGCTGTACAGAACCTGTTAGCAATTTCATACTGACCATTCTTCTTCAAGCATTTTTTTTTTTTTAGTTTTCCAAGGACTGATTTGTGCAATTTCCTGCATGGTTTCTATATGCTTTCATAATTATTCAAAAGCTTGGTTCTATTCACAATAGAAAATGTAAGGCCTTTTTTTGTTATACTGTACTGACTTCTCCTAGATGTATTTCACTCCCCCCATTTTGCAGGTTTTTTTCTTTCTTTCTTTCTCATTTCCACCTACTCAGATCCTCCTTCCGATCATTCCCTCATTTTCCATGGAGATATAAAATGATCAAAG
This sequence comes from Python bivittatus, assembly GCF_059951505.1. Taxonomy (NCBI): domain Eukaryota; kingdom Metazoa; phylum Chordata; class Lepidosauria; order Squamata; family Pythonidae; genus Python; species Python bivittatus. Next base: position 105,337,007 of record NW_028277075.1, read on the forward strand.
ACGCAGACACATTCTGAATTTCAGGTTTTAACAAATCTTCTTTTTCTTCCCTAGAGGATAGTGAGTGCTGCTTGTAGAAATCAAGGTAGAAATCAAGGTTTTATTGTATCTGACTAGACCTAGATGTCCACTTAAAAAGCAGTAGATTGCTGGAAAGACAGTAGACTGCTTTTCCCAGTTCAAATGCACATAATTAAATTTGGGGCAGGGGGTGAGCAATTAAAAGTGAAAATTGTTGTAATGCAGATCAAGGGAGCATATATGAGAATCGATGCCTAGCCTGGGAGGCAAGAGTGGAAATCTAAGGATACTGGCTTTTGCTGTAACCTGAGAGGCATTTTATATAGGAATTTTGTAGGTATAATTTTGTTATATTGTTTTAATTCTATTTTTAGGTATTGCTAGCCACCCAGAGTCATGTAATTGAGATAGGTGGCCATATAAATGTAATATATAAATAATATTCCTTTTTTTATTTTTTTGTTTGCTTGCTTTTGTTTGTGGAAACTGAGAGCAATTTTGATCTGTAACATTAACAGTGGGCTACGTCTCGGGGCTGCTGTAGTCTCTCAGCACAGCTCACAAACACCAGTAGGAATATAATATCACTGGGCAACATTTTTTCAATATTGCATAGAGAAAGCGAGTTTGCAGTTTCTCAGCAATTCCAGCCAGACTAATATAGGGCAGATCTAGACTTTATGCTCAGCCCATCGCCAGCACCAGCCATCAAACACCTCCTGAGGACAAGAATGGAATACTGCCTTCCTCCCACACCAAATCCACCTCACACCGAATCCATCTCAAGTTCCCATCCATGTTTTCCAGCTTCAGTTCAAAAGTGCTATTTTCCAACCAGACCCCTTTTAAGCTCTGCAGAACAGATGGTCTCTGGCACTTTTCTCCATTCGAGTTGCAGCCCCAGCTCTGATCGGCTGCAGTCCCCGGCCTGCTGCCGCTTCTCCAGCAGCTAGTCACTGCCCTGTGTAGCCATTTTGTCTTGGGCTGCCAGGCTATTGTTATGTTCTCCATATTTGTTTCATAATCTTGCAATGGGCCCAACAGTGAAGCATCCTCACCCCTAGATGCTCATTTGCCATTCAGCTCCAGGAGGCAGGAGAAGAAATGCTTCACTGGGCCCATCCCTTGAGCATTACTGAGTACATCAGCATCAAGGGGGCTTGAGAGGTGGTTAAAAAAAATCATGGAATGTAATTTTCAAAACAGGTACATGCATTTTAATTGAGAGGACTAGGGGTTTGTGAATTTGTGGCAGAACTGGCATTTGATCTACTGTAGAAAGTTCTTGATGGGATATGAACCTTATTATTCATGTCATAAAGCATGCATTTACTTGCGCCTTCTGAGTCACACAAAATGTAGGAGATAAGGTGTTCATTTTTCTTGACACTGACATTTTTTTGGCACAGGTTTCCCATCAGGAGCAAGCTTCCATGGAGGCCAAGAAAGCTTCTACGATCACTCAAAGTATTGATAGAGCAGGTAAGATAATATAATAGATAAGAACGATATAGTTGAGGACTACAAGAAGCCACAAGTAGTTCACACAGCAAACATTCTATTCACATATGCTAGTTGCAAGGCAAAATGGACCCAAAGTTAAACACTGGAAATTTCATCAAATCCTCTGAAGTCAGGACGGATCATACCATGAAGATTGAATGACATTTATATTTACTTCTGCCCATCCATTAGCCTTGTTCTATTGGACATACAGTATACATATATTTTACTGATATGAAGAGCAATGTGTGTAAAGTTACCAATTATAAGTTAAGTGTGCTATGCATAACTGCTATTCTTAGTTGCAATACAGCAATCTCCATAAGGGATATAGGAAATAAAATGGAGGGAGAAGTAAAATACTAAACAGGGAGTTAAGACACAGTTTGAGATTAAGATGACTGTTAGATGAATAAAGACATCAATATAATTCAGCACCTTGGTCTGAACATACATAACTCTAAGCCAGGATTTTAAAATCATTTTATTGTTTGTTAGACAAGCACTGTGAACCGATTTGCACAGAATGCTAAGCCATAATGGGTCAGTTCACACTTCATTGCTAAGCCCAAAAACAAACAAAGCACATGGCTTAGCATTCTGTGTGAATCAGTTTTAAAGATATTGTTTGCCAGACAATCTTCAAAGGAAACACAATAACTTTCATCAGTTTAAGCAAATCCTTTTTTTTTTTTTCCTTTACTGGAACCATTTTTGAAGCAGATATGTGTACTGAACAACTGAGCAGCATTTAATGATAACAGATACTGTTACTGCAATGTTAAACAGAAATTCTATAATATGCAGGTACTATTGTGTCACTCAGAAATCCCAAATTCCCCTCGCATGGAAGACTCTTCTGTGCTATTGGATTACATTCAAATCCTAAGAGCGACAAGGCTAGACTTAGCCTGAAGGTCTATCAAACCTACCCCACATCCTTATAGGAACACAGTTCATTCAACCATGCTGTTATAGATTAATGTGCATAATTATTATAGCCAGGATTTAAACTTCCTCTGCAGGAAGTTTGGTATTAGAATACGACTTTTAATTTTGTTTTGGTATTGCAATGGATTGAACAAATATATTTCAATCAAAGATGCTGCAGAGTTCTGCACAGTCTTTAAAGCAGCACTTCTCTCTCTCTCTCTCTCTCTCTCTCCCCTGAAGAGAGGAAAGGTGGAGACTTTTGAGTTGTGCTTTTTGACCAGCATCTTTTCCATACAGAATGATAAATTATTTTTCAAACAGCAGAATTTTGATCTATCATGGAACACAAGTAGAGGCCTGAGAACACATGGGGATAGGAAAGAAAGCCTAACTTCAGAAGAACGCAAGTCATCTCCAAGGTGACTAAACCTATTTCATTTGACTATCTTATAACCCTCAGTTTTCTTTTCATGTCATAGGAGTTAATGCATCTATGAATGAGGAGATTCCAAAGATTTCTACACAATCTTTGAAACAGCACTTTGAGAAAACAACCCAAGGAAAGACATTTCATTTTGGCCGAGAGAATGGAACTTCTCCAAAGCAGATCAAGGTCAGAGATGGGGCAAGAGGAATTTAAGAAATACTGGATTGTTACCACTCTGATCATAAAGCAAAACTTTGTTTTTGAGTAGCAATAGCAGTAAATTTAAGATAAACATTTTTGATAAATATATTTATATAATAGTTAGAATGCAGTTGTTGACTGTTCTTGTCTCAGTGCAACATAGTAGTGAGACTTGACTAGACAAGCTTCCTTTTGATTTTGGAGGTTCCAAGAATGCTGGGAGGTTAGACAAACCATGGCAGGGTTTGGACTGTTCCCTGAAATCCTCTGTACCTCCTGTCCACTCTCATATTATGTCATTATGACAGTACTGGGGTCCTTGAGCATGATCTTTGGATCCAATGTGCTAGTACACTCTGTCATAGTCTTAAGCATAGTTTACTTATTCCCATCCATAAGTAGACTATTGCTCTTTAAAGTATTTTTTGTTTTGCTAAAATCTTTTCCCTGCTAGTTTACTTTGCGTTTTGTTACTCTCCAGTTCTTATAAAGAAGTGTAAGCCTATGACTGCTACATTTCTTACTATGAGATAAAAGCAGAGAACAATATTATCTAAGAACTGGTATCTGCATATTGTGGTGTAACTTCTCAAACTGCTCTAGTTTCAGATGAATCAGATCATGTATAGTTCATAGAATATGTTAAATCAAGCTGTTGTACCGTATTGAAGGATGTTTTGAAAAAGCTACCTTTGAACTCTTGTTGCTTAGCTCTTTATAGCATTGGGTCAACTATATAGGAGAAATATAAAAGTATCCTCCTGAAAATAAATTTAAAGGTGTATCATTTTCTCTTCTAAAGATTGAAAATGGGTATCAAGAAATGGTGTGGCCTTCTGCAAATGTTCATTCTTCTGCTGAAGCTACTTCTACAAGTAGAGAACAGGGAATGTATATGGCAAGGAAAACAGAGCGCACATCTGCTGCCTCAACTCCAGCATATAACAAGTATGGGAGTACAGAAGAATTTCCTCCTCCACCATCTCCAGATTTACTACAGGTTCCCTCTGAAATGACGGAGTTTTCCCAGTCCCCTGAACCCTCTCTCTCTCCATCAAAACAAGCTCTTCCCAAAGATTTATATTCCAGGCAAAGAAATCTTTATGAATTGAAACGTTTATACAAACATATTCACCCTGAATTGAGAAAGAATTTAGAAAAAGATTACTTCAAGGATGTTTCTGACATAGTTTCTAGCAGCAACACTGAAATGGATAGCTCAGTAGTAAGAGATGTACTTCAGGCTAGACACGTTTTTGAAAACACAGAAAGCAGCCCTCAAAAGAGCATGAGCCCAGAAAGAGAATATTTAGAATGGGATGAAATCCTAAAGGGAGAGGTCCAGTCTATGAGGTGGATCTTTGAAAATCAGCCCCTGGATTCCATAAAAGATGAGTCTCCTGACCAAAACAATGTTAAAAGCATTGCAGGTCGAGAAATAATTGCTGGGGGAGATGTTAAGTATACTACCTGGATGTTTGAAACACAACCCATAGATGCACTGAGTGCAAATTTTTCAGACAACGCAGGAACTGCAGGCCGAATACCAGACCTGGCCCGAGGAGATGTCCGCACAGCCACGTGGATGTTTGAAACCCAGCCATTGGATTCAATGAATAAAATTCACCATGAGCAGGAAGAAGAGTCAAATGAAAGTTCCGTTAAGGAAATCACTGGGGGAGATGTCAAAACAGTGAAATATATGTTTGAAACACAGCACTTGGACAGTCTTGGGCAGCTTTATTCAGTGGATGAAGCTAAGCTGTTGCAACTTAGATCAGAACTAAAGGAGATTAAAGGTGATGTAAAGAGAAGTATAAGGCATTTTGAAACACTACCAACGTATGTTATTAGAAACAATTTAGGCCAAATGTTAGAAATTAAAACTGTCCATAGAGAAGATCTGGAGAAAGGAGATGTCAAAACAGTCCGTTGGATGTTTGAAACTCAACCTCTAGATATTATCAACAAAGATTCCTTGGAAATCAAAGTTGTCCGTGGAATTTCCATGGAGGAAAATGTCAAAGGTGAAGTGAGCAGAGCAAAGTGGTTATTTGAAACCCAGCCTTTAGATACTATTAAAGAGTCTGAGGAACCTGCTGTAGAAAAAGAAATCATTCTGGGCACTGATGTATGCAGAAAATGTTGGCTGTTTGAGACTCAGCCTCTTGATACCTTAAAAGAAAAAGAAGATACAAATGTTTTGCCTACTATAGAAGTAATCGGAGGGGATGTAAACACTACTAAACACTTATTTGAAACATTGCCAATGGATATGTTAACAGACAGCCCAGATGTTGAAAAGCTTCAAAAAGTGGCTGCAGATGAGGAAGAGAAAGGCGATGTGAGGCATCAGAAATGGATTTTTGAGACTAAACCTCTTGAACAGATTAGAGATGGAAGAAAAGAATTCATAAGAACTGTGAAACTGGAGGAAATTGACAAGGGAGATGTGAGCAGCTGTAAGCGTGCATTTGAAACATGCTGGTTAAGCAAACATAATAATGCAAATAAAATCCATGTTGAAGGTGTAACAAGAGGTGCGGTAAAATTGAATAAAGACATTTTTGAAACTACCCCATTATACGCTATCCAGGATAATCTTGGGAAATATCATAAAGTTAAAACAATTCGTCAAGAAGAGGTGATACAAGGAGATGTCAGACACTGCAGGTGGCTTTTTGAAACAAGGCCTATTGACCAGTTTGATGAGAGTATCGAAAAAATTGAGATTATCAAAGGGATATCTTCCAAAGAAATACAATCAGGTGATGTGGAAACAGCAAAATGGCTGTTTGAAACTCAGCCTCTTGACTCCATTAAATATTTTAGCAATGTGGAAGAGGAAGAAAGCAAACAACAGATGGAGGCAATGGAAGTGATCAAAGGGGATGTAAGAATGTGCAAGTGGTTATTTGAAACTCAGCCAATGGAATCTCTGTATGAGAAAGAGACAACAGTAACAAACACTGAGGATATACAGAGAGGAGATGTGAAAACATGTACCTTGCTATTTGAAACACAATCTCTTGATGCAATCGGGGTAGAATCAGAAACAGCTAAGCTACACACAGTTGAGCAAGAGGACATTCAAGGCAGTGATGTCCGCACAGCATGTTTCCTTTTTGAGACTGAAAAGCTAGAAAACATACAAGGAGAAGAGGACAAAGAACTCAAGCGGATTGTGGAAATTGATATCCAGCCTGGAGATGTCTCTACCATGACATATAAATTTGAGACCCAACCATTAGACGCACTCAGTATCAGCTCAGAAGAGGTTCTGGACAAAATTAAAACCATACAAAGTGAAGATATACAAAAAGGAAATGTTTTGCGTTGCTGTTGGCTTTTTGAAAATCGGTCCCTAGATGAAATTTCAGAGTACAAAGGAGAAAGGACCTCTGTCCAAACTATTGCAGATGTACAAGATGGACATGTCAAAAATGGTTGCTTTATCTTTGAAACATTTTCTCTGGACCAGATTAAAGATGAAACTTCAGTGGATGCAGAGATCAAGAAAACCATAAACAATGAAGAAATAACAAAGGGGGATGTGAAAAGCTACAAAATGCTTTTCGAGACCCAGCCACTTTATGCAATTCAGGACAAAGAAGGATATTATCACGAGGTAACTACAGTTAAGAAGGAAGAAGTGATTCATGGAGATGTACGTGGGACCCGGTGGCTGTTTGAAACTAAGCCTTTAGGATCAATAAACACATCTGATAATGTGTATGTTATAAAATCAGTCACCCAGGAAGATATCCAGAAAGGCAATGTTAGCTCAGTTAGATACCGATTTGAAACACAATCACTGGACACTATTTCAGATGAGGAGAAGTTCATTGTTCCCACAGTTAACATTGTCCAGGGTGGCAACGTGAAAGCCAACAAGAAATTATTTGAATCTGAAGAAACCCATGGAGACAAGTATGTAAGGACGGTGAATGTCAGTGAAATACAACAAGGTGATGTTAAAACATGTACTTGGCTATTTGAAACACACACTATTGATGAAATTAGAGGGGAAGGTTCCGAATATAAAGATATCCGGACAGTAACAAGGGAAGAAGTGCAAGAGGGTGATGTTCAGCATGCAGTATGGCTCTTTGAAAACCAGCCTCTAGATTCTATTAAAGAAAATGATCAGAACGATACAAAAGTAGATAAGGAGGAAATTCCACAGGCTGATGTGAAAACCACAACATGGCTTTTTGAAACAACACCTTTCCATGAATTTAATGAAAGTAAAATTGAAAAGGAAGAAATTATAGGAAAAAGTGTGAAAGAAACTTTAAAGGAACTTTATTCACAGAAAGTTGTAGAATCTCATGGAATTATCTTGGAGGCAGATGAAATCGGAGATGTCCGAATGGCAAAATACAAGTTGATGAATCAGGAAGCTCCTGAAGTACAAAGAGAAGAGATTATTAAAGGAGATCTAGCCAACATCATGATAAACCTGCTGTCCAAACCAAGTACTCTGGAAAGAGAAGCTAAAGTAAATGAAGATGAAAAGGGCAATGTAAATCTGACCAAAAAACAACTGCTGAATAGTTCAACAGCTGTGCATGTTGAAAAAGAAGAGGTTGTGAGAGGTGATATACAGCAAGCCATTAAAAATCTGTTTAATAAGGATGGTTCTGTAAAACATGGGATTTTAATTCAGGAAAGTGAAAGGGGCAATATTAATATGACAATCTATTCTCTCTTCCACAAAAAAGAAAGCAATAAAGTTGAACAAGATGAAGTTATAGGTGGTGATGTGAAGCGTACAATTCACAGTCTTCTCTCTTCTGTAATGAATCATGAAATATCAGAAAGACCTAAAATAGATGATTCAGAAAGAGGCAATGTTCAGTTTTTTACAACTTGCATAGAATCTGGAGCTTTGGACTATTTGAAATCACTCCAGTCAGAGACAAATGAAATATTTGCAAGAAAAAATCAAGATGAGGAAGAGGAAATAATTGGTGGAGATGTTGAAGGTACTAAACTATTACTTAAGAAAAAGAAGTCTCAAATACAGCGGACAGTTAACGAAGTTGACATAATTCCTGGAGATATCTCTAATGCAGTTAAATTCTTTACAACCGAGCCAGAAAATACATCTTGTCATGCATACAAAGAAGAAATTATAAAGGGTGATTTGAAGACAACTTTAAATTCCCTAAGTCAAGCTATAAATCAGACCACAGTTGCAGAGAAGGAAGAAATTACGAAAGCTGACATCCATGCTATTTTGAAGTCTCTTCAAGAATCAGTTTATCAACCAAGAGAAACAGTAAAAGCAGAGGTCATTCCTGGTGATATTAAACAGGCCATTGAATCTCTGGAGAAAGCAATACAAACAAAAAATGAAGTCTTGAGAGAAGAGGTTGTCCAAAATGACCTTGAATCCACACTAAGACCTTTAAAAGCAGTGCAACAATCTTTCAAGGAAACAGACAAAGAAGAAATAGTCAGAAGCAGTACTCAAACTGCTGTAGAGAGCTTGCTGGATGCCTCTGCAGAAACAAAAACAATGCAATACCAAAGATTCACAGAAGCAGAGATGAAACAAAGTAATGAAATGCCGCTGAAGCCATCTCAACAATTAGTCCAGAACAAAGCCAATCCAGCTGAACACTTACAAAACAATATTACATTTCCTCAGAAGGAAATTATGTCCCAAAAGAAGCGTTTTCTCACAGAAGATGCCAAAGCAATGCATCCAGATCAGAGATGGAACACCAAGACTCATGAGATGGATGAGAAAAATAAGAAGGCCTTTTCCAAATCTCAGTACAAAGTCACTGAAAAAGCAGACAGGTCTGTGGATAAAGTCACAGCAAAGAGACATACCGATCAGTATGTGATTGATCAATCTGCTTTTTGTAATAATGTGGAGAAGAATGAAAGAACAGAGGAATCAGAGGCAAGCAGAATATTGAAAAAAGACCATTCAACCAATGTCATACAGACTGCAAAACAAATGACAGGAAAGAAACAAAACATCTTTCATGAATATAAAGATGGAAAATATTTTGACATGAGTAGTCAGAGTGAGATGAAAGCAAAATCAGTCCAGCCAACATGTGATCACCATAGCTCCAATTACAGAGGGACAGAACAACTGATCAACAGGTCAACTGGCATGATTTCCAAAGCAGCTGGTCATTTTGAAACAAAAGAGGTGCAACAAGATAGAAAACAATCTCAGCATTCAAAGGAGGTTTGCAGAAGGAAGAAAAATAATGTTATGGCAAGCCAAGCTGAGGTTTCCATGGCATCAGAGCAGAATGTAAAAAACAGTCAAAAAGTCAGAGTCACACAGGAAATGCACAGGCAATTTAAAGAAGCTGAAAGGAAGCAAAAGTGTAATGAGAAATCCATGTTGAAGTTCACAGGAAAGTCTAAAGTTGAAGGTGCTCGTGAAGATTTTAGGATTCAAGTGAAAAATCCTGTGAATCCATACAAGAATCCTAAAGGCTCAGATAGGTCAGAAATTGATTCTCCACCTCCTCCTCCACCTCCTCCTCCTCCTCCACCTCCACTTCCACTTTCATTTACTTCATCTGAAGCTGACTTTCCTCTGCCACCACCACCCCCTCATTTATTGATGGCTTGTGACAGACAGAGATTTCCTTCACCACCACCACCACCATCACCACCAAATGAAGAAGTTAAAACAGAGTATGAGAATTTTCCTCCTCCGCCACCCTCTGTAGAAGAGAAATATGAAACTGAATTGGCATCTCATCGGCCTCCCCCACCTCTCCCTCAGCCGAAAGAACATTTCTTCAAAAGCCTAGACAAAACACTGAAACAGCCAATTCAATCTCAGAGCAGGATCCCATACAACACAAAACATCTTCAGACAGAACTTATAAAAGAATTAGAAGCAAACCAGTGCAAAACATCTAGAAAAATGCAACCAAGGATCATTCAGATGCACAAAGAGCTTGATAGCACAAATACAGTGGAAGAAAGGGCAGAAAGCTCAATGTTAAGGAACACTGTCAGTCATGAAAGAAAAGAGAAAAAAGTTTGCACAAAAACTGAAGACATTAAAAGGCCTTCATCAGTTATGGAAACAATCAAGCTGGAAGTATCACCAATGAATAAGACATTTCCACTTATCAGGTCTCCTTCTCTTCCACCAGAGGCAACACAAACATCACCTAAACCTTACGTACAGAAATTTAAAACTCCTTTAATGATTGCAGAAGAAAAATACAGACTGCAAAAGGAACAGATGGAACAAAAGCAAGCCAAGGATGTTTGTCAACTACATGTGAGAAGGAACAGTGAAACCTGGGGAAGATTAGCTCAGGCAGAGTCAGAAGACGGCCTGCCGGTGCCAGAGTCATATAAACAGGATCAAACTGCTCTGCAAGGTCCGTCGCTCTCTGCAGCTCCAGCTGTACCTACTGAGCCTGAATGTCAGAGGAAGCCTCAAGTCATCAGTTCAGAAGGTGATGACCTACAGACCTTGCCAAAACAATCCACAGCTGAACAGTCTCAAAATGTTTTAAAGCAGTCAGCAGAAGAACACATCAGGAAAAAGGCAGCCCATGAATCACAATATCTTACAAAACATGGCATATCTTCTCAAAAAATACAGACCCACAAAGAACATGCAATGAGCAAGAAAGAGCAGCATCAAAATGAGGAGCATTTGCATGTGTCAAATAATAAAACTGTATCCCCTTCTTTCAAAGTTAGAACCATCCAGGTTCCTATTTTTGATCATACTTTACATAAAGGCCACAAGGATTCCGTGATTCATCACAAGCAAGAAGGAACAAGTGTCCATGATGTTCTTAAGCAACAAGTTCAAGAAAAACAGAAAGAAAACATAAGCAAGAAAAATGTTGCAGGTAATCGTGTGAAAGTTGATGGAAAAATCCACATGGAAAAAACACATTTTAAGTACGCAGAAGGCAGACAAGAAGTAAGGGACAAAGAATCCAGTGAAGTGAAACAGAGATTAGTTCAAAGAAAGGAAACAGAGAAAGACAAACTGAAACAAGAAAAAAATGCTTTGGCTATGGAAGGAAAGCAAGGCCAGGTAATTGCTTGCCTTAGAGAAGAGAAAGGAATAATTCAAAGAAAAGAACAAGAGGCTAGCAGTAAATCAGAAAAAATGGTTAAGCAAAAAATAATTGATATACACAACAAATTTCAGACTTCTCATTCTGAACCAGAACCAACTTTTGTTTTGGAGACAAACATTCAGAATAAAAACCTGTCTCAGGAAAAAAATAATCTACAAGGACAGGGTGAATATGCCTGGGAAATTACCACAGAACAGAAAAGAAGCCCTCTTAAGACACCAGAGCCAAAAAAAGATCCTGTACAGAAAAAAATGCTACCATCTAGTTCACCAGGAGGATTGCTGCAGAAAAGTGAGAAAAACTCAGTAGACATATTAGAGTTGTTGAGGAAACGGGAGGAGATACAACAGCTGTTGTCCAGAATGAAAGAATTTGAAATGGAGCCAAGTAAAAATGGAATGAAAACATTTCAGATGTTCTTAAATGTTATTCCAGAATGGCTGGTAGCACAAGAAAAGAAGCAAGGCTTAAGTTACATTGCACAGGAAGACAATATTGAAAAGATGAGAGAAGAATTGTTGGTTATTAAAGATCAAGCTGCCAAAATACTTCGCTCATGTGAAGATGCAATCCAAACAGCCATGATTTCAACAAATTCCCTGAAATGTAAAAAAGATGTTCATAGCACTGGAGGATCACCACAGAAAATAGCTAAAGTGACAATTGGCTCCAGCAGAAAAGATTCACAGAAGACTAAAGAAATGTCCAAAGACACCATGGGACACCAAGAAATAAAGCAGCAAGTCAGTGCGCACAGATTTTCAGAAATCAGAACTTCTTCACCATCTCTAAGAATGCGAGCACCCTCACCTACTTACATTACAATTGAATCTAGACGTACTGAATCCCCTCTTAGGGATTTCTTGTCTCCAGTCCAAAGAGAAAGCACTCCAGTTCCACCATCACCTCCACCAAGATCTACTACACCAACTTCTAAGATGCAACAGTCATCTGCCCGTTCTGAGCAACTTGCAAAACTTAAAGACACTACAGTAAAACTATCTCAAGGGGTAACCCCCAATAGATCAGTAACTCCAATTCCTATTGTGGAGAAAAGGTCAGAGATTGTTAAATCTCCTGCAACCCTCCGTCGACAAATCAAGATTGAAACACGTCAACCTGATTTTTGCAAAGCACCATTTACAAATGACACACAGGTAACTGCAGAGGCAGTGACAAAAGTCAAAGAAACTCATGAAGAATCCCAAATAAATCAAATGTACCTATCTCAAAAGGGTGGGAATGTTTCAGAAGAAGAGTCCCATGGACAAAATGTAGGCTCTATTTCCATTACACAATGCTTTGATGTTCCTAAGGCTGGTCCTAAAGGGCTTGGGCATAGGTATGAAGCATCTGACCAGGTGATTCACATAAGAAAGGAGCCAGCCATACCTGAAAAATTGGGCACTGACTATGGGGATAAAACAAATACAATGTTACAAACTTTCAACGATCAGGCATTAAGTGAGGGGAAATCCAAGAACAAGTATGTTGAAAATGGTATAATTAGTGACAAATCAAAGGAAGTAAGACGTAGGTCGAGAAAGGACAGACTTAGCCAAACTTCCCAAGAGCAAGAAAGCAGAAAAGATCATTTCCAAAAATCTCCAGGAAAGCATCAAAGAGAACCGAAGGAAACTAAATCGAACAAGCAAAAGCAATGTGTCGTTAAAGAGCACTCCTGTGAACCCAGGGTGTGCTTTGATGCAAAGTCCCCCGTGGAATGCTCATATGGCATTGATTCTTTTGAGGACATGGTCATTGAATCTAGAACGACGACCTCCACTGCACAGAGCGCAGATGGAACGCAGTCAGGATTTGGCTTCAAACGGGCCCCTCCAACATATGAAGATGTAATCTCAGGGCACATCTTAGATATTTCTGCTCCCGATTCACCAGAAGACCTTTTAAGGAATTTTCAGAAGACGTGGCAGGAAAGTGAGAGAGTGTTTAAAAGCCTTGGCTACACCATGTCAGAAGCTACTGAAGCAGAAGTGAGAAGTAGTTTCCGTGAGGAAGCAGAGTTTATCAGTGGTAAATGAGCATGCAGTGTGTGAAGAAAGCTTTCAGTGTATGCACCACAGCAATAAAACGTTTCGTACAGCTGAAATGTGATTGGGAGGAGAAAGTAACATAATTCCAGCTAACGTTTCTTGACTTCCCCTTCTCTCTCTCCTCTCTCCCAGTAATCTTTATTCCCTTTCTAAAAGCATGTGCTTACTATATGTGCTGAGCATGTGGCTAACCAATACTGAGGGTTTGAGGTTTTGTCTCCCAAGGTAAAAACTATATTTCAATTCTGCTCATAAAATCATTTTCCTGAATTTTAAGCAAAACAATTAACATTTTACAAAATATGTTTTATGGCAATTTTGTTGTTTGGTTCAGGTTAAAAACATGCACTGCTGAGTGTTGTTGTTGTTGTTATAGAAGTGCATGAGGCCCTTTAGGTAAGTGCAGTGGATTTTTAAACAGTGTCATTTTATGTAATACTTACTAATTTCACAGGGGAAGATCACTTCTTATAGCATGGGACCTTTTAAACTGGGGCATGGGGTGTGTGGCAACTGAAACAATTGTTCCAGGCTCTGCATATAGGGAATGGGGTGCAATCCAAAGTGTAATTTACTATTTAAAATTAATAATATGTATTGGGCAGGTACAATATTTTACTCACATGCTGAAGACCAAAGGACAGTTTGAAGTTGTTCTGAGGGCACTCAGGACAGTGAAAATAATTAAGAAAATAATTAAATTATAGAGGTAACAGAAGAGATACTTGTAGGAATGTTTAAATTTCTGAACACTATGGTCAAATCTAATCATGTATAGGTAGATCTCGCTTAGCGACCACACTTGGGACCAGCAACTTGATTGGTAAGCAATATGGTTGCCAAGCAGAAAATCACATGACCATGACAAGCTTATGACCTTACTTCCACTTTGGTTGTTAAGTGAAGTGACATGATCGCTAAGCAAAAAATCACATGATTGAGATTTACGATTTTACTTCCTCCTTCTGTATTAACTCTGCTTGTTGCAAGCTGGTTGCGAAGCACACAAATAGTGATCACATGACTGTGGGATGGTCATAAATGTGAGGATTGATCACAAAGTTATTTTTTAGCACCTTTGTAATTTTGAATGGTTGCTGCATGACGCAGCCAGTAAGCAAGGACTACCTATAGACAAAATAACAGATGTTTCTCAAGAACTGCAAGTGGAACAAAATAAGCTTTTCCACCTCCTCCTTCCCCCTCCTTCCCATTAGGTCTCCCTGGAGGGTACAGATCCTGCAAATTGTAAATTGGCATCTGGGAAGTGGGTCTGAAGAAAACTTTGCCAGAATAAAAAAATGTATATGTGAAACTCTATATCCTAACCATGCTTGGAAAAATTGGACAGTTTCTGCGAGAATTGGAGAGAATTCCCTCCAGGTCTCCTTTAATTTTTTTTTCTAGATCTTAATGAAAGATGGCTACTGGTTTTATCTCCCACGGTGCCTCTGGCGTAATTTGAATCTGAGACATTGTGGGAAAGCGGAATAATGGCCATTCAGTGTCTTAGAAGTACTGCCACCCCTGGCGAAGCCAAGGACATGACAAATGAGGGGACCCACATCAGGGCCAGATGCTGAAGGCTTCTATGAGTCTGGAGTTAGCCCTACAAACAAGTAGCAGACAAATTTCACTGAAATTATGAAGTTTTAGTAGAAAAAATGTTTAGGGAAAGAAGAGCAACAACAGCCAGAAGTAAATCTGTCTTCAGCCCTCAGTAGATTAGAATCATATACACATACCCACACTCACCCCCAGAGAAACATAAATATAGATAACACAAAAATAAAGATAAGCGAATACAGGAAAATTACTGGGATTCAAAAATATTTTCACAGGATAAAAACTTTTTACTTAAATAATACTTTATAAAACAATAAATCCAGCAGAATTTTTAAATAAATTCAAAATAAATTTATGAATATTCTAGGTGAAAAATATGAATTACAATATTTACGGAGTTCAGCATCAACAAAGCATGCTAAGCACCATTTTTCCCCCTTGGTCATCAACATGGCATCAGCAGGTGCCAATATCCCTGTAGGCATCTTCCTGACATCTTCAGGCTGTGTGCTTCACCTGATTTAATTTCTAAACCCAGATTTTTAATTTAAACAATAATTAAATGAGAAGCTAGCATGCTGCAAAGAAATGCATAATCTTTACTTCTAAGACTGATTCTGTATCTCATCTTTGCATTGATGGCATTCCTAGAAAATAAAAATCAAATGGGGCTGTGGATCAGTGCTCTTCTTGGAAGGGTGCTCACCAAACAGGTAGCAGAGAGCAACTTGAAAAGTTATAGTGGTGGTGGAAGCAAGCAGCCACCTTTCCAGCTGCCTTTTTGTGTCCTTCAAAATCCACTATATCCAGATTGCAGCTTCAGCCATTGGAGATAGAAGTATAAAGCCTTGGTCAGTGCACGAGGAACCTATTTCCTTAAAGGTATAAACACCCGAGGAGCAGACTCATTTATAAACAGGGTACAAATCACATTACCCACAAATCACATTACCCACACAAAAGATCAACAGTCTTGTCATGAGCACAGTCCATGGAAGACTGGTCTTGTTCCCCAAGGTGAATTGCCTTTTAAAAAAATCTGTATTATTGATCAGTGCTGCTGATTCAATCCTTTAAAACTGCTTTGCGTTCTTCCTGTACAAAATCAAACATGCAGTGAAATAGAAGCATTAAGTATTTCCACTGTGAATATGCAAACGGAGCGCATGTGCTTCCAATGGGAAGATGCCAAGCAGAATTTTGCAGCCAGTGGTAGAAGCATCTGTTTTCCTTCATTGCAATGGAAATGTAAAAAAAAAAAAAAGCATGAATCATTCATGCATCCTCTTTACCTTCATCCTATTGAAATATTAAAGTGTCTTCAAATAAATAAAAAAGCCTGGCATTCCTAGACACGAAGAATTTATTGCATGGTAACATGACTGTCTTGGAGCTTAAGGGTTCATTAGTTAGGAGTGAAGGATCTCAGGTTTCCTAATGCAACTGCAACTTCTTGCACATAGCCTGAAGGGAAAAAAACTAACAATATACAGCATTGACAATGTCTCATTTATTTCTAGAAACTGCAACTTCAGGGAAAGGAAACATGCCTACTTTGTCAAAAGAGAGTTTATCCAATGGAGTGCCTAGTTGCCGACAAGCAGATTTTTCATAAATCATGCTTTCGGTGTCACCACTGTGGTAGTAAATTAAGGTAAGATGAAGTGAGCAATTAAAACTTTAACATTCATATATTGTCACAGCTTGCTTTGATTTTCAGTTGAATGAAACTTGAGATGTTGAATATAAATCAACGTTATTTGGTGGTCCCACTGAACTCCTTCTGTTGGATCACTTAAGTTCTGTCTTGTCTATCTAAAGGGGAAAATGGTTCTTCATATTTTAAAGTAGATGAAAGCTGTTATATAAATCTTACAACAAGAATCAAAGTGGCAAGAATCTTTGAAGTGATTTTTCCCATGGAAATTATTTGCCTTTAGCCCTGTTTGCAGAATAAGAATAAGTAGCCACTAAACATGCCCTGCTTTTGAAGAAGTTAAAAAATTATGAGGTTAAATAGTGAAAGAAATTCTACATAAGGGTTACATATTAGAAGGAGAAAAGAGAGAAATATATCAGTTGGAGGAAGGAAGCAGGGGTAGAAAATCTTTAACGGTGTTCTCTGATTGACACCTCCTTCAATTACTCCTCTGCCAATGTAAGCTATATACAGAATACAAGTAGTCCTTGCTATCCCACCACAATAGGGACTGGAAATTGGATTGCTAAGTGATTTGGTTGTTAAGTGAATTGAAGCTGATTTTACATTTTTTACAATGGTTGTTAAGCAAATCACTGCAGTTGTTAAGCAAGTCACATGGTAGTTAAGCGAATCGCATGGTCGTTAAGCAAATCCAGCTTCCCCAATGGACTTTTCTGCTGGAATACACTTAACGACCATGTGATTCGTTTAATGACCATGTGACTCTTAACAACCGTGGTGATTTGCTTAACAACCATCGTAAAAAATGCCACAAATCATGATCACATTACCACGTGGGTCATCAAGCACTTTCCTCAAGGCCGCTGTAACTCTTGACCATTGTTAAATGAATGGTAATTAAGCAAGTATCGTCTGTATTACTATCCACAATCGAGGGAGTATATTGCTGTTGATGTTGGATCATTTCACAATCCCTGACAGGCAGTATGCACATAGTGGTAAACGCTTTCCCCTGCAAGTCTAAGTCTGAACACTGAAAATGGGCATTTGCAAGCAAACAATATCTGAACAATGCTGACAGAGACTATGGCTTATAGGGGCTATGTCTTACTGATGAATACCCCAATTTTTCTAAACTTCTGAAAGGGCTTTGTGCTATTGCAACATTAGTGGGCATTACAAGTTTCTAGCTGGGGAAAAACAATTCTGAGTACATTGGGAGTGGATCTACATATCATGCCTGGCCATAATTTAATTTTAGCTTAGTATGATGTGTAAATCCAACCACTGTAGTTTGTAAATATGGTTTATGGCCTAACATTAGGCATGACACAGGCCACTATGGCCTGTTCAGCAGACTGCAGCTGAAACAATGTATGATCTTAGCCAACAGCTGAACTCACATATAATTTCAGATCTGGATAATTTAGACCATAGAAAAAGAAAAAATAGTTTTCTTTTTCATAGTAAGCTGCTGTAAGCAAAAACAAACGGATCATGTTATGGCTTAGCATTACTTATGAACTAGGTAAATATTTTAAGATATGCTTTACTTGTATTAAAGCACTGTTAAAATTTAGTCTGTCTTGCACCATGATGATTTTATTAGCATTTTTAAAAAATGGTTAAAATGTGTTTTTGCACTAATTAAATATGATAATTAAAAAAAGAATAAAGAACATTAGCTTAAAATGGAGGAAACCAGGAAACTGTTTTTTAAAGAATTTAATTTTCACTAAACATTTTACCTAAATACACATAGTACATTTGGTACAAACTGCAATGACATGAAAATGACAAAACATCACAACGTAAACCCTGACTGGCACTTGCATTGCAAAGTTGTACCCAAGTGTGTAAGTGCTTCCTATTATTATTATTATTATTATTATTATTATTATTATTATTATTATTATTATTTTATTCCACCTTTTTATATATAACTCAAGGAGGTGAACATACCTAAAATTCCTGCTTTCTGTTTCCCCCACAACAACCTGCAATACACATTTTGTCATCCCCCGACTCCTTTTACCTAGGGATGCTATATAATCTATACACAAGCAGAAAGTACACAGAGAGAGAGAATAAGATTAAATTGATTAAAGTATCAATTTTAAAAAGAGTCTAAAAATGGCACTGATAGTGAAAGTATGCTGAAACTGATGTATCACAGTTGGATCCTATACTCAGTAAGCCACTGTAAATGTCAAAATCACGCAATTTGGAAAGAAGATACACTAATACTAAAGTTGTAAAAAAGTCAAATTTTCTGTGCTTTGACAAGAGACCTAAGAAACCTAAGGGAAAACACAGGAGCACTGAAATGGTATAGTTAGAGAAACAAGTAGCAGGAATTGTAAATGAGAAAGCAATTTTTGTAGTGATGCAGAATATCAATTTATCACCTGTTGTTTTTTAAAAAAATGAAAAATGGTGTTTCAGTAAAGATCACTTAAGACATTTAAATAAAAATGTTAACATAGAAAGTACAAAAAGCTCAAGCTTCTCTTTCTGTACTTCATGTGGAAATAGGAACATCTTTTTAATTTAACTTCCCAGTGAATGGGAAGTGTTCAGCATGTAGCAATTCTGTTGAAATCAGTGGGCTGATAAACACTGTCAAATTTATAACTAACTTTCAAAATCTTTTGCTTTGAAATGCCCTAAAAAAAGACTTAGTTGATCTATTCCTGTGCTATTTATTTCACAAACAGTAAAATTAAGAATTTAAAGCCCAACCTTAAAAATGAACAACTTGGAGTTAGACTAAGTCATATTCTGAGCAATCCCATAAAACTTTCATCATAGCTTAAATCCAATGTATGGCTAAGAATTGATCCAACTAAATATTATTTAATTTATGAGTATTATATGTAGACAGATAGATATCGATATAAAGTTATATTTATAGATTGTTATTTTTAGAATCTAAAAATGACAACTGAAACAGAGTATTCTTGAACTATTTACGATTGAAAAATACTATAAAACATTTTTCTTTGATTTGGCAGCTTAGGAAATTATGCTTCTCTCCATGGTAAAATATACTGCAAACCACATTTTAAGCAACTTTTCAAATCCAAAGGAAATTATGATGAAGGCTTCGGACACAAGCAACATAAAGAATTATGGATTTCCAAAAATCAAAAAGGTCCTATTAGTTGTGTTTCTGCTAAAGAAGTTAATACATCCACATCAAAAGTGAATAAAACAACTGATCATATGTTGTATCCTGACAATCCACAAGTGCATTGTGAAACTGTGGATGATCATTTAAAACAGAATACAGAGAGGGGCAAATTAAACATTACATGGCCTCCTTCTACAGAAACTCCCCAAAAATCACTCTCAGTTGAGATGGTTAAAGTAAATAAACCAAAATGGCCCCCTAAAGTTTCTGAATGTGAGACTGAGAGAATTCATACAAATATTTCCATGGGTGACACAAGCCAGCCACAGCTCGCAAATGGTGATAGTCATCTTTGGGAGACAAAAAGACAAAAGAAAAATGAAACTGTTGACTTACATTCAGACGACCACTCCTCTCCCACTCCTGTGTCTAAGGTAGAGGAGCCTACAAGTATTATTACGGCAAAAATATGCAGTGATGAAAATGGAACCATGCAAAGGAGAGTGGATGTGGTTAATGAATCAGAAAAGGAAAAGGCAAGTGAAAGGAATGCAAAGGAATATGATAATGCAGCCATGCAAGGTGCTAAAAAGGAGAAAGATGGAGAAAATAACAAAGTTAACGTTGCTGATGTTATACCAGTTACGAACACTGATGATGATGCTGAATGGCAGAGTAATAAAAATAGTGCTATGAACAATAACAACAATAATAACAATGGTAATAATGGCTTTAAAACTACTTTTCCACATCACAAACTTTGTACTCAGGAAACATCTTTTGAGGATGTAGATGGTCTATTTACAGAACTGGGCTATGGAAAGAGCCCTGCCTCCGAATCTCCATTTGAAAGACTAGAAAGATGGGATGTAAATAAAGAGGTGCTGTGTATAACTGACTCTGAAGTAGGCCATTCCACAGACGTTTTCAGTCTTACAGATGTTGAAGAAAGCATCAAAGGAGAGGATTTCATTACCTCGGATAGTCTTATTCAGCAGAAAAATAAAGATGTCCATTGTCAAAAACAATGCATTAACAGCATAGTCATTTTAGAGGAAGTGGACGTTGCAGCATTTCCTTTCGATAGCAAATTATCAGGCAGTAAGGAATCAATCGAACATGTCAAAACGTTAGGTGCTATTTCACTGGATCATGTGGCAATAGACTTTTTACCTGGAAATGACAGAATTGGTCTATTTGGTTCTATAAATTCAACTGAAAATGTTTACCATCCACTTTCTGAAGACTGCATGGATTATCATATTACGATCTGTCGGGATGAAGTAAAGGAAACACTGCAGGAAGATGAAAGCAGAAACTTAGATTTGCTGAGCTCTGAAGATGGAGTTGTTCTGTCATCTCAAAAAGAACAAGTCAGGATGGACCAGCCAACTAAAAGTGGGATTAAGAAAAGTTGCCAGAATGATGATCGTTAATATATGCACTTGGACTAATCAAAGCAAATCTGTATTTTTCTTCAAAGAATTGGTTAAAAGAATTGGTTATGTATCTCCAATTTGTGGAATATATATTTTTAATCTAGTTACCTACCAGAATTTTGTAAGAACTAATTATCTACATTTGTAACAGAAAACATGACTGCACTTAATTTGTTTAAGATACATTAGAATCCATGTTTATCTAGAGTTGTTTCATATGTTTGGAACTTACCTATCTGTACTTTTATTTTTCTTTATACTTATTAAGGATTACTTCATAGATGTATGCAAATCACAGTTGAGGATGTGAACTGAAAAGTAACTTGTTAAGATGACCTAGTGTAAATGAAATCTGTGATCACTTAAATTTCCATTGACATGTGGAAGTCATCACTTAGAACTGCAGCCAAGTGATGAACATTCTTGGGTAATCTACTCCTTGAAAACAGGCTACAATAAGATTCGCTTACTACTGTACTATTTCAGGGTTATGCTTTATCTATTGTAATGAATTTAGAGATTATGCACCTGGTGTGCTCTAAGAGTAAGACAAATATTTCTAAAATTATTTTTTCACCTACTGTTTTACTATAACAAAGCTGTTGTTCCATGATATAGTAAGTACATTTGGGTTTTTTTTAGCTTATAAGCATTACACTCTTTTTTCTTCAAGAATTATTAAAGTAGGAGTATTTGATTGAACTAAATGATCAAAATGCACTATAGTTCCCTCACCATTTGTGAATTATACAGTTTATCTTCCTAAAGTACATTTGCCTTGAAATTTTTCAGGCCACACAATATGTACATTTTGTTCCTTGAAAACCAACAAGGAGCAAGATTCAACCAAAGTTAAGCACTGTGTTTAGAAACATGTGTTGCTGAATACAGTTGGAATAAAAGATGCATGAGATTACACATTAACAGTTCAATCCTCTTCATGTCTCCTGAGAAATAAGTCCCATTAAGTTTAATGGGGCTTGCTCCCAGAAATATAGGATATTAACTCTATTTTCCTTTAATGAGAGAAAATTAAGCTGATTATCTTCCACTGAAACCAATAGGAAATAAGCTCACTTAAGTTTCACTGGACTTTGTTCAAAGTATGTAAAGCAATAAAAGCAAAAGGCAGAAGGGAGAACATCATGGAAAATATTAACAAAAATGGTGAGCTGAGGAACTAAAGTTAATTTACTGAATTCTTCCAACTCGTTTGGAAAGCAACCCGAGCTGTACTCGGTTTTAGAATCTGCATGTACCTAGTCGCATTAGCAGCGTTGATGCCTATCCTTATGTACTGAATAGCAATGGTTTTCCTAGGTTAGCCGAGCTTGCATGAGAGTACTTCCCTAGGCAGTTGACAATGCCGAATAAAAAGCACTTTACAAAACACAGTTTCTGCATTTATTTTTAAATCCATTGCTCTTTAAGATTGGTTACTCTACAGCAAATTATTTGAATCCTTTTAGAATACAAGAATTACTTGCAGTAAATACAGGTAGTCCACAGGTTAAGAATGCCTGGATTACAGTTGACCCATAGTTAAGAATGGAGCCTATTTTAGCAAAATTTAAATACACAATGATTCGAGTTAAATACACAATGGTTCAAGTTCATTACACAATATTACTTATGCAGTATTATACAATAATACTGTTCCAGCTTACATACAAATTCAACTTAAGGACAGACCTTAGGAACTCGTTCTTAAACTGAGGACTACCTGTATTTCAAAAATGGATACTGATCATGTGGTGAAACCTGATTTCCAAAATTACTCCTTTCTTATTGCTATATTATTCTTGAAAATATACACTGTTCTAGTCCAACGTCTTGTCTGCAATATTGCCAACCAGAAGCCACAAGGAGGACATAAGGACATGTGATGTTGAGGGATGATAGTCTAGTACTCTAACAACTGGTATTAAGTGGCCCAGTACTTCCCTTACAGAGCCAAGATATACAGTAGCCACAATGACTAGCTCCTTCCCCTTCCTTCCTTTCCAAGCTCCACTTTTGAAACTAGCATTCACTAGCAGATTACCTTGGTGCAGAGAGATTCCAATTAGCTACAATCTTAAGTGTTCCCAACAGATCATCATCATCTTCCATGAAGATTTTAGAACTAACTTTTCAAACCACATAAACCAGTAGCCCTTACCAATGTGAGGATTAAATGTCATGTCTTAACCATGAATAATGTGAAACAGTATTTTCTTTTCTCAGGCCTTTTTTATTGCAGGGTTAGCCATTTATTTATTTGCTATTTATTCATTCATTTTCACTGGATAACCCCCAAGTCCTACCATCTTTCTCCACACCCTGCATATGGAGGAGGCAAATACGTCCAACATCATATACCTTTGCTTACACTGATGCACAAGAAATGGGCTGCATTTATGAACTTTGGAAACCAGAGACCCTGCTGATTAGTTGTTGGAGAGGATGAAGAGATTTATTCTCTTTCCTCTCTCTCCAAACACCGGTGTTCTACCTGAAACATACATGTTGCTATTTATTTATTTATTTATTTGAACTTTTATGTTGCTTCAATCCACAGACTCTAAGCAGCTGCATTTGCCAGATCAATCCAGGAACCACAACTATAATAGAGCTCAGTTGCAAGCAAAGAGAATACCCAGAAGTATCACTCATAGACCTATGTTCTACCTGGAGCAGAGTGGATGAAGGCAGAATAGATATATTTGAGCATTACTTTCTATTAACCACAGAAATTCCTGTGAAGCAGAATACTAGGTCACTTGCCATATTTACTGTAGGAGAAGACTCCAAAACCATGAGTTTTAGCTCAATCTGTATTGGTGTAATGGCCATTTTTTCTCTTGTCATCCAGTCCTGAAAGAAGATAAGGAGCAAAAGTAAAAGTAAAATCAGAATACAGAAGGGTTTCAAAATTGTTGTCCACAGATAATGCCACCATCTTTCTCAATTCCTTATTCATTTTTGTCAGAATGATTTATTACATTCAATTTTTCTCATGCTATGCCCTTCAAGAGAAGTGCAAGAATTGTTCCTTATGCCAATCACTTTCTGCTATAGAAAGATGCATACTACATTCCATATCCAGCCCACTGATGCTCTGCTGCTAATGGGTCTTTGTTATTCCATATATATTTCATAGGTATTATTAGTTCTTTATACTTCTAATTCTCTTCATTCCATGCAGATTAGAAAATAAACATTTGCCCATTCATTTTTCCAATTGAAAGAGGTCTGCTCTGACTTGGCAACAGGTGAGAACCAGAAAAGCTACAGGGTTGGCAGCAACCTAATTGTGGCTGTGTGCTCATGATATGAGAAGAATGAACCAGCCCTTGTATTTTTTGCACATGAATTTGAAGCCTGAATGATCAGAATCATCATAAATTAAATAAAGATCTCTCTGTTTAAATGGAATCAGCTAAGATTTGGGAGAGTTATTTTATATAATGACAGATTCATAACACTGATTGATGATGTGCCATCAAGTTGTTGTTGACTCTTAGCAATCACATAGATAGGTTTTCTCCATGACGATCTGTCCCTAACCTGGTCTTTTGGGTCTTCTGATGGTGTACCCATAGCCCCTGTAAGTAAGTCCATCCACCTTGCTGTTCGTCATCAGAGAACTAGGTCTTTGCATTACATGTCCAAATTCATAAAATTGGAAGAAGCCATTTCATCCCCCTGCTCAGTAGAGGAATCCAAATTAAAGGATCCATGAGAGGTGACTAGCTCTTTGAACACATCCTGTGTAGAGGAGTCTGTCATCTCTCTGGGCAATTGTTTCCATTGTACAAATGTTCTTTCCGTTAGGGCTTTTCTTTCTGTTATTTAATCAGATTCTGATTTTTGTAAGTCAAATCCATCATTCTGTATCCTGTTCTTTGGAACATTGAATAACAGTTTTTTTACCTTCTTCTATGTCACATTTATTCCGTACTTAACTTGAAGAGTGCTATCACATTTCCCCTCTCGGTGTTCTCAAGGCTAAATATCTCAGCTCCTTAAATCTCAGCTCGTAGGACTTCGCTTCCGAACCTCTATCCACATCCTCACTGCTTTTCTTTGAACTTGTTCTGGCCTGAATCATTCATAAAGTGTGGTGCCTTTGATTCAGCACTTGAGATGGGGCTTGACCAATACAGAATAAAATAGACTAGGATATTTTACCTAGAATAAAGTAGGAAGTAATATCATTATTACTTCCAATGATATGATCATTATGGATTTGTTGATTCAGCCTAAAAATGCATTTGCCTTTTTTTTTTTTACAGCCACATTACCCTGCCAACTCACATTCAGCCTGTGATCAGATACAGTATCAAGATTTTTTCACATGTACTTTACCAAGACAGGTATCTCCCTTCCTATATCCATACATTTGATTTTTATTAGGAAAGTACTTTGCAATTTGCTGTTAAATTTCATTCTGTTATTTTCAACCTATTTTTCTAGCAAGATGGTTTTTCATTTTATTTCTATCTTATAAATTTTTATCCCACCCTTGTGTCACCTTGAACTTTTATAAACATTTCTTATACCTCTTCATCTATTGAATATTGAAAAGTAAAGGACCCAGGATTATACTAGGTATTATCCCAATCCACCTTCTTCCCTCCAGATGATTTCAAAGTCTGCTAGGTATCCCCTTAATTATCATACCATCCTGCCCATGTTTAAGTAGCTTGCTAATTAGAATGTCGTAGGATACTTTGACACTTTTCTGAAAGCAAAATATATTATGTCTACAGCATTCCGATGATCTACTAAGGAAGTTAAAATATCACAGAGAGAGAGGGAGACAGAAGGTTAATCTGTCAAGACTTGTTCTTACGAATCCATGATGATTTCTTCTAATTACTGCATTGTTTTCAGGATGCTTACAGATCAATCTCTTTATGATCTGCTCTAGAATCTTCCAAGATATCCATGTAAGACTGGTTGTTTTGTCCTCCCTTCCTTCTTTTTAGAAAATTGAGTCAACATTTGTCCTCCTCCAGTCATTTGGCACTTCTGGGATTTCTTAGAGAGAATACTTAAGTGTTCAATCAACTGTCAGTTAGTTCCCACGGTAAATAGGCCTTCCTTGACCATGTTTCTATCAATGGCTAACTTGACTCCTGCCCCTTCATTCTGCTTTTCACAATGTTCTAGTAATCAAATCAAATCAAAGTTTATTGATTAGCCCTAAGGCCTTATCAAGATAACAATTAGACAGTAAATAATTAATAAAACTCTTTACAAAAGTAATGTAACAGATTAAATAAAACATGAATAAAAATAGAGTAATAAGTATAAGTAGGTATACATGTAAGTAAAAATACAAATCCTATTTCCATATCACCCCACAATGTTCTAGTAGAATTTCTTGGTGGAACCCATATAGTCTTATGGGATACGTTTGAACCAAAAAAGGAATTGAGTTGCTCTGCCTTTTCTTTCATACCTGTTAGCAGTTTGAGTCTTCACTGATCAGATGGTATACGGATTCTTTCCTATTGTTTTTATTTTGAACAGAATTAAAAAAGAACCCTTTTTGTTAGCATTCTCCATTAATTCTAAATTATAGCTTTTCTGACATAATCTGTATAGTTCTGCACTATCTTTACCTGTGGAAGAGCAGACTGTTGGGGAACAACTGCAGACACCTGTGCTGCCTGCCTTCTCCCCAGCATCAGCATGGCAGAGTTGCTTATAAAAGTGCAGCCTTGAAACAGCTGGGGGAGGAGAGGGGGGTGTGTTTTCGAAACTCAGCTGCTGTCAGAGGAGCAGCCAAATAAAAGAAGGTGTTTTCTTCACAGAGGCTGAAGGGTCCAGAGGAGGCAGAATAGGTCAAGCCCAGCCCAACATTGGGAAAGTGCAAGTGCTTTAGATGCTACCTGTTAATAAAGAAGAAAAAAATAATAGAAGAAATCTCAGAGAGAGAGGGGGGGGGATTTACAGACAGACCAGGGTCTGTAAAATAGTAAAACCCTGTTGTATGCTAGTAACAGTAGTAGTATAATAACAGTAGTAATAGTATACTAGTAGTGGTGTAATATAGCATATAAGTAGAAGTAATAATATAGAGTATAGTAATAGTAGTGGAATATAGTAGGGAGAAAATTGTATAGTTTTGTTAGGAATAGAAATAGAGGGTAGGATAAGATAACAGCCATAGAAATAACTCACACATATATGTTTGCATATTTCATTTTTGTATTTTCTCCAGCTCTTATAGGGAGATAGAAAAATCCGAGTGTCTAGGGTCCAGTGCTTTTGGTGGGTCTTTTGAGTCTGAGTCAACCAAATTGGGTATAGTTTAAAAAGAACCCGTGATACTACCTTAAAGATCTATTCTTCTTTCCAGCTCTTATATTTGTCCTTTCTTGTTGCAAAGACAAAATTCAAAGTGGGAGAAGACTGCACATGACAGGTAGCATATTGTGGTATATGTTGGACCAAATTGCCTGGGATTAGATTACACATGGATTTGAAATCTGTGATTCTCCTATCATCCCTCAATATTACCTCTGAGGCCAGGGCTTTGGGAGATGTATAGCTGAAGAGCCTCATATTCTCTGCTCTTGGGCTAAGATGTAAAATAGGCATGGGCCAAAATGGTGGTGGAGAAAGTTCTCCACAATAGTGATGCAAATGTACTTCTACTTCTGCAGAAGTAGCCCAATTCATATGATTCCTTAAAAGGTAGGGCTGGAGGAGCCCACAAATCATCCATAAAATATTGCAAATGTGATATGCCTCAGAAACAGCATTTGAATTGTTCAGGGTTTGTAGCAATTCATTTTTGATGCTCTTGAAAATTATTCAAATAACATGTCCGCATATAGCCTCTCTGTAGGGAAATGCAGATGGATCATATTTTCTGAGACCAGTCATATGAAGTTGCATTTCTTTTAAAGTATGAAATCTTTTTCTGAATATATGCATGAAGTCTCTCTCTTTCTTTTTTTCTGTTTAAAGGGGTCAGTTGTGGGAATGGTGGACTTTCTCCCCATTGCATTTTCTATTAACCTGTTCTTTCTTTGGAAGTGTTTAACAAGGGGCTTTCTAAATAAGTACACAGTGTTCTATCCTAAATTTGAATGCTAAGTGGTTGGTATTTCATTTGCATTTAGCTAGCAGTATTTCAATCAGAATGATATATCTATATATGTATCTATGTATCCTATCGTTGTGTTCCAAATAATTTGTTGTGATCTTCCTCTGTGTCTGCTAGTGATGGCCTTGCTGGAACCAGTTGTGAAGTAAGGTAAACCCTTTCAGTCAGAGGTAACATCACACAATTTGGCAAGGTGATATGGATGCTAAAAATGTTTTTCAAATGTTAAAACTAAATATTACCTTTCCAAAATCTCAGAAGCTTCCTCAGAATCTCATGACATTTTGACAGTCTTATTCCTGAGGGTCAGCCCTTCAAAATAGGTCAGTTGAGGAGACAGACACTGCAAGGGTTGTTGTAACTCTATTTTATTGTAGGGTATAATAACAGAATCTTGAAAACCTGCCAGTGTTTCCCTCTGCCTACTCTTATATCAAACAGAATAAGGTGGAGTTATCTTGAATTTCTTTCTTATCCCTTCTTTCCTGGGACCAAGTTGACATTTACTTAGTTGTTACATTCTTTCTTCAAAGTTATCTCTGTACTCCTCTACACTGAGAGTTCATGTGATAAAATGAAATCTGGTGAGAATTTAGTCATCTTATGAGGTTTGGGGCATAACAATATTTTAAAAAATAATTGTGGATTTCCATGGATACCATTTAAGTCACTTTGAGGCAGTGCTGCTGACCTAGAGGCCAAAAGCCCCAGTTTCATATACTTTGGGAAGTTCTGAATGAAGACTTGCAACAGTTCATAAGCAACCCCAAGCCTGTCCAATGTCAGCTGTTTTGTAAGCTGAATCAACTTTTTGTGGCTTTGTCCAGAATGGAACAAAGTAGTTTACTATTCTGCACTCCTGCAAGCCTGTGAACCAGTCATTTTTCAGCTGAAAGGAGCTTGGGCCTCATTCTTCCTCCTGGCTGCTAGACCCTGCAACTTCATCCCAGAGCTTCAGAAACCTGGTACTTATCTGTAGGTATTATTTAGAACATATATCTTATACTCTAGTCACTGCAGAAATATGAGACCAGGATTAAACTCATTGGGAACATGCCTGATTACAGAAATGCTGACACACCGTCATTTCACTCTCCCATCTTCAAGAGGCTTTTAAATGGAACAGAATGGTGTTTTTGCAACTAGCTTCTCTTCATAGCAATCTATCAGATTTTTATTTTTGCAAATGACCAAAAAATGAAAATGTGGAAAGGAGTCCTAACAGTTTGTTTTATTGCATTTATTTTCTTGTATTATGCAAATTCTTTAATTACAGTGTGGCAGTGAGGGATTTTTATTTTTTTGTTGCTCCGGGATCTCTGGTAGCTCAGAGGCAGGCTACTTATGAGATGAGGTATTTTACACTCTGTGACTGGTCAACTGGTTGGTTCTCAGTGATTTCTCTACGTTCTCTATTTTTTCAGGCCCGAAGTGAGACAGTTGTAGGTTGCCTTCCCGTTGCTTTGTGCAAGACTGGGGTGTGGAAATAGTGTAGTCTGGAAGTGTCTTATCCACCAGTGGCTCTTTACATGAGCAGCACGTAGAGCAGATACATATTATGCAAATATGAGGCAGACAGGCTCTTTTGCTAATGTGGCCACTGACCATTTTGACTGGGGATTATGGGAGTTGGTCTGGAAACCTGTAAGGTACCAGCTTGAAGAAGGCTAGTCTAGGAAATATAATTACTAGGCTCAGGAGTGTGATTCTTTGATAAACTGTGTGAAAAAGTACATTTCTAAAGATCTACTTTTTCTCCACTTGAAGGCACTTGTCCCTGAATGCATACCTTATAAAGCATTAAAAGTTTCTTCAGCAATTATCCTTATTGCCAATATTATTTATGATGGCTGTTTATATGCCCCTCATTTTTATTGGTGGGGGGGAGTTGTGTCCTTTACCTCAGATATAATGTATGTAGCATTATTTTGTTTTGCAGCAGAACAATTGGCAAGAACTGTGACTTTGCAAACATAAACTCTGGCATACATGATTACAAGTCCAAAGTGTTCATAGAAAAGCTTTTTTCATATATATACACTATTGTATAATATATATATATATATATATATATATATATATATATATATATATATATTCCTATTACACAATAGTCTAAAACTTTAAGCAGTTCTCTAAATCTCCCCTGAAGGACATAAAAATGAGGCAGCTCATCCATACCTGAAATGAAACGCATGGATCACTTGCCTAAATCCCCATCAATTTCAGTGAAGAAGAGTGACTGAAAGAAAATGAATGCTAAAATAAAGCAGAACCAGCAAGTGCTGCGCAGAGTTGTTAGCATAAAAAGTTGCAGCCCAAGAAACTGGGGAAGAACCATTCGTCCTGTAATGACCTTGAAAGTATTCAGTAGCAGGCTGAGAGAAAAAGGATTGTTGCTTTCTCTGGCAAAGTTTTGGATAAAGTGAGAATCGGATACAATTGCGGATGTGCTAGGTTGTGCTAAAATAACACCTAGGGATATGTGGAACTCAGACAATACTAAAGCAGTAAAATGAACAGACATGTTAGGAAGGGGGAACCTTCTTTCTAATCTGCAGGGTTTGGACTGTGTCTCCTGGATCCACTGGGATTTTGAGAATGCTGGCTAGGAATTCTGGGAGTAACATGTGGAGAACACCCAATTCGGAAAGGCTGCATTATGGATTAAGGGAGGGTGAGAGATTTTCAAGTGTGGGGCTGAATTTTCACATCACAGCAAGTCACGATTTCTTTAATGATGTTTGACTAAATCATCACTGGCTGGTTCACTCAAGATGCTAAGCCATAAGCCATGGTTTACAATCAGAATGATTCAACTCCACAACATGCTAAACCAAAGCAAAAACCTTATGAATTAGCGGGAACGTACCATGCATGGGGGTTTGAGTGAGTCCTTCAATTAATCCCTATGTTAGTCTAGGAATATATATAACTCCTCCAAGAAATTTCACACATTTCCTCGAGATCTCTTGGAAATCTGTTGATTTCCTTAGATATACTCATGGGGGTCCAGCACACCACAGAATTCATTTTGAAATTCACTTTATCATAATGGCAATGCTAGTTCTCATTTTACAGAAAGCTGCTGCTATGAAAAAAGAGGCTGCTATGACAGCTTGCAAAGCAGAGTTTCTGCACAAACTTACACACACACACACACACACACACACACCTATAAAAGTTACCCCTCTGAATGCCAGAGCTGCCTGTGAACCAAGACAGTGAGCTGGGACTGCCACTTTTGCTCTTGTCCTAGAACTGTGACTAAAAGTGACATTAAATGTTTCATCATTTGCTCTGACTTGAGAGAAAGTATTTAAGAAAAGTTAATTTGGTAGAAAGAATAATCTAAATCTTCTATGTAAAAATACTATTCCGGGAGTATTTAATTGGGAGCTTTGTCAGAGCCACATTTAACACAAAATGAGCCTTTGCTACAGAAGAGGTAGCTGCCAATAAAAAGCTAACATCAGCAAAAAAACCCAGCAATCTACTTTTTTATCTTATACAGTTTATTTTTTTTAGTAGTGGTCAGTTCACGAGTAAATCAGCCATTTCTTCCATGGAGAGTCCATTGCCATTTATTAAATGTGTCAAATCAGATGAGGCAATGAGTTAGTATTACTTAGGGAGCAATCTTAGTAGATGCTCCCTAGCACTATAGTGCTGTACATCTAGGGCCATGTTATTTGGGTTTTGCAGAGCCAGACAGAGAACACTTAAACAGCACCTTACCATGTTCCTTCCACAAACCAGCCTTTGAGCTACCTTACCTGGGCCACAAAAATCTAGATGAGAGGTAAATATGATATGAAATATGAAGTTATGATAATTCTCAGCTCCTATATGTATAATTGTAATTGTTTTAATAGTTTTAATGCTTGTGAAATTGTTTGCTGCCCGGAGTCACTTGGATTGAGATGGGCAGGTATAGAAATTGAACAAATTAATAAATAAAAAATAGTTAGACCTTTCTCTATCTCTTTGCTGCCCTCTAGTGGTTATCTGGATTTTTTCATTCTAAATATGGTATGCCTACCCGGTCTATTGATTTGATAATCCACTGGCTGCCATTTTGAAACTCTCACACAAATTCCTTTATCATTAATTTTACAACCATAGAATGTAAGGCTTGGAAGGGCCCTTGGAGATGATCTAGTCCAAACCTCAGGCAGTAGAGGAATCCAGTACTACAGCATCCCCAATAGATGACTGTCCTACCTCTGTTTAAACAAGTCTAGCAAGGAGAATCCATCATCCCCCATCGCAACCTCCCATGATTTAACAGTTCTTACTGTTAGGACATGTTTATTGATGCCCAACCAAAACCTACAGCTTTGTAATTTAATCCATTGTTCCTTTTTCTATCTTCTGAAACAACTTTGAACAATTCTGCCCCACCTTCTATATGACAGCCTTTTAGATATTTGAAGAGAGCTGTCATGTCTCCCTGAAGTCTCCCTTCACTTCACCATTCTCAACTTACAGGCCCTTTACCAGCTTGGTTGTTCCCTTCTAGATATGCTCTAATTTGTCAATGTACTTCCTAAAATGTGGTGCCCAGAACTAGTCATAATATTCTAGGTGTTGTCTGACCAGTGCAGATAGAGAGGAATGGTGATATATCTTGATACTAAACTTTTGTGGATGCAGCCTAGAATTGCATTCATTCATTCATTCATTCATTCATTCATTCATTCATTCATTCATTCATTCTTACAGGATGGCTCATGTTCAGCTTCTGATCCACCAAGATACCTAGACACTTTTTGCATGGATTGCTGCCCAGCATAGTCCTCCCCATTCTATTGCATTTGATTCCATTCCATTCCAACCCATCTCATCCTCATGCTTTCATTTTTTTCCTACTGAAATGTAGGACTTCGCATTAGTCCCTATTGAAATTAACTTTGTTGCTTTCTACTGCTGTTCCAATTTGTCAAGATCCTCTTGAATCTTGATACTGCTTTCTGTGGTGTTTGTCCTCCTCTCATTTATGTGTTTGATTGCAAATTTGATAATCATATCATCCAAGTCATTTATAAATACTGTATGTTGAACTGCCTACTTTTTATCATCTTCTGTACTAGAATCTCATGGAGACTTTGTTGAATGTTTTGCTGAAGTCCACTATGTCCACACATTCCCATGATCAACTAATTTTTTCATTCTATTTTTAAAAATCAAGTTAGGTTGACACTATTTATTATTGATATACCCATTCTGGTTCCTGCCAAGCTATGTATTCTTTTCAAAATGCTCACAAACTGATTGCTTCATAATCTGTTCCAGAGTTTTGCTAGGATTCAACATCAAGCTGACAAGTTTGTAGTCATGCAAGTCTTCTTTCTTCCCTTTTCTGAAGATAACAAAATTTGTCCTTCTCCAATCTCTGTGACTACTCCCATCCTCCATGATTTCTCAAAGATCATAGAAAGGGACTCCAAGACGACATCCACAAGGCCCTTCAAGACTTTTAGATGTAACTGATCTCGTTCTGGCGACTTAAACTTGTTTATTATAGTCAACCCTCACCATTTCTTTGCTTACTCTGAGTTTGCACTCCTTCCTTGTATCCATTGCTTTGCTTAGGTAAAGGTGAGAAAAGTGATGCAAAGTAGGAGTTGAGGAGTACTGCCCTCTCCCCATGATCTGCTACTCTCTGACCATCCTCCCATAATAGCAGGCCTACTTTTTTCCCTTCCTTTCACTGTTGACATAGCCCCAAAGGCCTTTCATGTTGCTTTAGCTTCTGTTGTAAGATTAAGTAAGTTGTGTGCTTTAGCCTTTTTGACTTTCAGCAGATATTAGCTACTTGACAGTATCCCTCCTTTATGATTACATCTTCTATTTCCTATGCATATCCTTTTTAACTGTTAGCTCAGTCAGAAGTTCCTTATGCATGGTTTCCTAAGCTGCTTTACCTTTTTTTTCTCATTGGATTGTAGGCAGGTATTCAAATACAGTGTCTTCTTTTGAGAAGTTCTGAGTCTTCCTGCTTTCCCTTTGATCTGAGGATGTCTGCCCATGGGATCCTCCCTAATAGTTCAAAAGCCAAACCTTTTGAAATTGGCTACCCTAAAATTTAGAATGCATGTATGACCATATTCCAATTTCTTTTTCTACAGTAACTTGAACCCCAAGATGTCATGGTCACTATTCCTAAAGTTTCCACTGGTTTTATGTCTTCAACCAACTCTTCCCTACAGGTTAGGCTCAGATCTAGGAAAGCCAATCCTCTTCTCTCTCTTTTAGCCTTCTGAGCAAATACATTACCATTCTTGGTAAGGAATATTATTGTATCTATCTAACAGTACCATTTTTTATTTATATTTTATTGCTTTTTAATGAATAACAGAAAAAGAAAAACACAGTGATAATAATGATGGAGATACATACATCATCCAAGAGAAAAAAAACAAGAAGTGCTTTACAAAAAAGTAAAAGAAGTACAACAACAAAATAGTATATGTCATTATAAGAGTAAACAATTACAATTATATATATACTTATCTAAAGCAAATATTCAAGTACATATATATTTCTAATACATTTATATGACTATCATTTTTTTAACCTACTGTATTTTGTATACACGAGTCCCATATTTCATTATACTTGTCCACATTATATAAAGTCTACGACTATAGGCAATCCACTCATAAGTGGCAAGTGTAATCAGGTCTTCAGTCCACTGAGTGAATGGGGCCAGAGATTTATCTTTCCAATGCTGCAATATCAGTCTTTTGGCCACAGTAAGGGCATGGAAAATCCATTTACGTTGTCCAGTTGTCAATTTCCATGTAATAAGAGTGTCATTTAAAAGAATATTGTCCTCTGAAAATTTTAGCTTTTGTTGCATAGACACATTTATATGATCCACTACTTTCTTATCCAACAGTACCATTGAGGAGAGAGCATCCAGATGTGCCAGTGTGAAAAACCTCTTGTGAAACAGGACTAAGAAATTGTGCAAGTGTTGGGGAATTGCAAAAGGGGAGTGCCTGAGCCCATTGAAATTGAGACAGTAGCGCACATGCTTCTGAAATTTCCTATCTACCACTTTTGGAGGACAGAGTTAATTCCCTCTCTAATTACAAACTATTCAGACCGCTGTCATATGGCAATCATGCACTACCTACCAAACAATTAAGATCAGAAAATTTCTAGAACTGTAGCCAAATGTTGTACCATCACAAAAAAATCAGACATTTTTGGACCTGACTGCTTCCCCAGGTTACCTAGTGCAGACATGAATAGGCTTTTATTGGATGCTGGCTAATCTATTTTTTAACTTATGTGTGTTTGGTCTCTGATCACATATTTGAATAAATTCACTCAGCCTTCTGAGAAATGGAACAGTCAGCAAGACCACTGAGAAATTTTGGAAACCTTACAGTTTTGACTAAATTGATTTTCCAACAGATCTCCAGATAGTTAAAATCTCCCATGATTACAATGTCTCCCCTTCCTGAAAGTTCTGTAATCTGGTCCAGGAGATCATTACCCAGGTCTTCTACCTGACTTGGAGGTCTATAGCAAGCCCGCAATAATATCTTTATTGTTTCCCCTTCTTTGTATTTTTACTGAAACGCTCTCATCTAGCACTCAGGTTTTTGATCTCAGTGCATGTATGCACTTATTTCACATAGTTTTCCTCCCCTTTTATCTGGCCTATTCCTTTTAAATAATTGATATCCTTCCATCCTTTCATTCCATGCGTACATTTTGTTCCAGTAAATTTTGGTAATGCCCACTAGATCATATCCATCTTCCTACATTAAGACTTCTAGTCCTTCCTCTCTTGCTCCATTTTCTATGCATTTCTATGGAGACACTGAAATCCTTGGATCACATAATTAGCCCCATTCCTTCCTGTGGCTCATGCTCATTATTGAGTGCCTCCACATCCTGCATGTCCCTCCCTGTCCCATTCCCAGTACTTTATATCCTGGGTTCTTTTCTCTCTTATTCTCATAAAGAAGGATAGTTAAATCCCTCCCTCTTTAAAATAGAAAGAGCTGACCATAGGGTCAGATACATAGAGCCCTGCAGGGACATATTTTATACGGGGGGGGGGAGGGGGAGAGAGAGAGAGAGAGAGAGAGAGATTCACCAGAGGACAGGGAAAAGTCAATGTAAAGTGACATTTTCTTGTCTCTACTCTGGATTCAGGTAGGGTTGAGAAATTGAATCTGCTTTTGCTGATTACTTTCACTGAGACCGCTTTCCAACAAAATGCTTAATGGAAATATAATGGGTGAATTTAGATATAGGCATGTCTGCACATCTGAATCAATCCACAAATAATGTTATCAGCTGATAGTTATCATACATACAACTTCCTTCCTCTCCTCCTCCTCTTCCTCTTCATTCTTTCTCCCCACCCCCTCACCCACATCTCAGTTGTATTCATAACTGTTGGGAAAGGTTCACAAATGCTGTTATGCTCCATTGCAAGTAAGGGGATATAGAACACAAGGATTCCTTGCCCTATAGTAATGGGAAAGCTTTTTCAATGCATTTGTTGACTCCGACTCTCTCTCTCTCTCTCTCTCTCTCTCTCTCTATATATATATATATATATATATACACACACACACACACACACCCATATATACACACACACACTCTGTGTGTGTGTGTGTGTATCACATTGGTAGGATGTATTAATCGTGATGGATTTCAATGGGTCTTTTTTACCTGTAACTTTTTCTAATTCCAGCTGTGTACTACAGTAATTTTCTTATATCTCATTTTTTAATAACTGCATTGCTGATTACAGTATGTCACATACTAATTTATTTGTATTCAGTTAGAGTTCAGATAATTAGAGTCCAGGCTTCAATTTCAACACAGAAAATAATTATAATTACTTGTGCAAAATTTGGAATTCTGAGTGACTTCATCTACAAACTGTGTTACATTAGCCTTTTTTTTAATGACCTCCTAATGAGTATTAACTTTTGATTAGTAAACTGATTGATTCTGAAGAAGACAGGTATAATAAAGATTCAAAGGCAGGTGTAGTAAACATGAAAATCAATTTAAACATGATCAGTTGCTTAAGAAGCAAAAATCAATTAAAAACTCTTGAATCAATTCATAGCACTAACTTATAAACTACTTTCATGAGAAGTACAACTTAAACATGATTAAGCTGAACTTTCAGGGGCAAATTATTTTCTGGTGGGGATGAAAAGGAATGAAGATGAGAGATGAAAGGGAAAAAAAACAAGCTAGAAATTCCTGATCAGTTGGTGGTCATTTTTGGGGATAGGGGACTCATTCTGAGTAGCTTTCTCCTTTTGAAGGTCCCTCTTCCTGTTTTGTTTTGTTTTTTAAATAGCTTTTACTGCTGTCTTCTGCTATCAACAATTAATTTCTGTTAGGACTTTTCTTGCCTGCGACCTCCCCCTCCAAAATTTATATGTAGCTTTAGAAAAGAAAGATTGCTACCGCACTGGGAAAGTGGGAGCAAAAACTATTTCTAAAATATTTTTTAAAAAATAGATTAAAAATAGATTAAAAGAAGATAAATCTTTTACTTGTCTTTTATGTCTGGCATAACTTACATAATACTCTGGTTTACCCAATTAATTCAATTATTTAGGTTTGTATGACATAACAAAATAAAAATAACATGGATGGGGTTTGTATAATAGGCTAGGCGAGGGTCATGAGCAACCTCAGGGGTGGCGGGGCATACGGGGGAAATCATAATTATAAATGTATTTCATGGATCGGGGTTTTTAATGTAGTTAACACGGCCCAAACTCTAATTTGCAGATATAACAACTGGCATCTATTGAGCAGGTGATAAACTCTTAGTGGCTATTGGCAATGCTGATCACAGATAGACCAGTTTGGCTTCTCTCAGGATATCTGTGTGTCTCTGGCATCTCTGCCAGCAGGGCGTGTAGCAGTGCATCCATCTTTTCTGGAGTATCTGTAGAAGCATATGTGTCAGTAAAGCTCAATATCCCTAGTGCTTTACCAAGTCGTAAGTTTCTATCCTTGTATTATTTTATTTCTAGATTAAAATGTAATTCTTAAAAGTATGTGGTATATTTATTTCTGGTCCAACTCTAAGCCCAATGTAATTGTCAGTTTTGTTTCTGGGAAAGAAAGGATTCTTTTCTTTTCTTTTCTTTTCTTTTCTTTTCTTTTCTTTTCTTTTCTTTTCTTTTCTTTTCTTTTCTCCTTCCTTCCTTCCTTCCTTCCTTCCATCCATCCATCCATCCATCCATCCATCCATCCATCCATCCATCCATCCTTTTTATATGGCCGCCTATCTCACAAATGCAACTCTGGGCAGCTAACAACACATTAAAAACAAAATGAAACAACAATAACATAAAAACATAAAAAGCATAAAAGCCTGTAATGGTGGCTGAGAACAACCCAAATGAACATTCAGCAGTAACAATAACACATCACAGGCTAAGTAATCTCCTAATCCCCATTTCCTGGAGCACATCGAGGTCTTCGGTACTTCACAAAAGGCCAGCAGGGTTGGGGGCAATCTAGTGTATTTTGGAGTGGCCAGCCATAATAAATTTAATAACATGAATAAATGTGTGAATGATTTCAGAGGATTTGATGTTCCAGAGGGCAGTCACTGTGACAGGAAAGGCCCACTTCCAGGTCTCATTAGACAGCATTCTTTAATTGAGGGGACCCAGAGTGTGCCCCTCCTGCCAGACCTGGTGGGACAGGTACAAACAACTGGGGAGAGGCGGCCCTGCAAACTACTGAGTCCCATGCCATGAAGGGCTTTATTGGTATAACCAATACCTTGAATTCCACCCAGAAGCACACTGGGAGCCAGTGCAACTCACAGACCAAAGGGACAACATGGGTGTACCAAGATGCATCCATTACTGTCCACGCCACTATATTCTGAACCAAT
This sequence comes from Python bivittatus, assembly GCF_059951505.1. Taxonomy (NCBI): domain Eukaryota; kingdom Metazoa; phylum Chordata; class Lepidosauria; order Squamata; family Pythonidae; genus Python; species Python bivittatus. Next base: position 105,376,066 of record NW_028277075.1, read on the forward strand.
TGCATCTTCTGGGTGGTCTTCAAGGGTAGCCCCACGCAGAGTGCATTGCAGTAATCCACTCAGGAGGTGACTAAGTTGTGAGTGACTGTGAGCAGTGCCTTCCAGTCCAGAAAAAGGGTACAACTTGTACACAAAATGAAGTTGTGCAAAACCCCTCCTACCTAACCTGCCACCTGCTCTTCAAACAGGAACTTTGAGTCCAGGACTCCCCCCATATTGCACACTGCTTCTCTTTGGGGTAATGAAACCCATCTAGATCCAAACATGGAAAAGTACTGGATCCAAGGGGCCCTAAAACCCAAAGCTATTCAGTCTTGCCAGGGTTGAGCTGAAGCCTGTTCTCCCCCATCTAGATTCCTATAGCTTCCAAACACTAAGACAGAATCTCCACAGCATCACTTGGTTAGCCTGGAGTAAAGATGTAGAGTTGGGTGTCATCAGCTAACCCCATACTGTCAGATGACCTCATCCAGCAGCTTCATATAGATGTTAAATAGGAGTGGGGAAAGCATCAGGCCCTGAGGGACTCCACAGAGAAGGGGCTATGCCCCCCCCGCCCCCCCAGGATCCAACTACACATCATTCCCCAGGAAGCCTTAGCTAACCAGGAGGGACATGGCAGCCAAGCTAACAGTTCCAAGAACCTTGCCCAGTTCATCAGGTCTAACAGGATCAAAGTCATCCCAGATAGCCTGTAAGACTGGGCCTCAGTCCCTTCCATGAGATCAGCTTCAAAGCTGGAGTCCAGCTTGGAACAAATCCAAGCAACTTTACCTGGCAGATGCCTCATGTATTCCTCACAACAGCCCTGAGGGAAAATCTCTGGCTTGACCCTCCCCAGGACAAGCCAGGTCACTCTAAGCAGGCCTGCTTTGCATTTCTCTGGATGCAATGAGGGCAGAGAACTATTGACATTTTGCCCTCCTTACCGCCACGAGCTAAACCTTAATGGCAGCTTTCACTTACGCTTGGTCAGGTTCACTCCTTGTCCTCCAGCAGTGCCCTCATATGCTTCATTTCCCTCAGCTCCTCAGTGAACAAAGGGAGCCCCAGGGCCTGCGAGGGGTGGGAGGCCGCAGAGGCGCAATCTGATCCAGAGCCCCAGCAGCCCTCTCTTTCCAAGTGGCATCTAAGGCTTCAGTCAGACTGTGCACCAGACCTTCATCCTAAACTCCCTCTAAAATCCAAATTTGGCTTAGCCAAGTGAGTGAATCCTGTCTTTCCTTAAAAAAATCAGCTATTAACTGGCCTGAAATTCTTGGGACAGGTAACATATCTTTAAAATGATTGCATGGGGACAGAGACTAACAGAATCACTTATCTTTGTACAGTATTTCCCCCCTCACTCCCGGCCTTTCGGAGGGACTTGAAGACCTGGCTCTGCCATCTGGCCTGGGGTGGGGAGGGAGGTCATCAGATATGGGGTTGGTTAGCCCCCTAGAGGCCTGGTGTTGCTTCCATCGGCCTCCTGGATTTTTCCTCTTCCTTTTACTTTGTGTAAATGTGTTTTTTTAATAAATTTTAACTATGTATTTATTTATTGTTTTAATCTGTTGTAAGCTGCCCAGAGTCCCCCATTGGGGGGAGATGGGCGGGGATAAGTTTGATAAATAAATAAATAAATTTGCATGTATCTATATTTTCTTATTAGGGATAGGGGCAGCTGAAGCTTTTCAGCCATAAGGTTAAATAATATGCTGACAGTCAAACAGTTATTAAAGAAAGGAAACAGCCTAAATACCTGACTCAAGAATGAACGATTCCCAATAGAAGGAAAAAAGGTGATATTTGATCAATTGTCTCATGCACTGAAGAAACAAGTTAATATCGGTTTAAGCCATTATTTAACCATGGCTTGTTGCTGACTAAGCCACAACTGATCATAAACCAGGGTACAAGAACTGTGTGAGACACAGGGAATACCATCTGATTTGGAAGATCACATTAGTGAGTCAAATATGGATAATTTCCAAGAATTTGGTTCTACAGTCTGAAAGAATTTCAAGAAATGTTGCTGACAAGAGAGTGACAGTGAACTTAAGGAAAAACATCCTCTGCTCCTTTGCCTGGCATCTGCTGGTACCATGTCGATCAATCCACAGTTAGGAAAGTCCATAAATAGTAGGATGTCAGGGTCACTAATCCATCACATTTCTTAAATAATAGATCTCAGGATATGGTAGAAAACAACTCACAGGCTTCTCAAAAGTGGGAGTATGATTTTACTTACATTAATAATCTTTGTCATATGTATGCATATGTATGTGTGCACATATGATAAAAATGTTTGACCCAAGAACATTTTACCATTTGGTAAAGAAGGCAGTGTAATATCAGGTTATCTGTTCATTATTTGTCAAACATGAGTCATTAATTATTGAGTAAATAATTCCATTAGAAAAAGTGCAAAATGGAATTGATGCAGAAGCCAATTCAGCTCTCTGAAGAGGAACGCCTGTTCCCTCTTGGTGGTGTCTCAGACAGATGACGCAAATAAATCTTAATGCAGAAAGTTGGGAGTGATTTTATTCGGGAGATACTATGCTATGCTAGTAATTTTTTTAAACGCTCCTTTAGCCTGTTTTTAAACTTGTAATAAACCGGTATTTTAGTAAAAACCAAGAAAGACACTCTTTGCCTTGGGGAATAATTTAAAGATAAATACTGTGCGTCTAAGATACCATATGTCACAGGCAAGTTTGATAGTGTACTTCAAAAACTCTAAATATGCCTGATAAATGATAAACTAAAACAGAATCACATTAGAAGCTTTTTAAAATAGAGCAATGATTCACTTGAGGCTTCTAGAGCCCTCTAACAGTTGCTCCTGAATCGTAATGCTTAATAGTAAATCAAAAGGCAAAATTTACTAAATATTGACTGTGTTTAATTGACTGAATTAAATGAAATTTCAGTTGAAGCTCATTCAGTTTTTGCACTGTCTCCACCCACTCATGAGGACACAGCCTCTCAAAAGACCTGTCACTCAAAGAGCAGGGCTGGGACTTGGCCCAAAAAGGGTTGTACACCACAGGGATTGCCAGCCCACAACCTGTACCGCAAACCAAACAAACCCCATGGTGTCACAGCACAGTGTGTGAATCCAGACTTTATAGCTTAGCGTAATGGATGATTTAGACCTCTATGGCTCAGAAAATTAACTATGCTATGCCTTTAATAGCCTCTTAACATTTCTTACATTACAGTTTCCATATGGGAGTTGTGAACACCAAGGTCCTGTTGCAGCTTCCTTTTCATGGCTGGTGTTGGATACATCATCCCCATCCACTAAACTGCTTCTTTCATGGGACAGAATAGAGGAGAAATCACCCGGTGTCCTACCTTCCATCTCTGTTCCGCTGCTGTCATGTACACAAAAGGGTTAAAGCTGGAATAGCCAAAGGCCCCTCCCTTCAGGGCAGCCCACAGTATTATTCCCAGAGCTCTGGAAAATTCTGTGACAGAGATAAGGTGGATGGTCCTTAGTAAGTCCTCTCCCCTTTTAGCACTGCTGTTTCTCTCATCCTGCTGTTTGTCCTGTTTTGCCAGTTAATTACTTTTGATTTAAATATTTAAATAGCAAATAAATATTTGCTAGCTCAACTGAGGGCCGGGTGGGCTTGCTTGGATTGGGTTATAGCGATTGACCAAGAATGTGCGGGGTACCAACAGGAAATTATTCACAGTAATGTTTCAACAGACAGCATCTCTATCAGCTTTGGACAACTGGAATGGTTGTCAATGAACACCAAAGCTACTAGATTTGTGTGGCGATACTAGGCTTGTGCAGAGCGTCAAAGGGGTCTTCGGGTTGATAAAGCTTTGATCAAAGTGTCCCGTTAAAGCAGATCCTTGAACTGAAGTGGTGCTTCAGGAGATTCAAGCTGTGCCCCCTTCTTTGATACTTTTGGTAGAGCAGGGTTTCTCAACCTTGGCAGCTTTAAGATGTGTGGACTTCAACTCCCAGAATTCCCCAGCCAGTTGTCCAAAGCTGATAGAGATGATGGAGGCTCCTTTCCCTCCAATTGAAGCCCTGGCTGAATCCAGCTGGCAAATGCAAACCTTTGTGGGAAAATCTCTTGATTTTCAGAACTGAAATCCCAGCCATTTCCATGCTCCATCTGGATCAAGGCCTAATAAATATTGAGGGTTATCTTAATTTTTAGAAGGACAAAGATGTCTCTAAAGACATGGATTTCCACAGGTTGTAGCTGCTTGCGTTAAAAGTGACAAATGCAGCATTGGGCCCCAAAAGCTCTGCTCCTTTTGGACTAGTGTATGATGCCAGGCTGCATGTTCAAAAGGAGTGGGGCTGGTGTCACAATCGTATTACACTGTTTTTATCGTTCTGTTCCCCCTTGGCCCCCTGCAGATACAGCTCTCTAAAGACAAATCTGCTGCAAAACATTTAGCACTAGCTGATATCTTTCCTCTTAAGGATAGAAGATTGGCTTTGCTGGATCATGGCCAGACAGCTAAGGGGAGGTGAGAAAGACAGGCGGCAAGAGAAAAAGATTGGTATAAAGAGACTAAGTGAAAAATAGTGATTTCTTTATTCTGACTACATCATACTCATGCAATTCGGCTAATACTGCGTGCCAAAAATATGGGGAAGTAGCTTAAAGGAACTAGATTCAATGCTTCTTCATTTTTTATAGAATAGCCTAATTTACACCTATTGCTATGCTACATTAAGATTTCTTTGCTATTGTCTTGGTGCAATATGTGGCCACCCCATTATAGATAGTGCAACAAACAATGGCTAAATCAAAGCAGACTTATAGTATTGTAAAATACCCAGCCTGGATACCATGTAGAGCAGTGTTTCTCAACCTCAGCAGCTTTAAGATGTGTGGTCTTCGACTTCTGGAATTTTCAGCAATGACCCAGGTTGGAAAACACTGCTTTACAGCATCTTTGGGGGTGGGTGTGGGACACACTTGATATGTGGGGGGGGGAGGGAGAAAGAGGACTGAAAAGATAAGCAACGGTAGGACCCATATTATGCACATGACCAGAGCCAGAATGTTCTGTTTTTCCTTGTGTTTTGGAGGGGAATCTTGGAGTCTGTTTCTTTGGGATTTTTAAAAACTATGCTGAGCCCATTTTCAAATTTCAAAAAGATGGGACATTATGTCATCATTTTTTGACACATGTGCTCAGAGGAGGCTCCAGAAAAAAATGGTTTGAGGAGCACATGCCACCTTGAACTGTAGGTTTTCCACCTTTTGTTTAAATATGGGTTTATTGGCTATACTGTAGTTGGTTAAGTTCAATGCAGGGTACAAACCACAATGGCTGAATTTATAATTACCAAGGTCTGATTAATGCAGGATGCAACATTTTGGGGGCTGGGAATATGTTTGACTTGGCATGATCAAGTCACATAAAAGCAGCTACTTTAAGAGTGTTCTGTAGGGCTACCATGGATTAAAAACTCAGGGAAGCCCTCTGAACTCAACATTTGAAAATGGTGATCCTCCATTACAGATAAACATCCCCAATTGAAGTCAGATGGGTTGCATTGTCATTGATGGTGGGCACTATGGCTCAGCAGTTGCTGAAAGTAATCTCAGTTCCCTAGTAAAAAAGTCCCATTGCTGGTTGAGGGGTGATAAGTTCCATTATACTTCTACCATCTAATATTCAAGAAAAATGTTCCTATTGCATTAGAGATATCAACCCTATCTAAACATATGCAAAGCATCTCCTGCAGAATCTCAGCTGTAAATATTTATAGCCAAAGTCTGTTTCAACACGGAGGATAATTACCAGAATTACTTACATAAGATTTTGGTCACAGAAGCTAACTTCCAACTGGTAAATGTAGCTGTAAGCATATTAAATTGCCTCCATGGACAACACACAGAAAATGTATAATCTAAGACAGGCAAAGTAAAATAAAAACTGTTACCTGTACACCTGAAAAAAAATCTTGAAATAATAGTGGACTGCAGGTTGAATCTGAACCAACTGTGTGATATTGTTGCATCAAGAAAAATATAATTTCCAAGTAATTGGAAATCACGGTTCCACTTTATTCTGCATTGGTCAGATTCCAGCTCAAGTATTCTGTCCAGTTCTGGGCACCACATTTTAAGAAGGATTAAGAGAAACTGGAAAAGATCTGAGAAAAACTATGAGGATGATCAAGCTATTTGAAACTAAATGAGATTGAAGGACTTGGAAAGGTTTAGACTTGAGAAAACTGAGGGGTAATACGGTTGTGCTCTTCAAATCCGTGAAAGAATGGCATACCCAGAAAACGTTCTAGACCTATCCTTTATTGTTCAGAGTGCAGGACATGAAATAATGGATTCAAGTTTCAGGGAGGCAGATCATGTTTCTTTTTCTAACAATAAGAGCAGCTTGACAGTGGAACCAATCAACCATACAGACAATGAACTCCTCTTCACTGGATATGTTCAAGTGCTAGCTAGCCATCTGTCAGGGATACTTTAACTTATATTCCTGCACTGAATAGAAGGTCGGACTTGCTGGTATACAGTGGGGCAAAAAAGTATTTAGTCAGCCACCAATTGTGCAAGTTCTCCCACTTAAAAAGATGAGAGAGGCCTGTAATTTTCATCATAGGTATACCTCAACTATGAGAGAGAAAATGGGGGAAAAAATCCAGAAAATCACATTGTCTGATTTTTAAAGAATTTATTTGCAAATCATGGTGGAAAATAAGTATTTGGTCAATATCAAAAGTTCATCTCAATACTTTGTTATACATCCTTTGTTGGCAATGACAGAGGTCAAACGTTTTCTGTAAGTCTTCACAAGGTTTTCACACACTGTTGCTGGTATTTTGGCCCATTCCTCCATGCAGATCTCCTCTAGAGCAGTGATGTTTTGGGGCTGTCACTGGGCAACACGGACTTTCAACTCCCTCCAAAGGTTTTCCATGGGGTTGAGATCTGGAGACTGGCTAGGCCACTCCAGGACCTTGAAATGCTTCTTACGAAGCCACTCCTTCGTTGCCCGGGCAGTGTGTTTGGGATCATTGTCATGCTGAAAGAGCCAGCCACGTTTCATCTTCAATGCCCTTGCTGATGGAAGGAGGTGCTCACTCAAAATCTCACGATACATGGCCCCATTCATTCTTTCCTTTACACGGATCAGTCGTCCTGGTCCCTTTGCAGAAAAACAGCCCCAAAGCATGATGTTTCCACCCCCATGCTTCACAGTAGGTATGGTGTTCTTTGGATACAACTCAGCATTCTCTCTCCACCAAACACAACGAGTTGAGTTTAGACCAAAACGTTCTACTTTGGTTTCATCTGACCATATGACATTCTCCCAATCCTCTTCTGGATCATCCAAATGCTCTAGCAAACTTCAGACAGTCCCGGACATGTACTGGCTTAAGCAGGGGGACACATCTGGCACTGCAGGATTTGAGTCCCTGGCAGCATAGTGTGTTACTGATGGTAGCCTTTGTTACTTTGGTCCCAGCTCTCTGCAGGTCATTCACTAGGTCCCCCCATGTGGTTCTGGGATTTTTGCTCACCGTTCTTGTGATCATTTTGACCCGACAGGGTGAGATCTTGCGTGGAGCCCCAGATCAAGGGAGATTATCAGTGGTCTTGTATGTCTTCCATTTTCTAATTATTGCTCCCAGAGTTGATTTCTTCACACCAAGCTGCTTGCCTATTGCAGATTCAGTCTTCCCAGCCTGGTGCAGGTCTACAATTTTGTTTCTGGTGTCCTTCAACAGCTCTTTGGTCTTGGCCATAGTGGAGCTTGGAGTGTGACTGTTTGATGTTGTGGACAGGGGTCTTTTATACTGATAACAAGGTCAAACAGGTGCCATTACTACAGGTAACGAGGGGAGGACAGAGGAGCCTCTTAAAGAAGTAGTTACAGGTCTGTGAGAGCCAGACACCTTGCTTGTTTGTAGGTGACCAAATACTTATTTTCCACTATGATTTGCAAATAAATTCTTTAAAAATCAGACAATGTGATTTTCTGGATTTTTTTCTCATTTTGTCTCTCATAGTTGAGGTATACCTATGATGAAAATTACAGGCCTCTCTCATCTTTTTAAGTGGGAGAACATGCACAATTGGTGGCTGACTAAATACTTTTTTGCCCCACTGTAAATGGCCGCTTGGAACTTGTTCATTCTAGCCTATTATTATCTATGCTGTAATGATTTCTAAGGAAATGAAATCAAATATTTCATATTTCCATATGGCTTCTGGTTGCAAGTTAAACTCATGGCCACAAAGTTTTACCTGTAATGATGAAGTGGCAACACATTTTGGGAGGCACTTTAAAATACTGGATTTTCAGGAATTATTTGAAAGATACTGAACAGATGACTTTCAGCCTTGCAACTGTAGACAATGTAAGTAGAAATGCCACCCTTTACAGTTACACAGTCCTGGCATAAAAAACAGGGCACAAGCTTTTTCTAGCCTAATGACAGAATAATAAGGAAAACATTCCTCTGCTTTCTGTTAGGCTCAGAGCCAGAAAAAAAAATCCTCTGATGTATTAAGATAATTTTATTAATGAAATATGAATATGTATTAATTGCATTTCTGTCTGAAAGGGCCTCCAAGGCAACAGAGTTCTGTAGCTGCTGTCACCTGCAATTTTGTCAGGGATGTTGTTACATACAAATATTGAAGAGCAAAAATAGGTTGAGGCCCAAGAAGATTGGTTGCTTTATTTCCTCTGCAGTCTGCCTCTTGGGTAGCCCTAAACATGCCCCCCAAATTATAACCACAGAAAGAATGGAGGGATGGGCCTCCCCCCAAACACGTGGCTTCCATATTGATCAGATATTGATCAGAAAGTGTAATAGTACTCAATTGAATATGGTGAGAGTACTTCATGTGAATGAGAACCCACGTGGCTGGGTCTCCATATAATGCTATGCCGTGAATGTCCCTGGGGTGGCAGGCAAATGACATGATGTACATCACAAAAACAGAATTGAATTTTCTAATTTGTCTAAGTATGGTTTATTGAGTAAGCCACAGTGATCTGGATTGCTGGATTTGCACAATGCCATTATGTTTAGTGTCATGTGTGAACCCAACTGTAACCGCATTTACCCATCTTGGGAGGCCATAAGGTGTTTTCTTTCATTGGCACTGAATGTGTTGTATGAATCCAGGTATTGTGGTTTGTAAGCTAGAGTTAAGGGTTATGTGTAATGTGAACTCAGCTAACTGGTTTATTCAGCAAAACACAACCTTCACCAGGTTGAGGCCAGTGATGGAACAGGCAGGGCTGGTAAATGTGCTTCCTTGCACTCACCACCATTACGTTGTTTTAATACCTAAATAAAACCAATATGAAACTTGGATTTCACTCTTGTATCTGTACATCTATCATGATCAATACCGCCGCATGGTTATGCTGTGAAGGATTATCAGTAAAAACAGTGCGTTTAGTTTAATAGGGTTATAAGAGGAAATACTTTGATCTTTTTTGGGCAAGAGACCTTTTCAGTACTCGGAGAAGAGGAAATGAAGACCGTTTGAAAGACTCCTGGTAGTTAAAGTCACTGTCAGTCTGCCTCAAAGAGAAGCCATCTGAACCTGGCTTGTTGGCAAGAGAAGCCGAGCACGAAGGGTTTCAGAGCTCTTTCTTGTTTCAAACTGAGTAATCCTGCCATCAGTGCACGATTGCACTTTAGAAGCCTTTTTTAAAGGCATCATATGGTTAAGCCAGCAAAGAGGATTCTAGTAAACAAATAAATGCTGCAAGGAAATGATTTACTGCCAAGCTCATGGGGGCTTTATGCTGCTCTGATCTAATAAGCACACAGGGGCTCTGAAGGCAGGGCTGGGAAGGCATCTTGAAAAGCAGTGTTCCGATAAGGAAAATGCTCTTATTCGGGGCTGCGAGCTGCACCAAAGCCACCTCCCTGCGAAGAGAAAAGTTAGGCCTGATTCATAAATACAATTGGCCTTTGAGGGTTGGCAAAACTACCAGGACAGAAGAGCTTTGCACCATCTGAAATGAAGGAATTTAACCTTCCACTATTGTCATTAAATAGTACTCACCCTGGAGGATTCTTAGCATTTCAAAGAAGTGGCCCATTTAGGTATCAAACTGCTGTTTGTGAACATTCTGAACATGCATTCGCTCACCTTGCTTTTGCCTCATTTAGCTTTGCACAGCTGGAATGCTTTCTAAGCCACCTAGGTTTACAAGCAGAGTTCAAATAAGGAACCCCCACCCCCCACATTTCCCCAGTCTGAAATGGAGTTTGGTAATATATGTAGGATGTGGGAAATAGATTGGGTTGGAACCACTGATGAAATATTATGATTGCACCCACTTTATTGCCTCTGCTCTGCCCAGGAATAGGGAGTGCCAAGGACAGGTAGTGTTTTCTCCCAGGGTGGGCAATCCAAGGCCCTCCAGATGTTGCTGATCTGTTACTCCTGGCAAACCCAGCCTGTCCCCTGTAGCCAGCAGTGCTAGGATTTTAGCACTGCTAGGCCACTCAGAAGCTACAGCTAGTCCAGAATGCAGCAGCATGGGCAGTCACAGGCATGCCTTGGTATGCCCACGTGCCACGGATGCTCTGTGAGTTGCACGAGTTGCCAGTTGGCTTCAAGGTGCAATTTAAGGGGTTAGTTATCACCTATAAAGCCTTTCATGGCACAGGACCAGGTTATCTGAGGGACTGACTGCCTGCCTGTCTCCAGTGTTCTCTGCCCATCTCCTTTGACTGGGCAAAGTGGGCACAATCAACAATGTCATCTGCCAGGATGTAAGAAGTGTGCCTTCTTTGTTGCCGTGTCTATCCTCTGAACAGCATCCCCCCGGAGATGGGTATGGCTCTCACCCTGATGATGTTCAAGAAGTCTCTGAAAACTTGGCTGGGTGTTGGACTTCATCTGTTCCGAGAGGTTGTTTTTTTGGATATACACGGTTTGTGTTTCTCTTAGGATGTACATGGTTTGTGCTTCTTGTTCTTGTCCTGCTTTATTATCTTTTATTATTTTAGATTTTTTTTATCCCACCTTTATTATTTTTATAAATAACTCAAGGTGGCGAACATACCTAGTACTCCTTCCTCCTCCTATTTTCCCCACAACAACCCCCCTGTGAGGTGGGTTGAGCTGAGAGATAGGGACTGGCCCAAGGTCACCCAGCTGGTGGGACTGGAACTCACTGTCTCCTGCTTTCTAGCCTGGAGCCTTCATCACTAGACCAGGGTGGCTCATTGTGTGCTGCTCAAAGTCTTACATAGTTGGGAAGCCTTCTAAATCCAATAAATAAGTAAATAATTTTCTTCATATACCAAAGCATCTCAGGACAGTTTACATAGAAACATCAATAAAATCTTTAATAAAGCAACATTTAAAGCAATAGGAAACATCAACGTGAAACAGTATTCAGTAAAACATACTCATTGAAAAGGTAGAGGAAAGGAGGAAAAAACCCCCACATTATTTCAACATTTGTACCAGGAAGGCTTGGATAAAGAGGTAAGTTTTCAACTGATGCAGAAAAAATAATACATTCCCAAATTCCAGGTAGGGAAGCATTCCAGAGCTTCGTATTTGTCTCTTGAAACTGGTGAGATTCTAGTTAGTTAGTTAGTTAGTTAGTTAGTTAGTTAGTTAGTTAGTTAGTTAGTTAGAGTTAAGGACTAAGCACAAATCCCTAAGCCATAAAATATGGTTTATAAAACCTCAGTGGATGGTGCACAGAACACACTAAGCTGCATCCAAAGAAACAGTATTATTGCTGATTACTAATGTAGGAACTTAGCCACTCTGGCTTATCTAAAATACATGATTAAAATAAACGATGGTTCAGTATGATGACTAAAGCCAGAATATTTTTTAAAATGTAATTACATAAATAATGTGTGAGGCAATATCTTCTAGGTAAAACAAGTGTTTATCCTCAGTGGCGTTTGTCTGGGCACAAGATGGCAAGAGGGTGATGGAGGGCCCACCCTGTTTGTATACGCTACAAAAAGAACAGGGCTCCCATCATGATGCACCTTTCTCCATCTTGCTTTTTTGACCCCCTCCCCTCTCCATAGATGTTACTGACGAAGACCTATTCTTTTTACTTAAAAGGAGCAACAGGGAGTCAACCCATCCCCTTCACCTTTCTAGTTATCCTCAAGGGCTTGGTTTGTACTTCTTGTGAGGCTTAAACATGGTTAGATTGTGCTCAGAAGGTTGTGTGAACGCAACCTGTTTTGTGATTCCCGGCAACATCCACGCAACACGCAGAGTCTCAATTTAGCCAGTCACATTTTAGTTTACTATACTGGCTAAAGACAGCTGGTGTGGTTCTTCTGTTGTTCCACCTTGTGCAAAACTGGATTAACTCAGTAAATCATGATTCAGTGACTCATGTGTGAGTATGGAGTGTTTTATAATGCCCATCTTGCTTCTACTATCAGAGATATGCAGGGAAACCTGCTTAAAAGATGCAGAATTCAGCAAAATAAGATGGAGGCAGGAATGGAGTTTCTTTCCTGTCATGGCACACACTTTTCAGTACAGTATAAAGAATAGATTTCTCTCCTCTGCAACAGACACATGATAGAGAAGTGTGATTTCCATCTAGGCCCACTTTAATTCCAATTCATTCCCTGGAACTGGATTCCAGTTCTTGGGGGTGACTGCCTTTTGGGTTTTCTTATCAGAGAATTTCAGTACCTGAAACTATACTTCATAGACATAGAATTGGGGAGAGTATCTTTCTCTGAGACCCAATTCCAAGCCGCAATTCAGGAGAAAAGCAAAATCTGCCCTTATCCCTATATTTCCATTTGCTCTGGAGTTCTTTCAGACATGGTTTATATTTTTCATGCAGAGTCAATTTATGAGAATGAACCAGCTTTTCAGCTCCCAGCCCCGCAAACCTGGCTATGGTTTGTCAATGCCTGGCTGTTTCCTGTATTGCTGTGTGACACTAGTGTAGCGGGAGAGGGAACAAGGTTGTCTTCTCAGCCTTATTGCTAACAGCACTGGTCAGCTTATCCAGTGAAAGCTTCCAGAAAGAAATTACATGCCAAATTATAAATAAAATGAAAATATTAATCATGATTAAAGGAAATCACAGCTTCATGCAAGCTGAGAGCTTAATGTTCTTTCCTTTGGTTAATCCAGTTCAAAACTGGATTAGGTTTTAGAAAGAAGAACCAATGGTCTCTCTCGATAGCATAAATGTTCTTTCAAACAGATGGCTTGTTATGTGGGGGAGAGACTGAATGAGAGAGGAAAAAAAGAAAAGTACATACTCCATTGATTCCTAGAACAGTGATATGAAGAAAAGTCCATTCAATAGGCAACAAAAATTAATTTCCTAAAATTAGTTTAAATTATGGAGGCTGCAATGCTATGCACAGTGATCTGGGAGTTGGTCAATTGGACTTCATTCTGAGAAGACTTCCAGAGGATGGTGGACCCTGGAAATCCCTTGTATTGTTCAGTTGCACATCCAGACCTTGCCAACAAGGAGTACTTTTGAGAGAAGGTCTGTGACAAGTTGGTTTTGACTGGATATGCCATGATTTGCTAAAATATTCCACAGTTCTGTCCTTTGCATAGAGGCCAAGCCAAATGGTCCATACAGAGATCTGCTTAAACCCTGACAGATGCTTTTTGTAAGGAAAACAACTTTGTAAAAATTTTCAGCAACGATATGACAGAGGGGAGACTATTTTTTCCCCAAGCTGTTCTATCTCACCCCACCAACATTAGGTTCTGGATGTACATCTGTGCTGCTAAATATACACAAAGGTTTAGAAACCAGCAACTAAGGATGCATGCTACAGCTGACAAGCACATGCATTTTTTTCCAAGCACCTGTGCCTAAAAGTCCCCCAACTCCCACCAACTTGCCTGAAAAGATACTGTAAAGGCATTTCCATTCCAGGCGTTCTACACACAGTCCTCATTATGCAGGAGTGCCTGGGGCTTTTGAGAAGTTGCTCAATTGCACCTCCCAGGGCAGTTCCAGATTAATAGCATTTCTGTCTCCAAGCTTTCTGATTCCAGTATAAAACATATCCAAGATTGATCTTGGTTGTTTTGACTGCTTCCTGATCATCCTTGCAACTCTTCCCATGCATATAATAGCCTAGAGAAAGTGAGCAGGAATGAAATGGATTAGAGTTAAGTAGAAAAAGAGCAGCTATTAGAAAAAGCCAGGCTTCTTGTTTTGGGGGGTAATGATTGACCACTTAGAGAAAACCATCTTGATAGGAAAGCACCCCATTCATAGAAACAGCGGGGAAAGATCATGATGTGCTCATCATCTGATACTCACACGTCATCTCAAGACTGTCCCTTCATCTAGCAACTGCCCCTGCCCTGCTCCTCCAGTATCCCTCATTCCTTAGCCATACTTCAATATCACCTATTGATTTCCCCCACTGAAATACCTTTTGTTGGAACTGATATTCCCAAAGAGCAAATAGCTGCACAGTTAAATCATGACCATACTCCATTTTCTCTTACAGTGATATAATTAATGGCAAGGTTCACACACAATGCATTAGGCCAGCTTGTTGTAAGACCCAGTGCCTGGGTTAACATCATACTAAACCATAAACCATATCTTTACGAACCACAATGGCTCAATTCATGTAACAAACCAAACAAGCAATATTATTTGTTTGTTTGTTTATTAAACATATTTTTAGGCTGCCGCAATGCAACAGAATTGGAAAGGGAAGAAATAGTGTGTTTTTACTATGCATGTTTTACTTCGTCCTCATTATTATATTGATGTTTTAATTGTGTTTACTGCCCAGAGCTGCTTTGTGAGATGGATGGCCGTATAAATCAAATCAATCAATCAATAACTGACTCTTGGTGGCTTACATAGAAAAGATGTAATTTAAAACATGCAATCCAAGAGCAATCATAAAAGGAAGGTACAACAAATAAGGCAAATAAAAGAATAAAGGTACATTAAATTACGTTTTTAGAAAAACCCTGCAACAGTTAATGTTGTGAAGAAGGCACCTGACAGTTCCTAAAAGCCATAGCTGTTATAAGAATGTTGCTACCTACTTAAGAGTCTTTTTGAGACTCGATTACATAGAAGGAGAGCAGCAATGTCTTCGTCCAGAAGCAATTAAAATTCCTGACAATTGGGGTTATGAATTTTGATTGCCACTGGGTATATAATGGGCATTTAAACAACAGATGTGATGCAGATTCAGCCTCTCTATTTGAGCACAGGCAAGTGTGGCTTACATACCAAAGGTTAGTGAATCTGCCTGTTGTCATCCTAGTGGGCAGCACACTGATTTATGCCAGAGTAAAAAATCTCCCATGAGGAACGCGTAGGATATTAAAAAGTATCTAGGGATAGTCCAAGAAGGGGGAACAATTCTACTATAGTAAAGATGGGAAACATTGGCTTGGTTCATTTGAATATCTAAGTCCCAAATCTTCTGCTTTAATTCAGCCAGAGTTTAACCAGGCCAAGGGAGAGAAAGGGCTGGCAAGGAAAGGCCACAACATGCAAAGTCATTCTTAATGTTGGACCAGAGAAATTCCCTCTGAAACTTGCTTCAGCCAAACTTTGAGTCAGCAGAATCTTAACTGAGCCCCAGAGATGATGCAGCCTAATTCTAACGGTATTAAAGCACTAGAATTCAAGTGAGGGACTGTTATAATTTTTAATAATTTTGACTGCATTTCTAAGCTTGGAGTTTCTTATAGATACACATCTCAACCCCATATACCATCATACCCAGTAATTTAGCTTCAAATAATTTAATGGCAGATGGGACATCATTATTTCTAAACTGACTTGTGAATTTCACAGTCATAAGAGATGCTTTTGGGGTTCTTATAAGCTGCTCCCTCTCTTGAATTCACCAACTGGTAGAAAATTGAAACTGAACCCTTCACTAGATCTGTCCTGCAAAACATCCAGATGATCATTAGAAGGCAGCAAAGAGATACAGTAAATTCTAACTATTTGTGGTCTGGATTTTTGTAGTCCAGACATGATAATTCTAGCAGAAGGGCCAGCAGAAGACTCTTAAAGTAGCTGCTTTTATGTGACTTGATCATGCCGGATCTTTGGTAATTACGGAGTGCTGCTTCCTCCTGAGGAGCAAGCTTGAATGGACATTTTGATCCAGGTATGCGTAGTGCTCCCAAGGTGGTCCATTAAGGGTGAGTCGGTAAACAAGCTTCGCAGCAAGATTCAGCTCAATCTTGGACTGAATAAAGAAGAAAAAGAAAATGGAAGAAGGAGCGTGTGTTAAGACTGTTTCCTGTGGTGACCTCATCAGAAGTAGAAAGACAGGACAATTTCCGAGTGCTATGACAGAGAAATTTAGTATATTATAAAGTCCAATTCATTTTGTCAATATTCTCCTCCAAAGGTTGGGCAATGCAATTAAGTACAAAGGAAACAAACATGTAAGATTTAAAAAATCTTACATAAAATTATAAATCTGAAATCCTCCTATACCTTTAAATTCTTTAAAAACTCAGTATAAAATATCAAATTGTTATTCTACCCATATTATGTAAAAATAATTCTGAGACCTCACTGCAAACAAAACTGTCAGGCTCAAATCTATATACAAACACTTATTAATATCTCTGTAGTTAGATAATAAGAAGAAAAGGCTAAAATTAGACAGGAACACTTACATTCCTACCTTTATTTAAAAAAAAAAAAAAAAAGCTAAATCTGAAGCAGAAAGTCTTACAAAATGGCAAAACCTAATCAGGAATATCACCAAGTCATATATACATTGACAGTTATGAATGTTTATGCATAAATTTGATATGTCACGTTTGAATATCTGATTTTATTTCATATAGGTTTGAAAACAGGAATTTTAATTACTGACGTCATGTTAAGCTCTTCCTTCCATCATCTTTTCCATTCCAACCACACTGAAAAAACACACATTATGGGGAGAGACAGTACTCAAAGAGCCTGCAAAACAAGTCATCATTCTATTACTTATATTTAATGAATTACAAGAAATCAATTGCATGGTGGTCATTAACATTATCCTTGAACTACTGTCTGTCTGAGCACTTACCAGACCTTATTACAGCCAAGGCAGAAACCACTGGAGAAACTACAGAGACATGGCTATTGGCACAGAGCACAGGTGGGTTACTCACAGCCCATGTCTGGATGTAGCACCTCAGAATTCACTTAGTGCCCTCTAAAGCACCCTTAGAGTGAACAGAAACAAATTCTTCATACATTGTAGGAGGATTTAAGGCACCCATTGTATCCATTGAATACCCCTACACTCCAAAAGAAATTTAAAAAAAGGGTTCACACAATTTGGTGATGTTATGACATCACTTTTTCATTATTGCTACAATACAATAAGAAATAAATCAGAATAAAACAAAGTCAGTAAACTAGCAATAAGTGGAGGTAACCATTTGGATATAGTATCATGTAGGGTGTGGTAGTGGTTAAAATGTTTGTTTATTTATTAAATTTATATAGCCATCCATCTCACTGCTGTGACTCTGGGTGGCTCACAAAGGTAAAAAATCCCCCAAACAATACAAAAACAACTAAAACCCCCTGCAAAAATATTAAAAACGTTAAAAACAATAAAACGATTAAAAACATAAAAAACATAAAAAACATAAAAAACAACCTCCAGGAGAGCACCATTCCTTTTCCTAAAAGTATACCCATTTAGCAGGCTTTCTACCAACGTCACCGGATCCCCAGGCCAGATAGCAAAGCCATATCTTCAGGCTCTTCCAGAAGGCCAGCAAGGTCAGGGCCAATCTTACCTCAAGGGGGAAGATGTTCCAAAGGGCAGGCACTGTGGCAGAAAAGGCTCTCCTCCTGGGTCCTGTCAGATGACACTCTTTTGTTGATGGGACCCACAACATGCCATTAAACAAGGACCAGGGAGACCAAGGTCAAATCTACTCTCAGCTCATTGGATAATTTTGGCCTATCACTGCCTCTCGCTGGGGACTTTGGAGCAGTTGCTGTCTCTCAACTAGGTTTACCTTACAAGGTTGCTATAGGAGGACAGAAGTGCTACAAACACCAGTATGAGTTCCTGGAGAAAAGGCAGAATATAAATCGAATGAATAAGCAAATTAATACTAATAGCAGCAATAATAAAAGAAACAACTTTTGCATTCTTTTTGGAAAACCAATACAGTGGTAGTGAAAGATTGAAGAAGGGGACATTCCACAGCCCTGGGACAATATAAACCATGCCTGTATCCTACATTGCTAGGAGCAACTCAATAGGGTGAGTGTACTTTGCTACTCTACATTTGGTCTAGGGAATGGCACCTGGAGTTGCTCTTAGGATTTTATTCTTTGATGACTGCAGCCCAGATAAAGCTGGAAAAAATAACATCATATTAACCTTACTTGATTCCAGAATCCTTTCTAGTGCAATCCTCTTCATTGTTGTTTAGCAGAATGAAGCCTGAGTTCCATGGGATTTGTTTTTGGTGGAGGTCCAAATCCAATAGTACTGACACTTCATCACTTCATCACTGAGTAGCCAAAGGGGGCAGTAGGGTTTAGATGGAGAGTTAAGGATGTACTCCGTGTCCCCTCCTTGTCTAAGATATGGTTATTCTCAAGTCACTTCCTTCTGCCATCTTCTTTCACTGGACAGAGAACTTGGGTGACAGATTTCTCCAAACTTCTCCAACCATTTAGAATTAGTGGTCTTTTTGTGGTTAGCTCACGGAAGGTTTTGTTGTTATTGCTGTTTGCCTCAACAGCCTCAAAATTATGGGGCATTCCTTGAAGGCCATGGCACCTGATTGCAAAGGGGATTCTTTCACTTAATGCAGGAAATGTTTTGTATGAATTCAAGGAGGCTAAATGTGATTGTTTTGCATCTCAACCTGTGTAAACCTTACTTAGTGCCACAAGCTTAATAAATCTGGAATCTGATTAGACCAGAGAGGAGACAATGCAAAAACATCACACCCTCCTGCCCCCAAACAGAAAATAGGAAATAGGAAAAAAAAAAGGCAGGTAGGATCTCTGCCTAGCACTACGTTGAAATAGGACTGCAATCTTAGTGTCACTGATCTTAAAGTGTTTGTTGAATAGCTGCAATGGCGTACTGAAGACGACTTTCCAACAAGGGCAGGCTGCCAAAAGAGTGGTTTTGTTTTTTGGGAGGTTTTTTTGCACTGTAGCTTTGTATTGGCCAATAATGTATGAATAATAACTCATTATGCTAGCTAGTGTAAAGCTCTAAATTATACAAATTATTTCATGTAAGCAAATGCTATAGAAGATTGCCCCATCTGGATGCAATCAATCAGTGATGATAGAAATTTATCTGTACCACAAACAATTTGCTGACTGTGCCTGAGCAGAGGTGAATGTAAGCAATTGGGAACTTGGCTAATTTAGGGCACAATCATTCTCTATATGAAGAAGCAGCGCGGCACACTCTCTGACAAGGGCGTATAACCTAACTCAGAAGAGTTGTTGTTTCTTGTTTCCACTTTTCTCACTGCAGCATATCAATCTGCACACTAGTCATATCCTGATCCAGACCACCCTTTCAGGGCTTATTAGAAATCTAGATTTTGAGTGATTTGAAGAAAAAAAGGACTGGCTGCAAAGAGTAGGGGAAGAATAGGGGACAGGATAATGAAGCAATAAGAGGAAGCCCAATTTGATACCTTTCCGTAATCTCTAAATTAAGAAAAGTTGTCGACGGGAGGACAGTGCTTGTGACAAGGCACATTTTCCTTGAGCCCAATTTCCTGCGCAAAATGTTTGCGGAGAGACAGCCGTGGAGTGTAGGACAGGCATCTTTGGCCCTAATGCCATTACATGGCTTGATTTAGGGAAGTGCTCAGACCACAAGGGCTGGTTCAAACATTAATTATGTAGTTTGGAAAACAGCCTATTTTAGCTCAAGGTGACTGACTCAGAATTAAATCCAAATCTTTTTTTTAGAAAACATAAATCTTCATATATGCCGGGAACTAGTTTAGCAATTAGTAAACCATTATCCTTTTTTCCCTGTTTTGTTCTAATTGGATGACATTTTCAAAAGCAGTAATTGTTTGTGTAATGTCTACCAAATTCAATCGGATTAAGTTAAAGAACAAAACTGCATGTGTGTGCATGCACACATACGTAAGCATGGCAAAGCTAAATAGGTGTATATAAAACTCATTGATCTGGGGACTGGGCATTCCACGTAACATTGGAACATTTGGGTTTAGTAAATTTTCTGAACTGGAAGTGGTTGGTGATGTTCCAGACCTAGCTAAGAATTTTGAAAAAATATCATTAGGAAAGAGATGGTAAAGTTATAGAAAAGGTCTCTTCACATTTAGATGTCTGATTTCTTCTCTAAGGCTTATTACTGTTGATTGTACAATCAACCAGATGTTTAGACCTGATTTGGCATTTTTATTCACCTATCAAGTCCTGAGATGGGCGGTGACAAATTTGAAATATAAATAAATAAATAAAAGTTGTTTCAAGTAAAGCTGCCTTTTGCAATTGACTGATGGTGATGTTGTCAATGGTGAAGATCTTCCAATGGTGCTCCATATGTTTTGGGATTGCACCCAAGGTGCCTATTACTATTGGTACTATCTTTGCTTCCTTTTGCCACAGACTATTTGCAGGACTTTGTATTTTGTGATCTTCTCCAGTTCTTTCTCTTCTACTCTGCTGTCTCCAGGTATTGCAATGTCCACTATCCAGACTTTTTTGTCTTTCTTATTAACAGTTGTTAAGTCTGTTGTTGTTGTTATTATTATTATGCAAGGTGGGGGGTAGTGGCAATTTGTATGAAAGTGGCATACAAAATAGAGAAGTTCATTACAGCAAGCCTGACAATGTATAAATCTTTGAAGTCAGGATCTACATGCACAAAGGCTAGGACATTTTAATACATATAACAGAATATATTCACAAATATATTTTTATTTATTTATTTTTCAAATTTATATATGCCACCCATCTCACTATTCAAGTGACTCTAGATGATGTAATGTAATGTAATGTAATGTAATGTAATGTAATGTAATGTAATATAATATAATATAATATAATATAATATAATATAATATAATATATAACAACAATTGAAGAAAGAATGTAATTGGGGAGTGGGCAAATTTTCCAGAATTGGGGCTGATAACTCACTTCCACCACAGATTAGAGGGCCACAGATGACATCAGAGGATTGGTGGTAACCTCACAGGGTGGTGTGGGGCAATTTCTTTCATCCCATTTTTCATCTGGGTGAATTAAAAAAATGAGAATAGGACCGAAAGACTCCCAGGAGCCAAACTGCTCTGTTGGTGCCCTTTAAAGACCTCCCAATCCTGTGCCCATACGGCCCAAATTCTGCCACTGAATTTAGCTGCAAAATGGTTGAATATCCATGGTGTACACTTGAGGGATGGGGAGCATAATGGGGGAAATCAGAGCAGGTTGCCTCCGAAAAACTTCGTTATTACCATTTGTATCCTTGTTTTGGAGAAAAACCTCCAAAATCCCATCACTGAATATCATACATTTTCCTGCCAAATTTTGGTGGAGTAATCTTGGGTTGCTGGAAGGCAAGAAATGGGGATCTGGGGGTTACCGAAAATTTCAGGGAATATAGCTTAAGGAACTTTTCCAATTATAATACTCTTTATGTTTTTTATCTGATTGCTCTTGTAGTAAAAGCTATATTGACAAAACGTCTATACTATCAAAAAAAGAGGTTAATAGAACATACATCTAAAACCAAATGCCAACATGTGGATACGTTAGTTGCTCACTTCATGCAGTAAAGATGCTTTCATAAAGGACTTAAACAGTGAGTATGTTTGAAATACTGTAATTAAATCATAAAGTTTTTCTCAAACTGACACAGTTGAACAATTACCTAGAAGGAGAGCTTCCCTAGGAATTCAGTTCCACTCAACTTAGCCTGAGAGAAAAAGTATCATTGTAAGAAGTTTGCATTTCTATCGTATTTTTCACAGCCTTTCCCTTCTTCAGTTAGAAAAGGTTACAGCTCTGTATAAGACATGGTAAACATACAAAAAAACTAGGACATGGCTTGATATTTCAGAAATAAACCAAAAGGATTACAATCTGAATGAGACTTCTTAAAAGGAAAAATATTAATATTTTTCTTTTGAAGAAATAAACTAACATTGCTGTGCAATTTTGCCATAAAGGGTTGTTTTGGATAATTAGGCTCAGCTATTTTAATAAAGAGTGGTTGCAAACTGAGAAATTATAAACATGTTTTGTTTCTTTCTGTACTGTAATGAATCAGGAGAAATATCCGGATTGGTGAAATAAGATTTTGTTATAAATATCATTAAGTAGATTTTAGATTTTCCTGACTGTATTGTAATGAAACAAATTCTGAACCCAGGTTGTTGGTACAGATTTTACTGCAGTCAAGGGTTAAGCTAGCTTACCCAAGGTTTTCTACACTATATTTAGATGAAAATTAGTTTGTTTTTATTATTTGGAATCGTTTCTGTTTACATGTCCTTCCACTCCATTTTGGGAATGCCCTTGCTATCACTTGCTATATAACCTTGCTATAACTTTCCCAGCTCTCCCCCAAATCTCTGAAAATGGAGACTCCCGGAAAAGGTATTCACTGTGATTAGAAGCTAAAGTGGTCAGTCAAAAAAAATCCCACCTCCTCATTCTCACCCTGGAGTTTTCCTTCTACAGACTTTGGAACAAAGTGACTGATTTTCACAGAGACATTAGCTGTGCCTCTCAGGATTCAGGGTCTCTAGCATGATTTCAACAGGATAGACATTCAGGCTCCTTTTGGAAAGACCCACTTCAATTTGAACAATCTGCCCAAAACTGTCTATACTCTACATTACCCTCTCAGTCTAAAGCAATGTTTTTCAAACTTGGAAACTTTAAGAATTCTGGGAGTTGAAGTCCACACATCTTAAAGTTGCCAAGTTTGAAAAACACTGGTCTAAAGGAACTATCTGAGGTTCTTATTTAAAGCTGAATACTTTCTTCTGTCAGGCTCCCGGCCCTGGGTGGCAAAGGTCTCCATCTGCACACACCTCTCTGCTGCCAGATTTCCATGGTAACAGAAATATAGCATCCAGACACCGGTAGCATTTGGGGATACTCTAGTTTTGTTTCTGTGGCCCCTATTCTCTCCATCATACCTGAGGCTTCCTTCACTTAGAAGGACTAGTGACAGCACTTTGATACTAGCACTCACATTAGCTTGTAACTGCTAGGCATTGTATACCAAAAAATGATAGGCAGATAATAAAGATGTTGGATTCTTAATCATTTCGTTTAACTCATGGGACACTTTTGAAACAGGCTACCACAGTATGGCTTTTCAGACACAAGAGATGGATTTTGCATTCCAACCAAATGCTGTTTACTTATCTTCAGCCCTTTTGATGAATTGGGTTAGACACATTACTGATTCTGAGTAGGCTGAGAGCAGATTTTTCTGGGCAAGAAAATAGCTATTATTTGTACCAGAGTTATTATATGATGGGAAGAAACTGCACCAGAATGTTGAATCTTGAACATTGTACAGAAGGGATAGCTGTTTACATTTTCAGTTGGTAATCAGATTCAAAAAATCTGGACATAAGAATATTACACTGGTCCTGGCTAGAAGGACTTATACAATTCAAAGGCAAAATATAAAATAGATTATATGCAAACCTTTATTTATGTTCAAAAGTCAGTTTAACATTTTTATAGATGCATTATCTTTCTGATCCCTGAGCTAGCTCTAGAATATTACATGAAACTTACAGTCAATAATTAGTTTTTATTCCGATGTTGCTATATTTAAAAATACTAAAAATCAGCTTTCTATGGCACTTTTAAAATTGCAAACATTATGGCCCAATTAAGGATTGCTTCATTATGGATTTAAGGCTTGTGTGAATAGATTCTACTATCCAGTACAGAGAAGAAGGAAATCCCCGACTATACAAATCTCTTTGTTTGGATTGAAATTCAACTTTTATTTTAAAAGAAGCATGCAATGCTCTCCATTTGAGATGCTCTACATGTCCAGTTCTCTTGGAGATCTCAGATGGACAACCTGCAGCCCTAAAATCCTTTTTGCAGTGATCCCTGACTGCAATGGTCAAACATAAGTGTTGTGGGTTCTCACCATTTGGAGGCAAGGAACAAACCTAAGACCTAGAACAGATTTAATACACTTTAAAAACAAAGAAAAAACTTCAGATTCCCACTCCAAACATGGGGAAATGGAAACTCCCAGCCCTACTCAAACACGTAGCCACTGCCCCTCCCCTTTTATGTATTCATCCTGCCCAGGATGGCCTTCACCACCTCTGACTTTGCCAAAAGAGTGTTTGTCCCTGGTTTATATATGACTAGGCCTTTGCTTGAACAAGTGAAGATTCAAGGTAGGAAAGCAAGGGGGGAGAACCATCTTTCTGGCAGGCAGGAAGTGCGGGGATGGCTAGTCCCTTAGAGGCCTGTCATCTGCAGCTCTGGTAACCATCAGCCTCTTGGACTTTTTCTTTTCTTTTGGTAATGTTTTGTATAGTTTTCATGTTTTATGTAACTTTGGATATATTTATTGTTTTAATGGATCTTGTGAGCTGTCCAGAGTCCCTCATTAGGGGGAGATGGGCGGAGATAAATCTAATAAATCAGTCAGTCAGTCAGTCTGAAGGCTTGAACCCAAATCTAAGTTTTTCTACCTGCTGCCAAAGCCTGCTTTATTCCTCTTTAGACTTCTTGCGTGCGTATGTGAAGTTGTAAAGAAATGGAGACGTTGGACATCTCCTGTCTTTGAACTTGCTATACATACAGGGCTGAATGGATGCTAATGCCAGAATAGTGCTACATTTCATATTGAAATGTTGCTGTATTTCTCGTGTTGCTTGTCAGACAGTATTGTAGTAGGTAATCTGCAAACTGTGCACCCCTCTAACCGAGACACTAGAACAGGGAAAAGCAAGTTGTGCTAACTATGATCCTTTTTCACTTACTCTAGATTAAGCCATTTTCTTGCAGCTCTGGGTTTAGATTTATATCCTGCCTTTATTTAGTACAACTCAAGGTGGTGTACATAATGTTCCTGCTTCCTGTTTTCCTCACAACAAACCTATGAGGTGGGTTGGTTGAGAGAGAGTGAGTGGCCTGAAGTTGTTCAACCAGCTTTCATGCCTAAGGGAGGACTGGAACTCACAGTCTCCTGGCTTCTTATCTAACATCTTAACCACCATACCAAAATGGGTTGGGGCATTAACAATTTGAAATGACAAGACTATTGTGTAGGATGGAAAATGCTACTGAATTTTGATGTTGACAGAAAAAGCAATAAAGAGTCCCATAGCAGAAATGATTAACCAATTGTGACAGATCCATATGGATACCCCTCTGGAAGGGTAGAAAAACAGACTTTCACTTGATTCAAGATCCTGTTTTTAGATAATTTGCCATTCACAAGACTTGCATCTGAGGGAGTGAGCTGCAGCTCACAAAACCTTATGGCTTTCAATAAAATATATTAGTTAGGTCCTGATCTTTGGCTACCATAGGCTAACATACCTCTCCCCCATATGCTCTCTACTGAACTTCTCTCTCTTTCCTGTTTCTTTTCTTTTGCGGCACAGATAACCCTGCCTCTGATGAGAGTCTGCCTTAGTTTTGCATATATTTGGACTGACAATCTATTAAGAGGGTTTATATTTCTGACTTCTAGCTAATGCTGATATGCTTATTTGTGAAATGCAGAAATGTTACTTTAAAAAAACAAACTAGCTACTTCTTTTAGACTTTTTCTGCACACATCTTGTCTTAAACTCTTTAAAACCCAGGGGTAATTATCCCAAGCAATGTTGACATATAGGCATGGATTTTATCAGCCTCTGGATCAATGCTTTGCTCTTTAAGTGCTTTTCATTCATGGGAACATGGGGGCCCTTTTACTGAAGAGACTAGAGGTTCTTTCCTTGTAAAGTTGAGCCAACAGCTGGAAAATGAGTGTCTTCTGTTCAGCTTCATTGCTTGGCATTAAATTTCTGTAGAGTTCAAGCAGACCTCCATGGACTATCAAAACACACACAAGTCAGTATTGATATTGATATTTTAATAAATCTCAATTAAACAAATTCAGCAACACACATGGTATTCACTTACTCACTATTTTTCCCCCAATTGTTCTTTTGGGGTTTTAACTTTTTCATCCTGATGAGGGTTGAGGGCAGCACCCTCAACATCCCAAGTCCCCTCAAGCCCTGAAAATGTTTTAGGTTACAAGAGTTTTTGAGTTCAGTCCCTTAAACTATCATCAATTATAAACAAGAGCAGAACAATAAGATTTCGGTATTTAAATATGGAGAACTGAGATTCCTATGTTTGTTCACAGACTGACTTTCTTCCCCAAACCCTGAGTTCAGAGTAACCCTTAGTTTATTTAACCACCACTGGCTAGATTCAGGCATGAAACTAAACTATAAATCCTTGTGTATAAATCACATACCATGCTTAGCCATTAATGGTTTCTTTGGCTTTGACTTAGTGTTAGGCAAACCCAACCAAAGGCAGAACCCAGTTAAGCAAACTATGGCTTAGCACAGAATGGATTGCACCATATGCTAAGCCAACTGGAAGAAAAAGATTATGGGGTAGGCCATATTCACTTAGCTTATCTGATCCTATAAGTTTGCTCAAGGCAGCTTTTCTCATGTTGGCTGAAGTACTGTGAAAATGGTTGGCCAACATATCTGGAGGATGCCCAGTTGGAAAAGGCTCTTGTAAGGCTCAGATCAGGAGGTCAACCTGAGACCTCCCCCTCAGAGCAAGAAGCCTGTTTGTTACAGTTTGAAATCTTTTATGTATTGCAATTTCTCCAGAACATTCACAACATTTTGCGAATGGAAACAGATAAGAATTAATGTGTGCAATAAAAGAGGCCTAATGAAGTTAAAGAGAACATTCTTGCATAAAAAAATATGCATGACAATCCTGTTCATTTTTTTAATCATTGGTTTCCCCATTATCACTCTCTCCCTCACTGTCAGCATGTTCCCCTCCCATGTCATAGATCCTAGCTGAAACAGAGAAAAAAAAAGTGATGTTAAAAAAAAAGAAACTTTGCTAGAGACAATAAAATGTATAAACCTGTACCTAATAATACAGTACTTGCAATCTGTTTGTACAATGTGTCAAAACACAAAATAAAAAAGGTAACTTTTTTTAAAATCGAGCTTAGCTTGGGGGATTTCACAGACAGTCCATGTTCTTTTCTTGACGCTAATATGGAAATGGTTTGCCATTGCCTTCTCCTGAATTTTTTTTTTCAACCTTCCTTATCTAGTCTACAGGCCAAGGATTTTCCAGTGCCACCCCTATCTAAATCATTGACCTTACTTAGCTTTTTGAGACTAGCCAAGGTCAGCTAGATGCTGCCATCAATTGTGGCAAATCACAAACTAGCCAACAACTTTTGCAGCAGTCTGATTTCAGCCCCTAAGATTAAGTTATCATTCAGCATATCATGCAAACTCAGAAAAATGGGTTGAGAAACCATGGTTCCATCAGTTGAGCATGGGTAAGCATGTCCTATGAAAACAGGTGCAGTGAACTAGTTATGAAGCTACATGTATGGCTGAAATGTTTTCCTAGAAAATCCCCATTTCTACATGGATTACATGTTTCCTGTATGTCCTTTGCAGCTGCTCTATTTCTTTTTAACGTCAGTTAAGATGCAGTATGTGTCAGTTTCTTCATAACCCTGGTTATTTTACAGTATTAGCTCCTGTCACTGAGAATGCCCAGCAAATGGCAGCATGAACCCCTAAGAGAAGGCTGTGAAAAAATAGACACATTTTCCATCTCAGAATTAGGCTACCAGATCTGGGCTGCAGGAATCCAGAGCAGTATTTGCCGGCAACAGAGATAGAGTTTTCTCCTGTAACTTTGCTGCCACGGAGTGGCTGTCCTGTGTTTTGCCATCTAGTAACTCCTCATTTCTAGAGACAAGCCCCACAATTAGCTACTAAGTGCTCCTTCTGCTTTGCTCATGTATCTCAGTTTGCTCCGTTAATTCACACCACAGACGAATTATTTTCTTCTTTAAGAAAAAAGTAAAGGCTATGAAAGGCACATGATTTAACCTCAGACGTGTGCTGAAGGTGGAAAGAGAAAGCGGTGCAAGTGGGGGTAGACCCATAGCCTCGTTCTTCCTGCTCAAGATAATCGCCCATCTGCTGTGCAGTATTTGCTCGTCCGCTTACTTTCAAGATCCTCTCCAGAAGGCAGTTAAGTTGTCTCGTATTCGGTCGGTCATTCTCTTAGGCTGCCTTCTGGCTCCATCACCGGCAGGATCAGTCAACAGATTTCTTTTTACGAGGGAAGGGATGAAATCTACCCGGGTTCTGTCAGAAACAACGCAACCCCCGGCGCCCGCTCCGCGCTCCCCCGCTGCCAGAACGCCCGGGCGCGAGACCACGTACCCCGAACGCACCTCGAGCTTCCCACTCTCCCGGAAACCAGGCTGCTGAGGAAAAAGGAGAGGAGGCGACCACGGGGGGGCCTTCCTCCGTTGATTGGTCCGTACCTCGGGCTCCCTGGGAGCCGAAAGAGGCGGCGATTGGCTGCTCGCGCTTGTCAGTCGCCGAGGGCCAAGTTCCATTGCTGGCTGGGCGTGCGGTGGGAACTGCTGCTGCCGTGGCGGCTGGTGCAGCTGCGGGGAGCTGGATGGCTGCGGGGCTGCTGATGGAGAAGTGATGCTGGCTACATGGGGACTCGGGCAGCGCAGAGGCTGCAGGAAGACAAAGGCTGGCTGCAGGAACCGGAGCTCCGCTGAAGCCTCCGCGCTGCTAACCAGGCGAAGGCAGCCCAGCCCCACCGGTAAAGGTTAGCACAGTGCACATTAGCCGCCTCTCGCTTTGTGTGTGTGTGTGTGTGCGCGCGCGTGTACGTGATGAGTCGAATCCTTCAGGCTGTGCGTCCGTAGATCCAGAAGGGCTGGACTCCCGGCGACGCAGGGCAGGGATCAGCTCCCGGAGGGAGGGGAGGCGTTGTGTAGGAGCGGGGCGAGCGAAATGGCTGGGGCTCCGGCGACGGGCTCAGGTCAGTGGTGACCGCTGCCCGCCATGTGCACCTGAAGGTTTTCCCCTCACACTTCGCGAGCAAACTGCCTCCGGCATCCTCTTTGGCTCGGGTGCCCTTCAGGAGCATCGCTGCGGAGGAGTGAGATCCAGGCGAGCGCCGCCGCGCTCAGCCCCGGCGAAGCGAACACCCATTAAATCAGAATCCAAGAGACCGGCCGATTAAACTTTATCGGCCTAATTAAAGGAGGATTGGCTTGGCGAGGGGAAGGCAGCGGACCTCAGATGTGCGATGCCCTCGGCGCCTGGGAGTAGAGAGGACGGGGATGCGTTTGCCCGCCGAGCTGAGGGAGAGCCTAAGCAGGAGCGACCGGCCCAGGTGAGGCGGCTGAGGTGAGTTAGGGGCTGCGAACTCGACGCCCTCAGCGGCGTGACAGCTGGGGACCGTCCCCTTGATTTTCTCGCGGTTCGGAAGGCCAAAGAGTTGCAAGAGCCCAAGCCCCTTTCGCTTGCCCACCTCCTCCTTTGTTCTGCTCCATCGGCCGCTTCCTACCCTGCCCGGCTCGGGGTCAGGTCCCGGAGTTTGCTGGCGCTCCCGCGCGTGGGAAAAGCGAGCTGGGTGAGGGCGGCGGGAAGAGTTTTCTTTCAACGCCAGAGCGCGAGAGAGTTGAGAAGTACAGTGGCTCTCCGCTCCGAACTGTCAGTTCGCCCCAGTGGGATGTCGGCTGCTTTGCCAGACCGCACGGCTTGACTTTCAAAGTGTTTGGATGTCAGGGCAGCTGTCACTTGGTTCTCAGAGTAAGATGCAGGGAAAACAGCTTTTACTTGTTTGTTTTAAGAAGGCAGATTAAGGAAATCGGTTTAACTTCTTCCGATGATGATGATTATTATTATTAACATCCCACTGGAGGGCTAGGTGATGATGATTTCTCTGGGGAAATCTCATGTTAATGGAAATCAGGTTTTGTTTTAAATGTTGCAGAAAGGAATTATTGGCGGAGACCTTACAACTTTGCAAAATGAAGGATGGGGGTTGCCAGCTTGTTCATTTTCTGAGCTTAAAAATGCAACACCTTAGAGAAGGATTTTAGGTGTGTGTAGGAAAATTGCCAAATGAATCTTGTGGCACTGTGGAAACAAATAGATCTGTTGTGATGCACTGTAAGCTTTTGAGGGCAGCAAACCCACAGTCTTAAGTGTATTCATGTTGTGGAAGTTCAAAAGGATTTGCTGTTGCCTAAGTGTGCGCTGGATTGCATCTGTAATCAGATACATGGTGTTGATTCTGGCAAGTGGAAGGTTAAACAGAATGAATCATTAGTCTTGTTTTACTTAGAGATTTGCAACCCAATTCTAAACAGTTTTACTCAAAAGTAAGTTCTGTTTAATTCAGTGAAACTTATTGCCTTAATAAATCTAATTGGCTATGGCTATGGCAGATTGAGTTGTTTAACTACTCAGCATTCTTTAGGGGTGAATGAGAAGGCTAGTGACAATAATGAAGGGAAAAAAGCCCTATTCCATGAATACCAGGAAGGAAAAAAAAGAAGTAGAAGTCCAAAAAGGTATATGCCCAAGATTTGTATAGGAACTAGCAACATTATTCCAGTCTTGACAGCAGAACATTTATTAAAAGGAATTTTTGTGCCCTTGACTTGCTAACAGTAAAATAGAGTGTAATCTTAGACTTAACTCAGAGGTAAGCTCTATTTTGTTCAAAGGGAGTTATTCCTTTGCTGCATTAAACACTTCCAGAATACACCCAGTAAACATTAAGTCAGATAAGCTGAATTCATGTATCATGGGCATATTTATGGATATTTTACAGAGGGCAAGCAAAAATGTAAAACAGAACTTCTGGAGAACGTGTTGTTTACTATATTCTGTTGGTTGTAGTCCAGTGCACATTTATTAGGAATTTAGCCCCATTAAACTCACTGAAAGCTTACATTGAGTAAATACATGTAAACATTCTGGATTTGTTTGGGAGCTTCACCTTAGCTTGACTGTTTTTTTTCATTGCTTTCTAGGAATGAATTACTTTATGATGAAAAACATTAACTCTCTAATGAAGTGCTAAACTTCATAATTATGAGATGAATATAATTTTATGGAACTCAGTGTTTAGGTTCAATGAATCCTTTTGCCACTGATGCAATTAGGAGCAAGACTGAGTTAAACATGGATGCATTGGGGAAAGTCTAATATATCTGCAGTCTTACAGCTAATGCAAAGTCTAATCTCTATATTATTCCAGAGGTTTATTAAATGAAGAACTTTGACCTGCAGAAGCCTTGGCCATATATATATAAATAAAAATTATAGGCAGTATTTTGTTTCTCAAATAAGTCTGTATGAGGCACCAGGATAGGGTTGTTTCTCTATCCTGTAAATGTGTCCTGAGTTTATGTAATCTCATTCCATTTTGCATATACTTTCCATTCTTTTTTTTTTAAGTTGTTCTCCCTATGTTTTGTCTAGTCATCTGACTTGTGCAGATTCTGATTAACAATAAGAATAATTTGCAAATCAACGTCAAATCATGGTTTGGATGATCGCCTTGACTCTAATTTGCCTATTTCAGATTATGGTACAGGTAGTTCTTGTTTAATGACTGCCTCGTTTAGCAACTATTTGCAGTTACAGTGGTGATGAAAAAGTAACTTTGTGACCACTCCTCACATTTATGACCTTCGCAGGTCTGTAAAGCAAAGGAAAGCTGAAGTAAGATCATAAGCACAGTCATGGTTTCACTTAGTGACTGCTTCGCTTAACAACCGAGTGGCCAGTCCCAATTGTGATCACTAAACGAAGACTGCCTGTATTGTGTTAGACACAATAACTCTGATATCAGGAACAACTATTGCACAAGAGGGAAGGAAGGAGAAGAACCCACAATATAATTGCAGTCCTCTAAACACTGATGTTTAAACTAAGCCCCTTTGTGTTGGCTGGTAATTTTGGTACATAGTAATTGATAACATTAATTTACAAAGCGGTTCTGTCTATGTCTACTTAGAAGTAATCCCACTTGAGTTCACTAAAACTTATTTCCAGATAAATGTATCCTAGGATACTGATAGCTGCTGTCTATTGACACTCCTGAGTTTTGAAATAATCCTTTTAAATATGGCAGGGCAAGCAGTCAAATTGCCATTAATATTGCATCTCTGTGCTTTTGTACTAATGATGCTTTTAAAGTTGGATTGTAAATATTAAGGGTAAATTTTAGTCTTGGAAGTCTAAACTTTATCCTTACTTTTTACAATCCATTTTATGCGCAGGAAACAGTACTATTAGAGTATACTCAGTATGT
Source organism: Python bivittatus (assembly GCF_059951505.1). Taxonomy (NCBI): domain Eukaryota; kingdom Metazoa; phylum Chordata; class Lepidosauria; order Squamata; family Pythonidae; genus Python; species Python bivittatus. The sequence goes on from NW_028277075.1 coordinate 105,408,412, forward strand.
ATCTACCAATAGAATACAGCTCCCAATGGAATAGTCTCCTCCTTTCTCACTTGTGCCCCAAATCTGGTCTAGACAGTTGGGGGGGCCTTCTAGGTCAGATTTAGGGTTCAGGTGAGAAATACTGGAGGTGAATGGGTCAGAAAAACCAAGGGGAAACCCTGTTCAATGAGTGGAATTCTGCTTGCATAATGTTGGATGTTAAAAACTCTGATTTAGATTTTCTGGTAGTAACCAGGTACACAGAAGAGTATTATGCACAGCTTACATTATTCCTACGTCTGTATTACTTTCTCTTGCCCTACACCACAGGGAGTATGTCAGATTTTCTAATGATTTAGTAAATGAGACTTTTTCCCCCCAGAAGACCAATTTCTCTTATGCCTTGCCTTGTACATTACAACAACATCCATTTGAGCACTGCCTTTTCATATTAAGAAATCTATTTTTCAATACAATTATTCTTATGAATATAAATATATGAGATCCCCAGTTACTTTATTTTTATTTATTTTGCCAATATTTGCCTGGCTTTTTAACTCACTGGAGCCTAAAGCAGCTGCTACAGTTAGGAGTCAGAACATAGCAATAAAATCATCAATTGAAACAAAAGCAATTCATAGCCAAAAAGCTTACAATTTAAAAGTCTGATGAAGAATTGTTTTTTTAAAAAAGTCCCTCACTGAAACAGCCAATAAAATAGGTCTGATAGCTGGCAAAACTCTATTAAGAAAAACGATACAAGGAAGAATCATCACTGAAAGATCCCTCTTCTGTCTGATGTTCAGAATATATTTGAACTAAGTGGGTCTTACTTCCAGGGAAGTGAGTGTAGAATTTCAGTCTTATACTTTTTTTACAGATCTAGTGAAAGGCAAAAATGTTTTATGATAGTGTACTTATCTTTTGTGTTTAAAGTTGCTGAAAAATCCACCTAAATTAGCTATAAAAATGTAGATAATACCTGTTGTATTTAGAAAACCATTTTTTTAAAAGAACAGCACTCCAAAAGGCACAAAAGGTTAGCATGTTTATTTAATTTTGCACTTTCCTCCACAATAATGAGGTTGATTTATTTTACCTCTGCATCAGTTTGTATTTCTTAAAATTGCATAATTGGTTTCGGTTCTATCTTTTAATGACATACAAGAGAACATTTCTTCTTTAGAAAATATATATAAATGTAATTGACTGGATAATTTGCAAACTACTCTATTTATTTTAGAACAAAACCTCCAGCTTTTCTGGATTGTGTGCCTTTTATTGATTTGTGCAGGAAAGAGCCTCTAAACAGCTACAGCTTTTTTTGTTTTGTTTTTGTTTTAAATCTGGACTGAAACAGTCATTTTAGCATATGCCATCCTGCTGCCTGACTTAATTGTCCAAATAAAGATTATATCACAGCACTAAAATATCAGTGGTGGAATCTATAGCGGTAAAGTGACAAGCATGGAGAAAACAAAATCTGGAATGTTGTGTTCATCAACAGGATGAAATATAAAATGTGTTTTTAAGAAATGTATCACATTTTTGGGATGTCTTTCATTACCAAATCCATTCATGTCTCCCCTTTCATCACTTGGCAACAATTTGATTCTGAGAATGAGGGGCACTAGTTTGGGGAGGGGCAAGTAGACTGTATGACTAAGAAGACCAAATCAGAGATTGCTTAGCCTGAAGCTAAGAGGGACATTTCTGGGACAGAAAAGCTCCTGAGAGATGGAAAATCCTCCTCTTCCTGCTGTCTGATGGCAAAAGGAAGAGTAGAAGGGCCTGAATGGAGGGAAGCCTCTCCAATATTTGCTGAAGAAGAAATGGAAATTCCTCCTTCTCCTTCCAAGATCTCTGGACAGGAGTAGGGAAGTGGAGAGGGGTTTGAAGGTGAGGAGATTGAAACAGAAAGCCTTCTGGTTTTCTCTTACCTGAGGGATGGAGGACAGATCTACTCAATGGGAGTGCAAGGGAAAAAATACAGTAATATTAGCTAGAAAGATAGGAAATTTGGCTAGGCCGAACCATTGTTAAGTATGGAACAGATGGCTTGGATTTTTAAGGCTGGGAAAAGAATAGCTAAGAATCCATTGACTTTAAAAAGTGGAAAGAAAAGGCCTAGGTTTTAAACCTTGGGTTTAAATCAAAGTCTTTGTTTCCTGTGTTCTGCAATAGACTGTTCTTCTATGCATACGTGATTCTTTTCTGTTTGCAATAGAAGCAAGTTCTTTAACTTGCCTTATCCTTGACGCTTCTACTATTAGTTACTGTGCATGGGGTTGAGTTCCTGGAGAAGAGAGATTCATTGCCATGTCAGGTTAAAGTATGACAAGGATGTGATCATCTCTTAGAGGTGAGACAGATTCTGAAATCACAGTTATATCAGCTCTTGCATTAATTTTAACACTGCATGACTCTTGATTCACAAAGACCCTTCACATGATTTGGCAGAATCATCAGGACATACAATTGGTCTCTCCAGAAAAAGTTCATTGGTTTTGACTTTACTTTGCAACTTCCCAAATATGACAGATAGCTTATATTTGTGGCATTCAGCCCACTTAGCATGGCATTCTGCATATGCTTTCCCAGAATGAATACATCTCGAATGAGACAGCTGTACCAGTACAGATGTCTCATTATAGGACAAAGAGTGTCTGGCCCAGCTTTCTATCCATTTTCCTATTTTTGGCTTGTGGGGATGGTTGGGGCTTTTTAGCAAATTCCTATACTCCCCCAAAGATTCTTTGTCTCTGAACTTGTCTCTTAATTGGAGATCAGTTTCTTATCATCTGCATAGTCTCTTCTCAGATTAAAGCCATTTCCATTAGTAGTTATTGGGATAAAGCCCTATCCAAAATTCCCTCAGTCAGTCTGTTTTATTTCTGTTTCTTCCCAAATCACAGTCACCTGCCTTCTCATACACCTATCTTATATAGACCTTAATGGATTCCCCAGATTTCTATTTCTCTTGCTGAAAGTAAGTCCTTTCTTTTGGGTAAGAAATATGCCAGATTTTTTTTCCTGCAGTGAGGAGATAGCCATCTTTATCTAAGGCAGCAGTAAAAGCTTTCACTCTGGAAAAGATTTACAAAAGTGCTCTGCTTGAGGTTGCATGGCATAAATGAGGATGCATGTTGGATTTTTCTATCTACGTGCAATTTGGTAGCAATTCTGTAGCAAGAGAAGCCAGCCCGCACAAGCCTCTTGTGGGGATGATTCTGGCACACTAGACTTCTAAACTGTAGGAGTTCAGGCTTCAGATGGGAGTTGCATTGAGGACTCTGACAAATCTGCAACATGGTCCAACGTGACACTGTTTTTATTCTTTATAAATTGGCCTGAGATTTAAACTTTCCAAATTATGGAAAGTTGTCATGAGCTGCTTAGGATTATGATGTATAAAATGGGTAATTGGATAAGTTTTCCAAATAAATTAAAAAAACAGTTTAATTTATTTACAGTACTGTAACTAATATATAAACTGCTTACAATCCTTAGACTGCTTTTCCTAGCACAGGTCCAAACTCCCCAACTAACTCCTGCTTCTTTTTTCTGAACTTCTCCTTGCCTCCTTAAGATGTTGGTTCCTTCTCCTATTCATTGATTAGGATTGTATTTTGTTACTGTGGCAAACAATGCAGAGCGGTTCTTTGGCAGACAAATGCTTGGAAAAAAAATAATTCTCTGAAGGTCCCGTGCTGAAAAGTGCTGTGTAAAATGCAAGATACAGTGACTGTGCTAAACTATGATTAAAACCATGTTTTAACCATGCTTGTTGAACAGCACATAGGTGCTGGGTTCACATATCATGCTAAGCTATAAACCATACTAAGCCCAAATAAAAGAAACTGCACTATGGCTTAGCTTAATGTGTGAATCTGGGCAATGTCATTTGGGAAGTTGGACTTGCTCATGAACACCTAATCCATTTTCCATAGTTATGGAGGTCAAAGTTCACAAATTCAGTTTTGGAAATCTATTATTTTGGTGTGACAAAAGGAAGTACTGATATTCAATCAGGAAGATAATGCAAATTAGTCTTTAGTTAAGACCAGTATGCATGAATTTTGATTCAAAATATGAAATCAAGCATATAAAATACTATTATGCAATGGACTACATAATGCAATTCCTTTCATGTTTATTGGGAAATATATCAAAACATCTTCAATAGAGTTTGTTACCTAATAAAGTCTTTCTCATCCTGGCATCTTCCACATGTGGTGGGAGAGGCAATTCCAGCACATGGAGGGGATATTGGACTGAGGAAAACTGCCTTAGTTGCTACATTGTAGGAGGGTAGCCTTAGAAAATATGGCAAAGAACTCTGACCATTCAATGCCTGTCCAGCAATTAAAGATACAATCTTTAATGGGATAAATGATAGAGCAGTTAAAAAGATCAAGTTAATTAATCGAGAAGTTAAATTTTAATCATTGAGGTTTAAAACTGAGGTTGTATTTATTTTTTTCCCTATAGACATTTAATCCTTGTAATAGGGAAAGAAAACCTGGACATCATTTCTTTTTTTTCTAACTGGTTATGGGACTAGCTTTATCTCTTCATTTGTAAGGGGCTTGAACTACAATGTTATCTGGGTTAAAGTTTTAATTCAAAAGAATTGATTGAGGTGATTAAATAAATTTTAAAAGCATTTAACAAACAACAAAAAAAATATTTGGCTGATAGCCACACCATTTGTCTTTTTGAAGAATACATCCACATAGCTGTGATAATGTGCCTACCACCTGACCTTGAGAGGGGGAAAAAATATTTCAATATAAAAACCACTGCTAGGGCCATCTGTCTTTTACCACAGCATAGCAACGAAGCTGGTAGCGTTGCTGCCCTCAAGAATGTACGGCAGTATATTTTCAAGGGAACGACTGGTGAAGTCCCAGTGGTTCTTTTCCCTCCTACCAAATGTCATCTACAGGCAGGAAAACCAGCCATTGCCACTGTCTTGAATGGTGATGGGATGGAGTTCGGAGTTCTAGCTGTTATTTTCATTAGACTGCTTTTCTTCTTAAGGGGGCTAGAACGCCTTAAAAAATTCTCTGCTTTCAGGTCTGTTCTATTCCATTCCATTCACACATGCAAGATGCCAAAAGGTGCTTATTATTAACTCTATTCTGGAACACCTGGCAGTACTGTTGGAGTGGATGGTAGATATGACTGGCCAGGGAGTCTTCCTCTAAACTGCAGGTTCTGTATCCCATTCACCCACTGACAAGTTCATTTTTATGTGCAGCTCTGGGCCAGAGCAAGGCCAATTGATGCTCTAAGTGCAGTCCAACAATGGAAGCAAAACTCTCATGCCATGAGACAGAGACAAATGTGACACCTTCAAACCAGACTTTTAAATTTTAGTCACTCACCATGCCAAAGAAAATGTCTTTTTAACAGTACAGATTAAAGTGAAACATGCCAGATAAGGACAATTACAAAAAATCCTACTAAAGTCAAGTGTAGCAGTACACGAGTTAAGGGCATGATAGCTAGGAGGAAAACTCTGTGGTGCTCCCCTTCCTTTGGTGTCCTAAGCACTTGCTTATTTTGCTTGATGGTTAATGCAGGGCTGATGGAGATCCTCTTAAAGCTCTCTCACAGGGCTTTATGGGAGATATCATTGCTGTAGTGCTAAACTTCCAGATTGTACCTCAACTTTGGGTGACAGAGCTTTTGAGTTTTGTGGGACTGCTGAATTGTTGCTCTTTTTTTTTTCTTTACTTGCTGGGTGGTGGTGGGGTTAGTTCTGTCTTATGATTGACTTTCCTATTACAATGTATGCTATGTGGGGCCATTCTTATGAAATATCTGCAAGTTACAGCTAATACAAAATGCAGTTGCATAAGTATGTGCTGCCTCTACTGAAAAATCTCCACTGACTGCCAGTGGCTTATAAAGTTATTAAGTTATAAAATTAGGGGTACTGGTGTTACACAAAATAAGCCATTTAGAGCTTTCAAGTTTTTCGGAGGAACCACCTCCCCATAACGCCACTATAAATCTATCTAGCCATTAATATCTTCCTATTATCAGAGCTTTGTGTGTCTGACATGCAATCCTGCCCAGGCTATGGGTGTCATGTTTGTCCCCTACTCTTTCAGAAATCTCTGAAAGTAATATCTTCCCTTCCCTTCCCTTCCAACAGATGGCAGCATCTTGCTGCCCTTGAGTGATCTCAAAAAATGTAAACCGGGTTCCAGCTTGCTTAGCACTTAGGTGAAAGACTACCTTAAAATCTCAGGGCTGTAGATTAGACTGGGACATTTAAAAAGTATCCTGAAAGAAATCAGCGGCAACATACTCACCAGAAGTTGAACATAACATGAGGGAGAACATTTTAATTTTTTTAAACTTATTTTAAATGAGTAAGCAAAATTCTATATATTTATTTTATTTAAAAGTATCTCTGTCCACCAGGGACAGAGTAGCACATCAAGATGCAAAAGGCAGGGTTATTTCCTATACTATGGGATGCCATCTATATCTAATTGCAGACATTTTTCATCTAGAAAAGAAGACCAGATTTGGGGATCTAGTCCAAATGCCAGAGTCATGGCTCTCATGTATGGATATCAATCCTAATGCAGAATTTCAGTCATCCAACCTGCACAGAGACTCATAGGAAAGACAGATGGAAGAAGAGTATCTTGGAAGTAGTGGTCTACTTGGAAATATCTTCCTGTGACTAACTGTGATCAATGCCAGTGGGTTTGCAGGGATAGTCAAGAGCTTCTTGTATTTAATTCTCTACCTGAGATCATTCAAATGTTGGACCAGCTTGTGTGACAGTCTCTGTCTCTTCTACATCTTGTTTGCCTTGTTTGTTTTATCTACTGGATCTTGACTGATGGTACAAAATTTTGAGTGCCTTGAATTGTGACTGTAAGTTTGCCTAATCTCTAGGGAACGCTTATTGTACTGTGAACGTGGATTTTTCACTTCCTCTTGGAACTTTTCAGGAGAGGAAAGGTGGGTAGGTATGGTACTAATATATTTTTTCCTACATAAGCTGAGGGGTGACATGTAATATAAATGACACGTTACAGGAAAGGATAACGTTTAACTGTTAATAACAATTGTGATGTGCTTCAAAATGTGATGGTTGATACATTTTAATGTACATATGGTATCGATTTTGTTCATGGTGAAGAGTTGGAAGTATGACATTTTACAGACAGCATTGGTGAAGTTTACTAAACCTTAGCAGGATAAATAATGAAATGGATTGCCTAATAATTTTGTCCTTTAATAAATCTTACAATGACTGTGAAGAGATTGGCAAAATGCTTTGCACATTTTCGGAGGATATCAGCATGCAACAAATATTGTTATAGATTGATTCAATGTAGTTTGTTTTTCAACTCTGAAATTAATTTAACATTAATATATGAATGAGTGTATGAAAACAAAGCATGTATTAATTCAGAGATCTGACCATAAACAAAAACATTTAAATACCATGTAAAATCCAAGATGTTTTAAGCACAAAATAGAATCCAGACAATAATTAAAACAAATAATTGAAACAAAACATGAGTGAAATCAAGCTGAGTTTCTTTGCCAGCAGATATTATTTTTCTTTTTCCCTGTGCCCCCAGATCTGCTATAGATTAATCAGTGAACCACTGCAGCCCTAGTAATTGCAAGAAACAACCAGGGTATCTTTCTGTTGAGATGCATGTAATCAGACATATCTGGAATACATATTTTGGAGAAATCTGTAATTTTCTTCCTTTGAGAGAATAATTCTTGCCATCAAAAATAAAAATGAAGGTTACAGTCCTTGCAGCAAGACCTAAATTGTGTCATGGTTACATGAAATAATCATATCAAGAATAGTACTTTCTCTCTTTAAAATCATATATTATTGAGAATCTGAATTACTTTCATAATGTAAGTTCATATGGGAAACCATCACCCACTACACACTAATTAGAATGCCCACATGACTGAGATGCACTGAAAAAAAGCTTTTGAGATCGCAGTGTTTGTTTTATTACACCATAGCAGAATTGGGTCTATTTATAATTTAACGCATGCTTGGAGAGTGAGGGATCAGTCCCCATAGGGGAAGTGTATTAATGGTCCAATAGTGGTCCAGTTTCTCTTAATAACCGTTGAATTTTGAACTGAATTTTCCCCTTCCACAAATAGCTGACTTATTAGATGCATTCTATGCTTTCTTGTTTACTAGTTTAAGATGGCTCCCTCTGCATCCAAGTCTTCCTCATCCTGTGTACAATTATTGCTTCAGTTTTTGTTTCAGGGATAACTGAAAGAGGAGGCTTTCTTTGTGGTAACATCTTGCTTCAGTACCTTTCCGTAGGAAAGACTTCCTGGTACCCAAATCAGTGCTGTTTTGTTTTTCCAAATATTTTAAACATTGTAAAACAGTATTTGAGACATACTACTTTGTCTCTTACGAATTACAGTAATTCCCATATTTTTGTAATCTAATCCATATATTTTGGGGTTTCAATGATTTCCAATTTGATCAATGCTTAATTTATATCAATAAATTTACACTAGGCTGATGTTTTACAGATTTTCAACAGCAGATAAGGATGACTTTAGGACCTCATTATAATAACCTTGATCATCATAATAAATTAGATTTCTATATTATAATGTACTGAGAAGTATTGGACTTCTTTACTGGATTTCTAGGCCTGGGTAGATATCGGGGATTTATCATGATTTCCATTCTTCTGTTATAATTACCTAACCTTAGGAAACTTGTTTTATGAGGTTTTTCATAAATATAATAAACAAAAACATTTCCTTCCTTACTGCAGGCACTGTTCTGCTTCAGTGGAAAAATTCCAGTGCAAATAATATCTTTGTTGAAGGGATTTTCTTCAGCTGTAGAGAGGAAAGGGTTAAACCCCCTTTCCACATCTGCTGCAAATCTGAAAATTAGGCCTTCTAGATGATGCCATCAGTCTGTCTGTCTGTCTCTCTCTTTCTTTGAATCATGTTAAATTAAAAGGGATGTTAAATTAAAAGAGCCAGGAGAAAGCATTATTGCAAAGAATGGTGTGGTAGGTATATATCAAATGCAGAGAGCATTTCTGCCCCTTTAATTAGAAAGCAAAAATCCACCAATTACAGCCAGGTTCAGAAAATATCTGGGAAATAAGCATATGTGTTTTTCTGAAGAATTCAGATAAATACTCTGAGAATGTGGCCAGATGCTAAAGTTGATAGGACTCCTACTTTTTAAACAGCTGTGATGATTTGCCAAAACTCTACCCTGCACAACTGTTAAAAGTGAGGAGATACCATAATGTTTACCTATCACCACCATACCTATGAAAAATTAGTTGAGGTGAGGAGCAAATAATCCATAGAAGAAATTGCAAGTGATTCTAACGCCTTAATTTTGAAAAACAGAAATTGGCTTTCCATATCACCATAAACCATAATTTTTATTTTATTCATAAGGGCTGCCCACTGTATAGTGACTCTGAGCTATATGATAAAATCAATACTAAAATGCAAGTAAAACCACCAAATGTCTGGAAGAAGAAACAGCCATTCTAAAACACTGGAGTAAAATGTGGCCTGTTTCTTTCAAGTCAGTGTGGTTTGTTTTTTTGGGGTTAGCACATTGTGTGACCCCAGCAGTTGTAAACATAGTTTATATGTATCCATTCCTTTCATATCTATCTGTACTTTCAAGTTAAACACTTTTTGAATGTTCATTTTGTGAAAATTAAAAAGAAAAAAAGAAATGGTATGTTCTGGAGACACATAGAAGCTGAATGCAATGTGTTGAACCAAACCTCAAAAGAAAGTATTTTTTCTCACTAATTATTTAACATTCAGGAATCAAAACCCTTGCCAGCTTAAAGAAAATAACTGGCCGCCTGTCCATCCTGCCATTGTATATCCAAGATAACAACAACAAAATTACCTTAAAAATGTATTTGATTTGTTTGATAAACATAATATTTATAATACAGAGATACACAATACAACTATTCGTAAGTATTCATGGCTTTCCCAGTCATGCGCCATGTTGAGTTTAGACCTAAGATTCAGACCTTGTGCCATGCTGCTGTTTTACTTTGTATGTCCTATTTAATTGGTACTTTATTTTCTACCAGCTAAATCAAATTTCAGTGTGCTTTGTTTTAATCTTGAGAAACAAACTGAAAGGATGCTCAGGCTTTATTCAGTTATGCATAAGATAACTGAATGAAAAAAATGAAGCATTAGGGTCTTTGAAAATGGTAACAAGGATATGTCTACCATCCCTAAGGTCAGAAACTAATCCTGCTTATCCTCTCCTGCAGTCTTTAGAATGAAGCAGGGAATCAGCAGCTATTTGCCAGAGTTATTGTGTCATTATATGCCAGTTTTGAGAAACTGAATGCAATACTTCCCACCCAAAATCCATTCATTATATTGGTATACACAGTGCATCATGGTTATAAAAATTAAGGAGCACTAAATAAGAAAAGGTGGAAGCCTTCTAGAGATCTGCTATGTAAATCATACATGGGTTATCTCTTGTCTTTGATTTTGTCCATAATAGGAGAGTTTGAAATGAATACATTATGATCTAGCATGTATTGTTACATTTCCTAATGAGTTTGTTACATAAAAAAAATTATCTAAAAATTCTAAACAGGAAAGAATGCTAAAGTTTACAATTTAGAAAACGTGTGGATAGAGGGTTGCATTTTTGACTCTTGGAGGTTGTAGTGTCCATAGAACATGCTGTTTTCAAATTAAGTGACTTCTCCCCCTACGTTATAGAGAACGGTATGATGTTCTTTGTATTTTAAAAATCATGGTTCAACATAATTAGTCTTATTTGGTGAGCTAAAGCCAAACATAAGTATATGGAAAGACACAGTAAAAACAAAAATACATTGTCTGGCATGGATGGGCAACCTGCTGCTCCACAAGCTGTGTGCGTTCTTGCAGACTTCAGTTTATGGCCTCCAGAGCATCTTAAGATTGCACCTCTGAAATTTGGTGGCAAATGGCTGATTTTTAAAGGTACAATTTCTGTTTTAAAAAATGTTAAAATAAGGATTGGGCATATAGTCGTAGCTTCCCTGTATTACCATACATGCTCCTGCTGACCCAGAGACTGAAATAAAATCAATGTGTTCCCCCAAATCTGTCCCTGTTACAGATTTTGCCCTTCAGCAGGTCATTGAGAAATATAAGAATGGAAAAAGGTTGATTGCACGTTTGTTGATTTAGACAAAGCATGACTAGACCTGAAGTATGAAATGCTTTGTACAAATATGGAGTTGAGAATTGGTTGCTGAATACGATAAGAGTGGCATATGATGGAAGTAAAGTGGGCATAAGAATAAATTGAATGCTTAGTGAATGGTTCAACATTGAGCAGAAAATAAGATAAGGATCTGTGATGCCCCCTAATGTATGTATGGATAAGAAATGCTTGTGGTAATGGTGCAGATTAGCCAGTTTGGTATAGTGGTTAAGGTAGGAGGCTAGAAACGAGGAGACTGTGAGTTGTAGTCCCGCCTTAGACACAAAGCCAGCTGGGTGACCTTGGACTAGTCCCTCTCACTCAGCCTAGGAAGCAGGCAATGGTAAACCAATTTTCACATCTTGCCAAGAAAACTGCAGGGACTTGTCAAGGCAGTCACCAGGAGTCAATACGGACTCAAAGCCACACACACACACAAAAGATACAGATACTGTATGTTAGTTGGGGAAGAAAACGTGTACTTTTATATGCAGATGGTCCCGTATTGTTGGCTGAGAACCTGAGGGATTTTCAGCAAAAGTTACCCAGATTGTATGATGCAATGAGGAATATAGATCTGAAAATTAGTGTATCAAAGACCAAGGTAGTTGAGTTTGTCAGGGAAAATAGAATGGATAATTGCAAGTTATACATAAATGGCAAAAAACTAGAAGAAGTAAGTAAACTTGTATACCTTGGTAGAAAGTTGTTGTTTTTTTTTAATGTGAAAATAGAAAAAATTAAAGATGGGAAAAGATAGTGGATTGTATGTGGTCTGTTGTGAGGAATGAATGATGAAAGAAGCAAAAATAACTGTATAGGACTTGCTTTTGTCACTTCACTATATGAAAGTCAGAGTTGAATATGCCAGAAAAAGTATTATACATTAAGTATTACTCCTGAAAGGGAATAGTGTGATGGCTACATATGCATGTCCCTGTTATTTTAGGTGGTAGCTTTTCACTTGCTGTAACACTTGTATCTACTTAAGGCAGGATGCTCAGATTTTGATAATTCCCCTGGGTTGTAGTCCTCTGCACCATACTACCTTCCCCAGGACATTGTTTCAGGTGTTCTGGCTGTTTATGGTTGATTAGGGAAAACTAGAAAACATCTGGAGGGCTTGAGGTTCGAAGAGGCAGTTCCAGAAGCGGGGCTGTGGTTGTAGAGGACTGCAGAAGTCAGGTATGCTGTTATCCCAAGCAGAAGTGTGCTTTCTACAAGCACAACCCAGTGTTCTGGGAAGTGCAGCCTCATTCATTATTATTCTAAAATGCATTAAGCAACACACATTAAAATTATACTTCAGATGCTCAGAAATAAAATTATTTGTGTAAGATAGTGATTAATGTGATCCAGGTTTTTCCTCTTGGATGAAAGTTTTGTCTGTTCCTGTAATTCCGTGGAGAATCATCCGATTTAGGTTTTACAGGATACTGGGCAGGCTGCCTTATCTCTCTCTCTCGCATTGAATGGTTTGATTGCGTCCACTGCCACTTGGCCCCAACAATCTGCAGTAGCCATCTTACTCTTGTGCTCTAATTGGACAATTCATTGTAGCGGTAGCAACTCCAGATAAACCCCATGGCAGAGAGGTTTGAAGGACAAGGCTGTTGGCCTTAAAGTCTTGCTATCCAGTTGGTAGCATCTCCTGTTGGGACCCATTCAAGAAGCAAACCTACCAGACTCTTATTGAATGTGCAGGTCCTCACAAATACATTGATTATTACTGGGAATCAAAGCAGCATATAATTCTGTTATAAGCTTTGACTAGACATTTGTTCTTGCATGCCAAATGCTGATGACTTCATTCACACAGAAGTATAAGCTAGGATTTTTGCTCAAGCATAATTTGTGGAATAAGCCACAATGGCTTGGCTGTCCATTATTCTATGCCAAAAATACATTAATCTTACTATGGCTTAGCATTATGTGTAAAGCAAACAACTGTCTGCTTTCAGTCATGTTCCCTGGATCTCTTGCCATAACATTCTGTTCAGAATGATAGTTAGAGGTGTACTGCATTGTAGAAGGAAATGTTGAAAATCAGGAAGTATAATACAAAACTGTATCTTCATCTAAACCTGAATGCCTCTATGGTTGGTACAGCATTTAGCTAACACAGGATAACTGCATGTCATAGCTGGGAAGTTTATTATTAAGATAGCATAGAAAAAGCTATTTTAACAGGCATGAGGCAAGAATAATATCCAGAATCAAGTTGTAATTGTAATTATCATGTGGGAAACATCTTGCTTGAATCCCTTGCTTTGGCAGTGAGAACGAGTAATTTAAAGAGGGGAACGATCTATCTGAAATATTCGCTTAATGTTACTTATCTTTGGACATTTCAAAGTCTTTGACAAGCTTTGGTATGATATCAAATAGTTCAGTGCTATTTGATTAACGTCCATTTGAATAATTAACAAGGAAATTGGGTTGCATTTAGAAATGTATTGTGTGTACTGACAGTATCTCCTCTCATTATGCCATCAGTATCATGGAAATGGCTATTGAATAAAGGTACGTACTGCAAGTGGGACACGGTGGCGCAGCGGCTTAATGACGCTGAAAGTTGCCGGCCAGAAATGGTCGACGCTTCAGCGGTTCGAGTCCAGCCTTCGCGTTAAACAGGGTGAGCTCCTGTTTCCTCCCCAGTTCCTGTCAACCCAACAGGTCGAAAACTCACATGAGTAGATAAATGGGTACTCTCACTCTGGTGGGAGGAAAAATGCTGGCGGTGCCTTGCAAAAAGGAGTTGGGAGCAGTTGCCGGTAAGCGCGAAAAATCGCGCGCGCCCAAAAAGGGTGCCAAGCAACGGAAACCCTGCCTCCTGCACTTGCCAGCTGGGCTCTGCTCTAGGAAGGAGGCTCTGGCAAACCACTTCCGAAAAACAATTGCCTTGAAAACTGCAAGGACTCGTCCAAGCAGTCACTGCAGGGTCAGCAATGACTGAGCGCAGACAAACAAAAAACAAAAAAAACCCTGCAAGTGCAAAGAACGTATTTTTTTCCCCACACAATTGCCTGTGTGCAGAAGTCATGAAATGACAGTTATGGAATGTCAGTTGAAAGAACTTTGTCTTGTTTGTATCAGCCAGTAATCGTTTAGCGTTGGGGTCATCAAGAAGTCATTGTAAGCATACAAACCAACCCTACGTCTTTGAATGTGTGGTGTGCTTCATGTTGTTTCTTGAAAACCAAACGTCTGGTGCAGGAGGTTGAAGAAGTTTCATTATCTTTTCAATTTTTTTTCTGTTCCCCCCAACATCTTTGAGCACAAACTCAGTGGTCCTGTCAAGAATATCAGCAAGCAGTTCAAAACAGCATCAGCTTGAGCTACATTCGCTTAATCTTCTCAGACAGACATTGCACAGGTCTGAAGGATTCTGAATGGAATTTCCAATCTTAAACACACCCAGGTTTGCATTAAGATGGTTACTTGATGAAGCAGGAGCAGCCAAATATAAGTCTAATAAACATATTTACTTTGCTGTGTGGTGTTGCCTCATTTGAATCCAAGCATGCTGCTTTTATTTTTGCATATTTTCTAGTATTCATTTCCAAGATGCATATTTCTCTTTTATGTCATCTTCTATATGGGATTGAATTCTTCCTTTTAATTGTACTCCTGTAAAACTATCCCAAAGTTCCATTATAACTGGCTGTGTTGTCAAAGCATTGACAGAACCACGTTGCTCCCATTCCAAATGCAGACTTCTTTTGGAATAAGCTAAAATGAACATGCTGGCATTTGCTTCTCAGGAAAGTATTATGCTAAATGTCACTCGGTGCCTTATACCTCCAGTCCTTCATTTGCTTATTATCACAGTGAGTGTAAAGAAATCCAGCAGCACCAGGCACATTTGTCTTCAAGGAAGACATACAAAGAAACATTAATACAGAGGAGCTGATGAGACAAGCCTTGAACAGGCATGTTATTAACACCTATATCTATCTCTAGCTGATTTGTACTGTGTCCCAAATATCTGGAAACAAAAGTCATGGAACCTGGAAATACATGGAACTTTCTTTTTGAATCACACGTACCTCTGTAGATGCTTCCAACTTGTGATCAAGGAGGCAGTCACTGCAGTATATTAGGGGTTTCTATCACCCATAACAAGTACAGGTAGTCCTCACTTAACCATTCGTTTAGTGACCATTTGAAGTTACAACAGTGCTGAACAAAGGAACTTAGAAATGGTCCTCACAGTACCCCTGCAGTCATGTGATTACAATCTGGGTGCTTGGCAACCAGCTCGCACTTATGATGGTTGCAGCGTCCTGGGGTCATGTGATTGCCGTTTGTGACCTTCCCACCTGGCTTCTGGCAAGCAAAATCAAAGGGGAAGTGCATGATTTGCTTAACAACCACATGATTTGCTTAATGGCCACAGTGATTTGCTTAATGACTGCTGGAAAAAAGGTTGTAAAATTGGGCATGACTCACTTAACAACCACTCCTCTTAACAATGAATTTTCCAGTCCCTATTGTGGCCATTAAGTGAGGATTACCTGTACCCAGGCATGTTGTCAATTTGTGTACCTATTTCTACCTTAGTTTCAGATTCTTGGACACTCATCCTAGAATTCAACAGACTGTTGTATTCAACCAATAAATACAAATGGAGCTGGATTTTAAATATGTAATGTTCACTGTAAATACTTGCTTTATTGTTGATCTGAAAATAAAGACCTGTACGCTTAGATGATGCTTTAGGGCAGACATTTGCTCAGGTTCTGACAGGTGTTGAATGATTTGCATGAAAAGGTAAAATCCATGTCATGTGAGCAGAAGTCTGCTTCCATGATAGGACTTTTTTCTTTTCCTTAAAGGTTTTGTAAATCTACTTCAGAGGTCCACCAACCCTCTGGAAAGGCTTTTGAAAATGTTCCAGAGCACTGCAGTGGGGAAGAGGAAAAACAGTCTTACTGTTCTATTGCAGCTCTATTAAGTTGGAGGACGAAATAAAGTTTCATGCAGTCAAATCATGTGATTTAAAAAGGGGACCTTAAATTGTATTTGAAATCAGTAGGAAATAAATGGTTTTCTGTTCATACGAAACCATCTATTTCCTTTAAAAAGAGAGAGAGCGCAGTCTGAGCACTAAACCAGTTTTTTTTAAAGTGGGTTCCCCAGAAGCCTAGGGGTTCGCAAGGATTCCAAAGGTTCTGTAGGACTAAGGGAAAAGAAAACCCCTCTGCAAGGGAGTTGGGGGGGGCGGGGGAGGAAACTCTCTACAAGAGACCAAAGGGGGGGGAAACCCCAAACCCAAAATTCAAACTCACTCAGTCATCTGCCCTTGCCTCAACACTGTTCTTCCCCACCACTTGCTTATTACCAGCAAGTGCAAGCACTTTGTGCAAAAAACACTGGTTGCCTTTCTCTGGCTGTGCGTATATACCCAAAACCTAACTCTCTGTCTGACCCCAATCCCCAGCAAACACTTATTTTTTAAAAAATACTTTGTATTGAACATTTTAAGAAAGAAAAGAAAGAAAGAAAAAACAAACAAGAAAGGAATAGAATCAGGTAAATTATAAATGTTCTAGATATGGATCATTGGCTACCACCTGGTACAATTGCAGACAGTAGAGAAAAAAAAGGTGAAACAGAAAAAATAAAACAACTTCTAGTTCTGTAATTGGGAACTGTGAAATTTAAATAAGTTTAATATATACATTTTCACAAATAAATTACAACAAGCACAAGTTTAATTTTATTGCCAATTTTCTATCACTAGGTGCTTTGCCTTTTGATCAGGGTCCTGGGATTTCTATTTTCTTTTTTAAACTAATGAGTTCTGCAGCAAGAAAAAGTTTGAAAAATCCTGCATTAAACTATAGAAGTACAAGAAATATCCTTCTGGACCAGTTCAAAAGCCCATCTTCTAGCATTTTGTTTCCTTTTAGTATGAAGCCAAACACTTTGCAAAAAAAATAAGCAGCACAAATTCCCTAGGAACTGGCGAGAGATAATACATAGCCATCAATTAATTTATATCTGGTCCAAATTATTGTCTGAAGTACAGATCTTCGTTTGTGTGTCCCTTTATGGTTAATCTTTTATGTTTCTGTGAACAGCTCTGTGGGGGATTAGCACTGGCAGCTTTGATTACCCACCCTTGTTTTCTAAACTTTATGAAGACATAATTTTAATGCAATTTCCCTTTCCTCTTCCTTGAAGTACAAAATAATGGCAGGTGTAAACTGTTAATGTTCAGCAAGAGGCAATAATTTCCTAGGAATTTTTGACAGCTTTATAACTGATCTTCATCAATAATATTTTCTTCTTCAGGTATTTTGGCTGATAAAAGAAATATCAGCATAAAAATTTAGCATAAAGGCCACATGCAAGTTCATGTTCACAAATCCTACCACAAAAATGACAAAGTAGATTGCACTGTTAATGGCACAATCTTATTTAGAAGTCTGCTTAATTCGCAGTAGGAACTTAGTATCTTGTTGGTGGTCCCTCTGCAGTAAGTCCAAATAACCAGATCCTAGAAGCAAAATTACCGGCTTTAGTACTCAGATTTATTCAGATGGTCTGTCTGGCTTCTAGATCCACAAAAAGATTTTGATATTATTTCACAATGTTTCCAGTAACCATGCTTGAACTTTCAGTTTACTATACTTGCTGGCAGAATTGTAAATTAAAACCCAGTGGAATTGCTAAAACCAATGTTAGTAGGCATTATCCCAGACCAAGCTCAGGGCAGAAAATTTTGTACTAATCACAAGCAGAGAGTTCTTACTTACTCCCCTAAAACCACTGGTGATAAGAGATTTCATCCCTTTGCTGGGCAAACTGTTCCGTTTTCTGGCTATTGTTATTCAATCTAAATGTATGATATAGCTCTTCTTTGGCTTCTTTGGCTTTGGGTTAGAGCAGAATTATTTCTTCTCTTTCTGCTTCTTTCTAGAATAACTGCTCTCTGGTATACAAATAAAATTGACAGGTAGTCCTTGCTTAATGACAGTAATTGGGACTGGAATTTCTGTTGCTTAGCAATGTGGTCATAAAGCGTGACGTCACATGGCTGCGCTGCTTAGCAATGGCAGTTCCAGCAGTCCCCAGTTACCATCATTAAGCGAATCACTGCAGGTCATTAAGTGAGAACTTCACATGATGACTTCTAACTTTCTGCCAGCTTCTCCATTGATTTTGCTTGTGGAAAGCCGTTGTAAATCGCAATCATGTGACCACGGGACACTGCAATGGTTGGAAATCTGGGCTAGTTGCTGAGCCCAGATTACAATCGTGTGACTGTGGGGGCACTGTGACAGCCAGAACTTTGAGGACTGGTTGTAAGTACCATTCGTTCAGCGCCATTGCAAGTTCGAACAGTCGCTGAACTTGGTTAATGACTTGGTGGTCATTAACCAAGTAACCAGTAACATGCTCAGTTGTTTTAATCTAATATCTATCTTACTAATATGTGATCACAAACAATTGGGCTGAAGGCTTTAATCAATAAATGTAACTGCTGAATTCAGAAGTGTGAGAGAGTGAAATATTATCCATTTAAAGAAATCTCTGAAAATTAGTATATTATTTTAATTGATTAAAATGCATGCATTTTAACAATCTCCACTTCATATTTGATCTTAGATGGTGGATGTAGATTTTGCAGAAAAGATTTGTCTGTGTTTATATGAGAGAGAGAGAAAAGGAGAATGCCTGTTATAAGATCATTCTTAATATTTGCGTAAGTACTTAGAATAGAAATATTTAAGGTCCATGCTGACTTACATAGAAATAAGCCCCTCTGGGATTACATTGTTCATTTAGTATGAAATACATTTACACACAATGTATTTCATACTAAATACATTGTGTGTAAAATTTAAAGGTTGCAGGCCTAATGTGTAATTATGTAAATAGGTGAATCCAATCTCCTAAGATTATATTGGTCGTCCTATGGCAAAAGACCACGATATGGTGTACATATTAATCTTAACAACCCTTATCAGATATAAAAGTGATGGGAAAATGAGCAAATTTGGGAAAAATGGGAATAGCTATAAAGCAAAATATTCTGTAACAGATGTGCATTCATTCGAATGCATACAGAGATTTTCCATGCATGCGGAACAGTGGAGACAGTATAGTATGGAAGGCTGCCTGTAACGCAGAGAGCATTGAATTGCAATTACTTGCAGGAATCCCTTCAAATCAGGTTGCATCTAGTGATCAGGTGAGCATGACCAACCCTATCTCATCATCCTGAGTATGATATGTGGCTCATTTTATTAAGATTTGCACTCCTTTTATTAAGATTTGCACTACTCTGCTCGTTCTCAGTCAGTGAACTGTTGCAAATGGTTCCTCTTCTTTGAGGCTGACTGCTAGCTGTTTTGGCTCGCTGTGTTAATTTGGCTTCTGTAGTGGACATAGTTTGGTTTGTGATTTAATTATTGGTTATTGTTTATACTATAGTCCATCCCATCTTGCACTTTTTTTTTTTTCCTGAGATACTACTTTCTTTTTCTTAATTGACTCCAATTATTTTAGCACCCTCTTTCTAGCGTGGCTACTTTTACACATGCATGCTGCCTCGATTTATTCACAGCATTTAGAAAAAGGTATCACTGTCCTTAAAGACATCCTTTCTCTTTGCACAGCTCCCCCTCAACCTGTTTCTCTGAAATAATGTCATTGATGTTCCTGAAAAAGGGGTACTGTGACTGCAGACTTCATTGAAAATACTGCTTCCAGATAGCTAGGATTTTAAAGCTGCATAGCTCAAAACCCCTGGCACCTATTTTCACGAACCTTATTATTCATCAGGAACTGGTTCCTCCATAAATACAGGGCTGCTGCTGAAAACAATGTATCTATAGTCTCCACCCGACTGAAACTGACCACAAAGCTAGGCTAAGCCTGATCTTAAAGCTCAGAAAGTGCAGATAGTTGAAAGTAGTCATTCAGCTATGTTCTCCTAACTGTAGAAAGCAGGGGTATCTGCTACCACAATGTTGTTCTTCCCATATTGATTCATCTCCCTCTTGAAGCACTGACTGAAAAGAGCTTCTGTCTGAACAAACTGATGCTTGTGTCCTTGAACACTCTCTTTTCTATTGTCTCAGATATTGCCTTTTAAATAAATCTGTAGTTTTATGTGAATGAAGATAGGTATCAAAATGTAGCGGAGAACTTTGATTTAGAAGACATATATTTATATCTAAATATAAACCTGAAGTCTAATTAAATTAACATTATACATGTGTTTTTAAGAGATATTCAGATATTTATGGGAAGGCGTTAGATTACTGTGATTTAACTCTGCAGTTCAGGCATGGTTCTTAGGAACTGAAATTCTTTAAAAGAAAATAGTCACAATATATAGATAAACTGATAAGTCGTGTTTTTCTTCCAAAAATAATTTTAGGAGCCTCTTAGGGACTCCTTTTCCCCTTCAGTTCAGTTAATGTTAATTAAGAGCCAGAGCATAAAACAACTAAACGAAGCCATACAAGATCAGAAAATGTGGAGAGAACTGGTCCATAGAATTGCCGAGAATTGGACATGATTGAACGGATAGCATCATCATCATAGATAAACTGATAAGTAGTGGTTTTCTTCCAAAAGTAATTTTAGGAGCCTCTTAGGGACTCTTTTTCCATTTTCCCCTTCAGTTCACTTATCCTTAATGTTGATTTTTTTTTTTTTTGGCACATATGGCAGATCTATCCCTTTATGGCACAACAACAACAAAAAAAGGAGGATAATCATTAGTAACTTTATAAAAACAAAAAAAATTGTTTGCATTGTGTCATGTTTTCCTAAAAAGAATGGGAGGCAGACTATTGTCTTTAAGTGTTCTATTTTCGAAAATCACTTTTGTATGGTTCATTTTTGATTATTACAGAGCTTCTTTTCTCCAGGTGAGGGAGTTTCATCTATCTTTTTTTAACTTTCAAAAGGGTAAAATCTCCATAAAAATATAAAATAATAGGAACTGAGATGGGGAAGTACAGGAAGGCTAAAGAGCTATTATTGTGATAAAACAATACAGTGTGCAAGTATTTCCTGATAACCTCAGCCCCTCCTGTGCTATTTTATTCATTCATCCTTACTTCATCTTCTCAAAACATTGTTTGCAAAGAGGTGCTGAATCCAGGGCCATTATACAAATTGAGGCAACTGTCTAAAGTGGCAGATACCGGAGTGGAAAGCGGTAGTGAAAGTCTCACAAGTCTTTCCTCCTGAGTCCACTGGCTGTGCCCTCTTTCCAGTGACAGAGCTTGTGTGCCATACAATCTGTCTTTGATGATGTCTTCCAGAAGCTAGTCTGCTGCCTTAGGTGCAGCTGGAATCCTTGCTCAGTTGTGAGTAAATCTCAAATACAGTTGACATCTGTATTTGGAATAGAAGGAGGTACCAACCGTCTTGGGCCAAAACTGTTGGATTTTAAGAAACTTTTGTTGATAGGCTGAACACCAGCATCTGCTCCCTCAAATAGTTCCTTGATGCTGCCACCTGTTATGGGCTTTCCTAGCAATGGCAGCTTATTTCCCCATAGCCTCTTTGACAGAGTATCATTCAGATCCTATGGTAAATTAAAATGGTTGATTAATCCTGCCATCATGAGATAACACAGGACTGGAAATCCACTGACATTTGTTGAGGTCCACCAAAGGGTTTTTTTCTTTTCTTTTTTTTGGCCAGGGGCTCTTTCACAAGTGAAATTGGCTCTGTTTCATAGTCTGCTCTATTCTACTATATTCTTCTGTTCAATGAATATAGTAGATTGGACTGTATAGTCTACACTAAGTTTTTCAGGTCGTGTTCCATGGAGCCCATGGATTCTGTAAGAACTTCATGGGGTTCCTTGAGAGACTACCGGGGATGGGGGGGGACTTGACTTGAATACAGCTGGGGTGTCTGTAGCATTTTTGTAGGTACAATGGAAAGGGTGAGATGATGAACACAGTCTTTATCTAGATTATAAAAAAATGCCATGGCCAACATTTGGCACATGCCTGCCCTACCTTCTGCAAAATCATCCTGCCTCAACCCTCCCTCCCCCTCCTTCCCCAAGCAAGGTCCAACACAAGGCTTTGAGTGGAGAAGGTAGGACCTTCTCTTGAGGTGGTGATTCCTAATTAACCATTTTTTATGGACAGGTCGCAGTTAGTGGCAATTAGCACAAGTTTTGTTTTGTTTTCAGTTTTCTATCACTGGAGCTTTGCCTCTTGATTAGGGGTTCCAGGAAGGAGTTAGGGAGAGTAGAGTTAGGGAGATAAGAAGAGTTAGAGAGATAAGAAACTTGGACATATGAAGGATGAAAAATATATCAACTTCGACTATTCATAAAACATTCCTGACAGTGCAAATATTCTTGCCTTAACTTTGATTCATATTTTTTTTTCCCAAAGCATTCTCCAGCCTGGTATCCTTTATCCCTTATTTGGGGAATTGGACATATCTGTAAGGCACCACACTGGGAAAGGCTAGTTTGCTGTGAAATTTTTAATTTGGAAAATCAGATTTCTTTGTAGAACCATGTTCAAGAAGTTTTTTTTAAGGCTGAAAGTGTTTAATATTTGTCTATTTTTATGATAGAATTGTTATAATGACAGCAAACTTGATCAGATGCAACCTCTTCATTTTCATCAATATTAATTTTGGTTAGAGTATGAAGCATTTTCTTTTTTATATTAAGGTCAAATGGAAAGAAAAAAAAACATTGTTACTTGTCACTAACTATGGTTGACTGTACTCTAAAACTGTTCCAGTATCATTAAATACAAGTCCAGGTTTATAAAAATCTATATTCCTTTAGACTATTTTTTTTTAGTTAATTCTGTGATCCAGATGATTGGAGCTTGACCTAAAATGAAATAATCAATGGCTTAATTTACAGTTGCATATTTTATAGGATGTTTAAGCACTGTTTAGATACGTTCTGTAGAGAATGAGGTTTAAAAAATAACTTCGCAGTGATATTTTGAGACAATGGACATTTCCAAGAAGTTTTCCAGAGTACCCCATGTACAGAATATTGGATTAGTTTCATTTGTATCCTAAAGTGACTTCTCTACAAATGTATATATTATATGTGTGGATTCAAGGAACAGAACTAGTCAGGCTATTTAGTACCTGATGCAGGCCTCTCCTGCATTGACAGAACATGTGTGCAGGTTATCTGGCTAGGATTTAAGCATGTATTTTATACTCTAATATTGAAGAGGGCAAAGTCCAACCACTGTATTGAAATTTTGAGTTGATGTGGTTAAGGGAGTATAACAAAGAACTCTTGAACAGGCCTAATTTGCTCAGCGCAGACAAGATTTTCTAAACAGTCTAAGTTGTTTGGGACAAGACTCTAGTCAGTTTGGTACATGAAAACTGTCATGTAAACTCTAAAATATGTTTAGTACAGACTAGAACCCCAGCCTTTGGGAAGAAACTTAACAAATCCTGCCCCTCCCCAAGTATGTGTTTTGATCCTGCTTATGTTCCACTGTTGTCCACTCTGCATTAATAGATAACACAAATGTGAATGAACTGAAAGTTATTTTTACATCTGTTTTTATTAACGTATAATGAAAATGTCCAATTCTAATAAAATTGCATAATGAAATTATTCTCTCTCTCTCTCTCTCTCTCTCTCTCACACACACACACACACACACACACACACACAATTATATATGCACACACATACATGCACACACAAATATGTTTCTAATTTCCCCAGAGGAACTGAAACTATAAAAGAGAGGGAATGTCGTTCGCATCTTTGCTCATTCCCCCCAAAAGACTCAATAACAGAAATTGTCCTTTTTGTTTTACACTTTTCTGAGTCATGATTCTGCTCAGTTTTATATGAAACTTAAAGCACGCTGCCTAGATAAGTAGCCATATCTAGCCAGCCTTGGCTGATCTTAGAAAGCTAAATACGGTCCGATCTGGCAAAGGCTTGGATGGAGTTCACCAGAAAAATCCCAGGGCTGTAGGCTATATTAGGAAATTGAAAAAAAAATGTATGAAAGAAGGTAAGGAAGAACCACTTCAATGTTATTGTCAAGAAAATTCCATAAAATCCATATTGTCAAGAAATGTTATTGTAAGAAATATCCATAAAATCACAAGAAGTTCTGCTCAGCTTAAGAGATGCTACAGCAATTATGTGTTTGCTTCTAACTTTATGGAGTTTTGTTGAGTAAAAGCAGCTACAAGTTTCAGTTTGGGTTCTGTGATTAGAAATTTTCTACAGTACTTCACAGTTATTAGGGAGAATTTATCTATGCATTTATCCAAAGTATAGAAGGGAAAAAGGAGGTATACTCTTGGCCTCCTCCTTGATTTCTGTGTGCTTCTTCTCAGACTCGCTGCCTATTGTCTGAGCCAATTAAATGAGCAGGATGTTGTTCCCTGCTGACATTCTTCCATTTATATGATCATTATGTGACAAGTGAGCAGCATTCAGGAGACTAAGTGGCCCTGCCTGGATTCATAAAATTTATTGATTTATTGCATTTCTAGCCTGTTTTATTATTAGAAACAGTAATGAATTGTACCAAAGTGGGATGCAAATCATTAATAAACAGAAAAGAATGAGTTTAAAAATAATTAAGTATAAACACAATAGAGCCCTTTAAAACATGTTTAAAATCTAAAATGACTTTAAAAACTCTGAAGCATAGGACAAGAACACCAGTTCAGTTCAGATAAGCACAGCAGCACCAGTTTAGGCAAAAGCATGGGTGTATGGCTGTGAGAGCTGGACCATAAAGAAGGCTGAGCGCCGAAGAATTGATGCCTTTGAACTGTGGTGCTGGAGAAGACTCTTAAGAGTCCCTTGGACTGCTAGGAGGTCAAACCAGTCAATCTTAAAGGAAATCAACCTTGATTGCTCATTGGAAGGATTGATAATGAAGCTCAAGCTCAGATACTTTGGTCACCTAATGTGAAGAGAGGACCCTTTGGAAAAGACCCTGATGCTGGGAAAGATTGAAAGCAAAAGGAGAAGAGGATGGCAGAGGATGAGATGGTTGGATGGCATCACTGAAGCAATGAGCATGAAACTGAGCAAACTCAGGGAGGCAGTGAAGGACAGGAAGGCCTGGCACAATATGGTTCATGGGGTCATGAAGAGTCGGACACGACTTAACAACAACAAATGGGTGAACATCTTAATCTAATGTAAAAAGCTGATGAGATTCAGCTAAACCATACTTTAACAGGGAGGGAATTCCACAAGCAGGGTATTTATATGGACAATGCCTTATACTGGGTCATCACATAAGGGATTCTTGGACAAATACAGTCTCTTCAAAAGAGCATCCTCACTAGAACTTGGCCAGTACAAGCACTCGGAAAAATATCTGGCTTTTGTATGTCATGACATATATCTTGAATTTTTGCTTTGTATCAAACTGGCAACTGGTCCAGTGCCTTCAAAACAGGTACAAAATGTTCATAATTGGTTTCCCCATTCAGCAACCTGACTGTGACATCTGGAACTTCTGGATCAATTAACCAGTCTTGAAGTTCATGGTGCATGGATCATTGTGGCCATATTATCCCTATCTAGAAATGGTCAGAGCTGGAGAATAAGTGAGAGCTGGAAAAAGGCACTCCTTGCCTCTGAAGCCTGCATCAATAATGATCACTCTAGGAGCACCTTCAGGAGTGCCTATCCTCCATTTTGCCACTTTGCTTGGATTCAGTTTCAGCTTCCTCATCTACATCCAGACACAGGTCTGGTTTCTGCAAAGTGTCTCCTGACTTGGATGATATGAAGAAATAAAATTGGTTGTTATAAATTTAAGGGCTGGAGATGGCAAGCTGGGAAACAAGAAACCTTGGACCAGGCAGGACCATTTTGCAAACACAAGCTAATGCAAGCAACCAGTCAACAATGAGAAACACAGTTCTTTGTGACAAAGATAGGAGAAAGAAATAAAAATTTAAAACTTTGACCACACATACATATAGAACCAGATTCTCAGTCTTGATAGAAGCTGATCTTCACTGTAATTAAGGTTGCTTGTATCTTCAGTAATGTTAATTATTCAAGCCAAGTTCTTGATATGAGTGCACCAAGTTTCTAGAGGAACAATGCAATGGCCTGGGGGCAATCCCTGACAATCACTATGGTGATACCAACAGAAGAGAATATATATATATAGCTCAGGGTTGAACTGTGGAGTCCTTGGGGTTCTCTGAGCTTGGTTGTTTCCTTGCAGACGTTTCATTACCTGGCTAGATAACATCTTCAGTGCTAGGTAACATCTTCAGTGCTAGCACTGAAGATGTTACCTAGCCGGGTATTGAAAACGTCTGCAAGAAAACAACCAAGCTCAGAGAACCCCAAGGACTCCACTATGGTGATAACACTTCACTCCAAATCAGTAGTTTCATATGCATGTTGGAACAATATTGGGGATAGAGTAGAAGCTTGTGGAACTCCATGGCTTCATTGCTATGGGGCTGACATATGATCACCTAATGCTAGCTTCTGAGCACAGACCTATAGTTAGAAGTGGATACTGTACCTCCAATTGTTATTCTGTAGAACTGTCCAGAAGGATACTATGGTCAGTGGAATCAAAAGTCACCATTAAATAGCCCCATCTCACTTCAAGTACAGGTCATTCATAGGGTGGCCAAGGCTGATTGAGCCCATAACAGGCCTGAACTCTAGTGGATTGGCTCCAGATAATTCATTTCTCAGGAAAATATCTGCAGCTGTACAACATCTGCCCTAAAAAGTGGATATTGACAACTGGATGGTAGTTGTGAAGATTCAAGGGACCTGAATGGGTTTCGTGAATGGTACATTACTGACCATTCAAGGCTCTAACATTTAACTCTTCTGCAAAAATGTTTTATTACACTCTGGATTTACGTATCCAACTGATTCCTCATATCTAGACTGAATCAGCCATAAAGAGCAGGGGTTAAGAGGGCACATGGTCAGATGTACCAGCCAGAAGTGTCTTGTCCTCTTTGGGGCTTAAGAGCTGAAAATAATCCCAGAAATTCTGATCAGGTGGAAGCTGCGCTTCCACTCACTCATTTCTGTTTGCAACTAGAGGAGGGTGTTCTGCATTCTTCCTGTTTTTCGTTGGCTCATGTGAAAGGGGAGTAAGACAGCACCAGTCCACACAAGTCACTAGATCCCAGTATAGCAAGTTACCATAGAAGCACTTTCAAGCAATTCCTGTGCTAAATGAGAGCTCTAGGTTGAAATGCCTTCAGAGGGCAATAGTGTAGGTTGATTTTAATGTAGGCGCATTGCTCACGTTGGATAGTTTGTATCGGGACAGTTTGATGCACTGGCTCTGCATCTAAGCAGCTGGCAGGCGGTGGTCTATATACTTTGCAGCTTTGGCTATATACTTTGCAGCCAAAGATGGAGAAGCTCTATACAGACAGCAAAAACAAGACCAGGAGCTGACTGTGGCTCAGATCATGAGCTTCTTACTGCAAAATTTAGGCTTAAATTGAAGAATGTAGGGAAAACCACTAGACCACTCAGGTATGACTTAGATCATATTCCTTGTGAGTACACAGTGAAGGTGATGAATAGATTTAGAGGATTAGATTTGGTAGACAGAGTGCCTGAAGAACTATGGACGGAGGTCCGTAACATTGTACAGGAGGCAGCAACTAAAACCATCCCAAAGAAAAAGAAATGCAAGAAAGCAAAATGGCTGTCTGATGAGGCTTTACAAATAGCTGTGGAAAGAAGGAATGCGAAAAGCAAGGGTGAAAGGGAAAGATATAAGCAACTGAATGCAGATTTCCAGAGAATAGCCAGGAGAGATAAGAAGGCCTTCTTAAATGAACAATGCAAAGAAATCGAGGAAAACAATAGAATGGGGAAGACCAGAGATCTCTACAAGAAAATTGGAGATATGAAAGGAACGTTTAGTGCAAAGATGAGCATGATAAAGGACAAAAAAGGCAGGGACCTAACAGAAGCAGAAGAGATTAAGAAGAGGTGGCAAGAATACACAGAAGAACTATACAAGAAAGATCTTAATGTCCCTGATGTCCACGCTGGTGTGATCACTGACCTTGAGCCAGACATCCTAGAGAGTGAAGTCAAGTGGGCCTTAGGAAGCATTGCTAACAACAAAGCTAGTGGAGATGACAGTATTCCAGCTGAGTTATTTAAAATACTAAAAGATGATGGTGTTAAAGTGCTGCACTCAATATGCCAGCAAGTTTGGAAAACGCAACAGTGGCCACGGGATTGGAAAAGGTCAGTTTACGTTCCAATTCCAAAGAAGGGCAACGCCAAAGAATGCTCAAACTATCGCACAATTGCACTCATTTCACATGCTAGCAAGGTTATGCTCAAAATCCTACAAGCTAGGCTTCAGCAATACATGAACCGAGAACTACCGGATGTACAAGCTGGGTTTCGAAGAGGCAGAGGAACTAGAGATCAAATTGCCAACATTCGCTGGATCATGGAGAAAGCACGAGAGTTCCAGAAAAATATCTACTTCTGCTTCATTGACTATGCAAAAGCCTTTGATTGTGTGGATCACAACAAACTGTGGCAAATTCTTAAAGAGATGGGAGTACCAGACCACCTTACCTGTCTCCTGAGAAATCTGTATGCGGGCCAAGAAGCAACAGTTAGAACCGGTCATGGAACAACCGATTGGTTCAAAATAGGGAAAGGTGTACGACAAGGCTGTATACTGTCACCCTGCTTATTTAACCTATATGCAGAGTACATCATGAGAAATGCCAGGCTGGAAGAATCACAAGCCGGAATTAAGATTGCAGGGAGAATCATCAACAACCTCAGATATGCGGACGATACCACCCTAATGGCAGAAAGTGAAGAAGAACTAAAGAGCCTCTTGATGAGGGTGAAAGAGGAGAGTGCAAAAGCTGGCTTGAAACTCAACATTAAAAAAACTAAGATCATGGCATCTGGACCCATCAATTCCTGGCAAATAGAAGGGGTAGAAATGGAAGCAGTAACAGACTTCATTTATTTGGGCTCCAAGATCACCGCAGACGGAGACAGCAGCCATGAAATTAAAAGACGCTTGCTCCTTGGGAGGAAAGCTATGGCAAGCCTAGATAGCATATTAAAAAGCAGAGACGTCACCTTGCCGACAAAGATCCGCATAGTCAAAGCTATGGTTTTTCCAGTAGTAATGTATGGCTGTGAGAGCTGGACCATAAAAAAGGCCGAGCGCCGAAGAATTGATGCCTTTGAACTGTGGTGCTGGAGAAGACTCTTGAGAGTCCCCTGGACTGCTAGGAGGTCAAACCAGTCAATCTTAAAGGAAATCAACCCTGATTGCTCATTGTAAGGATCGATAATGAAGCTCAAGCTCAGATATTTTGGTCACCTAATGCGAAGAGAGATCTCTTTGGAGAAGACCCTGATGCTGGGAAAGATTGAAGGCAAAAGGAGAAGAGGACGGCAGAGGATGAGATGGTTAGATAGCATCACTGAAGCAATGAGCATGAAACTGAGCAAACTCAGGGAGGCAGTGAAGGACAGGAAGGCCTGGCGCAATATGGTTCATGGGGTCACGAAGAGTCGGACACGACTTAACGACTAAACAACAAAGGCGGTGGTCTGATTTCCATTGCTTCGGATAGATATGGTCCCTGCAGCATAGGTAAAATGCCACACAGGGCTGGCAACAGAACAGCAGATGGACCAGAACCCCCGCTGGGAGGGTAAAGAGAGGTGACAGTTTAAATTCCCTTCCACATCTTCAGAGAGTTGGAAAGAAAACTGATTCAGTAAAGAGAGGCAGAGATGGTGAAAGGGGAGGAGGAAAAAAGAAGACAAGACCCAGAACTGGAAGTTTGATGGTGGGGATAGTATGATACTGCTATATGATTACCGTACTCCCACTGAGATGTTTATCCAGGACTCTTCATTTCCCAAGCCAGCACTAAATAACTTTGTAGCCAAATGAAGATGTTTCGGTGGAATTCCCCTCCTGTATTTTCCTTGTTACCAAGGCTAAAGATGATGCATCTGACTGGAGAAGCAAGAATTTGTGTCTCTCGTGTTCTAGTATGATGACCCCCATAAGTCCTTCTTCACAATAAAGCCACCAGCAAAATATTCCTCACCTCTCTGTTGTGAGAAGTCTTCATGCGGAGACTGTTTTGATGGTGGTTGTGGTCTTGGGTTACTGCAAATCTTGGGGGAAATTACAGGGTGGTGTGGTAAATATTACATGAACTGCGGCACACAGATGTTTTCCTGTAGGTTTTCTGCTGCCGCCAAAATCCTTCAAACAGCCTTCCAAATGGGCTGAAACCACAATTCCCAGGATTTTTAGCCAACAGGGCCAGATGGAATTTTGGAAGTTGCAGCCCCAAAGGTGTCAGGTCAGAGAAGGCTGCTTTAAAATATGATATTGGTTACTGCTTTGTGCCCAATGAGGTGGAACTAATGGAGTGCAGGGGGGGGTGATTATTATTTTTTTTTACTTTGCGGGTCAGTCTATCCGTGGTTTCTGCAGAGAGAGAAAGACAGTGAGAAAGAATCCTATTCACTTTGTATAGTTTAAAAACAACATGTAAGTTTTCTATTTTAAGTAAGGTTTAGTGAATTGAAATAATGGAAGCATGATTGTATATTTCTAATTGAAAAGATCTAAGCAAACGTCTTCAAAAAGAAGGAAAGAGGCACAGCTCCCTCCACCTCCCACATTGCTGCAGTTGCTAGGGAGCTGTAAATCTGTACAGTGTCATTTACTGGAAAATATACTAGGCTGATAATTTCTCTGAAGCAGGTTAAGGCTGAGTATTACCTTCAAGGACCTCCACTTGCCTAGTTCAAAATAAGACAAGACAATACGAATGATTGTAACATGGTTAAACACATTTGCAGCTATATAGAAGAGGTTGGGGTTGGTGGGCTGCCAGCTACACATTATGTTTAAATAGCTTATTTAAAAGGCAGGAAAACAAGGCAAGGAGAGAGTGGCTCTTAGGGGTGCAGCTACCATGTTGAGGCTATAGCACGTCTACTGGCTTTTGGGCTCGTTGTGACCCTTCTCTTTTCCAACCTTTTGGTGCTGCTCGCATTTTGTCATAGGAGATTTTTTTTACTGCTATTTGAAGTGTTCTATTTTCTGCTAGCTGTAGGTAGAATCATGGGCTGAAGCATGGAACTGCTAATGAAGGTGGTTCTACAGAGGTAGCCTTTATACTTAAAAAAAGGGAAAACAGAGACAAGAAAACCTTTAAAAACCAAGCTTGGGGTATAGCTCCTAATGAAATCTTTAAAAAAGAGAAGGAAAGGAAAGGCAGCTCAGTGGGGGGACAAGAAAATCCTGTTAAGAACAGTAACAAAGCCTTTTTATTTATACTGGGTTTATGTAAGTATTAGAGAGCCAGTTTGATGTAGTGGTGAAGGCAGCAGGCTAGAACCCGGGAGGCCATGAGTTCTAGTCCTGCCTTAGGCATGAAAGCCAGCTGGGTGACCTTGGGCCAGTCCCTCCTCTCTCTCTCAGCCCTGGGAAGGAGGCAAGGGCAGGCGACTTCCAAAAAACCTTGCCAAGAAAACTGCAGGGACTTGTCCAGGCAGTCTCCAAAAATTGGACATGATTGAACAGATTAAAAAAAAAAAGTAAGTATTAGTATAATATATATTTTGCTGGCAAGTATAGGAACAGGGTGATGACAACCTTGATAAGGCAAGCTTCTATTTATTTAACAGATTCCTCCCTCCCCCCACAAAAAAATTGGTAGAGTACAATGTAATCTCTAACCCCAACTATTCAAATACAGTTGAAGAACTAGGCTCTAGCCTTTTCTTATGCTCAGGAATGCCAGATAGTATAGATACTATGAACAATGCTTTTTTTTTAAAAAAAAAAAATCTTATTTAGGAGTATATCTAACATTATGCCATCATTTTTTTTTTCTTGATCTGTGGGCTTTCCTCCTTACTCTCAGCACTCCTGAATCCTCCTGTGCATCTTCTGTTTCTCTTCTAGAGAGTCCCTAGAGAGCAAGGAGTCGGTGTGGGTGTTGGCAGAGCAGACTACAGGGGGAATCCATTTCTCTGCCATATTCCAATTTTTCAGATATAACTGTATTTAGTGGATGAAAAACAATCACATTCAGTACTTTTCAAACCATGTACAGTAAATATAATAGGTACCCCTGGATTAAAAAGAGGAACTTTAAGGATGCTTGTTGGACATCTCTCAGTCTTTTGTGGTTGTTCAGTCATCTCTGTAGGTAAGCAGAGGAGGGGGGAACTCAGCTATTCTGTTTCCAGGGTCAGTAGTTATATTGCCAATCACTCTTGACTAGAAAATGGTACTCAACTCATCTGCAGAGCTGAATAAAATTAGCTGCAGCTGATCATGACATTACATTATTTATGTTCCACCTTTTTTAATGCACCAGCAAGCATAGCTAACAATAATTAGAATCAACTGTAGAGTGCTCCTGGAAAAGTCTATATAAAAACAGCAGAAACAGGTCCTAAAATAAAGCAAATATTAGATTTCAGAGACACCCACCCAAACCCATCAAAACTTTGCCTAAATGTTTTTGTGTGATATGGCATAACCCTGTGAGAGAGGCTCAGGGGCAAGATTGGTCATCACAGGGAATACCCCTTCTCATTTCTGAAGCTGAGCTTTCTCCATATCTGGGGTACAGAGAAAGTCTCCATTAAACTTATTATGAGTTTAAAATTATGAGCAGGAGATGAGATAATTTTGGAGTGGGAGATTCTTAATATATCCTAGTATGAAGTCTTTTAGTACTATAGAGGTCATGAATTCTCTGTTGCTGAGCTTTGCAGAAATCTTGCAAGCATATCTTGTATGGAAAGATACGTAAATGTAACTGCCTGAAAGGATATCAATATTCCTAAGTGTCCAACAGATTTTTAAAATCGAAAATTAAATTTAAACTTGATTCTTGGAAGCACATGGAGATAAGGTATTTGTACCACTCTTTCTAAAAACTGAAGTGGTGAAGTTTTATCACAATGGTCAACATACTGACATTGTACCAAGCTAAATGAATGGAGGCTCACAAAAGCAGAATATTAAGCTGTGGCAATTCCTCCTTCATATGTCTGAAAATGGGTCCTACTGGGATAGAGATAGCATGGCCACTATGCATTTCAAAAAGAAAAGAAAAAAGAGCATGGACCTGCAGAAAATCTGCATATTAAATTTGCATCTATATTAAACCAGTGGCCCTTCTCTTCCTCCTCTTCGCTGCTCTCCTCAGCTGCTGACATCCATGGCTTTTTTCCATCTCCCCTCACAAGCCACATCTGCCCTGAGCGAAACATCTCCATTCCACACATATAACCTAACAATCCTATTTCATTCCCTGCATGGACCAAACAACTGTTATGTGTGTTACGGTTTGCACACAGACTATCCAATAGCAGCTGTTCTTGGAACAGTTTGTTCACAGAATATTTTGCACATTCCCAGCACAGGGACTGCAACACTAGAGGCTTCTATTGCAGTCCTTAGCACCAAAATTTAATAGATGACATCTATGCTCTCTTGAAAAGTAATTTGAAGCCCTAGTTTTTAATTTGGAACCAGGGGAGAATATATTCAAGGAAGAAAACCTATTTTGTAATCTGTCAACACTCTTCTGGTATTCATTTCACACCAGATTAGTCTGTTGACAAACCTTTTCTCTCCTTTGGAATGCTTCAGAGGATAATAGTGAATTAATTCATTAGAAGTGCAAGCTATGCATAAAAGAAGGAGTACTAGAGTGAAATATTTTAGTGTCTTTGAGTGTTATTTCTTTCCTAGGAGGCACTTCAGATCAATAAAAGAAATAATTAATTAAAATAGGATTGCAGATGTATAGTTTTTTATTTTATTTAGTCGACAAAAAGGTTTATTATGATATACAGAGCTGTGGGGGCTTGAATAAATCCCAGCATTCAGCATGGTGTGTTCCCATTGAGGAGTCTATAGTTGTTATGTTTTTATTCTGCAATAACCACCTCTGAATGTGCTTTAAACCACTACAGTGAAAAAATACTGAAAAACAGAAATTGGATCCAATTCCTATTGAACATAGTAGGTAAGTCTTGGATTCAGATTCAGTTGTAATTGTGAGTCTATAGGAAGTGGACTACTTCTTCCCATGACATCCCCTCCTCTCATAAATTCTACGTAATGGGAAATCATGTGGAATGGGGCAGGGAATTTAGGGAAAAGAGGGAACCTCCAAATAGAAGGCTGAGACATCTTCCACAAGCAGAGTTCTATTCAATTTCCAATGTGGATTGCAATGTCACTTTGGAGAGGCTTTACTGAGTAGCAGAACTCTAATAAAGGATTTCTCCTGAGATTTGAAAAATGAATAGAATAAATCTTCAAATATTATCACTTTAAGAAGGCAAATCATTTTAAGAAATTTGTCATATGACATAAGGCTTGATGTCAAAGGTACATGGTTATTCTCACAAATATGGCCTCCATTTTCACCACTAGAGTAGTTAAGAGCATTGGTTCTTTGGCCTTTTATTTAGATGGTATGTTGGAAACAGAGGCATAACTGTGTTATGATTCCTCAACATGATGTTCACCTTGACAAAATATTTTTTCTCTATTTAAAAGCAGGCATCAAGTTTATTATCATACGATCTTGAAGTAAATAGTTCCTGGTTCAATAAATATATTCCTCAGTCCAGGTCATCCACTGGATTAACTTCCTGGAGATATCTGTGGAGGTGGGCAAGGCGGCCAATAGATGTAGATAAAGAAGTCTTCCAAAAGCCTTGTCTCCTTCAGGGGCATGAAGGATGATGCATTTCTGAAACAGGGTTAGAAGTAAGTTATCTGGGAATTGTTTCACCTTAGTCTTTTTCAGAACATTTTTGTATTACTTCTGAAGAGTTATTTCACTTTCATTTGGATATTATGAAATTATTTATAATGTGCTTCATAAATAAATAAACCATTTGTATTCTCACCAAAGAGCACCAACATGTTACTAAAGTATAGTCTTCCTAGAAATGAGGAGAACGAATGCCTACAATTAGAAATTTGGGAAGATTGTTTGGGGGCCTTTTTGCAAAAGGACAAACTGCATATATCTGGCTGTAGTAGAATAGACAACATTAGATTCCTTGACGGTATTCCTTGTAAACTAAGGAAATGGCATTGCAAATGCTTCTCGTCATGATTTTACAGCCTGCCTTAAGTGCCTTTTCTTATGTGCAACTGGAATAGGAAGCAGTTCTCTTCCCTTGATTTTTTTATGTGCTCCACGATGTTGCGTTGATGAAATAACTGAAGCAAACTAATTGGTGAATTACATTGCATGTTCTGGTGGACTCAGTCAATAGTATTTATTCACTCAGCCCATCACACAGAAATCTTTGATGTATTTGAAAAAGTACATTCTCTTCGCTAATTAAAGTACTTCTCAACATAATTTTAAAAATTCCTATGAGTTCCCTAAATTTTATCATTTGTTACAATCATAGCTATGATTACAGGGCTGTAATGGTTTAGTTATATGCTACAATGTTGACAAAATTTGGACTACTACCAAATTCTTTTCTGTTATTGTGAAAAGTGCTCATTGATCTCTTTGTCTGGGAAGCACTGTCTTATGCTTCTGGCAATTTTTGATAAAAGTCAGGCAGTATGAGAAGCATGCACTATAATCAAAATGTTACTTTTGCAGACCCCTTTTTGCAATATTTGAATAGTTGCAGTGGTTAATTGGAGCCATGTTTGTAGAACAGCTATGAGGAATGTTATCTTTTCTAAGATTTAGGTGGAATTTTGATGCTATAGAGACAAATGTCCAAATTCTAATTAAAGGATCTTAGTTCATCTTTCTGTAATTCAAATACGTCCTTGTATCCCTGATATATGTATATGTACTGTATTACGCACTGACGTTTCACATATATCAGAGAACTTCACTGATCTCTCATTGACATGTGTGTTCTAAACTGGTATCAATCATACAATTTTGATTGTACTGAGCACAACAAAAATTATTTCAGATACTTGAAAGAACTCAAGTAAACACTGTAAGACCAAGGTTCACACGACCTGCTAAGCCATTATTTCCTTAATCATTGGCTAGATTGACACAAAATGCAAAGCCATAAAATATGGTTTACAAACCACAGTGGTTTTGTTCACACTGCACACTGAGCCACAATCACATCATGGCTAAAATACATTATGTGTAAACCCAGGTATTATCTCTCTTCACACTCTGTTGTTTTGCTGAAAGTTCATTAGCAACCATGCAGTCTTTTATAAAAATCATTAGGAATTTTCCTGAAATATAATTGTTATTACAGTAACCTAGCTGGGCAGTGTCTTTGCTGTCATTATCTGCTCTACAGAGTTCAACCCTGATTTTACAAAATGGCATGGGTATATCTCCAGCATCTGAACAAAGGAAGAGCCAGGAGTTATAAACTGCATCTTCAAAGCATAGGATACAACTCAGCTTTGCTTTCAACATATTTGAAAGTGAGCTTTCTAAGAAAACCATTTTTTTTCCTCAGAAAATATCCTATTAGATGCACTATTTAAAATACTGGTTTACTTCAGACTGAGATGCTACTGAGTAAATGACTATGTGATAGTAGCATTTCTGGGTGCTGTTTGTGAATTCAGTGAACAAAATCTTTTATGCAGGGAGAAAAAAACTGCCATATATAACACTAGTTCAGATGTCCCTTGTGTGCTCAATTGGATAGCCAAATAATGTCATTCAAATGCATTTTCCCTCTCAGCATATATTGTGTACCCTGTGTGGGAACTTTTTATTGCCAGGTTTATAAAAGGTTACCTCCAGTTCCTCCCCGTACAATTTTTGAAAGAAGTGGGAGGAACAGTTCAAAGCTGTGTCTCTGAAGCATTGTTTAGAGATCAGTTTGGCTTTCAGCATACCCTAACATGAACGTTCTATAAGAACCGAGTATCTCAAACAGCATAAGGGACTGTTACAATAGAATTTTTGATCTAGCTAAGCAGAATATTTTTCTGAGATGCAGAAAATATGCTTGACAGCTCTAAATATAAACATATTCCACACATTGTTATTCTGTCTTGGTTTTTATCTCTCTCCTATCTAGGAATTAGAAGAACTAACAAAAACCTTTGTTGTAGGTTTGTAGTATACTTGTTGTTTCATATAACTTGACGTTAAAATTAGTGGTTTTCCGTATCTGCCACTTCTTTTATTTTAAAATAGCTCTCTTCCAACTATCTTTATTTTCTTGTAAATCTGAGGATCCAATAAACTAGGATAAAAGTGCAGTTAACTTGTCAGGTGGTATTGCTTTTCTGGGACATAGTTAGGTATGTCTTTATCCATAATAAATAGATGAGGGTGAAGATGAAAAATCAAGCCATTTAGTCAATCATCAAAGCATGGCTGGGAGGTAGAAAATTTATGCAGATCAGGGCGCATATTCAATTTGGAAGGATGGGCTCATCTATTTTTTTTAAATATATTAAAGAATTAAATCTGATAGCTGAAGTAAGAGGCAGAATAAATGGTAGAATAGCTGTTGGAAGGAAGGCAGCTTCCTTCCTTTGGAGGAGGTAAATGGCTAAAAGAAGTAAGGGCAGAACAACACTTAGTTGCATAAATGCTAATCATCTGGATTCAGTGGGAAAAGATAAAGGGATATGTTCTGTTGACAAGGTAAAAATAACTATGAGTAAGAAACAATATTGAGAGTTAGAAAGCAATGAGGGCATAATGGATTGAAAAGCCAGGACTAGTGAAACTAGATGATAAAGGCATAAAGAAAATAGCAACACACTCAGATAACATGGACCTCTATTAAAATTAAGGAGAATTCAAGCGGCAGGTAGGAAGAGCATCAACAAGGGAATTATAGGTCCTGGAAAAGTGTGAAGCAGGTTGATAAGGCAGCAGAAAATTGCTAAATCATACACTGTGAGATGATTTTTGCAACTCCAAGGGTTGCCAGGGACAGAGGTGAACAAATCCTTGAACTGGACTGTTCTAAGCAGATGCCCATAGTGCAACAATGCAGGTAGAAATTCACCTATCTTTCTGGGTAAATTGCTCTGCCCACAGTGAAGAAACACAATTGCTGTCATCACTGATGGATGGAGACAGGCAAGGTGATGAGAGATACTAGCATGACTCATCTCACCTTCCATCCAGCATTCTCAAATGAAGCCAGGTGTTAATATTTGGGAACCAAGCTAAGATCACCAAACAGGACTAAATTAATGGAGCAGGAGTGGAACATGGGAGGGGAAGTGTGGATAGGCAGCAAGAGCAACAAAATCTGGAAGTTACATCTGCCTCACAAAATAAAGCCAGAAAAGTTTTGTCCTGCTCTGAAACTGGACCAGATGCAACTGGAATTTTCCTTAAACATAATTTGAAATGAAATCAATTGTACTCTGCAGGGATTTCTCTCCAGTAAATGTACTGGGGACCATGTTGTCAAGCATGTAAAGAAGATATAAAGTGACAAATGTATTGGCCTAGTGCGGGCTGAAGTTTCTGGAAAATATCCCAATGTCAACATCTGAGTGCTTTGTTCTGAATCACCACTTAATTGGTTAGCCTGGGGGCATCTAAACCATTTGGAAAATAATTATTTTAAAATTTAACAGCTGCTTTTCTTAAAACTGTTTTATCTTACTCAGCAAAGAACTTGTCCATAAATGAAACAGTATTCTGTCAAAAGATTTTGTTTTACCACTAATATAGTCCTCAAAGCCAGCATGGGTGTTTTCAGTTATTGCAGGATAAAAATTCCTGGGAAGTTTGATTTTTGCAGTTGCCATTTTAAAGTAGTATCCTGTGTTTTTATTTTTGTGGGCAGGCAAAAGAAGCCCTGGTTCTGAATTGTCATGGTTTTTCAACTTACCACAAAAGTTAACAATTGTGCGTATGTAACAGAAAGGGGGTGACTCTTCCCCTTAATGTCAAACCTTCTTTTTTTACTGTTCAACATCAAGAAAGGCATGTGGGAAATTAATGTTCTTTAATTGCTAGCATGCATCTGCCATTCTTTAAGTATATTTATTACTACTAATATAGCTGAAAATAAGTATGCTTAGTGCATCAACATAATAAATAGGGATGGGTGAGCTCCCCCTATGCTCTCATTCAGTTTGCCCAAACTGGGGGGTGGTCAGATTTTTTTTAGAGGCTTTGGAAAGATGAAGCCTGGGGGAGTAGACATCTTTTGCTGTTATTTTTCTCCCCTTCCCAAGCAGCTTCCATTTACAAAAGGTGACAGAATGAATGCTGGGAAGGAGGTCCAATATGGCAAAACTTTCCCATGAATCATGTTGGTTTCTTGCAAATGGGAGAGACAGGTAGTCCTTGCTTACTGACCATTCGTTTAGCAACCATTCAAAGTTACAATGGTGCTTAATAAGGAAGCTTGCAAATGGTTCTTGAAGTTGTGCCATTGCAATGTCCCACGGTCATGTGATTGTGATTCAGGCACTTGGCAACCGGTGCACATTTATGATGGTTACACAATCTTGTGGTCATGTGATCACCATTTGTGACCTTCATAGCCAGCTTCCAACAAGCAAAGTCAGTGGAGAAGCCAGCAGGAAGTCCAAGTCGTGATCACGTGACATTGTTCTTAACGACTGTAGCCAGAACTGACAAACTGCTATTGTAAGTCAAGCACAGTCATGTGATTTTTCATTTTATGACCACATCGCTTAACGATGGAATTGCTGGTCCCAATTGGGTTGATAAGTGAGAACTACCTGTATTAGACTAAAGGCCTGAAAGGTTAAGGGCTAAACAGGTTGTCAGTTCAAGAAGCCGCAATATTTTATTTGTTACTTTTTACTATTTTACAACTGTTAACTTAATGGCATACAATAACCAAATCAGCCAGAAGTTTACAATAAAAGATCATAATGCACAACATCAGTATAAAACATTCCCATCGGATAAGCATAAAGTAATCCAGTGCTTCAGGGTACAGTAAAAACAATAGCAAGAACAATAGCTTAGATCACTAAGCTTTAAGATGCATGGACTAAAGTTATGTCACTAAGATGCTGAGGTTGAGAAACACTGGCTTAGATGCATACATACATTTAAAGGTGTTAACACATCTGAGTGAACAAAAGGGTATTTACATGTTCCTTAAGAGATGTCAGAGAAGGCACCAGGAGGGCTTTTCACGGGAAAGAGTTCCTCAGCTGGGAGCCTCTCTGTAGAAAAGACTTTATCTCTCTTGGCCACATTCCATAGCTTCAATGGAGAAAATATTTGTAGAAGAGATTTATACTTTAACACGAAGCTATATTTGAGATTCTTTTAGATACTGTACACCTATCATAATGTATACAATATAAATCATCAAATTTTAATTGGCTTGTGGGAGGTGCCTAGGTTGTATGATTATGTTCCTAATATGAAACACTTCCTTATGGTCTTAGTATTCATACAGTACACAAGCCAAGTTAGTCATTGCTGGGTGCGTGTAATCTGTTATCAGTGTCATCCTGCTGAATGTCAAAGAGTGTTTACTTCAGCATCTTATTTGGAAGTCTAAGGAAGGTAGTGCTAAAATTCTTTTCTACACTTATCAAGATCACACATCTTGTTAGATGTGTGGAGGAGTTTGAGGAGGCACCAGGTTACTAGAAAATATTATAGAAAATATTGTAGAACTTTTAAGGTTTAATGTTGCAGTCTTATTAAGATTTACAAAATGTATTTCACTGCTTTAATAGAAAATTTCCTGACTGCTTATAATATGAAGATAGCTTCTAAAGTGTCTTGATCTGCCAGAAATGGGCAAATGGATATGCTATTCTAGAAGATATATTCAGGAAGAGAGTTGGACTTTGCAGACAAGCAAATGTGTTTTGTTGTCAATTACAATCAATATTGGACAATATGGTATTAGAAGGGAATTTATTTGGCAGAATGATAAATACAACCAGTGAAATGTAATCAGTGAAAAATGACTATTTATACAATGATTAATAGACTTCCCACTTTGCAGGAATTTGACATAGCTTACAATAAGAGTAATAATAATAAAAACAACAATCTAAGCTGTCCAAATGAATTAGGCAGCTGAAGCTCCATCAAATGCTTGATAGAACAAGAATATTTTCAAGGACTTCCTAAAGGCTAAGCAGTTGAGGGTATCCCTTATTTTGGGGGCCAAGGTGTTCCAAAAGGTGGGATAGCTACTGAGAAAGTGCATTGTTGTCTCCCCATTCCTCTTATCTTCCATGGGGTAGGGACACTCAGCACTCCTTCTCTTACAGATTGCACAAGGTTGACTGAGTTGAGGATGTGGAGATGGACTTGTGGGCATATTGTTTTCAAAATATAGGAGTAAATTTCCTGCCCCCAAGATGCTTACAATCTAAAATTCGACAGAAAGGAATGGAAAAGAAATGGATACAAGACTTGGTACTTTACTTCCTCAGTGACAGTCTGTATTTGGTCTTAGACTCTTTGATGCTTATAAAGAGTGAAATTGTTCTCTCTATTTTTCCTTAGTTGCTTAATACATTATTATTATCCTTATTGTGGTATTTTCCATTGTTCAATAATATGTTATTGTTTCCTGTACTAGAACAATATAATTTCTTTAAAAAACGAACTGCCTTTGGTAACTACAATTGGATGGACTTTAGTCTTGAGTCATAATGCAGCATGTTTTAATTAGGATATCTGCAACTGAATGAGCCTTATGCCCAAGCAACCTATTGCTGAACTACAACTGTTGGCACACCCAATGAGCATGGCCAGTGGTGAAGAACCCTGGCAGTTCAGCAGTTTCTGGTGGGCTAACATTTCCCTATCCTTGTTCTTACTATATAAATCCCACTGACTCTTGTTCACTCGTGTTTATTTATTTACCTGTTTCTTAGATTTATATCCTGCCTTTCCTTCA
Organism: Python bivittatus; assembly: GCF_059951505.1. Lineage (NCBI taxonomy): Eukaryota > Metazoa > Chordata > Lepidosauria > Squamata > Pythonidae > Python > Python bivittatus. The sequence continues at coordinate 105,450,534 of NW_028277075.1, forward strand.
GGAGCTCAAGGTGGTATACTTCCTCCTCTAGTTTTCTCTTATGAGGGAAAGCAACAGCCACTGTGAGGTAAGTTGGGCTAAGAGAGGGACACTGGCCCAAAGTCACCCAGTGAGTTTCCATGGATGAAGGCAGGCATGAACCTGGGCCGCTTTAGTCTTCATCCAATACCTGAACCATGACACCACACTGGCTCTCTGGTGTTGACATAGAGCCAGCAGTGATAGCATTCAATTTCATTACTTTATTCTTAATCTTCAGTTGTTTATCATGCAGACTTAACAGCTGATCAAAAAATAATTTGAGCCATTTTTTTTTTTTCTGGCCAACCAACGCTTAAGGTTTATGATTTCTCTATAAAATAGAAACTCCTCCACTTCTCTTCCTAAGATAACACCCCTTCTGCAGCTGCAAATCTTTATATAATGCACAGACTATTTGAAACTTGATCACATTTCTTTTCCACTCCTACCTCTGTAGAAAAATCAATATGTATTCCAATAATATATTAGCTCACACGTGGCTTTTCTTTTTCTTTTTCTTTGTGAGCTATGTAGAAGGTGGCCATTCAATTCCATCAGAAACATTTTATTTCTAAGAAAAGTTCAGTGGGTGGAGGCAATAGTTCCATTTATTAGCTTCAGTATCTGCAAGAAAAGCACTATAATGAAGTTCAATTATTTCTTAGTCTAAAGAAGTTTAATGGATTCTTGCATATTCTTAGAACAACATATTTTGTATTTCTACAGCATCCTGTACTTTTATAGATAGATGTGAAGTTTGGTGTCCTTTGCAAACAATTGATTTGCTTTTTATGTGGTTCATGATATTGTCCCATCTCAGATCTAGGGCAGTGTCCTGTATTACAAAGAATATAACTTCTTTTTGAAAGGTGGTCAATCTTTTATTCAAAGGGCTATCCAGCTGAATTAAAGCCATATAAAAATAGAACATTGTTCTTGAAATTTGCAATCAAGAATTAGCAGCTGCCTTAGTAAGCACAGAACTCACCCGGTCATAGGTTTTGCTGCTGTATGATGAATGATTACAGTAATCATTATCAGATTCACATTTAAACATATAAATTAATGTAAGCAAAATTTTTATAAACCACATTCCTCTAGTTTATACACTGGGGGGAAGATGTAGAAAAGCTATAGCAGACCAAAGACAATAAAGTAATCTTGAATAAAACCTTTCTATAAAGCTCTCTTATATGCTAAATATATATTAAGGGAAGCTGGATTGGAAGAAGATGAGCATAGTTTTAAAATTAGAGGAAGAAACATCAATAACCTGTGCTATGGTGATGCACTACTCTGATAGCTGAAAATCGAAGGATCTGCAAGTAATAGAAGTCAAGGAGCACAGTGAACAAATGGGACTAAAACATAAAGAAGACAAAACTAACTATAGCAGGTAGAACAACCACCCTTAGAATTGACGATGAAGATGTTAAAGTGGTGGACAGCTTCTGCCTTTTAGGATCAACCATCAACAATTAAGGAACAAGCAGTCAAGAAATACATTGCAGACTAGTACTTAGTAGAGCAACCATGAAGGCCTTGGAAAAGGTATTCAAATGCCATGATGTGTCTGTACCTACAGAGGTCAGAATTGTGCAAGTCCTGTGACACTCTATGGAAGCAGAAGTTGGACTTTGAAGAAGCAGAATAGGAAGAGTAATGTCATTTTTTTAACTTGAGTGTCAGACAAGACTCCTGAGAATACCAAGAACAGCCAAGAAAACAAACAAATGGATCATCGAACAAATCAGCCCAGAGTTCTCATTCGAGGCACAAATGACCAGGCTCAAATTATCTACTTCAGACAAATATGCAAAGACCTAGCTCTCTGGAGAAGGCTGTAATGTTGGGAAAGGTGGAAGGAAAGAGAAGAGCAAGATGGATGGACTCAATTACAGTGATGGTCGGTACACCATTGGAAGAGCTGAAAGACCAGGTTAGGAACAAATTGTCATGAAAAAAATCTATGTAGTTGCTAGGAGTTGACATTGACTTGATGGCACATAATCAATCAATAAAGTCCTCTAGGATAAAACAAAATTATAAAATCAATAAAAATGCAACTTTGAGGTATACAATAATTAAAACAAAATAAAATTCATTCATTCATCAGGAGCTCTTTGTGTTATCCTTCCTTTTACTGTCTCTCATAAGAAAGACTTGATCGTTTGATAAGATCCTACAGTGACTCATGTAAGGACTGAGTTTTATGCCAGTAATCAATCACATGTCAGTAGATCTTTAGAGAGTCCCTGATCCTCTTTTGTTTCAGATGACACTGCTAATAAGTCACTACCAAGTTCATTTTTTCCTGGCTCAGAAACTTAAAGGTTTGCATTTTATAACGCTCACCTCACATTACATCCTTGAAAATCATTCTCTAGCTCAGAAGAAATTTTGAAAAACAGTTCCACCTTAGATGTCAGCAAGGAGATCTTGGGTTCATCTTTTTCTCATCCTGTCTCTGGTAGCCCTGACTAACTTCTTCTGAAACAAAGGAATCAATTCAGGATATCAGTCTATTATCTTCTTTAAAAAAGCCCTTATGTTCTAAAAATGAAATGATGAAGCAATATTTTCCATGTGGTCTAGATTTAATGATAGACTTAAGGACTAAATTTACAGTTTTGAAACATGGTTTTGCCTATGGGCATGGGGACTTGGGAGTACGGTAGAGCCAGTGCAGTAGCTACATTGACTGTTATGTATGGAGATGATTACCTTGAGTGTATATTTTGTTTTATGATTTTATATGATTGTATATTGTCTCTTAATTGTTTTTACTTATTGTATTGGTTGCAGTTTTTATACTGCTTTTTAGTTGTTTTGGAGCCACCCAGTCTTGTATGGAGATGGGTGGCTATATAAATTTGATAAATAAATAATAAATCCTGTATGGATACTAATGAATGTTATATGGATCTTTTTTTCTTCTTCTCTAAATAGTTTTCCCCTTTCCCCTTTCTTTTTTATAATGTTTAGTTTATTTCAATCACCAGCAATGTATATTGGTTCTTTTTTCACTATATAACCACTAAAGCACTTTTTTCTATTAGTGTTGTAGTTGTTTGAATTTTGCTACTAAAATAATTTTAAGAAGATACAAACCATTCCAGTTTTTTGCTACCATTTAGTGGTTGCAGCCCAGATTTGGTTGTAGCTCTAAAGTAGGTCTTCTAATTTTTATTAGTGGTAGCCCTAAGTTGCATCTCCTAATTCTTATTTTAAATCCACATAGATTTTTTTTTTTAAATAACTACCAAGTTCCTCTTCTGCTTTTCTTTTTAGCTACAAACTTGCCTTGGTCCTAGAACATTGCCGCTGATAGAAGAGCAGAGGCTTCTTCTCCCTTCATCTCATCATTGCCATTGCATTAGCCAAAAATATAAGCAAGAAAAAGGAAGATAAGTGGCTTGCTGTGTGGAAGGCAGAGATAATAGGCTAGGCCAAATCACATTGCAGCTCCATCATTAAGATTGTAATGGGGATCCAATTTGGTTCAGAATCAGGTTTCTTTTGGGGATAAATAGGTGGGTTGAGCTTTACTCCAAAACTATGCATGCATGCATGCAATTTATATGGCTGCCCAACTCACAGTGACTCCAGGCTGCTTACAGAAATAAAGCCCCAAAGACAAACCCACTATACCCCCATCCCCGTGGTGACAATAATATATTCAAACAAACCACCTGATGGGCTCTGTATCAACCTGGGATCCCCAGGCCCACTGACAAAACCATGTCTTCAGGGCTTTTCGAAAGAGTATCAAGGTGGAGCCCAGTCTTATCTCTGTGGGGATGATGTTCCACAGGGAGGGAGCCACCACGGAGAAGGCCTTTCTTCTCAGTCCCACTAGATGGATCTCCTTAATGAGGAGGACCCGTAACATACCCTGCCTCCCTAATCTGGTGGGTCGGGCAGATGAAATTGGGAAAAGGCAGTCCTTCAAATAACCTGGCTCCAAGCCATATAGGGTTTTAAAGGTGATAACCAGAACCTTGAATTAGACCCAGAAGCAAATCAGCAACCAATGCAGCTCCCACAAGAGAGGTGACACATGTGAAAATCTAGACTTGCACAAACCATGCAGGCCACCTCATTTTGAAGAAACTGAAGCTTCCAGATACTTTTCAAGGGCAGCCCCATGTACAGCGCATTACAGTAATCAAGACGGGAGGTGACTAGGGTGTGGGTGGCTATGAGCAGGGCCTGTGGGTCCAGGAAAGGGTGTAACTGGAGCAGGAGTTATGAGTCCAGGAGAACCCCCAGATTATGTACCAGGTCCATCTGGGGCAGTGCAACCCCATTGAAGACCAAAGATGGCAATTCTCCATGAACCAAAGAACCCCAAACCCAGAGCCATTCTGTCTTGCCAGGGTTCAGTTTCAACCCATTGCTCCCCATCCAAACCTTAACAGCCCCCAGGCATTGCAAGAGGGAGGTCATGGAATCACTTAACACACTATGGCCTGAGATATGCATCTGAGAATTATCAGCATACTGGGATATCACTCACTCTCACTTCCTATCAACACTGACTGGGAATGGTCACTGAGGAAGGAAGTGAACCAGAACAACACAGTCCCCCCCACTCCCAATCCCCAAAGCTGCTCCAGAAGGATACCATGGGCAATGGTATCAAAGGCTGCCGAGAGGTCAAGTAGAGCGAGGATAGACGCAGTACCCCCATCTTGGTCCTGCCAGAAATCATTGAAAAGTGTGACCAATGCCATTTCCATCCCATATCCAGGCCTGAACCCCGACTGAAAAGGGTCCAGATAATCCATTTCATCCAAGAACCTCTGGAGATGTAGCACAACCACCTTCTCAACAACTTTCCCCAAAAAGGGAAGATTGGAGACAGGATGAAAATTATCCAACAGGGTGGAATCTAGCAAAGGCCTCTTAAGAAGAGGGCAGACCACAGCCTCCATAAAAGGTTGGGGCACCACTCCCTCCCCCAGAGAAGCATTAATCACTGCCAGAACCCACCCACATGTCACCTCCCAGGAGGCTTTCACCAGCCAGGAGGGACATGGATCTAAAACACAGGTAGTTGCACTGACACTCCCTAGGATCCTGTCCACTTCCTCGAGAGCAACAGGATCAAACCGTTTCCAGATACAGAGCAAGAACCTGCCCCAGACACCTCCACCAGACCAACATCCATGCTGACATCTAACTGGGAACAAATTCAAGCAATGTTGTCTTCCAGAAAATCAGCAAATGCCTCAGCACATTCCTACAGATAGACCTCTGTATCCTCCTTCCCCAGAAGGAAATGGGTCACCTTAAAGAGGGTCGCTGGGCAATTATCTGCAGACACAATTAGTATTTATGTTTTGCCATCCACATTGCCATGAGGTAGGCTTTAATAGCAGCTCTTACCCATGTTCAGTTGAGTTTGTTCTTCATCTTCTGCCAGTGGCACTCTAGATGCCTTAATCTGTTTCATCCCTCTCAATTCCTCTATATACCATGGGGGACAATGAGGTCCATGGGTTGGGAGAGGTCGCATGGGTACAATCCTGTCCAGAGCCCCTGACATCTTCCTGTTCCAGGCAGTGACTAGGGACTTGGCAGGACTATGCAGATCTTCAGTGATAACCCCCAGCTCCTTCTGAAACCCATCTGGGTCCATCAGTCTCTGGGGGCGGACTGATCTAATAGGTCTTGCCTCTGTGTAGAGGGGTTTGGCCACCAAGGGGTCATCTGGCCATGAAAAGGGGACGAAAGATAGGTCCACTAATTCCAGATCACTTGATAACCAACTGGGCATATTTCCGAGAGAGGAACCCCACCCTCTGGCCCCAATCAGGTCTCGGTAAAACAAGCCAGATCAGTCTTCTCTGCAAGAATCAAACCAGCAATAGGGCAAGCCTTATTAGAGGCTGATCTGGTATTTAAGAGCAGCAGCCTAAAACCTGGGCCTCCACAGATCTGCTGACCAGGTAAATGGGATGAGTTCAAGGGGTCGGAGCAGGAGATTGGTACAAGACACTGAGGTCCCATTCCCCATGAGCGGCCTGCCCCTTGTCTCCCACCATATTTCCCTTTCCCTGGCACCACCAAAATACACTGCCCTACCTGTTTGCCCCACCAGCCATTCCATCCCCCACTCTCAGATCTCTTCTCTCAATCTGAAAGGGGAATCCCTCCAACCAACATACAACCAAGGATAAGGTGAACCCAACAGTGCTATAGCAGTTGCTCTGAACACCTTCAAGCCACTACCCCTCCCCTCAACATCAGAGAAGGATACATCAACACCCCCTCATCCCCCTCCACACTCACCCTCCTTCCACTCAAGCTCACAAGCACCACCCTGCCTGGTCACTCTCACCCACCCAGCAGGGAGCCATTCCACTGAGCTTCTATTTCTGACTTAATGCCCTGCCCTTTCTGCCAGGTGTTTCCCTGTGCCCTCTGTCTCTCTTTTCCATTGTGGTGGTCAGTTCCTCATTTCCTGCCTTTTGCTTTCTTGCTCTTTGTGGTTTTATTTATGCCTGTTTTATTTATTCCTCTTGGGATATTTTGATTTAGGTATAGGCTCTGTAAGAGTTTCCTTTTCCTTTGTGCTTTGTGGTTGTCATCCCACAGACCTGAAGATTATGGTACACAGCCTCTGTGATCAGTGTCCATATCTTTGAACAGAAGACTCGCATCCCAAGCATATCTTGGTTATGCTTGGGGGCCACTTTTAACACATAATTCCTTTCCATCGCCTTCCAGCCTCCACGTTTCTGCTAAGCCTAGGCTTTTAATTTTATACAGGTCTTGTAGAAAATATGTTAGGTGGGCTATATGTTATTCGTTTAAATGTCTGTATTTGATTCTGTATCTTTTTTCTTCATTAATTAATTCTGTTAACCTGCATCTTTAGAATATATGAGTGCTTCTGAGTTTCCTCTTTCTTGTAAAATGCTGGCAATTATCTAGATCAAATGGGGAGATTTCTTGTATTCTCTTTAATCAATAGGTGGTGTTCATCAGAAACAAGAATCTTTTTGTATGTCTGTGTGTGTGTTCAATACTAATCATAATATACTGATCTTAAGCATTACCACAGCATGATCAGAAGTTATTGAAAAAAGAGGGTTGTAACTCAGATATGCCCTTATCATTACATGTTCTATGGATATATGCATTTTGGGGAGTGTGTTTTGGATGAGCTACTGTTAGATAAACAAGCACCCCATTGAGAGTCAATGTCAGAGTCTGTTTCCCTGTGGTCTGGGGATTCCAGTTAAGAGGCTTTCTCTCCCAAGGCAAACCATCTGTAAATCTTTTATCTGTGACTGTCTGTAACAAGGGAACATAAGTACCATCCAGTGTAGAGCAGAAATTTTGCTATATTGTTAATGAGTATAGTTTTAATAAACATGATCTGTATTGTTTGCTTGGGTGTGTCTGGCTGACTACATCAGCATTCAGGAAGTATATATAGCACTCAGTCTAATCCTGAATTGGGGTTTTGGGTCAAAAACACAGTTAATAGGCAGTTAGTAGGAAAAAAACCACTTAAATGAATTCCCTTGTAGTAAATTCTGCAGTCCACAATCCCTGAGGTTGATGGTCTAGGAAGTGTGATGGAATGGAATTATGAAGGCCAGGCTCAGGGAGATAAGCGTGTTCTTAGCTCACTGACAGAGCGTGGGAAGTGCAAGAGGATGAGGCTGGCACCTCCCTGAGGAATTCACAGTGTTGTGGCTGCCTGGCTTGGGAGCTGGGGTTTCAGTCTGGGAAGATTCTTGCTAGAGGTTGTAGCTAATAAACATAGCTGAACTGATTTTGCACTGTCTCTTGGAGTACTTTGGGCTAAACCTGACAGGAAGGGATTCAAACAGAGTTGTTGTTTTAATCCATTCTTAGCCTTTGCCATCCCCAACCTTTTGGGTCCAGTGGGATATTTGGAATTTTAAGACCATGTTGAAAGCTCTATCACAAAATGGAGGTCATGGTACAATGCAACCAATTATTGAAACCCCAGATAGTTAGCTTGCTCCCCTTAGTCCTCAAAATACTTTATCATTTCAACCTACTGATGGCCTTTTTGTGGGCAGGGGATTACATGTCCATGTCTATAACAAAGTAGCCACCAGTCATTTTTGTTTTCTAAGAATTCCCTAAGGTATGTTCTTAAAAATAAAGATGCCTTGCTTTCTCTTCTATAAGCACTCAATTTTATTTTTAAAAATTGAAATAATCTTTTTTAAAAGAAAGTCAAAGAGGGCATTGAGTATGGTGGTCATCAGGGATATGTTCCTGGGCACATTGGAGCCCGTGAGCAAGCACTATGTTGGGAATCAAGGACATAGAAAATCAGATAAAGCTCTATCTTTTGTTCTTATTAAACTCAAAAGCATATGTTTTGATATAATATATAATTGTGTTGCCTGGCACTTCTAGTTTGTTGTATTTTTTATATTCTGCACAGTGCACCTTCTGATCATTTGAAGTGGTTAGGCTGCTATTATTCCCAAGTTTATTAATCACTTGACATAAACCTCTTCTTTCTGAAATGCATCAATGAGATTTGTAAAAATTTCTATTTCAAAGAGGTTTTCACAGAACCTACTGCCCACTGATGTGTTGAACTCCTTAGGCCAACAGAGGTAACATAAAGAGTATCCTTTTTTCTTACTACTATACACATGCATCCCTAACTGATGGGTTATGGGATTAATTGTTCATTTAATAGATATTTTGAAGAAAATGAATTACATTAATCCTCAGCTTCAACTCCTGTGGACCAAACTTTCTAAATAAAGCTGTGTAAGAGATCTAACATTCTGTCAGCCTGAAGCTATGGGAGGAAAACATTTTCCCAAGTTATTGTAAATAAACTAACATTTGGAGGGAAAAAAAAGAAAGATACAACCACTTTTTTTTTTTTTTTTTAGCATTCTAAACTTAGAGCCAATGAAGTATTGTGCTGAAGGTGTTCGACTAGTACTAGAGAGATCCAGGTTCATTTGGGCCAATGGCTTCTTCTCAGCCCAGCCTACCACAAGATAGGTGTTTTGAGAAAAAATGGAGGTGAGAGTATGTATACATCAGCCTTATGAGGCAGACCAGACCAAGAAATAGACTCCATGGAAGCTTAAAAACTACTGTTATTTTCATAATCCAACCCTCTTCTCTGGACTCAAGCAATGTTTCCCTCTTTGTTGCTTTGGTCTCCCTCTCTCCATCAAGGTCATCCTCTTTACTCTCTACATCATCTCACCTTAAGCTCTTGGAAGAAAAGCAAGATATAAATTTAAACCTTAAGTACTTATTTTACTACTTTGAAAAAGCAATTCTAATCTTTGTCAGAGGCCTTGCTGGGGAAAGAGTTGTAGAACAGAAGTGAGGAAAACATATTTGCTATCATTCATATTTAGATAAATATATATTCAGACCAGCATCAAATTTGGGATGATGGCAGAGGGTGAAGAGGGGTATATATTTCTCTTGCCAGCCAAATCCTCACTACATCCCTTTTGGGGTATGTTTAAGTCTCTGGGCTTGAAAAGAACCAGTCATGGAAGTTTTGTAGGAGTGAGAAGAAGGTGAAATCCCATGCTTTTGAGGGGAAATGTGAGTAATTCTATGTCCGCTTGGTCAGTATCCCAGGTACTGAGTCCCCCATTGGGAGGAGATGGGCAGGGATAAGTTTGATAAATAAATAAATAAAATAAAATGTGGGAAGCACAAAATAAAAGCCAGAAGCCATCAAAGGACACACTATCAAGTAAGGCCATAGAAATAACTAAGGAAAGAAGACTGGTAAAAGCCAAAAGAGAAAACTAGAGAACTTCATGCAAACTTCCAGTGACAGGTAAGAAGAGATAAAGAGGCATATCTAATTTCAGAGTGTAGACAAAGAGGGGAAAATAACAGAATGGGAAGAACAAGGACTTTGTTTAAACATCAGAGAAATCACGGGAACATTCCAACTTTGTATATCATCAGGAACAAAGATAGAAAGGAGTTAATGATGGAACTGAATGTGAAGAAAGATGGAAGGAATACAGGAAAATACAAATATAATCTGCCTACCCATATATACTGGAATAAATATCTCTTTTCCACTTTGCAAGAAGCTTGTTGCCTAGGTTCCTAGAAGCCATTTTTACTCACTTTGGGAACCTGGTAAGTGACATTTTGCAGGTCTGTACTATCCATGAGGATTTCTGGTAAACTGGTAACATTAAAAACATATATGTAAATAAGTTCAATTTGGGTTCAGAAGAGAGCAAATGAAAAGTGGTTTCATTTTGTTCCCAATTAAGCCACGTGATGTTTGAACTAAATTGTTCAAATGCTCCAACACCAAGCACTTGTGGTGGAAAATCACTTGTGTTATCAATAGAAGGTAGGTAAGTACAGTGCATAAGAGAAGAAGATGTGCTGTGAAGACATATCTATCATCTTGTTGGTTAAGCTAAGGCATAGACACATCCTTAAGAAGAGAGTATTTCAGAATTATCAAATCTCCCAGATGAAATGGATTTATTTGCTTCTTAATAAATAGAAACAACTCAGTTATGCCGAGTTTTCCGTCTCATGAGAAAGCAGGGGTGGTTGGCCTTGGATAGGTCAAGGTACATTTAGTGATAAATGCAACACTTGGGATAGTTTCATGATCAGGTCGGACCTTGGGGAGACCACTTCAGGAGATTTCATAGAAGTGCTCACTCCCATGTAAGAACTGCAATAGGACCAGTCCGAGAAATAATTGCTACCTGGTGCATGTTCAGATGTGTGGACAAATCCATCTGATGCTGTGATGGAATGGAATTATGAAGGCCAGGCTCAGAGAAATAAACATTTTCTTAGCTCACTGGAGGAGCATGGGAGCTACAAGAGGATGAGACTGGCACCTCCCTGAGGAATTCACACAATTCATGATGTCAGGCCTAGCCCAAGGAACTCCAAGAGACAATGCAAATTCAGTTCAGCTATGTTTATTAGCTACAAGCTCTAGCAAGAATCTTCCCAGACTGAAACCCCAGCTCCCAAGTCAGCCAGCCACAAGAGTGTGAATTCCTGAGGGAGGTGCCAGTCTCATCCTCTTGTAGCTCCAATGCTCCTCCAGCGAGCTAAGAAAATGTTTATCTCTCTGAGCCTGGCCTTCATAATTCCATTCCATCACAGATGCATAACATCTGATAAAAAGCTTTCCTTTCTCATAGGAAAACCTTAATGACAAATTAAAGTGCTAACAATCTGTTGGCCTCTCAGGCAACCATTTTACTTTACCTCCTAGTAAGGTGGTCCCTGACCTGGAAGTTCTGCAGTAGAAAATGGCAGCCTAACGCGTTCTGCTGCAGGGATACCCTGCAGGGATACCCTCCCTAGGCTGGCCAATAATAACTCTGATCCCATCCTGAACACTGCCATGAACTTGCTTCTCTTTAATTCCTGCTTCTCAACAGCATATTTATCTAAAAGCAGAGCAAGAGATCTGGAGGAAGAAAAAATGACAGTATATAAAGCTTCCACTCTCTTTTAGACATCTGCTTGTTAACCATTTCAAGTTTTTTTTCTACCTGCAGGCCACGAACAGGCATTGTGGAAAATCAAATTGACATTTGGACCCAGCTGGCTGTCCTGATTTATTAATTTCTTTAATAAAATTATGTATAAACCACTTTTTAGATATGGTCCATAGAAAGTGCTCGTGAAAAATCACAAAACACCAGCAAGTTAAAAATGGTTAAATAGAAAGACAAAACAAAGCAACAATTTACAAATAGTTGAAAGCTCTTTTATTTAGAACTGCAGAGATTAAAAGATATTATTTTTTAGAGAAAGTGGCCCCAAATAAATGATTTTACAAAATTGTAAAGTTGGACCCTTTTTTAAAATTATTATTATTATTATGCTTGTATATCTACTACACTTTCCCATTTCCAGCTAGAGGATTTTGTGATTGCTTAAAGTACATTTCACCATCACTGTATTGGTAGAAGACAAGCAATATAAAATATTCAATCCAGATGTAGGGTAGAGGTTGACAGTGAGAGTCCTGTCATGGCCAAAATGACCATGGCTCCCGAATGTTTACAGGTTTTTGTTTTTGTTTTAAAGGTTGAGATCTCATGAGATCACCATATTTGATGAGATCTCAACCATTTGAAAAAATCTCATGAGATTTTAGGTCATGTAAGAAATCTTGTGAGATCTCAGGGATAAGATTTTATTTATTTTTAATCTATATTTTTGCTCCCTATATCTGAAAAGGTTGCTGAATCTTGGCATGTTTCTAGTGCCTAAACACTTACAACAGTAGGATATCCATCTGAGTCAGCACTGTTATCTAGTCTGTTAGTTGTTAAATCAATTTTTGCTACTCCATTTCCGAGTTGTTCAACTGTTTCTCTGAAGAGTTTACATGGGTGGAACTTGATTGAACTACACCTCTGTTAATGATACCTTGCATTCTTAATTGTGCTTCCTCTGATAACAAGTTACATGGCAGCACCTGTCTGGTGGAATTTTGTACAATTTACATACCATTTAGTAAACAGAAAATCAAGCAAAATTAAGCATTAAATTCCTATGATAAATCAGGCTCCTGAAAAAGCAAAAATAGTAGAGAACATAAATCTAAATGATAGGTGCATTAGATGAAATAGACTCTTGCATGCGAAGATCTCAGTGTTAAGTCCATCCTTATTCAGCTGCTGGAATTTAACCAAAGGGGAGCTAGTCCTTATTTGCTTTCTCACCTTGGTTGAATACTTGGTGTCTTTTCTCTGAAGTTAGCAGGACTACAAAAACAGTTCAGTTTCTTTCCATTAGTTGATTCATACCTCATAAGCTACAATGTAGTTTGCTTACTTGTGCTTTAGCAAGTTGTATAAACATAGTCATAGTTAACCATTATGTTTTGCAGATTATGAGTTATGGCTGGGTGGGTTGTGTGAATGACAAAACCAATCATAGCTTAGGGCACAATATATGAGTCCAGAAGTCTGATGAGCTCAATGTGGCCATGTGCTATACCCATCCTTCTGCATTTTTTCACATAGGTTAACACAATGAATCCAGGATTTATTAAATTAAATTCCTTTTAACATGCACCCTGGAAATTGTGAATTAAATTCTGTCTAAAAATGAAGAATTCTGGTTTATAATCAAAGTATAATTTTATCATTTCTTTGATTTGAGATAATGAGAAAATGGGGTTTGATAAACCTTAGAAGTATTGTATTAGAGCCTACAGTAGAAGGGAGGATGAAATACATGAACTCAACTCCCTCATTCTTGATTTGATAAAGCCTAAATATATTAGATATACTGTATATTTTTCTCATTGCTATGAGATCTCTATGCCTTCCTAGAATTTCTTTGCCAAAATGAGCAGAGGAGTACAGCAAATTATTCGAAGGTACTGTAGTGAATTTGTGTACTCTAATGAAATAGACTCTGTGTATGTGTGTGTGTGTGGAAGTGGTCAGGTACTAGTAATGATGTAGATGAGATTGACAACCTGACACAGCACACCTTTTGGCTTGAACTGAGAGTTGCAGTTAACTGACAGTGTTGAACAGCAAAGATTGTTTCACCAACCATTATCTGCACTAAGCAGAATTGCAATTCTTCAGACTTAGAGCAATGCTTCCAGCCATGACATCCACACATATTATGGTATCTTTGCTTATGACTCAGCCTGGAATGTGCAAAGAGAGGCAAATGTGGCCTTTTCCCTTTAAAATCTCAAATGTCTTATTACTACAATATTTGGCACTGTAATCCTATGCTGATGCTGGGGAACTAAGGCTACTTGAGAAGGGCACAGGCCACAGTGGCAGGCCCACCAATCTTGGCTTAGTGCAGAGGCACCTGGAGGGCGGGTCAAAAAAGTCCAAGATGGTGGTTGCAGCCATGTGATCCAAGCTCTGAGAATAGGATTAAGCTGTGCCTCCCTGAAAGAGCATCTAGCTTTGGCATTCTCTCCTTGTGAAATTATAACTTCTGTCTCCTTATCCCAATGTTCTCAGAAGCACAAATTTCAAAGGGAGTTGACTGGCAAATGAAGAAACAGAAAATCCTGACAGATTCAGAAATGTCATATTCTTGTTTTTGTTCATCTTGGAAATGCCTGTAGTGAATGAACGCATAGCTGCTTGTTATCGCCATTGGAGTCAATTAGTGGCGCTGGAATAATTTTTTCTGCTCTTTCTTTCTTTCTTTCTTTCTTTCTTTCTTTCTTTCTTTCTTTCTTTCTTTCTTTCTTTCTTTCTTTCTTTCTTCTCCAAGTCTCTGGTTGTAGTCGTGCATTATATTCATAGTGAATTGAAGTTTCAAACTGTGCAGTCTACCATTGTATGAGTGATCTTCTTGTAAATAATTGATGCCGCTGTCTTCAGTGAGACACTGCTTTCTTGACATTTTGGCAGAGGTCACTTGCTAATAATTTCATTCTAGAAACACTTCATCAAACAGTACAGAAGGAAAAGTATTTTGTGACCAAAGTTATATAAGTATCATCAGTTGGTCTTTATGTGAATTCATTGAACAGATCATGTCCAGTTTGGCAGCAGGGATCACTCACAAGTAGCCAGGAGAAGGGCCCAGATCTTGTGATCTTAGATGGTGATCAAAGCTGTAAAAACTGATTCCTACGACCATGAGTTAGTGGAAATATCTAAAGGTACTCTGTAACAAGCATCTCCAGTATATTTGATGGAACATGTATCCCCAAAAGTACACAATACCTCTTTGCTTAGGTTTATTGGCTTAAAGTGCTCTGGATTGATTTTGATTCCCAGTAACTATGGCAAATCCCATTAAGTCTTTCCTAAAAAAAGAAAAGTAATTTCACATTTTGCTTCTTTTGAAATTAGACCAATCAATCTTCCTAGCATTATTGGACATTTTAAAAAAAGTAAAACTAGGATACCCAGGTTCATTCATTTTTATATCTCTGTATTTTTCAAGTATGGTAATTCTTTACAGTTTTAACAATTAGATTTAATTTAATGTGCCTTTCTCTGGTTGCTTTTTATTATGTTTTATATAAAGGGCCTGCATAAAAATGGGACTGAGTAGAATCAGAGATTTGATATAAGAGTGGTCAGTACATTTATTTCTGAATAGTTGTATGCCTCCATCAAACACTGTTTTTGAGAACCTTAGTAGACTTCCATCCAAAAAATATAAGTCATAAGGTACAGCTTATTCTGAAGTAAGGAAGAATTAGTTCTCATTTGAATATACATATCAATTTTCATATTTTAAACATATACAGGGTGAGTTATCTCATTTAAATCCACTAATCTAAGTTTACATTTTTAACCAGTATACAAAGTGAAATTCAAAATTCTTCCTTTCCCAAAAGTTGTAATGCAGTTCAACAATTAAAAATGAAAATTAGTGGAAAATCAGCACAAAACTGTAAATTCAAGAAAGTAAGATTAAAAATGCATAATATTGGAGAATTGATTTGCAAAAGTGTAGATTAGGTACAATTACAAGCAAAATGTGTCTATAAGAAGTATGTAAAACTCACACACCAGTTTATTTATTTATTTGAATTGATTTCATTTGATTTATATGGCTACATATCTCGCACAAATGACTCTGGGCAGAGTATAAGGATTAAGAACACACAAAACAACCATGATCTATAACCCCATGGTTGTAAACAGTAATCCCACTCACAGAAGAAAAAAGCACATCAAGAACAGCAGAGCTCACTAACCTCCTGACCCAAACATGGGGAAACAACCAGGTGTTCAATGCCTTGTGAAAGTGTGGTAGGCCCACCCAAATCTCTGGGGGGATGCTGTTCCATAGGGCAGGCACTGCCACTGAGAAGGCATGAATCAAGGGTCCAAAAAGATGACACTGTTTGATAGAAGGGACCCCAAGCTTGCCCTCTTTATTAGATCTGGTGGGACAGGCAGAAACAATAGTAGAAAGAAATGTGTAGAAATGTCCACATGTAGCCTGGGTCTGTGCCATGTAGTGCAACTTTTAGTGCAATTAAAAAAGAAATCTCAATCTAGTACAAAAATAAGATGAGTAAAATACAGGAAACTGAGAGATAAGAAGAATCCAAGATCAGAACTGGCTTGCTGGAACCATTTCTTATTCTAAGAATCTTGGAAATTTTCTCTCCTCCTTCTCCTGTCTCTGTCCTCCCATGTCAGAATCTATTTATAGCTCCAACTCTATCTCCATTCCTGCTCGCTCTTCCTTTATAAAGGACCTGCCCAGTGCCTCCCATTATATATTTCCCTACTTGTCACCAATGGAATATATCACTGCCTCTCACCATTCTCTTGGATCATCCCCTGGCTTCCTGCCCACTTTCCCCTATAGCTAACAGAATTGCCTGCTCAGGACCTTGGATACCCTTAATGTCCTTCTTCCTCAATTTTTTTTTTTTTTTAATGTTCCTGGCAATCCCAGCCCCACTGTCACCAGAGCCAAAGAAAGCATATCCCTCACCTTCCTGTTCTCCCACTTCAAGGAGACCTATTTCCTCAGTCTGTCTCTCATATAGAGAGACCTGGCTCTGGGGAGTGCTCCCCCCAAAATATTGGATACATCATCTCTGCCCACCAAATTGTTCCTTTTATGGTGCAGAATAGAGAAAGGATCACCTGGTATCATACTTTCGATCCCTATTCTGCTGCAGTTATGTACATATAAAGTTTAAAGTTGGAATAACTAAAGGCTATTCACTTTGAGACTGTCCATGCTAATTACCCATGGTATTGTTTCCAGTGGCTCAGAAAAGTTCTGTGGTTTTTGATATAGCTACAGTATATAGATAATGTAGACTAGCAGACAGTTAGTCCAAACAAAGCCAGAGCAAATTCTGATGGGGCTCCACATTTTGGTGTGTAGGTTTTGGTGCCTTATGACACGTGCATCCAACCTGAATCATCATAAGAACTTATTCCTGCTTCGCTTGGACAAAGTTACAGTCAGTTTGTCTAAGTAAAGTCCAGAGCAAGTTAACCTGGATGTTAACAATATCACAATTGTTATGTAAATCATCCTTTCTCAACAATACTCCCAGGTGGTATCAGACCTGCAAGTTTCAGCCTTTGCAGGGAATTCCGGGAGCTGCAGATCCAGTGTACCTAAAAACACCAGTTTCGGGAAGATTGGTTTAAAATACGGATTGCTGCAAGATGTTCATTATTATGTGATTATGGGATTGTGGATTTGAAAAGTTTGGCATTCCATAAGTTATCTAGCAAAAGCAAGTCTGGATAACCTATACCAAAATCTCCATGGTCAGATGTCTCTACTGGCTGTCAGAATTGTTGCTTGAATGGTTTTGATAGACTGTTCTATTGACAAACTGCTCTTATACTTTGTAATTGAAAAATAGGCTAGTGTGTTGCATAACAGCCAGCAGTTCTGTGGTAGAGTAGGCATAAATTAAGGTGGAAGGGATCCTTAATGACTTCTGAATGTTGTCCTTTACATTAGAGGAAGGTGTTTTCCGGGATTGACATGCAGGCCCAGATAGATACCTTCTCTCGGTATAGGGGTCCATCACTAGTTGGCAGCTGTTCTCAGGGAAGTCCCTCCCCAGTCATGCCGCTTTGGGTCAAAACCCACCTGTCCCAGTTAGCTGCCCTTTGGAGTTTGATAAATCACTTGATTTTATTGCGTGCCTGGGACTACAAAAAGAGAAGGGTAAAATTGTGAAGCATTCAGCAACTGCACATACAACTAGTGGGCTATTTCTGGCCTGATGGGTCAAAACTGTGTGCGGTTCTTGCCCTAAATCTACTTTCATGCCATGAAGTTAGTACTGGGTGTCCTAGAGCTAACTATTCTTTGGTTTCTTTCATTTGAGATCTTTTTCACAATATGATTTTTGTCACAGTATGATGTTATTTTTTACTAATGAAGAGCTTGTTACTACCCATCAGCTTCCATGGCAAGAGTGCTCTCAAGTTACGGAACTGTTTATTTACATTGCAGCTTTCACTGCATAAGCTACAGGAATATTCCTCTGGAGCAGAATTGTCCACCTCTGCTTCCCCCTGTCTTTTGCAGTAGAAATGCAGAGCTGCTCTCATTGCCCTTAGACAATGTATTGCTGTCACTGATTCCGTCCCTGAACAATCTGGTGGCTGCTGTTGCTTTGAAGCAAAGAGTGCCCTATGCATTGGTGCTGAAATACGTGCACAAAGCCCCTCGTTCTGCTGTCACTTACGCAGAAATGCAGGGTCAAAGCACTTAGCCTTGTAAATTTGGGGTCAATTGGTTTTCAGACTTTGCCCAAACTTCAGGTTCTTTTGATAGAGCTGTCTATTAACTCATGCATATGATCTATTAGGGGACGTGGTGGCGCAGCGGCTTAATGACGCTGAAGGTTGCCGGCCAGAAATGGTCAACACTTCAGCGGTTCGAGCCCAGCTCCGCACAGCAGAGTGAGCTCCTGCTTTCTCCCCAGCTCCTGCCAACCCAGCAGCTCGAAAACTTATGTGAGTAGATAAATGGGTACTCTCACCCCGGTGGGAGGAAAAATGCTGGCGGAGCTTGCATGGGAGACGGGAGTAGTTGCTGGGAACGCGGAAGCCGCGCACGCCCGAAAAAGGCACGAAGCAATGGAAACCCCGCCTCCTGTGCTCGCCAGCTGGGCTCTGCTCTAGGAAGGAGGCAATGGCAAACCCCTTCCGAAACACCTTGTCTTGAAAACTGCAGGGACTCGTCCAGGCAGTCGCTGCAGAATCGGTAACGATTGAGTGCGGATTAAAAAAAAAAAGATCTATTAACTCATATGGTTGTTAACTATGATTCTGTATTTTATTTTTTATTCCTATAAGCTGGTCTGCAATTTTAAAGAATAATATATAATAACAATAAGCAATATTGTAATGTTATTAATATTATTAATACCACTGCAAGTTGCAGCACCTGGATGACTTGTCTAAGCTTGGAAGGCTGCGTAGTACCGGATGAGACTTCAGAATAGTTGGGTTGTGGACTAAATTGGGAAATCAAAAAGACATCCTCAAAGAAGTCAGTGGCAAGTGGTATTACTCCCAAGCAACCTTCCTGAATATGGCCATGAAGTCATCAGGAGCTGAACTTAGTTGAGAAGAGACATTACTTAATTCTGGTTAATAATTAATAATGAATTGCATTTGTTCCTGTAAATGCAAACTTACATCAGAGTGATCATGGAAGTGATCAGAAATAATCTATGTTGCAAGATTCCATTGAAGTATTTTTTTTAGTCAACAGTTCATTTTTAAATTCGGAGGTGCTAAATGTAGGATCAGAAAAACTAATAAGCACTCATTGTCAGTGATGCTTTTGATTTCATTAGGCAGCTCTTGCATCTGCCCTTCAGAAGATTTTTAATTGTCAGCAAGGTAAACTTGACCAATCCCTAGCTAAGAAATTGCAAAGTTCACAGTTGGGTAATACCTGTGTTACATTCAGCCAAAATGTCCCCAAAGAATGTATTGTACATGTTTTCCAGACTATTTTAACAAGCTAGAAAGCAGAAATGTCCAAAAATTGGATCAGGTGTTTTATTCATAAAGTCTGCAGCCTAACATCACCCTTAGTTAGGATGGAGATGGTAGACTGAGTGTACTACTCATAAATCAGTAGTAGAAGTATCAGATTATTTCTAGCATTCTGGGACAAAGAAGCAATGGCTGAATGAGAATTTTGGATTCCTTTTTTTAGCAACCGACACAGATATTTTTGTTGTTTACTTTTCATAGAGTGGAATGAGACACTATTTTTCTTCTACTTCTTGATTTGATCTTTTTGGTGGTAAATATCATTTCATTATTTATTACTCTTCTGTATAATAAATACAAGCATATATTATTAGCTTAACTAACCATTATAGACCAGTGCTGTATGTTTACAGTGCTAGGGATCGGGTTTGTTTCAGGTCTTTGGCTTTAAATGTGATTTTTTGTGGTATTGGAGGAACAAATGTATTGTGACAAACAGACAAGTCCTGTCCTCTTCCCTCCAATTCTGTTTAGAAAAAATACATTTTTCCAAAGATAAATGTAACCAGTCTGTGGATCTGGATTAATGCACTTTTTCTCCAAAACAAGAAACGTTTACAGTATTGAACATATCTGACCTGAACAAATTTGTTGTAAAGATAAGGGTTTGAAAAGGGATAATTTTTTTACCTCTGCTAGTAGAAGAGTTTGTCAAAAACCCAATCAGTTCTGTCATGGACCAGGATGGTAGTTAAGAAATGGAAAAGATCTCTGCTGGCAGAGTCGCTCCTCATTTCTGACATCTAGATGGTAGAGTATTTTGTGTCTTGATTTATCAAAATGGCAACCCAGAGCTGATTTCTGGACAATATTTGTCATTCACAGATTTATATTCTGAATTTCTGAAGGCATAGGTGGAGATTCAGAGTAGTGAGTAGCACCACCTAAGACAGACTCTCAGAAGTATTTGTGCCTTCTTTACTAGCAGAAATACAGTCATAATAATAATGTAAAGAACATCTGTTGTCCTTTTATGAATCAAAATCAGGTTCCTGAGATTGTAGCCTCATCAGTGATAGGGCAAGCCCTAATTAGAGGTAGCCTGATACACAGCTACAGGTTAAAGTGATATTACACATTCTTAGTTAAATTTCCAGAATTGTTGGATTAGGTGAATGCTACTTAAGTACTTTTTTCTCCCCCACAGTAGCTATTCAGTCCAGCTTTTATTTAAGCAAGTCTGGTAGCCATAAGTGAGGAGAAGCTGCATGCTTGTAAGTCACTGAGTGACAAAGAAGAGTCAGCATGTTCTGTTCCTCTCTGCTACTAAAAATAAGAATATTGTAAGTTGCATCCAAAGGGTTGGACTTCTTGTTCCCTCCTTTTGCCAGTGACCTGCAAGGTAGTGAAAAAAAATTGCACTTGAGTCATGATTACAGACCTATTTATTGATGCAGCTATGCCTCTACATTTTAGGCTGTATGTGCCATTCACTCATAAGACCAGTGCCATGCCTGAGACTAGCCACCTTCAGATCAGTGTAAGGTGGACCCTAATTTTTCTTTGTCCTTTCATGATAAGTATCTCCAAGAACTCTGTTAATTTCACAAATATTGTGATGCTGGGAGATTTCCTTGCTTAAAACCTAGGGCTATCATGTTTGGGCTGCAAAACTCTGGAGGATTGTGAGATTATAGCAAAGATTCTTGTGATTGTTGCATCCCTATTAAAACATCCCCTTCTTATTTGGCAACTTTATTTCTCAATATGGAGCCCCAGTTATTTCACTTGTAACTCCTTCTCATCTGCTTTATACATAGCTGGCAAGGCTGGAACTTCTTAATCCCAAACAGCCTTGACTGTAATTACTGTCTTTTTTGACATCCCTTCCCAAGGCCTTCTGGCTTTCCCTCAAAGCTATCTGCTAGACATGTCCGTAATCACTATGCATGGCTCACTCCAATAGGTTATCTAACCATCTTTGAGACTTCATGATATTTTGATAAATCAGCTATCCTTACCCCAGTGGTTAAGAAGGAGCCTGTTTTATAGCAGCTTGTAGAGTTGATTTTGGAATTAACATATTGAGGCTTTAAAGAAAAGGGAACATCTGTTAATAGCATTACCTTTATTTACTTTGCTTATAAAAGAATGCTCCAAGCCTTTTAATGTTGTTGATACACTTATCCAATTTGCAGAATGATTTCTTGTTCACGCAAGATTTTGTTAGGCTACTGTGTGGCATTATTTAATGACAGCTGCATCTCAAATTAAATTACAGCTTGTGCTTACCTACAAATTACTACTTGACTCAAGATGAAACATTTATATTAAGCAAGAAACAAAGTATTTCTTGGTGTATGATTTTGGTGAAATAGCAAGTTGGTCAGTGAAAAAAACAAAATTACTGAATCTTTCCAATATGTTGTTGCATTTTATAGACATTTATCAGTCCTAAATAGAAACAACTATGTCAGGATTTCATATCAGGCATTTTCCCAATCTCATTAGTGGCAGCCAATGAATTCGCGTGTGGTGGAGAGATGGATAATCTCAGTGTTTTGATGTTATGATACACCATGATTTATTGTAAAGGTTAAAAATCTCTTCAAACAGCAGGTGCCATTAAATTATTTTGCATAATGGCACAAGAGAACAAATGCCTTTTTAAGTCAAAATTTCACAAGATTAAATTATTTTTATGAGTTTTTTTTAATGAAAAGTTATGTAGGTCTGTAGGTGCCATTTAGGGGTGTTTTTATCATGACATCCACCAATGCTACATTGGATTTATTGTGATGAAAATGATCCCTCAAATTTCTTTTTGAATGTGATGAAGAGTTAGAAATTTTCCCTTATGTTTATAATTAACCATGGCTTCCCATGTTGCCTAATTTAAAAAAAAAAATGCTTAACTGTAACTTATTTGAAACAAGCTACTTGCTCTAACCTCTCCCCTTCTTAGACTACAAATGCATGTCTTATACGGTTAACACAACATTGCTTTTCGTGTTAGTACAGCATCTGAAACAACCTATAAAAAAATAAGAGCAGGAAACATTAATTAAGAACAAGGCCGAACTGGTGAATAATTTATCACAATGCTTTGTCATTGGCATATATTATTTTAAAATGGTATTGACCTGATTTATCCAAGTGTTCATTTGACAATTTTTATTTTATTATTTTATTTTATTTTATTTTATTTTATTTTATTTTATTTTTTTGGTTGTTAGGAAAAAAAAGAGGTCACTTTAAGTGGGGAGTACTTTTAAATAGGCTTGGCAGATCAAAGCAAGACTAATAAATATTTACTGACGGCCTACATTCAAGATTAAAGAGTATATTTTTATAGACCCAAATTTGTCAAAATGCACAAAACATGCATAATGTGAAACTGGATAGTTCTGTATATTTAAATAAAATGTTGAAAGAAGCTAAGTGTGCTGAAATCTTGTCTGAAGGTGGTGCGATTTTTTTTTTCTTTTTTGAATCTATGGAAATCTTTCCTAGTTCTTTTCTGGGCAACTCTTACCATTTTGATATGGTCTATAGTATCAACATGAAATTATGAGCTTGCTTTTAGACTGTTTTAATAAATTCAAATCAGGGGTCTGCAACCTGAGGCCCTGGACCAGATTTGCCCCCAAACTTATTTTTGCAAACTTTCCCTAAGATGGAAGGAGGAGGGAACTAGACTTATCAACATGCATGACATGGCCCTACCTGCTCTGCATCATCTCTCTGCCCACTGTGACCCTTACCACTCCGTAGTGAAATAAGTAATTTTAAGGACATGATTTCCCATAGTTCATAGCTTGTCACCTATATTGGTCCCTAGTGGCCATATCAGTTGAGGATGATGTGGGTAATTGTAGTCCAAACGTTTTTGGAGAACAGAAGGTGAGGAAAGCTGCTGTACCTGTTCATGTTGCATTCAGGCTGCCACTAAATGTGTGAGCACAAGAGATCAGTCTGCTCAAAATCATACATTCAGAGAAAGTCAACAAAACTTGGCTGACCCTAAATAAATAAAGTCTTGTATATTTAATTTCATACTTCCTGTATGTAAGGATTTCCCAGAGCAAAAGAATCAGCACAGATATCCCATGAATGTTGCTCCAAGATACAGTAGATGAAAAGCCTTGATCATGCTGTAGCATAGAATTATTTCTGACAGGTGTTATAATATAAGAAACATTTCCCCAGCAAATCCTGGAACTTAAACTTGTGTTTATTTATTTATCGTATTTATATAGCTGCCCACCTCACATAAAAGTTACTGTCAGTTACTGCTTTTTGCATCATTTTAGTTTCTTCTGCTTGTGCTTTTTATTCATTGTTGTTTATAATATTTTAAAAGATCAGGAAACACAGTGTGATTAAGTAAATAAAGGAAAATTATTTTTGATGCATAGCGTACTAAGGAATAGTAGAATAAACTTCAAAATATTCTAAATAGCTTGCAGTCCAGTTTAATAAAGTGCATCCAATTTATTAAAATAGAAACTTCTCAGACTTTAGCATTTTGTTCCAAAATCCTCTACATTTCATTGAAGCTTGACTTTTGATAGCATTCAGTCTATTGCTCCATTGAACAGAGTCTGCACTTGAGTCTCTTTCCTTTCTGAGCTGCTGCAATTCCTGTTCTGGCAGGTATGGGAATAGGGATGCCAAATGAATACAGCACAATTACTGCCACATATCAGTGTTGAGTGTTTTAACTGAGGAGAAGATAAGTGTAATTGGAAAGCTCATGGATCTGTGTATGTGCATGTTATGATTTGTGATTACAGGGTGAATACATGCCATAAACCATTTATAACACTGCAACTGCAGAAAAAGCAGAATATCATGCTACCAGTTTTGTTTTATTTTGAGTAATTAACCTGCTTAGCTATATGCTTTAAGTAAACAGGTAGGCCTCTAGGAGAATCCAGTGAGTACATTACTCTACTGAAATCTCCACTGACTTCATATTTTTAGTTCCTGTCATATCAGGGTATAGATAAAGATAGAGGCGCACACACATATAGAGTTCCATTGCTGTGGGAATGAATGCTTAAAAATAAAATTGCAATTCCACCTGAATAATTGTGTAGATACACAATGAAAAGATACAGGGAGATTGCCCAAGCTGTTTTTCCTTATGATTGTTCCTTTACTTCATGGAGAGACTGCAAGACATCGATCTCAGATGGGGGGTGGGCGGAATTGGGAGATGCAGGAATTCTCCATAATTGCTCAAGACCCAAACGGAGCCTTTTTTTTAAAAAAAAAGGACACTAAGTTTTGCTAACTATCTTCTAATTGCCTATTAACTGCTTCAAAGAAGTTAGATACCTGCAAAGTGACAAGGCTGGAAATAGCTGGTGAGTGCCTTCAATCCTTAATATAAGAGTATAATTTATTTTTATAAATTTAAGAACTTAAAATAAACAGCAAAAGCAAGACAAGGTTTTGGCTAAGTTTTTAAATGGATTAAGGGCTCAGAAAGTGTTAGAAATTGAACTTTGAATATTAAGATTCTGAAATTACTCTTAAAGAATAATTGCACATTTGTGGGAAAGAGAAATTGTTTTTGAGACTGAAGATGTAATAAGACAAGTAATTTAAAATGGTGTTTAGCGATACCTTTGAGGAACTACATTGGGATATTGAATCAATTATGTCAGCTATGTTGTGTTTTTCTGAGAACAGTTTGTTCTTAGAGGAAGTTATAGAAAAAGATATGCAGCAAAGCTTACCTGAGGAAAGCATGGATGAGAATCTGAATAAGAATTTTTCACCAGACATAAAGACAAAAACTGGATGAGAATTTGAAAAATAAGGAAATAAAAATGGCTATCCTAGAGAGCAATTGGAATAATTTCATTTTGTTGGCATCACAAGAGAGATTGTTTAAAGTACTGAAGAAAGTTCAGCTACAATCTGAATGGATTACAGAGAAAGATTGTTCTATATAGAAGAAGAAAGGAATATAAAATCGGTTTATCTGACCAGGGATAAAATGGAACATGTTGTTATTCTGGCTGGTTCTTTTTGGATTTGCAGATATTTTAACCGGAAAAAAATGTGGTACACTGGATTTGTTTACACTTAATAAGGTATTTAAGTTCTTTCCTTTATTGTTATTGTATGTATCTTCATTTCATAGTATTCAAATTGGCTTTATATTTAATTGTCTTTTTACTTTACTAGCAATTTCTGGAAAAAAAAGGAAGTAAGGAAGTTTAATCTTGTTTTCTCTAAAGGAGAAACTATTTTTCTCTGTTCTGACTCTCTACATTTCAGTCTTTTGTGGATTTGCTTATAGTTTGTTGAGATATGGAATGTTTATCACAATGGGATAAGTTGTTATTTAGGGTAAAAATGTGTATTGGGGCTTGCCTTTTGTAAAGAAGAAATGGTCTCTTTTTGTTAAGTTAAACATTTATTTTGTTTATATTGGGGTATTGGGACCATTTTATGCCTTTTAAATGGGATTTTATTTTAGCTAAGAGTGGAGATGTGGAATGTTGAATTTTATATACAGTCATGTGAAAAAGAAAGTACACCCTCTTTGAGTTCTATGGCTTTACGTGTCAGGACATAATAAAAATCATCTGGTCCTTAGCAGTTCTCAAAAGTAGGTAAATACAACCTCAGATTAACAACAACATATGACATATTACACCATGTCATCATTTATTTTACAAAAAGAAAGCCAAAATGGAGAAGCCATGTGTGAAAAACTAAGTATACCCTTACTGCTTCCATTGGTATGAAGAGGCTAAGTAGCAGCCAGGTGCTGCTAATCAAATGCCCTTGATCAATTGATCACCAGCAAGTGTGACTACCTCTATAAAAGCTGAAGTTTTAGGAGTTTGCTGGTCTTGAATGTTGAGGTGTGTGTTGACACAATGCTGAAGAGTAAAGACATCAGCAATGATTTTAGAGAAGCAATTGTTGTTGCCCATCAATCTGGGAAGGGTTATAAGGCCATTTCCAAGTAATTTAAAGTCCATCATTCTACAGTGAGGAAGTTTATTCACAAGTGGAAAACATTCAAGACAGTTGTCAGTCTTCCCAGGAGTGGATGTCCCAGCAAATTCACCCCAAGGTCAGACTGTGCAATGCTCAGAGAAATTGCAAAAAATCCAAGAGTTACATCTCAGATTCTACAGGCCTCAGTTAGCATGTTAAATGTTAAAGTTCATGATAGTACAATTAGAAAAAGACTGAACAAGTATGGTTTGTTTGGAAGGGCTGCCAGGAGAAAGCCTCTTCTCTCTAAAAAGAACATGGCAGCATGGCTTAGGTTTGCAAAGTTGCATCTGAACAAATCACAAGACTTCTGGAACACTGTCCTTTGGACAGGTGAGACCAAAGTGGAGATGTTTGGCCATAATGCACAGAGCCACATTTGGTGAAAACCAAGCACAGCATATCACCATAAACATCTCATACCAACCATCAAGCACAGTGGTGGAGTGGTGATGATTTGGGCTTGTTTTGCAGCCACAGGACCTGGACACCTTGTAGTCATTGAGTCGACCATGAACTCCTCTGTATACCAAAGTATTCTAGAGTTAAATGTGAGGCCATCTGTCTGACAGCTAAAGCTTGGCTGACATTGGGTCATGCAACAGGACAATGATTCCAAGCATGCCAGCAAATCTACAACAGAATGGCTGAAAAAGAAAAGAATCAAGGTGTTGCAATGGCCCAGTCAAAGTCCAGACCTCAACCCAATTGAAATGCTATGGCAGGGCCTCAAGAGAGCTGTGCATAAACAAATGCCTGCAAACCTCAATGAACTGAAGCAATGTTGTAAAGAAGAGTGGGCCAAAATTCCTCCACAACTATGTGAGAGACAGATAAAGTCATACAGAAAACGATTACTTCAAGTTATTGCTGCTAAAGGTGGTTCTACAAGCTACTGAATCATAAGGTGTGCTTAGTTTTTCACACATGGCTTCTCCTTTTGGCTTTCTTTTTGTAAAATAAATGATGACATGGTGTAATATGTCATGTGTTGTTGTTCATCTGAGGTTAAGAACTGCTAAGGACCAGATAATTTTTATTATGTCCTGATACGTAAAACCATAGAACTCAAATCTTTTTCATATGACTGTATGTTAACTAATGTTCATATTTTAGAGTTCTGTTTGATCTTTTTGCTGAGAATTGGATGGGACAAGAGGTTACTTATTTGATTTGCCTATTGTTAAGAGATGGGTTATGGGATGAAGAGTTGTATATTGGCTAAATAAGAGGTGAAGAGATTATGGAATTGTTTATACTTGCCATGATGAGGATGGGAAGCTGTTTTTTGGGGGGTGGGTTGTTTTGTTTCATTTTCTTGCAACTTTTTCTTCTTTTTTTCTTCTTTTCTTATATTCTTTTATTGTTCTGTCTAAAACTCTTAATAAAATTATTGGGGAAAAAAGGAATGAATGCTTACAAATAAAATTGCAATTCCTACCTGAATAATTATATAGATACACAATGAAAAGTAGGTGGGGAGATCACAGTAATGTTTTCCAGCCTCAGATAACTCTGTAGCATGGAGAAACGATGGCCAGTAAAATAGATGCAATAAAAGCAGTTTCTGGAGAAAAAAAGAGAGAGAATCAATTGGAGATTGTCTTGTATGACATACATGTGGGGCACTTTTCAGTACCAGTATTGGGCATTGATTGCTTCTAGAACATAGCTCAAATCCACTCTCAAATTGCAGAAGGAAACAAACTAACAAAAATTTAAATACAGTGGTACCTCGAGTTACGAACGCCTCTGCTTACGAATTTTTCATGTTACGACCAGCTCTGGCCCCAAAAATTTACCTCATGTTGCAAACCACCTCGAGTTACGAACTGGATCCGCGGCCATTTTCCCTCCCGTGACACGTGGTCCGTGGCCATTTTCCGCCCTGACACGTGGTCCGTGGCCATTTTCCGCCCCTGACACGTGGTCCGTGGCCATTTTTCTGCCCCTGACACGTGGTCCGTGGCCATTTTTCTGCCCCTGACACGTGGTCCGCGGCCATTTTTCCACCCCTGACTCTCCCTCCAAGCAATAGCCGCCTCCCTGTCCTCCACGCCAGAATGGATTAATGGTAATTACATTGAACCTTATGGGCAAATTTGCCTCGTGTTGCAACCAATTTGAGTTGCAACCAGAGTCACGGAATGGATTAAATTCGTAACTCAAGGTTCCACTGTATACGCATTTGCTTCTTGGCAGAGACGTTCCGAAGAGAACTCTCTTATCACCAAATTATTTTTTTTATTAACTAATGCCAAGCTGTTCCAAATGTTGAATTTCATAGTTATTGTACCTTCAAAGACTATTTAATTTTCATAATGGTTGCAATAATTGTGTCTCCACTTTATATATTTATTTATTTACCAGTAAAACATACCACTGCTTTTCCACAACAACGCGTCGTTTTGATGAAAGACAAGGACATCATATGTCTTAGCACTGCACAGCTACTGGATGTTAATTTGAAACATTAAAGGGATGAATTTGAAATAATGTTACCTGCTGCAGCACTGGTGACATTTTCAAAAGAGCAAAACTTGAATAAATAAGGCATACATTGAATAAATCTGCTTGGAATATGGCACTGGAGAAATAAAGTTTGTCTCTGTTACTGGCTGAATGTGTAAATAACACATTCAGCCCATTTGCACATGTCGGTGTATCTGTTGTGAAAACTGAAAGCTGGAGAACTCTATATTACCTTTCTGTGGATGGGTGGTGGATAGGAAACTCTGTTCTCTTTGCAGTCAACTCGCTGGATCCTTTTCCTGTTCTTGAAATCTTTGGAATGTTCTCCCTTCCCCTCCATCTCCTACCTCTGTCTTCCCATTCCAAAATCTTCAGCTAAATGTTCCATAGCTGATTTCCTGAATGACTCCCTTTGTTTTGGTTCTGAAAGTGAGCCAACTGTTTCCTTCCAAAAAGGTCACCCAGTTAATGTCAGCTGCTGAGACCAGTTTTCAGTAGAAATCTGAATGACCATTTTTCTAAGTTCAAACATTCATTTTAATGTTAACTTTAGGGTTGAGAAAAAACTCAGCTCACTGTTTTCACCAACATTTTCTACATTGCAAAAAGCGAGTAAACACCCTTTGTTTTGGCACTTCATAGAAGAATATATAAAAGAAATCTAAAGTTTGCAGCCTAGCAACGTCATAATGCTTTGCCTACCCTGACAGATTTGAAAAATGGGTTTGGGAGGGTCTTCCAAGAAAACTCTGCATTTGCTTTGCCATGTGGAATGTCATGTCAGCTGCTCTTGGAAGAGCTGTAGCTCAGGGAGGGAGCATATCTGATGTGGAGAAAGTTCTGGGTTCAGTTCCTGGCATCTCTGGCAAAGGGAACTTATGAAACACCTGAGATCTTGGAGGCCTGGTACCTGTCAGAGTGTCTCTTTCCTGTTCTTTGCTGCTAGAACTCAGGCACGTTTGTGGAGAAATACTGTAAATGCAGGTGAGGCCCAGTGCCTGCTGAAGTAACATGAAATGGGATCATAAATCTCTTCAGTGACAATCGATGAAGCTCAGTGCCTGATACATGTGTGGTAGCACAAAGAAAAGCAATAACTAATGAATGTGTTTTTCTCTGAGCAGGAGTTAAATACCCTTGTGGGGGCGAGGAACAGATGGTGGCAAGGCTGCCAGAAACTTTGGAACTTGTCCCAAACAATTCATATTTGAAAAAGGGGGGGGGGGACCCTCAGGGAATGCAAAATTGGCATGAGAATAATCCAGCCTTAGGAATCTTCCTTCTGACACTTAGATTTAGCTTTTAAAGCTCACAGTGTGCACAAGCCACGTTATCCAAAACATTTTTTGCATTATTGTAAACTCAAGTGCGTGTGCTCTGATTAACTGGGACTTGGAGTCATAAATCTGTGGCTATTTTGTACATAAATTCACAGTGGAAAATGGGGAAGCTGTTCCGTGCATCCGTCTTTCAATAATTCAAGTGCTGAAAAATGGACTGCAACCGGGCTTCTTTTTGTAGCCAAAATACCCCCTCGAACCTGCCTGTTCAGTGTTCGTTATTTCCTGATCATACTTCACAGAATGAATTATGAAGCTGAAAGATTTTGTGTACAGAACCCTCCCCTCCCCTCCCCTCCCCTCTGGCTATAGATTGGAGCATCTTCTTGGCCAGTGAAAACTCCACAAATACTGGAGTGGCTCCACCCATTCAGATGAGCTTGTGGATAGGATTTGAAATGGGCAGTTGCAATTTTTCCTGGTTCTGCTTGTTGTAACTATTGCTGTGATTCTTGGCATGACTTCTCCAGCTCTGCGTCTTGAATTGATTTCTTACTTCTTGTGTAACGACTACCTGCTGATTACCTTTGACAGAGAGGAAATATGTTATCATGATCCTTAAAGTGCATATCAGCATGATCCAAATGTAGATTATCTTTAGTTTCAAATTGGCATAAGTGTTCAGGCTTGAAGCTTAAGTTTCACAGAATGCTTGAATGAGAATTGTGTGCTGCTTTTTCCCTGAATAAAATGTAAATTCTGCCATTTTTTAATATGTTAATTTCCCTGTATTATATTCTAGTATTTTAGGAATTGCTGTGTTTGGAGGCGATCCAGGAAGAAAGCTCCCCATCACAGAGGTGGAACCTCTGAGATGATTCTGTGATGTGTCAAACTAGAACGGACAGGACTTTTTAAAAACTTTTTTTAATGAGTGAAATACAAAACTATAGCACCTCAAATAAAACGAGAGAGAGAGAGTATATTAATACAGTGAAGAAAGTTGCTATACTTGATCTTAGCCAAAAGGCCGAGAAGTGATACTCTGGTTTCTCTTCAGATTGTATAAGTCTTTCACCTTTTACAGTGAAGAAAGAAAGTCCAAATATATTAGAATGATTAAAATAAATTAAATGTGATGATCCCTAATTAACTGAAAAAATCCATAGAACTGCAGATAGCAACAGAAAAATAATTAAATCCTTAAGCTTATCATTAAATCTAGACCTTAGAAAAACATATTGCATCATCTTCTGTTTCAGAACAGAGAGACTTTTCAAAAATAAGTAATTCATATCTTGGATCCATTCTTTGAAATCAGGAGAGTAAGTTTCTTTCCAATCATGTACAATTATCCTTTTTGCCATACCCCATCCTTTATAGAGCCAAAGCTTTTCACAAGATGACAAACTTTAAGGAAGTAATTCAATATCATATTAAGTGCCTTAACTACTGTATAATATTTCTTCCCCAAATTGTATTGACATGTGTATTGAAAGCAAAACAAGTCTATAGCTGGGCAAAACCAGATTATATGAGTTAAAGAACCTTCAGATTTCTTAAAATGCCAACATAAAAAGTCTAATGAACATCTCTTTTTAAACATTATTTGAGGGGTCCAATAAACATGAAATAATATTTTCCAATGAAATTTTACTTTTTAATTCTTTTTAAATTGAAGTTTTGGTTTCTTTTCATGTGCTGCATCTTTTAAGAATCCTAAAACTGCAGGCTCTTCAGAGGCTGCTTGAGTATCTGGGCCATACTGTTTAATTAATATATGTTTCAATAGTATCTACTGTCAAGCAAGTATTATAAGTTAATCATTTTCAAGACTCAGAGTCTTGATAGCAACCATTAGAAATCAACTGATCTCAAGTGCTGATCCTTTGTTTATCTCAAGCATTCCAGTAAAATATCTTCCCCACTATTTACAAATATAGTTTGTTATTCTACAGCATCTGTTTCTCATGTCATTTAGAAAAAAAATGTACCTGCTTACTTATTGTTACCCTAATAAGAATCACAGCTTTCAAAGTTGGAAATGAAGATTCTTACTTAGCATACCTAAAACTTGCCATGACTTTCAGAGTGTTACACACTTGTCTGAATGGGGCCAAAGAAGGGAATAATCATAAACAGTCTTGTTTAAAAAAATGTTAAAGTAAAAGCACCATGAAATAGTTGAAAATCTGGGAGGTTGAAGCTGCTCTCATCATAAGGTAACTTCAGTTTGCCCAAGAATATTTGAGGCACTTTAGCCTGATTTAATTTTTTTCTCATTAACTTATATATTTGTATAATAGGAATTAAAATTGGAATCCCTTTTAGAATATATATTAATCTTGATATAAACTTCATTTTGATAACAATCTTAGCAGCATCTTAAGTAAGCAGAGGCCTACTAGCTCTTCATGTCATATGACTTGTGCTGTGGTGCTGTATTGGTTGCAAGTCCACTCATAGACCTCACCCGGTGATGGTGCACAAATCCATCTGAAACCAGACCTACAGTTTTGCCACTTGATGAGACATTTTCGTGACATAGTTATTTGAATAGCCCTGAGTCAACATCTTATCTTCCTATTGTTGTGCATTGTGTTCCGCATTGTTGTGTCTGCTTATATGTTCCAAAATGTTGTGGTAGGCCTCCCAATCACTTCCTAAACTGAATGGACCTCTCTGCATCCTTCCTGGGAAGTAGTCCCATTGAACTCTCTGGGGCTTTCTTCTGAATAAAAACACTCCAGATCACAGTCTGTGTCTGGCTTTTCCAGTGAAGGAGTGCTTCACTAGGTGAGTAAGGGTGACACAACTAGCCTCTGCATCTCTGATAGCAGCAAGAGACCTTGAAATACTTCACAGCTTTCCAGAGACTATTTTAGCTGCAAATGACAAAGGCACTGATGATTACACTACTGTAATTCTCTGTTAATGAGAACTCCTGAGATTTCTAGCATGAACTGTGAATGTACAAATAATTTCTTTTTCAGGATGCTTGCCATGAAGAGCCAGTTAATTAGGTCACAACTAGAAATATTAGCTTATCCCTCAGACAGAATCATAATTGTTCCCATTTAATGTTACTTTTTTTAAAAAAACGTGAGCAACTGAAATCACTTACATACTTTCAGTTCACTTTATCTGAAAACAAACTTGGTACAAAAGAATCACTAATCATGCGAGTTAGAGTTTGTTCCAGTGTATTTCTGCATTGTTTCCTTGGTTTTGTAAGGTTCGCTAGCCTGGATTCCATAATTTCCAATGAGACTCCAGACAGAGGTTTTTCCAAAGAAAGTTCAGCTTTTATTGTTGGCCAAGAGAAAAGCAGGGTGGACCACTCTCTGTCCGGCTGGCAGAGAAAAGACAGAGAACGGCCACACCCAGAACAGTTTACAACAACTTTTATACCTTTTTGTCATCAGGAAGCATCCAGGAGGAGAGTCTCACACACACACACACACACACACACACACCCGTGTGCCCGCCTTCCAAGGTTGTCAAAACATTAACTTAAGCAGCATAAACCAATAGTTAAGTTTCTAGTTCTCATTTGCAGGGGTAAAGCATCTCTAAAGTGCTGGCTAAGAAAACTAACTTATTTCAGAGGATGTGGTTACATAATGTGGTTAGAAACAAGAGTAGGTGCAAAGGTTCATGCATGCTCGGGAAATGCATCCAGGAGCTCTGATATGAACAAGCAAGACATTTTGCCTTTAGCTTAACCATATCTTTCCATTTCGTTTTGTACTTCTGCAAAATGTTTAAAATGTCCCTTCAGCAGAAGCTTGAGGTACAGAAGCAAAATAGGCAGTTAGTCTAACCATTCTTTACAGTTTATTGTAGAAGAGATGTAAGTACAATGTTGCATAAGAAAAGACAGCGATAATTCATAGTATTAATTGCTGGAAACTCACTTCCTTCTTCTTCTTTCTTTAATACAGCATCTACCTAAATAGATTTTCCTGTACATAGATGTATGTGAAAAATGCACCTAAAATTTAGTTACACTTTGAGAAGTAATGAAACAATAGATTGAGATATTCACACATAGGTTGAAACTACAGCTACAGTACAACCACAATTGATCAAACCAGGAAGGAGCTGTATGTTAGGGAATTTGCTACTTGCTGTCCTTGCCATGTAGGCTAATGCAGTTATGCTATCATTCTTTAACCAGAGATATGAGGCTTACATTGGGCCAAGGGACACAGCAACCTTTGAATGGTATGTTAGTGGCCACATTGCAGAAGAGGGCAAAAATGTTTTTTTTTCCCCCCCTGGGGAAACTTACTGAAATCTAATCTGGAGGTGTTGTCGGGGGGGAGGGGGCACACCTGAGTTCAGGTGAGCTGAGTGTAGCTTTCAGGCAATAGGATGAGTACCTTTGCCTTAAGCCTTCACCAGCTTGACTTGGTGGCACATAATTACAAGTTCTCAGCATTATTACATTGGGTGAAGAGTTCACTATGAGGAGGTCATTTTTGTGGCATCTTAGTAGCAGACATAATATGTGCTGCCTGGTGGAAATCGCCATTCTAAGAAGATGACAGGACAGTTCTTTTTGATTATTCTTTCTTAGAATAAAGAAAATTATTCTAAGAATAATTTAAATTTAATTTATTTAATTTAATTTAAAATAAATTAAACTAGAGATTTTAGCTGGAGTGTGTGTCAAGGTTTCCTGGTATCTGTTATCTGTCCGAAAGATTTACCCTCTTCCTGATATCTGTAGTTTGATGTTGTGGTCACTTTGTTTATTTGCTCTTGCTAACATAAAAATGAATTTAAAATATTAATGTATATATAACTCAGATGAATAGGAACAATGAAGATGCAGTATTTAGTATAGCTCTTAGTATAGTTGCTTATGCAAGTCAGTGTTGATAATTTAGAACACTTGTAGGTCATAAAGTTAAGAACTTAGCAGAAACTGATTTCCCCTGGTGATACCATACTTAAAATCTGATTTAATGGCCCTTAGCAACAAGCTGGCCTTTGGTAAATGGTTGGCATTTTCTTTGAAGCCTATAAGATTTTAACTTCTCTGTCGCTGCAAAAATAAGTTTCTTTCAAATGTATTTAGTACAGAATGGATGTTATGGATGATTTTTGAGTGCCTAAATGTAAAAGTCATATCCTGAATAGGTGGTTCAACAAGGTAACGTGTTAGCAATGCCTGCATCAGAAAACTATTTTTACTACAGAGATGTGAGTCTATTAGGAGGAAAAGAAACCACAGTTAGAAGAAGAAAATTATACAAACTGTTTATACTGCTTTAGTCTGATTTTCTACAATAATCACTGATGAAGTTCATAGTTAATTGCAGAAACTATCCTGGATGACATCCAATAGCTTGTTGCACCTGCTTGTAACTGGAGAAATCCTTGAATAGATAATCTAAATTTGTGGGGGTGTTTCCAGGATAGTGCCATTTAATTGTATTCTAGGCAGGGTTTTTTCTGAATTAGTATGGATAATAAATAAATATCATTTTCACAGTGATTGGCAATTAACATAGTAATTGCCAGGTCTCGTTTCACTAAACATCTAACATAAATGTTATCTTGTTAGCATGATCAATGAAAACCAATGGAATTGAAACCAGTGGGAACTTTTTTCCTAAGTATTAGCCATGCACCAGAAGACAGTTATTTATAATTGCACTAGGAAGAGACATTTTTAGCCTTCCTTCACATGCTGCTTTCTAGTTAAGGATTGTCCTCCCCACCATAAGTTCAGGGATGGTACAGACCCCGAGCAGGACCCACAAGGATTAGTTCCAATTCAAAAAGCGTTTTTATTATAAACATAAAGTGTTGTTGTTGTTGTTGTTACAGAAGAAATCCTACCTCTCTTTTTCTTTTTTGCAATTAGTTATTCAATCAGAATTGATTTTGGCCCTAGTTCAAGCAATTTGTTTTTTATTGTACATAAGAATGTTGCATGCAAATAAATTGGAACAGTATGGATGGATTATGATTAACTTTAGAATGGATTACAGCGCATTCTAGATTTCAGGTGCCTGCAGCTGGGTTATCAAAACTTAGAATGTGCATGTCTTGCAGATTGGAGAACTAAATGTATGCTTGCAGGGCCCTTACAATATGAAGTTTTAAGGTGTCGAAGGCGTAGCAAGGTGAAATGCAGTTCTAATGCAGCCTCAGGATGCTAGCATTCCATGAGTGAATCCACTGGCAGCATTTCATGTCATTAAATCTGCTGAAACAGAAAGTGATTTCCAATCCAGTGTTGAAATTTATCAGTAATTCTATCACCTCTCTGGGTTAAGTATAAATATTTTTTTCTGATAGTATCTGGTCTCTTACCTTGCTCATAAAACTGAATATTGATGCACAGTGCAAGTGGCCCGCACACTATAATGCTGTAACTAGGGAAAAGAAAAAAATCTGGAACTTGGCCCATACAAGTAATTTCAGCATATAAACAATATTGGCTTTCAGTTTTGTAAAATTTTTAATGCACTTAATATTTATAATAATTTGAAACAACACTTAATCTTAAAGTGCAATGTATGGATTATGAATTGGTGTTTTAAAACATTGTAATATATAAGTAATAAGACAATAAACTGCAGCAATAAAAGGCAGGGAATGCATAAAATAGGTAACTTCCATCAACTGGCTTCACAAACCAGAGCCAGAATAAAGAACTACATTTTGACCTGAAGCTAAAAGAATATAGTGCCAGTAGCAGTCATGCGTCCAAGGGAAGGATTTTTGGTGCACCACAACAGAGAAAGCAACACTCTTTCTTGTTTCAGATGATGTACAACTGGTATTTGGAGAAAAGCTTCCTTTTATAGCCATAAAGGCTGTCTGGTATAAGGAAGGGAGGTGCTCTTGCAGGCATTTTGGATCCTAAAATGTTTAGGATTTTCAGCAGCATCACTGCAGTCTGAGCTCAGAAGTGAATGAACAGCCAGTAAAACATTTTTCGAAGGAATATTCTGTGATTCCACTCATTTGAGTTGGTTACAGTACTGAATGCTGCGATAATCTCATCTAGAGGCTTCCTTTTGCTACTTGGCCCCTTTTGCACAGTATGGCATGGATGTTTTACAGTACCAGAGAAACTTTGAGCATCTATAGGGATAGACTCAGGGAAGAGAAAATCCAAAATCCACAGAGATGGGAGGGGCAGGATGCTGTTACAGAACTCAGTTCATATGTTGGATAAATATTATGCCAGTCTATAAAAGGAATTACTGCACCTTTTAGATCACTGAAAACTCTGAAAAAGAACACTCTTCAGAATATTCTCATTTACAAAAATAGTGTTTTATTGATAACAAATAATAACATACTATGTTAATAATATACACTGAAATATTGATTCTAGGAGGCATTGTTATTGTTGCTGACTGGCAAGAAATATCCATGGAGAGACTGTGAACAGAAGAATTGGATTGTGGGACAAGTAGAAACTATGCTTTTTTTATTATTAATTTTTTTATTACAAAAAAAGGAACAAAAATACATAAAAGTGCTTTAACATAAAAGCAAAAAGTACAGCAAAAAAGTTAATATATCATTATAATAGTACACAGTTCCAATTCTATATATGCTTATCTAATACAATGTTATTTAAGTACATATATATTTCTAATAGTTATATGACTATTCTGTTTTTTTTTTAACCCAGTGTATTTTTTATACATGAATCCCATATTTCATTATACTTGTCCATACAAAGTCTACATCTATAGGCAATCCGCTCATAAGTAGCAAGTGTAATCAGGTCTTCAGTCCATTAACTAAATGGGGGCATACATTTATCTTTCCAATGTTGCAATATCAGTATTTTGGCCATAATGAAGACATGGAGAATCCATTTATGTTGTCCAATTGTCAAGTTCCATGTATTAAGTATATAGTTCAAAAGAATATTATCCTCTGAAAATTTTAGCTTTTGTTGCACAATCATATTTATATAGTCCTGTACTTTCTCCCAAAACGTGACAAGTATAGGACATTGTAAAATCATATGTTTTAAAGAAGCATTGTCCTTATTACATCTCCAACAAAATTCTGTTTTTGACAGTCCTTTTCTATACATATGTAGTGGAGTCCAATAAATTCTAAATATTATTTTTTGTTGTATAAATCATAATTTAAGGTCTATTGACACTCTTGGTATAGAAGTTAAAAACACTCTCCCATTGTTTAGGAAATATAGAAACCTCTAATTCTTTATTCCACTCATCCCTTAACATCTGCATATCAAATTGATTTATTGATAGCAAATATCTGTACAAACTAATAGTAGGTTTTTTAGTTTTAAAGGGTTTAACAAGTTGTTCTAATATCTCAGGTGTCTCAGAAGCTAAAAATGCTGCTTGTCCAAACAAATGTTGTAACTGTAACCCAGTGGCAATATTTATATTTGGTAGATGATATTTATCTCTTCATAGCAGATGTTAAAAATTCATCTTCATCATCTATCAGTTGGTCCAAAGTCAATATCCCCACTTCCATCCAATTTTTCCATATCACCATCTTTTCCCCAATTTTTAAAGTTGGGTTTCCCCATAAAGTCGGTTTGGCATGGGAAGAAGAGTCAATCTTTTTTTATTAGACATTACATTCCATAGCTTTCTAACAGACAAAATTGTTTCCAGAGATATTAGAGTTTTAGTGTATTTCCATCCTAATGCTGTCCATCTGACCAAAGGTGTTGTATATGTATATTCCAAAGCTGCCCAAATTGGAAAATTCACACCACTTGTTGGCTTCCAGTATGTAATACTTGACAATAGATAAGCATGATGATATAGCTCCAGATTTGGGAGACCAAATCCTCCCTCATTAATTGATAATTTCATTTTCTGTAAAGATATTCTTGGAATTGAAGAACCCCATAGAAATTTTCTGAACAAAGAATTTACTTTCTGAAAATATTTTCCAGATATAAAAACTGGAATTCCTCTCAGAATATAAATAAATCTGGGAATAATATTCATTTTGAGAGTGTTCACCTTTCCCCAAAGGATGAGGTTTAAGTAGAAACTATGCTTAAGGAACACACATACACAGAAATATTCCAGATTTCTGTTCAAAGCAAGCTTAGCGTAGCCCAAAGAGCTGGCTGTTATTGACCCTCTCCCCAAGATTTTGATAGCAGTGCAGTCCTGGATAAAGATACAGCATTATGTGAGAAGATGTGTATATCATATTAAAACCCTAGAAAGAAGTGCACATGCATGTATGAGAACAATAGGTAGAACAGTAGCATATGGAACAGCCACAGTCTAGCATTGTCTACCAGGATCTTCAGCTCTGCCTACCATTGGTATGAGTTCCAGACAAGTACAACTTGAAGAATGATGGTCATTGTGGGGCAAAAGTTTCCTTACTTCTCATGTAAAGCCCCACTAAAATTATATAAACTAAGGAAGTGGCTGTCTTGCTTAACTGATCATCTCCATTGAAATGATGAGGAAAACTGAACATTAAGAAAAATAAGATACTGAGTAAGAGAGGGAGAGAATTAATTCTGATGGATTTCCAGATTGACAGCAGAGATTTCTCTGAAGCCTT
Organism: Python bivittatus; assembly: GCF_059951505.1. Classification (NCBI taxonomy): domain Eukaryota; kingdom Metazoa; phylum Chordata; class Lepidosauria; order Squamata; family Pythonidae; genus Python; species Python bivittatus. The sequence goes on from NW_028277075.1 coordinate 105,490,342, forward strand.
CTTCATTTTACTTCTCTACAAAGAAAATCAAAATAGTTAAAATGTTACTCATTTTCTCCTTCCTTCCTAGTGCACTCCAGATAAACTAATAATTCTGCAGCAATTACAGAAGACCATTTCTGGCTAGGATACACTCCAACTTTCCCTCTTTTCTAGCATTATTCTTTTTTCAAATTCCTAGTAAGCAGTTGTCTCCTTTGAAGTTTTGGGGAAGCTTTTTTTTCCTTTTTGAAAATCTGCTTAGTGTGACTTGCTAGAAATAACATTTGTCACACCAGTCTCTGCACATCATGGCATATATGTGAATGTTAAGTGCATCCCACCAGCAATTTCATCAGATAAGAGTCATTTGGAACTCTTGATACCATCATGTTCCTAGTCTGTTTTTGTGGAAGCAGTACTGTTTTGTTCTAGAGGAAAGTTGTGCTAAAACATGCAAGTCATTCCACAGAAAAGTCAGTGAAGCCAAAGGGGTAGAGTTTCTGACAAAGGAGCTGCACAATGATAGTTTTAGGTGGGAGTGCATTCATTCATCTGTGAACTATTAAAGGATGTGAGGACAGCTCACTAGAGAATTAAGCTGTTTGAACCTGGGGATCTCATTCAAATCTAGAATAGAAAGAGGATTTACCAGTATGGCAGCAAGGTTGACCATGAAGAAGATTAAAGTTATATATGAAACAACTCAGTATCAGTGCTTTCTCTAGTACAGAAACCTCCAAATTAAAGATTTACTTATAGCACCCCCAAGAAAGATTAGACGTAATGTTTAGGTCCTCCAGATGAATTAATTTCAAGGCTGTTCTATCACTCCACATCGTTGCTTTTACAAGGAAGCCGCTCAGACCTAGGAGCTGATAAAGGCTCTCGTCCCATTGAAGGCTGAAGTGGTCCTTCCTCTTTCTTCTGTCCTTCTAGGCTACAGTAATTAAAAGGAGGAAAACTATTTTTTCAAACCAAGATGCCGCATACAGGTCTTTTAGAATGAAAACATGTTCCTAAATGACTTATCTTCCCCATTTCAAACTCAGAAATGGGGATCTTCTGTAAGAAACTATAGACAATATATTTGTATTTAGATTATTAACTCAGACTATATAACTTAGCTCAGTAATAAAAGATGGATGGAGAGAAGCAAGCAGATTTGAAAGCAACACAATTAAAAGGGTGGAACCCAAGAACACTTCACCTGATGTGGTATCATCAAGATTATTTAGCGAAGTTGGTGGTTCCTTCAAAATAAGTTTTATCAAGTAAAGAGATGTTAAGGAAGATCTTGTAATTGTGATGCCTGACAGTTTAGAATGAAGAGGCAAAGTTTTCTCTCTGCTTGTTTTTGTACAAATGAGGGAATGATTTAGAAAGTATATATAAAATTTCTAAAATGCTGTTGATACTCTACTTGCTGTATTATTTGATTCAATAGGCTCTAATGAGTGCCAGTAAGTGGAGGCTTAATCATGACAAGACAGAGACACCTTGGCTCAGGAAATCCTTTTTTTTCAGAACTAGGAAAAGTTCATGCTTTGGATGGAATTGTCTTCCTTCTGAAAGAACAAGAAACGAGTTGGGGGTGCTCCTTGTTTCAATGCCATCATATGCCAAGAATCACCTTTGCCAGCTCCAACTAATTCATCAGGTATAGCTCTTCTGGCTTTAGTAGTTCTCACACCAACAACCTCAAGATTAGATTATTGCAATCTGTTGTATGTAAGCTGCCTTTGTGGGTGGTGTAGGATGCAGTGGCCAGGTTCTGAAAAAGAGCACTGTAGTGGCTTTACTGGGAGCCAGTGTGCTACACATCAAATCCAAGGTCCTTATCCTGACCTGTACGGCCTAATATATTCTACTTTATTTATTTAGTATGGCTGTGAGAGCTGGACCATAAAAAAGGCCGAGCGCCGAAGAATTGATGCCTTTGAACTGTGGTGCTGGAGAAGACTCTTGAGAGTCCCCTGGACTGCTAGGAGGTCAAACCAGTCAATCTTAAAGGAAATTAACCCTGATTGTTCATTGGAAGGACTGATAATGAAGCTCAAGCTCAGATACTTTGGTCACCTAATGCGAAGAGAGATCTCTTTGGAGAAGACCCTGATGCTGGGAAAGATTGAAGGCAAAAGGAGAAGAGGACGGCAGAGGATGAGATGGTTAGATAGCATCACTGAAGCAATGAGCATGAAACTGAGCAAACTCAGGGAGGCAGTGAAGGACAGGAAGGCCTGGCGCAATATGGTTCATGGGGTCACGAAGAGTCGGACATGACTTAACGACTAAACAACAACAGAGATGCATTCTTGAATGTGCTGTATTTTTTATGTGCCAACTCAAGAGTGGTGGTTTTATATAGATGCCCAGATAGAATTAGCTCTCTGACACTGAATTTTGAGCCAGCTGAAAACTCTTCATACAGGCTTTCCCTCAAATTTGAATAGTTGTATGTTTTAAAAATAAAAGCATGTAATACATTTTATCAATAAATAAACATTATTAAAATTCTCAGTCATAACATTGAGACAAAGGGCTCTAGGTTGCTGTCCTTTCTGACTTGTTAGTTGCAAATCACTGCCCAAAATAATCCACCACTGCAGGCATTATCCACTGAGCAACACAACACAACACAGGATCAGGCATAGAGCAGAAATACAAAATGTGTAGTACCATTCTACATACCAAATCTACCATTCCAGATTATATATAATTTCAGAGAACCTTTCTCTGTATAAAAAATTCCTTGCATTTATACATCTATCAAAATGGAGAAGGTGCTGCTTTAGAGCCCTCAAATATTTTACTTCATGTGTTCAGAATGTTATGACTGATAATATTTTACTTATATTTATTTATTGATAAAATCTATTACATGCTTTCTTTTATTATTTTTTTCAAAGTGGAAGTGCCATAAGGTAGAAACAATAAAAGCCCCATAAAATTACATAAAGATAAACACATTATTCAGCAGGAATAATATGGTCTGTAACTGGTTTAAATACAGCTCGTGTTTGCCATTCAGAAGGCAGAGATCTCTAAAACTAGCATAACACAGACTCAAATCAGCATTGTCCATAACACCACAAGAAAAGGCCTGCTTAGACTGGGGAATATGTTGGGAACTAGAGTTTCCCAGGGCAGGAATGCATTTATTTCGATACTCACCTGATACCTAGTATGGAACGTAAGACATTACAAAGGAAGATGTCCAGTAAGCTGACAGAAAGGGAGGAAAAGGCAGAGGGATAAGGATGGGAATGGCTTCACCCTCATTTTTACAAAAGGCAATCAACTGCTTTTAAGTGGCTTAATTCTAGTACGTAATAAAGTTTCATGGCCAGGCCATGTTGGGAATTTTCTAAGTTTCAGCCAGGCAAAGGAGGGAGCCTGAAAGCTGGATCAACCTGTAAGCCCATCTAGTTCACCATGCCAGGGCACACAGTGGCCACTGCTGCTTGTGGTACATAAGGTATGCTGCCCATGATTCAAGAAGCAATTAGCAGCCTTCTCTATTAGTAGCCACTGATTGTCTATTTTAATTCCCTTCCTAAAGTTCCAAAACATGCCTTTTTTGCAGCAGCATCCAAACCAGGTTGACGTTTTCATTGAGCTTTCCTGATCAATCACTGCTAGCTTAGATCCCATTAATGTAGTGGTGAAGTTTGGATTTTTTTTGGGGGGGGGGGGTACCAGGATGCAGCACTTTACACCTGTTTGCCATGAACTGTGCTTCCCATTTTGAATCCCATTCACCCAGTTTGGAGAGTTCCTTTGGAGTTTTACACAATCCATTTTTTATTTTACCACTCTGAACGGTTTGATATCATGGCTACCTTCCTCTTAGCCCCAGATCTTCTATATACAGTACAAGTTGAAAATACCAGTCCCTATACTGATCCCTGGGGAACCCCCTTTGCACATCATACCAGTGTGAAAATTGTCCATTTATTTAGAGGACTTTTGGGAATCCTTTGGAAAAAAAGTGATTAAATTTAGCATTGCAACCATGGAGGTAACACAGAGAAGAGCAGTGAAGAAGATCTGCTTGTAATAATAGCCTGGTCACATCTGCAGGGGCAAAGGAACTAGGCAGGCACTGGGAAGGCTGCAGTTTTATCCTGCATAAGAGATGCCAGCTGTGAGAACATTAGAGGAAGAGGCCAAGAGAGAGAGGGTTCATACATTGTTACCTGGCAGCATTAATCACTCTCAACTAACTTGGTTCCAGACAGGAAAGAGAACATGGAAGAAAGAAGGTAACCTTATTTTTTCAGACCATTTAAATAAAGAGTTTTCTCTCCTCCTTCCCCCACCCCATCTTTGACTGAAGAGCCCCTTTGTAACAAATTGGCAGCACACCCCTGCATTTCTTCTTACTCTCTGTTTCCTGTTTTTTTTTTTGTTTTGTTTTTTGCCAGTTGCCAATTGATGAAAACACATCTCCTATTATTCCATGGCAGCAGAATTTGCTCAGGAGCCTTTGGTGAGTGACTTTGTCAAAGTCCAATATCTACTGGGTCATGGTGATTCAGGTGTGCAAGAGCATACTGAATTGGCTCACATTTCCAGAGTCAGGATGGAATCCTTTTCAAACCTGCTACCTATCTGAAAAACTAATCCACAAATCTCTGTTGCATCAGGAGTCAGAAATATGGGTATGTTTCACATTTCTAGGAATATTCTTTTTATTTTCTGCCCTCTCTCCTCCACTTGGAAATATTTCATTTCCTAATTCTAGGAGGAAACATTTAACATAGTGACTTGCCAGCAAAGCCACCAAATGCTATGTATCCACAGTGTGTAGCTGCCAAAAAATAAACTCAGAAGCTTTGCTCCGAAGTGGGAAGAACCAAATATCCCAATAATTCACGCTTTTTAATTATTATATCTCCGTTTGCATTGTGATGCATTCCATTTTTTTTAGTAGCATGGATTCCCATTATAGTCCCATGGCAAAGGTAGTGACTTGAACTCATTTGCCAAGTTTAATGACCAAAGTAATCTAAGTGTGTCCATGCTATTCGAGACCAAGAGGAGTAATTACATGAGGTTGTTTTGTGATGACAACTGAGGCCTCTCAAGAGCCAAAGAGTATCACTCACTAATTATTAAGCAACATGGGCAGGAACATTACACCTTTGAAAGAGAACCCTTGCCATAGCAATTTAGTATGTTATGTTATTGTATATTTTATAAATGTCCTAATTTTCTTGAGCGGCTATTTAAACTTGTTGGATTTCCCTGTTGCCCATTCACTGGACTTTAATTTCCTTTATATGAAACTGCAAATGGCAGGGCTGGAATTGCTACTTGCAGATAATTAACAAGAACCGGGAAGTAATTTGCAGTAAATAATTTGATACCTCTAATCACTTTGCTTTCTGTTAATCCACAAATATCTTATAATTGTCCAAAATTTATTTCTTATTCATTGGAATCATTTAGCAGTTAATTGGGAATAGCAGAATCACTTGTACTATTGGCCTCCACTCTGCCAGATAAAGTTCTGGGGGCTTTTTTAAAACATATGCTAGACATCCAATAATGTCTGAGTAATATTTTTCTAAACTCTCGAAGCATTGCTTTATAGGTACTGAAAAATATTTGAAGGACTTTCTACAGCTGTAATGTGTTAGGATTGTAAGATGGTCCATAGAGGTCCTACTCAAGAGTCTGTAGTTCAGTCTTGCACTTGGCAAGCACAAGTAACAGCCTTTTTTTTTCCTGGTATGGGACTGATCATTACTTATTGATTTTTGCAAGGGGAACATCTAGCTTCTTTTCTTTTTTAAAAAAATGGGCCCAAAAGCTTAAGTGTTTCAGTACTTTTTAAACTGAATATTCATACTAGGCTACATATTATAAGCTGCACTTTTAACTGCTGAGAATCCTCATGGTTGTAGTGGTTAGGATGTTGGGTTCCAGTCTGCCTTCAGCCACAGAGGCTCATTGAGTGACTTTGAGCTAGTCATAGGCTCTCAGCCCAACATACCTCACACTGTCAGTGTGTGGGAAAATGGGAAGAAGGAGCACTGTGCATGCCTTCTGAACTCCTGAACAAAAGGCAGGGTGTACATCTAACGAGTAAGTTAATAAATGAGTTGTACATCTCTTGCAGTGAAATGGTAAATTGGTGCTATTTGTCATTTGTCTTTATTTCAATTGTTTTATGCTTTATACTTTGTTAACTGCCTTGAGAAGACAATATAAAGATATGTTAAGGCAAATACAAAAGATTTTCCTAATAACTCTGTAAGGATGAGATGGCATGTTAGACCTGGCTGATATTATTTATGTTTTTCTGAGATGGATGGAGGGCCAATGCTAAGCAATTATTCTTTCCTTAAGGCTGCCAACTGACCTCATGGCTGAAATATGGATATTATTGGGGAAGTCCTGGCTTACACTCCATTTGTTTGTTTAGAATGTATGCAAAGTGACAGACGAGCTGCTTATAAAGTAGCTTGCAATATCAGAGAAATAAGGCATTCATGTATACAAGCTTCATCATCAAGTACAAAGCAGACTCCTTCCTCTAATGCCAGATTTCTGCAATCTTGGAGGTTATCCACTGGATTGCAACATTCTCTAAGTTTAGGTCAACATTCCCTATAAGGAGTCCATCCCTACAGTATCCATCTTCCCCAGCTAACATGTTTACTTAGGACTCCAAGTTAACAAAGGCTTGACTTTATATTCCTTCAATATTTTTGACAAGCAGCGAAACCTCAAATTAATTTTCAAGTTTTACTTGAAGTGAACTATGGTTTCAAAGCAACCTAAGATATTTATAGCCGCCTGCCTATGACTAACATCACAGTCTTAACAATGGTTGCTCAGAGATACTCTGACTGATTTCAGTGAAATTTACTCTAAACCAAGTTGGCATTTGATTGCATCTTTGTTGTACATCGGCTCTCAACCTAACGCCTTCCAGATCTGCTAGGGAATTCCTAGACAGCATATCTACTGAAATTCTGGAAGTTATCATTTTAACACATCTGGAAGTTACCAGGCTGCTAAAGGTTCTTGTACAACATAAGTCATATTCATGCAAGAATGGTTAATATATTGCTGTTAAATAATGGAGTGAAGACATCTGAAGACACTCTGAAATGCCAGAATTAAAAGTAATATGATTCTTACAAATGTCTGGAACTAATTTTTAAGTAATGGGAATTGAAAATACCATGACAAGAGAATAAACATTTCAGAGAAACTGTATAACTTGTGGCTTGACATTTTTCTTCAGTTGTAAAAATAAATTGTTAGAAAGGAGATGTGGAAGAAGGACATAAGGAATGTAAGGTCATTAAGTTAGAGAATCATGGCATAATTGAGAGTTTTAGTACCATTAGGAATACTTTTAGGCTTTGACCTTTCTTTGATGTTTTAAAATTGTACAGACTGAGATGTCAAATTCATTGTAGACTTTAGCAAGGGAAAAATTAATCATTTTCATTGAATTTTAAAAAGATAAAAAGACCCTGGGGCACTAAAAACAGAAAGAATATGGCAAAAATGCAGCAGCAACTGGCCTTTCACAATGCTTAAGGGATTTCTGATGGGAATCCATTTTTTAGAGTCCTGCATTTGTTTTTAACTCAGTACCAAATTAAACCTAAAGTGAAAGGTAGAGTCTGGTTTGCAGGTTCCTACCCCAGAGCAAGTTCTGAATTTTGACAAAGAAACTAAATCTTTCCTAAGACTGGTATCATTCCCTAGGAGGCATATAAACAAAGCACTAACACTGCTTTGGGACATTAGAGCAATTATTCAAACTTGTAATGCAAACAGTGGGGATTGGTCCTGCTCTTCCAAATCCCATTAATGATATTTAATGTGGAAAGCATTTTATAACAATGACTACACTCCTATACACAGAAAGGCTTTTGTGTGGCTTGAACCCTGATCTTGCAGTTTTCAAGCTTGCGTGGAACCAACACAAATACAGTTCTACGCACCAAACTCTGTAAGTGCATCCTCATTGAATATGTGGGAGCCTTTTCAGATTAGATATCAGCAGCTCAACATCAGTGGGGCATGATTCCTCCCTTTCGCTGGCATGGGGAATATAAAACCTTTTTTTGTAATCTGTATATAGGCTTAATGTGTTGTGTTAATTGAATTGTGCTCTGGTTATCATCTGGTTCTTCACAGTGGTTTCTGTGATTCACATGCATAGATTATGCACCTGCTCAGAGCCTCTTCAGAACCTTCTAGAGCTTACAGACTTTGGGGCAGGAGACCTGCCCTCCTTATGGGTGACTAGACATAGCTCACACTGACCTCCTCAGTTAATTTTTGACTGCCACAACATTAGCACATTAGCAGTCATCCCTGAATAGTTCTGTACCTTGCCTTATCTTACCTTATTATCTTTTGTGCTTTATTTTTCCCTGCTGAAAGTTGGTCAGGGTGTTTTTTGCCTTTTCCTTGCAAGCCACCAAGACTCAGTCTTATGGGTTTAAACAGTCCATTTTGCCCTTATCAATCCTTCCCCTGCCAACTTGGGCATAATGTTGGTCTGTTCTGCTTGGGGAAAGTCATTAGTAAACAATTGGCAAGGGTTTACTTAAACAAGCATATTGCAATCATACATTTCATTTGCAAACCACTGTGTAGGCACAAGAAATTCAGAGCAGCAGACTCCAAGACTATTGTAGCTCTCTTACTTTCCTGCACCTCTTCTGTCCCACAAGCAGCTTGTTTCTGCTGCATTCCCTACCTCTTGCAGGAAAGCCCCAGGCCTCTGCTGCATCACCATTGGTACCAGGGAAATCCCTTATTTTGTGTTCACAGTTTTAAGGGGCCTGACCCATGTATATGTTTTATTAGAAAAGCTGCTCAACTCTAGGAACAACTCTGGGTGGACTCTCAGTGGCTTACATATTAAAAGAGTAAAAACAGTAAAAAGAACAGAAAAATCATGCATGTCCACACAAAGAAACTACCTATGCCATAAAAAACCCCAACCAACTGGCCAACAGCAGCCATCCTACCCAAAAACCTGGGAGAACAGCCAAGTTTTTAAAGACTTCTGGAACATCATCAGAGTGGGAGCCACAAGGATTTCTGTCTCAGATCCTGGCCCCTCCTGGGCTGTCAAGGTGATGCAGGGTGAGTTCATCCAGTGGTATCATCCTGTTGGAGAGAGGGGGTACTCCCTCCAGCCTTCAAGTAGGCAGTGATGCACCTCTTTCTCAAGAGGCCATTGCTGGATCTCTCCATTCTGGACAATTCCTGACCACTTTCCAGTCTTCCCATTGTGGGGAAGGTCATAGAGAAGGTGGTTGGAAGGCCCTTTCAGAGGACCTTGGAGGAAACAGATTATCTGGACCTGTTTCAGTCAGGTTTCAGGGTACAGGGCAGAGACAGCATTGTCAATAACTTTTTGCAGAACCAGTGTGTAGGTGATGCAGGGCTTGGTTATCTGTGGGACTGCCTATTTCCAATTATTTCTGCCCATTCAGTATATTCAGGCAGAATAGATGTCCTCCCCTCTCTTAAACATTATCATCTTGAGGGACTAAGGAAGCGTGCCTTCTCTGTCACTGCCCCTGCCCTCTGGAACAGCATCCCCCCAGAGGTACATATGGCAACCGCTCTCCTGGGGTTCGAGAAGGCCCTTAAGGCCTGGCTCTGTTTCCAGGACTGGGGGCAGTGTCTTTTTGGGGGCCCTGTCCTGTTTTGAGGATGATGATGATTGGTTGGTTTAGTCTGGGCTGTCATGTTTTGCTGTCATGTTTTTAATTGTATATTTGGATACTGTAAGCCACTCAGAATCTTTTGGAGTGGGTGGTAACAACAACAACAATGAGATTTCCATTAAAAAATTCTGTTACCTGTAGAAGGCTCTGAACAGGACTGTACCCAGGTGCATCATCAAGTCTGCGAATTCATAGATGTCCACTTACAGATCTCCCATTTCAGGTAAGCAACCAGTTTTTCTTATTATCACTCATGACCTGTTTGGAATCACCAAAAAGCTTTACACAGAGGTAATAAACTTTAAAGTTCATTAACTAGGTTTGTCAGAGAACTTAACCAAATGAAGCGTGTCAAGATTAATGGGAAGTTTCTGCTCAGAATAAGGTTCATAAGCCATGGATAATTTAGGATAATTGAAAACAGTTTGGGTGAATTTTGTAAAACTGAGAATATGCATCTGGAGAGAAGGAGATCCAAATTATTCTCAGTAAATCAAATAAAGCCCAACATTTTTAAACTGCAGAATTTTCACCTAAACCTTATAAAGCACCGTGCTGTCTCTGGATCCCCAAGAGATGACCTCAGCTCCCAAGAATTGTCAAAGTGTCAGAGGTTGTTGGCATTGGCATGCAAGAAATGACAGGAGTTCAGCACTTTTTCTTAGTAGTGCTTTCCAGAATAATCAACCGGTACAGACTGGACCACTTTACAGAAGAGACTAGTTTTCTTCCCCTTTAGACCAAAAAAGCATGAGCATCCCCCCATCCCCCACCTCCAAATCTTACTGCCATTTCTCATGTAGAGGAAGAGGACTCACTAATTCTCCTGTTGAAACCTTAACCTTCTTCTAATAAATCTCACCCATCAGAGCTCTGAAAGACTTGTTCTTTAGATTAACCGTTTCTGGTCCAGGCTGCCACAAGAGAAGCTTGACCATGAGCTTGCCAACCTCTTGTGAGATTTTGACAATTTTTTTAATTTATTTTGTGCCCAGGCCATTGACAGTGACAGTCAAAGCCAAAAAGATTGGTGACTCCTGATTACTCATTAAACTGAAATCTTAAGCAAGAACAAATTCTCTTGAAGTTAACAAAAATGTGCTGTCAGTTTTCTAATAATCCACTGAATATTTGAAAGAACAAAACCAACCAATAACCCCCCAGTTGTCTTCTCTTTTGCCCAGACACCTGAAGACAATTTTCTTCCTATAACAGGCAGATGGCTTTATATAGACCTTGACTCAATCTCCAGTTACTTTTTAAGAAAAAGATCTTGCTTATGAAGTTTAGTTAATTTCACACAATAGCAAGCTGCATCTGTGCTGAATAAATTGGGAGGTTTATTTTAGGGGAATTGAGAGAGGCCGTGTTGTTCTTTATTGATATTCTGTTACAAATCTCAACTGACACAAGGTGTGAATCTATTGTGGAGCTAATAAATTAACTAAAATAATTTATAAAGTGAACTATGCAAATACCTAGAGCTTCTTAGCATTATAACTTTTTCTAACCACTTATACAGAATGATACTGAAAACCTTCCACGATAGCTGCCAGAGTTGCTCTTTGAGTGAGATGGGCGGTGACTAAAATTCAAATAGAAATTAAATAAATAAATACATAATTTATAAAAACAGTTTCCAGGGTAGAATAGTTATAAAGGCAAAGATACCGTAGAAGATCCCTTTTTTTGTATTTGATTTAATATATCGTGATAGTGATAATTTTCTGTGACCCATTTATTTAAACCATAGAATAATAGACATTGTGTCATTTGGATTTCTTCAAAACAAAGCAACAACAGTGGCATTGGTAGAATTAAATGAAGGATTATAAAGGAAGAAATAATAATCATTAAACAACTATATAAGAACAGCCACAAAAGCGAGGAAACAGCAGTAAAGCCACTAAACACCTGGTAGCTGATGTCATAGAGCAGAATTAAGCTACCATTGCAATTCTTTATGTGTTTTTAAAATGTGCTTGGACTGTGCACATTGGGAAAATTATTTAGAAGTTCATCACACCTTGCATGAGGATGAGCACAGTAGCTCTTCACTATTCATTAAAGTTGCTTGACTTTTTTAGGCTTCCATGTAAACCTGAAAAAAAGTGTGTTACTGCTTTAATAGTCAATTTAACCTTAATGAGTGGATTTTTTTTAAAGCAGTAGGATCTTTTTTTCCAGCTCTTGTGGAAGCCTGGAAAAAAAAAAAAAATCCTAAGCCCTGCTTAAACTGTAGAGAACTGCTGGAGTAATGGCAAGTCTGAAGTCTTTTTTTCCAAATGGTTTAGAAGTGTGCCCAGCCTTAGTAAGTACTATTGTGTTCTGTGAGGTTTACTTTTCAGGTATATGTTTTTAGAACTATAAGCTAAAATTCTATTACTGATATGATAACTAGAAGTTGGCAGAGATAATTTTTAATATGTATTTTCAATCCAGTACCCAATTAGTTCCAAAGGGTTTTTTTTTTAATGCTTTTAGTTGTTCCAATAATTGAAGGTCTTTGAGTTAATTATACTGCTGTTTAAAAAAAACACAGGAAAATAGAAAAACGATGGAACATAATACACTTTAAAAAAAATAAATCAATTAATTAATCACCTTTGAATAAAAAAAATGAAAATATACTAGAAGGCACAAGATAAAAGTCATTATTCCTTTGTAATCTATGCTGTTATAGAGATAGATGTCAATAAACCCCTTTATATTTAGTAGCAGTGACAAGTCATGGAGCCATTAGTACAAGCAAGTATAAGCAAAGTAGTTCTTGGATTAATAGATCTAACACAGTTAAATCACTTGTGTTCATGGATTAATGCTAATATTGGGGGCCAGTGGTGGGAGAGAGAGAGGAGAGTTAAAGGAATGAAGGGTTTCTGATCAGGAATTATTATTTATAAATAAAGAAAAAAATAATTTCTTACATTTATTCTTTGAAACACATGATCATGATCCAACTAGTCCTTTAATGTTGGTGTGAATGCTAAGCATATGCCTGTCAACTATGAAATTTTAAGGTGATTTATCTTTGCCTGGATGGAATTTTATTTTGAATGAATGCTTAAAATTTGCAGGTTGCATTCTAAATTGAAAGGCCAGGTAGAACAATATGTATCACTGTTGGATATAATCAGATTGAACAGTTTTATTTTTAACAGTTTGTATTTTGTTTGGTATAATAATAGAAGAGCCACATTTCTGCATGTGTCCAGGTCTTTTTGAATCACTGCACCTCATCTCACTAGTTGTTTTCCTCATCACATTTCTATGCAATGCAACTCAAGTAAATCACAACTAATTAAGGCATTAGGCTGCCTTGCATAGACAAATGGACTACATAATGCATTACTTGGGTATGAACAAATTGGAGAGAAAATATATTGGCTAGAATTTATTTTTCCCCAAAAAGCAATATTGTGCTTGGTAAAATTGAACTTCTTCATATCTTCAAGATAAGTGGCATGACCCTGATGGAAATGAGATACTAAAGATGATATAGTATAAACCATGAGATTGGGCTGGGGCGGGGGGGCACAGAATGAATCAAAGCTAAGGAAATGTGCTTATACTGAATATGGGGACTAATTTATTTTTCCCCCTAATGGGGGCTAGTAGTATAAGAAACACTTTTCAGTTATAGTCTTGAAGGGTTGCATATTGAATTTCATATGAGAGGAGATATTTGAAAATGATTATAAATGTATCTGTTAACTATGTGATAACACAAAAAATTTATGGGAAATTAATTTTCCCTGGCGATTTTATTTTTGTTTACAATTTTTGTTGGGAGCTCACTTTGTATGGACATTGATGTATGTACTTACATGTTTCTGTATTTATTTAAAATATTTCTAGGCTGCCATTCAGGACACAATCTGTGAATGAAGTGTAAAGTAATAAAATCACATACATTAAAAACATAATACAATTAAAAGCAGAATGTTTGAAAGGACATTTATTATTGCTTTCTTTTATCCAATAATATAGAAAAAGGAATAAACAGCTAGATATTTTGGGATATTGAATGAAAAGGGTGAACTCAAAATTATGCAAGCGCTGGAATAAAGTATAAATCCGAGATATATAGTTAAAAATTGTATTTGATTGTAAATGTTTCAAGAGATTAGACTAAAATTTATACATGGTTGAATATAGTAACATATAGATTTTAAACTAGAGACATTTTTGTTGAAACATGTAGTGAAGAATCTGGTTAGAACTGTAACCCGGTTAGAACTGTAACTGATATTGTAACTGATACTGGTTAGAACTGTAACTTTTAAGAATTGGAAAAATTAAAAAGTACTTATGCAGGAGGAAGTTATTGAAAATTATGGAATGTGCAGAGATGAGTTAAATTGAGATTTGAAATTAGAGTAAGAAGATAAGTAATTTTATATGACACTGAGAAAATATAGTAATGTAATGGATTAGGAAATTTTATAATAGAAATTTGATATTAATTATTATATATATACACATATAATCGATAGATGAAAATGTATTACTAATCCTATTGAAAGTTAAAATTTCTTGTAATAAATGATTCTATAGATTAGCTATGAATGATTAATAATTGTTAATTGATAAGTATACAAGTATATTTTGAATAGATGATATGAGAATTTAAGATTATGAAAGGGGCACCAACGAGTTGGTAACTGGTTGACACACGGTATAAAATGGAAGATGCTTTTTTTATGCCTTTTTATGTTTTTGTTTGTTCATGTATGTTTTGTGTTTGTTGTAAAAATAAAAAAATATTTAAAAAAAACATAATACAATTATCAAATATCGATAAAACCCATACATATATATAAAATACTAGCAAGATAAGTATGGGTTTTATATATAATACCACAAAATAAGTAGTATGAATTATGATTATGATTATGAAGTAAGTTTTAGGGTAATAGCTAATAGTAGATATGTAGTGGGGCCATACTTTAGATTCAAAGACAAAAAGGTGTTCTGGAGTGTAAACATAACACCTATCTGCAGCTCGTTAAACCAAATACCAGTTTTCTCCTAAGGTAGCTTCCTGCAGCTGTTCTGTATGCACACTCAGACATATGGATCAAAGCTTGTTAAGCAGCTGCTGTTCAGTTCTCTTCTCGCACATTCATCTGACACAAGAGTAAGATTTCTGAACAGAGGTCCTCTTGCATAGGCGAAGTTAGTGATCTGGTTCACCCATGCTAAACCATGGCATTGTGCTTTACCATAGTTTGTTTAATGAGCCACCCTTATCTGGATTCACACGTCATGCTAAGCCAAAGCCAAACAAATCACTGTATGGCTTAGCAAGATGTGAGAGCCCAGAAGAGCAGAATAAAAATCTGTGGTTCTCTAGATGTTACAGAACAACAATGGTTAGCATCCTAAAGAGGAACAGTTGATGATTAGAGATGCTGCAAGCACTGTGTTCACAAAAAAATGCAATACCAAAATATCGCACAAGCTATGACATCATCATGCAAATGCTGACATTTTGTACATACTTTCTGATGTCTTACACAAGTACATAAGACACGGAATTTGTGTGATAATATCACACACATTTTGTCATTTGCCTCTTCTTGTTTTCCCCTGCAGGTTATAGGGCTGAAGTTTGTAGGTGAGTGACATCTAGAGGCCATATGTTACCCATTCTGGTCTAACTTATTTTTCTGTTGAGAAAAAAAAAAGAAAATTCAAAGACCTTTGAAAATTCATCAGGTTAATGAAGCTGACAAAGGCTGAAATAATTAATCACATGTTGAACTGTGGCTGAGATGATCTGGATTCACATTCAGGTTCATCCTTATTATTTGTACTTGCTTTATTGGAAAAACAAACAAATATTTGGGATCAAAATTCAAGGAGAGGAATACAAGATGTTATGCAGGTGACATAGTATTAACTATTATGCAACCAGAGAGTTCAATAAGAAAGTTGATGAAAGCAATCAAAGACTTGGTGAATTCTATGGATACAAAATTAATGAAAAGAAAACAAAGATAATAACAAAATATTTAACACCAAAGGAAGAAAAGTTTGTGAAAAAAGAGACTTTTTTGAGATAAAAAATGTACAAAACAAACAGAAAACCTCAGTGAAATATTTGGGGCTCTATCTGACAGGATGCAACAAAGATATATTTTAGAACAATTATAATAAAATATGAAAAGAACGCAAAATCTTGATAGGTGGAAAAATCTAAAACTTTCTTGGCTAGGACTTATATAAAAATGAATATACAGGTAGTCCTCACTTAATGACCCTAATTGGGACTGATAACTCTGCTGCTAAGCAAAGCAATTGCTAAGTGGGAAATCACATGACTGCAACTGGGCTTTCTGGCTGGAAAGAGACAAGACTACTCAGTTTCACACCTTCGGGTTTTGTTTGCCTCTTAACTGCTCCCCCACCCTTTGGAATGCTTGAGTGCCCACTTACTGTCTTGTACACATTGAAAGCAATGTGATCATGCCACAAACTGGGGCTGGGAGTTGCAGGTGAGCTAAATAAACAGCTTACCCTCTTGAAATCCCTTCCTCTCCAGTCTCTCCACTCTGCAGGGCAGGGGGAAGGAGGAGAAAAAGGCAAGCGATTTCAGTAGGCAGTCTGTCCTTTGCCTGACCGTTTCCCACTGCCAGCATGATCACATTGCTTTTGATGTGTAGAAGAGTAAACAGCTTACTCTCTTGAAATCCCTTCCTCTCCAATCTCTCCACTCAGTGAGGGGGAGGAGAAGGGTCAGGCAAAGGAGAGATTGCCTCTAGAAATTGCTTGCTTTCTCTCTCATCCTTAGACAAACTGTTCTATCTTGTTTTTTTACCATAACATTGTTTGTTAGTTAAATAAATATAGTCTCTTCTGTTCATTCAATAGCTAGCTGGTTAGAACTGGAAGACTTTTCCTAATACCTTTGCTTCCAATCACAAAATGAATAGTAATAACTCCATGGGGTTTCATAATTTTTTTCTTGCAGTTACATAAAAATATGACAAGGGAACTTTAATTAGTCTAGGACCCAAGTCTTTTTTTCAGATGCTGTTACTTATACATTTCAGCCCAGGCATGAGACTATACACTTAAGAAAGAACATCTCCCTATACAAGGGCACTCATCTTTTTGGATAGGGCATACTGAGAATCGAGCCATATACAAGATTACAAAGGTAGGTGATAGATGTGGAGAATGAATGATTCAAAGAAATTATCTAGTTCCTGTTCAGTTTCCTTCTTTTAAGGGCATATCTCCAAAGCTTAATTATTTTCTTTAAAGGTCCTGCTCTAAGGGTCTTCCTCACAGCCTGCTAACCATGGCATGAAATGCACTCCTCACTTCTGCCAGCCAAAAAAATGGGTGATAGGGGTAGCTCACTTCTTTGATGAAAAGCAAAGTGCAGTATTGTCCCAGTCTGCTGTCTAACAATAGCTTTGGTTGACCTTCTGGAGTGGGCAATAATGTGTGACATCTTCTGCCTGAGAATGATTACAAAATTATGTCCCATTCCTGTGCACACGCACCAACATATCACACATCCAGAGCAATCTGCTAACATGCAAGTGTCAAAAGAGGATCTCTTGTAAACAGAAACACTAAAAGAATGAATATGAATTTTAAAAACCAAGGAGGGTCTTTACATATGATCTCCTTGCTGCTCATCTTTTGATGGGTAGTGTATTATCTTAATTTTGGCCTGTGATGATGTTTTAGCTGCTGTGTTAAGTGCTACCCTAAGTATACTTTGGTAGAAATGCTGGGAAAGCAGGCAGGCAAGCAAAACTAGAAGTTATCTATGAAAAAAAAATAGTAATTTTTTTGCCTGGAAGAAGGATGACTCTATAGTACAACTAAGGAGCCAGCAGGTTCCTAATAGTTTTCATAAGGACCAGGATAAGAGCTGCAGGATTTGACTTCATTAAATAAAATGTCAATGAAAAGCAAAACTCATATCTGTTATGCAATATGATCCTCCCAGAATTATGCTCTATAATGAACAGAGAGAAATCCTTGACAGTACTGTACAGCAAAGCAATATTTGGTGGAAAGACATAGGAGACAATATAATAAGGCTTGAAATAATAGCAGAAAAATTAATGTCCAGGGGAAAATGCTAGAGTAATTCCATAATTGATTGCTATCATTTAATCTATTATAAATTACTAGACCGTGTTATGGAAAATGATGCCACCAGAAGAGCATGTCTGACAAAATATAATTGAGTTCATTACAAATTCATCTGCAGTGGCTACTGCTGTTGGGTTATTAGAACCATTTGTCAATGTACCTTTTTACTAGTTGTTTACTTCCCTGTGCAACCACCTGGTTTTTTGAGATATTGCTTATGGAAGACAGATCTTACTTGATCTTCAGCCCACAAGTGGATGTTGTTAATCCTATACTGGCAGGCTTTCTTTAGCAAAAGAAGTACTTAAGAGGTGCCAAAAGGAGAATCAGGTGGAAACCCATTATTATATATGAAGTGGAATGAGCCTCCATAATATTCTGAGGATTATATGAACTAGGAGCACGAGAAACTAATTCTATGGGGAAAGCATAGCAATTAAAACTGCATTATATCTACTACCTGCCTCTTCCTCTACAGCACTGGCACACCAACTAATAAGAGAAACCATTAATGTAGTTAGTTCAAACTTTTATTACAACTTACATATGTGCTTGATTTTCCTCACTTTCTTGCATAATCAGACTGTTGAAGACTGCAGAATTGAACTAGTAGAAGTTGGAGGATTCAGAGGAGAAAGCTTGTAAATAATGAAGCTGATTCTGAATTGAGCTGAGGAGAGTTATTCATTCTAGATACTTGCTACGCTAATTAATTAAGCAAGATAGAGATATTTAATGACTCTACAGTAGGGCAGGGAGGCTATCTAGAGTCATCCACATTTTTTAAACTTTATTTTCCATGAGTCCCAACAACCATCATCAGTTGCAAGGGCTGTCATTATTGTTTTATGAAGCTTATATAAGGTTGATTTTAAAACCAGGCAATGATCCTACATTTTGTACTAATCATAGGCCTATTTTGTTAATTCATGTAGATACCAAGATCCTAATTTGCGGTAGATTTTACTATATATAATTCACTCTTCTCAATCTAGGTTTATAAAAAATTGACAAGCATCAGATAATCTTAGTTTATTAATATACATATTGGATGTAGCTAAAGATAGAATGGACTTTTCAGTAGTTGATGCAGAAAAAAAAAACCTCTTGATGCAGGAAAAAAGCACTTGATTCAGATTAAATTCCTAAAGCAAGTGATGATTAGATATGGTTTCCCAATGTATTTTGTTCATTGTACTGAAATGTATTATTTACAACCCTGTGCATGAGTTATTACAAATAAATGATTTCAGACTCCTTTGAGTTACAGTGCAACACTCAACAGGGTTGTCCACTTTTGTCCTTGCTTTTTTATTTAATTTTTGAATCTTTGACTATTAATGTAAGGCAATCTTCAAATATTATGGGTATTACTTTGGTGGGTTGCAAATATACATTATTTTTATATGCTGATAATATTTTAGCAATTCTAGATAAGCATTCTACTTATCTATAACTACTCTGACTAATTTTATATGGGTAATCCAATAGTTTGAAAAGCATTCTGGATATAAGATTAAGTGGGATTAATCTTGGTTACTTTTATTTATCTCCTAATATAACAACACTACTTTATAAAGAGTTGGGTTTTATGATTTTGACTGATTATATTAAATATTTGGGACATTATATTCCTAAAAATAGATTGGGTTTTGATATTGAGATTCATGAATATATAACTCTTTGGAAGAATTCTACACTAAAAAAATAGGTGGTAAATGTTTTATTGGAAAGTATGGGCGGAAACTGGGATAGTGACTTTAAATCAGTTATTATGTAATGATTACTTTAAGGATTTTTCTTAGCTTCAAACTGAATTTGGTCTCCCTACTTCACAACAGTGGCAGTATTTTCAAGGTAAGCATGATTTATTGGCCCAATACGGGCCAAATGTCTTGGCCACTTCAAAGGTACCTGAGGTCCTTTCTCGTTTGATAGAATCTACAATGGAAGCTAAACCTACAACTTATCTTTACCAAAAGTTAAATAGCATTTTTAAAGTAGATATTAATGGGATTTGTCAATCATGGATTAAAGAATTGGAATCTCTGATAATGCCATATCAATGATTGCAAGTCCTTAATAATGTTGAAGTAGTACTGATGGATTTGAAACTAAAATTGATTCATCAAAAAATTGTATTCTGAGTTTACTGGACTCACCAAAGAATATACTGTATTTAAAAGGATGGACATCAGATTTTCTTTGTTGGAGATACAAAAAAAATTTGAGGGATCACTGATCCATATGATCTAGTCTTGTGAATTGTTTGAATCTTTTTAGAATAGCATTTCAATGTACATTAGTAGATTTATGGAGAAATCCCTAACTGTTAAATATGTTAATGTGATGCTGAATTATACCCCCAAAACCTTGAAACCTGACTGTCTATGGGAAATTATGGTTGCACTGGGCATGGGGAGATTGCTAAAAAATTATTCTGAGAAGTTGGAAAAGTTATATTGTTCCAGATATTAAGGATTGGACTTTTGAAATGTGTAATTTATCTGTTTTGGAGAAGGCGACATTTTCAACAAATAAAAAAAATGAAGCAATATGTTCTTTGGTATAGCTTTCATGTTGTTTACAACAGTAGTTGTAAAAATTCTTAGATAATTTTTAAATTCTTTCTATTTGATAACAATATACTATTATATTTTATGTAAGTGATATGCTATATATATAAAAATGTTGATTTTTTTTTTTAAAAAAGCAAGGAATTGTTATCCAAAACATCTATAGGGTACCAGCTTGCTCACATCTGCTCTGTCAGGTGCAGAAATCCCTGTTATCTAAACACTAAGGAGCAACTGCAGTGGTATTTTGGTGGCCTCTTTTCCATGCAGAAACCAAGTTTACTCTCTCCCCTTAATGTAAAATTTTGAATTAATTGCTCTGCAACAGTAGCTGTGCAGCTAAAAAGACCCCACATTTCTTCTGAAGATTTGCAGGAGATCATACAGTGCCAGAAGTAAGGCAGAAACAAGGTTCTAACTATAGCTTTTCTTTTCACTCATTGTTATATTCTTCCAAGCTCCTTTGTTCAAAGTGTCTCTCTGCTTTCTACCTCCCACTGCTATGTTTTATAACATAATGTTATGCATATTTATACTGGAAAAGCTTTTTTTCATTTCAAACTTTAAAAAACAAAGCTCAAAAAAGTCATGCTTTGGAATCTGCCTCGCAACCCTTTCTGTGAATCTTTCCAACTTTCCAACTTTCCAACAAACGCATTCTGGCAAATAAGGGGAAAACCAGTAGGGGAGGAAGCTTATAGAAACTGCAGAGGTCTTGTAGACCTTATCCATGAAGGCAGGAGCATAATCATAATTTTCTACCATAGAGTTCAAGAGAGGTTTCATTGGTAGCCTATTCAATCAATTGTGCCAGAAAACAGGGAGAATTACAATTCCCATGCATCCCAGCAGGGATGATATTCCTGACCTTGTTCATGTAGTTAAATATGTGGCTCCTATTCACCATGGATGTTCTTTCTGCTTTTCCACATGGTTATTTTTTTGCAAGCAACTTGGTGGTAACAAGTTCCATACAAACCAGACCCAAACAAATTTTGATTTGCCTCATCCTGGGAGCTGAACTAGTAATAGGGAATTCACTTTTTGACTTCCCTAGTTCCAAATTTGTCAATATTACTAGGTACTCCTATAGCCAGGAGAACTCAGGCTAGATAATTTGGTGCTGTTACCATCCTTGGGAGCTCTATTATGGTGTAAAGGAGGAAGATGAGGTTAAGAGGATGGAGTCTAGGGTAAAATAGTTTTTGTAATGGAGCTCTTTTTTTTTAAATAAAGATAGACTCTGAATCTCCACAAACAGTTTTTAAAAGCTTTTCCCCAGGTATGTAATTAACACTTTTATAGTAGTAGATTTCCACCATCAACTTTCCTGATTATTTGCTGAGTGTTTTGCTGTGGTGACCCTCTCTTTTCCTCTTTGAATGGTTTTAAATGACTCCAGGAATTTGATTATCTCACTCATTAGACACTTGATTCAAATGGCACTGTCTTTGTCTATAGTCCTGGTCCAACATAATGCCATCCTATTAGCTTGGGCAATCTATAGAGCTAGACTCAGGCAGCCAAAAAGGAGAAGGGAATTATTGTTTCACTGAGGTTGGTAAATACACTTCTTCCTTTAACATCAGAACACAATCTAAGCGGACTTCAAAAAGCCGAACTGGCGGTTAGCTGAGAAGTTAGCCTTCCAAACATATCCCCCTTTGATAACTTCTACTTTAAAGGGGGAAGTTTAGAGTCGGGGCAATCTTTTATAGGAAGTAGAGTTTTGTCAAGAGTTGTGTAAGTGGGTTCATTACATTACACCAAGCTGTGATTTGCTGACCTGAGGTGTGGATTTCCTTGAGTAGGTTGAAAAGGGAATTTCAGTTTGCACTAATGGGGAAAGAAGAAGGAAAGCCTTTTAGAGGCTGGTAGCAGATTTCCTTTTTCCTTCCATTACTGTCTTCAGTTAGTATTGTGTGGCAACCGATACAATGGGTTTCTGGATAATATTGAGCCAATCCCATTTCAATTAATTGTCCCTTTGAAACCATTTTTAAAATCACATAATGTAATCCCTGCCTCTATTTGAGCACAGTTGCTGCAGGTAGGGAACTAGCATAAACAATTTGGCCATACAGAGAAACTGGGAAGTGGGTGGTTTGGATCCTGACGTAGTTTGCAGAGTCCACTGGAGATCTATGAAGCTATTTGCCAAGCAGGCCTGTTATTGAACTGGAATTCTTTTACACACACATTTGTGCTTGCTAATGAGACTAAAGTATAAAATGCAGTCTGAGGAAGGTGAGCAAGTAATTGTTGATAGATGTAATTTATTCTTCAGGCAGAGCTGAATTAATACGAATGTCAAATGGTGAAAGTGTTTGTCTCTCCAGATTGTAAAGCAGGAGATAATCGAGTGAGTGAGCGAGCGAATAAGCAAGCAGTATTTTGCAGTTAAAAATAAGTAGTGAACAAAGGGCACTGATTGCTGTCAGCCCAGCAAGTGGAAAAAGAGTAGGACCAGCAGGAAAACTTACAAGTTAAGCTGCCATGAAAAATTATTACAAATATGCAGATGTCCTTAGTTACAGTAATGCCTTACACTAAGAATTCTCTTTTGATCTCTTCCCTTCACAATTATATAGGCAATAGAATTCCATGGGTTTTTAAAAATTATTTATTTAGTTACTTCCAGTTTACCAAACTGTTGAGGCAACTAGTCAAAACAGCACTACCATTCTCCAAGAGCATTGGGGGGTGGGGAGGAGAGAGAGAGGAGATTAGATTTATAAGCCATAGTCTGTTTGGAAAGAACTTTCAAGATGATTTATAATTACAATGATACATGCAGAAATAAAAACAAAATAAAAATGTGATTAAAACAATTTTAATGAAAATGTTTTTATTTGCCTGTCACTCTGTCTGTCTGTCCATGATACATACAACACAAATACAACCCTCTTTCTTGGGTTGTATGAGAAATATGAAAGAACTTTGTTTAATTCCCACTTACCTTGTTCTCATTAGCTAACTAATAATAAGCATATAAATGAACACCATTTTAAAATACACATATTAATATCAAATTAAAATCAACTTTATTCCAAAGACCAATAAATCAAAACAGTTAATGAAGTGTTGTGTTAGAGTATCTCAAAAGCTAATTAAATATATATAACTTGAATCCCTAACTGACAGAGTTGTTGTGACAATCTGCCATAGTTTAATCTCTACAATGTTTGGTACAATGTATTGACATTTTTAGTACATATGATGCAGGAGAGAATATAAATGAATGCCCAATTTACAGATTTGAAAGTGCTAGCATTATTACATGACTTGGCATTATCCAGATAGGGTGGGAATGAAACCAGCATAATTTCCAGTCAATGTAAACAAAGTTTACTGGGAATTATGGTAGTTGCAATCCCAACACACTGGAAGCCCATCCAATCAAGAATAAGTACATATTATTTTATTATTTTCACTGTTTCCAGCAACCAATGAGTCACTGTCCATGAAGTTTTAATGTCAGAACCCATTGGGAATTAAACATTGTGTTCCAGTTTTTGAAGGAGGAAGCTATGGGCTACCAGCTACTGCTGAACTACAGTACCCAGTATCCTATAAGGGCTTGACTCCTGATGACTTCATGGTCATGTCCATGCAGTTTTCTTGGCAATAGCACTTAAGTGGTTGCCCATTGCATTTTTTCTAGAATGTTTTTGGATTTCCTAATCTAGCCTCCAGGTCTCGTATTCCCTGGAGGTCTCCCATCAAAGTCGTTAACCTGGCCTGGCTCACCCTCTGAGCCCATACAAGGTTAACAGATGCCGCCGTCTGCTTAGGCCCAGCATCCTGTACCATTGGCCTTCTTGGATGGAATCATTTTATACTTGTATCTGGAGGACTGTTTCTGGATAATATTGAGCCAATCCCATTTCAATTCATTGTCCCCTTGAAACCATTTTTAAAACAACATAATGTAATCCCTACCTCTATTTGAGCACAGTTGCAGCAGTTTAAAATGGGAAGACCAATTTGTTAATTTACTTCTACCTGGCTAGGTTTTTTTCCTCCCATATATATGTGTGTGTGTGTGTGTTTAAATCTGGAATTGACCTCCCCCGCACCCTTGAGTGGATATGCAACTTTCGTGTAGTAGTAAATACAACAGCCTGAGAGACACAGTTTCATACAACACTGTGTGTGTATTTGCCTTGTTGCGTGTATATGTCCAAGAACCTGGGAGTCTTGCATGTGCCTAGCGTATTTGTGAACTATTAGTAAGTGTGAACTGCCTCCTAGAGCCTCAAGTGCCTAAAAGGATGTAGAGTCACCCCCACCCTTTCTGTCTTCTGAGGAAGCCATCAAGGAAAAGAATTTTTCACACCAAGCTCTTGATGGAATGGAAGCAGAATGGAAACCTTTGACACAGCATGGCTACTTGCTCCTTTTGCGGATCTCTTTGCCCAATTCCCTCCAGGGGAGGGGGAGAGCAGATAAGGGGCGGGGACAAAGGGTGAGAAGTGATGGCTTCATCATGCTTACTTCATCATGCACACGTCCTCATTTGGTTGCTGCTGTCTTAATTTAAAAGGTAATTTGGGGGTCCTCTCCATCTAGTTTACATCTTCATCTTAGGTTTCATGAGATCATGCTTCTCGCAGTACAATTTCCAGGCCCTGTTTTTATCATTTTATTTTGTCTTGGTTTGTTTTGCTTTTTTACTGGTGGGGAAGGGGGAATCCTGTTTTTAATGAATGATCTGTGTCAAGGTGATTGCTTTTTGAGGAAAAGGGGGAGAAATGCTGTAGATGATAGAGACCCTGTAGCTTTACTAAACTTTATTACAGTGGGAAAGTGCCAGGCCCAGCCCATCCAAGTGCACTGAAAGATACTTTGTAATAACAGGCTTGAAAAAGGTCTGGTAGTTCACTATCTTCTTTGTGCTGGTATAATTGGCACACTTGACAGTGAGGAGAGAGTTTAAATTGATACATACACCTACCGCTGGCCCTGAAAGCATTAGGAATGCAGCTTGCAAATAAATACTTTTGATATCCAACTTAGAGGCTTATTTTTTAAAAGATGCAAAGAATGAGATTCCACACAGCGAAGTCACACAAAGCTGGTTGCTCGGCCTGGAGGATAATGACCATGGGAGTTCTTCTCTCCCCTTGGTTACTTCAGCTAATCCTATGGCCTTCTCCAAATGTGCAAGACTAGTTGGGGGGAAGATGCAGTTTATAATAAGCCTACTCTATTATGGGGTATGGGAGCAGCCTTGGGGATCTTAAAGATGGTTGTTTATGTCTAAGAGTACTGGAAGGTCACTCTGTGCTGTAAAAAACTGAGAAGTGTAGATGCCAGGGGTCTGAACATCATTCTATTTCAGATATTTTATTTACAATGCTAGATTAGTGTGTGCATCAAAGTATTATATCTGCCATCTTTTCAAAAACAAATCTACACAAAATCAATTTATAAATGTCATTAAAGTGGCCAAAGTCCTAAATACTCTCTCCTTTGAATATAAATACAGATATAAGGAAAGTCCATTTGGACTGCTTAGTGACCAGATGCATTCAAGATCATAAGCATAAGCAGGACAGTGTTAGCCTTCTTCTACAGGTAATCTAACTAGGGTAATCTTGTTATCCAAGTGGACCACCTTTACTCTAGCATAGGCTTTCAAATCTCTGTATCTTTTCCATTACCTGCTATCTGGTCCTTTTAATTGGAGCTGCTACAGATGTATTTGAGATTTTCTGCATTTAACACATGGTCCCTCTCCCAAATGAGGACACATGAAGGAACCAAAATCAGTGGAAACCTCGTGCATGCCACTGTTCTTATAAAAGTTGGGGTCAGGGAAGGAGAGAGGATCCATTAGTTCCAGCTCGGAAACAATGTCAAGGAATTAGGGTTCTGATGTCCAGATAGAAATGTAGAGGAATTTTAGAACATCACACTACAAAATGTATGGTTAGCTACTCTGGAAAACTCTGGTTAACTTACAATCTAAGAAACTACAATTATCTGGATAATATTGAACTGTGAATTTGCTTGCACATGACCACTCTTGTTTTATGAAGCCAAGAGCCTGCTTGGTATTCCAAGTGCATAAATCAGTTGTCCCCTTCTTGGTGCCTTCTCAGATGTGCTAAACTACAACAATGGCTTAGAGAGATGGTAATTGGAGTCAAAAACCCTTGGAAAGCCCCAAGTTGGAGAAGACTGGCAATAATGTGTTTATTTTATGGTGGTTTACAACCCAAAAAATCATAACAAAATATTGATCAAAGCAAAATGAAAAATACAATAAAAAGTGAATCAATTGCCACCATTATTACAGTCATCAAATAGCACCACAAACATAACATTACTTTAACTTTCAAAGGACCTTCATAATAATTCCATCTTTATCACCTTTCAAAAAGTGGCACATCTCAGCTTTATGAGTGCCGTACTGTCTTAGTTCTTCAAAGCATTCTAAAATTGAGTATATTTTTTCTCTAAGGAGAATCACTTTGAAGAATAGGTTTGTTGGTGTCTTTTTTTATTTCATTAAACAAGTGAGAAAACAACCTGGAAACTTGGGCAAAATTTGTCAATTTGGGTTATCTTTTTGAAAAGAAGCAGCTAGAAATACTAACCTAAAGTGATGGCTCTCCACAAGCTGCTTGTGAATGTAACTTTCTGCTGAGGCAGCAGCCATTTTCCAGGGTAGTTTTCTGAATATTTGTGAATATGTGAATGTTAGCAGTATTAACTGATTATACCCTCTGACATCTCTTCAGCAGAAGTCTTATAGAGCACTTTGCCTCTCAAAACATTTTTCAGTGCTCATCTTTGCTCTGTTGCTTCTTCCTTGAAATCATTGCCTGACTTTTTTTTAAGAAGTGTCCAGTAGAAATATTTAACTTAATCCTGGATTTCTCACTGGCAGCCAGACCAATGAGAAGAATCATATTCATCCCAGGGCCAATATGATGCATGAAGAGGCAAAGAAACACATTGTTGCCTGATTCAGTGGATTCATTTCATTCATTCATTCATTCATTCATTCATTCATTCATTCATTCATTCATGAGCAGAAAGAGACTCCTGCAGATAAAATGTCTGCAGTGTGTGTAAATAGCTACCTTTCAGAACTCTTGTCCTTCAGGTTGCAGGGACAGAAGACACTTTACTCTCTTAATTGGCACCATGAGATACTTCCAGTAATGTCTGAGATGGAATGGGAAGTACAGTTAGAATGAATTGTGTTGCCAGCTAAATCACAGGTTGCTTTCTTTCCTAGTCAATACACATAATCCTGATTAATATGTCTTCATGTAGACTGTAGTTCCTTCATGATGTCCTGCTTCTAGAAAACTAAAATACCAGGGACTTAGATTTTGCTTTTCTGACATGTTACTTATCTAGATGTGTAGTATTATGTTTTGTTTTGTTTTGTTTTTAAAATAGAGATGCATTCATCATCTTTTCTTTTCCTATAATGCCATGTCATGAATGATTTGACACCTTCACATAGTGTAAAATGAGTTTAGAGGAAGGCTTTGAAGAAAATAGGGAGGATGGCTACACGGAAGTATTTTGAAATAATAGAAAATCCTGCTGTTTAATTTTTAAAGGATGTTATCAGTGCTTTTTCTCAAGACTGTAGTGACTGAGGATTTCATTCAGTTCACCCTTTGATAAGGACTGCCAACGTTGACAATTTTCTTCATGAACAGGTGTGGAAGAATTACAATTTTTACAGAACGGAAGTTGGGACATCTTCTGCCTATACATCTAGGCAGAAGGCTTTGCATGTTTAGCTTCCAAAAGTCTAAGTTAGACTCTCTATTCAGCCATACTTTTAAATAGGTCTGGGCAAGGTGAGTTTGATTTGCCTCCATACTGAATTTTGCACACTAGTAGGCTAATAAAGTATGGCTATATCCATGTTGGACATCATCTTGTCAATTGAATTAGAGTGAATGGATTCAATTTTTCTCAGATTCTTTTAATATATAAGAATTAATGTTCAGATTTCTTAAACATTATAAAAAGGTTTTGAGTTAAAAACATTGAAATATGAAAAAATAAAATGTGCTTTCATCCACAATACTGTCAGTTTTTCCCTGCCATCTTTACATTTTAATGAGCACTTATGGTATCTACGCAATTATGATAATGAAAATCTACCTTGCTAAATGAAAGTTCCCAACCTGTCCTTCCCAAGATATGCCAAGATGGGGCAGAATGTTGGACACACTCACAGGCAAAACTAAGAGTGTAATTGTTCAATTATTCATGAGTCCTGCTTTTTTCTTCCAAATGCCTCCTTGTGCTTAGTAACGCCTCTTTTTCTACCACTACCACCCCAAATTAAAACTTTTAAGAAGTTTTAAGTAGAAATATCCCATCAGCCCTACATTATCCTATGGGTTGGGTGAGCCTCTTTTCTTTTATGAGATGTTGCTGTTGCTTGTTTGTTATTGGGGAGAGACAGGGTGGAGTAGAAGAGCTGATCAAGACTTCTTATCTCTAGTTCATCTAATTACTGTGAGAACACATGTGATATCTGCCACAAAATGCTGCACTGTAGGGTGATCCTTCCCAGCCTGTCAGCTACACCAGCTCTCTTCCAAAATACTGCATTCCACTGCCCTCCTCAAACTCAGACACAACATTCTCTGGCCACCAAGCAAGTTCTTTGTCATTGCACATTTAGATTGCTTTTCCTAAGGATTTATCTACTTTCGCAAATGGTGTGAGGTTCACACCCTAAGCAAAACCTCTCCTAACACACTGGAATGGGATGCTGTCTTTTGATCATGACTCTCTGTTTCTCTTGCATCTCTAAAATGAAGAACAGGCAAGAAAGGACATTAATGGCAATGGAGTTTGACATTTCTTAGGAAGAAAGCAGCACACATTTTTTGTTATGGACCAAACATCATTTCTCATATATCTCATTTTTTAAATAGTCTACAACTCAAAGGGCAGCAGGAATGGACTCAGGGTTTCAGCTTCATTGAGCACATACTTCTCTGCTCAAGGAATCAGGAAAGCTCTTAGACTTTGTTCATAGGAAAAAAAACATTCAAAGAAAAGAACTGTATCCTATTCCATTTGAACTTCTGGTTTATTGTGGGGCACTGTGTTTCAGGCAAAATCAGAAGGAAATTAATGCAATTGCAGAATATTTAAGCTTCAATTACATAATATACTGTACTGCAAATGCAGCCATTTGTTACAGGACAAGGAAAGAAAGGGCCAATGTTAAAAGGGCCTGGAAAGTGTATATACCAAACTCACCACAAAGTTATGAAAGCCCATAAACGCACACTTCAAAACTTCCAGATTCTTCTCCAACTTAGATAAAATCTAAAGAGCTCTCATTTTACACCTACATATCAGCATCTCTTTTAGTCTTCTCTTTTTAAAAGCCTTTCCCAATCAGCAGTGTGTGAGAGATTATGGGGAGGCTAAGAAAGGAATGAACGGGAGAGTGGACAGAACAATCAAGAGATGGAAAGTGAGTCTCAGCCCAGCTGACAAGAAACCTGGGAAGAAAGTGGACACCCTTGACTTGCACCTTTACTAGAGTCCACTCTCTCCCATATTATTTGTAATCACAAGTTTTGGCAGACAGGATTTGTTTGATAGGATTTGAAACACTTATACAAAACAATCTATTACAGTGTTTTTCAAAGTTGGCAACTTTAAGATGTGTGGACTTCAGCTCCCAGAATTCCCCACCCAGGATGTATACATAATTTATTATTGAAATTTGGCATGGAGATGGAATAAATCAAAAACTAAACTCTACTAAAGTAGAAGCAAAACTTCAAAGAAGTAATCACGGTACAACAATGAGAAGAGCTATAGAAAAAAAGCAATAAAATTCACTCCAAGCTACAGTTTAAGGGAAAATTGTTATAAAGTGTTTTACAGCTGGAATGTAACTCTATCAACAATTACCAAGATAGGCAAATCATATAACAATAAATGCTGGAAATACCACAACAAAAAGGAACATTTATTACATATAGTGGTTATGTAAAAATACCTTCAAATGTCCTGGAAAGAAATAAAATAGTCAGAAAATTTTAAAAATAAAATTTGAATTTAAACCCTAAATACTTCTATATTATTTAAATGAAAAATATCATAATTTGTTAAGCTACATGCTAACAGCAGCAAGGACAAATTTGGCACAACATTGTAAAAGAGAAACTTTGCCAATGATACAAGACTGGGAGACCAAAATTGGAGAATATGCAGCAATGACAAAAGTTATAATATATATCCATAATAGAAGTCTAACCAAATTTAAACAGGAATTGCTCCCTTATATACTACACATCACACACCAAGGCAAATTTAGACATTTGGAATGTGGTTTCTAGAAAAAGGTTAGGAGACCAATAAAAAATAACAGATGAAGTGAGTTAAACAAGCTATTAGCAATTACCCTCAATGTTCAATGTAAAGTACAAATATTTAAATTGGCAGTTGGGAAACAGATGGAAGGGAAGGTGAGAAAGCATTACTAAAAAGTCTATAATGTTTTTTACTCTATAGTTGTTTTTTCTTACTTTGTGCTTGTATCTTTAACTTTCTAAAAATCTGTTAAAAGCTTAAATAAAAAGAAAGAAAAGAAACCTGGGAAGAAACATTTTGAATAATTCAAAGGAGACTCTGCTTTCATGAACTCACTATAAATGAAAGTTAGAAATTCCTCTTGCAATTTCCATGATTTACCCCAAGACTGACGGTTTTGATTTTGTGCCATCAAGTTATTGTTGACTTTTAGCAATGTACCTCAAGACTAGCATCAAAGATATCTTACTGAAGACTTGCTTCCTTAATCTTGTTCAGTTTTATGGTACCTGACACAGTGACAGCAGCAGTAGCATTCCCAGAGCCATGGAGAAATGGAAAGAGCTCTTGGAATTTTAGCATTCCAAGGCCAGTGAAGAACAAGGAGAAGTAATGTCAGCTTTGTTTTATGATACACTATATATAGTTCTAGAATGGCTATAAGGGTTGAGAGTGGGAAACACAATTTTGGAGTGGTTCTCCTCCTAGAGCAGTCAATTCTAGTTGGTAATAGTGAAGGGGAGAGTTTGAAATCTAGGGAGCTCAACTACAGCATGCCACATGACTTTGTATTCTCTCTTCTGCTGCTTAACATTTACATGAAACCACTGGGACACTTGCACGAAGTGAGATATGAGCAATATTTTATTTATTTATTTATTTATTTATTTATTTATTTATTTATTTATTTATTTGACTTATCCCCGCCCATCTCCCCCCAATGGGGGACTCTGGGCAGTTTACATCAAATTAAAATAAATAAATACATAATTAAAATTTATAAAAAGAAAAACACATTATGCTGATGGTATCTAGTTATATACAGGTAGTCCTCAGTTGATTTTCAGCGAAGTTTCAAAGTTACGACAGCACTGAACAAGTGGTACTAACGACTACTCAAAGTTCCAGCTGTCCTAGCACCCCCATGGTCACTTGATCACAATCTGGGCTTCTGGGTGAGGACCTATGGCAGATTACGCATCCCTGTGAGTATCTCCATGAGCGGGGATGGCACTACGGTGAAATCGGCGCCCAGGCAGCAGGTTCTGGCTGACAAAATTCTCTCCAGAGAAGGAGAGATTGGGGGATCGCTCACTGCACTCTGGATAGCTGCTCCTTGCAAGGAGACCACAGGAACTGAGTTTCTTGTAGTTGACCATGAGTTGAGTAGCTTGAGAGCCAAGGGAATATCAATGTGCCCTAAACCACTATGCAGCCTTTAAGGACATATGACTCACAAAAGCCTCACTTTCTTAAACACTTTTGAATACAATTAATTTATAACTTGAGAGAGATATTCCAAATGGCAGGAAAGAACAAAGACTTTCAGTGAGTTGCTTTCTTTTTGGAATTAAAAAGAGGGAAAAAATATTATCTTAAAGGATTTTAATTTAAAAGCAAAAAGCTTAACAATATTGTGATTCAAGAAAGTTTTACATGAATAAAGGGAACAGTAATTTTAAAAACAGAAGACTATTTTTTTTCTGATGAAAGTGCCTTTGAAAATAGTAAAATTAATCAGATATACAGACCAGACCTTTGTGGGAATGCTGATTATTTATTATTAAAGAAAGTAGATAATTGGTGGATTTTACAAAATAAGATATGGGTAATATGAGCCAGACTGTGTGACTAACTGTGGAGAGCTAACTGGGACTAAAGTATTCAAGACAGAGAAAAGCAAAACGGGGGGAAAGAAAGAAAAGAGGCCTGCCTTTTATTTCACTCTTGTAATTGACATACTTCCACTTTATCATAATGGCAACCATAAGAAAAGCAGCAAAAATAGGAGAAGGAAGGAGAGATTCACTAGAACAACTTACAGATAAGGGCATTACACCAGATTTATTGCAGAAAATGTTTGAGGAATTTGGCAAGAAAATGACTGAAATGGTTGCCTACTTTTAAAAAGGAAATGGAAGAAGGATTTCCAGGGATAAAAAGGATAGGAAAGAAGAAATTAAGAAGATTGAAAAATCTGTAGGACAGTTGGCTGGAAATGTAAAACAAATTAATGACAAAGCAGAAGTTTTAGAAAGTAAGACAGAAGTTATAAATAGAGATGGAGAAAAATGTGGACAACTTTGCATTACTGGAACTGAGAGAAAAAGAATTTTATTTAAGATTTAGAGAAATTCCAGAAGACCCTAGAGAAGATATCAGAAAAAAGATTGTTAAATCTAACTTTTTGGATTGGGATGAAGATGACACAGAGACAGAGATTGTTAAGGTTTATAGGATCAATATACGATTTGCAGAATTAAGAAGTGTTTCAAGGGATGTCCTTATACACTTTGTCAGGAGGAAGACTAGAAATCAAGTTTTGCAGCAGAGATTTGGCATTACCCACCACGGAGGAATGGTTGGTGAAATTGACAGAACTTTCTGAGATGGACAAACTGACTTCTTTGATTAGAGAAAGGACAATATCTACATTTATTGGTGACTGGAAACCCCTTATGGACTTTTTGAATAAAAATGAAAGAAACGACCTTGTGATTTATGGTTTTGATGATTAGACAGAATAGATTTTAGAAAGAAGAAAGTCATGAAGTAACATTAAAGAGAGAGCTTAAAATACAGTGGTACCTCGGGATACGAACTTAATCTGTTCCGTGACTCTGGTTGCAACTCGAGTTGGTCTCAAGTCGAGGTAAATTTTCCCATAAGGTTCAATGTAAATCCGGTTAATCCGTGCCGCCCTCCACCCGAATTTGGTCGCAACCCAAGGCAATTTTCTCTTCAGAGCCTTATTCCTGCCAAGCCTGCTCTGCATTTTCTTTGGAGCCATGCTAACACGCACACCAAAAACCTTCGCAAAACACACCACAAGCCTCACCGAACGTCTCCTTGCTACCGCGACCTCGCCCACAGGAAGCTGCGACCGCGTGGCAGCAGGAAAAATGGCCGCGGATCCGGTTCGTAAGTAGAGGCAAGTTCGTAACCCGAGGTAAGTTTTTCCTGCCGAAGCTGGTCATAACCCGAAATGTTCGTTAGTGGAGGCATTCGTATCCCGAGGTACCACTGTATAATTGTACTTATAATTGCTGTGATGAATATCAAAAGCCACTTCTTTATATTTTTTTATATCTTTCTCTTTTTTATACTTTCTTTTACTTTTTTTCTTACTGCACTTTTAGCTTTTTCTTTTATTTCGCTCTTTCCTTTTCCTTTTCTCTGCTCTATTTTAGTTTGTATTCTTATTACTGCTGTTAAAAAAACTTCCAATAAAAATTATTTTAAAAAAAATTCCAGGTGCTTAGCAACCACCTGGCACTTATGATGGTTGCAGCATCCCACATGATGTGATTGCCATTTGCAACTTTCCCTGCCAGCTTCCAACAAGCAAAGCCAATGGGGAAGCTGGCAGGGAAAGTTGCAAGTTGCTCTGGTAAGTCACTTGCACTCCCATGGCTTTTTCCCCAAAGGAGCCTGGGTATGGAGTATGAGATCCCTGGGATCTTGTACTCCATAGCACACACACACCTGCAGCACCGCATAGCCCACAGTGGCCACCTGCAGCACCCCCCCCCGGCCCTGCCGCATTCACATGCCGTGCCTTGATGGCCACCCTTGCATTTGCCCCTACCCGGCACCAGCCAGTTACCTGCCTGCCAGCCTGCTTGCGAGCTGCCTGAAACTTGCAACTTCCTGCCGGCTTCCCCATTGACTTTGCCTGTTGGAAGCCAGCAGGAAGTTGTGAGGAGGTCCTTGCTTAATGACCTGTGATCCTCACTTAACAATGGCAAAAGGGAGTGCTGGGATTGCTGTCACTAAGGGAAGGGTTCACGTGACATCACACTTTATGACTGCACCACTTAGCAATGGAAATTCCAGTCCCAATTACCATTGTTAAGCGAGGACTACCTGTATTTCTACCCTGGGCCAAGCAAGATGTGGAGAGGACCTGACATAGTACTTGGAGGCTATTAGGCCCTGGATATGGAGAAACAAGCTTAGTCTGATTTGAGACTAAATTAGAAAGATGGAATCACTGTGGATCCACCTGTTTCCAGACATGGTACATCTTTGACTCAATGGGGTTGTGTTCCCCAAGACAGAACTCATTCACAATCTGGGGTTTCTCCTGGACTTGTAGCTTCTTCTTGAACAGCAGGTGGAGGCTGTGACCAGGAGGGCCTTCATACAATTAAATTTTGTGCACCATTTGTGGCCATTTCTGGAACAGAAAGCTTTGTTGTTGGTCACTCATGTTTTTGTCACCTCACAGTTGGCCTCTTACAACCTGCTCTACATAGGGCTGTCTGTGAAAACCATTCAGGAGCTTCATCTGGTTCAGTTTGCAGTAGCCTGAGCAGTTATGCAGTTACCTAATTTCACCCATGCATCACCGCTGCTGCAGGACTGCACTGGCTACCAACCATCTTCAGATGCAATGCAAGGTGCAAGTTCTTTGAGTTCTTGCATAGCTTAGGTCTTGAGGTCTGAGAAGGTCTGGGAAGATCCGTTAGATGGAATGAGGAATGGCATCTATAGGGATCCTGTGCTTGAGCATTCTCAATTATGGCTTCCCATCTCTGGGGCTGCCTACCCCCAGATATTCAGAACATCCTCTCCCTATTATACTATCAAAGAGCCATGAAAATATGGGTCTTCAGAGAGGCAATTGGGAATCTTTGAAATTTTATACTACATTTTTATATAATTTTGTAATTTGTAAGCTACTCAAAAGCAATAAATACATATTTCTTCATTCAAAAAATTGCAGAAAATGGACAGAACATTTCATAAACAAATAAAATTGGTAAAACTAGAAAATAGGTGTATTGGTCCATTCTTAATTCTGTTTCTCCAATCCGTCCTTTTCCGTTTTGAGTGGTGTGTATGAATATGCATTCATGTTTATATTTGAGGTTTGGTATTCAGTTGTTAAATTATTAGTTTTTATTTTATGTAACTGTTTTAATATTTTGTGCATCATTTCCCAATATCTTTCTGTATATGGGAAGTGATACAAAATGGATTAAATGAACAAAGTATTGTATTTACTTAGAAGAAAATCAACCCTGAGTATATCCCCCTCCCTAAAGGAAAAATTAGAGAAACAAAAAGTCATCTACTCCCTGCATTGTATTCTTACTCAGTCTAAAAAGACTATCCCATTTTAAAATCTTCCTGCACAATTAACAGAGCACACATTTTCTGTATTATTAGCAACCTTTGTTCAGTCAGATTTTTCTGAACTACAGGACAGCTTTATGCCTACATTGGGATTGCTGGGTAGGACCACTTGGGGCAAATTCCACTTCATGCTTTGTTGACTTTGATATATGCGTAGGGTGAAGAAAGTTCTGTCCATCACTCGTGTCTGGTTTGCACTTCCTTTTTTATAGCTGAATTGTCCTTTGCATAGCTTCTAAGTCCTTTAGATCCAGAGCTGGTGATTTCTGTGCATCAGTTCAGTTCAGGCAACACTATTTACAACCTTTTAAAATAGTCCCTTCTTTATTTTTTAATGTATTCATTCAAATACCTGGCTGCAGGGGAGCTCATAATACTTTCCTAAAATGACATTTATAACAATAATTTAAAAGTAATACAACATGTTTAAAACTTTGTAATTAAGAGAGGTGGCAAGCTGCCAAGGAACATGTTCTCTGTGCCAATTTCTCCAAGGCCATGAAAATTATGGATCTGTACCATGCATGAGGGTAAAATTACTCCCATCCTTGAAATTGCATTCCCAGGTATATCTGCTTCCACTAACCCCTGAGAAGGTTGTTTGGAGCTGAAGGGAAGCAAAGTTTAATTGAGCTTAGAGGCTTTTTGAATGGGTTCTGGAAAGTGAGTAAAGATTTTTCCATTTCAGGCAAACTGCAGCCAACAGCATCAGACAGTCATGAAAGTCATAGGAACATCTATTCTTGGAACTGCTCTCTGATCTCATTTTCCATGTTAGACAATTCTCATCATCATTAAAGAGTGAGAATTTTTTTTCATCATTGTTTACCTATATGTTGTCAGCCTACAAAAGCCAGGTTTTATGGGAATATATAAATCTAACTGTCAGAAAAGCAGTTCTTTCAGAGACTGCAGCTGCTGTAAACATTGACAGATTGAATGAGGTATAATTCAAGTTTGTGAATGCTGGAATCTAGTCCTGTTTGTCTGCCTGGATCCACTAATTCAGGAAGGCGTTCCTAACCAAGTATCATCAGAGATTGGGGATTGGAGCCCTGAATTTGGCTACAGTTAGAGAAGGTTGCTTGTAACTCCTCTCTCCAATACTGTAATGGCTTCAGATGTAGCATCTGGTTCTGGGTGGATGAAAGACAGCTTTGTTGTTAGGCTGAGAGAAATAGTCACAGAAGATGGAGATGCTCAGAGGCAGCAGCAGTTATATATTATGTGCCTTTACCAGATCAGGAGAAAAACATGATAGCTACAAAATTCTATACAACAAAATTAGTTCACAATTTAACCTACCTAGCACAACCAATATCAACAAAACAAAACAAATCAAACACAACAGCCATGTTTAAAAGAATGCCCTACAATCAAGCAAAGATACATGCATCCATAATTATTATAAAAGAAATCTGCATAACAGTAGGGTAAATAACAACCAGGCACTAACCTACTAGTCAAATTTTAAAAAGTATTTACTGTAAATACCTTTTATCTTTTAAAAGCCATCAGAATTTCACAGAGATGAAGGGAAGGCAGGAGCTGATTCCAGAGTCATGGGGCCAATTTCTTGAAAGCCCAGAGTCTGGAGACCATGAACCTGGAACATGACTCAGAACGAAAACCTCCTTGCCCAGAGGAACTCAAAGAATGAATAAGGTTGTAGGGAGAAATAAGGGCTGGCTCTAAATATAAGCATTGCTATTTTAAACTGAGCTTATCCAGGACCAGATCCAGAACAGCCTGAACAGCACTGTTCTGGGCTAGGATCAGGGGATGGAGAAAAGAATTGGACACCTGCCAGGAGATTTTGGCAGTAATCTAAGTGTGAAAGAACCAAAGCATGCACAGTCTTCTCCATGAACATGCACACACGATCCTACAAATACTCAACAAATGAAAATTTGCAACCCTCAACATACAATCAATGAACAGGCACAAAGTCAGCTATTCATCAGTCAAGACTTGCAAGGAAAGGAAACTAACAGTCTGGAAGCTGTGGAAACTTATTTTTATTTATTGACTTGACTTGATTTGATTTCTATAGCCACCCATCTCAACAAGTGACTCTGGGCAGCGTACAGTGGAAGCACAACAGAGAATGGGAAGAGCATCCAGGCTGAAACCCAGCTACCTCTGTTTTATTCAACTTAAGGTGATGAGAAGACACCCAAAAGGAAATGCTAATGAAACATTTCACCACAATTGGCCATGCATCATTATTAAGGACCTCAAAAGAGTAATAGACATGCTCATCAACAGCAACATGTTGGAAAAGAAAACCAAGCGTCACTCTGTAGCATCGTTGAAAATAGCCTAATGCCTTCAAGTGGATCAGTGCTGAAAAAAAAAAATAACTACCAGTCCATTTAGCTTTGCATGTGAAATGTGAGGGCCTCCACTCAGCACATAGCCTTCAGTGAGTCCTCAGGCAGACTGGAGAGACCAGTAAGAGTTAATGCATTTTGACTATCAATCTGAGGTAGCCTGTGCTCTTGTACCAGAATTCTGTGGAGTTCTAGTATTAATCTCAGAGCAGTTTCAAATTTTTCTGAGACTCTCTTGCTATGGAAAATGATGGCAAAGGATTGATGAAAAAGGTGGGGACAGAGGAAAAGGGAGAACAGCAGACGTCAAGTAGGGATGTAAAGGGGAAAAAAATCCGTGGATTGCAATGCGAGTGAAGTAGTATAACCTCCTAAAATGGACTCTCCTGAATCACGGATTGGCAGCCATGCAGGCTACTAATGAGTGTCATTCTCTCCTTTCAAAAATTCACACAGAAAAGTATCTATTTGGGAAAGATGTATCCACAGATGTATTAAAACAGAAGAAAATCCCTTTTAAAAGCATATCTTAGGGTTGTGCATATTTTCAAAGGGGTGCTTCAAGACTTTAAAAGACATTTGGGCAGTAAAAACAGAAGAGAGCTCATGCTAAGAGTGAAACATGTCCTTGAAGCTGTCTTGTGAAAGGATGCCACCATGCCCCTCCCCCCCTTTTCTAAGAAGTGATGCAACCACATTGCTTTGCTTCATTGCTTCCATCCCATGGTACTTGTAATAGCCAGAAATGTGAGAGAAGACCGCAAGGTAAAATGCAACATCTCCTAGAGGCAAATACTTTTGTGCTAAGTCATGGTTTGCTTAACCATAGTTCATTGAATTAGTCATAGTCAGCTGGGTTCACAGATCACACTGATCCATAACCCATGGCTTACAAACCCTAATGACTGGGTTCACGCAACATGCTAAGCAGTTTCTGAGCTCTCTTCCGTTTTTACTGCCCAAATGTATTTTAAAGTGAAGGTGCAGGGAACTGGACCTGTGAGTTTCTACCAGGGCTTCTGCCTCCACAGTCATTTTTTTTAATGCTCAACAGATTTCTGCCCAGAAGCGATGTTGTTAGCAGAGAACTGAATGTTAAGCTGCGAAATGGCCCAAACAGGAGGAAAGCAGCTGTCTTTGAGCAATACAGCTAAGAAAGACTGAGTGGGAAGAAGGGCTGCTGCCAGAGGAAGAGCGCAGCCCTTCCCTAAGCTCCCCCTGACTCTGATACTTTGGAAAGAAGCACAGTTGGCAGAACTAGTGCCTCTGGTCATTTGGCTCTCCCTCTAATTTACAAACTCCTTTGAAACCATTCACGCTAGAAGGGGCTTTATCACAAAATTAGGTGGGATAATTGACAACTTATTATGTAGGTGGAATAAACTGCTAAACCTTCCTGTAAAATGCTTCACAGGCGGTGCAAGAAGATGTGGAGAAAAGCCTCTCAGAACATATAATTTACAGTCTTGGACATTATGGCCAAGATCTGGGAATTAGTTGGATTTTAAAGATGTTAAACAGCTGAATTTAGTGAGAACACTGAATCTTTCAAATTCAGTACAGGTTTTTCATTTACTTGGCCAGTTTCAAAGGTAATTTGAACCAACTACTAAGTTAATATCATCTGACCTTGAGTAATTTCAGAAAGCTAAGCTGAAACAGACCTAGTCAGCCCTTGGATCAAAGATCATC
Organism: Python bivittatus; assembly: GCF_059951505.1. NCBI lineage: Eukaryota > Metazoa > Chordata > Lepidosauria > Squamata > Pythonidae > Python > Python bivittatus. The sequence continues at coordinate 105,530,449 of NW_028277075.1, forward strand.
AAAAAATCCCAGGGCTGTAGGCATGACTGAGAAGATTAAGAAAATAAATCTTGGAAGAAGGCTGCTATATCTTCAAAGCAGAATGCCCAGAAAACCACATGGACATGCCTGTATAACTGCTAAGAGTTAAACTTGAATTTTAAGGGAGTTCTAAGAGATTATAATTGCAGATCAATCTCATCATGAGTAAATCAGTAAATTCAGATGAAAGCAGCAATCAGGGCCAACCCTCCAATTAAGCAGAGTGAGGCAGTCATCCCAGCAGCAGATGTCGCGGTATTTGATTTATTGATTTTGCTGTTGAAATCCAGTGGACTGTCAGCTAAGGGGAAGAAAATGTTATTCTCTGAACAGTTATTGGAATGGGGTAAGAAGGCCATTATTAGTACAGCTCACCATTTTGTATAGTATACAGCTCACCATGGGAGGCTTTCTGTTTCTGTTGGTAGACAAGGCAAAGTCTCTCTTACACAGGGATGCTATGGAAACTTCCTTCTAACAAAGATGGGCGAACATTGTCGCTGATGAGGATAAAAGCTCTTCTGTAGGTGAGCAAGAGTGGCTCATTACCTACCTGGAATAGGAGACGAATCTCCCCAACAAGCCTGCTCCATACAGCGGGGCAGTGTTGCTTAGCTCATACTGAATAGCAGTGTTGAGGGCCCTGAAGCCAGGCTCTTTCAGGCCAAATGAAGTCAAGTAGTGGATACATAGTTATTAATGTTTTAGTCGATGATAATACAGATGTTCCATGAGAAAATGGAGTTCTCTTCCAAGATCAAGGCAACCAGAGTGCTGCCAGAAAAAGCTAATGTAATCCAATATTTTCAGTGGCAAAGCTGCATACAACTGTCCACAGGAATTAGGCTATATTCCAGTCTCAGGAAGGAATTTAATAAACAACAAACAACTCACAGCAAAGCTCCCAAAAATATGTTGCAAATTGGGCTGCCTCTACAGAGTTTAAGTTACAGCAATAACAAATCTGTGCCTCATATAGCAGGTGACTATTGATCTTAACTCCAAAAATTTTGGTTGTGGCAGGAAATGTAGCCCTTGTGGTTTGAAGGCTATGGTGATGATACCCCTTTGCTTGTTAAAAAAAAAAAACACCACCTGTATAATGCAGGGCCCGCTGCAGCCAGCCTGCCAGTCTAAAACAGTCTTTCTCAACTTGTCCTTCAGACATATTGGTATCGCATCATGGCCCTTGGGAAAGACGTTCTGATGATGTAAAGGTCTGTTAATGAAAAAGACATTCTGCCTGTTCTTCAGTTTCCCTGCTTGGAAGAATGTTCACTGCTAGACTCAGTTGCTGTTTTACATCCAGATAATCTTGTGTGTGGAACAGTGCAAGTCCTGTGAGCCATTCCTCACTTGATACTGTACATTTTATAATCTAGAAAATAGATTCACTCCCTAAATGGCTGATTTATTTCTTCTGCTTACTGTGAGAACAGTGGTTTCCTCTTCTGCATTTGACTGGAATTTTACTAACTCAGTATTTACCTGGACACATCCCAAGAATCTGAACACCACCTCATTTTAGATCTGGTGTGGGCAACATCTGACACTCCAAATGTTGTTGGGCATCTCTCATCATCCATAACATCTAGCCATGTAGCTGCAGTTGATGAGAGTTGCAGTTTGATATCATTTGGGGGGTCCATCCCTGCATGAACTTAATTGTGAGAATTTGAGATAATGGAGGAGAAATATGTATATTAAGTATATAAATTATTTGCTGGAAACTGACATGAGTAACCAAGCCTGAACCTCAGGCATTGAGTTGCTAGAATTCCATACATAATGAATTAAGGCCAGAGTAGAGATGGAAACAGAAGAACAGAGATGGACTAAAATTCCTCCCCACCCCCTGCAATAAAAACACAGCTACTGACATAAAGAGAATGTGGTATGGGTATCCCTTTTCCCTTTGCAACTATAGAAACAGTTCAGGCCCCCTCTGGCTCCCCACCCTGCTGTGTTCTGCTTGTGGTAAAAGCAGGGATAGAAACTGGCTGGGAATTATGCAAATTAGGTAGCCTAATTTAGTATACCCAAATTGTGTAATTAGCTCTCAATTTGCATATTATGTAAATTACACTGTCTTGGTTGGGGTAGGTGGAGGTAAGGCAAAGGCAACCTTACATTCAACCATGTCCTTTCAATAATGTATCAGAAACAAGTTGAAGTGAGAAGGAGGGGAAATACAGATCTACAAAATCTGTTATCTGGTGGATGCTGTTACCACTTACCCTTTGGAATTGTCTGGCTGGATTTGAATCAGGCGATGCCATTTTGCATGTCTTCCAGTCCTGCTGGGAAAGTAGGTTTATCCGTAGGGTGCTGTGAGGCTCCTCTTCCACCACCCCATGGCAATTGTCTGATGTGATCCCATATATCTCCTATTTCCACTGCTGATATACCAGATTGAGGTTTTGTGGTGGATTCTGAAGAATCTGAAACCTTGTCCAGACAAGACAAATACTGTGTTTGTCTAGACAGTATCCTGACTGCGTGGAGGTTTTAAATCTGATACATCCTTCTTGCATGCATATTCTGCTCCTTTATTCTTTGATCTCTCAGGGATGACTGGCTGAAGTTCTGTTCACCTTCATAAGAAAGTGAGTAAAACTTTCCCTTTTGATCATGGATCCTGCTTTATCCCATAGGAAGGCTGGGAAAATTCTTGAATCCAGATCTGCACTAGAAATGCCTTTCTTATAGAATATATGCTTCTGCCTTCTAAGTGTTATAACAAAGAATGGGTTGTCATAAGGGAGATGTATGCTTTAACTTTTACAAAGATATTCAGTCATTTTGCAGACTATTTTTCCCTGTAAGCTGATTGATATAACAGGCCTCCAGACTGAGGAACACATTTTAGCTTTTCCATGGAAGGATATATACATATACATATACATATTTATGAGGTCTGCAAACAAATTCAGTGTTTATATTCTGGTAAAGTTTGCATAATATAATGGATTAGGATAATGTGTGACTAAGAGCTTGTGCTGTTCCACCTTGTGACTAGCCAGTTGTTTTCAGGAAGCCTATTAGCAATAGTTGTTCACTTCTGGTTGTTGACTCCAAGCAGTGGGTATCTGTAGCATGATGCCTCTGACATAGAGTTTCCTTAAGAGCCATCAAGGGACCTGGCCTCCATGCTCTCATCTAATTTTTTTACTTCCTTCACGGAAAAGCTATATTGCATAGATAAGTTTGTTCTCTGAGTGAAAAAGTAATTTGCAATTCCTTCAGAAAGGTAATGCAACAGTCTTAATAGTATCCTTTACAACAAAAGGGAAGCTTTTTATTTCCCACATTAAGTCTCTCCATGTCTAAAGGGAGTGATTTGGGATCTCACTGCAGTCTTGTCAATATTTACTTGGAAGTAGGTTCTTCTGTGTTTACGGAGACTTATTTCCAGGTAATCATGCAAACAACTGTAGCTTCTTGCTCCTGTTACCAGTGAATAATCCAGCCAGCAACAGCATGGGCTTATTAGGTGTATTGTGATATTGCAGTACCCTTTTCCCCTACTTTAGCAGCAGAAAGGGTATTTTATGGAGATACCCTTCCTGTGAAGGCTCATTTGAAATGACTGCAGACACAGTTTGTTCCAGGGTCATGTTACTTGCTGGAAATATGCAACCAAGTCAAATGGGAAGACCTAGCGTTCCCAATGGAATGGCAATTCACCGGCCACAGAAATGCTGTAGTGCTAACAGGCTTTTCATCATCATCGTCATCATCCCCACCTTTTCATATATAACTCATGGTGGCAAACATACCTAATGCTCCTGCTTCCTATTTTCCCACAACAACCTTGAGAGACGGACTGGCCCAAAGTCACCCAGCCAGCTTTCCTGCCAAAGGGAGGTTTAGAACTCACCATCTCCTGCTTTCTAGGACAGCTCCTTCACCATTGCACCAAACTGGCTCTCACAGCTTCAGTGCTCCCTTCCCGGCTATTCAAACAATCTTCGCACTTTGTTTTCTTGTTGCTAAGAATGTGCTTTTGCTTCCTCTGCAAAAAAAAGGCAACTTCTTTTTCATTGATTTCCTTTCAAGTAAGAAAAGCAGTGATCCAGAAACCACTCATGAGTTACATTATCTAGTTTAATTAGAGGGAACAGAAAATTTCTCCACAGACCAAATTGTCAGCATTCAAGCCTCCGATGCAACTTATATCAGGTTGGCGGTAAACTGGTATTCCTGCCAGCACCGGCCATTCCGGTGTTTTGATGGCTGTTTTGATGGCTGTTTCCTGCCCCATCCCCTTAGAAAGAGTTTCTGATAATCATGAAGCAGGAATGTGATGCAACCTCTTTAGTGTACAAATCCCCTTCAATCTAGGCACTAGCAATAGAGATGCGGGCAGTAGGGTTGTGATCAGATTTATCAATGAAAGCCCTTTATTTCTCCTTGTGCTGCTTTCTGTTCCTCATTAGAACTGATTCCAGACTGAAAAGAATTATGATTCAGTACCACAGAAAAGCCAGGTCATGTATTTGGGAACAAATGATCAGTCAGCAGATTTTGTTGTTTGGCTACTGGAAGTGTTCCAAGAGGCAGGAGGTCAGAAGAACACAATAGGACTGTGAATCATCAACATGAGGCGGTCTTAAAATACAAACAGTAAATCTATTCGCTGAAAAAAATTCCTGAGTAGATAAGAAAGGCTTAATAAGGCTGCAAAAATCATCTTCTGGATCCAATATGCAACATTATTCTAGTCTGGTTTGCACAAACCGCTAAGCTCTGAACTACCTACCGTATCTGAGCTATAAAAGCTAGAATGAGCCAGCAAAGCATTTTAGAACCCCCCCAGTGGTTGTCCAGATATTTACAGCACAGATATAGTAACTCCAGCTAAGGTATAGTAAAACGTGTCATAGAAGAGTCACCTTGTATGAGATGGGCGGCTATATAAATATGATAAATAAAATGGTACTTCTCATTATGACTAAAAGAAGGAATCATTAAATAGAAGGGCAATAATCCCATTAACAATATCGATGATTTGTAATTAAATGTCTAAATTAAATCAATCAGCCCCCTTCCTTATCCTGTTCCTTCCTACTTTGAGGAACATGCATGCGTGCGCACACACACACACACACACACACACCAAGCAAGGCTCTGTCTAAAAAACAGGCCTCCCCTTGGCTTAATGCTTTTGTGATGGTACGGGAAGGAGAACAGCAGATATTGGCAACGTGGTGACCACAGCAATCAGTTGTCTCCCCATCACTCCCGGGAGGTTCACCAGGCTCCCAGCCACCTGGGTTTAAAGGAAGAATTCTAGCATGTCCTGGTTTTTCTGCTTTTTCTTTTCCACAGCATTTCAAGGAAAGGAAAAGGGAAGATAATCGCAGATCAGCCTGAAATTGTTCTCCAAGAATTAGGATGTGGAAACAATGATGGTATGGAAGAGCTCTGTGCCCCTTTCAGTTTTATATTCAATTCCTGATATTTGTTACAAAGTGAAGGAAAATGGGGAAAGGTTGTACTGCAGTGTCAAAAATTTAGATCCTAAACAGGAAAAAAAAGTTTTTGTTTTTGTTTTCCAAGGGGTGGGATGGTGAAAGTGATTTTGAAACATCTTTTCAAAAGAACTTCTTTCTCCTGTTCTAATTAAGCTACCACAAAGACTTTGCCCCCAATCTTTATTCTTTATTTTTAGAAGATTACAAAATATAAACAGAGTACCAATATACAATAGCAAAATTAAGCTCAAGAATCCAAGATATAAGAATTAAAAAAACTGAAATGAAAAAGAAAGACAAAGAAAAAAAAGACTCTCCCAAACCCTTAAAGGCCCTAAAAACATTTAACAAATTACAATACTGAAAGGTTAGGGTTGAAATTAAAGAACTAACTTATATTTGAAACTTACAGATAGCCACTGGTTTACAAAAAAAATCATATAATACTATATTATAATCAAAGAAAAAATTACCAAATAATGCCATTTGTAAAATATCATAAAATCTATGCCAAAGAACAACATAATGCTTCATCCTTTGATTATTAGGAAATACTGTCTTTTCCAGAACGGATAAATTACACATTTCCAAAAGCCAATCCTTAATGTATGGAACAATATCACTTTTACAATTTCTCAGTAATTCTTTTGGCCATCCCCCATGCCTGGTACAACTATAATTCCTCCTAGATAGTCCAATTCCAGAGTTTTGGTATATAATTCAGCATCACAGTGACATGTTTAACATTAAGGAATTTCCCTATAAATCTACTTATGTACATTAACATCCCCTTCATGGATCACTGCCTTGTTGTGGTGAAGGGGCTTGCGTAACTTAGTGAAGCCATGAGCTATACTGTGCAGGGCCACCCAAGACGGACAGGTCACGACAGAGAGTTCCGACAAAATGTGGTCCACTGGAGAAGGAAATGGCAACCCACTCCAGTATCCTTGCCAAGAAAACCCCATGGACAATGTTAAAAGGCTAAAAGATATGATGCCGGAAGATGAGCCCCTCAGGTCGGAAGGTGTCCAATATGCTACTGGGGAAGAGCGGAGGGCAATTCCAAGTAGCTCCAGAAAGAGTGAAGCGGCTGGGCCAAAGCCGAAAGGGCGTTCAGCTGTGGATGTATCTGGAAGCGAAAAGAAGGTCCGATGCTGTAAAGAACAATATTGTATAGGTACCTGGAATGTAAGATCTATGAACCAAGGCAAGCTGGATGTGGTCAAACATGAGATGACAAGATTGAACATCGACATCTTGGGAATCAGCGAACTGAAATGGATGGGAATGGGTGAATTTAATTCAGGTGACCATTATATCTGCTACTGTGGGCATGAAACCCTTAGAAGAAATGGAGTAGCACTCATAGTCAATAAGAGAGTGGGAAAGGCAGTAATGGGGTACAACCTCAAAAACGACAGAATGATCTCAGTGCGAATCCAAGGTAAACCATTCAACATCACAGTAATCCAAGTCTATGCCCCAACCACTGATGCTGAAGAAGCTGAAGCTGACCGATTCTATGAAGACCTACAACACCTTCTAGAACTAGCACCAAAAAAAGATGTCCTTTTCATCATAGGGGATTGGAATGCTAAAGTAGGTAGTCAAGGAATAATCGGAATAACAGGCAAGTTTGGCCTTGGAGTACAAAATGAAGCAGGGCAAAGGCTAATAGAGTTCTGTCAAGAGAACAAGCTGGTCATAACAAACACTCTTTTCCAACAACACAAGAGACGACTCTACACATGGACATCACTGGATGGTCAATATCGAAACCAGATTGATTATATACAGTACTTTGCAGCCAAAGATGGAGAAGCTCTATACAGACAGCAAAAACAAGACCAGGAGCTGACTGTGGCTCAGATCATGAGCTGCTTACTGCAAAATTTAGGCTTAAATTGAAGAACGTAGGGAAAACCACTAGACCACTCAGGTATGACTTAGATCATATTCCTTGTGAGTACACAGTGAAGGTGATGAATAGATTTAGGGAATTAGATTTGGTAGACAGAGTGCCTGAAGAACTATGGACAAAGATCTGTAACATTGTACAGGAGGCAACAACTAAAACCATCCCAAAGAAAAAGAAATGCAAAACAGCAAAATGGCTGTCTGATGAGGCTTTACAAATAGCTGTGGAAAGAAGGAATGTGAAAAGCAAGGGTAAAAGGGAAAGATATAAACAACTGAATGCAGATTTCCAGAGAATAGCAAGGAGAGATAAGAAGGCCTTCTTAAATGAACAATGCAAAGAAATCAAGGAAAACAATAGAATGGGGAAGACTAGAGATCTCTTCAAGAAAATTGGAGATATCAAAGGAATGTTTAGTGCGAAGATGGGCATGATAAAGGACAAAAAAGGCAGGGACCTAACAGAAGCAGAAGAGGTTAAGAAGAGGTGGCAAGAATACATAGAAGAACTATGCAAGAAAGATCTTAATGTCCCTGATGTCCATGCTGGTGTGATCACTGACCTTGAGCTGGACATCCTAGAGAGCGAAGTCAAGTGGGCCTTAGGAAGCATTACTAGCGGAGATGACAGTATTCCAGCTGAGTTATTTAAAATACTAAAAGATGATGCTGTTAAAGTGCTGCACTCAATATGCCAGCAAGTTTCGAAAACACAACAGTGGCCATGGGATTGGAAAAGGTCAGTTTACATTCCAATTCCAAAGAAGGGCAATGCCAAAGAATGCTCAAACTATCGCACAATTGCTCTCATTTCACATGCTAGCAAGGTTATGCTCAAAATCCTACAAGCTAGGCTTCAGTAGTATATGAACCGAGAACTACCGGATGTATAAGCTGGGTTTTGAAGAGGCAGAGGAACTAGAGATCAAATTGCCAACATTCGCTGGATCATGGAGAAAGCACAAGAGTTCCAGAAAAACATCTACTTCTGCTTCATTGATTATGCAAAAGCCTTCGATTGTGTGGATCACAACAAACTGTGGCAAATTCTTAAAGAGATTGGAGTACCAGACCACCTTACCTGTCTCCTGAGAAATCTGTATGCGGGCCAAAAATCAACAGTTAGAACCAGTCACGGAACAACTGATTGGTTCAAAATGGGGAAAGGAGTACGACAAGGCTGTATACTGTCACCCTGCATATTTAACTTATATGCAGAGTACATCAGGAGAAATGCCAGTCTGGAAGAATCACAAGCTGGAATTAAGATTGCAAGGAGAAACATCAACAATCTCAGATATGCAGATGATACCACCCTAATGGCAGAAAGTGAAGAAGAACTAAAGAGCCTCTTGATGAGGAAAGGAGAGCTGGCTTGAAACTCAACATTAAAAAAACTAAGATCATGGCATCTGGACCCATCAATTCCTGGCAAATAGAAGGAGTAGAAATGGAAGCAGTAACAGACTTCATTTATTTGGGCTCCAAGATCACTGCAGACGGAGACTGCAGCCATGAAATTAAAAGACGCTTGCTCCTTGGGAGGAAAGCTATGGCAAACCTAGATAGCATATTAAAAAGCAGAGACGTCACCTTGCCGACAAAGATCCGCATGGTCAAAGCTATGGTTTTTCCAGTAGTAATGTATGGCTGTGAGAGCTGGACCATAAAGAAGGCTGAGCGCTGAAGAATTGATGCCTTTGAACTGTGGTGCTGGAGAAGACTCTTGAGAGTCCCTTGGACTGCTAGGAGGTCAAACCAGTCAATTTTAAAGGAAATCAACCCTGATTGCTCATTGGAAGGATTGATACTGAAGCTCAAGCTCAGATACTTTGGTTGCCTAATGCAAAGAGAGGACTTTTTGGAAAAGACCCTGATGCTGGGAAAACTTGAAGGCAAAAGGAGAAGGGGATGGCAGAAGATGAGATGGTTAGATAGCATCACTGAAGCAATGAGCATGAAACTGAGCAAACTCAGGGAGGCAGTGAAGGATGGGAAGGCCTGGTGAGATATGGTTCATGGGGTCACAAAGAGTCGGACATGACTTAACGACTGAACAACAGCAACAACAACATTAACATATTATTACAGAAAAGTACCGAAAGTTCACATGACCATATCATGTGACTCTACCTTATCTGTCTGATTTTTCACTCAACCCTTTCTTTTCTGCAAAAAAAAAAAAAAGCATTTTCTCATTCTTCATAGGGTGGCTTCATCTTGCCCACCATTATTGAGCTAAGAGCCAGCTAATCATCTGCACATTAGGCAGGACTTTTCCTCAGTCCTACATTGACAGTAGGCTGCTTGGCTGCTTCTTTTATAGCCCTGATCTTTAAAAAGACCCAAAAGTCATAGTAGTATCAGAGGGCAGCACCCTGCCATGTACACCTGCTCCATTCACAACTTTTAAAATGGTACTGAGAAGGCTTTTTCTTCTTGTGAGCTTTTAACTTGCTTCTTTCCTTGAGTGGTTTTGGTGGGGTTTTTTTCTTTTTTCTTTTTTTTCCTGATTTGTAAACGTAACCCCAAGGGCAGGGGTTGTTCTTCTGTAACTAAATCATATTGAAACATCTTGTATCTGAGATGCTTCATAAATAAGTTCAGGTGTTATTGCTATTTCTCCACACTAACTTAGATAGCTATTAAAAATAATAAAATGCAAATTTAACAGAGGGGCATAGAATACCAATAACTTCACTGAAGGAGGTTATTTGATCTGTGCTCACCTGTGACTGAGCATGCCTGTCAACACAATTGTTTCCTCTCTGATCTCCCATCTTTTTGCTAAAAAGGGGGATATTATGCATCTGTGTGAGTGTGCCTGTGTGGAATAAAAATGTACCAGATTCTGGCAGCCAAAGATTTGGTGGTACTGGCCACCAGTTTTTCTCCCTCCCTCATCAGAATAACTAGTTGATGATTCTGAGCATATTTCCAGAAAAGATGTAATCATTTTGCCACATGTTATAGAGGGCGCCATGTCTCCCATGTATAACTTCAGGCACATTGCTTTCTTCTTATGATATTTCTGTGTAGGGATATCATAGGATGAGTGTAAAGCTTGCCACTGCATTTCCATCTCTTCCTGTGTAGGGCAGGCACTAAGCTTCTTTGGATTCCTGGCCAGCAACCCACCCTCTTGACAAAAGGAGAGAAAGCTGCAGAGCAGGGAGGAAGGAGGATATCATTGCCTATCATCCATGAGGGCCATAGTGCATACATACTAAACACATAGGAAGGAATAGGACTGTTTTTGCTCCCTACTTCACTTTTGCCGTCATTCTTTCCCATCTTTTTTGCCTATTGCATAATTTATTTACAAAGAAAATGAAACCAGATTTTATTAGAATGGATCCAGACTAAGTTAACACAAATTAGTCCAAGAAGGAAGCAGTGGGATTTCAGTTACTATTACTTGCCCTATTGACAAATTCAACTTACTTGTGGTGCAGTCTTATATGCGTCTATTCAGTCTTAGCTTCAGGTTTAAATTCACCTTGACTGGGTCATATTCCTAAGTAGTCCTATATAAAATTGTCAATAGATACAACTTCCCTCACGTCTTCCAATGGTGCACCCATTGCCACTGTAACTGAGTCCATCCATCTTGCTGATGGTTGCCCATATTTATCCTATATTTGTTTTCTAATCCCTATTTGATATTTTGAGGTCTGTTAACATTATAAATAGGACAGGAAGGCCTGGCGCAATATGGTTCATGGGGTCACGAAGAGTCGGACACGACTTAACGACTAAACAACAACAACATTATAAATGCATAAATATTCATAACAATATTCCTTTTCAGAATAAGCAAAGGTATGCAGAGTGCAGAAAAGGAGTAAGGAATAGCAAGTCAGAGAAATAAGAAAAAGAAAGGAAACATCCAGATGCCATGGATGTCACCAGATGAGCCCATAAGTATCATGACTTCGGTCAGTCAATGTTTTTCCATATCCCTTTTTGGTAAGGCAGAAGAGGTGCAGACCAGGCTCACAACCTCTAGTCATACCTATGCCATATGCAGCATTCTCTCCTGACTCTAAGGACAGTAGTAATCAATTCTGGCACATTTTAGCCAGTGTGCCACTACCGCAAAGCTCAGTTTTACCCCAATTATCTCACGTTATTCTAAGTAAGCTAAAATATTTATCTTGTAAGCCAATACACTGTTAACAGTATCCCATCAGCTAAGAGCTACAGTATATGCAGTGTATTATTAAATAAAAATGAATGTCTAGCTATTATATTGAATCCACACCTACAGCTTTGCATCCTATTCCTAGGATTGGAATAAGTCATCGTCATCGTCATCTTGCATCTTTGCCCCCTTGGTCCTTTGCTCCTATACTTCCATTGAACTACCTAGGGGCTACAATTGTTTCCTTTCTTTATGATATATGCGAATGCCAAGCAAACTGATTTTTTCCATAAAAGCTGAACTGCTTATTAGCATTCCTGATGTATTCTTTCTCCTTAACCTTCTTCCCGAACACAGCACATCATCTAGTAAAAACAGCACTGGACTTGTTTTTAATGATGAAAACGCTAGATAGAAATGCTGCAAAGTAAAATAAAATGTATAGAGCTGAATGCCTGGAATAAGTGCAATGGAGGTCTGATCATTAGTAATCTACATATAAAGAAAATGCCACCCTACCCACTTCTGACTCTTATCTTCTGAAGTTAATATGTATCAGTTTTCCAAACCAGAACATTCTAACATTTCTCTTGAGTATTACATAGCTCCTCTACTGTGGGGAAAAAAAAAGTTCCATATGAGACTTATTAGGCGCACTATGTATCATATGTAATTATTTCTTCTTGGCGAGAAATAAATAATAATTCATTATGGGAATATAGCATTATATTTTTGTAGACATACAGGTTGTAAATTGATTCAAACTGCACTGCACAGCTGATCTCTGTGCTTCAGGTTCCACCTCCCCCAACCCCCCAAGGTTCATAAAAAACCCAATTTTAAAAAATAGGAATCATGAAAATAACAGATGTTTTAAAATGGGAATTATTTCCAAGGATGTCCCTGGACCCAGGAGCACCCCATGTGCATTTGAAAAAAATAAAAATAGTAGAAGCTTTGTTTGGACATCTGCCTGTTGAAAAGACAAATGTAAGCTGGAATGGTAGGGAACATTTCAAGGGGTCAGAACAGATTATGAAAAGCAACTTGCCAAGTCTGTCTTCGGATAAATGGGTGTATTGTGACTGGTGAAGTGTACTCTTGCAAGTCCCACCATGGCAACCATTTTGTGAGAACATTACCACCAAGTAATTTAATCTTCATTGGTTGCCCCTTCTTTATGAAGCTCAAAGGATCTTGAAAGGAGACATGAATCCCTTGAGAACTGTAGTGAAGTATGATATGCTATTTGTTTTGAATCCTTTGTTGCTTAGTGTGATGATACATGATAGCTTATTTCAATCTATCTTAAGGATGTTAAGATGAGCCCCTAGCACACAATGTGTGAAAAATTCCTTCATGAAATTTCCTCAAGTCTGCATATGAATGATCCCTTTTCTATAAAAATAAGCCCTTTAGATGTAAAAATCTGAAAAATTTGAGCTTACATGTTGAAACTCAAAATTGAAAGAGGCTTACTGTTTTCTTAAAAACTGTTTTCACTTCAGAAAAATATTCTTTCTAAATAAAATTACAAACTTGGCCCTATAGGAAACATGGGAGGAGTCTATAGTGGAGGCAAGGGACAGCAGGTGACATCACACGTGATATGATGTCATTGTGGAAATGATACAAATGATGAATTATACATCATCCACCTATGGCACGGCTAACGAAATTATAAAGTTCATGTCATTTGTGAAATGACATCATCTCATATGTGATGTCATCATGGCTTCTCTCAGATGTCTATGATAGGAGGGTTTCTGGGTGGCAATAGCTCCCCAGAGTCTCAGGTAAGAGTTTTTCCAACCTACCTCAGGGGTTCAGTCTGAGATCTTCTACATACAAATCAAGCGTGCTGCCAGGAAGCGAAGGTCCCTTGTTTTGTTGTTCATAATTTCATAATGCTTTCTGCTAAAGGAGCTCACTAGACTCTGAAAATTTGAGTGGCACCTGCAAGAAAATTCCCACTTGTCTTGCATGACAGTAGCATTCTTTACACTAGTTGTAGAAATACAGAAGCTTTCTTGCCCATCCACCATAGATACAGTACTGTGCAAAAGTTTTAGGCACGTGTGAAAAAATGCTGTAAAGTAAGAATGCTTTCAAAAATATATATTGTCATTGTTTGTTTATCAATTTACAAAATGCTAAGTGAGCAAACAGAAGAGAAATCTAAATCAAATCAATATTAGGTGTGACTACCCTTTGACTTCAAACCAGCATCAATTCTTACACTTGCACACTTTGTACACTTGCACAAAGTCAGGGATCTTGTAGGATTAGAGTCAGGTGTATGATTAACCAATTATACCAAGCAGGTGCTAATGATCATCAATTTCATATGTAGGTTGAAACACAGTCATTAACTGAAACAGAAACAGCTGTGTAGGAGGCTTAAAACTGGGTGAGGAACAGCCAAACTCTGCTACTAAGGTAAGGTTGTGGAAAACAGTTTCAGGTCATACACCATGGCAAGACTGAGCACAGCAACAAGACAAAAGGTAGTTCTACTGCATCAGCAAGGTCTCTCCCAGGCAAAAATTTCAAAGCAGACTGGGGTTTCAAGATGCGCTGTTCAAGCTCTTTTGAAGAAGCACAAAGAAAGGGGCAATATTGAGGATCATAGATGCAGTGGTTGGCCAAGGAAACTTAATGCAGCAGATGGAAGACACATCATGCTTACTTCCCTTTGACATCAGAAGATGTCCAGCAGTGCCATCAGCACAGAACTGGTGAAAACCAGTGGGACCCATCTCCTGTCCAGAGAAGTCTGACCAGAAGGGGTCTTCATGGAAGAATTGTGGCCAAAAAGCCATACCTCTGATGTGGAAACAAGGCTAAGTGACTCAACTATCCATGAAAACATAGGAACTGGGGTGCAGAAAAATGGCAGCAGGTGCTCTGGACTGATGAGTCAAAATTTGAAATATTTGGCTGTAGCAGGAGGCAGTTTGTTCACCGAAGGGCTGGAGAGCAGTGCAATAATGAGTGTCTGCAGGCAACAGTGAAGCATGGTGGAGGTTCCTTGCAAGTTTGGGGCTGGATTTCTGCAAATGGAGTTGGAGATTTGGTCAGGATCAATGGTGTCCTCAATGCTGAGAAATACAGGCAGATCCTTATCCATCATGCCATACCATCAGGGAGGGGTGTGATTGGCCCCAAATTTTTTGTCAAGTTTGGCTGCACAAGGAAAAGACTGGCCACTTTGTAGTCCATTGTGAGGCATACTACAAACTTCTGTGAATTTCTTGCTGTTGCAGCAATCTAAATTGAATTATAATACCTTTTTTAAAAAATAGAAAACTTTGTCTCTTCCCATTTCCCTTCTATAAGTATTGGTTTTCTGGTCATGGTGGAAGAATTCTAAGTAGAGAAAAAAGTTTGTAGAATGTGAGAAAACTCATTGTTCAATTCATTCCACCATGTGAGTTGCTTTACAACACACAATATGTAACGTTTAAGTCAATTATTTTTTCAAAATTTTTACTTTGCTATAAATTGGATCTGGACTTAATCATGCTTTGAATAGATTAATTAAAAGCAGTGTGACAAGTTGACCACAACTGTCCAATTGAATCCAATGAACCTATCTGAAGCCAGATTAATTTGGGATCCAGCCCAATATATCTGTTGTAACCATGATTCCTTATTATTTAACTAAGCATAGAAAAAATGAGCAGAACAGAACAGAATCTTTATTGCACTCAATGACCAGTCCATAAAACACTTGGATACATAAAATTGATATTGATTAGCTAGTTAGGCTAACAGATTTGTCAGTCAGGCTGCTGAGCATCATACATATTACGTGACAGAATTTGGCCACAGTTAAAGAGATAGAGTCATTTGAATCTGACAGATGTTTAAATAGAACTGATCAGAGTGACCAGGATATTTAATTAGGTGTGACATTAGCAGTTCACAGCAAGCGTTGGCATAAAATGAACAGTATAGAAAGGCATGTTTGATGGTTTCTGTGGCTCCTTCACCACATGGGTGAGTCCCTTTGCATCTCCCTTCTAAAACCACTAAAGTGTGTTAAACCATGCTAGGCTTAGGCCCTCCTTAGTTTAGGAACAGTAATTTGATTTAAGTATCTAGCAGGTCTGTAGGGGGTGCAAGAGCCACTTAGAAATATGCCTTTGGAGAGAGACATCAAATCTGTCCACCTATCGTGTTCTTGAGACACTGCTTGATTGCCTCTGCTGTATGTTCTTGTCCCAACATGCACACCTGGGTTAAGGAAAGGCCCAAAAGTTCTAATTTCTTATATATCGCTGTAACCCAGGAGGAAACAAATTTGTCACAGAGAAGAACAGCAGTTTAGTCCACTTTGTGAGAATATGTATTCAGATACCAGACACTAGTTTCAATCTTGCTAATGCCAGCCTCACGATGTAAGATCGCATTTGAAACACAACAGGGGACTTGGAATAAGGACCTGAGAAACTTAGTCTGAGCCCTTTCCAGGGGGAGAAAAGACTTATATGGACCTACCTGTGCACCAAATAAATCATAGTAATACTTATGCTAAAGGGGTAGGTAATATGGCATCTGGAGATACCATTCTTGGTGCCCAGCAAATTTTCTGCCCTTAGTGTTCACATCTTTTCTTTGTTAAGATTCTTTTTAAAAAGGAACAAGTAGCATGCTGCTAAGTAAAGCATTATCCTCTGAGATCTGAACACCACGTATGTCCAATGGTATTTTTAAAAATCAGTGGTGGGATGCTGTAGCCCAGTGTTTTCTTTGAAGGTATGCACCCATCTAGAAAAAAACAAAATCTAAAACAGCAAAGTCTATCCTGAAACCTTTGGAGTAGTAACAGAAAGTAACCTGTGACAAATAGATTTGTATTCTAGTAAATGCTGGGCTGTACTCAGCATGTTTACAAGAGCCATTTTGTGAAACCATAACAAATTCACAAAATTCCAAAGGTTTCCATTAGCCAAAAAGGCAGTCTATCCCTGTTTTGCAATACTGCATCCTTTAAAGGCAGGAGAGTGTTTAAGGAAATGAAACAGGAATAATGGAATGGGCTTACAAAGGCCCTGGTTATGTCCCCAAACATCTCAGTGCTCCATGTGTCTTACATCCCTCCATCTTCTGTCATTCTCCTGGAACAATTACAATTCTTGTCCACACTTTTTCTAAATGATTGTCCTTATTTTTGAGTTACAAACTATGTCAAACATTTTTGAAGAACATGAATGTCTGCACTCACGTTAACCTGTGTCCACAATTAGGTTCAAGAAATGTGAATTGGTTAAAATCATATAAAATTCAGGCAGAACCAATGTTTTACTCCTTTCAGTTTAAGTATTGCAGAATCCAAAACTGTAATTGTCCTTCTACAGAAACTCTAAAGAAAAATTGACATCCAAAGCTGTCCTTGCTCTTATTTAATTAGCAGGGCTACAAGGAGTTCATTTACATAGCGGTTGAGATCATATGCAAATGTTAACAATTCCAGAGGAATCCTTGAATATCTGTCAAGTCAGAGATGTCCTCTGAGCTGTCCTGAGTGCGCTTTTCAGCATTTTGTGTAAGTTCAAAAAGTGGTGAAACACGTATCTCTTCTCAGGCAGATGCAAAGTCTGTCTGGAGCTATCAAGCAATTAGTCACAATGAATTGGGAGACCATGGCTGGTGTGGGTCTTCCAGGCTGTGTGGCCGTGGTCTTGAAGTTTTGTTTCCTAACGTTTCGCCAGCACCTGTGACCGGCATCTTCAGAGTGCAGGAGCACAGACAGGAGCAGTTCTCTCTGTGCCCAGGGTGAAGTGACCCTTCTGTGGGTATTTATAGAGATCTGGGGAAGGGGGGGATGGGGGTGTGGGGGGGGTTGGGTTACTGAGTGGCTGCTTGTTTTGGTGTCAGAATCTGTGTATCTTCCTGGGGATTAGGCAGGGTTTTTTCTTCTACTGAATTGTTAACGAGGGGCTGCTGGGGGTGATTAGCAAGTTCATTGTGTGAACTGTTCACCTGTCCTGGTGGTTGAGCTGAGTTTGTTGACCTTTTGCAGGCTGTATTTTTCAGGATTGGTAGCCAGGTTTTGTTGATTTTTAGACTCTCCTCTTTTTTATTGAAACTGTGCTGGTGTTTGTGAATCTCAATGGCTTCCCGGTATAGCCTGGTCTAGTGGCTGTTGGTGTTGTCCACTATCTCTGTGTTTTCAAATAGGATTTTGTGTCCAGTGTGCTTGAGAGCATGTTCAGCTACTGCAGATTTTTCTGGTTGCTATAGTCTGCAGTGTCTTTTGTGTTCTTTTATCCTGGTATGGATGCTGCGTTTTGTGGTCCCGATGTATACTTGCCCGCAACTGCATGGTATGCGGTATACTCCTGCAGCAGTGAGGGGATCCCTTTTGTCTTTTGCTGATTTTAGCACTTCTTGTACTTTTCTGGTGGGTCTGAAGATTGTTCAAGAACTGCTCCTGTCTGTGCTCCTGCACTCTGAAGATGCCGGTCACAGGTGCTGGCGAAACGTTAGGAAACAAAACTTCAAGACCACGGCCACACAGCCCGGAAGACCCACACCAGCCATCGTATGCCGGCCGTGAAAGCCTTCGACAATACAATTGGGAGACCATTTGCCAAATTTTGGACGTTGTATGTTTACTCCGCAAATATTTCAATTCAGTGTAATCTGTGCTGCCAGGTCACTCACATAATGGTTTTAAATCCAGCAGATACCTCAATAAATGGAAAAAAAGAAAGCAGAAAATTAATCCACATCCTGTGTTTTCCCCTGACTTTCTGAATCAAATTTGGGGCTCTCTTTCAGAATGGGTTCTTGTAAAAGGAGAAATTAAGGGAAGTTTGTAACCTCCTGCCCTCTTTTAATGTGAAAGCTCCTGTTCTCCCATTAAATTAAAATACCATCTCATTCCCACAAAACCATTTTGATTCTTATAATTTTATTCATGGTTGCATAGTCTGGTAGTTTCTCATCAGTCAGTGCATTGTGTGTTACAGGAACTTCTTTCTAAGAACCAAATTAATAAGGTAGTTACTTCTTCACATCCCAAAGATTATGGTCAGGTATCCTTTACAAATGCAGTAGGCTCACAACTGAAATTAATTATAAATCAAATATTTCATGAAAGAGAACTAACAGGCTTTAGAAGAAAGATATTCTTTTTTGTGTGTGATTCTTTCTTAGACACTCCTAACTTCACTGTCCCTGCTTTCATTATTTTGCATCCGTACCAGAGAACAATAATAAAAATATGTAATTTTTTGTTCTGGGAGAAAACATGTATAAAATTACGAGTACATTTTGTTACCACAAGAATGTGAGTGATCATAAAAATACAGTAGTTTATGCTCATTTTAGTGGAGGCTCCTTGATAAGATCATGCTGTACTTCCAAAAGGAAAAAATAATCGGCAGTGGTTTCCAGAAGAAAAACAAGCATTTAAAAAGCAGAGTGGCTTATGCCAGGCATAAAGCTTAGCTGTTCTTTTCTATATACTGTACATAACCCTATGAGCTTTTCTTATACCAAGTCACTCCATAAAACCATTTGCCCTGCAAATTTGTCTCCTGGCAAGTTGTCTCTAAAGTCTTAGTATCTTTCACGCTATCTGTTCAGCTTGCTTGCTTGTGAACTTTCTCTTTTTTAAATGAAGATGCTAACTTTCTGCTTGCCAAATATATAGTCTACCACTAGATATAGGTCATATTGCAGGAGCAGGAGCAGGAGGAGGAGGAGCAGCAGCAGCAGCAGCAGCAGCAGCAGCAGATGATATAAATAGCACCAGTATAAAATGTTACAGTCTGCATTGCTTCCACTAAACGTTCCAATCAAACACACCTTTCTCTAAGAGCCTGTTTCATTTTCTCAGATCCATTCAGGGTTCTGTTTCTTCCCTCCAATAGTAAATCAACATTCTGTGGCTGCTGGTGAAACCTTGCCCTCATTTGATGTCTTGGCTAAACCACAAATGGACAGAAGAGAAAGGGAGGAAAAAACCTTTCCTGACTCTGAAACCGAATGGGTCTAAACACAATTTACTATTCATATCTTTACCTCTTCTTAAATGGGAATGTTAAGAGAGGATTTTACTACAGCAAGGAAAATGTAACTCATCAATCAAAGACATCAAGACAACCCTGCGTTTTACTAAGCAAATGAACTTCCGGTTCTGAGAACATGGCATCTCTTGTGTGAGCAATGTGAATTAAAAAACAACAACAAACCTCTTGAGTTTAGGTTCAAATTATTTACTGTAACTATAGAAAGCAGACAAGTACAGGCTTTGCCTAATTATTAAAGAAACAGTGGTAAAAATTAACGGTTAGCAGAATGCCATCTGGCAAGAGCAATGTAATGTAAAGTAGGTTAATGTCTTCAAGCTCATGCATGTTATGTTAGTCTCTAGTCATTTCCCCTGAGATATAAACATGATTTTAATTTCACAAAAAAGATTAGCCAAACATAATTTTCCATTTTCTGTTTAATATGAATTTGGGCTTAAAAGATGTTAATTTTAGAAATTTGCCTAATTTCTTTTGAATTTGCATTATGGCGATTAACGGGTGATATTTATAACTCAAAGTAGTCATGATAAAAGAATCTGATAAAGTATAAATTAGAGCAGTTAATCAATTAAAACAATGAATATTAACATTAACTACATGGATGTTCTACACGGGGACTGCCCTTGAAGACCACTCAAAACTTCAACTGGTCTAGAATGCAGCAGCGTGGGCAGTGTTAGCAATGCCTCATTATGCTCATGTGTCACACAGACAGAGAGCAGTGCTCCACGAGCTCCACTGGTTACCAGTTGGTTCTGGATGCAATTCACCATGGTGGTTATTTATAAATCCCTTCATGGCATAGGTCCTGGTTATTTGAGGGACTGTCTATCTCTGGTTTCTGCCTATCTGACATGATCAGGTAGAGTGGGCACGCTCCAGATCCTATCACTTAAGCAGCCTAATCTTGTGGAACCCAGGAAACATGCTTCTTTGACACGGTGCCTGCCCTCTGAAATGATATCCCCCCAGAGTTCTGGAAGGTTCCCACCCTGATGATGATCAGGGAGTTATTAAAGACCTGGCTACTCTCCCAGGGTCTGGAGAGAGGGAAGTTTGAGCTCTTTTTGGATTGATTTTCCTTGGTTACACTTCTTTTTGTCTGTTTGTTTTTTAATTGTAAGCTGTCCAGAGTTGTTGGGAGTCAGGCAACCTATACATTAAGCAAACAAATAAATAAATAAAACCCAGAGGTTTGCACGTGTGTGTGTGTGTGTGTGTGTGTGTGTGTGTATATATATATATATATATATATATATATATATATATATATATATTTGTAGCATCTTTTACTTCTAACTACAGCAAAGAATTTCATTTCTCCTCATTTAATCATAGTTCTATTAATGGTTGCTATTTTCAACCTGTGTTCCTCCTTTTCTGATACAATGATGAATCAATAAGCAGAACTAATCTTAGTAAGGATTTTATAACAGATTAATCCACAGTGCCCAGTTATTTTTCATATGGACTGTTTTTTCATTGATACATAGAGCAGAGCGAAGGAGATACAAATAGGATGAAAACAAATGGATGTTTAGTATTAGTATGACTCCATCCTGTGCTGCTTTGTGAATATTTCTGAACCTAGTACTATTTTTCAAAATATGATTTGATATATCTTATACTTCCTGATATCATCAACTCATTCTCGGTAAAATAATTTTTGCACAGGAGTCTCCCAAGCTCCTGGGTTATGATTGAATACCTGGTACTAAGTAAAGAAAGAGATAAACAAAATAGATGCAGTGTCTGTAATACTTTGGTTTGTAGAGAAGATGGCTCAAGTTGCAGTTTGGTTTGAACATAATCTACTAGCATATTTGGTAAAAGCTCTTTTCACATATACAAACAGAAACCCCTAGTATTAAATTCCTGAAATGGCGATACATACATATCCCCTGAATGTCTTTTCTCTGATTGGAGAGTTAGATGCCGCTGAGTCAGGTTCAAATTCTGGTTCATTCATGGATAAATATTTTCTATCCCAACTTTGTAGTTTTGAATGGTCATTCCAGCGATCTTGTCTATTCATCTTACAGTTAGTCTTCCTTACTTTCACTTCTCTCAGTCTTCCAATTTTTCTAGTCTACTCTCTGCTCATATCACACACCCAAAATATGTGAGTTTTCACTTGCTGATCATTGCTTCAAGGGAGCAGGCAGCCTTTATTTGGTCACGTTTGATTGGTTCTTCTTGTAGTCCATGGTATTCTTAGTAATTGTTTCCAAATCCATAATCCAAAAGTATCTATTTTTTTCTTCTTGCTCTTTCTCATTATACGTATTTCACAATTGTACTTTAACTGTTCTGATCTGTGTTGGCCTAGAAATGTCCTTGATCCTTCACGATCTTTGACACTAGGAATAATCTCTTCTTTGCTTCTCCTGCACACTGTCCATATTTATCTATTACTGAGCCCAAGAAAACAAAACTATCTACCACCTCAGTCAACTGTAAGCAGACTAAACATGCTGGTTGACATTACCTTTGATTTCTTAATATTTAATAATCCCAGTTTTTCACTTTCCATTTATATTTTCATAGTGAACACTTCTGCATCTTCTTTACTTTGGGCTAATAAAGTTGTCTTGTCTGCTTATCTTAAATGGTTAGTGGTTTGACTTACAGTTTTGATTCCAGCTATCATCTCTTCCAATTCTTACAATATAACTGCTATGTAAGTTAAACAGATATAGAGACAATATACATCCTTGTCTCACTCCATTTCCTATTCTGAACCTCTGTATTTCAAAGTGCTGTAGACAGTGAAGAAAAGTAAAACCATTTTCTCTTGTTCTCTCCATTTACTCCACTTCAGTTTTATGGATCTAAAGCAAAAGTTTCATTGTATGAGAAATTAATGCAGTAGTCTAGTAATTTGTGCATTCTCTTGTATCTTCTCTCTTTGGCATAAATATACACGCCAATCATTCCCAATCACTAAACCATAAAGCGATACTTCATATTTGTTGACCTAGAATGCTAGTTTTTTTAACTGTCCTCCCTCCTGCAGTTTTAAACAGTTCAGTAGATATTTCATACTCCTGGAACTTCTCTGTTTGACAGTTGGTCTTTTGCATATGATACTTCACTTTCTAGTGAAATCAGTTCCTCAAAATATTTTCACTGTACAAATATTGCTTTTTTTATAAGAATGTTATTAAAGTTTACAGATACAAAGATAAAAAAAAGTTATACAAACTCAGAAAAATATAAAAGTAAAAAATAAGTGCAGAGAAAAAAAATTAAAAAATAAAAATATAGTAAAGAAAAGAGATATATAAAGAAAGGACTGCCCCCTTTATCAAGACAATTTCAGTAACTTATCACCTTCTCTGATCCTACTGTACAAATACTTCTGTCATTCTGTAATCCCATTTATAAAGGATGTCATAAGTATCATTTATCCATCTTCCTTTAACCTCATTTGCTTCAATCAATGATTGCATAGCTTCTTCACTAATCATTTCTTTAGACCATATTCCTCAGGTTGTTTCTCTTCAAGAGGCAGTACTTGGGTTGAAGACCTACAACAATCGGTGAGATAGTCCTATCAATCAATCTGCCAGTGTGGTGGCAAAAAGAAAGAATTGGGCAGATGGAAATTATGAAGGAGACATTGCTTGTTACTTTCTCTCACCCAGGGAAATGTCACTTCTTCATATACACACACACACACACACACATATATATATATATAATTTTTATTAAGAATTTTGATTGTAATAGTAAAATCTAATACAAACTAAACTTAAAGAAAGAAAAGAGAATAGAGACAAGGAAAAAGTGCAAGGAAAAAGAAAGAAAAAAGAGAAAAATAAGAATATAATAAAGAGAAAAGAAATATATAAAGATGTGACTTCCAACTTTCATCACAAGTATCAACAAAATCTCTAAAGTTAAAACCAATGATCTCTTCATCCCATATCACATCTCTTATCTATAAACAAGTCCTAAAGCATCATCTTTTCAGTCCTGGTGTTAGCAGAAGGTCCATAAAGAAGTAACAACATATCTTATTTTAACCTTGATCAAATAAACCAGTTTTATATTCCTACCTTTTACTTCTAACAGTCTTAATCTTTAGTTCATTCAAATATCATTGTAGGATTTGATTTCTTTTCATTTCTTCTTTGTCCCATCGCACAGAGTCCTTCTGGGAGAGGTATGGCAAGGACTTCTGGGGGAGGTATGGAGAACTGAACAATGAGTACAGCAAAGACCAAGGATCCGGTAAGTAGACCGCTTCCTTGGAACCTCTCCAGATAAGGAGAGGATGGGTGATCACCCACATGTGCTCCAGACAGCTGCTCCCTGCAGGGAGACCACAGGATAGCAGTTTTCTGCAGGTTTGAGCACCAGGAGACAACAGGATTAGCCATCTTGCTCACAACCACAGCAGAGACTTTTAAAGGACACTAAGTTCACAAACCTCACTTTCTAATCACTTTCGGAAATCGTTCAGTAACTATTTCTAAGCTATTAGGGACCTTTGGAATGACAAGTTTGAAAATGCCAGGTGAGTCTACCTTTAATCCTAAATGAAAGAAAATTTTAATCATAAGCTTAAGAATTTAAAGAATCTGAAATGAACAGCAAAAAGCTAAATAAGATTTTCATCTTAGAAAGTTATAAATGGACTAAGGGTCCAGATAAAATTGGAGTATTGAGACTTTCACAATAAGATTTTGGAATTAATTATAAAGAACAAAAAACTTCTCATGGGAAATAGATCCTGTTCTGTTTTTTTTATAAGACATAAGATAGATAAAGAATTTCATGATTTAAAAAACTGGACACTAGAAGGGACTAAAGATTTTAGGTAGAGCAAAGATATACAGGCCAGCAAGATGGTGCAAAACATTATTCAGTATTAAAAATACTGAAGGAGACTTTTGAAGAATGGAATCAGAAAATAGTAGCCACAATATGAACAATGTCAGTAATGATGTCTGCTTCTATGGATAGACTATGTTGAAGAAATGTCAGATGTAGAACAAATTTTATCTGACAAGATAGAGATGGTGTCAAAAGTGGATTTACAACTGACAGGCCAAGAGAATGATTTAGAAAAGGATGTTTCACTAGTTCTACAAAAGAAATTGGCTGAGGCTCTAAAATTTAAAAGGGAAATACAAAAGACAAACCAAGAGGGTGACCTGGATAATTTTTTCCTACTGGATTTACAAAAGAGGCTTCTTAAAGCCTTGAAGAACTCAGTGCAATGGGACAAAGAAGAAATGAAGGGAATGTCTCTTCTGAATGGGGATCAGGATTGGAGTTGTAGAGTGCTTTGAATTGTTTGGAGCAAGGATGGGCACACACACCTGTAGCACCTGTTGGCTACTCCTTATACCAAATGTGTCTTTTCCTAAGATCACACTGCAGCAGTGGAGGGAAGCCACACAATCCTGGGAAAAGGCATTTGGTTTATGGAGTAGTTGGCAGGTGCTGTGTGCACACTCATGTGCACTCTAAAACACCGCCTTATTCAATATAATGTTTGCATATGCCATATGTTGTCTTATTCCTTTGCCAATTTATAGAGATACAGTTCAGGGCACCAAGTAGGCTTCCTTCCTTCCTTCCTTCCTTCCTTCCTTCCTTCCTTCCTTCCTTCCTTCCTTCCTTCCTTCCTTCCTTCCTTCCTTCTTTTTCCTTCCTTCCTCCCTCCCTCCCTCCCTCCCTCCCTCCCTCTCTCCTCCTCCTCCTCCTCCTCCTCCTCTCATTTCAAGGAGTGGCTTTTTAATGCTGTCTTTTAGTATTGCTGAAAAAGTTGTCCTTTTTGAAATAAGGAATAAGTGGCAAGGTCTGCACAGAGATATGTCTTTCCATTTTGCAAAGGTGTCTCTGCAACAGTGTTAATAAGAAGGAAAGCAAAATTGGAAAGACAAATTAACAGTTCTTTTTGTTTAGTTTTTCACATTTTTCTATTGCTCATCTCCTTGGTGATTTGATGAAGGCAAAAACCTCATTCTAACCATTTTTAGCAAGGAGCCTGGAAAAGGAGCAAGAGTTTTGGAGGGAATAGTGGATTATATTAAACTCAACTCATCAAGTAAATTGGTGCCAGGGAGAAGAAAGGGCTTTTTTTGATGTGACCTCAGAAGACCAAGTTTTAGCTCCATGCGCAAAAGCAGGATAAAGGTTTAATATTCAGCTCACGTTCTCCCCCTTCAGATTTCTACTTTGAAAAATCTAATTACTTAGATGCATTGCTAGGTCTTTATGTTGTACCCTATCATGAAGATGAGACGTCTATTGTAAGAAAATTGTTTTTGTTTTAGGTGATTCACTTTGTCTGATTTCCAAAATCTTTAAAAACAGTTTTCTGAAGTGGGGTTGGGGATGGGATTCCACCTGTGGTCATTTCAAACTGTTAATTTCACAGCTGCATTCTCCACATTATTCATATTACCTATTATCTTTTGGAAAATCTATCCTATCCTATTACCACCACCACCACCCCCCAAAAAAAACAATCACTTCCAGACTGGCCTTGTTTTCACTCCCATATCTTCAGAAACAGTTTGGAGGCAATCTTGCTGACTTGAAACGTTGAGGAGTGAATATCACTTGCCCAACCTCAACTGCTGTCAGTTATGCAGCAAGAAAAATCCTCTTATGCCTCCCCACACACAAAAGGGCAAGAAGAGAAAAAAAGAATCTGAGTGTTGCATGACAGCTGTGCTGAAGGAAAGGGAAGAACTGGGAAAACCGATGCTACTTTCATCCCTGTTCCTTCCTTCTGGCCCAGTGAGGAGAAGCTGCAAAGCTGTTGTGTTTCTAAAATCATACACATTTTCATATGTGGAGGCATACTGAAAATGCTGCAAAATGGCTAGAGAAAAGAAGAGAAGAGCGATTTCTAAATCTCCATGTTTGGAGTTGTTGAAGTGAAATTTCCAATATAATTACTTTGGGATTCTTTGGCCTTTACACAAAGTTTTTTTAACTGGCATTTTCCTCAGTTAAATTACATTGTAAATCATATTTTTCTCTTCAGTCTCCTTTTAATGGAAATAGCTGCTTATAATTTTTTTACATAAATATTTTTCTGATTTCTAGGCACTGAGAACCCACACCGCCATGTACATGAACAAACATGTATAGATAAATGTAGAAGGATGGATAGTTCCAAATCCTTTATAGTTGCACAGGTATTAGAATAACTTTTAGCACAGATTTTTAATATTCTGATTTCAAGTCCATTTGCTTCTGTTACTGTTCAGCATGAAACTTTGAGGGATTTTCTCTTGCCCATATAATACGCAACTGTCAGACCTGTGATTTGGTGACTCACTAATATGTGGTCAGACCTGTGATTTGGTGACTCTCACTAATATATGAGGATCTGCTGTTGTTTTATATTCTGGGCACCTTGCAAGATTAGCTAGTACCAATGATTTTCTAGTTCATTAATTTACTTCATTCGTTTTTGTTTTTGTTGTGCATTCCCTAGGTTGGCTGTTAACATTGCAAAGGATTTCAGAAATATAATGCATATTTTAGACACATGCCTCCAGCTGACTTAATTTTCATACCTGTAATTTGGGGAATGTTAATACTTCTTTTTGCCTTTTATGAAAGAAAAAAGATGTGAATGTCAAATATTCTCTAGAGCAAGCCCTTGAATTCCCTTTGGCTGATTCTGCCCTTTTTTGCAATTTTTGTTTTTCTAAAGAGTTTCTCTAAGGGAGGTAAAATTGAACAAGGAGATCTTAGAAACTTATGAATAATAATAATAAAAAACCCTGCATTTTTAAGACCATACATTTTACTACTTAACAGTTAATTATGCATAACATTTCTACAGATAGCTCATTATGGTTAAGCTTCATTCTGCCATCTCAAAAATATCTTTCAATACAAAATGGCATGGAAAAAATAATGTGGAAATAATATTTCATATTTTGGCCTGTGCCAAATGGACAAGCCCCCCAAATTTTACCATCACACTACAAAAAGTTTCCCCTTCCTTATTTCTGCAGAAATCTCTGTAGCCCTATGGTTAGTCAATTTTTGTTTCACTCATAGATAATCGCATAACATTATTATAATGCTAAGATCTAACTGTAGGAATTGTACTTACTTTTAATATTAATACTATAAAGATTAAAATATAGCAATTTGATATAAGCAGTAAAACGAAGTAGCAAAAAATAAATGAAATAAAACAAACATAGTTTGAAAATAGCCCTATGAAGAAAAGAGGAAGGTGTACCTCTGGATAGGATAGAGGAGGCCTACATGAGGAGAAAGGAAGGATTCAAATGTCTCTTAATTCTCCTGCCATCTAGCTGAAATATTGCTTTGGAGCTGCCAATTTCGAAGCATTTCAAGATTACTATGATTGTTCTCTCTAATTTAAAAGATAAATTTGAGGAGATGCATCTGGAAATGTAGTGGGCATTAGGTACATAGGCATGATGCCATGGTGGGGGGCTTTCTAGCTGTCACACCATGTCAGGGTTAGCACATACTTGTAAGGGTATGTGGGAATGACCTTGGGAGAGAGGAGGAAGAGCCGCAGACGAAGCAATGGTCAGATAAGAGGCAGCTGAGTCCACAGAAGCATTGGGGGCGTGACAAATTAGAAGGGACCCTCCCAAGTTTCTTGGACTGTAAAGGCGAGGGGGGAGAGATGTACTTTCAGACTTTCAAGATTCTGTTAATGTAACCTTACAATAAAAATAGAGCTTGTACTCCGGGTGTGCTTCTTGTCTGGACTACCTCGCAAGGCTAACAATGCTTTCCAAAAATAAAAAAGAATCTTGCACAATCATTCCAGTTAAATCTGGCACCTGTTTCTTAGAGACAAACAGATCATTCCTCAGTGTTTCCTGATTCCTTCCCTGTATATTCCAGTTTCTTGCCAATGTTCTTGCCTTTATTCAGAGGCTCAGGAAAGCAACATTGTTCCTCCAAAGTTGTACCCTGCTCCCAGCTTGGATGTTAAAAAATAAAGCCCTTTTTGTCCCCTGAGGCTGGGGAATCCCCTTTGGCAGCATGCGCAAGAAAGAGTGTATATTGGACATGCCTGAGTTGGCAGCGTGATGTCTGGCCTAAGGGCTTTTGGCAGGCAAGCTGCGGAGCGGGTGGGGGTAGCTTACCCATTCACTGCAATTATGTTATTCTGATTATGCAGAAACGTACTACAGAAAAACTGTGTCAAGTATACAAAGGCTTATTGATTTTGGAAGGAGAAAAAACCAACACCCAGTCATATATTTATCTGGATGTTGATGCATGAACAGTAGCTGCTAAACCATCTAATGCGAGGGCGCAAAGAATCTATATGATCCGTTTATTAGTTTATGCAAATAGGTTTCTTGTATAATCACAGTATCCCTGCTGACTTTAAAATGTTTATAAGTACTGCTTCAAAGGACAGAGAGCAAGAAATAAGCTGACACTGTGAAAAAGGCAAATGAACTAAAAATGAGGCAAGGGAGTAGGGGAAATGAATATATGAAGAAAGGAAGAAAATGTAATTTAAAGAAAATAATTGGAAATATCCTCTATAAAGTTGAATAAGTTCAGTTTTGTGATTTTTTTTTCTTATTTTCAATCCAGGCTGGTACAAAATGTTTAATTCCCTAAAACTTAAATTTATTTATTGGATTATTCATATTGCCTCCTCCCCACCCCCCCGCCACCCGGGTCTGGGCATCAAGACCACACCCAGGATTTTGTGTGGAATCCCACCTCCTAGAACACCTAAGAATATATTTTCCATCACACATCAGGTCAGCTTTGACTCCTGATGACCTATTCAGGAAGAAGGGATCCATTCTTAGGCAAAAAGCGAAGAAATACGGTCAAAGCTATCTGCATTCTGAAATATGTTTTCCAGAAACTGGTTAATCAGAGTTCATTGCCATGATTCTGGTTAGAATATTCATCTCAATATCCATAGTCTGCACAAGTATTTGGGGTATATTATTTAATATTGGGAAAGGAGACCCATGACATTCCTGCTCCGCAGTTTTTAGAACAGCATCTGAAAAGCAAACATCATACGATTTTAAAACTCCCAACTTTCCCTAAGTGGAAAATTCTCCCATCCATATCCTTGTCTGCACTGCTTGGGTAATCCATGTTGTATGCGCAGTGCAGCACTGAGGGGAGCTACGTGGAACCACAGCTATGCAAAACTATTATACTGTAAACTGAAGGTAGACTAAGTAATCTCCAGTGCAATCCTATACCAACTCAGAAGGTAGCTGCTGAGTTCAGTGAACTTCCACCCAAGTAATTATGTGTACTGTAGGGTTTTAATTTATTACCTGGATTTAAAAAGACAAATATCTGATTTATTAAAAGCTAAATTAGCAAAACCAACAAACCAAACCAAACCAAAAACATACCACCCTCTAAAATCTTCCTTTGGTTCATTTGTTTTCTATGTAGGAGATAAAAGTGACCAGTATTTTTAACAAAATCAACACAAAGGAGAAAACTATAAAACTAATCTAGGTTAGTAGTCTTACAAAAAGAAGATAATTTTAATGTAAACATTCCAATAGAAGAGAATATCCGTAGCTCAGCTTGGTTGTTTGCTTGCAGACATTTCATTACCCAACTAAGTAATATCATCAGTGCTAGCGAGTGTGGGGTTTGCTCCCTGTTCATATTCAGTAGCTTGCCCTACCAGTGTTGGTGGGGGTGTGGTTTTCTCCTTGGTAGTTCCTTGATTAGGATATTGTTCTCTGCTTGATTGTTTGTCTGGTATTAATCCCTGCTTATCTGAGTGTTGGCTGCTGGAGAGGATGTGTTCTGATCCTTTTGTTTCCTTCTTAGCTTTTTTATTGCCCCTTTTGAGTGGTGTGTAAATGTGCTTTATCTGTATGTGTCTATTGGTGGCTGATTTGTCTGAATGCCAAGCTTCCAGGAATTCCCTACCATTTTTGGATTTGGCTTGGTCTAAGATGCTAACAGTTTCCCAGTTGAAACTGTGATTGAGTCTGTCCGTGTTATGAGATTAAGGAGTTTTTGTCATGTCCTCTGACTGTTAGTTGGTGTTTGTGGATGTGCTCTGCTAGTCTTCTGCCTGTCTTTCCTATACAGTGGCTGTTACAGTCTTTACACTGTATGTTGTAGATACAGGTATTCCTCAACTTACAATCATTTGTTCAGTGACCATTTGAAGTTACAACAATGCTGAAAAAGGAGACTTATGACTGGTCCTCAAAGTTGTGGCCATCCAGCACACCCAGGGTCATGTGATCGCAATCTGAGTGCTTGGCAACCAGTTCGCACTTAATGATAGGTTGCCAAGCACCGATCTCATGATCACCATTTGCAACCTTCCATGCCAGCTTCCCCAGAAAGCCAAAGGGGAAGCCAGCAGAGAAGATCACAAGTTGCTGGGTTAAGTCTCCCCCAGCTACACACTTTCTCCTAACCCCTCTGTGCTCGTGCAGTGCCTGCCACTCGGGCACCCCCACGCACCCTCCCCAACCTGTGCTGCACCCTAAGAACACTCCCCGACCTGCGCTGCACCCCCATGCACCCTCCCCAACCCTCACAGTGCCTCTCATGCACCCACACATGCCCTCCCTAACCCATGCAGCACCTTTTGCGCACCACACACACCCCCATGCACCCTCCCCAACCTGTGTCGTGCTGCACCCTCCCACCCCTCTCCAACCCACGCAATGCCTCTCACACACACCCCTCACCCCCTCCGCGACCCTACCATACATCCCTGCACACCCCTCACTCCCTCTCCCACCCAGCAGCAGCCACTTACTTGCCTGTCGGCCTGGGACTTACAACTTCCTGCATAATGACTTTGGGATTCAGTTAACGATGGCAACTGGGACTGCAGAGATTGCCATCGCTAAGTGGTGCAGTTGTGCTTTACAACCACATCACTTAGTGATGGAAATTCCGGTCCCAATTGTCGTAAGTTGAGGACTACCTGTAATTCCTGTTTTTCCTTCTTGGGCTACTGGGTCTTTTGGTTTGCTTAAGATCTTTTGGAGGGCTTCACTTGGTTTGTGTGCTACAGTGATGCCATGTGGTTGTAGTAGTCTGATGGTTGTTTCTGAAATGGTTTTGATGTATGGGTGTGTTATTCTTTTCATAGGTTGTACTGCTTGTGCTGCAGCCAGTTTTGTGGTCAGGCACTTTTTGATAAAGTTGTGTGGGTATCCATTTTGTTGGAAGATGTTGTATAGGTGGTCTTTTAACTGAATCTGTTACATACAAATTCAGTTAAAAGAGGTCATGATTTTCTATCAAACACTCAGGAGTTGTTTAAGATGTTACTGCCATGATGGATGCTAGGAAGGCCATAGATTTGGTCTACTTTAATTTGACAACCTTTTGCCATTATGATATAATAGCTAAAGGAGAAGCAAATCAAAATACCAATTAAGTAGAGCTTCTAATCTGGGCTGTAAAAATCTGGATAACCAATAGATGGCAGCAAAAATATATACAGCTGTATATATCTCTTTGCTGCCATCTAGTGCTAATTTGAACTTTTGCAACCTCTTTCTGGTAGTCTTAAATTAGAAATATTATTTAATAACACCTGCTGAGATGTGTACCATTGGCACTGTATCATAATTTAAGACGTGATGAGAGCAAAAGTGCAGCTGCGTTTAAAATACAGACTAGTGTGAAAAATTCAGCTCATTTCAGACTTTGCCCAAATCCTTTGTATTCAGTCTTGGATCAAACTAGGGCTGGCTGCAGCTAGTAATTAATCCTGCATTTCAGTTATTGCTGTTCCCAGAAATAAACTTGTTTTGAGAAGGAAAAGAAGGTTGCTTGCTGTAGATGCTGGTTATCCAACCTCTGTATGAAATGCCACGGCTGGCAATGTCATATTTCTGCCATGAAACATGGGTTTTGTCATTTTCTCCGCTGCATGATTCAGTTTGGGAACAGAAATTATGGGTTCCATGCTCTTAAATACAGGCTTACACTCCTGAGCATCTGTCTAGCTCAGTGTTTCCCATCTTTGAATAGGTTGTAGTTTTCCCTTTTTCAATGTTAGAGGTTTTGATTGCTTTTCTGCCACTCTCAAAAATCTTTGAACACTTCATAAGGCACCTTTCAAAAATATATAGTTTTGAAAATGAAACAAAGGAAATTTTGCCCTTAATTATAAAATTAGATGCAGTACGCAAACACTACGTACATTGATTATCAGAAATTGAATTATTCAGGGAAATGTTGACAGGTTTGGGTCTATTAAATACAATGCTTTTATTCCAAAGTTTCCCTTTTAGGATCTTTGAAAATAGGAATAGCTGTAGGATAAGGTTTAGTTCATCCAAACATTTTCCTCACTTAGGAGCTGTAACTTGGGGGATGAACCTCACAAACACCCCTCTGCATCACACTATCCAGAAGCAACTGATGAATAGCTGTTTGTGGTCTGTATTGCCAGATCCAGGCAGATGGATGAATGGCATACTCCTGCTATTAAGATATTAGCAGATAGATTTTTCAGGGGAAAGGATTCTAATAAAAATCCTCACTGACATCCTAGTTCCCTAAGTTCAAGATCAATTGGTGGAGGGATGGGATATTTAGATGTATGATTTCCCTCTCCTATAGTCTAAGCCCTATAGTTCAGATTTTCTCTGTTTTATTTGTCTGTTATTAAATGTATACCCCACACAATCTTCAAGTTTTTATAGAGCTATAAACAAAAATGGAATCACTTTGTACTTTGAATAGTGGCATGTTCTGTCACCACACAGTTTCTGCTAAAAATATACTTCTCATTACAAGTGTTTTATATCTGCCCCCAAACTTCATATCAGGGAATCTGACCATTACTAGAAAGAAAAGAGTATTGCCTGTGTCTGTCTGGGTAGAAGGCAGCTTTCCACATTCCAAGTATTTTGTTCCTCTGTATATCTTCCAGAAGGGACATGACATAAGAGGTGTTTGGTTCACAGTGGACACTTTTAAAAGTTGTACCTCTGGTGGCTAACTGTCTGTGGAGCATAGTTGGAGAAGTGTCTTTAATTAGTTAGAAGTTAGAAAATCACTGTCATGTCCTGAATAAAAAATCAATTCTTTTTAACACAGACACAAAATTTCTTGTTATATTTTTAACAGAGGTTTATTAGAAGGCAATTCTGTCCAGCATTTGAACTCTTTAAGAGAAGATAACAAATTATAGTGGTTTTTTATCCAATATTTTTAAGTATATTCTTGTTTCATCCAGCTATTCAGCAATATATATATATTGCTGAATAGCTGGATAAAACAAGAATATACTTAATGAATGAAACAATATACTTCAAATATTGCATCAAAAACACTATAATTTGTTATGTTCTCCTAAAGAGTTTTTAATTTTTAAAAAATTAAAATTATCTGAAGGCTTCACAGTCTTTGGTGGTTCATTCTAATACTTTTTATTGAAATTCCCAGCCTCAGAAATTAAAGCTTTGTAAGCCAGATGCTCTCATCTTTTATTCTTTATTGCTGATAATCAGCATTCTTCTGTCACTGCTCCACTATCAGCCCTTTTCAAAAAGGATATGCTTACACGTCCAATACTCAACCCTTCATTTCTCATGTTGAAGAATGACTATGCACCAGTACTGCACCAGAAAGCTGTACAGTAGGTAGCCGTGAATATGCCTGTCTTTTCAATGACATGGCTCTCATTTATATTAGTCACTCCATAGCAAAAATGTTCTCTGTCAACAGAGACAATCAACAAATAGAACATAATTTTTGAAAAACAAAATCAAACCAGGATGGACAAATAAAACAAGTAAAAAGCATCATGTCAACTATAAGAATATCAGTTGGACTAAAATGTTAACATCAAGTAATAGAAATACTATTAATAAAAACTAATGACTTTTTCATTCAATTAATCTATTTATAAGCTTCCATAAAACAATGGTTTATCAGGTGGGTATTGTGCAAAATATTGACGAAGTGAAAAAGCACAATTCAATAAAAATATAATTATGATATAGCCACGATGCAAGTCGAGAACATTATAAAACATAAAGAGAAGAGCAGAATATTGTAGCACAATGAAGTAAGTGTAGAAGCTATAGTACTTTATTCTATCTTTTAGAAGGCAACCGCACTTGTGTTTTTAATGAAGGAGCCACTGGAATTGGGATTACTGTCTAATAAATGTATAGCCTTACTTCCATGTCTGCATGTGTTGATAAGTATATTAATGGTGTAGTCCTGTAGTGTGCAATCCTGTAGTGAGATTTTCAGTTTACCACATAGCTTTTGCTGTACAGTATATACATTGGGAATATATATATATATTCCCAATTGAATATATATTGAGATGGGCAACTTGTGGGCCCCAACCTCTTTTTATTGCTCCCCATATTCACTCTGCTGAAAATCAGTGGGATGGCTTCTTTCCATGTTGAGGCAGGAGATACACAAAAAACAAAAGCATAAAGCGTGAAATAGCAAGGGAAAAATCCAAGTCCCTTTTTTCTGAGGAGGAGGAACATCCTGGGTGCACTTAGCATCTTTACCTGCCAATTATGGACCATCACCAAAGGTTGCCTACCCCATACAAACCATAGAAAAGCGTTTACTGTTAAACAATGTATGACTTCCTACATTCTTGGTTGGCTCCTCTGTAGCTCTTCACATTTCTCCCTGACTTTTGAGCCATTTTGACCAGGTCAACCAGTGTGAACACGGGAGACTTTGCAAATGAGATTTCCAGAGAGGGAGCTCTGGGAATAATAGGAGGGTGATACATATGAAACTGGCGGTTTACATACCGTGCTTGATTGCTGTGAGAGCCCAGCTTATCTGTGACCTCTTTGTTATGGTGACACACATGACTCCCTCTTGGCCATTCACCCCTTTTCCAGGTCTGAAACATTATCTTTGATAGGCATTGCAATAAAAAGGAAAGAAATAAAATAAAAGCAACCCTAGATTTTTCAGGGCATGAATATGTGACATCTGTGGAAGATCTCCCTGCTTGCTGTGCTTAATTTCAAAATGAGTATTGTCAGTAGAGCAGAATTATATGCTTGTTCAGGAAAAGCCTGTCAGAAAGGCTCCTTCCCTGCTACATGGGGCCTCATCACACACCTTGGTTTCCCCTTCTAGCTGTAAATTGTGGCAGTGTGTACCTGTCTGCCTGGAGCCCAATCCATCTTCAAGATGATAAAAGCCTTCTGGTCAGTAGCCAGCATGCTTCTCTTCTTGTAAATTAGACTCTCCCTTTGATGCTTCATCCTTCCCCTCCAAGCTAACTGAAATGGAGAACAAGCAAGCAGGACCTGTTATCAAAAGTAAACATCCTTCTATCCTCTCTTCCTCCATTACCTTAGCTTTGGAAAGAATGAGGGAGGAGATAGAAAGCTTTAGTAAACTAATCACTTTTTTTAAAAAAGTGAAGTTTACACATTTTGAGGCAAATTATGAGCTGCTTTCATTTAAAATATTTGATGTGAGAAGTTGGGTGCTTTAATGGAAGGAGGCATGCTCTGAGGAAAGGCATAGCAGACCTCAAATTACATCAAGGCATGAATAATTACAGCACTTTGCAAGCAGTTAATGCAAAGGCAACAGTGGCTTTCTGTCTGGGAAGTGTGAGTTTCTGCATGGTGGACATCTTTAATAGTAGGTGAGAGTGACCTTGGGAGACGGGGAAGAGCCAGAGCCAGGGGAACGGTCAGGCAAGAGGCAACTTAGCTCACAGAAGCAATCGGGGTGTGGCAGATATCTCAGAAGGGACCCTCCCTAGTTCCTTGGGCTGTAAAAGTGGGTGGCAGGGAGAGAGAGATGTACTCTCAGACTTGCAAGATTCTGTTAATGTAACCTGTCCATCTCGCTGTATTTCCTGTCTGGACTACCTCACTAGGCTGACATCAATCTTGTAAGTCTGAAAGTACATTTCTCTCCCATCTCCTTTACTCCGAAGAAACTAGGGAGAGTCCCTTCTAAGTCATTTGCCACGCCCCCATTGCTTCTATGGGCTAAGCTGCCTCTTGTCCGACTGTTCCCCTGGCTGTGGCTCTTCCCTCTGCCTCCCAGGGTCATTCCCACATACCATTACAACGTCTGTGCTTGTGATGTATGTTGTAGTACTGCAGAACAAGAAGTAATTTCCTTCTGAGGTCCAAAGAGGAGAAAGCAACTTAAAAAACTAGTCCCACCAGTTGTAAATCAAAACTCTTTACAGTAATGTCACTCATGTGGGGGTGGCAAACAGCAAGCTGCCTTTGGCTGAACAGATTAAACTACCCTTTCTCAGCCAGGTATCCTCAAGTTGTGTTGGCATTCCGATTGAATGCCGAGCTGGGAAATTTTGGAAGTTGAGGTCCCAGCATGTCTGGGGGATGCCAAGTTAGGCTAGGCTAAACTAATGTTCCCCAAATTTTCTGTGAGGAGAACAGACGAGTTTCCTTTACGAAAGGCTGAAAGACACTTTGAAAATTACCTTCCTGATTTTTGGCGGGGGGGGAGTATTCATATTTAAATATATGTTAGCCTAAGTGCACATTTCAGAATGTATTTTCTGTCAAAGTATATTTTGTCCTGAAATAGATATTTATACAGTCTTGTAACTTTTAATACTGTTTTGGTTTTTGAGTTGAGAACAGCATCACAGAACTGAGTAGTAACTTCTGAGAATAACTATATATTAATGGGCACCATGGAACTGTGAGTCCAATTAGTCTGAACTGTAGACAGAACTAAACTCTCAGTCATCCCAAACTACATCTATAAGTGCAGTGGGTCTGACAAACATCTCTTCTGCCCTAGTTTAAGAGCAACAGATAGTCCTGCAGATAAGCCTTTTTTACATAATCTTCATCATTCATGTTAAAATTCTTTTTCAAAAATGCTGGAAAAGTAATTTATTAGGAGCTATTTTTAATGTATTTGTGTTTACTTTGCAAATGTATATGCCAAATCCCTCTGAGCAGCTCATGAAATCTCAATCTCTCTCTCCCCCTCTCTCTTAAAGCACACAGGTTCAGCAACATGCAACCAAACCCACTTTGATACTAAAGTTACAAATGCTCAAGCATGGCGGACATTGAAGAACTACTGGCATTATGGATGCAGCAAAGCCATGGCATGACATCCTAAATTTAGACAGAAGCAATCTAAGGCTAGGTAAGTTATGTAGAAATTTCTTTATAGAAGCCTCATTGAGTTTGAGTGTAACCAACTCTATGGGCATGTGGTCTCTTCCCTGTGGCTCACCAACTGTCAAAGGCAGGATGTCCACAACACAGATTGACACATGTACTGCAGATGTTCCCTCAACACAGGGATGATGAAGGTTTACAACTCATTGAAGGAGCAGTGGCCATGACTCCGTTCTCTCTTTCCAAGCCTTTACATATAAACATCTAGAGGGGAATGCTTGAATAGGACTTCAAGTATGAAAATAATGTGTATATGCGTGTGTATGCATGTATGTATGTATTTGCAATGTTAATATGGCTGCCCATTCTAAGAAAACAATTCTGGGTGGCTCATAACAATGAAAAACAGAAAACAATACAAACAAAAACCTGGTGCCTCAGCCATCCTTCTCAGATGCATGCAACAGAACCATCCCCAGACTCCCACCTCAGTCTATCCCAGCGCTTGGGGAAAGAGCCAGATCTTTACAGCCTTCCGGAAGGCTAAAAGGGTGGGGGCCTTCCAGATCCAGGGCATTCCTCAGGGCAGGGGCTGCTACGGAAAAGGCATGCTTTCTAGGTCCCACTAGATGGCAGCATTGAAGGGAAGGGACCTGGAGTTTACTCACTCTATCTGACTTGGTGGGTGAGGCAGATACCCTCAGGGAGAGGCAGTTCCACAAATACCTTGGCCTTGAGCCATGTAGGACTTTAAAATCAATAACCAGTTTCTTGAATTGCACCTGGAAAGAGACTGGAAGCCAGTGCAGCTAGCACAACAACAATATAATATGGGCAAACCAAGGGGCACCCAACACTCTGAATGCTACTGCATTCTGGACCAGTTGTGACTTCTGGGTGGTCTTTAAGGGCAGCCCCATATAGACCACATTGCAGTAATCCAACTGAGAAATGACCAAGGCATGAGTGACCATGAATGCCTCCCTGTTCAGAAATGGGTACAATTGGCACACAAGGTGAAAGCTCCCTCTAACCATGGCTGCCATCTGTTTTTGAAGCAGGAGCCACAAGTCCAGGAGACCCCCAAACTGCACAGCAACTCTTCCTGGCGAGTGCAACCCTGCTGAGAATCAAAGTTGACACTTTGTCAGACCCAGGGGAAGGCCAAAATCCCAAAGCCACTCCATCTTGTTTGGGTCAGAGTCAGTTCCTCCCATTGCAGACTCTCACAGCTTCTAGGCACTGAGTCAGCACTACAACATCATCTGCCCAACCAGGAGTATAGATGTATAACTGGGTATCATCAGCATGCTGATAATACCACACCCTGTGCTGTTGAATGACCTTACCCAGGAGTTTTATGTACATGTTAAAGAGGAGCAGTGAGAGCTTTGACGCACCCCACACTTCAGGGGACTAGGGCTAGATCTCCCTTCCCCAACACTGACTGGAACTAGCCATGGAGAAAGCTCCCACTCCCAATCCTATCCAGAAGGATACCATGGTTGATGGTATTGAAAGCCACCAAGAGATCGAGGAGGGCCAGAATGGTTGCACCACCTCTATCCTGAGCCCTTCAAAGAGGTCATCCACAAGCATGACCACGTACCCCGGTGTGAACCCTGACTGAGAAGTATCCAGATAATCCACTTCATCCAAGGCCTTTTGCAGCTGAGCGCCAACCACCCTCTCAAAAACCTTCACTAAAAAGGGAAGGTTGGAGACTGAATAAAAGTTATCCAACACTGTTGGGTCCAAGGATGGCCTCTTGAAAAGGGGGTGCACCACTACCTCCTTCAAGGCAGATGGTACCACCCCGTCCCACAGAGAGGCATTAACCTCCACTTGGACCAACCACATGCCATCTCTCAGGAGACTTTGACCAGCCAGGAGAGGCATGGGTCCAGAACACAGGTGGTAAGGTTACAGCTGCAAGGACCCTGTCCACTTCCTCAGGATTGACTGCCTCAAACTCCTCCCAGTTAACCTAACTCAGACACGTCTCAACCACTTCCAAAGGACCTGCCCAGCCAGAGTCCAACTTTGAGCTAAGTCGAGCAACTTTGACAAATGCAGAAAATGTTCCTCACAGTGGCCCTGAAATGGTTCCCCCAGTTCCTTCTTAACCAGGAGGGACCTGGTCACTCAAAACGGAGCCATAGGGCAGCAATCTGCAAGTGCAATGAGAGCAAAGAAGTAAGTTTGGTTTGCCACCTTTATTTCCACAAGGTAAGCCCTAATAAGGGTTCTTACCTGTGCTCAGTTGGCTTCACTTTTTGTCTTCTCTTAAGCAAGACTTCTAAATCACATCAAGTGTATTGTTATAATTATTTTCATTTCATTTATTTAAATTTGTTAGTAGATTCTGGGTGGCTTACACTTTCTGTTGAAATTTGTTGGAGATGGTTAATGCTTTATCTCTTGGCTAGCTATTTCTCAGACAGCATCCCTAATCTGAATGGGCGCAGTATGGAGGGGGAATCACTTTCTGACTATTTAAAGTTCTTCAGGTCAGGTGTGTAAATGGCAAGATTTCTTCAGTTTTAACTGAAAATCATGGTAACATAGGGGGTGTTTTAGGTAGGTGACTATGAAGGAACCATAGTATCCAGGAGGAGGAGCAAAATCAGGATGTGGAGGAAACACTTAATATACATGTGGCTAGAGAGGCTCCCAAACTACTGAAGATCCAACGTTAAACCTTTTGGTAGTTGGCTACCTCCACTTAACACAGTTCTGATTTCTCAGAAGATTATTTATCTAATCTTCTATGTCTAGAAGAGTTCCCAATCCGTCCTCCTGTCCTTCAGCCTGTGAGAATTCCTTTGGCCATGCTTGCTGGAAATTCTAGCAAGCCTAGAATTCTAGTTTTAAGCCAGCACATCTGTAGGATGACAGGTTGTTACAGGCCATTGGGGGGGAAAAAACCCTTTTTTGCTTTTCTGTCAACTACTTCCTCCTCACATGAGCTAAAAGAAACTGTGAACAGAGTCCTTAAATTAGGGCCCTTCATTATGGTAGAAAATGTTAGCATGTTACAGGGAATTCAAATCTGCAATTATTTATCTGAGCTGTACATTCAAAGATGTTACTGTTAGTTACTCTTCTCCTATACTATCTTATTATATGAGATTTATTTTCTGCAGCTGTTTTCAATTAATTCCGAGGGTCTTAAAAACAAGTGATAAGCATGGAAAAAGTGCTTGCATGTTCATTGTACTTAGGCTAGATTGAGACTTAGGAATTTGAAAAAAGAGAGAGATGGTAGTAGTTCTGCATCCTGTATGTAAGCATGGTATTTTCCACAGAAAGAGTGTATAAAATTGCTTGTAAGAGCTTGTAGAGAACAGAGATCCTTTAGCTGATGTGACGAAAAAGAAATATTTCTATGATTCACTTGATTTTGGCATCATAAATAAATAAATAAATATTGGAGAAGACTATTGTCATCTCAAGGAGAAACAAAGGCATGTTATTGTCAGAAAGGCTTTATGGCCTGCATGTATTCTTCATACTTGCTGTCTTATTTATTTATTTATTTATTTATTTATTTATTTATTTATTTGCTGTATTTTTCCATCTATAAGATGCCCCCATGTATAAGACGACCCCCACTTTTCCAACCCAAAATTAAGAAATCAATATTTTAAAGATAAAGCAGAACACATTTTTATTTAGTAATTAGGTAACATTTACCTGATACACTTGGTGGGAGGAGATCCAAACCGTCTCTCTGCAGCTCTATTTCCAGGCTCTTTTGCATAACTGATTACATTCAATCACGAGTGAAACTGCCGATAGCTTGTCTCCTCAAACAGACTTCTTCCGATTGGTTTGTTCAGCATCAGCTGACGTCAGTTACATCAGGCTCGTGATTGGAGGAAGCCTGTTTGCAGAGACAAAGTATGGGCAGTTTCACTCATGATTGGAGGCTCGTGATTGGAGGAAGTCTGTTTGCAGAGACAAAGTATGGGCAGTTTCACAGCCGCGCGGTTCTCTCTTCGGCTGACTTCCTTGCATAAGACGCCCTTCAATTTTTAGTGTAACGATTTTAGAAAAAAGTATTGTCTTATAGACAGGAAAATACGGTAATTCAATTTAGGTACCACCTGATTTCAACTAACTCTGGGCACCTGTATTAGAAAAGTCTCATTTTGCTGAAAGAGTTGCAGCCTGCCTCTATTCTTCTCTGCATCCGATATAAACATATTGCTGTGGATCTAAGCACAGTCTCTGCTAAATACAGATAGCATGGCAACTTTGCGTTTAGTATCAAGGGTCCTGAGAACATCTGAGTGTATTAAAAAAGGAAGACAGGTAGATTTTTCTTTCTACTTCACTAGGGACCAAGATCTGCAGATTTGTAGATCTGCAGTGTATTTTCTGATTGCATCCTGGAACTGATTCTTCCCTACTGGTACTACAGATGGTTTTAAATTAGAAGAGTAGTTTCATGGGTAGAATCAAATGGGAAGAAAGAGCCCAAACTGACCACTAAATTCTCCTCAGTGAGATTCTCCTAAATCTCACTAAGTTCTCCTAAATTC
Organism: Python bivittatus; assembly: GCF_059951505.1. Taxonomy (NCBI): domain Eukaryota; kingdom Metazoa; phylum Chordata; class Lepidosauria; order Squamata; family Pythonidae; genus Python; species Python bivittatus. The sequence continues at coordinate 105,572,692 of NW_028277075.1, forward strand.
CTAGTCAGGCACGTTAACCTACTCACTTTCTACTCAGAATTCTGAATCAGGATTCTATCAGCAAGCTGTAGAATACAAACACAGCAAATTTAGCTAATTTGGCAGCATTCCACAAAGTCCTTGGAATTGCAATTGGTCCTATCTGTTGTATAGCATGATATTAATAATTCTTCCAGGAATACACCAAGGAAGAAAAGAGAAGTTAGTATGTGATGGTGAATTGAACAATAACAAGAAGTTTGTAGTTCTTAATAGTACAGAGAGGTTGTGGAAAACAGATGCAGGATTGTGGATTTGGTGTATCACTTTAAAAACATAGTGCCAGAGAGACAATGTAATCCTATTAGAAATATCTGAACGGGAAGAAATTTTCAGCTGTTTTATTTCAGAGCCTTTCGGACAAATCAAATGTAATCAAAGCTGAGAAATCCAAAGCTGGCTCTATGACAACTGTGCCTCAGATTTTCTAGGTAATCTCCAAAAATGTTAATCCAATGATCTCTAAAAGAGATTCTCCGTATGCACAGCTGTAGCAAATATATCTACACATACTGGTTGGAATTAGCATAACAAAAATCATTTATGGAATGGATTAAAGGAGAACATTCTTAAGTTATTTCAAAATTGGGACAAGTGAGAAGGATTTATGTAAGAAAAAGAAAAAAAATAGCTTATTCTCCCCCCCGCCCCCCCGCCCCCGTTTAACAAAAGGTCAGGTTAATCCACTGTCAAAATATTGTATATCTGATTAACATTTGCACATAGCTGCTCAACAAGGCTATTGCATGGGGATGACTTCCAGCTATGGGTTCTAGTGTATGGTTATGTCAGTTCTGATATCTTCTCTACATTTATCAATGGTTCACCATTAGATGGCATTTTACTCTTGATCTGCATATTGCATTTATTAGTTTTGCTGGCACATCTCTGTATGAGGAAGGGTTTTTTTTTAAAAAAAAATCCTTATATCGTCAGACCATTATCCCAGCTAGCTCAGCATTATCTATCTGTGGAACTCAGATTGTTCCTGGAGTACCACTCCCAGCATTCCTCACTGTTGATCGTGCTAGCTGAGGCTGCTGGAAATTGTGGTTAAGCAACATGTGGATGTCTCAGGTTAGCCACCCTATCCTATGCTGATTGGCTCTTTGGGAGCTCAGACTGTGGGTCTTCTTTACTTTGGAGTCAACTTAACCCTGCCATGAGGCAAATTAAGGAATGCAAAATGAAGCAAAAAGTGTCCCTCCAATGTGGTAGCCCATGCATTCAAAAACCATAACCTATGGACTGCAAGCAACCTACTTTTTTTTTTTTTACATTTTTTTACTTTTTTTTTTTTTTACATTTTTTACATTTTTGCAACCCTTACACCTCCAAGACTGTGTGGGGCCCCCAGATGAGGCCCATTTTATTATTGGGGGTTGGAAAGGATCATTTAAAGAGCAAAATGAGTGCCTTAAGCCTCTGCAGGGACTATTCTTTTAACATCCCTGAATTTTTTTTAAAAAAAATTGGGTCCTCACCTAATTCATTTGGGGAATATGGCATGCTATGCAAAACCCAGTGTGCCCTCAAGCTTATGGAACATCCCTGCTGCAGTCCATCTTCACCTGTGTTCTGTCATTTATATCCTAGTCCAGAAAAGAGCACTTGGGTGTGTCTCCTGGGGATGAGGCAACTATTTGTGCACAGTCTTCTTCTGCACTGAAAAATCTCATGGCTATCTCCCCATTAGCAGTTACCATGTTTCATTACAAACCAAATGTGAGTCATTCGCTGATCGGTACTCTACCCATTGCTTACATAGGTGTAAGTAATCCCTTCAAAAAAGGAATTCCCCAACTAGGTTCCTTCTGAAGGTCAGCAGTTGTGGACATGGCTGGCATTATATGCTCCCTTCCACTGCAGCTGCATGGAAGAGGCAGAAAGCGTGGAGTGTCAGCCTCCCCATTCCTGCTCTTGGCAGAATAAGAGAGCTGAGCTACATCTGCAGTAATCAGAGGCAAATGCAGTAACCAAGTCAAGTGGAATCTATAGGAGGAGGAGAGGGGCATTTCTGGAGGTCTCTTTTCTTCCAGTCTTTGGTATCTGTCTTGTTGCCCTGGAAGAAAGTTAACCTCAATGGAATAGTAGTACAGTAGCAGAGGTGGAAAAGGGGAGACTCAGAGGTATGACCCAGGTGGGTTTTATGCACCAGGCAAAAGCAGAGCCATCTTTATGAACTAACTGCCATAAGCTCAAAGTGGAGCCAGCACATACACAGGGGGAGGAAACCAAAAGGGGAAGCAAGCAATGTATGCTGGAAGTCCTGGTAACCACAGCAGAGCTGAAGAAGGAAAGTGAGGAATTTCTCAAGTACCTGAACTTACCGAGCAATAGTGCAAGTCCTATGTCCCTGAATCAGCCCAGCAACAAGTCTTTGTATAAAACTAAGCAAAATAAGAAAGGAGTTGAGTTGCTTCTGTGTCCAGATCAGACTTCTCTCATCACCCCTAGCCAGTGTTTAACCAACCTGGTTGAGTGGGTCCAGGTGAGTGTGGGAGAACTTGGGGAGCTAGCTTTACTTAAGAAAACCAGTAAAGCTTAATTGTTGGCATGTTTTCATTCTAGTAATGCAAATTTGGGGGGAAATTTCCAGTCCACCCTAAATAGGGTGTGATATGGGAAGCAACTATCTAGTTAGCACCCTAATCGCTGTACCAGGAAATAATTATGTGAATATTTTCTCCTTTGAGGCTCAAGTCAACCAGGTAGCACTCAAAAACACTGAAACGCCTACTACACATTTAGATGATATTTGCAGATAAACTGATTTTTTAAAAGTGGATGAAATCTTACAAATGGCTAAATATCATGAGATGTTAGTGTTTATACATAAGTTCTTGAGGCTTTCAGATGACACCTCCAAACTCTCAAGAGATTCAGTTTCTTCACATTAGATTTTGGTGCTCTGACTTGAGATTAAACAGTATATTAGATTGAGAGCACAAATCTGACAAAGGTTGTGTGTGTGCACGCACCTTCGAGTCAGTGTTGACTCCTGGCAACTGCCTGGACAAGTCTCTGAGGTTTTCTTAACAAGATTTCGGATATGGTTTGCCATTTCCTGCTTCCTGGGGCTGAGAATGACTGGCCCAAGGTCACCCAGCTGGCTTTGTGCCTAAGGCGGGACTAGAACTCTCAGTCTCCTGGTTTCTAGCCTGCTACCTTCACCACTACACCAAACTGGCTATCTGACAAGAGTTGGCATCTTGTAAAATTTTGATGTGAAAAACTTCCTGACTTCTGTTTGGGACTATTTTGTAATTACAAGTTCTCTCCCAAAACACACAATTTAGTCACTTTTCAGAGACTGTATGACTACCTACAATAATTAAAAATTATGTCCTTCCACTGTATTTCAGACAAATTTCTGATTGTTCCTCTTTTCTCACATTAAAAACAACTACTGAGTAGGGGCTTATGGGGGGGGGGCAGCAAAGAAGACTTCCAGGGGGTTCTGTGACCCTGTCATGCCAGTTTATATAGCCCTTCTCTGCTCAGTGTGGCCACATCAAAGATGATGGGGATTTATTTCAAAATATCTGGAGGGATCCAGATTAGAAAAAAAAGTTTTAGAAATCATACAATAAGATAGCCCTGATTGTTGTACTAGGGTTTATTTTATAAAAATCATTACATAACTTGTTTGCTTTCTTTACAATAATAAATACGACAAAAATAACAATTTTATATTATTTTTGGTATGAAACTACCAAAATAAAAAAAATCTAGCTAGTTAAAGAAGAATTGCATTGGAAACACAATTTCCAAACAATCTTCAGACCCACCAGAAAAGTACAAGAAGTGCTAAAATCAGCAAAAGACAAAAGGGATCCCCTCACCGCCGCAGGAGTATACCGCATACCATGCAGTTGCGGGCAAGTATACATCGGGACCACAAAACACAGCACCCATACCAGGATAAAAGAACACAAAAGGCACTGCAGACTACAGCAACCAGAAAAATCTGCAGTAGCTGAACATGCTCTCAAGCACACTGGACACAAAATCCTATTTGAAAACACAGAGATACTGGACAACACCAACAGCCACTATACCAGGCTATACCGGGAAGCCGCTGAGATTCACAAACACCAGCACAGTTTCAATAAAAAAGAGGAGAGTCTAAAAATCAACAAAACCTGGCTACCAATCCTGAAAAATACAGCCTGCAAAAGGTCAACAAACTCAGCTCAACCACCAGGACAGGTGAACAGTTCACACAATGAACTTGCTAATCACCCCCAGCAGCCCCTCGTTAACAATTCAGTAGAAGAAAAAACCCTGCCTAATCCCCAGGAAGATACATACAGATTCTGACACCAAAACAAGCAGCCACTCAGTAACTCAACCCCCACACACACACCCAATCCCCCCTTCCCCCCCCCCCCCCCAGATCTCTATAAATACCCACAGAAGGGTCACATCACCCTGGGCACAGAGAGAACTGCTCCTGTCTGTGCTCCTGCTCTCTGAAGATGCCGGTCACAGGTGCTGGCAAAATGTTAGGAACCAAAACTTCCAGAACACGGCCACACAGCCCGGAAGACCCACACCAGCCAATTGCATTAACTTCTTCTAAAGTTCCTGAATTTTGCTGTGTTTAGTTTCTCTGCATTTGCATTTCCATTATTTTTATGTATGGAAGAAAACTGATGTTTGACCGATCATATCAAGCATTTCTGTGAAAGCTGCACATTTAAAATTTCCATTTTTGTCTGTGTGTGTGTGTGTATTCTATGTGTGTGTGTGTGCTTAATATTAGAAATTTCAAACTATATGGAAAATGACAGTTGCTCTGATAATAAAACTGCCTTGTTGAAGTTTAAGAAGATAAAATCCCAGCAGCCCTTCAGCTATTTTTTGGAGGATAGCATTTGAAATTGATGTTGGAACAATGAAAAATAATGTTTAAAAATATATACGTTGGGAAGGAAACTAAGCATGAGAAAAGTGAACTGAGATTATTGGTTGTTGCTTGAAATCAGCTAAAAAAAAAATAATAATAATCCACTCCCTTGATTGCAATCTGTTTGCTGTCCCTATAATTAGCTTAGTGACTTACTTTCAGTTTTACAACCCCAAATTATATCAACTTTTCAAAATCAGTCAACCACAACAACCTTTAATCCCCAGAAAAAAGAGAGACTTGTCTGTGTACCACCTCCCAATACTTTATTAAAAAGCAGTTGAACTCACACTGAATGTTTGCATAATTGAATAAAAAACAAAAGCATTGCCATTTCATATTCCATTTTAGCTGGGTAATGAGTTTCTCCCCTACCCCAAAGGTCTTCTTTCTGGTCTGAAATCATTTTAAGAAACCACTTTAAGAACTCTGAACCAGAGCCGAAAGTTCATGTGTATATTAGCTTGTAGTGTGGGAGAATCATAATGATGTATTATTTATTGAATGTGGGAAGCACTTAAATAACCAAGAACTATAGGAATGATTATGATGTCTTGATAATGAATGTTGAAACAGTGTGTGCTCCAGAGATTCTGCCAGTTTATAAAAGTTGCTAGCAAAAACAGAGGATCCCTTTTGTTGTGGGTGCTCTTTAGAGGAAAGACAGAATAGAATAAGGTTTTCTTTTTAAAAGAATCCAGTTATAGTGGAAGTTGGAATAACTGAAGTTTAATATGTGATCTGGCAGACAGCTGGAGCATCATCTCAGCATATCAACCAAGTCGTTAAATGGGCGCAGTATGGAGGGGGAATCACTTACATTTCTATCTTACTATTCTTCCTGTAGCTTTCTTTAAATCCAAACTACTGGTTTCCTATTCTTTGCTTACTTTCTATCTACAGCTCTTTCGTATTCTTTCTTTCTATAGCTTGCTATCTATAGCTCTTTACGTTCTTACAACCTAAAATTACTAGGTTGCATTCAGTTCTAGCTTTATCTTTGTCTTACCTCTGTCTATCTTGGCTCTAGTCCTAGGCACTACGAACTATATTGCCCTTGGCTCTTTTGGCTGGGGCAGTCTCCACAGTTGGCTGACTCGGCTGATCATGGGCTGGGACTGGGACTGTTGCTCATCTCACTTGATGCCACCACTTGTATCTTTCCAGCTTTGTGAGCCTCTTTCCCCTTGGCTTACTCGGGCTTCTTGCTTGCATTGCTAATGGTGCTAGGAGTGAGGTAGCCCAGTGTTTCCCAACCTGGGCAACTTTGAGATGAGTGGACTTCAACTCCCAGAATTCTGAGCAATGGCCATGCTGGCTGGAGAATTCTGGGAGTTGAAGTCCACACATCTTGAAGTTGCCCAGTTAGGGAAGTACTGAGCTAGCCTATCACCCAGGCTATAGATTTTGGCCTTATATTTGTCCTCTACACCTCTCACCTGGGCCGAAGCTTTTCCATAGCTTTGGCTCCCAGGAGCCCTTCCTACCTGTTTGCCATTTACTGGCACTCACCTGCACCAACTCTCTTTGGCTGCCTTGGAACCTTTCCTTATAGATTACTCTTAACAAGTCTTCTCCTACTTGCATTTCAGCCCTGCTGCCACATGCTAGTCACTGATGCTCTTGGCTCTCCTGCTGAGTGCTACTCTGTTTCTCAGCTGAACCACTCCTCTACTGCTCCAAGAACAGCCCTGGGTCTCCCTATTGCTTAAGCAGCCTGCTTGCTGGTGTTTGGTCTGGAACTGTGCCTACACTTGGTCTACTTGCCAGTGCTCCCCTGTCTCCATATGCCTACTTGTCTTTGTGGTGGTGAGAAGAAAACAAAAGATGGCTCACCCTTTTCCTAGGCTGCTTTCAAGAGCCTGTCTGCCATCACATGGGTGTTCCCTTTCCTCCAGGGTCTTACCTGCCATCCCAGGCATGTTGTCACTGTCTGTGCCTTCTCCCTTGTTGCTTCACCCTTAGGTATTTGGCATGCTCAAGGTAGCCATTTTTATGTCATCATCTTCAGTTCTCTTTAATGCTTTTCAGTTCTTTTAGTTTTCTTCTGCCCCACTCCTGTGATGCTCCCAGTGAGTCCAGCAAGCCCCCTGCTGAAACAGCAACATTCCTCTTAAAGGGAACTGTTCCATGCCTTAACAATTTGGATCTGGAAATTATTACATGAATCAATCGATTCTGCACCAAAATAAAAAATGATTGCTCTCCCAAGGCAATGATCAGCAAGCAGCAATTCACATCTTTTGGACATGTGATTCAAGAGGATGGGCAAGATCAAGGAAATTAAAGGGTTGTCTTTAGAAGACTTACAAATTCCTACTTGACACACATCAACATGGTGGGCATTTTTCCATATAGCTACTAGGAGTCAAGTTCAACTTGATGACATCTATAGCTAACCATGACATGACTGAATGGGGGGGGGGGAGTTAGTGTAATTTAACTCTTGGGGGTGATAAATTGACACACAACTTCCCTCACACACACACACACGCATGCACGCACACACACAGAGCCAATAAAGTATGTTGTAATAACAAGACCACTGTGTCATCCAGCTTGGCAATACATGCATCCTTTCATTACACGTTAATAAGACAGGCTCCTCAAATACTGCAATGGGATTGCAAGAGTGTTGTGGAAGTGCCCGTTGACTTGATGTTTAGCCTGTGTGTGCCAAGGTTGTGCAATAGGCACAGAGGAGCAGAAGTTGAGGCAGAGAATATAGCTCTAAAAACACCAGCTGCAGAGTTAGGACTGAAGGGCGCCCAGAAACTCCGCAGAACACAGAAGAACATTGTTAATCAGATTTTCAGACTGAAAGAAGACATATATACAGCTTTTCCTGTTTAGAACAGTGGATAGATCATTACCATAGATTGTTCCAGCTACAGATAATCCATTACAGGAAGAAGTTGCCATCGGACTGAAGGTTTCTGGTTTAAGCCCTGTCATTTCTGTTAATATTAGACATGTTCAGCCCAGCCTTACTGTAAGCCATGTACATTATTAATATCTTAGAACTGTAGTTGTTAACTTAAATTGGAGAAATAACCAGATAATGAAGATTTATTTTTAAAATAATCTATCTGCCATAAAGTTATGCTTGCCATTAAATACACCATTATCCTGTTAATATAAAGTGCTTTAAATGAAGCTTTATTGTGTCAGCTTGAAATCTGGTGAAAATATCATCTCAGGAAATGCAACAAAAAGTCAAATGTCCTATTAGTTATGGGAAAATGGCATGCTTTAAATAACATGATTCCACCAAAACAAGGACATCTGATTTTGTTTGAAACACAATCAGCCACAAAAGCTATCTCCCTTTCTCTCTCTCTCTCCTTAGTGTTTAGAACTTTATTGAATTTTGCTTGACACCACAGATGACAGTAAAAGTGATTAATTGCTGCTCGTAATTGGAGTTTCATTCGAGTGGTTATTGCTTGTCAGTATCAATTAATAGCTCCACGAGAACCTCATTCATTTCACAATCTTAAAGAATGATGGCTTGTGGGAATTATGCTAAACTAGCATTTTCAATTAGGTTTTTGAATTTTATAGTTTACTGAATAATATTTTACAGTTTTATAATAGTTAGCAATGATGGGTGATCGTTGCATTGTAATCAAACTGATCACATATGTTTCAGTTTGGCTTTCCTAAAATGCCATTATTGTAAATATTATGAGTCTTAAATATTCTATGTAACCATTGCCTTTAAAGTAAATTTTAAAAGGTATGCAAGAGATACATTTGTCTGTTTCAGCTGTCTAATTTTGCTTTGTTGATTAAGAACTGAATACTGTTTTGAAGTAATGAAACAGAACTTGTCTCAAATTGTCCAAAATTATAATAAGAAACCTGTAAATTTTCTAAGTGGGACATATTAAATGCCATTTTAATTTTTGAATAACCACAAAGTTGTTCTTCCTTAGAGTAATAACTGATATTACTCCTATTTTTATATGTCTGTGTTTTAAAGGAAACTATCTATTATTTCTCTTGTTTGGAAAAAAAAATGGTATGTGGAGATCTAGCTGCTGAGTTTCAGACTAATTGGCCCAAGGTAGCAATGGGAAACTAAAGATTTTTGGGGAGAATGGGATTTTGTTATCCTCTTTACTGACTATTGGGCAATGTCTATAAAAACTGCTTTATTGTAGAGATGCAGCTTGACTCCCCCCCAAAAAGGGGGGGGGGAACCAAACTCCTTATCAGATTAAAATTAGGATATCTGCACGATTTTGGAGATACAATCCTTTCCAATCTGATCTTAAATCAGGAAAATACATATAACATTTTTCATTCTGGAGCAGAATTAAAATGATCAAAAATAGTCTGATCATCTACACATCACATTCACAAAAAGACATACATCTGCGAATCTTTTTCAGATGGTGATTAATATGCATAAGTGCAAATTAGGATACAAATTATAGATGCTGATTGGGATCCATTAGAAATAATTATTACTGCATAATGTAAGTACAAATACAATAAATTTCATCATAGTGTGGAAGAGCACATGACCAGATGAGCTATAAAACTGCTCCGTTCGCTATCCAGTGCTGAGTCGTCTTGGTTTTCTTGTTTCTGTAGCTTTGTGTTGGAACAAGTTTCTCAAGGAACTCTGAGATCCGATTTCCTCCACAATCTAGCTCTAATTTAGCACTTCATTGTTGCATGATACCCTTTGGAGTGGGGAAGAAATACAGTTTTTCACTCTCTTCATGTCGGTTCATCCTACTCCACTACCGCTAATCAACTGTATGATGGGAAGAAACAAGAAACAATCTGCAGATGCATCTGGGAAAGTCATGCAGAGAAGTTGTTTTGTTTTATTTTTCCATGCACCCTCAGAACTGAGATGAACTACCTAATAAATAATCCTGAATAATGTTCGCATTTCAGGAAAAACTGTGCCCCCTGGAATCCCTGTAAACCAAAAGATATTTCTAAAGCATAGGACTTCATTGTTTATGGAATGATGGTTAGTCTGCAGAGTATTCTAAGATAAAATGAGGGTGAGATATTTTTATGTGCTTTAGCAGGAGAAGCTAACTTTCTGGGATGTGCTTGAATCAGCAAAACAAAAAAAAATGGCTTTCACTAGTAGGTATTTCATTTTGAGGAACTGAGTTAATTCTGGCTATTCCCAAGTGTTAATTGTAGTACTAATGTTGACATTTCCAATTTGCAGATACTGTCATACATTATATGCCAATTTACAGTTCATACCATTCACAATCTTTGATTTATTAGAACCTTGGTATTTTTTCCCAGATGTATTTGTTTTCCATTGGATATGCAAAGTACAATTATAATAAAACTTTTTTCATGATTTACTGGATAGATCAGGAATGGAGAGCCATTGGCATTCAGGTAGGACCAAACCTGTAATATGTTTCCATCCAGCACTTAAGATCACCTTGTTGGTGAACTGCTGTGTTTCTACCAGGAGAGACCTCTTTTTTTCCCATTTGCCTTTTTGGCTCTGTTTTTCCCCCACTTTTGACTCTAGTTCCACTTATCTTTCATTTTGGCTCTATCTTCTTTCAAATTTAGCCCTACTGTTACCAGTAAGCAGCCAAGGAACTCTATGATAGACAATACAGTCCTCAACAATGATACATTCTCATGACCAAGTTAAATTAGTTGACTTTTTAAAACCATTTGAGCCAAAGCTAGTGACCTAATTAACTAGGAAAAATAATTAAATAATATAATCATAATGTAATACATAAGTTCCTTTTTCTCTCTCCATAAGAAGGAACTACGTGTCTAAGAACCAACTATTCCTTTAAAGCTATTGTGTTGCTTATATGCCCACTTGTTAGCATTGAATTGTCAGTTAAACTTGATTAATTCAATAAATATTTATTTATCTGAATAACAGCTCTATTTTAGCAACTGTTATTTCAGAACTTCCAAAGTTTTCCTTTCTCATTATTTGTTGTCTCAATTTTTATTAGGAACAATTAAGGAAAATAGCTTTGGGAGTCAAAGAGCCAGCATCATTTTCACACCAGATTATGTGGAGACAATAATGTTTCTAATCAAACTATTGACAGTTTGTTAAGATACTCAGAGAATTTTAAAGAAAATCTATATAAATTTCATTATTTTTTTTTCTCTTTCCAGTCATCTTTTAAAACAAGCATTGAGATGGTAATTTGTAATCCTTTAGGATTAAGGTAAATTTTGGTTTTTGATAGTATCAACTGGAGTAAGCTGTTTCAAGCATCAAATAAATCGTCTTTTGCTTGCTCAACAGCACTTTCCCTGCATTTACTGAACTCTCCAAAAGTTCAGATTTGGGAGGGAGGGAGCATAAGGCTCTGCAAAGCAGAGAAGGAATCACTTCCATCAAGAGTTCAATTTCTCTTTTGGATGAACTATATTGGTTGCAACCCACTGCTCTGACGTTATATCCTACTAGCAATTATTTGGATCATGATCCAAAAGAGTAAATATCTAAATTCTTCTTATATACCCCCATTTCTTTCTTTGCAGTTTCCTGCTGAAACGCTGCCCCACAGATTTGACAAATCACATTTTTAACTCCTCCTGGTATGGAGGTTTGATATCAAGAAAAATCAGTGCTGGTACACATCTGCTAATTTTGCACATATTTCATCTTCTAATATATCATGTAAACAGCTGGGCAGAGTATCTGAAGAATGAGGTTTATTGAATTTTCTGTGTTAATGAATGAAAATGAAGAGTTTTCTGCTGCTGGTGGGGACAGAGCAGTCCACTTCTACATTCAACTGCATCTGCCAATCCCATTTTTTATCAAGTGCATCTTGAGTTTTTATGAGTTGTCCCCTGAAACCACTGGTCTGAGAAGTATGGCAGCTGCTTCCTGAATGTTTAGAAAATGCCATTTTCTTATCATTAGGGGTGGCAGTTTGAAGGAAGAAAAGAGTCATCTCTGCTTCTGAGGAAGGACAAAATCTGCTAAATCTAAGGAAGTAGGTATCCAACACTAGCTGTGGAGGTTGTCTGCTGAAATTCATCTGAATCACGTATAGCTATTGTGGTTTGTTTGTTTTTTAAAAAGGAAGATCCGTGTACCTCCTCAGAATTTCAAGAATGATAGACCTTGGTGGAATTGCAGTCCTCAAGTATAAAGGGCAAGAAATCATATGACACCTATCTTCACTGTACTCATAGGTAAAATATGGGTGTAGAAACCTGTGCGAGTCATGCAAATCAAATCATTCCCCTGTTTTTTGTTTTTAATCTTTTTATTCCATCCCTCTTTGAAAGCATTCTGCTTCACAGGCATTCCTTGAAATAGGAAAATTGTCATTTGCCCAAGGCCAGCCAGTGCCTCTTATAACCAGGAAATGGGCAAAGTGACCCAGCTTGGTCTGTCATTCTGAGCTTTCACAGAAAATCTATTTCCAAAAGTTCAGGTATTTCCCAAATGTAATCTGAGAAAACTCCGAAAGAGGTGAATTTAGTGCCACAGTTTTAAGACCTATAAACTCTGTGACTTGGTAAGAGAGCCACGTGATGTAGTGGTTATGGTGCTGGACCAGATGATCTGTATTGCAATCACTGACCAGCAAACTAAACAGCTGACATCATAAAAGAGTAGGAAACAAAGCGCAGAAAGCCATGACACAGGGAAGAAAGCATGGACATTACCTAGAAAGAATAATAAAATACCTTAAAATTTGAAACATTTCTAAGATGTCAGCAGGAATGTGTATGACACTGGCTGCAATACAGTACAATAGTATGGATAGCAGAATATTAAAAGTAGAACCTAAGTGCTAAAGCCAAAATGTCTACATTAATTAATAAAAGTAATTTAAGAGTAAAATACTCAAATTCTACCAATTGAGAATTATGCTATTAAGTGAACACATAGGGACATGAGTTTGTGTATAGGTAAGTGTGTATAAATAAAATTGTGTACTGGTCAGTGACAAATAAGACACGAGAGGAGATAAAACCTAGATGCAGTGTAAGAAACATGGAAGAACAAAGTTGAAATGTTCATTAATAAAATCAGTAAATTAAGAAAATGGTTTGCTGCATAGGGCAATGATACCTGAGAAATTTTGCACCTCTCCTGGTGGTGTTAAGGTTCTGGTCTGAGAGCAAGGAACAAATAAGATAGAAGGAGCCCATGAGCTAGGGTCTTAGGTTCTTCCACAGCACAGGGAGAAGATTCTAGTCTTCCCTTAGGCATGGAAGCTAGCTGGGTGACCTTGGGCCAGTCACTTCCTCTCAGCCCAGATCAGTGTCAGGCTCTGCAATAAGCTAGCTGATAAACAAAAAGAACCTCCCATTGCATCATGCTTTGATTGCTTTTCTGAAAAAACAAGGTAAACACAGTGTGAAAACAAGCTGACCCTGCAAACCGTGCAAGATCTTGAGCAACAACAACTATATGACTTGGTACCATGAGTACAAACATGAATTTAACAACCCAGAACTCTAGTTATTCTGGCTATTGCATCACATTGACTCTCCCCTGCCATCAAAGCAAGATGCCTCTGAGTGCAGTAGCAAATAAGTCATCGCCCCCATTGCTTCAGTCAAGATGTTAGTTTTCAGTAACCAAATGTCTTTTCTATGGTTGCAGAAAAAAAGAAAAGACCATCACAGAAAGGAGAAAACGATTGTTTCAGAGTAAGAAGAAAGTTTAATCAAATAATTGGATTTGTTGGTTTTTGGTTTTGTTTTTTTCAGGAAATCGTAGTGTTGCTTATGGCCAGAAGCTTCTAGGAAATCCAAATGTACAATATCTATTAATTATCATTGTAGTATTAACTAATGTACATTTTAATCTATTCTGCAAAGGAAGTTAGTATCAAGAATACATGATCTTAGTAACTGACGGTTTCAGCAGGGTCGGCCCTACGTTGTACTAGATGGAGACTATCTAGGAATTTCAAAGTTGCAGGCCAGACTGGGAAGCCAAAAATATCTGCAGAAAACAATAGCAAACTTCTTCCCTGCTGTTGCCAAGAAAACTATAGGGACATATTTGTGAAATACTGGGAATCAAGCTAGATACAAAAAGACTTTACTTTCAGCCCATACTTGATTCTATCTAACCTAATATTGAAGTGAGTCACATAATTAGGCCCTATGCAATAAAAAGCATTAATTTAAAGCTCAGAAAGAGAAGAAGGTGATCCTTGATGCTCTGTCTAAAGCAACAGATGTTTGTACCATCTACTTATGCCTCATAAACTCCACCTCCTTCGCTCCTTATCTTATCTTCCCAACATAGCTCAGATCAATTCTGACATCATGATTTCCTTCAAGGAAAAAATAACCATCATGAACTCGTCTGGAAAAGGTGACAGCAGAATCCATATGGATTTACTGTAGAAGTTTGAATCATTATGGAATAGGCCACTGGTGGGCAAGCATAGTCTCAAAGCCTTTTTGAGACCTCCAGAGCTTGTCTCCCATCACAGTTCTGAATTTCAGCAGTACATTTGACAAAAACAGGTAATGGCTGGTGTGGGTCTTCCGGGCTGTGTGGCCGTGGTCTTGAAGTCTTGTTTCCTAACGTTTCGCCAGCACCTGTGACCGGCATCTTCAGAGTGCAGGAGCACAGACAGGAGCAGTTCTCTCTGTGCCCAGGGTGAAGTGACCCTTCTGTGGGTATTTATAGAGATCTTGGGGGGGGGGATGTGGGGGGGGGTTGGGTTACTGAGTGGCTGCTTGTTTTGGAGTCAGCATCTGTGTGTATTTTCCTGGGGATTAGGCAGGGTTTTTCTTCTACTGAATTGTTAACGAGGGGCTGCTGGGGGTGATTAGCAAGTTCATTGTGTGAACTGTTCACATGTCCTGGTGGTTGAGCTGAGTTTGTTGACCTTTTGCAGGCTGTATTTTTCAGGATTGGTAGCCAGGTTTTGTTGATTTTTAGACTCTCCTCTTTTTTATTGAAACTGTGCTGGTGTTTGTGAATCTCAACGGCTTCCCGGTATAGCCTGGTATAGTGGCTGTTGGTGTTGTCCAGTATCTCTGTGTTTTCAAATAGGATTTTGTGTCCAGTGTGCTTGAGAGCATGTTCAGCTACTGCAGATTTTTCTGGTTGCTGTAGTCTGCAGTGTCTTTTGTGTTCTTTTATCCTGGTATGGATGCTGCGTTTTGTGGTCCCGATGTATACTTGTCCGCAACTGCATGGTATGCGGTATAGAGAGAACTGCTCCTGTCTGTGCTCCTGCACTCTGAAGATGCCGGTCACAGGTGCTGGCGAAACATTAGGAAACAAGACTTCAAGACCACGGCCACACAGCCCGGAAGACCCACACCAGCCATCGTATGCCGGCCGTGAAAGCCTTCGACAATACAAAAACAGGTAATGTTGATCCTTGTCATTCAGAGGCAAGGAACATAGGAAAGCCCTACAGGATCCTCTAAAATAAACATGAAAAGCTTCTTTAAAAGCAAGGAAACCCTTTTCAGTTTCTGAAAAAAAATCTCATTATTGTCCCACCCATTGCAGCCTCCCCCCCTTTTGCAACAAATGTTAACAGCATTCCCTGGCCACCATCCTTGAAATCATTTTTTTTTTCTTCATAGCCGATATTATAGACATCCCATTTCTGAAGCAGTAATAGGTTTTCCAGACTTGAAATGGGAAAAATGATGTGGCAGCCATTTGAAAGGGTATTATTATTCCATATTAAACTATAATTAAGGTTTCTAAGAAGCCAGTGGTCCTTAACAGATCTTGTTTCTGGATGCAACTGAGTTACTTCTTCATGTTGTGGTAATTGTCTTTTCGTGTCTTTCTTGTTGTTTCCACCTGTTTGACATCTGGAGTTCAGCATTCAGATACTATGAAAATAGAAATAGGCCACTTCAGCAATAAAAGACAAGGGCCCTAATTTTGGTAGTCGATCATTGTACCACTTAAGCAATAGGATGACCATCTGGTCATGAATTCTGTGACATCCTTCTAATCACCAAAGCTGAGATTATTTATTACTGAGTGGGTTTCTGGTTGGAAAATATGGATTTTTTCCCCAAGCTCACATCTTTTCAGGAGTGTGCTAACTTAGTGTTCAAAATGTTTCAAAATAGTGCAGCAAAGGTGCCTTGCAGGTTTCTGCCAGCTTTTGAAAGTTCCTTTGCAGCAACACCAGAATTGTTATTCCTAAGGAAACGTGTTGTTGCTGTGTTGAAGTTTTCTTAATTTTTCATGGCAGAAATAACTTCCTTCCTACCTTATTTTCTTATGTATTTTTCATTCTATATGATTCAAATGTCTGGTGTTTTCCTAACAACTGGAAAACCAGGCAGGCTGATAGGAGCACACCAGCTTATTTTCTTTCCATTCAAAATTAACTGTTGCACTGCTGGGAAGGACTGATGGCTCACCAGTCAGTATCTCCTTTTGTGGAGTGGTCATTGCTGTCAGGCTCTTCTGTTAGAACCGGCAGAAATGGAAAACTCAGTTTAATATGGAAAAGGAAAACCAAAACATTACTGTCAGAAAGCCTAACTACTCTTTAATGAACCACTGCTAATCAAACAGAAACAAATATTTTGGTTCATTGCATTTTGCTTGGAGGTGAGAGCTGCTCCTCTTTGTTGTTCCACGTTTCAGCTTCTGATCCAGATAGAAGTTGGAAGATGGTTGCTGGTTTCATTATTCATGCAAACCAATGCATTGTGTGAAATAAAATTCTTAGGCCAACCAATCACAGTTCACAGATCTGTCTGAGAGATCAGAATCCCAACCAGCACCACCAGTTGGCATTCTGACTGGGAGTTACTGTGGGAGATGTAACTCCAGAAGCATTAACTCTGCGTTTTTCATCCTTTTGACCACTCAGGCATTTGGAGTGTTTGTTTCTCTCTTAGTCTCTGCTCTGCTTTCCCTTGATTAAATTCCTAGGCTCTACCCTTCAGCCTGTTTCCTCAGGAATCCTTCCTTTTCCCATCATGAGGATAGAGGGCTCTAAAAAGTACAGATTTTCTATTGTAGGATGTAATTTCCATAAGAGAATTTACTTGTTTTTTTTGGATCTTATACTATTTTTAGATACTTCTAGTAAGTGTCATTCTACTCACATATACTTTTTGTTAAACATGAACCACAGAGAACAAACTGAAGGATTTCAATCTTACAGCTCTTTTCTTTACAGATTGAGAATTGTAAATTCAATATCAGTGTTTGGAGAAGGCTGCAAAATGGTTATCAGCTTGGACAAAGCACTGTATCTTATATGTATAGTGAGCAAATATAGGTTTTAATCCACAAATAATAGACAAGTCTACTCATAGAACAGCTGCATGACTTGGGCAGACGTAACCTCCATTAGTCACATCATTTTAAAAATTATTTTTCATGAAGGAATGTAGTCTTACTGATATTTTTATGCTGCCAGTTCCTAACATTTCAAACTGTCGGTTTGGTTACTTCATTCCAATTCTAGAAATAACATGTATTTTAAAGGCAGGAGCTCTTTCAACTAGGAGATAATTGTCCTACATTCTTTGAAGTATCCTCTCTGGCATCTTAATGTAGATCAGCTGGGTAATGATTAATTATCTGGTACTCTTGCAGTTAAGTCTATTGAGGAGTAAAATAAAATTTCCTCTTCTGGAAATTATGCCTGGAAGAATGCATGCATTTTGAATACACATTCAAATGAATTTTGAATACACATTGAGTGCCAGTAGCAGCAGCAATGTCTCATAACGGGGGGTAGCAAGGGATAGACCTACGTTCCAGCAGAACATCCTGGAATCAGGATCCATCTCATTCTTGCCCAGCCAATGTAGGTGATACTAGCCTTCCCCAATTTCCTTCTCCAGCTGGAAATTGTAGTTCCAGCATAGCTGGAGTAGACTGCAGAGCTTTTCAGTTATTCTCCTTTAGACATCTAATAAGAGTTGCACACATCTGAGTGTTCCTTCCCATTTTAAAAAAACAAGCAAACTTCCTGCTTACAGAAAACTATCACACCATACAGGGGCAAAACCTTAATTACTGTACTAAGGACAGACCTCTGTCAGAGTCCATTTTATTTTACCTTTCTGTGACTTCTGATATATGCAATTAATCAAGCAGTTTCTGATCACCTAAACCTAAGTTCAGTAATTACATGAAGGAAATATCTATTCTTTCCCCTTCATTTATCAGCTGGGTTTACTTTTCTACAAATGCCATACTTGAAGACCCTCTTTTTGTTAAAGTTCTTTCTGCTGTTCTTTACGCATATTATGACTTTTTCTTTGGGTTTTATAGGTAGTGGGTTTGTCTTCTTTTGTTTTGGGGTCTTAGCACTCCAGCATTTAAAATAGCACATTTTTATTGATATTTCATAGACTTATCAGAATGATGTGAATTGTATTGACAGGTTGTTTCTAGTGCTACCAAACAGCAAATACTGGAAGTCAAGAAGTCTGCTTTTTTTCTTTCTTCTTTTTCTTCTATATTAGATTGACTCACAGCTGTCTTCTTTATCCTAAGCACCTGACATTTTCCAAATTGAAGATATATAGTGGGTAAGCTTTCAGCATATATGCATACAGATCTAATACTTATCCATCATGCTACTCCATTTTCAGAGTAAGCAGAATTATGCAAAGCACAGAAAAACTAAGACCTAGTAAGGCAAATAAATTAAAGGCCTGAGATGAGGAGGGAAAAGGAAATATAGTGAAGTCTATTTATACCAACGTAATTCACTATCATTCTCCATATCTTTCTATCCTTGCAAATGATCCTTGCTTCCACCAGATCCATCCACCGCATCATACGTCACCTCTTGTTCTATAAGCTTTTTCCTCTTTCTTTTGGAAGATTTCATCAGCTGCACAACGTTCCTGCTTTTCCCCATCTTCTCAACATATTAATTCATCCTTCTTATGTTTGTTGGGCAATGTATTTATTTCATTTATTTAAAAAGACTCTCGGCAGCTCACAAGAACACAGTAACACATAAAAGAACCATATAAGTAGTATCAAAAGAACTCCTGGTGCCCAAAAACAAAACTCCCCACACACATGAACATTCACATTTACTGGGCACCAGCCTCACCTTCACCCAACACTTGTAGGAAGAGCTGGCTCTTTAAGACCTTCTAAAGAAGGGTGGGGGCCTGCCAGATCCTAGGTAAAAATGCAGCAGCTTTCTTGTTGGCAGTCCAGTTGGGCACTCCCATTATACCAGTGCTCAGGTCCCTACTTTGGTTGCCACTAGGCTACTGAGGGCAATTCCATGTGCTGCATTTAGTGGGATCACATAATGCCATTCAAGCTGAATTCAAAGAGGGGCTGAATTCTGAAGCTCTCTATTCCAAATGATAACCAAAGCTAAATCTGAAAGTGTTGAAAATTAAATCCCCCATTCCCAAGGGGTAATTGTAGTTTATACAGCGAAAATCTTCAGAAATGCCTCTGCCAGTGCAAGTTGTTTTATATCCTGTACATTTGCTTTAAATAACATGAAGGACTAAAATTAGGAAGCTCTCTTACAATATTAATCAACCAAGGAGCTAAATTCATCATTCCCCAAACACTTAAAGGAATATAGGGCTGTCTGTCTATATCTTCTTTTAGGATAAAATTGGAGAGAAGGCCAAACTAAGTAGTTAAGAAGTTTCCTGGGAACCCTTATATTGAAATAAGCCTGTTTTGAGTTAGAACGCTTATACTAATTAAAAATCTAATATCAGAACATTGATGACTCTAAGCATATTGTATAATAGTTTCGAATACCCTATAATCTATGGGCTAAGGTAACTCTTAAGATTTTAGCATCCTCATGTATCAGAGAAATATGCATATAATTGAACCAGATAGTTAGATCTTTGTCTTCCTCTAGAAGAACTATAATATTTATCTCATAGAAACAAAAGGGGAAGACTCTATTTGGAAAATGATATATACCTCCAATAAAATATGAGATAAAAATCCAATATATATTATACCAATCAACTGGAAAACCATCAAGCTACAAGTCTTCCATACTTTCATGTATCTAGATGTAGTCTCAGTTTCTTGAAGAGGTAAAGTAAGATTAATAATCTGTGATAGCTTGAAGACCTCACTTTATGCAAAATAGTATTTTATCATATGATGCTGAGAAGTTAGAACTATATAATTTGGAGTAAAGTTTTTTAAAGTTAATTGTTCTAGAGTTAGCACATGCTTTCCTATGTATATGACAAATAGAAGATACAATATTTATTTTGCGTCATTTAAAGACCAGTAACATTAGACTTCTCTCCCCTTTCTAGTAACCTTGTCTGGTACAATATAATTTAAAAAATTCTTTCAATAGAATACAAAGTGTTAAGTTCGTATTTAGCAGAGATCAAATACCTACATTGCTCAGGAAATGGATGAGATGCATAAGGGTTAACTTTCTCCTCTTGATATCTCTGTAACTAACCTTTTATTAGAAGTATGTGCATTAACGAGGCTTCTCATAAATGATGTTGCTGCATCTCGTGCCAAAATAATGACATTGCTGAGTCCCTTTCATTACAAAAATATTCTATCATCTTCCGTTCTATCTGTTTAATAGTAACAGAATTATCATTTGTATACATGTCTCATCCTGGCTTTCCGTAAGAGCTCTTTGTTCTTTGAAGAATAGAAGTCTCCAATAGAAAGTCAACTTCAGTTCCCTTTTTTTAAAAAAACATAGAGAAGTTTTAAAAACCTTCCTGACATTAATATGAATTAATATTTTAAAAAGAAAAGCAAAATGATCATCATATCCATTTTTGAGAATATAAATTCATTCCCCAACATTCCTTATACACTCTAATAAGCTAATTATTAGCAGTAATAATGTTATCACAGGAACTAACATGGGAAATAGGAGAGAAAAAGTATCTTGTTTTGCTAAGTGGCTGGTTAAAATATATGAGGTTTCAACAAACCCAGGTGAGGAAAACAAGAGCAAGGGAGGGAGAAAGAGAGAAACAAAAAGCCTAATCACGTTTGCAAAAGTTTACAGCATAATCCTTTCCAGCTGGCCAAATCAATTGCACAGAACATATTAACACCTAATTAATACCCAGCTAAAAGCATAGCAATTGGATGTTAAACAGGCACAATTGCAAAACGTGGCATTTTCAATCCGCCAATGAGATTTCAGCAGGAACTTAAGTTGTGAAGAGTTTTTGGGGCTGACACAGGACTGGGAAAAAATCTCAAAGGAAGTATCTGTCAAAAGATATGAAAAGAAAAATAGTTGGATCCCTAATATTAAAATTTCCTCTTGCAATTCTGCTGTTATTTAGAAGAGCCGTGAAAACCGGGCTCTTCACCCAAGCCTCAGGTGAAGGAGTGTGAGACCCCTCGCTTCATCATACTTGCCATCTTTTATCTGTATCTTTTATGTTTTATTGATCTTATTGTAATTTCTTTGTTAGATTGTTGTGAGCTGCCCAGAGTCATTGAGAGTTGGGCGGCATACAAGTTTAATAAATTATTATCATTGTTAGTCACACAGTCAGCCAGATGTTTAGATTGGATTTGGCACTTTTATCCACCTATTGAGTCCTTCCCAAAGACCTGGGATAGGCAGATGTTGTTTGATGGTGTGAAAGGTATCGTTGCGGGATGTAAGCTGTTCCAAGTAAAGCTGCCTTTTGCAATTGACTGATGGTGATTTGGTCAATGCTGATGGTTTTCCAGTGGTACTCCAGATGTTTTGGGATTGCACCCAAAGAGCCTGTTACTATTGGTACTGTCTTTGCTTTCTTTTGCCACAGTCGTCCTATTTCTATTTGCAGGTCTTTGTATTTGGTAATTTTCTCTAATTCTTTTTCTTCTATTCTGCTGTCTCCAGGTATTGCAATGTCCACTATCCAGACTTTTTTGTCTTTCTCATCAAGAATTGTTAAGTCTGAGGTGTTATATGACAGGTGCTTGTCTGTTTGAATTCTAGTGTCCCAGAGCACTTTAGCTTCTTCATTTTCTGTTATTTTGTCTGTTTTGTGATCACACCAGTTCTTGCTTGCTGGCAAATGGTATTTCTTGCAGATATTCCAATGCACCATTATTGCTACTTTGGCATGCCATTGTTTGTAGTCAGTCTGTGGGATCTTCTTGCAGAGCTAACTAGGTGGTCAACTGTTTCTTCAGTTTCTTTGCAGAGGCAGCATTTGCTGTCTGTTGCTGTCTTCTCAATTCTAGCTTTGTTTGCATTTGTTCTTAAGGCTTGGTTTTCTGCAGCCAGAATTAGCCCCTCTGTCTCTTTCTTCAACTTTCCTGCTCTTAGCCATTGTCAGGTCTTCTTGTTATCTGCTTTGCCTACTAGTTTTTTTGTGTACTGGCCATGTAATACTTTGCCTTGCCATGTCTCTTTTCTATTCTTCATTTGGTCTTTTTTGTAGGCCAGTATCAATGTTGGTCATCCAGTCAGCCAGATGTTTAGACTGGATTTGGCATTTTTATCCACCTATTGAGCCCTTCCCGAGGATCTGGAATAGACAGAGATGATGGTGGTGGTGGTGGTGGTGGTAATCTTCTGGCAGGCCACTTAATTTGCATTTCCAGAGAGAGAACAGGTTGATCCATTTCCCCTTGTTCTGGAATTCCTATTGAGTGTTTAAATGGACCGATAAGATTGAGATTTTGAATACTTCATTAAATTGGTTATACATCTAACAACAGACTTCCCAGATATTTTGTTCTCAGCAGCATCCAATCTAGTGTTCATTGAGTTAATAGTACTTTTATCTGCTTATCTCTATAAGGGGAAGACATCATAACTTTTTCAGCCTTTGCAGCTGTTTTTGGGTGCCATCCAAGTAATCATCAAATAGACCATCTCTGATAGCAAAACAGAAGGTGATCACCTATTTTTGATTCCAGTAGTAATAATTAAGCAGTTACCAGGATAATAAACTGTAGGGAGTGTCAGAGAATGTTGATGCCCATTTGACTACAATGCCATCTTGACTGGAAGCCACACTGTTTCACTAATAGTAGCAGCCCCAGATTTTCAGCATTCCCCTGTCAGAGTCTAGATTCCTAATCTGGCAATTCTGTGTTCCTTTGGCAGTATCCTACTTCATTCCTGCCAATAATGCAGAGCCCTACTTGCATTTGGCCTCCACTTCTGCTCTTCCTTTGTTCACTTTATATCTGCACAGAAGATAGTGAGCTGAAGAAAACAGGCACGAAGGATAAATTAATAACACCAGACCAAAAAAAAAAAATCTAGAATTCACTTGCCAACAGTCCTGACCAGTTTTTCAATATGCAATATCCACTACAAAATTGACTCCAGTGAATCCCAAGATTTGGCTGCTTAGTTTTCCAGATGAATGTGAGTGTGGTGATCTGGTCTTTGCCAAGATGAAGGGCTACTCACAATGTCCAAGATAGGACATTCTTATGTCCCAGAGATTTGCAGTACAAGAGTGTTCCTTGGTCACATCAGGCTTGTTATCTTCTTGGCTGCTGACTAATGGAAGGATTTTTCTGACATGGCTTTTCTGGCTTGACTATGGCTGCGAGAGTAGAGCTTTTCTGTGTTCTCCAACCAATCTTTAGGTCAAACTCTCTTGACTCCTGAGGATGAAGTCATCAGGGCCAGAAGAGAAGAATAAATGTTATAAGAGAAAGTTTGGTTTGGGGATTACTATAGAAGAGGAAAGTTAAGAGCCTTTGCATATCTCAAACTGTACTTTACCCAGAAAAGGAATCATTCATTCATTCATTCATTCATTCATTCATTCATTCATTCATTCATTCATTCATTCATATATACACACACATACATATATACACACATGATTCATACACACATACATACATACATACATATATAATGAAACATGCATAATGTGACTTCTGAATATCCCATGATAAGCTTCATGACATAAAAGGGAAGTGAAGATATTGTTACGAATCCGAGAAATTCAGGAAATTGGAAGAGTTTACTATCCTCTCAAGTACTGATTTATCTAATCCTCCATGACTGGCAGAACAGTGAACGTGCAACTACTTTTTCAGGGTTTTTTTTATTGCAGTATAATTAATTCTGAATGACAGTTTTGGTAAACTGGTAGGCAGAATGATTCAAGACAATGAATTAACTAAGAATTTTTTATGTGAATGTTCAAAAGCCGGTCTCTTTATCCACTGCACTGAAAAAGACAGCAGAGGTGCCATCACAAAGCAATTATGACAAAGTTCTGGTGAATTAAAAACAAAGCTTTTCCCAGATTACACAGAAAAGATATTTAATAATAGCTACTAGCATTCACAGTAACTTGGCTGTTTCTCTTTTAAAAGTTATTTCTTCTACTTCAGGAAGCAGCAAGTTCCATCTGCAGCACATAGAGGGCATTTACTGCAGTACATGAAGAAGGAATCTATAGTAATAGAGAGCAGAGCTTGAGAATCCACAGCAAGAAACAGGGAGGGGAAGAGATACTGTGAAGATGGCCCTTCCTTCCTTCTGATGTCACAACCCAAGTACAAAAGGGTGGAGTTTGCATCATAATATCTCAGTGCCCATTTGGTATCATCTTGGTTAGGAATGGATGCTCATGGCAAATGGAGAAAATGGAAGGGGGTCAACAGTGGAGAAAGATGTCTTAATTAACTTTAACAAGCTGAAGTCCCCTTAGTTAATGAAGCAGAAGTGATAAGTGAGATGGCTGATGGGAAAAAGTTGCTTAGATGTCATTGCAGTCTACCACCAAATTTCAGTTGCTAATCCCAACAAGCAGAGGCAAGGAAGAGCATTGCTGAAGCAGTAGCTGAGATTTCTCATTCAATCATGTGATGATATGCGGGGGCAGGGGGCAACCCCTCAGTAAGAAATACCAGGATCCATTCCATTACTAGTTGTAACAGAAGAAAAAAAATAGCATATACTATTGCAATTTGTAGACTCTTTGTAAAGGTCTTGGGGACTGCAAATGGAGGAACTGCATGTAACATGTAGTCTGCACGTTGCTCACGGTTCAATTCATTCAATTAAGATAAATTTTCTAGAAATGCCCGTAGTAAATCATTCAGATGTTCAGAACGCTGGAAAGGCCTTTGAAATATGTTTCACTGATTCAGGATTCATCTCAGTCTTATGTCTCAGTGCCTCTCTATTGATTGGCAAACACAATGAAATCCTGAAGTTTCTTCAAAAGAAATGAAGTGCTAGGAAAATTCATGGTGTCACATGCAATTTAGCATATCTAGTAGTGAGATAAAGGGCAAACGTTATTTCCTTTGATTCATATGATATTGTGGTGGGGCAAAAAAGTATTTAGTCAGCCACCAATTGTGCAAGTTCTCCCACTTAAAAAGATGAGAGAGGCCTGTAATTTTCATCATAGGTATACCTCAACTATGAGAGACAAAATGGGGGAAAAAAATACAGAAAATCACACTGTCTGATTTTTAAAGAATTTATTTGCAAATCATGGTGGAAAATAAGTATTTGGTCAATATCAAAAGTTCATCTCAGTACTTTGTTATATATCCTTTGTTGGCAATGACAGAGGTCAAACGTTTTCTGTAAGTCTTCACACTGTTGCTGGTATTTTGGCCCATTCCTCCATGCAGATCTCCTCTAGAGCAGTGATGTTTTGGGGCTGTCGCTGGGCAACACGGACTTTCAACTCCCTCCAACGGCTTTCCATGGGGTTGAGATCTGGAGACTGGCTAGGCCACTCCAGGACCTTGAAATGCTTCTTACGAAGCCACTCCTTCGTTGCCCAGGCAGTGTGTTTGGGATCATTGTCATGCTGAAAGAGCCAGCCACGTTTCATCGTCAATGCCCTTGCTGATGGAAGGAGGTGTTCACTCAAAATCTCACGATACATGGCCCCATTCATTCTTTCCTTTACACGGAGCAGTCATCGTGGTCCCTTTGCAGAAAAACAGCCCCAAAGCATGATGTTTCCACCCCCATGCTTCACAGTAGGTATGGTGTTCTTTGGATGCAACTCAGCATTCTCTCTCCTCCAAACACAATGAGTTGAGTTTAGACCAAAATGTTCTACTTTGGTTTCATCTGACCATATGACATTCTCCCAATCCTCTTCTGGATCATCCAAATGCTCTCTAGCAAACTTCAGACAGGCCCGGACATGTACTGGCTTAAGCAGGGGGACACGTCTGGCACTGCAGGATTTGAGTCCCTGGCAGCATAGTGTGTTACTGATGGTAGCCTTTGTTACTTTGGTCCCAGCTCTCTGCAGGTCATTCACTAGGTCCCCCCATGTGGTTCTGGGATTTTTGCTCACCGTTCTTGTGATCATTTTGACCCGACAGGGTGAGATCTTGCGTGGAGCCCCAGATCAAGGGAGATTATCAGTGGTCTTGTATGTCTTCCATTTTCTAATTATTGCTCCCAGAGTTGATTTCTTCACACCAAGCTGCTTGCCTATTGCAGATTCAGTCTTCCCAGCCTGGTGCAGGTCTACAATTTTGTATCTGGTGTCCTTCAACAGCTCTTTGGTCTTGGCCATAGTGGAGCTTGGAGTGTGACTGTTTGATGTTGTGGACAGGGGTCTTTTATACTGATAACAAGGTCAAACAGGTGCCATTACTACAGGTAACGAGGGGAGGACAGAGGAGCCTCTTAAAGAAGTAGTTACAGGTCTGTGAGAGCCAGACACCTTGCTTGTTTGTAGGTGACCAAATACTTATTTTCCACTATGATTTGCAAATAAATTCTTTAAAAATCAGACAATGTGATTTTCTGGATTTTTTTCTCATTTTGTCTCTCATAGTTGAGGTATACCTATGATGAAAATTACAGGCCTCTCTCATCTTTTTAAGTGGGAGAACATGCACAATTGGTGGCTGACTACTTTTTTGCCCCACTGTATCTAGTAGTGAGATAAAGGGCAAACGTTATTTCCTGTGATTCATATGATATTGTGGTGGATCTCTACTATCAAGTACAAGTAGAAAAGAACTTCTTGGAGGAACATATACAAAAAAAAAATTTCAAACATGTTACAATTTAATGGTTCAGCATATCATATATACTTGAAAGGGTCCTAAATATCTGGGATGACCTTAAATTTTACACATCTCACTTTGATGATAAGCCAGTTGCACCAAAAGCTACAAAATAGGATAAATAGAAAATCATCAAGAACCTTAGAGAATGGCCTGGTGTGTATGTGTGTGTGTATGTTCCGTTTTAATAAACTGTATATTCTGTTTCTGCATCCAATTATACCTTGATTTGAGATAATTGCCTATTCAGACTGCAAGAAACACAATGTTCAGCCTTTTTCTCATTTTGTGAAGCACATGTTACTCATTACGCATAGTAATACCTTCTGTGAAGGTATTTGCCATGATTAGGACAAAAAACCCACTGAGATAGAAGCCTCTTTGGAAAGTCAGCCAAAGGACATGCTGTGTATGCAAAATACAAAAGTCTCTGTAGTTGATGGCATCTAAAATCAATATATTCAAGAAATGCAATTGTACTGAATGGTCCCCAATTACTGATCTAATCCAGACAGTAAATCTGACACATGCAGAAACATGCAGCACGAAAAAAGCTTCTGAATTGGTAAATATTAAGTTCTGTTTCAGCCCAATTTAACCCTCATTATTTGGGGGTGGGGTGCATTTAGGAGAAGACTGCTCCCACACTGGCAAACCCTGCTTCAGTCCCAAGTAGTTCTCACTCATTAGTTGTAAATATTTCTTTGGATTGGAGGAAGATTGCTCTCATAGTACCAAACAGTACTTTAGTTCCAATTATTCAGAAGTTTTGTTGTTGTTTTTAACTCTCTCTTTAAGGTTTCAAAATACGTGCTGGGAGGGAGGAAGAAGGAACTAAAAATAAATGTGGATTGCAATCCTCACACATTGGCAAAAATGTAGAAGCAGAAGACTCAGATACCTGTATCCTCTACAGCCTGTCTATCCACTTCCCTAAGCTTCTGGGCCCCCAGGTAGCCTATCTTCCCCAGTTCTTCCCAGTTACCCCTTGTGTAGTGTTATAATCCTTAGTGGGAAATTCCTTCTCTTCCAGACTGCCCTGGAACAACTGAATATTCCAGCTCTTCATGCTGGAATGTGAATAGAAATGAACAATGCTTGTAGCTACAGATAGTCCTCATTTAGCAACCACAACTGGGACTGGCAATTCAGTCATTAAGTGAAGCGGTTGCTAAGTGAAACCACAACTGTGCTTATGATCTTACTTCAGCTTTCCTTTGCTTTACAGACCTTTACAGACCTGCAAAGATTGTAAATGCGAGGATTGGTCATAAAGTTGCTTTTTCATCACCATTGTAACTAGGAACGGTCACTAAACAACCGTTTACATTTCTGTTATTTGCTAGGGACATGCAGCTCTTCAGATCTGAAGCAGAAAAAGGTGCTTTGGGGGGTGGGATGTAGGCACACAACCTGAACGTTTTGGCCCCTCTTCAAAGAAGCTGAGCCTTTTTATGGACTGGCATAGCAGCTGCACAATTCCAGGAAAATATGCATACGAACTAAGGAGGCACTCACAGCATACCCACACCGGCTCCAAAAGAGTTTGTTATACCCTGTTGTGCCTATGTACCTCGAAGCTTATTTTCCAGGGTTCATGCAGCTACTATCTGATCCCAGAAAAAGAGATAGCTTCTTTAAGGAAAGAAGCCAAAAGATACAATGTACACCACTGCCCTTTCTGAAGCACCTTTTCTGCTTCACATCCCTACTCTTCGCTATCAGCCCTGTGATATTTGCTCCATATTCCAAGCCATATTCAGAGTTTATTCCGTATAATCAAAGACAACAGCTTGGGTGGTGATGGATGAAATGAGCCATAAGGAAAGACCAGCCAGGAGCCAAAAGGCAACTTGTCACAATTGCCTTTAGAGCCAGAAAGTCCTAGCAAATAATCCAGCCATTCACTGTGTCTGCATATCGATAGATGGAGCAAAACATTTTCATTCTGAAACGTAATATTGATCTGAACTTGAATCTCCTCCAGCTAATTTCTTATGTGAGGGTATCCTAGGAAAACTCTGTCTTGGTCTACACTGACACATAGTTATCCAAGACTTATTATGTGATACAAGTTTTGTATTACAATTTTGTACCATTTTAATAATCATGGTACCAGTTGCAACCCAAGAGAGACCAACTGTATTTCTCACAACATCTTATTTTGGCCTCTGAGGAGGAAAATACAAGTGTTTCTCCTTAGGGGCGACTACAACTAATAAATAGTTTGATTTTTTTTGTGGGGGGGGGGTTAGACTCAACATGAAAATGAAATTAAATGAGGGGTAATAAAACAGAACTGTGAGAAAGATCAATTCATCCATCCTAAGCTTTAAAGCTGTTCTAAAACTTTTATCCAGGTAACCATGAT
Source organism: Python bivittatus (assembly GCF_059951505.1). Classification (NCBI taxonomy): domain Eukaryota; kingdom Metazoa; phylum Chordata; class Lepidosauria; order Squamata; family Pythonidae; genus Python; species Python bivittatus. The sequence goes on from NW_028277075.1 coordinate 105,601,954, forward strand.
TAGTGCTTTGAAATGCAATTTCTTATGTTTTGAAGGAATTAGGCCACCCGAAATGGTAAAATGTATATGACTGTCTATTTTTGCTGGACCATTTCTCTCCTGTGAAATTCAGAGATAGGCTAAATAAAAATTACTCTAGAGGACATTGTTAAAAAAGAAATGGTAGCTCTCATCTCATTGGCCCCCCACTTGGGTGGGAGGAAACCCTGCAAGAATATTCTAGTTACAGAATACACAATAGAGGCAACAAGGCTGCTTAATTTTGGCCTGCATAATACTGTGCCTGAACACCTGTAAGAACATATAGATGATACGTTCCATTCATATTCAGAATTATCTTTTGAAAGTGAGCCAACAGGTTAGGTTGCATTAAGTAAATGAAGGCCTGTATGGAATGAATTGATCAGTGGCACTAAAAGAAAGACTTTGCTCAGGCAAAAATATGATCAAGCTCCATTTCTCTCCGCTCAGATTTCAAAAGAGACTGTATGCATTATGCTCAAATCCTAATTAATAAATTTCTCATGGAGAGTACTCAGCCTCATTGGTGGTGTTTGGCAACACGGATTCTGAGAGAAAGATAAACGGATATTTTTAACTGTAAGCAGGTTCTGAGCAATATATTATGTCATTTAGTTCCCAATAGTTCAAGGTGGGATATTCTCCTTGCCTTCATAAACACTTCACTCATGTTTTCACATATGAAGGCTCAGGAGAAGCTTTAAAAATAAGCTTTGTACTGAGACTCTCTTTCAAGCTTATTTAGCTTGATGCTACAGAACAAGGATAGAAGCATTTTGTTTCCCAAAAATTATAAGCTGCGCAAAGAAGTGCCTAATTCTCTCTCATGCCCTCCTCCAGCTGGATGTTTCACTTGCAAATCAAATTTCTCTGCGAATTCTTTATGTCAGTACTCCAAAATGAAATGCTATAATTTTTTTCTTCTTAGAAGCTGCCAACCAGTTCTGTGAGAATTGGGCCTTTCGCTAATGTATTTCAAAACTCCTGCAGATTAATAATGAGGTGGCAGGAAAAGACATGTTGAGCTGAGTTCAATTATCCTTTCATCCCAATTACACTATGACATTCAATCTTGTGACATTTAATAAGAAAGGGCATTTTACCCATGGCTACCCTCGAGAGCTGACAATTTATGCAACAATGTCTCGGAAGATTTTCTTTTAAAAATTATTATAAAAAAAGTACTTTCATTTTGGCCCTGCGTAAATTAAATAAGATTTAACAAAACTGTTACCCAGTAGCTTAGACAAAAGTGAATTATCCATATGAGGTTTTGCAAATATCTAGATTAAAATATAGATAAAATATGAGGTATGAACCAGTAACACCTTTAAAATGGGGGCGTTTCTACAGTTGCTCTTTGGGTGCTAAGTGGGCTTTCCTCATCAGTTAGTAAAACCACACAGTTCAGACATGTAAGATTTTGGATGTTGCGGTTCTGCAGAAGGTTCTATGGATGATCATATGTTGTGCTTCACTTACTTTAATATTTTGCAAATTAGCCATTTTGTATTTGTTTCCCTACCAGCCAGGATTAAGAGCCACACTGATAGCAAATGACTGAACATGGTGTTGCTAAGGCAGGAGCACTGGGCACTGATCATCTGGCACTGGACAGATGAACATCCGGCCTTGGTTTGAAGACCCTTAGCAAAGGAGAAGTCCCCGTGCTATTTGGCACCCTGCTTCACTGGCTGACAGCTCGAATATGTCAGTGACCATAACATGATGTGAAATTCTGAGATGGTTCTCGCCACCTGACAAGATTGCTGATTTCTGTTGCAGCAAAACCATAAGGCAATACTAGTCCAGTTGTTGTGTGCTTTGGAAATGCAAGCTTTGCAGTGTAGTGGAATGATCTTTTGCAGGCAATCCATATGTCAAAGTGAGTTGGACCATCACCAAGCTTTGATAGCAGAATTCTTGTTTTTTCCTTTTGTTTTTCAAAGATATGCAGGCTCCACAGGTCTGAATCAGACCAATTGATTGGAATCAGTAATTTGATTAGGAAAGTTTGTGTTAGAAAAGATAGCTATGCAACAGCTTCAGAGGATCCTGGAGGAAACGGATTATCTGGACCCCTATCAGTCAGGTTTCAGGCCCAGTTATGGGATAGAAACAGCATTGGTCGCACTTTTAGATGATCTCTGGCAAGAGCGGGATGGGGGTAGTGCCTCCATTCTTGCTCTTCTTGACAGCTTTCGATACCATCGACCATGGTATCCTTTTGGGTCAGCTGCAGGAGCTGGGGTTGGGTGGCATAGTTCTGTGCTGGTTCAGCAACTTTTTCCAAGGCTGAATCCAATCAGTGTTGATAGGGAGCAAGAGGTCCAACCCACAGCCCCTACTTTGTGGGGTGCCTCAGGGTTCGGTCTCTCGCCACTCCTGTTTAACATCTACATGAAACCATTGGGTGAGGTCATCCAGCATCATGAGATGAGGTATCATCAGTATGCTGATGATACTCAACTATATATCTCCATCCCTGGTGACCTAAGTGATGCTGTGGCTACCCTTTCACAGTGCCTGGAGGCTGTGGGGGCGTGGATGGGGGACAACAGGCTTCAACTGAACCCTGCTAAGACAGAGTGGCTGTGGGTACAGGGAGCCTCAAGATCTAGGAGTTTATCGTCTTTGGTTCTTGACAGAGTTGCACTACCCCAGACAGACCCAGTGCATAATCTGGGGGTTTACACACATCTCACATCTCCTGTTCAAAGAGCTGGTGGCAGTCATGGCTAGGAGTGCCTCTGCACGACTTCACGTTGTGTGTCAGTTATGCCCCTTCCTGTATCGGGAGGCTCTCCACACAGTCACTCATGCCCTGGCCACCTCCCGGTTGGATTACTGCAATGCACTCTACATGGGGCTACCCTTGAAGAGTATCCAGAAGCTACAGCTGGCACAAAATGCAGCAGCGCAGACAGTTCTGAATGCCCCTGGGGGGCCATATAACACCTCTGTTATGTGAACTGCATTGGTTGCCAGTTTGCTTCTGGGTCCAATTCAAGGTGTTAGTTATTACCTTTAAAGCCCTTCATGGCACAGGACCAGGTTATCTGAGGAGCCGTCTTGCCCCCTTTACATCAGCCTGCCCCATTCAGTCTGGCAGAAGGGGCATGTTGCAGACCCCACCAGTCAAAGAATTTCGACTGGTGGGGTCTAGGAACTGTTGTGGCCCCTGCTCTGTGGAATAACTTACCACCCGAGGTGCGGTGTGCCCCCACTCTCATGGCCTTTGGGAAGAGTGTGAAATCTTGGCTGTGCCAGATGGCCTGGGGGCCAGATGGGGGCTCACACCATTGGAATTGGCTTGTGCGGTAATTGATTCTACCCCCCCCCATCATCTTGCATGTTTTTAATCTTTTTTATGTATATGATCTTTTTATATAGTTTGACTTTTTAACTAATTAATGTGGATATTTATATTTTTAACTGTTTTCAGGTTTTACCTTAATCGTGAGCTGCCCAGAGTCACCCTATGGGGGAGATGGGCGGCATACAAATTTAATAAATAAAAAAATAACAGTGAAAAGGCTTAGGAGTGGACTGGAAAGGTACTGCATTTGTAAGTTGTCTGTATTGTCCATAGGAAAGAGATGCTTAGAGGCCTGGTTGCTGTTGTATTCCCCCTTTATGTAGCTTTTATTGATAAGCGTATAAAATATAGTCAAGTGTATATGTGAAACAGATGATAGACAACACGTTTTTTATAAACCTAAATAATTCTGTTTCCTTACTAGGGCTGTGCAAAGCTTTAAAGGAGTGTTTTCTCTGAAAATTCTTTACATCAGCCCTCTAGATTCATGCAAAGCACCCCTTCAAAGTTGCTCTGTAAAATCTCATAGCCCTCCCCCCCTTCCATTTGTAAAAACAGAGCAGCGGCATTGCTTCTCTGAGGTTTTGTCTGGCAGTCCCATAGCTGGAAAAGGCTTCTACCCACGGCTTGCACATGCTCAGAAGCTTCTACAAACTCTCCCATCTTTCAGCTCCTGGGATTGTCATGCAAGACTTCCTTTAGTTGAGAGAAACGGTATCACCTCTTTGCCTTGCTAAAAAAAAGGGTTTTGCCTTCACGGGGCAAAGTGTCTCATCAGTGTGAAGCCCAGCCATCTCATGCAGGCTCTGCTCATTCTTCATGTTCACGTTATGATGCCTTTGGCTACCAGCCCAAAGCAACTGTGAGGTGCTACAGAGTAGCTGAGCTGGCCCACCAGCTGCCCCATGTTAGCTGCAGATGGAGTCTTTTCTGTCCTTCTTAGCTTAGAACTTTTCTGGAATCAGAGTTTGCCACCTGCTAGGATCATGTCCAGGCATGGGATGATCCTACTGTGTCACCGCAGGCCCATATTCACTATGTTTTTGGAGCCTTCTTGCTGTTGAGGAATAGTCATGTTTTGGAAAAAGTAACCTAAAGTCCAGCAGATTTTGCAGTTCTCTGTTGGTTCATGCTGTACCGTGCGCTTTGTTCTTAGAGCCTCCTTCATGGCTTACATTCCACTTAAAATCTTCAGCTTGTTTCTTCTCACACAGTCTCAGTACACAGCTGTCCTCTCTAAAATATTTATGTAAAGCATTTCCTTAGCTCTGTACGAATAGGTGAAAAGCCAGATGCTCGTTCTTGGCATTTATGAATGCTTATTATAGGAAAAGATTATTATATGATCAGTAACCTACTGGAATAATAACATGCCTGTTTCCTGTTAAAGGAGGAAACTCCACCGAGAAGGATTAATTATCCCCTGCCTCCTATTAGAATTTATTTAAAGCCCATTAACAAATACTCTTCAGTGTAGGGTTGGTTGTTCCTAGTATCTTCCCAGTTAAATCTAGAGCATACGTAAAGTCCTTAAATTTGTATTCTTAAATCTTAATATAAGCAAACAAAAAAGCACTCATGCACAAAAAACTAAAACTTCCCTGTCCTGACAATTTACGTACTATGCACTAGATTTCTACCCTGCTTTTATCCATCAGGGGCCTGAGATGATCACCTGGTGAAGTGAGTTGGAGAGGAATCAGGTTAATGATTTATAGCACCATCCAGACATCCCCAACATAATGTATCACTAGAGAGGTTACATGGCCAGAGAGATGCTGCTTTAAATTGCTGGCATTCTAGCATGAGCAATTGGCCCACGTTTACCCCTGTGAAATTCTGTGGCTGAGTGTCAATAAATTTGGACCTCCTTGCTCCCAGTCCAGAACCTTAACCACTAGACCATGCTGGCCAGTCCTCACAGGATGTCTTTCAGCTGAGCCTGTGAACATAAAGCACTTTGCGTTTGTGCTGGTGAGAACTGATATGAAAGGACTGGCTATAATTCACTGTTCACTCCTAGATGTGCTTTCCTGTTTGAAGCTACTCCCACCGTGTCTTCTGACAGGCAACCTAGACTGTTAACTGCAACTCAGTTGTGAAACCATTGCAGGTTTCTGATTAGGGAGAATAGAATGGCCAAGCAAAGGAGTCCTGCTCTGCTCCTTCTCTCTATTTTCTGTGGGTCACTTTTCCAGCCTAAATAATGGGTATCATTCACATTTTGTTCTCTGAAACCTTTCAGCAGCAGCTCTTTCCATTTCAGCCATGTACTCACCCGTGCGTGACAATAATATATACACATATATTAGGCTGAACTGCCTGTGCAAGGGGGAAGATAATTTCAGACATCCAAGTGGTGGGGGAAGGGGAAGATTCCTGTAAGTGTAGACATTTATCATAATGATAGATTAGGGCAGCATCTTAGTGCCAAAATACTCCAATTCTAGTTACCTGCTGCATAATGCAGGCAGGAGGAATGGTCTCCAACAGATGTGATCAAAAAGATTACCAGTGATGAAGGTTGTGGAGCTGCTAGCTTTACTTTTTGCAAAGAAGTGGTACTGTAACAGATAGGCAGGTATAAATATTAATGGCAGTATTTCCCCAAGTATTGCACGCAGTGTAGAAAACATGCCCTTCAAACAGAGTGTCTCAGCCAACTTTATCCTGAAAAAGTCCTTAAGAGGGATTCCTTCAAGCCCATTGTGTTGACACTGAGATCTCCAGTTTGGAGACAATCATAAACTGATAAACTGGTGGCAAGGGCTTAGGGCTCTAATCTCCTTATTTGCTTTCACATTGTCATACTTTCCTTATAAGGGCTGAAAGGGAAACAACTGCAGCTGAAAGGTTTCAGGCAATAACATGTGAATGATACCAGTTATTCAGGCTCAAAGATTGAGAATGGGATTAGCAAATAATGAAAGAGAAGGAATAGAGTAATAATCTCTGCATGATACACATCATGATTGCAAAGTTTAGTTGATCCACAGGCAGCTTTAGCGATGTTTCAGAAATTTCTCCAGGTCCCCCCCCCCCCATCCATTCAAATTCAGTTGGATAGAAATGAAATTGCTACCAATTTTTCAAAGAAGAAAAAAACATTTAATTCTCATAGGTGACTCTCAGGATACTTAGTTAAGAAGGAGGAAGCAACGAGATGGAGGGAGAACTTAACAGAGAATCCCAACAGCAACAATTCTGACCAGTGGAGAGATTCCACTTTAGTCAGAGGCTGATGAAACCCCAACTTTGTCCAACTGCTCTCCTTGGGCTTATCCCCAGTTCAGTTACCCTTTGTTCTTTAAAAAACAAATCCTTTCTGCCTCTAGCTGAGGGAGGGGCCAGAGGAAATTGACTCTGTACATTATCCAGAGCCATACTTCACTTGTGGATGTACACTGATTGTTTGAGACGAAGCTGGCTGGCTGCAAATGTCAGAGTTTGAAGCTGCACATTTACAACAGAGGGATATGCGAGCACAAGCAAATATATACCAAACCAAAATGATTGTTAGATCACGAGAATTCATGAGTGAGTTCTTTTAGTTGCACCTTCAGGAAAGAGGGAAGTCTTAACATTAAACCACAATGCCATTCAGACAGTAAGCGTCGCCTCTAATTTAATGCCGTTGTTGTCTCAAAACCAACTGATGTACAGTGACATCAATTTTGTCTTGTAAAACCTCCAACCATCTCCTAAAAGCACAAAAGAGTCCAAATATTTTAGCCCTGCCTACTCTGGAGTCCCTGGGGACTACAGGTAGAATACTAGAGATTTATGTAACCTGTGAGTTGCCCATCATAGTCGTAGGCTACTGAACAAACATAGCAACAGTTTTGGATGTATGTCAAAACCATCAACCGTTTGGGATTTATGCAGATAAGGGCTCAAACTGGAGTTTTAGAAAAAAAAAACAATAATAGCAATAATGGGGCAGTTGTGACTTTCTGCTCTACACATGAGTTGTTAAATGTAAAGTTAAATTCTATTCTGACTGCTACTGTATTATTGGGTCTAAGTTACTGTACACTGTGGTGTACAGATGTATTTAAAAAGGGGAGAAGAATTAATACAATTACTAAGTGATGATGATTACTTATTGGAATTCCCTTCAAGATATAAAAATAGGACATATGGATTATACATAACTGAATTCAGTTCTTAAAACTGTGTGTATGCTTGTGTGTTACAGTGTTAATATTCAGAATGCCAAAAAGACATTAAGCATCATGTACATCACACAGGGATATAATTCTTCTAAAACTATCAAACAGATTTCCTCAAAGGTGGACACTGAATATGGTACTGTAGTGTTTAATTTCCACGTAGTTTAAATCTGCCATATTTCAGTGCAAGTTCTCAAGTTTCATAAAACTGTAATTGGACAACTGGCTAAGATCCTGTTTAAACAGTGATGGTTGTTAAGTATTGATAGGGACGTGTAGTGCTTTAGATCTGAAATCAAAAGGGTAGGGGCACATAGAGGCAAAGCAGGATTTAGGTATGAGCCAAACAAGCTACAGCTTATGGCTTCAGAGTCTGAAGGGACTTCTCAAAATTTCACTTGTTTGCATTTTTTATGTTTTCATTATAAACGACTTCATAAATTAAACACTCCTGCACGGTTCACATGACCCTCACTAACTGCTTTGTTTCTGCATGCATTCACACCATTTGTTCAGCCCTTCCGCACCCCATCACAGGTTGGTTATGCATCTGGATGGCATTCTTGACAAATTCAGTTGTCCTGCAGTTGTCTTATTCTTGGTTAGTATTTGCCAAACAGTGAACTGTGGTACATTGAGGAAAGTATATTGAGTGTTTCTCCTGCCTTGTGAAGGTGGGCTTTTTGGAGCTGTAACTTCTGGGAGATGCATTTATTCAGGGCAGTATCCAAATGAGGCAGGAACATTCTGAAAAGTCCCAGGTAGATATTTTGATGTACAGTATTTTGACAGAGATCCTCATTACATGTTGAAAAGATAGCACAAGGAATGGTTGACCCTCCTGCTCTATCCCATATTGCACAGCTATATGGTTACTCCAACTTTTCATATTGGGCATGGATGGCATGCCCTAATTGTATGTAGTTCCGGTTCTCAGGTGGAAAGCTATGCAGCAGGCCCCCTGGGAGGGAGGGAGGGAGGGAGGATAGATGGACGGACACTGTTGGGAGAGCAGAATGGTATGAGAGGCTGCAGTAGCATAGTTACAGAAGCATGGGGGGTGGCTGGAGGAGAATGGCCAGCAGTGCAGCAGACAGGCCCAGCACTCTGCAAGTTCACCAACAGGTAAGTGTTCTGGCAAGTTCAGGAAGCATGTCCCAAGGCAGAGCAGCAGCCATGCTACAGGGTGCTGGCAGCTGACAGATCTCCCACTGGAACCCCGAGTGCTGTTAAGAGGCAACGGGAGGTTCAGGATGGCAAGCACCCTATCCCTTCAAAGGGCCCCCAGAAAGGCTGGAGCTCCTCAAAGGGAGACAGCCAGAAACCCTACCAGTGGAATCAAGCACCAGGCTAAAATGCAAAGCACTGCAGAGCAACAAGCACAAGGGCTGACTGTGGTGGATAGAGGTAGTGTAGAAGTACAATAAGAAATAGTACAGAAGATGGACGTCAGGTAGATCCAAGTTTGGGTTAAGTTTGTGGTAAGAAGACAAAAAAGTAGGAAAATGTTAGAGAAGAAAGTAGAAGATAGTGAAACCTAAGAAAGACAGTCTTGATAGGATATCAGTCAAAGTATACTGACAGTTCAGTAATAACTTAAATAAGAACCATAATATAGTAAACTGTGAGAAACCATGACTATAAGAGAAGCCGTAAGATATAAAGTAAGAATATAGAGATATACAATTTATGTAGAAATAGCTATCAATTAGAACAGAACTATAGAAAGAAGCACGTAGAAGATGAGTCTATAGTGGACTATAAGTTTAAGGGTTAAGATACAGATTTATTTATCCTTCCTCATGTGGGTATAAAACCATTACAAAAATCCTGCCTGAGGTAAACTTGCAATAAGCCTCAGACATGGGGAAGTCATGCAATATCAAGAGCAAGGCCAGTGTTGGACATGACGTGATACAGGCGTGCTGTGAGTTTCCTCAGCTTCCAGTACAGAGAGCCAGTTTGGTGTGGTGGTGAAGGTGCCGCCCTAGAAATCAGAAGGCTGGGAGTTCTAGGCCCTCCTTAGGGATGAAAACCAGCTGGGTGACTTTGAGCCAGTCACTCTCTCAGCTCAACCCATCTCACAGCATTGATGTTGTGGGGAACATAGACAGGCAGGAGTATTAGGTATGTTTACTGCCTTGAGTTATAAATATAAAAAAGTAAGGATAAAAAAATCTAAAAATAAATAACATAGATCAAGGATGAGGAACTTCAATCTCTAGGGCTAAATCTGGTTCATCTGGGAAGATTCAGACTGCAGTAACATCCCATCATATAATGGTAAAGCTTGCTAGGAACATGGAGGAATAAAAGAGGAAAAGAAACAGATTGCCTCTTGATTTCATCAAGAGCATCACATCCTTATAAATTGGAAGGAATTTCTATACAATGCTTGAGGGCAAAACTTGCTTTTCTGGAATTTCTACCAATTTGTTCTAATATTTCTTTTTGGAACAACAGAAAACACATCTGCCATTCATATGTATTAAAGATACAATTGTTTACTCCTTTCAACTTGTCTTCTCCAGGCTAAATATGTCCAGGTTTTCTGGCTATTCCTCAATATGATTTCTACCCCACCATGTCCTACATGTACATAAACTTACTGTTTGTCACTCTGGAAAGTAGGGGGGAAATGTTGAATTGTGTTCTCTTTTACAACAATAAGAAATGTAGACTGCCCTCAGCTATGAATGTATAACTGACTGTTTTGCCCCATTAAGGTGGAATTTTGCAATTTTCACTATTAAAATATTTGTCTTGCCATTTTTGAATTATTGCTACATCTACCATCATGAATGGTGCAAACTGGGAGTCTCTGAAGTAATTTGCAATCCTTGGCAATAATAAAATTCATCCTACTCTGTATGGAAATAACTATTTAACACATTGCTTAATGTGAAAGAAAGCACAAATGGAATGCTGATGGATTGCCCTTGTTTGCAACATTATGTGGAGACAGCTGATAAAAATGTCTACAGACTGTATATAACCATTAGAATTTACCAAAGATCTGGAGAGAGGGAGGGAGACAGAAATCTTTCTCATATTTCAATACATATACATAGTTAATGTTCATTTATTTGGACAAAAAAATAATATAAATGGGTGGCCAGGTTCAATAAAGAACATGATGATTTCTTTTAAAAACGGTTATAAAATTACCAAGTATTTCCAGATCCATGGAGAAAATCTATCTGTTGGTGGTCGCTAAGAGTTGACAATGACTTGATGGCACATAATCAATACCCAAATAAACGCCCAGCTGCATAGTCATTACGACTGAGACGCCCAATCTCCTTGGTTTTTATTTTAAGGGAGACTCAGTGGAGGCAGATTTTTCTGTGAGCATTAAAGAAGTACCATGGTGGCAGTAATTGACCATATTTTTTGTACAGTATAGAACACTGCAGTGCTACACCTAAAAATGGTGATCCAAAGAGCACTTCCTAGAGAGTAATACTACCGAAAACAATTCCTTTTTGAGAAAACAGACTTCAGATGCCAATGCAATTCGCACATTTCTTTCCATCTGCATAGATTACATTACCTAAATTCTACTGTTCTTGAATTCTCTTACCTTTCACGTGTGTATTGTATTTTTGTTCATTTGTTTGTCTGCTTACTCAACTATTGTTACATGAGATACTGTGTGTCGATAGAAGCAGAAGCAGAAGCAGAAGCAGAAGCAGAAGCAGAAGCAGAAGCAGAAGAAGAAGAAGAAGAAGAAGAAGAAGAAGAAGAAGAAGAAGAAGAAGAAGAAGAAGAAGAAGAAGAAATGTATTATCAGCATCTATATAATTCTGTCCCAGTAACCCACATTTTTCTTTTATTATTATTACTGCTACTACTATTTACTCCTTGTCATACTCTAGCACATCAGAGGAAGAATATGGATGCTAAAATTTCATCCAGTATATTCATATATTTGGTGAAGAAATAAATCAAGGAAAGGTCAGTGTGTCAGAAATGAGAAAAAAATTGAATTATCCCCATTCATGGGGATACAAAAAAATCGGTTTTGCCATTAGGGTTAATGTTGCATTCAGTATTTTTAAACCTTTGTTCCAACAACTTTCAATTCTTTTTTGCAGGTGGACAGACAGGATAGAATTCCTATAGATCTAGATCAGTGTTTTTCAAACTTGGCAACTTTAAGATGTGTGGATTTCAGCTCCCAGAATTCCCCAGCATACTGGCTGGAGAATTCTGGAAGTTGAAGTCCACACATTTTAAAGTTGCCAAGTTTGAGAAACACTGATCTAGATCATGATTTCACATCGGGCCTCAGTATTAATTTGCCCCAGATGGGTTGCCTGGAATCAGATACCATTCCAGCTCTCAGTGCTGCATTAAACAACACTCCCCTCCTCACCAACATGCAAGTCAAGGTGTATTGCAGTCGCTATTTGGATGAGGCAGAAAACCCATGAAGCAGCATGCCCCATACCTGGTAATAAAAATATTCACATAAATTAAATGAATAATTATTGCCTTTCATGATGTTCAAGATTTGCTGCCTGAGGTGTCTAATGATAGGAGCATCAGGTATATATATGACAGGAACATCGGATAGATAGATAGATAGATAGATAGATAGATAGATAGATAGATAGATATATATATATATATATATATATATATATATATATATACACACACACACACACACACATACATACATACATACATACATACACGCACACCCAAGTGATATCTAACTTGCCATAGGCATACAGCTACAGCAGAACCTGTTCCGCAGCAGCAGCAGCAGCAGCAGCAGCAGCAGCAGCAGCAGCAGCAACCGCCACTTAGGAAGCAGAGCTGTCTTCTCCTGTTTTGCCACAAATCTAATTGGGAGTACAAGATAATCCTTCTAAAGCTACTTATGACACTGTAGAACCAGTGGCTGTCTGCATGGCTATGATTGTACTGGGAACTGGTCACCGCTTGCTCGTGGTCATTTTTATTCAAGGAGAACCTTGTGACAGATAGGCTGGTCATGAGTTCTCCTGTAGCATCTCTGCCTGCAGTGAAGATGGGAGTAGGACCAGCCTGGAGAAAGACTGCCCAGGTCAGATATACACAGATGACATCTGGGGAGTAGTCCAGGGGTGAAAACAGGGTAATTTTCTGTGATGGAGAAACATCTATAGTCCCTGAAAGTTACTTTTGCTTAGTACTTGTAATATGGGTATATGGCGATCATTTCTCTAAACCGGAAACCCATAATTCATCAGTCAATATGACCATTATACAACTTGTAAGGTAGCAGTTGAAGGAAACAGCAGTACTCTCACTCATTCTGGGATTGTATTGGATTATAACCCACAAATCTGTAGCTAGCCCAGCTATTGGCCTTGCTATCTGAGAAGTCTGGGAATAGTAGTTCAAGAGAGCTGGAGGATAAGGTAAAGATAGCTACCCTACTGGATTCTCAGCTTTAAAAAAATTTTCCTAGGCTAGCTGACTGGGAGGAATCTGACTGTTGATAGAGTGATAAGTGAGTCTTTTTTTTTAAAAAAAGAACTTTGAGAGATAATGCTTTGGTTATGCTGTAAGCTTTATCCTCAGATTCAAGTTATATGATCTGCTGCACTAAATCTGGGATATTCTACCAAAACATGGATTAATTAGGTTTTATTAAGCCCTTAGCAGCTGCTTATAACTAAAAAGCAAGATTCTCAAGTCTTTTTTCATCAGATCTATTGAAAGAAAAAAGGGAAATAGATTAGAGAAACAGTGACAATAGGCTACATTTACTTAAGCATCCAATTATCCCTAGTATGTTAGGGTGGAGATTTCTTGATCCTCTTGCTAAATACCTGTTGATATAGTGGGGAGGTGGCTACTCTTTTTCCTGATAAATGAAAAATGTGCAGATGTTCTTTGCTTGTAATCGTTTACAAACCACCATCCTCTTTCCCAAGCTCTGAGAAGGCTATTACAGATAGTTGAAAACAATATTTTCTCATTTGCATTTCCCAAATCTAAATGCAAATCAAAATACCTGAACTATATCTTTTAGTCCAGAAATCTGGACTTTAAAAAGGCAGAAATGGTGTGGGGTGTACTCAGTAAGACAACACTTAACAGATTCAGCCGTCTGTAAGGATCAGACCTGCTTGTTCACACTACACACAAAAGCAGCACCACAGACAGAATGTGTGTGTCACCTAACATGACCTTTAGAACAATACTTCTGAGGAGCTCATGCACATCAACTTTCCTATTGCAGAAATTGGTTGGCCAGATAATGAGAGATGCTTTATTACACTGAGCCTCACCTCTCATCAAGCCAAGGCTTGATGGACCTCAAAAAGGTCCTCCATTCTTCTTCTAATGGCATTAACTCCATTTGTGGATTTTATCACAGCATCACTCCTTTCTATATCAACTGGGATTACCTGTTATCAGAAAGGAGCTTTCACAATCTGTTACAACTGAGGCAGTAGATAAATCCCATGAATAAATACACAGTTCCTAGACGCGCTCTCACTTTCAATGGAGGATTCAACCAAGATCTAAAATATATATTTGAGAAGTGTTCTGCCATCTTGAACGCTTAGATGCTCCAGGGTAGATTGTGCAGCTGATGCAAAAGAGGTCTTTTTGGCTGCTCAAATCTAAATTCCCTGCCAATTTTTCTCATGGTGTTATAATTACAAAGCTTCTGTTTCATGCTGCTGCGCAAATACCTACTTGGAACAAAATATTGATTGGAAACACTGAGAAATCAAAACAAAATGAAGAAGGAAGGGGGTGCATTATTATTATTATTATTATTATTATTATTATTATTTTATTTTATTTTGCTCTGCAACCTCTTGTAGCATAATATCCTTTTATTTCAGTGGGCAGTGCTGAAGCTCAACATAAGAACCAGGAAAGTAAAAAAAGGCTATTTCAGTGTTGACTGTCGGTAATAGAAAGAGCATAATTTGCCAAGGCAATTGAAAAGATTGAATACTCTTGCAATGAGGCTGTAATCCTAAGCACGCTTTGCAGAAACCAAGTGTTAGTGGACCAAGCAAACATGCTTAGGATCTTGCTATACAGATATTATTTCATTTTCTCCGCAAACCTATTTTGGTTCACCAGGAAATAAATAGAGGACACAAATGATATACCTCTAAATTTCAAACAAAAAACTGATAAATGGCTATGGATGCATGAGTGAACACATATAGACACATTTGTCAGTGTTTTAAATGAAGTCAGCAAAAAAATCAAGTGAAATCATGATTTGCTGCACCTTCGGTGACCTGATCCCTTTAGAGGAGTTAGAATGATCTCTCTCAGAATTCTCACCCTTTTGGCTAGGAATTCTGGGAGTTGCAATCCCAAAGCATCTGGGGTGGACCAAATTATTAAAAATCTGGTCTAAAAGATTAAAGTTGATATTTGTATTAGCTGAATAGCATACAGCTGTTCCTCTCTTAAAGACTGTCCTGTTTGGTGACTGAAGTTACAACAGCACTAAAAAAGTAACTTTACCACCAGTCCTTGCACTTACAACCATTGCAGTGTCCCTGTGCTCACATGATCGAGATTCAGGCACTTGGGAACTGGTGGGCATTTACAACCATCACAGTATCCCATGGTCATGTTATCACCATTTGTGCACTTCACAACCAACTTGCAACACAGAATCAATGGAGAAGCTGGCAGTAAAGTTGCAAGTCATGGGCACGTGATGTCTTGCTTAACGACCACGGCAGAAGCAAGGGTTAAGTCCGTCATGGTCACATGATGTCTCGCTTAACAACTGCCTCGCTTAGCAATGGAGTTGCCAGTCCCAGTTGTGGCTGTTAAGCAAGGACCACCTGTAGTGGCCTAATCTTCATGTCTGTATGTAATTTGACCCTTTGATAATGTAGACTGAAACACCATACTCAGATGGCAGATTTGGGGATATTGTGAAAATGTCTTTTCTGCCTTCTCTCACTGCATATCAAGTAATTCTGGTAATGTATATGGGAGGAATGGATGGCAATATGGAAATTCCCAGTGGCTCCAGACAACCACAAGACAGGGAGCATGCCTGCATTAAAGAAAAGGGAGATTTCCTGAAACTGTTTTGCAAAAAGTTGGTCTGTCTTTTGATTTCTAAAATTCTTGTAATATTCCCAAGAACAAAGAAAAGCCCTTATATTTCTACAAAAGAATCCTGAAAATGAATTGACTATTCATATTTTGATAATATAATGCCCTTCTGGAGGGAAATGGGAATTTGGGATTAAGAAATGCCAAGAAAAATATGAAATGTTATAATTTAAATTTAAACATGATAGTACTGTATTTGAAGGGTGAGGTTTGGGACGAAGAAATGTCAATAAGTCTGTTACTTAAATCTGTTATATGTAAATCTATACAAATGCTATAAAGACACTGCTCTATAATGTTTAATATTGCATAATATTAACGCTACTTTTCCCCTGCTTCTTAAGAAGAGCTGTGTGCTGCTAATGCCTATATTTGACAGGAAAAAAAATAAGTGATTCTGTATTTCTTTCTTACTTTGTCAGTTTGCCAAATGATAAAATGGCTTACAACCATATTACAGGTAGTCCCCGGCTTGAAAACACCCGGTTTATGGACAACCCATAGTTAAGAACCGAGCCTATTGTAGCAAAATTTGAGTTAAATACACAATTGTTCGAGTTCATTTCACAATACTACTTATACAGTATTATACAATAATATTGTTCCAACTTACATACAAATTCAACTTAAGGACAGACCTTGGGAACGGAACCTGTTCTGGGGACTACTTGTATTGTGTAAAAATGGTAAGCAGAGAAAGCCATTGCAGTATCATTGCTCTGATCCAATACTTACTATTCTGCTCAGAGGCTTTACTGTGCATGTTACGTTTTCCCATCCCATAAGTGTTTCTCAGTTCATTGCATCAGAGTACATTTTGGAACTCTGTATCAAGGCCTTTCTGAAATTGGATCCCTTTTCACATCCTTTGTTCCATAGCATTTCACACAAAAGGCACTGGAATAAGACCCTTGTTTTTTCCATCCATGTTTAATGTATCTTTTTGGCCTATTATATGGGACTTAAGGCAGGGCTAAATTAAATGTCATTCGTTTCAATGGGCACTTGTCCAAGAAACAATGTGGATCCGACCACCTGAAAATTTAGACTTGCAATTCTTCACATTGGACAACAAGGGGCAGAAAAGCTACTAATAACTGCAGTAGTAGTAGTAGAAGTAACAGTCGTAGTATATTGACAGTTGGCAGCTTCATGGTATTCAGTAATGTGCAAAGTTTCCCAATGGTCTGCTTTGTCTATGGGGTGGAGGGATAGTTGAGAGAGCATTGCATCATTAGATGTATCAAGTAGAAGTTCAAAGGAACTTGAGAAGAAGATTGGGATTGCCCAAGTAAAACTGTGTAATACTGTGTGTGTGGCCTGTGTAGCACTAAGTTGTGTTATCTGGAACCAAGAACAATGGTGAATCTTCATCATCATCCTCCTCATCAGCAGCAACCTGAATCAGTCCACCACAGTTTGAAAGATTTGAAGGTTATGCACAGTAATCCAGTAGGGTCACTAGTCCAATATGGATTGGTAGATAGATATTGTTCAACTTTCCAGTATAGGGCTGAGAGAAGGCCAGCTTCTGTGCCTAAGAGAGGACTAGAGCCAGGATCTCCCTGCTTCTAGACTGGCACCTTAACTACTATACCACACTAGCTTTCAATAACATTATAGGAACTCATGTATTGTTAAGATAGTGTATAACAACTGATGCATAACTAGGGCACAGTACTATAACCCTGTCAAGCATTTGACCAAGAGGGCAAACCCAAGCAAAAATCTGACAGGGAACTCTGTATAGTTCCTCAACTGAGTCCCAAGGCCAGAGTTCCATCTCGGTCCTTTGTATCTGAAGATGTCAAATCCTAAAGTAGGGAGTACCTAAGTACTAATGTACCAAAGACCCACTGCCGTCAGACGTGTATCATCCGCTGGGGCAATGGTCTTTGTGCTGCAATCAACATGACCATTTACTCCACAGAAAAACAGAAATGAAAGGCAGGTTTCTGTCTAACTTTGGGCAGCAAAATCGAGAGAGAGAGAGAGAGAGAGATTGAGATTCAGGGGGCAGAATGAATGAGGTCAGGTTCAAAAGGGACAATCCAGGGCAGATACTTGGGCAGTCAGAATTGACTGGCCACTAAAAGCCATGCTTACAGTCAAATGTACTCTGTAGATCTACTGTATATGTGACATGAACAGATGCAAGGGGGTGTTACATTCATCTTTTAGCCTGACATTTCAGGTATAGCGGCAGTGTATGTCTGCATCTCTCTATGGAAATCCTGCTTATGAAATATATCTGATTTATTGCTTGCTTACTTCCTGTCTCTAGAATGTGCATTTTCCCTTCATGCCAACGTGCACTTGGTAGCTCTAAATTCAAGGTATAATAAATAGCTAAACTGAATCTCATATTCATTTATGAGATAGCTTAATCCAAGGAATCACAGAGAACTACTTGACATAAAACCATATTCGTTACACTCCTTTTCCTGGAAATATTTTGCATCAAACCAATATGACAATATTTATGAGTGCTTTTCATTGGACACTTGTTTCTCAGTGGAAAACTCCTCATCCTAAGATTGGTGACACGACATTCCGTAAGGACTGAGTCCTGAAAATAACACATTGATTTATTTACAACCTTTGTGAAGGATAGAGCGGGCCTTATAGAAGCTGGAGACATGTACCATGACCACTGTAGGTTTCAAAATGATTTCCAGCATCAGAGAAATGATGAAGAAAATGAGTCTGGAGTCAGACCTCAAATGGCTTTGTGAAAGTGAAGCAACAGATAATGTGTACGGAAGGTAGCCACAGTGCCGTTGATGACCAGCATCTCTTACTGGGCTGGAAGGGCAGGATAGGCAGCAGAAACAACTCTCTCACCTTCTTACCAGGACTCCCCACTTTCCAGCATATGCTGATTGAGGGTGCTGCAAAACAGTAGAGCCAAACCTGGTTGAAGATAATCTAAAAGAGAAATACCATACAATTACTGTATGGCTTCATTTATTGCTAGGTGAAGCTGCAAGTGATCTCTGAGCAACAGCCAATAGCAATGAACACAAGTTGTCATCTCTGGACTGAGCTACTGAAATCGGCTGGGACTATGGTCTATTCTGCTTTTTGTGTTTCTGTGGGTTGGACTCCTGCAAGCTCTGCTTTTTAATGGCCTTAAATAAATGGGTGGGGCTCCCTCTGCCCTTGGATTAGCCTGAAGTGGCTGCCAGCAATGTTGTGTAGCTAGCTGTTTGACTAAGTAATGCTACATGGTTTGTAGGCTCATAGCTCTTTCCGCACAATTGCAAGGAGCCTTTGGTATTGTTTGAAACCTGCATATCTAAAGCAGTAGTAGGACAAAAGGAATAGGTTTTATTCCTGTGGGAAATGATCTCTTTCTAACAGGCACTTGGAGTCTCATGTGTGATTATGGTATGAAGTAAGCTGCAAAAAGTTGATCTATTAGTAAGTCTGATTTGCAAAGCGCTACATAATCGTGATTGCATTTATTCTCATTTGTCTGGGATCTGATGCTTTACCTAGGTTAAAACGTGTGCAAAGCGCTAAAGATTTTGACCATCTTACTGTCTACATTTGTAAGACAGTTATTTAGGCCCAATTTTTTAAAAAACAAAAAAGTCAAAAAGTTGGGTAATTATATGCATTTGTAACACCTACTAATATATGATGTATACAGCTTCCCTTAATATAAGCATCAGTTGCACAGGCCTATGTTTAAGGCAGATCACCCTGGTTTTGTCCTTTGATTTGTGCATTTCCTTGATGCACCCAAATTTGCTTCTAATGACCTTTTGGTGATATGTTTACATTTTTACCTCAGTCTAAATATGTAAATATTGGGCCCTGCCAAGTCATCTGTATAAAGCTTGGCTCCATTGTCCTCTTCCTTCAAGAGGGTAGTAGAGTGACTCACGTTGGGAGAATGTTTCTGTGTGGTTTTCTGTTGGGGTCTGGTTCATCAAAGGAAAAAACTACTTTGCAGGAAATTGTTCTTCCCTTATTAAATAAACTTTTAACTATGCTAAGGAGGAGAATTCAGCTTCTTACAGCAAATAATTTATAAGTTCAAGACTTACTTTTAATGTCATGTCATTTTTCAAAACAACACTTGATTGTGAAATTAAATGGTTTTTCTGTGGCCATTGTAACTGGAATCCTAAACTAAGACTGTTGTACAGGTGGTCCTCATTTAATGGCCACTCGTTCGGTGACTGTTCAAACTTTCAATGGCACTGAACAAGTGGTACTTATGACCGGTCCTCGGAGTTCTGGCTGTTGCAGCATCCCCATGGTCACGTGATCACAATCTTGGTGTTCAGTGCCCAGTTCACGATCATAATGTCGTAGCAAGCCATGGTCACATGATTCTGATTTCCAGTGTTCCCTGCTGGCTTCCCACAAGCAATGTCAATGGGGAAGCCAGCAGGAGCTCGCAAGTTGCAGTCACATGAGATACTTGCTTAATCAGCAGCATGGTCCTCGCTTAACAACAGCAACCAGGACTGCCGGAACTGCCATCCCTAAGCAGCATGGTCACGTGGCATCACACTTTATGACTGCATCACTTAGTGACAGCAATTCCGGTTCCAAATGCCATAATTAAGAGAGGACTACCTGGATTAAACACCAGTTTTTCCCAAGATGATGCTGTCTAAAAGTCCTTGTCTTCAATATCCAGTATCTACACCCAGCATAGAGGGGACATAGTGGCGCAGCGGCTTAATGACGCTGAAAGTTGCCAGCCAGAAATGGTCGACACTTCAGCAGTTCGAGCCCAGCTCCGCGCAGCAGAGCAAGCTCCTGCTTACTCCCCAGCTCCTGTCAACCCAGCAGCTCGAAAACTTATGTGAGTAGATAAATGGGGACTCTCACCCCAGTGGGAGGAAAAATGCTGGCGGTGCTTGCATGGGAGATGGGGACCAGTTGCCGGTAACGCGGAAGCTACGCTCGCCCGAAAAAGGCGCAAAGCAACGGAAACCCTGCAGCCTGTGCTCGCCAGCTGGGCTCTGCTCTAGGAAGGAGGCACTGGCAAACCCCTTCCGAAACACCTTGCCTTGAAAACTGCAGGGACTCGTCCAGGCAGTTGCTGCAGAATCGGTAATGACTGAGTGAGGATAAAAAAATAAAAAATAAAAAAACACCCAGCATGGTTAACTGCTGATTGAGAATGATGGGAGGTGAAATCCAACCCAACTGGAAGCACCTGGTTGGGGAAAACAACTGCAATCTAGTACCTGGGATTAGGTGCTGTGCTTCTGAATGGATTCATAAATGTAATGTTGGTGTTAATCCATTCCAAAGTGTTGATGCCAGCCATACATACAGCTGGCATTTTTTTTGGAGTGATCTGGTAGCTAGAATCCCCGGTTTTAAAAAGGGAAAGTGGGATGAAAGGGATAAGATTGATAATAAGAGGCTGATGTCCTCTGTCAATTCTTCAGAACAAAACAAAGTTGCAGAAATCTGGTGATCTCAGTTATGTGTCTACCATGGCCTCTTCTCTTCCATTTCCTAGAGCCACTGATATGTAGTAATTAAAGCATTTTGCACTGGGCCTGGAGAAACACAAGTCTGAGTCCCTACCTGGCCATATATACGGGTTTGTATGTATGGGTGTGTATGTGTGTGTTTGTGAATTTATTTATTAAATTTGTCCCCCGCCCATCTCCCTCCAGTGGGGGACTGGGCAGCTCACAACATGTTAAAACAATAAATAAGTATACAACTAAAACCTATAACAATACATATTCACAAAAATAAAAGGGAAAAGATCCAGGAGGCCGATGGTTCAAGGCAGCAACGCCAGGCCACTAAGGGACTAGCCAACATATATAATGATATATGTGATGATCTGAGATACTCTCTTAGCCCAACGCATCTCACAAGATTGTTATTCTGCAGATAAAATTAAATGATATCTCAATACAGGCATACCTCGTTTTATTGTACTTTGCTTTATTGTGCTTGGCAGATATTGTTTTTCTTTTTCTTTTTCTTTTTTACACATTGAAGGTTTGTGAGAACCCTGCATTGAGCAAGTCTATCAGATGAAGATTAGCATTTTTTAGCAATAAAGTATTTTTAATTAAAGTATGTATATGTACATTGTTCTTTTAGACATAATGCTATTGCACACTTAATAGACTACAGTATAGGGTAAACATAACTTTTATATGCACTGGGAAAGCAAAAAATTCGTGCGACTTGCTTTATTGAAATATTCACTTTATTGCGGTGGTCTGGAGCCAGACCCACAATACCTCTGAAGTATTCCTGTATAAGCTGTTTTGAGCCCTCAGAGGAAACGCAGAACGCAAATGAAATGAAGTACTGTTGTTACTGTTGCTCTTTGTAATAGTAGTAGTAGTAGTAGTAGTAGTAGTAGTAACTCTTCTACAACTAAACCACAAAAATGAATGGAATGCAATCCAAATGCAATTAATGCAGGCTGCATCTTCTAATGTGAGCAAAAGGGATTTTGTTGCAATTCTGGGGAAAGGGAGGCCAGACAGGAGAAGAAAATCTCTCTTGCCTAAATGGAAGCAATGTTGTGATACTTTGGATCCAAGCCAGCCTCTAGCAGCATAGCTGCAAAGATAAATCTTTTCTGCTACGACACTAGGAATTATTTTGGCTTCATTCCATATCAGAGTTTGCAAGGCAATTTGCAGAAAGGGAGGCAGATCTAAACCTCTGTGCCAAGAGAGAAATCATTATTTTGAGTTATAAAGTAAGTTCTCCTGTGTTTCTTTCATTTTTTATTCACCACTGCCATTTAAAAAAAAAGGTGCCTCTCCTATTCCTTCTAATGTATTGATATTCAATAGAAAATATATAAATGACAAACATGTACAGCCAATGGGGCATAGTATTGTAATTGACTCATAACTGTTCTTCTTTAAAAAAAAAAGAAAGGCTTAATAATCAATCTGCCTGATCAGACAGTCCCAGGTGATCAGCCAGGTAATGATTTCTCATCACAGCAAAAGATTTAGTGTCTTCTGGGCAAAGCTGTTCTGTGAAGAAAAGATGCAGGAGACAAAGCCGAACCTGACACAGAAATCTAGTTTTCCCCCTTGTTCCTATGAAGTATATTTTCCAAACTTCAGTGAGCTGAAAATCAGAAGCACTGGAAGGGTCCAATCATTTTTGTTTCAAGTATTCAAAGCCTTTTCCTTGTCTTGCCGCAACAGAAAAAACCACCCCCACCTGTAAAAGGCCACAGAATGCCACTGATGTAAAGGAGAGAGAGATTATTAACCTTTTACGCTGTATTGACTGCGCCTCTGTGATTCTGACCTGCATCCATCTGTTAACATAACACTCACTTTTCTTTTTAAATTATTATTTTAACAATCAGCAAAATGGTCATTAATATATAAAGTAACAATTCGCTTTTGAAGGCCAGTTTGGGTAGGGCAATCAAACCAATTTTCCATGGCAGAAAAGAATGCAAGAATATGAAGGAGAAAGAACATATCTGGGAAGAGGTTTGGCTAAGATGCCTAAGTTATTGGCAGCTAGGCTAGAGCTTACTTATTCCCCAGAACCATTTATTTAGCCCAAGAACAGCAGTGATTTCCTTGTGCAAGTCTGACGATCATGTAGTCGAAGGGCCAATATTTTGGTTCCTTTCCTGAACTCAAGCCATTTCTCTCCGTACTCTTTCTGTCTTCTCTCTATTTCCTACAAAAGCATCCTTCCCCCACAAACAGCAAGTGTTGAATCTGTCCTACCTGGCCACATGCAATAGTTGAAAAGCTGACGCTTTTAACAACTACATCACAGGCAGATATTCAATGGGCACAGTTTGAAATGTGGATAGCCACTGGATCCAACCCTACTGAATTCTTTCTAGCCATCCAGCTGCACTTCCATTTATGTTTCATACTGGCAGTTGTGGTTCAGTGCAAAGTAGCAGGCAATAATTAACTTTAAAAAATAGCATACTTTGCCTCTAGGTTTGTTAACTGAGCATCTAGGTGAAGGAGAGAAGCCCAAACGTGACTAATGAGGGGGCCGTGTAGCATCAGTTTGATTCAGAAAGGAGCTTTTGGCGCATCCGGGGTCACAAAGCGTTGTGCTTTTCCCTGGGATCACATGGCAGCCACAGGCAGCAGCCCCACGATTTGGGCGTAAGAGGCAGCTGCCTTAAAGAATCACAGCGGGTGCTGGCTTTGCCTTTCTGCACACTCCAAGCCACCTTTTTGGAGCCGAGGTTGGGTTGCGCAGCCCCCCTCAAGAAACCCCAGAGCCCTTGAGCAATCTTTTGAAAGATAAACTTTAAAGCTCAGTCTCGTGGCCTTGAGAACAGCTGCAGTCTGAGGCACTGAGACTTCAAAAGGCTCTGTCCGCAGACGCCGTGTTCTGTGCAGGCAGAATTGGCGTCCACGGAAAAGGGTCCTTTGGTAGAAACTGTGGTTCAGGGTCATGAGGGCCCTGGAGGCTCCCTTTTGACTTGATTTAAATGCTTGGAAATATCTCGAGATGGGAAGCTTTCTTCTCTTTTTACCGTGCTTTCTCTTTTTTCCATCTTTGTGTATGGGGTGAGGGAAGCTAAATCAAAACCAGGTCCCTGTGGCTGATACATCCTTCACAGCATGATTATTCTTCCTTAATTGGACAGGTTGAAATCCATGTACAGAATCTACCGTCTTCTTTTCCTCCTGAGTGCTGTTCCGCAGAAGCCGCCAAAATAAAATGCCATCAGTTTATTTGTGTGAGCTATCCCCTGCCTCAAGGAGGTATGCAGAATGCCCCCTCCGCCTGTTTTTCCCCACAACAACCACCCTGTCAAGCAGGAAGAGGGGCAGGCCCCCAGACCCCAGGCAGCTCTCCTGGCTGAGCGTGGTCTTGAACATGGGTCTTCCCAGATCCAGTCCGCCACCTTAACCGCTAGACCGGACTGGCTCTTAATCACGTTAGTCTCGTTTCTACTAGTTATAACCAGGAATTGAGAAAAGGCTTTTTCACTCCCTTAAACTGGCTTTAAACAAGAAGAGTTTTATCTTTTCCCCACCTGGTAAATAACTGATTCTGAATTAAGGGTGCCTTATAGTTCCAGCCCACTTATTTATTTATTATTCAGCTTTTATCCTGTCTCAGCTCAAAGTGATACAGGGTTCTTTCCTCCCAACAATCCTGAGGGACAGGTTGGGCTGGGAGAGGGCAGTTGACCCAAAGCCCCCTAGTAAGTTTCCCCAGCCACAGGTGGACTTAGAGAAGGGGCACAGAGGCAGCTGGCAATGATTTAAAGAAAGCCCTTCCAAAGTGAGAGCATCAGCGACCCAACAAACCAAGAGAAGGGAACAATAAAGTAAAAATAAATGCTACTCGTGAGATTTTGAATAGAGTTGTAGAGGGGAGGTACTGTATATGCCCAGTATCTTTCTTCCCATAATGTAAGAGATCCATAAGGAGGTGGTTTGATGGTGAATCCAGCTGGGAAGTGGTGGGCTCCCATTTGTTAAAGCAGACACTAGCTAAACACTTTCTGAGGATGTTTTAACTGGATTCCTGCACCCAGCCAGAGGAATGGGATCCCCTGTCCTGAATGGCCCTTTCCAGCTCTCAGATTCTATTATGTGGAGGCAACAAATCAATTCCCTTAATATGTGAGTGAGTGAGCAAAAATGGTTAAGGAATTTGGGCTCAGTAGAAGCCAGGAAAGGAAAGGGCAGTTGTTCAAATGTCAACCTTTTGTTCATCATTCAACCTGTTTTCCAGGCTGCTTGCTGAAAGCTCAAGAGTGCCAGGAAACTGTTTGTGTTCAAGAAAGAAAGCTCCTCAGCTGTGAATCGAGTCTTGGACTTCGCATGCATTTCTTGATCTGCATGAGTCCGAGAAGCGCTAAGCCAGGCTGCCGTCATGATTTCCTCCTTGGCTGGAGAGCAATAGAAGTTCCAGTGAAAAGCACCTGAGATCTAGTTCAGCATAATTACAAGAGCTTTCCTTTCCCTGTGTACATACTTACTGAAGCACTGCAAGACACGCATCATTAGATTGCCTTAAAAGAAACAAAGAATATATTCACCCATGCGTTAAATGGAAAGAAATTACTACATAACCCAACTATAATGAACATATTATTTGACAGGTTTGGAGAACTAATCAAAAACAGTTCATTTGAGGAATTTTTTCTCCCTTTTGTTGCATGATAAATCACCAGTCATAGCTCCCTTGAAAAACGCTGTTACATCTCCTTTTCAGTAAATGAATATATTAGTCTCTTCTCTGATGTGTGCATTTAAAAAAACCCTCTGTAGACTTTTCTAATCTTTGTGAAGGGGTCCCAGCATCCCACTTGCAGACCCCAGGGCCTCACGTTCATGCGGCAAATATCGGAGCAGGAAAATAGGTGCAATTTTTCATCCGTTTTTTCCCCCTCAGAATTAAACATGGGAATGGGAAGCAGTGGTTTCTGGAAGACTATCACTCCTACTCTATCCTTAACCCTCTTGCTTTTTAGCCTGATTTAGGGAGTTTTAAGGTGGGATAGGTATAGTTTACCCTCCAGAAGCCTCTCACTCCTATTCCCACAGTTAAACACCTGGAAAAAAAACTGTAATTCTTCTGAGTTGGTAGCCTCCTATAATCTCCAAGAAGATTTGGAAGACTAAAATGCAGCCCTATTTTCCAAAATATTGCCCTCCCCTCTCTTTGTGGAATACCAAATGGTTTTGTTTTTACTTTCGACACTTAAATATGCAAAAGGCACTCTCATTATAAACCACTGATTTGTTCCTAAACAGAAACTAACATTTGTATTTTAAATTGTAAATGAGAGGAACCTTCCTCCACAGCCATTGCTGTTCAATTATTGGAAAAGTACATTTTAACTATTATTTAAATTTCAGGGGAAAAAAACACTAATTTTTCTAGCATATTCTGCTTCATAATGTCTGGGAATGTATGTTAGAGGTAGTAACAGTACCCTTTTCATGCATCCTATTGCAAATAGCAGAACAGGAATGGAATTCACAATTCTACCAAAAAAGACGGATATTGATTTGAAATTTCTGTTCATACGATTACTTGGGATTTCTGTTGCAGTAGATTAAATCTGGGGTGAGTTCATCAAATATTCTCAAAGTCCAGATTCATGAGGGTGGTTCATATGTCATGGAAAGCTTTTGAAGAAAACAAATCAAGTAAACTGAGAGACTGGATCATATTTGCTTACAGGAAAAGACTAAATTTCATCTGAAAGCTTTGTCTAATTCTTCAGTGGTTTAGATACCTCATAATCAGAGTAAATTACCCAGGGCTTATCCATGACTTGCACTTCTTCAGATTTAATCTCCAAAAGGTGTGTCAGTGTGTACAGCATGTGCACACAATGTGTACACTCTAGCAGCATCTGCTAGATACTGCTCTAAACTGATCAAAAATTCATTTCAAACAAACAATTTGATCAGATCTCTTCAAATCCAATTGCTTATTTGAAGCTTCACCCAACTCTCATCAGCTGGAAGCAATGAGCAGTGATGTGGGAATGCAGCAATTTGGTCATGATTACCGTGATGTGAAAGCAAGGACATAGCTATCTGTCATAAAATAATTCCAGATGCACCTGTATCCCCAACCTCTGTATAAATGCCAATTTGAAACTCATGTTCATGTAGGAATAAAACATCCATTTGGTTCTTTGAATTTCCAACTCCATGCTCCAGATAAATCTCAAACACTTGATAATGACCACATTGTTGGGAGGAAATATATAATACTCATGGAAATCAAGCAAAACCTTTTGCTTTAAAACAGCCCCCCATACACACACACACACATACAAACACACACACACACTGACATACTAGGCATTTCCATTTTTGGACAATACACTCAACAGCAAATTATTTTACAGATAAATAACTTTATAAATCATATGTCATGATTTTCTTTCTTTTGATAAGCAAAACCCAAGCAAATAACACTTTTTTCATATTTATTGCTTCTTGGCAAAAAGTCTTCACTCAAAATTCACTAAGCAGTTTGCTGTGCCTTTTTCAAGATAGCATGTCCATCTGTTTTCCAATCACAATTAGGCAAATTGCATGTTAATCTCATGTTCTTGGCGTGTTTAGTATTGTATGAATTGTGCTGTTAATCATGAAAAATGTCAGCAAGCATTTGCCACATTTTCTTATTTTTTTTTTTTCAGCATCATTGACACTAACCTTATTTCTTAGTGGCCTATAGTTGTTGAAAAGGCATTTGGAATATATGTTTTGAATGTATTATTGTTTTTACTACTGCAGCATTAACACATATATCCATTTGCATCCAGTTTTTCTACAAAGTTCTATATTTAAAGCTGCTTACAAAAAGAATAATAAATGGGAGCTGTTAGAGCATATTAAAATGCTTCTATGGGGAGGGGGGGGGGAACCTCCAAACATTGAATTAATACAAACTTTAAAATAAAACTTTCCATGAGCTTTTAGGACAGTCTGTAATGCAGTGAAATAAGGCGATCATTAAATGATCCTAGGCAGCACCGAACATTTCTCCCCAGACCCCTGCCTGTTCCTCTCTCTTAGGGGATCAAGCCTGTACCCCACAAATGAGCATAGGATGTTTGGCCATTGTGTCTTGAAATAAGACTCAGCTGCCTGTTCATTTCACTTCTGTCCTCATCAGATCTTCAGTGCCAGCACATGCTATGCTGCGGCAGATTTTTAGCCTCTACAGAATGAATGAAGAATGTCATTAAGCCACCATAAATAGTTTTCCTTTCAGAAACATGAGTCTGCATCTGTATCCATCTACCTGCAGACCTCTTACAACCTGTGCTATCCATCCTGCAATGGGAAAGTAGATCCCATTGCTCACTGCTCATGACGTTCTCCTGAGCTAATCTAAGGGCTAACCCATATCTGTCTCGAAAGGGAATCTCTTCTCACCAGCGCATTTAAAATCTGAATGGGAGAAAAACTTCTGCTTATTGAATACAGTGAGGCCATGTCTATTATGCTCAATAGATGAAAATTCAAGTATGACATACAGAGGCCTTACCCATCGCTGAGAACCTGTGGTATAAAACTTACCTCCCTCTAAGTATCCGCCATTGCATCTCCCATCTTTATTTCTGTCTTGTTCAGATGAAATCAGATGGATGTAGTTGGGGTGGCAAAAAAAGAGGTGAAGGAATGAAATCCAAAGGTAGAAAGAGGAATCCACAAAGGTGCCTCAACTGGGTGGGCAGCCAACCCCTCCTGTGTCAAATTTTCAAACCAGTACCTCTTTATTCAGGCCTGATTTATGGAGTGGAAAACATTACAGGAATGACTGCAGCCTCAGAGTAATTACTGATAGGGCCTAAATATCCCCCACCTTTGGTATCTTCAGCAGATCAGAATCATGTTGACCTTCCTCACTCCTGTCTTAAATTTTAGTTGCTTGATCAGACCTCAGTGGGACCTATTGAGAAGAACACTGAGTCTGTTTTCAGAGTCATACATCCTCATCTTTATAACCTCACCCTACTGACTCATCCTTATATAGATCAATGTTACTCTCAAACTACTTTTTTTCATTTCAGCTTCTTGTTAAAATTCTGGACCACTTTTTTCTTCCTTTGAGACAGTCAGGTTTTATGAGAAGAAATTGCTAGAATGTTTCTTCCATGCTGCTTTTTGTTTTCTGCCCAGTGTTATTTGGAAATGGTCAGGACTCTATAAAGTGGAACTGGAATACAATAGTCACAAATAAAAAGAAATAACAGTAATGTAAAAGTGTATACCATCTGAAAACCATTGGAAGCCTGAGTATGAATTTGGACCCACACAAAAAATGGACTCCACATTTCACCACGTGAAACCTTATTCTTCTCTATAGCAAGAATTAGAAGTATAAATGCAGGTAGTTTCATTTTAAAAAGCGGGGGGGGAATCCACAGGATTTTCGTTTTTTTGACAAGTAGCCATTTGGCAAAAGGTTTGGTTATTGCAAGTGCTGCAAATTAAATCTTACCAACAAATAACTTTTTAAGTGTTTTTCTCTTGGATGTACCTGTCTCTGTGCCCCATGCTTTTTACCCTGAGCATCCAAGTATTTATTTTGCTGCTGTTGTTGTTCTTCCTGTAGTTTTCACAGCTGCCCAGCTGCCCTCACACCTGCCATTTCCTCTCCATCTGGGAATGTTCCCTCAGGTTGCCCTTAATGAATTTCATTAAAAGTGCATTTGTAGCTGAAGAAAATGTATCTGCCAAAACCTTCCTTTTAATTTTAACTTAGACAGGGAGGGATTCCCCTGGATGAGGCAGAGGCACTAGAAGGTGTGTGCCTCCCAAGGACATTTGGGATGGGAGAACAGAAAGATACCATGTACATACATGGCAGTGTGCTATATTTTATATCAGACGGCCCACTACACATCCATTTTAAGGCATAATGGGGTGATAGGAGAGCAACTGTCTAAAATAATTCATTGAGCTTCCTCTGAAGCCTTCTCCACCACACATAAGAAAACTCCCCCTAGTGAAACCATGTTGCTGGTGACTTCTAAATCATGTCAGTGATTAAAAACATGAGAATTTTTCTCTGGATGGCATCATGTTCAACACGATTGCCTGCTGCAGGATGCTGGGCAAAACCCCTCACCTGCAGGGGCATCTGCAGGAAGAGGGGGGAGGTGGTCAAAAAATGTCAGGATGGCAATTGTGACCATGTGCTTGAAGCCCTGGCCTTTTAAAAGGGTTGAGGCCTTGAATGCATAATCCCAGCTGCCATCTTGATTTTTTTTAACCTCCCCATGGATGCCTGTGCTCACCTGTACACTGTGAAATCTGGCATTATTTTGCAACGTGGTTCAGAGATGTGCTTTTAGGTACAAATCTGTCAGTTCCAGTTTAATTCTAAGAATTCTTCATAGTAATAGCAGAAAAGAATGTTGCTGGATTCAGAGATAACGCTGGAGGAAATTGAGTTGAGATGATCAGGGGTATTCTCTGCAGTACAGTGAGGTCAACCTATTCACTCTGGATTCCCTTAGCACTAAAGCAGGCAATAGCACAAATTGTAGGTTGTCTTGTTGAAGAATCTGATTTTATTCACTTGATTCTAAGTACAGGGTGGCCTGATCTAAATTAGGACTATCGCATGGAGGGAAGAGAAAAGGTAATCATTTTCTCAGCCCTTTTGTTGAAAAGAATAGTCCTTAAATAAGCATAGGATTTAAAGAGGAAACTCAAGGTTTTAAACTTCATTTAAAAAAAAAAAAGGAAGGTTAGATCTCCAGCCTATCCCCACTTGGGGCTGTCCCCATTCGGCCACTTAATGCTTACAGTAAGTGAAATAAAATCAGAAATTGGAGCAGGGTGACACGCAATTTGCATATCATTTAGTGTAATTGGTAGTTGCTTACTTTCCAGTCTTAATTCTTTTTGACCCATTAGTGAGTGAATTTGTTTTAGAAAAATTAGCTGAAAAAATAATAGCAAAGAGCTTTGAAGAACAATAAAGGGTAATTTTATCCAAATCTGATCTCTATTTCTTAGTTATATTTAAAAAAGACTGTCACTGTTAATGACAAAATGACTGTTTGTATAACTATGGAATTTTAAAATTGTATTTTTCTTATAGTATGTATATATAAATATTCTTACATTTTTGATAAACATGTTAAGAATTTGATAAACCAGTTTCATGATACCAGTCCAGACAACATGGAATTTTATACTCTACCCTTTAAGGTCCTTCTTTCCTAAGTGTGCTACTGGGTAAAAACTGAAATCAAATGTTATTAGTTATAAAATCAGTTGTGGAAGTGTGATACTATCAGATTAATTCATTCCTGTCTAAGAAATAATTGTATCTGTGAAATAACTCTCCCACCTGTGGAATATACTAAGTTAAGGGCAGTAATTCTAAAACAACTAATCCTTCTGGGTCTCAAAGCCAGTTACTATTGGGGGGGAAAGACTAAAAAGATTCGTTGAATGATGGAGGAATAAAGCTGGGAGACTGATCTCTAAGAAGTCCTTGGTTATTCAAAGTCAGCATCTGGAGTCTAGATTTCTTCTTTTTTACACCACTTTCCTTTGTCCATAATTTCTTTCTAGACTCAGAATCATACCTAAGGCTTAAAGAATGCTCCCTTTTTTAACCACACTTCCTAAGCCTTGTTCACATTATGTAGCAATACTTAGGGAAGGATGTCTGTGTGTTTCTACAAAGAATCTTATTCTAGATTTTTAGGGTTCTCAAACATGCAGGTGGGTGACTTCCACCCACACAGGAGTCTTTTGAGGTACAAAAATGAAAACATACAGACTGAAGAGAGACTTCCTTCCTTCCTTCCTTCCTTCCTTCCTTCCTTCCTTCCTTCCTTCCTTCCTTCCTTCCTTCCTTTCTATAATTTTATTGAAGTTTTTAATAAACATAGTAAAAACTAATACAAACTAAACTAGAAGAAAAAAGAAAAAAAGAAAAGTTCAGAAGGTGCAGAAAAAAGAAGAAAAAGAAAAAGGCAAGAAAGACAATTATAAGGAAGTGGCTTCCAACCTTCATCACACCGAGCATAAGCTAATATTCTAACTTTTCACCCTCTTTTAAAGTTACAGATAAAGCAACTCTTCTCCCCATAGCCTAACTTTTATCTATATGCAATCCAGAAATCATCATCTTTTCAAAATTTCCATTAGGAATTACCAGAAATATCAAACAAATAGTTTATCCCTGGTCAAATAGTCCAACTTTATATTCCTTCTTTTTGCTCTGCACAATCTTGACCTTCAAATCATTCCTATTGCATCTCAGCATTTGATCTTTCATCACTCTTTAGCATTTAAAAGGAGTCTTCAAAGCTTTCACCAGCCTACTTTGTAAATCCCATAAAGAGGCATAGTACAGAATGTCTTGTCACAACTGTTTCATGCCCAGATTTTTTTCTTGGTTTGTCTTTTGTATTCCCACTTTGGCAATCTCAATTTTGTTGTCTTCCATGCCTTCAAACTCTATAATGTTTATGTCAGGTAGAAGTTTTTAAAGGTTTTTCTCATCATCTTCTAAAAGTTTATCCATTGAAATCTGTATCTTTTCTGAGATATTTCTGATATATTTCAGTCCATGTTTCAAAAAACTCTTTAAGATAAGAAAAAGTTATAGCTAGCTTAGCCATTTTAACTCTTTTCTGCCTGGTCCTTTAGTTCCCTCTAGTGTCCATGTGCAGCCTTTAGCAAGCTTCAGTTCTTAATATGGGTTTAGTTCTGTTTCAGTCATTTCCCATGATTATATTATTTATATACTTGTTTTTCAAATCTTACAGCAAAAATAACCAATATTCCAAATTTCTCTGATCTCCCAGTCTGTTTAAAACTTTCTTACATCAAAATCTCCCCCTTTTTTTCCTCTTTGCTTTTTGCCAATTGTATATTATTTTAAATTCTTAAGTCTCTGTTTAAAATTTCTTAAATCCGAAGAAGATAAAACTCACCAAGTGTCAAATTAAGCTCACTGTTTTGAAGATATCTAATATCCATAAAGTATTTAAATTGAATCTTACCCAAAGTGATTAGAAAGTGAGTTTGGCTGGCTTAGTGTCCTTATGAAAGGCTCCGATGCTGCTGAGAGCAAAGATGTTTCCTCCCTCGGCTCCTGCCACTCAAACCTGTGGGAGATCGCTGTTTTACAATCTCCTCATGAGGAACTGCCATTCAGAGCACTCGTGGGTGATCTCCTGATCTCTCCTTCAGAGAGATTTGAAGGACCAGTCTATATGAAGATCTTTTGTTCTTTACAGTGATCATCATCTCTGCTCGGTTGCTGAGACGTCTTCAGTCAGCTGTGACTCACACTGGAACAGAACTTGTGGGTTTCCATGATGCTACACCCCACTCATCCCCCAGTTCATCACATTTGAACAGCCAGCCTTTTATGTTCTGACAATCTGAAGAAGGATTTGCAGTTTTAGTGCAACCTGAGCAGGTCAGTTCTTCTCCAGTTATAAAGACAGTGGTAAAACTAGAGTCCTCAATTCCATGTTTTATCTCTAGCATCACTGTATGTTTCTGTTATATAATGTACTTTAATAGAGGCTAACCAGCTTTCAAAACAGCAGTTACTGCAGCATATGACATGATGCTGTTTAAATGCTAATTTCATTCATCTTTTTTCCAATCTGTTTTTTAAAAAATGAAAACGTTTCAGGGGTTGAATAATGCCTGCATAATTTAATTTTTCTTCATGTGATGCCACATCATGGCTTGAAATGGCAACTGATGGTGGGGGCTGAAATCAAGTCTTAAAATAAGATGTCACTTTAATTAATAAACTTTTTATTGGCACCTGTTCATCAGGATGGAAATTTGCATCTGAACTGATTTTCTAAATGCTGTAGATGTACAGCTATATTAACATAAGTTTCCATTTTGGAAATGACAAGCAGTTGATTCACACAGTTGCTAAGTGATTGCCAGTGATCTGCATGGAATTTGTTCTTGGAAATGGATTCACAGCTTACCTTATCATCAAGTATCCATAGGAACATAAGCATCTGCCTTATATTAAGTAAAGCCAATGGTCCATATCTCAAAATTCTCAGAGAAGAACTTTCAGACAACATGAAGATACTAGATTGAACCAGGTTCGTTCTACCAATGATCTACAGGTGATGATCTAGGGAAATCAACTAGATGACCTCCCTGATGACTTAAACTAAGGGGAGATAATATTTTGGGGCCTCAGGGATCAAGGCAAGCATTTGGGGACATACCTATTAGCATACTTGTGAACATATGTTATTTATCCATAAAATTCCACACATCTATATACATATAACAGACCCACATGTGTTCATATACAACATCCTCCTCATTTACAAATAGGGAGAAACCCACCACATAGAGACGGGTACAAAGATACTAAAAATCTACATACGCAGAACATATGTTCTCCGTTACAGCCATATTTACAGAAATCCACATAGACATCCTATACACAACACATAAACACTATGGGGATATTCACACAAGCACACACTATAAGCATCTTGGGAAGAAAATGGAAGTGTAAAGCTTCATTTTTTCTCCCTGTGCAGGAGAACAAGGAGACAATCGGTGTCCTGGTGTTCAAGTGACTGATTAGTGGGCTACCTAGGACTGGTGGAGAAGGGGGGAGGGAGATATAAGGACCCCAATAATTCCAAATAGGGAATTACAGGGACATGTGAGTCCATGAGCCCTGCTTTGCCAGTCTCCAGACTGAGACTCTGGATATTCAGGGTAAAATCTTCTTTTCTTTCAGTGTATCTCTAGACTTCCTTCTGCAGTTGGATAACTATGTCAATAAAAGGAGAATTTGTCCTCTGAGCAAACAGCTTTGCTGAATGGGGAAACTATTCTTTTCTCATAAAAGATATCAAAGTCTAGGCATGTTTGTCCCTACAGCTCTGAAGAGCAGAACTACATTTGATTTAGTGGAATATGTTTATTAAGGAAATAAAACAATATTCTTGAATTGTTTGCTGGGAGGATGAGGGAGTAAACACAAAGAGAGAGAGAAACATTTTAAAATAATATGTTCAACCTTGAGAAAGTCATCACCTTGCTTGCAAGGATTTTCATCTTTTTATTATTATTATTCAACTATTTTCAGGCATATGGGACAGCAAAATCTTATTTTTAAAAAATGTGGTGGTGGTGGTGTGGCTTACATGGAGTGGAGTGGCCACATGGGATTCATTGCTTTGATAATGACACAGGTAAAAATAGTCATTTTATTATGTTGCATTATATTTCTTCAGGAAGTTGTACACTACAGCACATTATTGTCTCTGTACGGTGGGAAGAATGTCTAGCACTCATGCATAACGTTCATCTATGACTTAAGGACACTATTATGTCATAAAGAAGCTTCATAACTATATGCCATTTGCAGGATGCTGGGGTGGTTAAAGCATTTGACCAGGATGAGGAAACCCAAGCTCAAACCCCAACTCAGCCTCACAGGCTAGTTCTGAGGGGGGAAAAATATGAGGGGAGAAGTAGACTCCCTTGATCATTGGAAGGAATGGCTGGCTATCAGAAGAAAACTGTGATAGGCCTTGCCTTTGAATGTGTGAATTGTTTTCTTGGGTTTTGAGCTGATATAAAAATTCTGCCTGTGGTGATTTTTGATCAGGCCATTACACATTGTGAGTCAAGCTTCAGGGAGCTGTGAACTTTGCCATTAACCAAATTATTCCAAAAGCCACATGAGGGGAAAAATGTGTGCACTAAAAGGTGAGTGAATTGGTATCTTTTCAGGGAGGTTCAGGCCTCCAATCAGGTCTGTGCCTGTTGATGGGACATGGGTTGTGTCCAGCTTTGAGGCCTGGAAAGCTCCTTCTGCAGTTTTCCCCATACTAGTTCCTTCCATTTGTATTGGATGTATAGCCAAAGGCCATTTTGGTTGGACATTATAGGAGCTGAAGTCCAACCCATCCAGAGAACATCACACTGGGGAAGGTCTCATAGGGTTTTTCTGCCTTAAAATGCTTTCCTCCCATTTGTCAACCAGCTCGAAATGACCCCGACTTAAGAAATCCCTTCCCAAGTTTCAGTCTCTTCCTCCAGTTTAATCCTAGTTATGGTCTGCTCTCCAGACCATGTTTACCACACACCCCAGTTGGTAGATTCCCCTGTACTTTAACCCTCTTGGACCAGTAAAAAGAAAACAAAAACAGAACACAATTGTACAATCTTTCCTGTTACTTGGGCTAGAAGGAAGAAGTGGCAGAACCACTGTCAATTTCATCTGTTAAAAAAAAAAAAAAAGATAGGTCCACACAAATGAACTTGTTAAAAAAAAAAAATGGACATATTCCCCGTTTCACTGTTTCATCAGTGAGCCTGTAGCAAAACAAAAATAGAATGAAACAAAACACCCCAAACTTGCAGCTTTTCCCTTTTCCACTGGCAAACTTATTTTTTAAAAAATGGCCATGAAGTGGCCAGAGGAAAGGGGGATTCCTGCTGTGTGAACAGTAATCAGTTGGAGTGGGGTGTTTGTCTCCAATGACAGGAAGTGCAGCAGGAAAACTGGACAGCATCACTTGGGCCAGCATAAGTCACAAAACACCACTTTTGACACACAGCAGATGAAGACAGATGGAGTTTGTCTTCCAGGGGGAGCAGGTACAGGTAGAAGACAATGTGGTACATTCCTGCCCATGAGAAACAGGCTGTGGCCTGCACTCACACTGTGGCCCACACGTCATGCAGATCGACTCCTAGCTGTGACCAGAACTGCAAAGAATTTCCCTGTTGAGCCATTCAGACTGATTGATTTCTGTGCCACCACAGTCACGTAGCCCTCAGCAATGCGCAAAAATAATTCCAAACATAATCATAAAACATCCACAGCCCAATGCTTACAATGTATAAACATTCAAACCAAAAATTGGAGCATTAGAGCAATACAAATTTATATATGTCCATGTTTACATATGTCCACGTGTTCCACTGACCTCTATGGACAAGACATAGTTGAGTGGGTGAAGAACACATTACTCTTTCTCCATTGCTACTTCCTGTCCTCCCCAAGCCAAGCTGACAACTGGAAGCATTTTTTAAGGTTTTTTTAAAAGATACATTAGTACAATTCTGATGAATAGCACGATCCAAGAACCAAGCAATAACATTTTAAAATACTTGAACCGAAGGGTCAAGATTTTTTTCTGTTTAGTTCAGCAAAAGTGGCAATCCTCTTTTCAGTACCTCTTCCCTTTACAATTAAAGTTTGCAGTGTGGAGGGGGTGGAAAATTTGCCTCTTCCCTTGCTTTCTATGCAGCTTAGATATCAAAAGTGGGTTGTTTAAAAAAGCTCCCCACCCCATGTTTTAAAACACATTTGTTCTGTGGGTGTTCTGCCCTCTGCCTGTTCTTGCAGCCTTAAATCCCGAAGCCTTTCAAATTTTAACAATGGAGGCCAAAGTTAACCTTCAGTGACTTTGAAAGAGGTTAAACAGAGCAGAAGGCTGATCTTAACATCAGTGTAGCAAGCAGGGCTGAGTTCATAGGGAAGTTGGCTGGAGGTCTCAAATCTCCTCTCCCAGAAACTCTCTGAGTCTTCAGAACTTGGCCCTACTTTCTGACCTGGGACAGCAGCTTGGTAGTTCCAGCTACCATCACTATCTTCCAAGGGAGCCCCTCCTGATATTCTCCCCCTAACTTCCAACATGTGAGAAAGAGAAGACCCCCACACACACACGTTCTGTTGCAAATAAAAAGGTAAAAAAGAAAAAAAAAAACGAAATTCTTATGACACCAGCTCCAGGCTGCATAACATCAAGCCTTGTGCCTAGAGACATCTGCCCCCTTCTCCCCTCCCCACCCCACCTTCAGGGATAGACACTCTCACAAGAGTTAAAGAAATTAAAACTTTATTTTTCAAAAAGAGGGAAATATAGAAATTACAGTTTAACGTCAAAAGCTTAAAACTGGAAAGATGCAGTATGCATGACTCATAACGATTAATAAAAATAAAAATAAATACGAATATATATTTAAGGAATATTAAGTTAGGAAAGTGGAAATACTTATACTTCAGAATCTATAAAGTAGGATCTGCAGCTCTTGCAGCATATTCTAAATTTTTAAAAATCCTATTATGCAAAAAAAAAATCTTTTCCATACGCTAGCTTCTCATATCTGCATTTTATAGTATGATGCAAGTTGCTGAATAATTTAGGTTTAGATAAAAGAGGTAATTAGTGTGCCATTGGCACTAACGAGCCAATTAGCACTGACAGTGTTATAAAGAACTCAGAGTACAGGTAGCACTGCTGTAATCAGCTTCAGAGAACCATCAGTGCTCCAGAGTTGATAACTACCAAAATACTTCCTCCCACCCACATGCTGGATGGTTTGTGAGATGTAGTCATTTAACAAGCTCCCATCCATGCTGATTAAAGATATATGCTCAAACTTTGGGGCTTTGGATGTTGAGGAGAGAAAGTGGATTTTCCAATGGCTTTTCTGTTTTTCCTCAATTGCTTTTATGCTACTTTGTCCTTTTATTTGTTTTGTGTTTGCATTTGCTTTGCTCTTTTAGTATTTTATGGGTTTCATTTTTGCTTCTAATTTATTGTGTCATAAATTTAACCTTTTGTAGGCCCCATAAAAGGGGCCTACAAAATAATTCTATCAGGGCTGGCTTTTCCAGGCATCTCTGTTTTTCAGTCCAAGTTGAATTTTGCCTTTTTTTGTTCGAGTCTTGAAAGCAACGAGGTCCTCTTGAGAGCTGGGCCTACACTAACCTAGTTTGGATTTAGACTTATCCACACATCTCCTGTAATGCCTGTGACAGATACATTTCCTAATTCAAACTAAAATTTTGGAATACCTTGGTTAGTCTCTATCTATCCATCCCAATTCTTAATTTAGATTGGAGAGCAAGTTGTTGTTGTTGTTGTTCAGTCATTAAATCGTGCCCGACTCTTCGTGACCCCATGAACCATATTGCGCCAGGCCTTCCTGTCCTTCACTGCCTCCCTGAGTTTGCTCAGTTTCATGCTCATTGCTTCAGTGATGCCATCCAACCATCTCATCCTCTGCCGTCCTCTTCTCCTTTTGCCTTCAATCTTTCCGAGCATCAGGGTCTTTTCCAAAGAGTCCTCTCTTCGCATTAGGCGACCAAAGTATCTGAGCTTGAGCTTCATTATCAATCCTTCCAATGAGCAATCAGGGTTGATTTCCTTTAAGATTGACTGGTTTGACCTCCTAGCAGTCCAGGGGACTCTCAAGAGTCTTCTCCAGCACCACAGTTCAAAGGCATCAATTCTTCGGCGCTCAGCTTTCTTTATGGTCCAGCTCTCACAGCCATACATTACTACTGGGAAAACCATAGCTTTGACTATGCGGATCTTTGTCAGCAAGGTGACATCTCTGCTTTTTAGTATGCTATCTAGATTTGCCATAGCTTTCCTCCCAAGGAGCAAGCGTCTTTTAATTTCATGGCTGCAGTGTCTGTCTGCAGTGATCTTGGAGCCCAAATAAATGAAGTCTGTTACTGCTTCCATTTTTACTCCTTCTATTTGTCAGGAATTGATGGGTCCAGATGCCATGATCTTCGTTTTTTTAATGTTGAGTTTCAAGCCAGCTTTCGCACTCTCCTCTTTCACCCTCATCAAGCAGCTCTTTAGTTCTTCTTCACTTTCTGCCATTAGGGTGGTATCGTCTGCATATCTGAGGTTGTTGATGTTTCTCTCTGCAATCTTAATTCCGGCTTGTGATTCTTCCAGCCTGGCATTTCTCATGATGTACTCTGCATATAAGTTAAATAAGCAGGGTGACAGTATACAGCCTTGTCGTGTTCCTTTCCCTATTTTGTTCCGCTTGTTCCATGACCGGTTCTAACTGTTGCTTCTTGGCCCGCATACAGATTTCTCAGGAGACAGGTAAGGTGGTCTGGCACCCCCATCTCTTTAAGAATTTGCCACAGTTTGTTGTGATCCACACAATCGAAGGCTTTTGCATAGTCAAGAGAAACTCTTAAAGACAAAAAGGAATCTTGTTTGCAATTGAAAAAAGTGTTCATATTTTGTTTGCAAAAAAATATGAACATTTAAGTCTACATAAGAGTTTATTTTCTTCTAATCAATAAATCAATATTTCATAGGAATCCCAAGCCTTCTAGCTATAACATCACCTAAGGGCAGCTTTTCAATCTGGAAAGGGAAAGGGAGCTGTATATCACTTTTGTTTTTATGTACCCCCTAGTGATATATTTCTAATGATGCTGCTATCACCATCATGACCTCCTTGGGAGTTTTTCAAGGGCATCCAACTGACCAAGGTATCCCCCTTCCCCCCCACCAAAAAAAAGACTGCCAGGCATCTGTTTGATATAGAAAAAGACTAACCAAATGAAGAAAAAGATCAAAATTGAAATTAACTGAGTGTGGTAGAATACGCAAATGAAATTGACATGCGCTAAAGTTCTAAGTGTTGAATCATTCCTGTTTTTTAATTTCTTTGACTTGCTATTCCATCCATGATAATGCTGCTTCAATCAGGTTCAGTGGCGATTTATCCACGTTATTAAACATTCCAATCATGGTTAAGGTTTATTCATCCCTCTGTTTTATTCCAGATTTTTGTAAACAAACTATAGCGTAAATTCTGGTTTACAACTCTGGTATAATTGTGGCAGATGAACTGAAATCACACAAACTCAGTGCAGATTTTACAGAAGTATTATTTTAAGAAAACCCATTTCTGTAGTTTTTATTTCTATGCTAGTTTTTCTCTTTAACTGATAACAATTTACACATTCATAACTTCCCTAAACTCCTAAATATTTATAGAAGGAATAAAATTATATTAGCACTATTCCATATTACATTATGGTGATGCCCTACAGGATAAGTCTTTAGTTGTCTCATTTTAAATATAATAACAAGGTAGAACTATACACTGAGATTACATATTTCTCTCCAAATAATGTCAATATATTATGGGAACTTAGGTTAGCTACCTAAAGTCACTAATACTAGCGTACAGATCTAACATTCCCAAATCTTGTGCTCTTCATTGTTGGAACTCTAGCTGCCCAAATCCCTAGTCAGCTGGTGAATCTATCGTTCTGGGAAAAAAGTGCTGATCTCAACAAAAAAGCAATAGTTGGTGGTGGAGATCACACACGGATTCCATATATCTCTATGCCTGTGTTTTCCCCTCCATTTCTTTCTAACAGGAGCAGTGACAGGATTCTCATCTTGTGCTCTATCAGGTTTATGTTCCGCTCTCTCTCTCTAAGATAGATTAATCTTATATATATTTGCAACAGGATCTTGAGATCTTTATCCACCAGAAGAAGCTGCACATTGAATGTTTCTGTCTGATCAGAAATCAGCTAAGGAGAGGTGTTAATAACTCATTGTGAGTATCTCTGTAAAACTTAAAGCAGGACATGACCCCGTGATTCAGTTCTCCCATCTTTATAAAGACAAAGCCTTTCAGTGTAGGGAATTTTGTGGTATTTATCCTTCAACAGGGCTGAGGGTAAGATATTAAACTGCAGTTGTGTAAAGGCCCTCCGAAATTGTTTGTAAGTTAGCCAGATGTAATGCTGGTTTGAAATAAATTTTGCTCAGCTCCAATTAAGTTCTAAGTGTCATCTGGCTATA
Source organism: Python bivittatus (assembly GCF_059951505.1). Classification (NCBI taxonomy): domain Eukaryota; kingdom Metazoa; phylum Chordata; class Lepidosauria; order Squamata; family Pythonidae; genus Python; species Python bivittatus. The sequence continues at coordinate 105,643,661 of NW_028277075.1, forward strand.
TTCTGTTTGAATCCTTTATCAAGAATCCTTTCTAAGTGTTACCATTGCCTAATCTTGTCCCAGGTGTGTCACTATCTCAGTTGGGAATCTTAATCTATGTTGTTTGTCTTTCATTTGGAGTTCCCAAGATGAATAATATTTATTTAGCAGCATAAGATATATCAGACCTTGGGACTGAAAGTGAGCTTTTAGCCAATAACTGAACACACATAGCCATGCCTTCATTTTGATTGTTAGAGGCCCTGCCTCCAAATGCAGAGCAGTGCTAGGCACACATTTTGCTCCCTGGAGTATTTTTCTTAGGAATTCTAGTTTCTCATAGGTAGCACCTGGATTTAACTGAGCTCCATATAGAAGCTGTACCAATGTCTAAAGCCGAGGAAGTTGCAGACCAGTGGAGAGAAGATGACACAATAAAAGGCAGTGCATTTACACTAATCCCTTGACAAGCTCTTTACTAAATAGGCACAAGAGAAACACACTCAGCCCATGAGAATTTCTCCAAAATTCTCTTCTTTGAAAGACTTTGAAGAACACATTTTCCTTCATCAACTCAAATGAGAATGGTTAGAAAACAATGCAGATTTTCTCTACCCAAGGCTAGTTTTTAAGCCACCAGATGCTGGATTTCTTTTTCTGTAACAGATTAGCAAGGTCTTTCCTCTGATTTTTGCAGATTTACATTTTCCCTGTCGAATAGAGTTATGGATGATGACCTAGAATTGGGTGCAATCTCAGCACAGTGATGAATTCACCCAACAAGTTGCAATTTTCAGTCCTGCATCCCACCCAAAAACAGGGACAATGATACTGCTCTACCTCACAAAGCTGTTGTCATCTCATCAAGATAATGACCATGGAGCAATTAAGAAAGATGCTAGACAAATAAAACCTAAGTGCAGCTTCTTTACTGCATCTGGAATGGGATGCCATTTCCATTCATTAGACTGGAACAGAGCAGAAGGTAAAGCCAGGTTGCTTTTTACTGCTAATACTTCTCCTCTTCAGGTCTGCTGGTCCAGAAATGATGGTTTAATTTAGGTTGTCATTGGGATAGTTTGCTCGTCTGCAGTCAGAAAACAACGAGCAGTACAGTCAGTTATATCTGTTGTAAAGCTCCAGCACATTGCCAGTTTAAAAGCCAAAGGACCGTAAAAATACATGGCTGGTTAAACAGAAGCTGCATTTTGGGAAGTTCTGAACTGAATGTCTGCAGGGGTCAGGCAGACGTTTGTGGTGAGGTGTGCTGATTCACTTAGTTCTTGCTTCAGAGTACATTTTGCTGTGTTATTCATGCATTTGAGAAGTAGAGTGCTGTACATCCAGGGCATGGGATGGGTTAAAATGGAGCATATCCCACACAATGAAAGAAAAATTAAATTAATGGAAGTAGAGTTCCACCTCTATGAAAAACTAAAGGATCACCATTGCTTGTTATTTATTATTGTTTCATGCTTTCTGCTGTTCTTCTTCTGGAGCCGTCTTTCTTTGGCCACCATGATAACTTGTTCTGAAAGCTCCTTTTCCCCTTTGAAATGTTGTTTTGTTTTGTTGGTTTTGGCTTTGATTTTTTTGGTGATTTGTTTTTGTTTTTTTGGCTTCAGTTTTTGCAGCATCTGTAATCTCTCCCCCTAGCTCCTCAGGTTCTCCTTTGCATAAATTAAGCAAACTTAAATCTATGCCTTACATCATCCTTATATCTGGAGTGTACTTGACTGAAGATCACAACTGGTACTGGGATGTATTTATTTTATTTATTTATTTATTAAACTTGTCCCTGCCCATCTCCCCCCAATGGGGGACTCTGGGTGGCTCACAACATATTAAAATAATAAATAGATATACAATTAAAATTTATAACAGCACATGTTTACAAAAATAAAAGGAAAAAAATCCAAAAGGCCAATGGTTCAAGGCAGCAACACCAGGCCTCTAGGGGGCTAGCCAACCCTACATCTGATGACCTCCCTTCCCACCGAATTTCCACCGCAAAGCAGTGTGGTCATAAAGCAAGATGTCACATGACCACATTGCTTAGCGACAGCAATCCCAGCAGTCCCAGTTGCTGTCATTAACCAAGAATCATGGGTCATTAAGTGAGTACCCACCCCAATCCAAGCCATTCCGGGCTTGGCCCCTCCCAGCCTCAAGCCTCGGTAAGAAGGGACTACCTCCAACTCCCCTCACCTGCCCCACCATCTCTGCCCTTTTGGCCACCCTGCACTCTGCCTTGCGGGGTGGCAAGTAGCCCAAGGATTGGCCAGCAGTCGCTCTCGCCACCCTCCACTCCGAGACTCCGCCACCCCAGCTGACCTTTGTCATCTTCTTTCTCCCGCTGCTGACAGGGCTGGGCTTCACATTGTGAAAAACAAAAAGCGAAAAGCAGCCGCAGAGCCGCGACACACCAAAAAGCCCCTTTGCACCATGCTCCTGGGCTGGGGCTAGGCTGGGGCTAGGCTGGAACTGCCCAGGAATTGCAAGGAAAGGATCCAGCAGAACTGAGCCAAACTGGGGTCTGACTTTGCCACCCCACTCCTCCCTAGGCCTCCTCGCCCCTCTTCCCAACCCTTATTCACCTGCTGGATTTTTCCAGGATAAAAGCAGCAGTGCCCCCCTCCCAACCCTATCGTTAGTCTAAATCTGCAGGCGATGGCTTCCCCCCTTAAAAACCATTTGCCACCAAAGGAAGACCCAATGGGCAAACCTCAATGGGAGTCCGAGCTCCACGCTTCCTCCCCCCTGCCATCCAACCCTCCGATTTTTGGAAGAAAGACCTCAAAGAGGGTTCAGGCTTCGGGTTCCTCACAGCCACCAAGCATGCAGCTGGGACATGTGAGCAGAGCAGACGCAGCCCCCCACACAGGCTCTCTTCCCGCAAGGACCGCCACCGCCACTGCCTTCTTTGTCTCCATCCAAGGGGACAGCGCCAGTCCCTAAAAGGCCATGCTTGGGGGCGGATTCAACTCCTGCAGCTTGCTTCCCAGGGCAAATGATCTTTGGGGCCTTTTTGTGCTGCGGGGAAAAAAAAAGTAAAAAGCAGCTTTTTACTTTTTTTTTTGCAGTGCGAAGCCCAGCCCCAGACCAGACCAGGAGCATAGCACAAAGGGGCTTTTTGGCACGCCGTGTCTCTAGGGTTGCTTTTTGCTTTTTTTTCACAGCACGAAGCCCAGCCTCAGCCCACCCCAGCAGCCAGGCCAGGCACTCTTCGTCAGCCGCAGGAGCAAGGAGATGGTGAAGATCAGCTGGGGCAGTGGAGCGCAGGGCGGCAGGGGGACAAAAGGGCATAGATGGGGGAGAGATAGGTGGGTGGGGGAGTTGACACGCCCCTGCAGTCATAAATGTGGGCAGACTGCCAAGCACCTGAATTTTGATCACATGACCGCGGGGACGTAAGTCCCTTTGTTCAGCACCACCATAACTTCAAATGGTCTCTGAACGAATAGTCATAAATTGAGGACTATCTGTAGGCTGTCTTTTTTCAATACTGGCATCATTAGTGGCCAGACTTTGTTATGTCTTTGCTTTGGCCACCTAATCGCCATCAGATCAACTTGTAGAAGTTCACTGTTCTTCTTCAGCAATTAGAACATTTTTACTGGGCTGGGATGAGGGTGTCATCATCTGGCACCCAAATTTGTTCAAACATTATTGCCGTATCCATAGTTTTCTTGGCAACGCTACAGAAGTGGTTCATCAATGCCTTCTTCTGGGTTTGATTCTGAAGTTCTTGTTCCTATGTGGGTTGATTTCCCTTCAGAACTGCAGAGTTCCATTATAGATTACTCTTAGCTTCCCTCCCTCTCCCCTTTTGACCCTATCAGGAACTCACAAGTCTGCTGTATGACTCTGAAAGCCATTGGCACTACTATCCCCTTCCACCACATAAAGGTGGTAATTCTTTTAGACCAACCCGTCCTCCCATTTTAAGATTTTATGCATGTATGTAAATATTTGCAATATTTACATATCACCAACACTCTTGATGGTTTATAGCATTTGTATAGTTATACAAATCTTAAAACTACCAAATAAAGACATAACCTAAAATAGAATAACTATGCAGTAATTAACTCTCTTCTGGAAATCAAATCCCAAGTACATTATAAATTAAAAACTCTGCAGAACTGTTCTGCTTTCATCACTTTCTTAAAAACCTTCATGGAGGACACCCTCCAGATCTCTGGGAGCAGAGTATTCCAAAGGGATGAAGCAGATTGAAAACACTGTTTCTTGCCCCCAAGCCGATCTAACATAGGGGATAACCTTCAACATCTCAGTTAAGGTCATGTCACTACATGGAACAGTTCTACAAAAACCAAGCAGGCGGTCCTTTAGGTACCTACATAGATTCCAAGTTATGTGGCTGAACATGGAAGTCAGGGCTTTGAATTGTGTTCAGAACCCAACTGACAACCATTGCAGAACCTGCAACTCCACTTTTGCATTATTATAGCAACTATTATCCACCAACAATTTGGCCCCACCATTTTGTACCACTTTTAGCTTCTAGATAGTCTTTAGAGGCATTACAGAGTCCATTCTAGAGGTGAAAAAGAGAGTGGTGGCTGTCATCAGGCCTCTGTTGCTTGCATCCTACCAGTTAGAAGGTATATGCAATGTCCTGACATACACTCAGTACACTAACCATAATTATTGTCTGCTCCTGAGTTAATGGAGACATATAGTTCATAATTTAAAAGAACCTGAGTATGGGTATGACTATAATTCAGGGTTAGAACAGTGATTTACATGTTGATGGTCCCAAGTTCAATTCCTGCCATTTCTGTTTTGTTTTGTTTTTAACAGATGGAAAGGAAAAGTTTTGATCTATTAAGATATTAAGAGAATAATAATAATAATAATAAATTATTATTATTATTATTATATAGAATAATAGAGAATAATAATAATAATATATTATTATTATCACAATAACATATTATTTCTAAAAGAACTGCATGTTTCTCTTGTTTTTCTCCCACTATTCAATTCAACTTTTTCTCTCTATCCATTTTCACTACATTTATTTATTTGCAGGATTTTTAGCAAACTTCACCCCAAAGGGCTTTAAGCAGTGTATAAAGAATGTATTTATTTGCTTGTTTATTTTATTTTATTTACTAATTTATTTAGAAAATTTGTATGGTCACCCATCTGAAATACATTATTCTGGGCAGTGAAAAATCAATACAAAAAAGAAATGTAATAAAGAATGACAACATAATATACAATATGTATGCTGCTATGATAATACAAAAAATAGAACACAGTTAAGCGAAAACACATTCCTTTATAGGGGAGTTATTCAGTCCTTTTCCCTTTGGGGTGTCTTTTTCCACTCTCATAAAAGAGACATTTTTGCTGAAGTTCCCAGCTGGTTCCACAACGGGTTGGAAAAAGTCATTTTGTAGGTTGTGGTTTCCCCACCCCCAGCTATCTCTGAGCTGGGAGGGTTTGGGTTCTAACCTTAGCTTTTATTCATCTGTGTTTTGCATGGAATGGTTGCTGTCCTGAAAAACTGATACATTCATATCCCCATGGCCAAAAAGCTTACAAGCTAGAGACATCAGCCCCTTAATTTCTCCCGCTGGTTCCTTTTGTTTAAGTCAAAGCAAAGTCTCTTTGAAAGCTGTAATCTTAGGGATATAAAATGGCAGCTGAGTTTACCTGTATTGCCTGCTTTACTGCTGGTTCTTGAGCCTCAGGGTTTTTTGGTCGCCTTCATTAATCATGAATTAGTCCAAATGAGGCGGGACTAATTCTGCACGCTTCTAGATTCTACAGCATCATCTGCTGTCTGTTTGGACTTTTTGCCAAACACTATTGCAGCGGAACCAAAATGTGCACTCTTTCACTTTCCTGCCCTGTCCTTCCTTCCTTCCTTTTCCTCTCCTTGGCTGATAAGTTTCTTTTTCTGTCACTGAACATACAAAAAAAGCTGAAAAGAGGAAACTTCTACAGGAGTGGCACACCAACCCTCAAGGTTGTGACTTTGGAGTTAAATTGTCTTCTCCAAGGTCTGCTAGTGATGAACTTTTAACCTCCCTTCCAAATTATTAAACCAAGAGGGAGGTGGGCTGCTTAGTGAATTACTTAAAACATGCACAAACTCTCACACACAGCATCTTTGTTCCCTTAATTAACAAAGAAGAAATCTGAAAAAAATAAGCAGCTTCAGCTGCCCCCCAGAATGGCTTCTCCGTCAAGTAAACCTTGCAACGTTTCACACTTTCATTGCTGAATGCAGCCAGACAATCCTGGCAAGACCTATTTGCTCTTGCTCCAAAGTCTTGTGCCTTTAATTTGAAATACCTCCTGATGGTTGCAGGGTTTTTTTAAGTATTTTTTAAAACTTATCTCAGAGTAGGTCTACTCTGTGGAAGCCAAGTGTTTCGTTTTTTTCACACCTGACACCAAAATGACTAAAGAGAACAGTAATCAGGGAGGTGATGTTCCCTCAGCAGATTTGCTGGGCCAGTAGGGGCTGAGTAGACCGCTGACCCCAATGAAACCATCATCCCCAGGCGTATCCCCTGAGCACCCTAGATTGTGTGCACAGGAGGCTTTATATTAGGAGAGGAAGGGAAAAAAGCGCTTCCAAACCAGCACGAAGATGGTTCTAGGCTGCCTCAGCAGCAGGCTGGGAATAAGATGGAGGCAACATCATGAGGAGATGTCCCTCCTGAGTGGCTAGTATCCATCTTTGTGCTGCAGTAAGCAGGACATGAAATTGAACCCTACATCTGGGACCCTTTGGTGAAGCCTGCTGAGAATAAATATCTTGGCACTGGGGTACATAACTGCACAATTTGTTCAAAAGATGCACAGTACCAAAAATGAAGGAAATTGATTATTAGAAGAATGTGTTAAGTGCATGCTGGAATTGTATTTGTTTTATTTATACAGCTATTTGGATAAATAAAACTCTGTTATTTGAGTTGAACTGCGGTGCAACATTTCCAGGGAGACTATTCGATACGTTATTGATATCTTGGAGCAACTAATGATTTGGTAAAAGACAAGGAATGCTTCTTTTCTTGTGAACATCACATTTTAATTTCAGATCAGACCTACATAAAGCTCAAAATATGCAGGCCGGTGGATAACGTTCTTTATTTTCCAGTTTGTGTATACATAATTATCAGCATTTTATATTTTATTCAGTAGAGCAGCTTGAGCAGCTACCAGTTGTGTTCAAATCACATTAGGATAAAGGGAGATGCATATTAAAATTCTGAAAAAAAAATGTATGGCATTGAATACATTTTAATAAAACTTGCTCCCTTATAGAGCAAAACAACCCAGTGTCCTTAATTTGGATATGCTTTACTAAACCAATTAAAAACAAGCCTTACAGCCTACAGGATTGGATCCAGTTTTAGTCATGCTTGCAGTCTGAATCTTATGTTAGCCAGGAATAACTTTAAAAATCTCGTGATTTCAAAAGTCAGTTCTAAGTATGATTAAACTTCCATTAACCTCAGTGTATTTTAGAATGCTATATTTTTAACAGACGATGAAGGCTTATTTAAACGTCCATGTAAGTACGAATGCTGACTGAGCATAAGTGGCAGAGATAAGCGTGCTGCTGCCCTGCATGAGCACAGATTTTCAAAGCCGAGAAAAATTATAAATGTGAAGTAGATTTTATTTTGATCACGAGAAAATACAAGAGGCTCAGGTTCCTTCAGCCATGGGACCTTGCCGGCTATGATGGCAGGTAGAGCATGCAGCCAACGAGTCCATCACAGATACAGCCAAGGTGACGTTCAAAGCAGCACAGAGAGAGAGACTGTCTTATAAAATACAGACATGCACTTTTAATTGCCAGAGAGCTGGCTCATCTCAAACTAAATGTTACTAGTCTCAGTAAAGGAAAGCATGTTTACCTAGGACAGGTTAAGAAAATGGCTGTCCTCCCCACCAGGAGCTTTCTAACTCTTGGGATTCTGAAACAGCCAACTAATTCTATGCCCTCCTTGGGATCCCACTGCCTTCTTTTTTGAATTGGATGTGGCTCCTAGACCCCATTTTTGCTGTCTCTTCTGACTGCATCACTGAATGGTGGTGTTCAAATTATGTAGTTCCTGCCATTTTTAGGTGGAAAACAGAATGCCAGTTGTAATATGAACCCTATGGGGCTTATACTGGTGTTCTCTGAGCTTGGTGGTTTTCCTGCAGATGTTTCATTACCAGGCTAGGCAACATCAGTGCATGGGAGATGGTTTTATATATGGTAGCTTGGTTGGGGCGTTTCTTGATTAGGTATTGCTTCTATAAGTTCTAGAATAAACATGATATCCCACACACATGACTTGGTACTATCTCTTTTGCATCATTGCTCTGTACTGTGATCCACCCCAAAAGATTAAATGCAGCTCTCGGGCATTGAGAGATTGCCCATCACTGATCTGAGAAAGGGTTTGCTTCCAGGGAAAGTGAAAATTAAGGGACAAAACTAAAAATTAGCCTATTATAGGCAAGGGCGTTCTTTGAGTCAAGCCTTTCATCTTTCAAATAATTTGCCAGTGGAATTTTTTGTACATGTGGGTAACCTGGGGCCAATTCATATGTTATTAGGAGAGCCATAGGAGTTGCAGATTCCCTTGACACCTTCCCATAATATATATTAAACTTTTCACTTAGGTACCTCTTACAGTCCTATTTTGTAATCTAGGAATTTCCTTTACAATCAGTCAGAGGAGAGGGTAGCATACAAGGGGTAAGATGTTATTTTCCATGAAAGGTATTTCATTAGAAGTGCATCAGGAGAAATTAATGGAGAAAGATTTCATAAGAATCATAATTACATAGACATAACTAGGCTATAACCTATGTTATTAAGTTGGTTTACAGAAACAGAATAATGAATGTAGTTGGTGAGGTTTCTAGAAATTTCCCCTGCTTCCAAGTAAATTGATGACTATGGTGGGAAATCTGGGAATTCTTGGTGTAGTGCTAACCTAATCCTTATATGTTATTTTGAGAGACCATCCCCATTAGCTGTTTGAACCTCCATGGCATATAATGGCCACGCACTAGGAAGAAAACTTAGATCACATGTTTACATTTCAGCATTCATCTGAAATTTCTGGAAGTTTCTAGAACTAGGTCCTTGTGTAATCAAGATCTTGGAGCTGTGCCAGTATCTTATATAGCAATGTAGAATCTGAGAAGGTTTCTCTCAAGTCATAGGGGAAAATGTTATGGTTCATCAGATAGATCTTTTCAAAAGACTGTGACTAGCTACTCGTGGGCCTAGAAAATACTGGAGTAAACAGGGAAATGGTAGAGCCCTTGCCCTTTCACCATTGAGATATGGAAAGACTCTAGATTGTATTGTTGAGGCCTGTGAAGTAACTTGTACCCGTCACCATAGAATGGAGTACCTGTTGCTAAACTCCAGTTCTCAGCCAGCTGAACAATGGGGAGGGACACCAAGAATGTATTTCAACAATGTCTAGAACCACTGGTTCTTCATCCACTAATGGAAAGCATCCAATATTATGCTATGCCTACTTTTTAACTAGAGCATGCTTTTTTTTCTTTTTCTTCCTTCTGCCACTATATGGAAATGTCATTTACAGAAAGGAAATATGTTGAGCGAAGATAGTGCAATGAAATCAGCTTAATTACTCTTCTATAAAGTTAATTGTAGCTCCATTACTTGTTGTCTTTCATCTTCTGCACAATGAGTGCCTGATTTGAAATACAGTAAAGGATAAAGGTATTGTACTATAAATATAAATTTTATTTGCTGAGAATATAACTCACAAGAACAATACTTCAAAGTTAATGAACCTTCTCAGTTCATTACCGATAAAAATGTTGCATGCCTTCCTTTTCGATACAATATGAAGTGTCAAGGTACATAAACAGCTCCTAGATTCCACCAGTAGAACATTTGTATGGGGAAAAAAACATGAGTGAGTCTGCTTTCTTCTGTGAATGTGCTGCTGAGTTTCTTTCTCAAATATGTAAGATATATTAAATCACCAGTGAACTCTGACTCCGCAAAAAATCCCCAAATGCTTTTTAATTAGGTTTCGGAATTTCCTTTAATGAAGATTTAAGTACTTTCTTTTTCATCATACACTGCAGTTTATTCTCATTCACTGCAACTGTGGAATTATAATGATTTATTAATTAAAAACTCAATAATAGGCTAAGTGTTGTGGTTGCATCAGTAAATTAGTTTGGACTTTCAAAGAGCCCTCAGTGCGATAACAGATTGCCACAAAATGGCTCATAGATTTGGACTTAGGAGGGATTTAAGGTCTGATATAAAACAGCCAGTTGAGACTGCTTTGGGATAAAAGCTATTTTTCTCTACAGTCAAGAAACAAAAGACGTACTTAAAGATCACAAAGTTATTTCTAGCCATCTCTTTTGTCCTTAGTTTGAAGTCTGTCAGAGCTGCAAATTGCATTTTAGTTGGGAATTGGAACTAGCTACAAAATAAAGAAATATGAACACAATACAGATTGCCTGTAGAAATGATAAAACCAAAACAGAATGATTATAACGCGAGGCAAATCTCACCTCTTAATTCACTCCATGCAGGCAATATCTGGGAAACGGAAATAAATACATTAACAAGAGCTGCAATTGCAGGCTAGACATTTAAGAAAATGTTAAGGAGACTATAAAATACGATAAGCTCTTGTTTAAAATATATTCAGCACTGGTCACTGCAGTTTTAAAAGAGCTTAAAAGTTACAGAGACAAAGAGGTGCATAATGAGAAGGCAGAGAGGGTAGTATTATCATACCATGTGATCTTTTTTGGCTCTTATCCAAATGCACTGTTGATTTTGCTGTTATCACCGAAGATAAATTCCTTGTGTATGTTTTTATACTTGGCCATTAAAAGTATTGGTATTGGTATTGGTATCCTGATTAAGCACAATGGGGAAGAACTAAAACTGGAGCCATTTGTGCTGAAGAAGACCATTTAGGAATGAATCATCAAAAGGCTGCCCAAAGTGGACAAAACTGGAGCCCTCCTTAATATAACATAAAGATGTCCTCAAGTCAAGCTCCATTCCTGGGACCAATGTCTTGGCAGCCATTTTCTTTTCCTGGCATGCTTTTTTCATTTACTTCCCAGCCTAGCCTAGAGCCCCAGAATTCTCTATTGCTTTTCTGCCCAAATGCTAGCTTTTGAGCTAAGCTTTGACCCTGCTTCTGCTTGCCAAAATATCATTCACACTATAGAGGTAAGCAGAAGTTTCAGTGTCTGGTGTTTGTTAGAAGTCTCCCAATTTCATTTATGCTGATCAGAAACTTTTCTTTCCCAGGCTGAGCAGCAAAAAATATGATAGTGAAGGAAAGCTATCACTCTGGTAAGGCAGAACCTCAGGACAGATGTATAGGCCTCACAGCCTGGGGGAAGTGCGTAGAAAAATCATCAGTGTAGAGCAGCATTTCTCCATCTCAACAACTTGAAGCTGTGTGGACTTCAACTCCCAGAATTCCCCAGCCAGCCATGTTGAAGTCCTCACAACTTAAAATTGCTGAGGTTGAGAAACACTGGTGTAAAGAGTAAGGAAGGTAGTCTTGACAGAGGTATGCAGAAGCGGTTGCCTAGCCAAAAGGGGCTAAAGCATTTTTTAAGTCCAGAACGTCCAAATAACGTTTGGAAATGGTTCAGACAGACATCTCCCTAATTCACTGAATCAGAAGGAGAAGGAGAAGGTACTACACAATCAGACTTGCAACATTTTGTTATTATAGCCATCCTCAATAAAAGCAGTTTTAACCTTCCTGAAGAGATGACTTCTTAGTCTGGTTTACTTAGTGAGGCTGACACCCAGAGAGTTTATTTATGTATTTCTCCAGTGTATATGTTGCTCCATTGTCAAGACTCTGAGCAGCATACAAATATGCATGCTGGATCCTGTTAGGGTTAAAATTAAAGCTCCTTCCTTCCTTCCTTCCTTCCTTCCTTCCTTCCTTCCTTCCTTCCTTCCTTCCTTCCTTCCTTCCTTCCTTCCTTCCTTCCTTCCTTCCTTCCTTCCTTCCTGTATTATGTTAGGTTGGTCCTCATGTTTTTTTCCTACTACAATGACCTCAGGGCTTCAAATGCTCATTTTATTTTTTAGAACATTAAAAAGACATCGTCCTGTTCTACCAAATGATGCTTCAAGCCATGCATTTAGCTTTGTGGCAGTGGAAGCAACTCCAGAACAGTCACAATGATGCTACAGCTTAATTTTAAGTGCAAACCTATACATGGCTCAGATTATTATTATTGTTGGTTGCACAGCCAGCCAGATGTTTAAACTGGATTTGACATTTTTATCCACCGACGAGTCCTTCCCAAAGACCTGGGATAGGCAGATGTTGTTGTTTGATGGTGTTAAAGGTAATGTTGCAGGATGTAAGCTGTTCCAAGTAAAGCTGCCTTTTGCAATTGACTGATGGTGATTTTGTCAATGCTGATGACTGTCAAGTGGTGCTCCAGATGTTTTGAGATTGCACCTAAGGCACCTATTACTGTTGGTACGATCTTTGCTTCCTTTTGCCACAGTCGTTCTACTTCTGTTTGCAGGTCTTTGTATTTTGTGATTTTCTCCAGTTCTTTCTCTTCTGTTCTGCTGTCTCCAGGTATTGCAATGTCCACTATCCAGACTTTTTTGCCTTTCTTATCAACAATTGTTAAGTCTCAGGTGTTGTGTGGCAGGTGCTTGTCTGTTTGAATTCTAAAGTCCCAGAGCACTTTAGCTTCTTCATTTTCTATGACTTTGCCTGTTTTGTGGTCCCAGGTCTTGCTTGCAGGCAAATGGTATTTCTTGCAGATATTCCAATGCACCATTATTGCTACTTTGTCATGCCATTGTTTGTAGTCAGTCTGTGGGATCTTCTTGCAGAGCTAACTAGGTGGTCAACTGTTTCTTCAGCTTCTTTGCAGAGGCAGCATTTGCTGTCTGTTGCTGTCTTCTCAATTCTAGCTTTGTTTGCATTTGTTCTTAAGGCTTGGTTTTCTGCAGCCAGAATTAGCCCCTCTGTCTCTTTCTTCAACTTTCCTGCTCTTAGCCATTGTCAGGTCTTCTTGTTATCTGCTTTGCCTGCTAGTTTTTCTATGTACTGGCCATGTAATACTTTGCCTTGCTATGTCTCTTTTTTATTCTTCATCTGGTCTTTCTTGTAGGCCAGTTTGGTCTCTTTGGTGTTCAGTAAACCTTCATGGTGTACCAGCTTCAGTGCATCTTCACTGTCCTTCAGATATTCTTCCAAAGCCCTTTTTTCTGTCTGCTGTACTTGCAACATTCCACACCCACCTATCCTCCTTGGTAAGTAGAGTCTATCAATGTTGCTGCGTGGATGAAGGACATGAGTCATTGTCATTATTTTTCTGGCCTTCCTATCCAGGGCTTCTAGTTCTGCTTGAATCCAGTCCACTATTCCAGCTGTGTATCTAATGACTGGAATTGCTCGGGTGTTAATCGCCTTGATTGTATTTCCACCACTGAGTTTGGACTTCTTCACTCTTCTGATGTATTCACTACTAACCTTCTTCTTGACTTCAGTGTGCTTAATATTGTCAGCCTGAAGGATGCCCAGGTATTTGTAGTGATCTTCTTCATCCAGACTCTTGATGTTATTTCCATTGGGCATCTTGATTCCTTCAGTTTTCACTATTTTTCCTTTGTTGATGGTAAGGGTGGCACATTTATCCAGTCCAAACTCCATTGCAATATCTTGGCTGTATATACCAACATTGTTGAGCAGTGATTCCATTTCACATGGTGTTTTTTTCCATACAGCTTCAGATCATCCATGTAAAGGAGGAGGGATAACCTGGCAGATGTTTTTGATGTTTGATAGCCATGTCCTGACCTGTTCAGTAATGTTGACAGAGGAATCAATGCAGTGACAAACAGTAGTAGTGATAGTGAGTTTCCTTGAAGGATTCCTCTCTTGATGTTAACCTCTCCCAGTCTATCATCATTGACCAGCAACTGTGTCTTCCATTGTGCCATTGATCTTTTCACAAAGCTTCTGATGTTTCTACTGACTCCTGTTATTTCTAGGCACTTGACTATTCAGTCATGTGGCAGGGAATATTATTATTATTATTATTATTATTATTATTATTATTACTATTTTCTTCTGGAAGCAAGCCTTTCTCTGCTATATACATAAGAATTATTATTAATAATAATAATAATAGTAGTAGTGATAATAATAATAATAATAATATAAACCCTTCATGTAGGTAGATAGGAAAGGAAAAAAAAAGATTTAATCTGAATAAATGATTACTTTTCCCAGAGTCTGTCATCTCTTTTGCCTGTGCACCTTTGAGTTTCAAGCAGGAAGAATTCATGCTTATCTCATGTTATCCATTCCTGTAATTGAAACAGGATATACATTGATTCTCATGTATATAGCAGAGAAAGGCTTGCTTCCAGAAGAAAAATACCACTGAAAAACAACAGTTCTTCCGTTTCACTTCCATCTCCCGTCAGTTATTTCTATATCTAATCCTATTTCTTCTTTCCAAACTTTTTTTGGGGTAGGGTTTTTTTTCTTTTTGCCTAGTGGCGATTATCGGAGTTGGTCTCCAACAGATCTTTGAGGGTGAGTTTGCAGAAGGCAGCTCTAAACTTCTCATTCGCCACTACTGTATTGAAAGGATGAACATCTCCACTTCTTTTCACTCTTTTTGGCTGTTAATCATAAAATCTGCTTTTTTTCAGTATCCCAAACCTATCTGTTTTGTTTTAGATGTGACTGTAAGGGCTATGAAATACGCAGAGGCTGTTCTTGATATTTTCATTGTCCTGAGGGAGGGCTAATGATATTCCAGTTTGAAGGACCCATAAAAATATTCCTTATTTCCTGCCTTCTCTTTATCCCCACGCTGCAGTCACTCCAAAGGTGACCCCTGCAAGATGTAAGGATTTTAAAAGGTCGTGTGGATCAATATTTTCCTTTCAAGGCAGTAAGACTAATCTGTTAAAATATATTCCAATACTTATATTCTGAGGCCCCCTCCCTGCATGCTCCTGGTCAGTGGATCATTGATTTCAAGGCAGGAAAACTAATGGAGAAAAAAACTTACACTGACATAAGATTGAGTGGGAAGAAAGCAGGTTAGGAGACTCAAATGAACAGACTTTAAAAAAAAATAATAATAATCTTGCTGTTGTACTGCAAAATTGATCATAATCCAGGGAATGGTTTAGGTAATTTTTACAGGACATGAAATGAGTAAGCAGACCACTAAATTTTCAATTAATTGTATGCAGAAAAACTATGTGCACAGACTGTGCACTTCATCTATCATGCTTCTTGCTTAACTCTCCCAATTCAGACTCTTGAGTAGAGCATCCTTGGAGATGCTGAAGATCAATAAAGCTCAATGGGTTTCAGATACAGCAACTGAAGCATTTTTCACTCCACCTTCCAGGACAGAAGAAGGATTGCCTAAGTTATTTCCTTGGCACTTTGGTTTTACTGACAGTGACACGCTCTTGTTATCTTGGTCCTTACACAAGGCGGTTAGTTGCTGGATCTTCTCTGAGATCCCTTTACAAATCAGCTGAGCCTCCTGTGCTCCGTTTCTGCCTATTGCACTCCTAAAGGTTTGCTTGGTTTGAATGTTATGTCAGCTTTGGAAGGCCCTGCAAGGTCATTCCTAAATAAATAAGGTGTGGCCACCAACTGCAAAAAGGTACCCACCCTTGTATAACTGTGACAAATTTTGGTGACTGAATTGCCTTGGTGCAACCTGGTGGGATCCCAAGCTGGGCATTGTCACTCAGAATATGCTATTCACACCCTGGCTGGTGGTTGATAGTTAATGGCATGGCTTCTAACAATGTCCAACTTCTATAACACAAACCTTAACTGTCATCTATAAACACTTGGGGGTGGGGGGAAGTACTTCTATCATTCTGTCCATGTAGCAGATGCATTTTCTCGCATTTCTGCTTGGGACTTGTACTGGTGGTAAGACACTACACCATATGTATACATTCTAGCCAAGCATTAGCAAGTTCAATCATGAATTTAACTAGAAAAATCTCTGAAATATCCATCAACTATCTCAGAAGACCATGAAGACCAGTCTGGATAGGGGCATCTGCAGTGGGGAATCAAAATCAGCAAGATGGCAGGCATGGCATGGCATTGTGATTCCAAGCTGACTTCTGTTGAATGTGTGTGTATCACAGATGCACCTACAAAAGGGGTGGGGCTTCTGTCACAGCACCTTGCCCAGCACCTTGCAAATTTTGAACTTCCCCAAAGAAGATGATTTGAGGACTGGAAAGGGAGTTATAAATTTAAGAAATCCTTAATAACCCTGGGAAAGAAAAACAAACAAACAAAAATCAGCCAACACAGAACCCAAAAGCGTGATTTATTATACAAAGATGCCATCTACAAGAGTCAAAATGTATTATCTTTCCATAAATCCTGTCTCTGCCAGGCCAATTACCAGTGAATTATAAGCCAAATGCCAGTATGGAAGCTGTATTTTGATTGCCCCCTCCTGGACCTCCAGTTCAAGCCCAAGAGACCCCCATTTTGGAACTTGCCAAGGTCCTTGCCATTAGTCCCCTTGTATTCTTAAAAATTATTGTAATTTATTTAAAAACTAAGAACCAGGTATGCTGCAAAGCCAAGCCTCCAAACTATCTTGGTTGACAAATATATCTTTAAATTCCAAGTTTATTTTCCCATAGAAAATGAAAACAGTGGGGGACTGCATCTCAGATTTTGTTTTGTTTTTCTGGTTTTGTAAATGTGTCTTCCTACCCATAAGGAAAGCTAGAAGTTAATCATGAACAGCCTACGAGGCTAGGGGTTACGGCAGAGATCAACCAGTTTGACATTGGGGAGTTTAAAAAAAAAAAAGTGTTACCAACTACAATTGCCATTTTGTGATTGACAAGACCTTCCCAAGGTAAGAATATCCACAAGTGGTCCTGAAATGTTCTGAAAATGTTAAATGTGACCATGTGGCCTGGCCTACTTCCCAGAGAATAAATAAATCAGCTAAGCATAAAAATTCACGAGAGAGAGAGAGAGAGAGAGAGAGAGAGAGAGAGAGGGATTAAAACAAATCTATGTCTATTAACAAAGCTGTATCTGTCCTTCTATCTCATTCCTTGAGAACGAGAGGGTTATTATAAGAGATCATCCACTTTCCGATGCTGTTCTGTGCTGCCAATTATGCACACACAGCCAGCAACAAACTCAAAGTATTTATTGAAGTCATAAATCCTTAACTGTAGCAACATAAACATGTTGCAAACTGCAAATATTCTGCTTAGGGATTGAAAACACAACAGCTTGTTTTTTCAGATAATCCAGAGAGACAAAGCCCCAATTTAGAAAGAATCCAAGAATGGTCAGGTTCCAGTGCAAAATTCAGCCAGGTAATCCAAAGAGTTCATACAGATAGTGACTAGGAGGTTGATCGTCACAAGGAGCTGGTCAAGCAGCAGTTTCCGTGATACAGCCTTTTGAACCAGCTTGCCTAATTTGCTGAATCAAAGAGATTGCAAAGAGATGGTTTGACTTCCTTTGCTCATCTCAGTTTGCAGCGTGTGGCAGGGCTGGGGGCTCTGGATCAGCTGATTCGGCCCAAACCTGCATCTCATCCGGTGTGCTCTCTTCAGCCAATTCTTGTCCAGCAGGCTGAGGTTCAGCCTGGTCAAGCTGTCAGCTGGTGAATCTGAAGCCTCAGACTGATACCTTACAGGAAGAAAACTCCAGCATTTTTGTTGTTACCTATATATTATCAATATCCCTTGGTTGCTTCCAAAAAACTGTGATGGATGTGGATTGTAAAGCAGTGTGTATGTGCTTTTGCCTCTGTAATGATTTGTTGAAACTTTCAAGAATCTCAGATGTATCAGACAGATACTAGACTGTCTGCTTTCATGCAGTGCTATACAGTACTTGTGTTCTCCATCCTGAGCAATGTAAGGCTCTCCCTCATAGTCAAATTGATGACTTCCTTCTGTCCCTGAGATGGAAGGGAGGCATGTCATTGTGAAATCCTCTGCCCCCACAGCATTCCTCTTACCACAACTCTGCAACAGAATGGCACTGGTAGAGTTGCTGCCCTCACACAAGGGGGATGGCAGCTGGCAGTGGAGGCTGTAAGTTTGGACTTCTGTTCCTTCTACTCCTGTTCCTCTTCATTCACAGGATGTAGAGGGTAGAGGGAACGGCCTTAAGGGACAGCAGGAAGAGCCGCTAAAGGCAATGGACAGATAAAAGAGGCCTGAGTCTGGAGCAAGAATGAAGTGGGAATAAACGTCTCAGACAGGCCTCTCCCTAGTTCTCACAAAGATAAAGGAAAGGATGGGGGAAGCACATTCAGACTTGCAAGATTCTGATACTATAGATTTACTATAAAGTAGCATTGACATACATGACATTGGTTTCCTAGTCTGGTCTACCTTGAAGGGCTGACACAGGATTGCAGGGCAGGGTAGGAAATGTCCTTATTTATTTAGGAGAACAAATGGCAAGGGAGAAAAAAGGGGTTGAAGATGGCCAGCACTTCGAGGACCAGTCATAAGTACCACTCATTCAGCACTATCATAACTATGAATGGTAACTGGACAAATGGTTGTAACTCAAGGACTAGCAGTAATGGCATGTGGATATGACCTTGGGAGACAGGAGGAAGAGCCACAGATTAGGCAACAGTCAGATAAGAGGCAGCTGAGCCTGCAGAAGGAATGGGGGCATGGCAAACATCTTAGAAGAGACCTCCCTAGTTTCTTGGACTGTAAAGGTGAAGGGGGGGGGGAGGAGATGTACTTTCAGACTTGCAAGATTCTGTTAATGTAACCTTACAATAAAGATAGAGCTAGTACCCCGGGTACTAGCTAGTACCCATGGGAGATGGGAATTGGAGAGAGAAAGACAATAGTTCCTAGCTTGCATAATGGCAGCACTCTCAGGAAGGCAGAAAGAAAGGCATTGACAGGGAGACATCTGGAGCTAGGGCAAAAGACCCCATCTAATAAAGGACAGGGTGTTTTGATGTCTGTCTAGCAAGATACTCCAGACAAGAAGCACACCCGGGGTACTAGCTCTATCTTTATTGTAAGGTTACATTAACAGAATCTTGCAAGTCTGAAAGTACATCTCCCCCCCCCCTTCACCTTTACAGTCCAAGAAACTAGGGAGGTCTCTTCTAAGATGTTTGCCATGCCCCCATTCCTTCTGCAGGCTCAGCTGCCTCTTATCTGACTGTTGCCTAATCTGTGGCTCTTCCTCCTGTCTCCCAAGGTCATATCCACATGCCATTACTGCTAGTCCTTGAGTTACAACCATTTGTCCAGTTACCATTCAAAGTTATGATAGTGCTGAATGAGTGGTACTTATGACTGGTCCTCAAAGTGCTGGCCATCTCAATGATCCCGCAGGCAGGTGATCGCGATTAAGGCACTTGGCAACCAGCTCACAATTACAACAGTTGCAGCATCCCGCAGTCATGTGATCACCATTTGTGACCTTCCCTGCTGGTTTCCCACAATCAAAGTCAATAGGGAAGCTAGCAGGGAAGGTCTCAAGTTGCTCCCATAAGTTGCTTCTGCTGCCTTTTCTCCCAAGGAGCCCCACTACAGAGTATGAGTTCCCAGGGATCTTGTATTCCAAAACACACACACACACGCACTCTGTAGCACTCACCCACCCATGGCCCCTGCCGCCCCACCCACTCTTCCTAGTGCCTGCCCACAGCACCCCCTGTGGCACCCACACACCCATGCTCCTTGCCTGGGACTCCCACTCTTCCCACTTAGCAACCCACATGGTCCTGGGGTTATGATGGCAACCAGGACTGCCAGGATTGCCATCACTAAGTGATGCGGTCATGTGACATCTTGCTTCATTTACTAAGTGACCGCATCACTTAGCAACAGCAATCCCAGTCTCAATTGCCATCGTAACCTGAGAACTACCTGTACACTTAACTCCTGTATAGGAAATCTCACGTTTGCACATGCTCCAACAGAAGCCCAAGCTTATGCAGTAGTTTCTTAGAGAATGCTCCCCACTACAGCCTACCCCCAACCATATCCCCAATCCCAATCAGGCAAGTAGTTTTGCTTCTGTTGTCAACACACAAACCCCTTCTCAGTGCACAGCAGAAAAGCCATCCCAGGCAACAACCAGGCAGCCCTTCCATAGGTCCATCCTCTCTTTCCCCCAAAGAGCTGCAAGTGTTGCTCAGAGCTGGAAAAGCAGCTGAAGCGTCACAGCAAGCAGCCAAAACCCTGAGGATCCAACCCACATCACTGATATCAGACTTAACAGGCAGCGAAACTCATCTAAAAAGGGCCACTGAGGAAATGTTCACAGCAACCACTATGCTTGAAAGTGGAGACCTGCTGAATGCTTTTTTTCCCCACTCCTTTTTTCTTATTCTCTTCATTTCTGTTTTCCTCTCTTCATTTGTGTACTCCCTCCCCGGGTACAAATGAGAATACCAAGCATGTGGAAGGATTTCCACCAAGTTGATATTTCCCTGACCAAAAAACAAAAAAAAGTTTGCCAGGCAAAGCTCTGTTCTCCCAAAACACAAATGGCCAATTGAAGCTGAGCAAGTCCCCAACTTTATTCAGGTTCCTCCTTCTTTTGAATCAGATTGTTCGCGTAGAAAATTGCACTGCATTTTCCAGGGGAAAATGCCACTTTTCAGTCAATCAGCTTGATCTGGCTTTAGCTGACTCAGCAGCAGTGTGATGGAGGCTCTGTGGTAAGCATGTATCCTCAACAAACACCAAGCAGGCCATCTTCGCACTCAGCAAGGAGGTGGTGGTTGAGCCCAGAGACCTTCCCAAAGCTTAGACTGTAGGTTATTGGGGGACACGCTATCTCAACCTTTTATTCTAAAAGATGCCACCTTCCAGAGCAACTCCAGTTATAGATATTTTGTAACCCATAGTCCATTTCATAAAGGCAGAGGGTTTTATTATGACATGAAGAGCTTTCAGCAAGAGTCCACTTCATCAGCTGCATCAGCTTATCTTAAGTTGCAGGTATATTAACATGATTGGCATGCCAACAGGAAATGAAATGAAGAAAGGGTGGGCAATGATAATGACTTTATTAACAGGGACAAGTCATAAAGCAGGGTTAGCAATAACACAAGTATCCTGCTGTTGGTAAGTTAAATAACGCGTAGTATGATAACATAATTCTGATTCAAGTCACGGGTAACAAAATTTTCACTTCTTAATAAATTGTACTCAATAAATTTCACATTACAATCTTACTTTGAAGTTCTATGACAATAGGAAGGTTCAGATCAACAGCAGAATTTCATCGGTAGGAGAAAGAGCCCATGAATTCTTCTAATATCACCATTTCTGATTTTAACTTCGTGTCAATTTCTCTTTTGCATAGAAACTAGTGTACATGTCCTATAAAGCTTGCAGAAGGGTATTAATTGACAGTTGACTGCTTATAGTATGTGACACTGAAAGATCAATGAATTAATGAACCCCAAATGTTGTAGCTGATATTCTTAAATATTAAAACAGTGTTGTCCATATTTATTTATTTATTTATAAATCAAATTTATATCACCGCCCAACTCCCCCACAAGGAGGGACTCTGGGCGGTTCTTATATGGAAACAGAACTGGTACAAGGTTATATATCTGTGTTCCTCACTCTGCTATGAGGTCTACTGTAAAAAGAGTTTTTAACAATGGGAAACTTTGCACCATTACTGGAACATCCCATGGTCTTGATTTGGGACTAGACAAGTAGATCCCATCCATCTGTTCTAAATTCAGCCACAATATCTCTAGCTCGCTATGCTAGTTCTGAAATGCAGTTGATAGAATCAGTAATGCCAAGCTGGCCTCTCACATTCCATAGGTTTTATCTCCCTGTTATTTTGCTCATACATTGTGACAATTAAGAATGTTTATAAAACTGATCTAGATTGCAAGGGTTACTTAGGAATAAAGCAATACTATTGGGGGGAATGGGGAAATCACTGACAGGTTTGTTGTAGAGAGTGATCGCATTTGGAAGCATATTTGGATATTGGTCAAGTTCTTATAGATCATCTCATTGAAAGTTAATCAGTCAATATACAATTAAACAACAAGAAAGAAAAAGAGACAAAGAAGAGGAGAGAAATTGGTAATTAAAGTCTGGCGATTAAAATTTAAACCTTATACCCAGATTCATAATTAATCATCATGAGATATTATGAAGATTTACTTTACAAAGAATTCTCCTCTGGGACTCCAGAACAATTGATCTTGTTTTTGCTCTTGTTCTTCTTGGGTTCTATTTTAGATAGCCAACCATTTAAAAAAAATTATTGATTTCACCAAATGCTCAGAAAAGAAAAAGAAAAATCTAGACCAACGTTTCTTTATCTAGTGGCCTTTAGATTTGTTGGATTACAACTCCCATCAACCTGAGCCAGAATAGGGAATAACTTATTGTGGGACATCCTAAGCCTGAGGAGGGTGGGGAGAGTAAGAAATAGTAGAAGGCACAAGGATGCTATATATAGTCTTAAATCTCCTTACTCTCTTCTCCTCACCATGCCATAGAAACTGTGGGCTGAATCCAGTCATAATTTGTTGAGCTCACCTTCCCTTGAAATCAGTGAGGCTTAGAGCATAGCAAACCTCTTGTCGCATCTTAAATGTATTTACCTATTGTCTAATTTGGGGTGAATAGCTTATTGTGTCAGGGTCACATGCAGCCCTGGGTCCCCTTGGTTGTTGAAAATGCAGGGCATCCTTTCCTACCATTTTGACAAAGGACATACATGAAACCTGTAGAGTAAATCTGAAAGGAAGTGTATCACAGTTAGATTAAGACACAGACACACACACTGCAAAATCCAGCCCAACTCACCTTTGTGAATATCTCAACCCACTTTATGGACCTTGTCTCCTCCAAAACGTTAAGTGTGGCTCTTGACCACAAAACAGTTGTTACCCCCTGTTCTAATGAAAGCTTTTTTAATTGGCTCCCTTTTTTAGCCAAAGGAGATGCCTAGAGCATCTTGGAAATCTGATAATTCTGCCTGTAGCCTTTCCGTTTAAAAGATTCAGTGGGTTCCGATTTGATCTAAGCCAGAAGTCTTAAATTTCTTGGATAGAGGAGTCCCATTGAGGTAGAATTTTTACTCTAGAGGACCCTAGCATGCCTGTGGAAAAATAGTCATTTTCCCCCTTTTTTGTAGGCCTCCATTCTAGACCACTGCAGTGCCATGTCAAGGATGGGCTTTCATTTACTAAACAGAAAGCCTCTTTATATGATTCAGGCTCAAATCTATCCTTATCCATAGAAACTCAGTGAGCAACTTTAGGCTATTCACTGTTTCTTAGTCCAACCTCACAAAGTTGTGAGAAAAATGTGAAGGACTAAAAGCAAATAAAGAAAAGATGTAGTTTGTCTTAATTATTATTTATTAACCATAATTTATGGTTTAACTTTATGCATGTACCAAGTCACCATGTCTTCTTCCACAAACTGTATGATGTGTGAATCCAGCCATTTTATAGGCTAGGTGAATTTATTATAAAAATATACCCAGAGAGATGGATAGACAGACAGACAGACAAACAGACTCATACATACATACATACATACATACATACATACATACATACACACACACATACATACATACATACATACATACATACTATATGAAAATATTTATATATATATATACTGCCTTCTTTAAAAAAAATCTGACTTATCACAGTGTTTAAAGAAGGGAGGATGAAAACCCTTCAACACAATTTTCAGCTTTCCCAAAGTCATTTCCATAAGTGAGGCAAGGTTCAAAGACCATTTGTCATTAGACAGTTGATGAAATCCTGTTTTTAGATTTTAAGAAATGAAGTAAAGACATTAGAAAAGACCATTAGGGTAGCATAATACTGATGAAGATTAATGGAAATTTGTAGATATGGAAATAGGATTAAATGAGCAAAGTAGCCATGTTTAGCACCATGGAAGACACCGAATAATCATAAAGTTGGAATAAAGAGCCAACACAGAATGAAGAAAATTGCCTAAAGTATACCAGCACTGAAAGACTATCCCTCTGGATTATTATCCTAAAGAATGTTAGGGCTCTGAGGTCATTGAAGGGGGAAATTTTAATCAACATAATCCAGATAGCTCTCTAAACCTTTAGCTGTCTCATCTAGAGTTTTACATCTGGTAATCCGCAGCTTGTAAATGGGAACATCTAAAGAATCCATATTTAAAAAGTACTATAAATTCTGAGTTGTTCAATCAACAGTATCGGCTTTTAGGGAAAGAAAAATCCTCCAACTGTATAGCAAGCAGGGCCCCTATAAAGACCTGGCATTGCAAAGGACCACATGAGACTCAGATTTCAGCAAGACTTCTGGCCCTGTGGCTAATTCCACTAAAAAGCCAAATGGGTGTGTGTGGATAATTCATTGCTCTTTAGAAACAGACTAATTGTAAGTTAAGAAAAGCCATTGGACTAGCTGAATCTTGCTTTCCCCCCCCCCCACATTAATAGGATTGATTCATCTAGTTTCTCCAGCACCTCTCTTCTGAAAAAAAGAAAATTGAAATCCATTAGACACAAATCAGTTATCTCTCTTTCTTCTGATGTCTCTCACAAATCACATTAATTGTAAATCATTCATTGGGGCCCTTTCATCTTAGCCTGCATCTACGATGATGATGATGATGATGATTGATGATGATGATGATTTTGAACTAGTTTTAAGAGACATTCTTACATGTGACCTCTGGATCGATAGCCAATTTCCATATCCCCTCTGACTCATAAAAAAATGCCATATACAACTGTCCTGGTACTCCAGTGTTGGCACCTTCCTCTGAACCTGAAAAGAGCAAATGCCACCATTTCCTAGAAAGGAATCTTTGTGTAGGAGGTCCGCAATCAGAAGGAAGTGCCAGAGGCAAAAAAGCAGGAGCAGTTCATGCAATGGCTTCTCCACAACTATTTCTTTTAAATGTTAGTGCTGGAAAGCCAAGGGCTGTTCAACCCATACGGTCCTTTCCTCCTTTCTCAACAATTTAAAGTGGTGTTCTTCTTTAAGAATGGGGAGGGACAAGAGGCAATGCTCAGGATGAATTTTGACTTCAGCTGGAGAGAGGCAGGGGGAGCAGGAGAAGATGTTTCTTTTTTCCTCATTGCCATTTCATTAGATTTAAATTTTAATTAAAGTTAACTGTATTTATAGTGGTCGTCTTCTTTCATTTGACACTAATCCAATCTTAAATGCATCTCACGCATACAGTGTGATCATTTTCAAATACTACTTGCGCAGCTCTCTCAGGCAGAAGGGAGAAGTTCTGTTAGGACATAAAATCTTGGTCAGCAATGAGAAAGTGATTTAATTTAGCTGTGGGTTG
The DNA here is from genome assembly GCF_059951505.1 of Python bivittatus. Lineage (NCBI taxonomy): Eukaryota > Metazoa > Chordata > Lepidosauria > Squamata > Pythonidae > Python > Python bivittatus. The sequence continues at coordinate 105,669,048 of NW_028277075.1, forward strand.
GAAAGTAGCCAGAGATGAATTCCTACTTCGTTCATTTCAAGAAAGATGAAAGTACCAAGCTTGGGTCCCAGTTAATATTCAGTGCATCTGAAAAGTTGACATGTGGGATTGTGTTCAGAGAATTCATGGGGGGGGGAGGGGGATGTCTTGGGTAAATAGCATTTGGTATAGGGGCAAGCATCTGGAATGCTGGTTACTTGGCCACACACCTGCTTGTTGCTGAAATAGTTGCTATGATGCCTCCATCAATGCTTCACGATAAATAAGAATACCATATTCTGCTCCATCAGCATTCAGTAGCTGATGAAGCATCTTCCATTTGCTGAGATAGCAGAATGGAATAGTGTTTGCCCTGTTTAGAATTTTCTGCATCTCTTTGCTACTGAATATTATCACAGCCTCACTGGGACCCTGCTGATATATAAAGGGAAGCTGAGTGAACAAATAATGGCCACGTTTTGTCCTTGTTTCATTTGATTCATTAGAAAACCATCCAATATATGATGTGCCAGTCTGTAAAATCAATCATCTCTCTCCAGTTCAATCAATTCAGTTACAGGAGTAACTAGGTACTGTATTAAAAATGGATGATTTAAGCCAACCCTGCTGTATATAAATCTAACAAACTTTGATTCCCATCATCAAAGTGTTCTCACTACCTATATTTTAAGCATGTAATTCCCCACTCAAAATAAATTTCTAAAGACTTCTGTTAAATAGACATTGATGCCTATCAGTCTGGGAAAAGTTATAAAACAATTTCTAAAGTTCTGCAGCTCCACCAATCCTCATAGTGTTGAGACACCCATAGATTTCCAGTCCTCTTTTGCCTCAGCACTGTTCATGACTATATCATCAAAAAAGCATTGGGTAAAAATGGAAATCAAGAGAGAGTGGTGAGGCAAAAGCCATGGATCACTAAGAAGAACATCAATGTTCATCTCAAGCTTGCCCAAAAGCAACTGGATGATCCTCCAGAATCTGGGCAGAATATTTTATAGGCAGACAATATACTGGGGCTACATAGTGTCATAAGATCCAGGAAAAACCAAGCAGGGGATTCCACAATAGAAATCTCCTACCAACTGTCAAGTGCAGAGGTGTGGTGTCATACCTTGGAGATGATTTGCTGCTTTAGGATCTGGGCACCTTCGCATCATTGAAGGAAGTACCAATTCTGCTTCATATCAGAAAATTCTATAGCAGAATAGCAGGCTGAAGCTGAAGGGCAAGTGAGTTGTGCAGCAAGACAGTGATCCCAAACATCCAAGCAAGTTATAAGAGAATAGAGGAAGAAGAGGAAATTCAGCAGTTTGGAATGGCCAAGTCAGAATCCAGAACCAAACCCTATAAAATATTGTGACAGTTCCTGAAACAGTTTATCCCCCAGTGAGTTATTACCTTGATGTGGCTGTGGGGTTTGCATGCTTGGAGAAGGATGAGAGCTATGCCAGAGGTTCAACCATATTGGACAGGTCTCATCAGAGGAGCCAGATGAAGAGTGCCTCTCCCATAAACAATATGGTGAGATATAATTTACAGAAATATATATTGGATCAGTCATCACCTGGGTCAACAAGGACCGTACTAGGTGTTCTAATTCCTGGATATCTGGTGACAAGTGGGCTACAGGACTCAGGACTGTTGGCTGAGCAACCACGGCCAGCACCTGCAGGACTACTGGAAGAAACGTTGTTTATCTGTCACAAATATTTGAAGACTGAAAACAAATAAATAATGATCTGCTATTACAAATCAAGTCCAATGAGGAGAAGATATCTGAAAAAAATGCACCAGTTCTGGAAAGAACAACATCCAAAATCAGAAATAACAGAGCAAAGGTTAGCAGATCAACATGGATTTATAGTATGAAATAAAAGATTCACAGAAGTAGAATTGGAAACTGCAAGGACTACCCAAGGCAAAGGAATCAAAGCCTTGCCAGAAGTAGCTCAGACTGTAGAGGCAAACCAGGGGAGTCGGCAGTAGAGAAAGTCATCATCGCTATTGAATCGTTTTCATTCCCAAATCAGGCACCATCTCCTCTGCCTTCTCCTCAGAAAGAACAAAGCCCTCTAACTAAAAAACAAGAGGAATTGAAACAAAGAATAACTGAGCATCTAGAACAGCAGAAAAAGAAACAGAATAAGGTTGCTTGAATTGAAGTTTGTTACAAGGAAACAACTAGCACAAGTATTAAAAGATGCCAGTACCGTAATATCAAATATAAGCACCAGCTCACTGAAAGAAACAAACCAACTAATGTACAGCACATCTGCAGTTATGACTGAATACCTTGGATGCAAAACCAACAAACAAGAAAAAAAGCCAAACAGTGCACCACCAGAATGGAAGGTCTGGTTGGAAAATAAGATCAGCATGCTAAGATCAGATGGAAGCAAGCTAGAACAGATGAAAGAAAAGAACAAGAAAACCAAAGAAAACATGATCAAGAAATATCACCTAGAAAGAAGGAAGATCAAGGAAGCACTGGATATAATAAAGCAGCAAATAACCGCCCTAGCCAAGAGGATCAGTAGATACAAAGCTCAAATAGCACACGATATGCATAATCTCTAATTTCAGTCCAATCAGAAACATTTCTACCAATCCATCAATGGAGAGGCTGCAATGAACCAGTCAACACCTGACAAAGAAGAAACTGCAGTTCTGGGTGCAGCTGTGGGACATCCCAAAGAAATACAACAAGAATGCCACTTGGATAAAGGAGGTGGGTATGAATTTTTAAAAAGCGGAAATCAACTTGTAATAACAGCAGAAATGGTGGAAAAAAGGGCAAGGAAGATCAAGAATTGATCAGCACCAGGTGAAGATGAACTGCATGGTTTTTGGTTGAAACATCTGACTGGTCTGCACCCATATATTGCCAAGCAGTTTAACAACTTACTGCAAGGAGGTGAAACTGAAGATTGGTTAACATCTGGCAAAACCTACCTGATAATAAAAGATCCAACAAAAGGGGCAGCACCAGGCAACTACAGGCCAATTACCTGCTTGCCAACAACTTTCAAATTGCTAACTGGTGTGGTAGCTGATGCAGTCCAACAGCATCTAGCTGAGAACAAGCTCTTTCCATCTGAGCAGAAAGGAAACCGCCCAAACAGCAGAAGGACAAAAGATCAGCTCCTAACTGACAAGATGATTATGGAAAACTGTAAGAGAAGGAAGACCAACTTGAATGTTGCTTAGATTGATTACAAGAAGGCATTCAACTCCCTGCCATGTGACTGGATTATCAAGTGCCTAGAAATAACTGGAGTCAGTAAAAACATCAGAAGCTTTGTGAAAAGATCAATGGCACAATGAAAGACACAGTTGCTGGTCAATGATGATAGACTGGGAGAGGTTAACATCAAGAGAGGAATCCTTCAAGGAAACTCACTATCACTACTACTGTTTGTCACTGCATTGATTCCTCTGTCAATAATCAAGTCAGGCCATGGCTATCAAACATCAAAAACATCTGCCAGGTTATCCCTCCTCCTTTACATGGATGATCTGAAGCTGTATGGAAAAAAACACCATCTGAAATGGAATCACTGCTCAACAATGTTGGTATATACAGCCAAGATATTGCAATGGAGTTTGGACTGGACAGATGTGCCAACCTAACCATCAACAAAGGAAAAATAGTGAAACTGAAGGGATCAAGATGCCCAGTGGAAATAACATCAAGAGTCTGGATGAAGAAGATCACTACAAATACCTGGGCATCCTTCAGGCTGACAATATTAAGCACACTGAAGTCAAGAAGAAGGTTAGTAGTGAATACATCAGAAGAGTGAAGAAGTCCAAACTCAGTGGTGGAAATACAATCAAGGCGATTAACACCCGAGCAATTCCAGTCATTAGATACACAGCTGGAATAGTGGACTGGATTCAAGCAGAACTAGAAGCCCTGGATAGGAAGGCAAGAAAAATAATGACAATGACTCATGTCCTTCATCCACGCAGCAACATTGATAGACTCTACTTACCAAGGAGGATAGGTGGGTGTGGAATGTTGCAAGTACAGCAGACAGAAAAAAGGGCTTTGGAAGAATATCTGAAGGACAGTGAAGATGCACTGAAGCTGGTACACCATGAAGGTTTACTGAACACCAAAGAGACCAAACTGGCCTACAAGAAAGACCAGATGAAGAATAAAAAAGAGACATAGCAAGGCAAAGTATTACATGGCCAGTACATAGAAAAACTAGCAGGCAAAGCAGATAACAAGAAGACCTGACAATGGCTAAGAGCAGGAAAGTTGAAGAAAGAGACAATTTGTAGGCCAGTGCCTTCACCACTGCACCAAACTGTCTCCAACTTGTTGATGCTAGAAAGTCTGAGTTGGAGCAGTTCTCCATGGAATAGTGTGCCAAAATTCTTACATGGCAATATAAGAAACTGCTCACCAGTTACAGGAAGTGTCTGGTTGCCGTTACTGCAGCTAAAGATGATGCAACCATTTACTGAATCTAAGGAGTAATTGCTTTTTCACACTGACACATTAAATATCAGACAACTTTGCTTATGAAATAGATGAAAGAAGCAAGAAACACAGACATTATTTGTTCACGTGGACTCCCTTTACATAGCAGTAGGAATCACATAAAACTCTGATAATGTTCAGTAGCAAAGATATGCAAACATTCAGAAAAAATATCACTGAATTAAAGGTCTATAAAGAGTAGTTTGTGGATCCTACCTTACAGTTTTTCCCATAGCTAAAAACTCTTCATAGAGTTTTTACTCTAGAGTTTTCACACATTGCTGAGAGATATAAGTCCAATCCTTCCCCTCCAGTGTTAACCAAATTAATTATAAGGTGTTTTGTTCTTGAAGTAGGAGAGTCTGCTGTAATCCATCAATTGATTGCACATGCAGATTCAGACTCTGATGTAGGTCAGATAGAAAACACCTTTTTTTTAAAGCCGTCTGATAGAGCAAACCAGATCGCGCAGGGAGCACTGTTTAAGGATCAGGTGTCCATACAAAGGACTTGCATTTCGGTGTCACTCAGTGCCTTCTGCTATACTGGATTTACATTCCATTGCTAATGCATTAAAATCATTACAATGGAATACACAATATACAGTATTTGTATTTCAGTTTCAATTCCACAGTATTAGCAAGACACAGAGATAACAAAAAGAATTTCAGCCTGAGCCACTGTCTTTTGGGTCCTGCCACATCTGTCATTCCCATGCCCCACCTATTTTTCAATCTGGTTTGGTTTGATTTTCATATCTCAGGCTTTTCATATCTTTGGCTTATTATTCCATACTTCTTCTTGGCACTCTGCATAATGTTGCTTACCCCAAAAGGAGCTACGATTTGTGTAATAGGCCTGCCTGCCTGCCTGCCTGCCTGCCTGCCTGCCTGCCTGCTTGTATGAATGCTGCTTACTTCATGAAATGGAATAAAAACTCCAAAGGTAACTTCAGCATAAGCTTCCTACATTTTCTTTTGAAAAGGGCTTCTCAGAAATAAACACTGTCCTAAAGTTTTAGTATTGTCCTGTAAAAGCAACAAAAAAATATGAACAAATCTCCTCTAATTTCAGATCACGTACTTCTGAACAAAAGGCTCTGCTGGAGATCATCATTTAATCTGTGGTTGAGTCCATATTGCAGATCTGTGAAGAAATTTGGCCTGATCCTGCTATTGATATGGTAAGTAGTATTACACAACAATTTAAACTAATGTACCGACTAGAAGTGTGGTTTAAATTCTGTGCAACATTATCAGATTTGTAATCCTATGAGCAGGTACTTTGGATGTGAAGGGACGTACTGTTAAGCAGCCATCTGTAGGACTGTATTTGTGGGAATGCATTCTAAACCAAGAATTTATCTTTTTTTTAGCTGCATAACAGATGCTTGAGTTCTACTGTTGATCATATTTAATCATTTTTATTTTATTGGATTTTGTGATCTTGTTGGGAAGCGTGTTATGAAAATATTTGCATGGCACACACAAATCACAAAATTAATTTGTGTGTCTCTCCAGCTGTATTTACCTAGGAAAACATTTAAGACGTGGCATTTCATCTATGCACTTCTGAAAAGGATATGATTTTTAAAAAATAAAATTTTATGTAGGCTGTCCTTGGAATTAGTTCTCTGTATCTTTTAAATTTCTGTGTCTCATTTTGGCTATATTCTCCCTTATGTTTGTGTTTAAAAAGCTAAGGTGGCCATAATTTCTACTTACAGTTAGATGCAGAGCAAGCAGGATTACATTTTCAATTATTCATAATTATGACTGGATATTTCCCTGAAATGTGATGGCATTAATTAAATTTATACCCAGCTGGAGATATCTGAATTCCCATTTCAAATGATTATTTCTGCCACAGAAAATAAGGTACAAAAATCAAACTCTTTAGTGTTAGAAAAATTACTATGGGTAATTTCCAGTTTAGCATACTCCCTGTCAAAGCCTATATCCAGATCAGAAGAAAGACATACACCACTCAGTTCAGCTAGTTTGATGTTTATTTATTAAACAACAGACAACAATAAAACAGTTAACTGGCAAAACAGGAGAAAAAGCAGGCAAAAGCAGGCAGAGAGAAGCGTGAGGCCCAAGCAAGGATTATTGTATCTTTATCTATATCTGCCTGTTTTAAAAGGCACAACACTTTTCAGAGCCACTGGAAACAATACCGTGGGCAATTAGCACAGGCAGTTTCCAAGGGAGAAGCCTTCGGTTATTTCAGCCTTAACCCTTTTAGAACAGCAGCAGGATCGAGGTGGAAAGTAGGACACCAGGGGATTTTTCCACTCTTCTGCATCACGAGGAAAGCAGTTGGGGGATGGGATGACATATCTAACATTTAGTGATGTGGTTCTTAGTAACAGAAAGCAATGAGTTGCTCCCTGCTTTTGACACAAGAACAGAGGGTGGATCTTTGATGGAGGCTGGAGGACTATTTGCTCCAAAAGCTACAGCAGTGGCTTTTGGTACTGGGCAGGGGGTTGGCGTAGGTGACCTCCATAGTTACTTCCAACCGTTACACTCTATGATTCTATAATTGTATGCTGTAAAAAGGGAATTTGTAAATGTACAGACCAAAGTCCGTCCCCCCCCCCCGCCACCACCTCTTCACTGTAACAGCAGTAAATGTTGTGAAAAGTTCCACCATATCAGTGATAGCGATATGGATATCTTTTAAAAGGTGAGAAGAAGAATGACATCTTTATGGTTACATTTCTGTATGCCTAAAGCACTTATCCATTATATATAACAAAAGAGGTTTAAAATGGTAACAGATGTTGACTAGAATGTATTAATCATGCCTTCCCATTGCCAAATACTGAGTGAACGTTACATTTATAAGTGCAATGAGAGTCTGAAACACTGGGGGGTTTTTTTGGTTGTTGTTTTGTTTTTTGAGACAAGAAAATAGCAGTATTATCTTGAATTTCTCACAAAAATAGCTCCCAGTATGAATTCGATTTTTTTTTTTTTTTTTAACATGATGATACAACAGACTTGTATTAGACTTTTAGGGTACTGTGGACAGATAGATAATCTCCAGCCGTTTAACCTGCTGTGTGCTCAAAATCTGTCATCATGAATCCAGAGATTACCATCAGCTGCAAAACTGGTCTTCAGCCCCGTGGTGTCATTTCTCAGCCCTCAGCAGGAGCAATGAAGCCACATGGCAGTGGGGTCTAGTGGGATGATTTTCTTGGGAAGATGCTAGAGTCTGCTGTGTTTCTGGCAGGATGCTAGGCCTGAAGTGTCTTGAACCCATCTTGAAATTAGAAAGATACTACAAGGCGATGTGGCCATGTTGGTTTCGCATAGAAAATATTTTGTGTGAATGTGCCCTCGTGTGTTGAGCACTGGTATTTAACGTAACAAAGCCAATTACTGGAAACATAACAAGGCCTTATCTTGATGTGGAAAATACCCTCTCCTGCCAGGCATCAAGTGTGTGTTTGTGTGTGTGTGTGTGTGTGTGTGTGTGTGCACATATGTGTCTATCTATATGAATTTGCCTTATGAAACAAACAGTCTATTTAGTTTCTCATAGTTGCATGCCAAGAGCTTCTCTGAATACGCCCATCATTACCTCAAGGAAACCTGTCACTTATTTGGTGGGTACAGGTGAAATGCTAATTCTTCCTGAAATATTGTTTGAGGATGAGAAAATTTCTCAGATGTTTTGGAGAAAAGGCATACCTTGCATTGAATCCTGTGACACGGTGAGAATTCTCTCTCTGTCTCTCTCTCTCTCTCAGCCCTGTATTGCCTTGTGAGCAATGCTGCAGAGCCCTCCCATGATATTAGAGCAGGGTTCCCCAAAGTGGTCAATATCGACCCCCAAGGGGGTCAGTGGGACTATCCAAGGGGTCAATGTTGTTGTTGCTCTTCATAGCACTATCAGTCAAAGTAGTATTTATTAAATTATTTACTTATAATAAATGTTTGCAGGTCAATGAGCAATCTGAAATTCATGAAGGGGTTGAGGAGCTGAAGCGTCTGGGGACCCCTGCGTTAGAGGAAGGATAGCCAGGAGCAGGTAACAGGAGGTTTTCTCTGCCACTTCAGAAATGCCTTGGGAGCAAGGCAGCTTTGATGCTCCCTGGGCATGCCAAGAATGCTTCCTGCAGAAAGAGCTTGGTGCCTTGGTAGAAAGTCAAAGTGAAAAGGTCCCTCAAGTTGACCTTCATCCCTGATGATTCCATGGAGTTTTCTTGACAACAAGATAGGAATTTGCCATTACCTTCATCTAGAGGGTTTTTTTCCCAACTTCCCAGTCTAGCCTACTGACCTGGGATTTGCTAGTGGTCTCCCATCCGAGCGCTAACCTGGTCTGTCTGACCCTGTTTAGCATTTTCAATGTCAAGTCAAGGTTGATGGTGCTGCCAGCTGCTATGAAAAGTATAGGCATTTTAAAAATGTATTTATGGCAAGAGAAAAAAATGGAAAACCTTCAAACCACTCATAAATGTAAATGAGATAAATAGCCACTTCCTCCTCCCTGCCATGCCTGAAAACTTTACATTCCTCTTCTGGTTAAAAAAAACAACAACTAGAAAATAGTTCCCTATTTTCAAAGGAGAAAATGTGTTTGCAGACTAAAGAGGCATTTTTTACTATCTCGCCAAGTGACCTTGCAACTCGCCATTTCACCCCCTCTCCCTGTGAGGCTGGCCTTCTCTCATTCCCAAGGCATGATTTACATCGCTTTATTAACTCTGCTACAAAACACCCATCTGCAGCAAAACACAGAGGAGAGGGAAGCAGGTCAAAGTGATGCCTCATTACACCAAAAGCCCTTTCGGACATCACAGTGAGGTTCACCAGACAGGAAAGTCTTCAAGCCACCCTTAATTGCAAGATGAACCACTGCAAGGAGATTTTACCTGCTTAGAGTAAATACCTTTTCTCACATATACAGGTAGTCCCCGAGTTAAGAATGCCAAGTTTACCACTGACCCATAGTTAAGAACGAAGCCTATTGTAGCAAAATTCAAATTAAACACACTATTATTTGAGTTAAATACACAACGGTTCGAGTTCATTACACAATACTACTTATACAGTATTATACAATAATACTGTTCTGGCTTATATACAAATTCGACTTAAGGACAGACCTTGGAAATGGAACTTGTTCTTAAACTGGGGACTACCAGTATTCATCCCAAAGAGAAGACATGATAAAGAATCTAAGCTACCACAAAAGGAATATGGGAGTTGTGTGTCTATTTGTTTTTAAGGCCTTCGAATGTCCGGTCTCTTTTGCTTCTTGTGATAATTGTATTTAATTGTATACATCTCAGTGTGTAATTGTTCTGCAGTTCTGATTATTACTATATAATTTATGGTCCTTTTATGGCCATAAATTGCCTAAATTAGACCGTAGAAATGAAGAAAAGCAAGCATATGCAAGGGCAAGTACACTAGTTGTATGGAAACTGTAGGCTCTGATCAGTTCTGGAGTTCAACTGTAAGTGCTGATTTCTCAGCCCAGTCTCTGTATGATTGTGGTGTTCAAGTTTTAAAAAAGTAAAGTAGAACCCACAAACTGATTTATCTTATTTCTAAATAAACATGGGTGGGTTCTAGCTGCTAAAAAGCACCTTCAGAGTCTTAGGGATTTTCACAGGAGTTCTTACTGCCCTGTACGCAGTTGATGGTTCCCATTGACAGAGTTGGGAGCAGCCTCCGCTCTTGCGTGCTTTGGCACAGAGATGTAGAGTGTCCTCCATCCCTTGGGAAAGTGATTGCGTTGATAGCGTTGTCATATTGCTGCATTGTTTCTGCTGAGCAGAAGAGAAACTCCAGGGCCGGTCCTGGCAAATCTGCACACACACATTCAGGACAAAGGGAAGGAAACAAAATTATAGAGGAAAATAAGAAGAGGCAGTAGCAGTTGGAGGTGCTTTGTCAAAGAGGATCGATTGTAACTGCAGAAGACGAATGAACCGTTTGAATGGGAGACCAGAAGGATAAAAGCACAAATCAACCAAAGCCTTCCAGAAGATTGACTGAGAGCCAATAGACGCAAGGATAACTTATAGAGGCTCTATTACTGCCTTCTGATTGGTGCTTTCTTCTTCTGTAGAATGCTCAGCATATGCAGTCATTGTATTCAGAGGGCAAGAAGTGGGAAAGGAGTCTCACACTGCTTCTGCAGACAGTTTTGAATGTTTAGCTTCGATACACAATCGCATGTCTTCTTCTAGAAGTGCTATGACAGGCAAGCAAAATAAATGACAAATTAGTGGCTGGATGACCAAGTCTGGGTTTAGGACAGGCAGATGTTGATTATCTATGATTCTTCTGCACATTTTCCAAACTGCAGACTTTTGCCCACTACAGCAATTTATAGAGACTACAATTTTATTTTATATACCTCTGCCTATAGCCATGATAGAATCGTTATCCATCTGTTGTATTCCTACTTATGATGGTTCTTTCAAAACACTGGAAATGAATCTAGTGGAGAAGAGGCTGAAGTAGAATTGGGCATTTTATACTACCACAGAGAGCTCAAGGGCTGATGTAAATGCCAGACCACATGGGTGAAGAACTCAGAAAATAAAAAGGAGAACATAAAGCAAGAACAGCTCTTATTCCTTTTTGCAGAGAGGAGGGAAACTGCATCCTCTATGGCCAACCAGGAAATGCATTTCTGAGTTTCCCAGGCAGTGAATATCTCATCATTAACATCCAACTGGAAACAAGTAAAAGTACAGACTAGAACTGTTCTAATCAGGAAGTGCCAAGAAAGTGGACTACAATTTTCATTCATAAAGACAGTTAAAGATAGAAACATGGTTAGATTTGCTTTGAGATCTTAAAATAGCTATTTCCCACCATCTATAAGGTTTTAAGGCTGTGCGCTGCTTCAGATTTGAAAGCAAAAAAAAAAAACTTCAGAAGATATGGAGGTAAGCATGGAGGTTCAAACCTTACAGATTGTTATATACTCTGCTGAAGTCCAGATATATTATGTCTACAGCATTCCCATAATCTATTAAGGAAGTTAACCAATCAGTAAAAAATAAGGTCAGTCTGGCAATATATGTTCTTGACACATCCATGCTTTCTGGTAATTATTACTTTGTTTCCAAGGAGCTCTTTATGATCTGCTCTAGAATCTTCCCAGATATCAGTGTCAATCTTACTGATCTGTACTTTGCAGGATATTCTTTTTCCCTTTTTTTGAAGATCAGCACATTTGCTCTCTTCCAATCATATGGCACTTCACCAATTCTCCAGGATTTCTCCAGGATAAATACATAAAGGTTTGGCAAAATCATCAGCTACTTTCTTCAGTATCCTAGGATGCCATTCATCTGATCCTGGCAATTTAAATTTACTCAACGTAAATAAGCTTTTGTTGGTGATGGGTTTTTTTCTTCCAACTTTATTGTTTTTTTAACAGGATTACAAAAAATAAACAGTGTATAAACATACAAAAAGTACAACAAAATACTAAGGAAAATTAATAAGTGAGTAAAAAACAAACACTAAGCAGAACCAAGAAACAAAAGAAAAAGACACCTCCCATCCCCAAATTCCCCACAATTAAAAAAATGCCAATACTAGAATGTGATGTTTTAATCACTCTCAATCCTGTCCTTTCATATTGCTCTTCACAATTTTCTGGTGGAACATATAATGTTTTGTTGGAGATGAGTGAACCAAAACAGGAGTTAAATAGCTCTGCCTCTTCTTTGTTACCTGTTAACATGTTGTGTTCTTCACGGAGTGCTTAATTCTTTCCTTTTTCTTTTATTTGAAATATGTCTAAATAAGCTCTTTTTGTTATTCTTAGCATCCTTCTCTAGCTTCAGCTCATTCTGAACTTTTCCTTTCCATACCACCTCTGCAATACTGGGCTACTTGTCAGTACTCTTCCTTTGTGGCCCAGCCCATTTTTCATATTGTGAATGTGTCATTTTTGTTTTCAGATCTTCACTAATCTATTGTATAGCTTTATTGGGTTGTTTTGTTTTCTTTGCTTTCCTCCACTTTTTTTCATTGAAATTGCTTCCAGTTGTGCTTTTAATATCTCCTTCTTTAAGAACTCTCATCCATCTTGAGCTCCTTATCCTTTTAGCTTCTCCTGCCATGGGACCCTATTTATCAAAACTCTGAGTTTATTAAAATCTGCTTTCCTGAGATCCAAGATTTGTGTTTGACTATGCTGTTTTAGTTTCTCTTAAAATCATGAACTCCAGCATTATATGGTCACTTTCCCCTAATGTTCCTGATTCTTCTCCTTCTCAACCAAGTCTTCCCCACTGACGAATATCAAGTCAAGAATGGTTGATCCTACATGTGCCTTCTACCACTTCTGAAGAAGAGAGCTGTCAGCCTGACAGCTCAGGAGCTTCATGAAAGAACCTTGCTTTATCTCCCAATCACTATGACTTCATACCTCTTCGTAAGATCTGTACTTTCTTTTTGGAAGGCAACATCTACATTTTCTCCTTGGTTGTGAAGGCAATGTTAGATAACAACAGTAGTGATTTAATTTGTTCCTCCTCTTATTTTAACCCAGATGCTTTCTACAGCAGTGCAAGATCATTTTTTTTGGATTTCTGAGCTGGAATGGATATTTTTAATGCACAGTGCAACCCCTGTTTCCTTTCTGTTTGTTTTAATCAAAAAGTCACCTCCAGGTGATATATTCTAGTAATGGCAGTCATCCTATCAGGTTTCTTGGGTTCTCACATTAGCCACGTACAAACTCTTGACGTAGAGGGAAAAAGGTTAATGGAGACTTCTCATACTTGCAATTAGTAGCTACTTAGGATACGACCTCGTCACCTCTCATACCTCAGGACACAATTCATCAGAACATACGGCTTCTCTGGTCACTCTTCTTTCTTTCTCTTCTTGAACTCCTTACTTAATTCCTTTTAGCTCTCCCTGTTGGCTTGCCCCCTGGCATCTGGCTGCCTTATATTGCTCTTACAGTATCTGCTTACTCGGCAACTTATTATCTACACATTAAATCCATCAAGCTACTTTCATAACTTCAATCCAAGGTCAGAACGTCAAAAGCAAGCTTACTAAGAAATCATTTCCAAAGGGACAAATCAAGTCAAATGTCAGGGATTTTTTATAGGTAGGAATTTGATTAGTTGAGAATCTTTCCTGATGTTTCTCCCTCGAGATGATGGTCTTCTCAAGGACTGGTGGAGGGGGACCCTGATCTAAGTCAGAGTCTTCTGGGTTCAGGGCAGAGACAGTGGTCTATTGCTAACTTGGCATAATAGGGCCTGGAAATGCAAGTCCTCCTTGTCCTCCTCCTCATCTGACTTGTGACAGGACCACAATAGACCCTGACTTTGAGAAACTGTGGAAGAAATTTCTTCCCTGGAGACATTTGGAAACATCATCAATCCAATTTCTGTGTCTTGCCTGGGTCTTCGCCAAGGTCCTCACTTTAAAGGACAGGTTAAAACTGCAAAAATTCAAAGGACTCTGTGTTGCTCTCAAGTGTAAGATTACCATCAGGTTTGACCTTAATTTAGATTAGCAGGGAATAGGTACTATTACTGTGATCAAAATAAGTATGTTGGAGAAAAAAAGCAAAGCTTCTCTAAATGTCTGCTAAGAATAAATATTAGAATAATTATTGAAGGAACTCATTGAAGTACAGGCAGTCCCTAGTTTAAGAACAAGTTCAGTTTCCAATGTTTGTCCCTATGTCAAATTTGTATTTAAACTGGAAGAATTTGTATGTAAGTAATATTGTGTAATTAATTCGAACCATTGTGTATTTAACTAGAGTCACTATGTATTTAACTCAAATTTTGCTACAATAGGCTCTGTTCGTAACTATGTTGTTGTTGTTGTTTAGTCGTTAAGTCGTGTCCGACTCTTCGTGACCCCATGAACCATATTGCGCCAGGCATCGTAACTATGGGTCATCTGTAAACCAGGCATTCTTAACCTGGGGATTCCTTGTAATCAAAGGGAGAAGGTGGAACTGTGATTCCCTTGGATATTTGGGGCTGTTCGCACACTATATTGACTGGTCCAGGATGGGTCTCCCTAGCTCACCACATGCAGGTAACTCACTGAATCTTATTCATAATGGGGATTAGGCTACAATGATATCCTAAGGTTGTGAACAATATTTACATTCTTTCCAACCATAAAACACCCTGCTCCAGTAGAAATCTTATATCTAAAGATAGGACTAAGCTTACTTTCTAAGAAGAAAAAGAACTGGGGGTTGGGGAGAGATTTGGCTGTTCTTTTTCTTATGCATTGACGACTTTTCGCTTTAGGGGTATATAAGAAAAGATTTTTTTCCAAACTAAGGCTATAGTGGTGGTGGCATTAATAAGAATCTGGCAAAAAATGGTTATTCTATTTTGCAGAAAAATATCGTTATATTTAAAAATGTTCACTTGTAGTACAAAACTTTTATTTTCAAATCTGTTTCTATAATTTTTCCCCAGAGGATAGATCAGCTGGAAACTTTCACTTTTGCTCACTCCATTCTTTCTTGATTGTCTGCCAATGAGCCTTTCCTATGAATAATATTCAGTCTTCAATCTTAGAGCAAATATGATTCAAACTTAAATTAAAATACAATTGTCCACAAAGAACAATAGAAGCTTCCAGGGCGTAAGGCAATTTCTTCTTTAGCAACATTCTGAAAGAAGTCTGTATGTGTGTGAGTGTGTTTGTCTGTGTGTGTGTGCTTTGGTATTGCAGGCAGGGAGTGAGGTAATCTAAATAACACAGCTCCTTTTGTTTTTTATAATAGTATATAGGTTGGCCATTAAAAAAAGTGAAAAAGATTGAAATTGATAGCTTCTGAAGCTACTAACCATTTATTCATGCAAACTTCCTAGGTAATTTCCCAAAATAGCAGTGCAGCAGTGCAACCAAGTCATTACATTGCAGCCATATCAAATTGTTGGGTGACAGTATCGACTTTCCAAGTAAAGGTGTAGAAATATCTACAAAAATTTCAAAACTAATCAAGGTAGACGAGAAACACATCAGGGTAACAACAGACCTCAGTCTAAGCACATCAAAAATCCATTAACATCAGTGGCACGCATGTTCAAATCTTCCCATTGACATGAATGGGGCCTACCAAAAAGGCTTAGTTTTGTTCGGATCATGCCTCTTCCCCCCGCCCCCAGCTTCAAACTGTGCAGCATTTCAGAGGGGTGTATGTCAGGCTTCCCCAAAAGAAAATTTTATCAGGCTTCTGGCAGGAGTCCTCTCTCGCCTGCTCTAGTCTCCTTCCATCCATGTCTCAGCACATTGCTCATCACGGACATATCAAGCACACATCAGATGTTTCTGGAAGACAGAGGCCTTGCATCCTTTGGAGTATTTAATGACCATCTCCCTCCTTCTGAACAGCCCATCACGTTAACAAGGGAAGGGAAGGGAAGGGGAGGGGAGGGGAGAGGAGAGGAGAGGAGAGGAGGGGAGGGGAGGGGAGGGGAGGGAAGGGAAGGGAAGGGAAGGGAAGGGAAGGGAAGGGAAGGGAAGGGAAGGGAAGGGAAGGGAAGGGAAGGGAAGGGAAGGGAAGGGAAGGGAAGGGAAGGGAAGAGAGCTATGTTATCTGTACAGCAGCCTTTCCTAATCTGGTGTCCTGATGTAGTAGACTTCTCCCGGAATCCTAACTAGCATGGATTGCTAGGGAGTAAGGGAACTGAAGATTAAGAAACTGATCTGGCCTCTCATGTGTATCGTTTTGGGAAAGTTCTGCAGTTAAGTGCCAATTTCCAGGGTGAAATAGATCCATTTAAAATCTTGAAAAATGCCAATCAGAGGAAAACTGCATTTCTAAACATATCCCCCAGGCTATGTATGTCTTTCTCAAGATTGCAACATCTAACTCGTATTTTAGAACACAGTAATTCTGGGATTGATTTAATTTGTTGCAGTAGGAATATGTAATTGCTATATCCCTCCAGTCTGGCTCATTTCATCCATCTTAGTGGTGGCAGCGGGGGGGGGGAGGTGGCGGGGGGAGAAGGAGAGGGACAGACAGGCATCTTTCCATGTCTTGTCAAGGTGTTGGCTTGCAAACATGTGCATGCTGCATACTAATGGCACACCAAGGAGCAGTAATACCATATCAGCTTTTCTCCATAAATGTCTTCTCTCTTGGAGCTGCCTGTTTTCAGGTCAGAATTTCATTGTATAGTCAGCGTTGGTGAAAGTTGCAATAGAGCTGAAAATGTACAATAGAATGATATTGGTCCACAGAGGATATCATCTAAAGCATTGGGGAAATAAGTTTCTCAACTTTTTTGCATGCTTCAATACTCTTCAGAAGAAATGCTCTCCAGTATTTCAAGCATAAAAATACAAATGGAAACACCAGAAGCTGTCTCCCACCGCAGCAAATGATGACCTCTTTTCAATTGATAGCAGCTCTCCAGAGTCCATTAAAGTGGTTATTCATATTACCCCCTTCCTGATACTTTAAGTAGACGCTCTGGGGACTCAGTCATGGATTTTCTGTATGCCAAGCCTGGCGTTCCCTTATTAGTGGTGACTTGCCAACTACAGAGGTTCTTTCATGCTTCTCTTAAAGGGAATTCTAGATACCGCTATCATAGATTTATTAAGGTCATGAGATTGTTTGTTGCATCTCAGTGTTTCTCATCTGTAAAATGGAAATAATTTCCTCTAAAACATAACCCAGTATGCTGTATAGCTTGCCTTATCTATCTGTCTTTCTGTTTACTTATCTACGTATTGTATTTACCTACAATAACTCTAGGTGACAGGGCACAGTCATGGTCTGTTTGCTTGGGAGCACTGAGCTTTTTGTTCTCCCTGGGTGGAAAGCCAAGATTTAGACACCCAACCTCTAAAAGTAAATGAAGATCAGTTTCAGTCAGAGACTATGATGGGCTGCTAGGTCAGCCTTACCCAATGTTATGTCTGTTCAGCTGAGCTGAAACAATGATTGATTCATTGTTTGCAATAGGAGGATCAGAGCTGTAGTCCCAATATGTAGATACTGGAAAGCAGTAACGTGGGAGACCTGGGTAGATAGTATAGAGGTCTGATTCACGAGTGCACAGTTTCCTCTATGAATAACTTTATCTTCTGTATCTATCCAATCCAGGGTTCACCCAAGATGTTGGATATCAATTGCCATGTACAATCTTTTTTTTTTTCTCTCTTACTTGACTGAAGAAAGGAAAAAAGTTCCTTCCTAGAGGTTCCAGATATATGCTGGAATGTAAAACAAATATATATTCGAGTTAGTGTTGACTCCTGGTAACTGCCTGGATAAGTCCCTGCAGTTTTCTCAGCAAGATTTTCAGAAGTGGTTTGCCACTGCCTCCTTCCTACAGCTGAGAGACAGGGATAGGCCCAGGGTCACCCACTGAAATGGGGAGAAGGAATAACCTTGAGGAACAGGAGGAAGAGCCACAACTAAGACAATGGTCCGATAAAAGAAATCTGAGCCTGGGCAGAAATGTAACCAGAGTGTCTCAGACAAGACTCTTCCTAGTTCTCATGAAGATAATGGGAGGGAGGGGAAAGCATATTCAGACTGGCAAAAGTCTGCTACTATAACCTTATAATAAAAGTAGTATTAGCATTCATAACTTTGGTTTCCTAGTCTGGTCCATCTTGAAGGACTGACACCCAAATGGGTTCATGGCCAAGGCAGGACCACAACTCAAGGTCTCCCAGTTCTTGCCTGGTGTCTTAAGCACTACACCAAACTGAGGAGAAATTAAATATTATAGTCAAAGATGTTCTATTCAAGGAGAAAGCAAGATTTATGTTAGTATGTTGTCTGCTTCTTCCAAATGATGAATTCAATATCTAATATATTTAGAATAAAAACCTTCAAAGCACCTTAACTGCACAAAATGCTCTAGGCTGTGGTCCATCACCATAGCTTAATTCAGCTTCAGTATTTAAACTGTTGGGCTGGAAGGAGAGATTCAAACCATGTTTCTTGTTTCCCAGTCAGGTTACTGGTATTGTTTTTACAGAATGTACTAAAAGAAAAAGATGACAAAGGTTTGATCATAAACTTGTGCTAAATATTCATTTTAACACGTCTCTGGCTACCCATATTAATTTGATTGCATTGCCTTAAATCAAAGGATAATGCTTCAACTGATCTATTAGATAACTAAATCTACTTACATTTTTCAAGGTTTCCATTACAAATAGCAAAATCTTTTTTTTTTCAAATGCCAGCCTGGGCATTTTGCATGAAAAATAACTACTCACTTTCATTTGAGCAAGGAATAACTTAATTCAGATGTATGTCAAGAGAGAAGCAGTAACTCAGGTCCTCTATCAAACCACTTTCCAAAATTGACAAAAATGTGAGGAAATAACTTCCATTTGCCACATTTTAGGGAGAAAAATAACTAAACCACAAAAAAATCTTAGCCAGTTTGTGCATGATGCATTACTACATTCATGTTGTTATGAATAAATGTGATAAGAAACTGAAGTTTCTTATCACACATCCCTCACTGCCCTATCTTACTCAATCCAGGTGGTATGGAAATGCAACTGCCAAATTTGGACCCATTTAAGGCTCATTGTTAACATTCACTATAGTGCAGGGCCAATCAGTTCTTTAGTGCAGTGCTTCTCAACCTTGGCACTTGAAGATGTGTGGACTTTAACTCCCAGAAGTCCCCAGCCAGCCTCCAGACAGGAGGTTTTCTTTGTTTTTTGTCTTTGTTAATTCAGTGGCCAGGTTGGGTGAGAATATGGGGAACTAAAGTCCAAAGCTTCTGGAGGACATTAAGTTGGAGAAGGTTGCTGTACTCTCTTGATTATGCCTGTCTTATATCACCTGAGAAAAAGACTCTTTAAGACTTCTCCCCCCTCCCCCTCCCCCTCCCCTCCTTGGAGATATTACTTCCCCTTGTTATGATTTATTTATCACTGTATTTGATTTGTGTGCTACAGTGACTTACAGCAAAGATACCATGCCATAAATTGTCCATGGTTCATTGTTGAATTCATTCACTGATTGAAAGCACTATCAGTGGATCAAAGCAAAGAAGTAAAAGGCAGATAGAACCTAAAGAACCTCAAGTTGATGTTGAAGAAAGAGCCTTCTGTCTCTTTAACCCATTCATGCTTGATTTCATCCAAGCTGTATCCAGGGTGAAAGGGACTCACTATATCCATGAGTCTTTTCTAAGCCCAGTATCCACATACCCAGAAGAGACATGGGTGTGTGTGTGTCAACATTCAAGATGGCACATACAAAAGCATGATTGAAGCCCCACCTTTTCAGAATGCACAACTGGAAAAGGGGAGGGGTTTCAATTGTGTGCTCATGACCACCATCTTGACTCTTATGATTCCCCCCATGGACACCCCTGGTATTGAGAGAAAACCTGAGAAATCATCATGGTTTTCATCCTGCTCTCATGGAAGAGCCTTCACAATCATAGCCCTTCTCAACAATATGATATATTATTCAGTACAATGCTCTCAAAGGGAGGGTTGTGGGAAATCAATAGGGGCAAATGTTTTGCAGGTTAGACTTATTACAGTTGAGGACTGTGGATTCTTATCCCCACTAGGATTTCAAAAAGCTTATGTAAGTTAACAAATGTGATAGCCATTTCATAAGCAATCAACAGGTGCAGACTGCCCCCCCTTCATCAAACAAACCTGAGAAAAGAAACTGGAACCTTGCCACTTTAATTGGCCTATATTTTGGTTTCTCATTTGAAAGTAAAGTACTTGCTGAAATTCTTTCATTGTTTCTTTAACCTTCTTTCTAATAAATCAGAGCTCTGAGAGACTTGTTCTTTGGGATGAACTGGTTCTGCTCCAGATTGTTATTGGAGCTAACAACTATTTGGATGGGAGACCACCAGGAAGCCTCAATGCTGTAGGGTAGGGTGGGAAGAAAAAAAATATATTCCCAGAAGGTAACAGCAAACCACACCCATATTGTTGCCCAGAAGGCTGCCTGGACATGTCTGATGTCACCAGGAGTCAAGCTTGAATCAAGGAAATATTTTACTGAACAGAGAAGATTAGGATTACGAGGAGTGTCTGCACATTGCAGGTGCAGTTCTACTTAGAGGGAGAAGAGACAAGGAGGCAGAGGTGCTCTGTAGGCAATGCAGGCTTCAGGCAGTGACAGATGTCCTCAGTGGGTCTCACCACCCTTTGCTATTGTCCTTGCAATTCATTATTTTGCCAAAGAGAAAGAGAAGAGCAAGTTGAGGGCCCTGTTCCATCTTCTCACTCTGCTCACTGTTCACTTGCTCAGAGGGGCAAGTAGCAAAGCAAAGGCTTGGGAGACAGACAAAACAGCCAAGGCGCATCTGGCCTTTGCAGGACATCAACATACAGGCAAGGGCCCCAATATTATATTACTGGTTGTTGATTGCTGTTAGCCGTCCAGAGTTTGTATGTCTAATGGATGGCTGCATACATTTTCTAAATGAAGAAACAACCTAAACATGCTAGCCATGATCTTGACCTTCCACCTTGCATCAGGTTGGAGATATTACATCAATGAAATCGTCAATGGATTGGCAGGAAATACAGTTGACAGATTCACAAGGGAAGGTAACAGAGAGGCAGGGCAAGAGCAGAGGCGTTAACAGGAGCAGGAGCTAGCTCACCCTGAGTTAGAAACTTTGGCTCTTTTAATAAGAAATTTAGTCAGTTGCATAGTTCTGTACGCAGCATGGTTTTGAAAATTTGAGAAACTCCTGCCAGTTCCCTAAACTTTTAATGCATGCATCCAACTTGTAGCTACTGCATGTTGAGTAAATAGGCTAAAGTTTGGTGACACAGGTGATCGCTCCTGCTTCTGTATGATGTGACGCACAAATGAAAAAGACACATCTGTTTCTGCTGCACCTGAACTCTGCCAGCTGTGATTTATGAGAGTGTGACAAAAGCAAATGAGCTTGAATGCCAGTGAGCACAATATGAAACACTATGAAAAATGTATATGGGCTGCCTTGAAGTTTGTCCATGACCTGTACTGTTCCTTTTTTTTTTTTTTCCCAAGGGTTCCAAAATAGTGAAGATAGCAAAAATCTGCTTTTATGGAACTTCAATGTTAACTCTTGTGGTTTCTGGTCACTGGTGGTTGTGTAGGGTGTCTCATTTGCACATATATTTCTTCTGTCCCATTTTTGCAAGTTGAAGAGAAGATCCATGGATAGGAACCTAGTCACATACACAGGCAGGCATCATTATTTGTCTGCCTGCTGTTTATTGCAAACTAATTTTAAAGATACAAATGTGTACCACAACGCTAAAGGACCAACACAACCATTACATTATTAACCATAGCAAAAGAAAAGAAAAAGAAAGTATAAACATAGCAACTTATATACAGAAAAAATTAAAAATATTTACTATATTGCTTAAAAGTTGTCTTCTATGCCCCTTTGTAGAAAGAAAAAGGAAAAGGACTGATTCTCAAATGTAAACAAGCAACACATATCAACAGTCTATTAGCACAACAGACTGTGTGATGTGGTTTCCTCTTCCAAAGTTGTATAATAATTTTAGTCAACTCCACAGTCTTGACATTTTCATTCATTCATTCATCCTTCATACATACATAAATACATACATTTATTTGTTCATTTATTCATGCATGCATGCATTCTTAATATTCTATGATTGATCCAGGCTTTGTCAGCCCAAAAGGCAACATTATTAGGACAAGACCAATTGTTTAATATTCCAGCTCCTGAATTGCACGCCCAATAACAGGGTGATTGCAGACAATCCTTATTAAACATTCTCTGAGGTGTCCAGCATATACAAAATGTTTGTTGTTTTGAGATCATAGGAAATTAATTTCCATTGTTTAATGTAATCTTCCATTGCTTTACCAGAATAGGACATTGAAGTTCGTTATTCTAATGGTCACATAAGTGGCTAATATTTATTTCCTTCAATGTCCTACTGAAGAAGGTTCAATGTCTTAGGAACCATGGAAAAAAACAGCTTCCTCAGTTCATGTTATGAGATGCCCAGTTTATCCAAACAAGAGACTACGCTCCATATTAGACAACAATGTGATACAACCGAAACCCTGTTAATATGAAAAAATGCTAGTTTCCTGTTCCATTTGTTTAAGAAAATCTTTATCATTTATGAAAGGCACATTCACAGACCACTTAAAGAATATGTGTAAAGTTTCGCGAAGCAGAGCGATAAGTATCAGAGGAGAATGAGAATAAGCTAGCTAAAAAGCAGTCCTATATGCAGAGGTAAGAAAGATATATTCCCATTGGGAATGATTAAAATAATGTTAATACCCACTAAATTAAATTCTAGCCATCATCATTAAATGCATTTAATCTAGCAAAATATTATGAATCGGAGAGTATAACTGAAGTGGTAGGGTGTTACTATGTAAAAAAAAAAATGATCCAAAGCTTCATTCAAATCACCTCCACCTATTATATGGTCCACTGACTTTGTATACAAATGTTGAAAGCCATTATGTATTCAATCTGAAGAATCTGTAATTGGACCATCTAAATTTAGGAATGCTAAATGTTCATTATCCAATCTGACAATAAGTTTCAAGAAGCAGCCTTCTCCATCTGATATTTCTTCTTCAACAGTCACTTTAGAACATCTACTAATTATAACAGCAATACCTCTTGCAGGTTAAGAATTGTCACTGACGTTAACTTCTCCCACTCAGGTTTTCTATAAAACGTGTTTGTCTCTAGACAAACTAAAAATTTCTGCCAAAAAGCAATTTCATTCTCAACTTTTTAAACTTAGTTTGCCTCATCAATACATACAGTGGCAGGAGATCACAGTCTATGGTACAAAGGACACTCTCATTTGATACTCTTAATATTGAAAACAGTGAGCAAGGACAATGGCAGAAATCATATCCATCTGTTTCATGTCTAGATTGTGTTCAAAAGAACAACCCCACCCAGAACAATGAAAAAATAATAATAAAAATGATCCTACTGTGTAGAGGACAATGGCCTTGATGGAGATACAGTATGCAGAAGCCGTTGCCTAGACAAAAGGGGCTGAATCATTTTTTAAGTCTAGAGCTACAAGATAACCGTTGGAAGTAGCTCAGATAGACACCTCCCTATTTTGCTGAACTATAAGGAGGAGGAGGAGGAGGAGGAGACACAGCGCAATCCGATTTGCAGGATTCTATTACGATAGCTGCTCTCAATAAAAGTACTTTTAGCCTCCCTGTGCAGCTGATTTCCTAATCTGGTCTACCTAAGTGGTCTGGGAGTAACATGTTGCTACAACTGATATTATATTCATCATTGCTTTTTTTTTTTTAGTTTTTTTTATCCCGCCTTTATTATTTTTATAAATAACTCAAGGTGGCAAACATACCTGATACTCCTTCCTCCTCCTATTTTCCCCACAACAACAACCCTGGGAGGTGGGTTGGCCTGAGAGAGAGGGACTGGCCCAAAGCCACCCAGGAGGCTTTCATGCCTAAGGGGGGACTAGAACTCACTGTCTCCTGCTTTCTAGCCTGGAGCCTTATTTACTATGTTAATTGCTACTATTGGGATAGAAACTGGTGATAACAGTATGTTTTTTCAGGGAACATTTGTTACCTGCTTGGATAGTATCTGACAAAGTTCTGCCACTTTCTTCCCCCACTGAAGCAATAACATTGGCAGCTACTGAGAAAGATGTGCCAACTGTTCTCCTTGTGATTAACAAAGTTATAAAAGCCATTAAAGATCCAGTTAATATTATAAGTTCCAGAACAGATGCAGCTAAGAACAGAGTATCTCTGTTGGAACATCACGGGCAGAAGCATTTATAACTGATTTACTAAAGATGATTAAGACTCTTCAGGTTAAAATAAGGTCTTCGGAATCTCACTCTGGCCAGGCTCATGTACAGGTCATAGAAATTCTGGAGGAAGCTGAGAAAAACCAGACAATTTGTTTTATTGAAGCCTTGATCTGGGAAATATTGGCTCTGCCAGGTGATTAAAAAATTATAGACTCTAGGCCACCTAGAGTCACTTGTACAGTGAGATGGGCAGCATATATACACTTGAAAAGTAAATAACATAAGATTATAGTTGAGAGGCCTTCCAATGTTCCAGCTGCTTCTTTTGGTGCATCAGATGAACCCTGCCCCTTTACGGTCCAGTTCCTTAGATTTGCCAGGAGGCATGAAATTTTAAACTTACACCAGTCTGTGCATCTAATCAAAAGTCTCATATTTTGGTTATCCCCAGTTTTACTGAAGACATTCAACAATGCAGCAAAAATGTTAAATTAACACAATAAATGTCACTCAAAAGAAGAATCTTCAATATTCCATGAGATGTCTGGTGATCTTTGTTCTGAAATTATCAAATGGTACACGGAAATTATTTCATAATCACATGGAAGCTGGAAAACATTTTGTTTTTTCAAGCTCCTGTTAATAGAAGAGGAGTTTTATTATTATTTACAAAAATTACTATTATATTAATAGTATATTAATAATTATAATTAATTATAATTGATAACTATAAAATATTGTAAAATAAAAAATAATTATTATAAATTATTATATTTCTAATATTTTTATTACTCTTAGTTATTTTCAGGCCATTAGACTTCTTTATTTTTGCCTCTTAATTATACAGTTTTATTTACTTCTGTGTAATTAGTTATTGTATGAATTATAATCTTTTTACAGCTGGTGCTTTTTCTTAATCCCCCCCCCTTGTTTTTCCCCCTCTTTTTAAAATTGGCCTTTATTTGAGAATATCCTGTTCATTAATTTCTTTTCTTTCATTCTCACTGGGAATAATAATAAGCAATAATTAGTAATAATTATTAATATGCTAAGAGGGTAAGAGAAATGTGCTCTAATCTTGGACTATCACCAATTAAGGTTTAGAATTTTTATTTTTAATTGTATCAGCGATTTTAATGCATTTTAATAGGGATGGAAGTCTTGATTTGCCTTTACTGAAACAATGTTGTCACGTCCAATGTTACTTTTCTCTGTAGAATCAAATGGCAACCAATGAGTTGTTCAAAGGAGAAGTCAATGGAATGTATTCAGGGGTTATTATTAGGTGAGAATAAATCACCTAAATACCTGATCCTATCAATGTGACCTTCCTTCTTCCCTTCTATAGGCCCAGATGGACCTCCATTGTTTCAGCCTCAAACTCAAATCTCCCGCAGGCAATTGAGTCAACAGAACCTAGTGGGACTTATTCCTGAGCAGAGATATAGGACTGTATTGCTAGGTCAGTGTTGGGAAAGGCCACTGTTCAAGATTTAATCCCTGGCATTTCCATGTTAGGCTGGAAGAACCTGTCTGAAATCCTGGAGAGCTGCTGCTAACTAGCACCAACCACACTGGGCTAGATGAATGCAATAGTCCAACTCAATCGCTTCATTCATATGACGTGGCTGGCCAAGACATCTCCACCCCCACCCCAGGAATTAGCTCCCTTCTGTGTCCTAGCAGCTCGCTAGCCTATCTTGGGCAGCCATCCCTGCTGATTTCTAGGTCCTCATGGCACTGCAAAGGAAGATGGGATGTTGTATTTGTTTCTTTGTTTTGCTGGCATGAAAAAAGAGTAAAAACAACAACAACACCCTGTGATTACATAGTTGAGGTCAGCATCGCCATAGACAGAGTTTATTCATCACTGTCCATTTTTCATCCCTTCCTTGATGTGACTTTAGGACTCTCTAGGACCTTGTCTTAACTGTGGATGGAGGAAGGCTGATCCTAAAATGAGTAATTTCAATGACAAGGAGAATTAGCTGCCCAGGGAGGACAGTTGAATCCCAAACAAAATTTGATTATGTAACTTATTAATGAATTGAGAATGGGATGACTTGAAATTTGGTTTTTTTAATGGAAAAATGTGTTACTATTAATTTCTGTTTCTTTTATATATCATATAATTGCTTTCTTTATTTGTTCCAGTTTAGCTTTCAGTTTCTTAATTAAAGGCATACTCAGGAAGTATAACCTAGTAAGTTTAACTCTCTCTATAATACCTCAAAAGTTCAACTCTTTGATGTTGTAATTATGTTATTCTTAGAAGCACAACTCATTGTTACAAGGGGTGAAATATACTTGCTGGAAGAGGGAAATGGCTTTTAAATACTTCTATCTTCAAAATGTCTCACTATCTTAAAGAAAGATTGCATTGTATGTTATTCCTCTGAACAAGCTAAGTATCTAGTGCTGCTTCAGTTCTCTCAACAGAGAAAGATATGTTCTACAGCACTACATTTTCTCATTTATTTCATGCTATCCTTGGCATCTTACTTCAGGAAGAATAATAGTAATTCAAGCTTCTACACATTCTGTTGGTTAAATAAATATCTGTCCTGACATTGATAGATGCTGAATTTGCTAAGCATCCTTTGTGTCCAGCATAACTGTCCAATCTGACTGTACTTTGAAAGGTTATGAGATAAGCAAGAAACCCTCCTGGAAATCTGATGTAGTTCTAGTTAAGCAGGTGTGTGATAGCTCAAGATTACATGCATATATTTATGTTACATGAATTATGTTACATGAATATATTTCATTTGATAATAATATTCCACCTTGCTGAAACTGATTCATAATTGAAGGAGAATACATCTGGGGGAAAAACAGATCTTTCATTGCCTTGTCCCTGGAAGCAAACACTTGTCATGCCTCAACTCTGGCAGAGTCCTTTGCTAACAATGAGAATGGCTCCTTGTGAGGCAAAGATGGTGCTGTTATGATTGAGAAACAGGAGTGCAAGTGCAGAGGACTTGCATCTAAAGCCCACCTAAGGAGAAAAAATAATGCAATAGAGCACCACCCCAATCCAAGTCTACTTCAGAGGACCGCCCATTTTCCACATGGGCTTTCAGTGCATCTTGTGAGCTATGGTGTGGAAAGGGAATTGCGTCTCCCTTACCCTGGTGATGGAAGTTCTTCCATCAGCAAGAGTCATATTTGGAAATAATAATTCTATGTAACTGGGCTTACATAGGTATACTCAGCTTTCATCAATATGGCACAACAGTTTTCTGCCTGCCATACCATTTTCTTCCCTTCCTATTATTATAGCAGGGGAGCACTAGATTTTCAACATCAGACAATAGCAAATAATAATATTCTTTACTGAGGCAGAATAGGACCTCAGCTATGTGGATGGAAAACCAATATACCAACTGAATTTTTATTTGAGCAGGATGGTTTTGGATTTGACATGATGAAGTTTGATTGTCAAGAGCTGACCTTGTTATTGCTTTTCAAAGCATGATGCAGTTTACTAAATCACAGTGTATTTAAATCTACATCTCACAGACATAGCCGCTGTCAAATTAAACTGAAAAGGTGCAATTATTATTTGACAATTTTGTAAAAAAAAAAAAAAATCAGAAGCCCAGGATTTAATTCAGAAGTCTCTCTCTCTCTCTCTCTCTCTCCGTATGTATATATGTATATATCAGTGCTACCACTCAAGAGTACGATTGTGGTTATTTATCAGGCAATAATCAGATCATTCTCAGGTAGCTCTCTCTTGCCATCTGTTGAGAGAGACATATGTTTATTCAGAGATTCACCAGATGTATAGTCTTTCTTATTTAATAATGCTTATCACAAAAATAATTTTAAAATGGCATAATCCATGTCAGAGGGCACCATCAGTGTCAAGAGAGCTAGAATATAGTCATCAGAGGAAAGCTATTTGTAAAATTACACCAATTCAAAGCACATTGGTAGATTATTGATCATCTTCCTGTACATCCTTCACTAATCTCAGCCTATAATCATAGTAAATCTAGTGCTGGGTGTGATGCAAATAAAGGCTATGGATCCCAAGATAAGGAAGATAGAAAAGAAAAATAGTGGGAAGATACAAATGTTTATATAAAATATAAATCATACCCCATAAATAAACACGCACAAACACATTCTTAGCCTCACCAGAAGTCATGATTCAGCCAAAATGACTACAACAAAATAATTCCTATCTCAGTAATCCCATATAGGCAAATATTTAAAGATTAGAGGATGTAAAATAACCACATGCTTACTCTATTATTTATTATATTTCTCAAAACTTACTGCCTAGAATATTCTCATAACAACTGTATGTACGTAGTTGGTTGGGCTGGAAGACGGCAACTGGCTTAACAATCTACTACATCATCCAGGAGGATGCTGGAAGGCTGGGAAGAGATAGTTACCAGCACCACACAGGACCGTGATGGAGTGGAAAAGGGATGTCATGCATCATCACTTCCCCTGTCCATCCATTCTAAATGGAGGTCATTGACGGTACTTTTCATAGGATTCTGCTGAGCTGCAGTAGGACAAACTGAAGAAAGAGCACACAGACTCATACATAACTATTCTTTATGAATGAACTGCTATGACTGATGGCAGCTACAGCTCTTTCAGATTATATAAACTGCAGTGGGCCAAAAGCTGGAATGAACACACAGCACCCACAGCGTATGGAGCAAACACCAACTTTCTACTGCATCAGAGGGTTGGTGGGAAAGGGTTGCCGAGTACACGGCTAAGCCTGAGGTCCCCCCACAGAGTTTCATAACTGAGTGGAGACTCCAACCGGAATTTTGCGGATGGTAATTCAGTGTCTGAATCACTACACTCCCTAATATTAGAAGACAGTTCAAAGGTAAACAAACTGCAGTGTGAAACTGGCTGATTTCTTCTAAAATTCTTGAGTGAATTTAACTTGAATAGAACCATGAACTTCAGATAGAAATGCGTTAATAGTTCTTTAAGCAGCTTCAATTCTAATAAAGATTTTTTGTTTACTATGTTTATAAGGAATTTCAGCCAGTTTTTATTCTTCTGATTTACCTACAGAATGAATTATTTAGTCCATAGCAAAACTGTCAGTGATACTGTAAAGCTGATCCTCACTAAAAACAAGTTTCACTGTGCAATAACCAAAGTTATAGATGCATTATTTTCCAGCTTACATTATTTTTCACACCTACTGAATGCACTGCAAATATCCTTTTTGCTCAGCACTCCAAATTGTTTTTCTAGCCATTTATTTCTCATAACATTTTTGACAAGTAGAAATTTTGAAAATGTCATGGCAATCTGACTGCACTCTATATTGTAAGAAATATGCAATAAATATTAACAAAGGCAAAATGTTTGCCAGGACTGTGGGCCCAATGCCGAAAGGCATCTAAATTTAATGTTGCTTGAACATAAAAGTCTCTAGGACTTATAATGCTCATTTCACTTATAAGGTAAGCATTTCAGCTCCCTAAATCAGGAGTGATGAGTTTGGCAGCATTTTGGATAAGGCTTTATCTTTATCCTCTTCCAACCCTACCAACAAGGTTGCTCTGTGAGAATCTTAGACAACATCTCTGTACTACTCACCCAGTTAAGGATTTCTGTCTTGTTAATTTATCATTTTTAGGATCTAAGTTTGATTTTTTAAGAAGGAGGACAAGCAAGAAAGGAAAAAGGCAATTTAATTCTCGGGTCAATCAAGAATTGTAGATTCATCCAGGACATAAAATAGCTGTAGAAAACTGTCAGCACATCCTATGCCACAGGACCATCCTAACTGCAGAGAGGAAGGTTTTCAATGAAGTCCCCAAACTCTGCCTAAATAAGAAAGAGAAAGGGGAATTGTAAGAGTTCTTTATTATAATAAAGCTACCTTTATTATTTATAAAGCTTATATGGCCAAAACAGTTACAAAATCTGAAACATCAATAGGCAACCAAGAAAATTCCATTTGTATCCCTCTCTGGATGGGAAGTTCCAATCATCCCAGTCCCAAAGTCCAAGGAAAAAGCCAAGTTTTTAAGGCCTTTCGGAAGGCCAGCAGGGTCAGCACCAGCTGTACCTCGAGGGGAAGAAATCATGCCAGAGGGGAGGCCCTGCAATGGAAAGGGTCCCATCAGATGGCATTGTTTCAGGGAAGGGACCCAAAACATGCCCATGCTGTTGGAGTGTGGGAGACAGGCAAATACCATTGGAGAGAGATGGGCTTACACATAACCCAGTCTTATGCCATCTATGGCTTCATCTGTGATAATCAGCATTTTTGAATAGTGTCCAGAAGCCTATGAGAAGCCAGTGGAGCTTATGAAGTAATGGGATCACAAGGGCGTACCTAGGTGTGCTCATAACCACTGGCATCACTGCACTTTGGACCAACTATAGCTTCTGGATGGTCATCAAGGGCAGCCCCATGTAGAGTATGGTAAGATAAAAAAGTATTTAGTGATAGATTATACTGGAAAGGGGGATGGAGAAAAAGGGCAAAACAGGTGTATATGTGTGTGTTTTGTCCTTTGAATGTTGTAAAAAATGGAATTGGCTATTTGTGGTTTTATCATTTCCAGTTTCAAAACCATGTCAGCCAAGACTTCTTGACAATTATTTGATTTCTCTACCCAAAATAGGAAGGCATTATTCTGTGTTTATGAATCATTTCCAAATTTGATTTCATTCTGGATTTCATATACATATGCATTTTCATATACATTTAAAGATTTTGCATGACTAGAGCTGTTTGAGTGTTGATGGAGCAATGCAATTTTAGCAAATACATATGGTTGCATTTCATCAGAGAATGTCAGCTCAGATATTTCCTCTGTTCAGATTCTAAAGCAACTCTTAGATGCAGAATTCTACATCTTCTACAACACTGGGAGGCAATACTGCATATTGCAATAGGAGGAACTGTTAAAAAATGCCCCCTCTATCCAAGGGAGCATCATCTTTTGTTCACTGCTTGAATCGCCATTTTTCTGCATATAGAAGGTGAGAGTTTTCTGGTTGCTAAGCTACCTCATGTCATGCCTTCTGCTGGAAGTAATTATGCAGACTTTCCCTAGGTAGTCCAGAAAGCACTTGAATTCTTAGAAATACATAAGCAGTCAGTCTGGCTTGGAAGAAGTAGAAGAGGAAAAACAGAACTCAGATCCAAGATCTCTCCTCCCCCTACCCCCAGTATATATAGAAAAGGGGAGTATTATAGTTACCTGGTTACCTCAGGATCCAGTTGCCTTTCCATCCGTGCTAGGCAGTCACTAATCCTAGTTCTGTTGAAGTCAGTCTGGAAGTTTTGTTCTTGTCTTCTCAGGTCAGGCACATCCATGGTCCGCTTGAGTGTACCTAACCTAAATGTTCTAGGCTACATTTCTGGAATGTAGTGTTCACAGGCAGGAGTGAAACTTCTGCTTATGGCTTAGTTATCATCAATGAACCAGATGGGAAACATGTCCCCCTGTGACCCACCAAATGTTTCTAGAAACTGGCACCTTAGCAGGCTTGACTAGGCAAGGAGCAGCATCATGCATAGGTGATATGAGACTATGCATGATGCTAAAAACTAAAGAGAGGAGAATGAAACTGGCCTAATTCTGGGAATGAGCTTTCCTGGCTCAGGAGAAAGGAGAAAATATTAGTATTTCTTCACTTCTCTCTTGCCTTCTCTTATCACCCTAAACCCTCCATCTCAGCCAGACCTTCTATGTCCTGGATCCAGTACTTATTTTGCATGGTCTTTCTTTATACAGTCTTTTAGTGAAAGAGAAGGGAGGGAACAAAGGTCAGCAAAGTTTTTGTTGCCAGCATTAACTCAAGGCTGCTAGAGTGGGTGGGTGGGTGGGTGGGTGGGTGGGATAGATGATGATGATGATGATGATGATGGATAGATAGATGACAGAGATATACTACATAATCCTCTGCCTGAATACAGGAAGGACAGAGGAGCTTTATGCTGATCTATGACCCATGATAAAGATTTGATTTGACTTAATAGAGGAGTTAATGTGCCCCTATGCTGAACTTTATGGTACTTCTTTTCATTCTTGCTCATTCTTGGCCTTTTGTCCATTTTAGAACATAGAGATTTCTCCCTTCCCACCTAGAATAATAGATTTTTAATGCCAACTATAATACATGCAGTGGAAGGACCCAGTCTGTTCAATATAGCAAAAGTACAGAGCTAACACATGAGATCAGTGAGAATAGGAGTCAGGCCACTAGTTCAATAAGACCAGTATTGTCTTCTTTGCTTGGCAACAGCTTGTCTTCTTCTACACTTGCAAGCTGAACTGTAATGTTTTACCTGGAGGAGCTCAATACTGAGCCGGGGACCTTTTAGATACAAAGTATGTGTTCCATCCCTGAGCCCTGGCCCGTCCCCTGTTGCAGATGACTTCACAGTTACTGGCTTCAGACTGCCAACCACCTGTAGTTTAGGCTTAGCCAATCAACAATACTGTTAGCAAGGAGGTATAACTGAGCCCAAACATGAAACTTTATGAGCAAAACCAACGAGAGGAAGGTCTGGTGGCTCATAGAAGATTTGGTCTGAACTCCAGTTTGGTGATTTGGAAAGCAGTGTCATGTCTGCCCCTGAGGAGCCCTGTGATGAGTAGGATATGAGACCTCTTCAGAATAAGGACTTGCAGGAGACAGTGGCATCTCTACCAGCTGTTGGAGAAGAACTAAAAAGGATGTGGCTGGAGATGATGATGTAACTGAAATTCATTCCATCTCTGGGTGTTTTCTATGATAATGCAAGATTCGCTTAATTATTGCCATGTTTATTCACACTTAGAAGCAGTTAGCAGAAAGTCACAGAAAACATAACTTGTATGTGAAGCTGGGAGTTAGTCCTTACAAACTTCCCTTTCTTCTGGTATTGGTAGATGCAGTGATTTGTAAGACTTCAGCTTCTTCCAGCTTTCATTTTAGTTTTCCATGGTGTTGCAACCATCACGCTGCCTTGAATAGATTAAAACAGCTACCTACTCATTAAAAAAGAATGTAACCCATTTAGTTATGGTATTGAAAGCACATATTCTGACACTAACTGGAAAATAACAACAGCAACTAGCTTTAATGGGTTATGGAGATGTCCTAGTAAAACATCTGGAGATCAGTAGAAACTTGCTCTTGCCCCCAGAAGGGGAGATGAGAATAAAACTACACTCAGTAAGTCATTAAAAAGAGATTGGCACATTTCCCTCACTCTTTGTTTCCAGGCTCAATCATCTAACTAAATGAAGTGTGAAATAAAGTGCTGCCTAAATCATTAGACAATGCCAAGGCCCTTCCCTCCAATATCTCCAGAGGCTTAGTAGTTTTTTATTCGTGCCTGGCTCCTAGCAAAATTATTCTGGAAAAGTCTGTTGCTCAGATGAAGTTGGCTTACTCTGAAGATCATGGGTTTTTCTAAGCTTTCTGTTTATTTGTCCCAGACTAGCAATTGCTATCAATATGTTATCAGCTATATATCTGGATGGGGATTATGACAGCCAGGTTCTTCCACTGGCTTCTCTTTTTCCTTCCCTTTTAGAAAAATCTTGATGCTTTTGTCAAGGAGTGGGAAGTGGGATTCAAAGGCAGGAAGCAATGTGGCCATGCTATCAGAGAGGTGTGGCTCCTATGAGCTGATTTTTCCACTGAAGGATCATAGAAGGATGTGGCTATAGCCATCTCTAACAGAACACAATAATGCTATTGGCTGTCACCTTAATGCTGGCACATCTAGCACCAACCCAATTATTAGGGAGAATGAGAAAATTGCCTAAGGCGTAGGTCAGTGAAGAACAGTGACAGCAGCTTTCCTTGATTCTTTCTCCTGTTTCTGTGAAGAAGATAGAGCTAAGTACATTTCACAACCTTTTCTTGTTCCTTGGTAGCTCACGTGCAGGAAAAGCCATGTTTCTGTCATTGGTGTTTTAAAAAACAGGTGAAGCATTCTGAATAAGGTCCTGTCTGTGCTATCTGATCTCTGTGATAGAAACAATCGGTGTTGGGTAGTGGTTAGGGTGTTGGACTTGATTCAGTTTCAACTCCACTATCAGCCATCAGAATTCCCTGGATGACTATGAGGCAGTCACTCTCAACTCATAGGGCGATGGTTGTGAGAAAAATCTACCACACACGTTTCAGCTGCCAGTCCAGCCAGCATCCGTAGATGGAAAGAGGAGGGGGCACAAAGTCATCTCAGGCAGCAAATGTCTTAGGCCAGACCTGTGTATATCATACTGACATGTGGCATAAAGCAAAATGGCCTTTCTTAGTATATTATGTAAATAATCAAGTAGCAGAAGGGAGAATGGACATCTCATTTCAGACAAATTAAAATGGCGATGAACAGCAACAACGTTTGCCATGCTGCTCTCGTCTTCTTTATAACAAATCATGCTAAATGAAAGGCAATCTTTAATGAGTAAAGAGCACACTATGCCACCTCTATGGTATAAACAGAGTGGTTTGTACAACAAGAACATAGATCAAATTGCTAATTGGTTTCACATGCCATGGACACCAGCCTTTAATGTTAGGCTTCACTGAGCAGCAAACAGTGGTATTTGTTTTCTTCCTAATGGCCCTCAATATCTTCAAGAATATGGAAGTCAATCAAAGCACGCATTGTGAAGAAAAATGGTTATTAGCCAATCCATAAAGTGCAGATGCTACAGAGCACCTCATTTCTCTCCACCACCGTTGAGATTCTCTTTGGTTATGGATCTACAAGCTGGCCTCTGCTGACATGGAGTAGCTATGTCATACCTTAGGCTGTAGACCACTTCCCATCTTGCAGCATGTACTTACAAAGCAGAGAGATGCAGAAGGACCTCAGCATGATAGTCACAGATGATCTTGAAATGAAGAGATTTGGAAACCAACAGCATCCACATAGTAGGTGGTTGGGGGGGCAGACTGTGCCTGCCCCTTTTGTACTGGCACATATGAAAGTGGTGGGCCTTGCAGTGTCCTGGGGCCAAGCTTGTAGCGCAATGCTGTTTTTGTCATTCTGAGCAGCAAGCTCCTGCAGACACCCATGTTGGGGCCTCACGCCCAGCCTGAAACCCATTTCGTGATCTTGAACAAGCCCCTATGCCTGAGCGTAATCTACATCATGGGGTTTGGTGACTCACCCCAATGAATAATTTGAAGCTTTCTGAAGGAAGGAAAGCACCAAGTCATACACAATAGCAGATTTGCAAATTCACATCAAGGGAATTGGGTGGACATACTTCACTTTGTATATATCTTTTTGCCCAAATGGCATCAGTTGTGTCAGGGGAAAAACCACATTAAACACGGGAGGCAGACACACCATAAAACAAGTCACTTCAAAGTTCCAAGTTCTACTAAAAACTTTATTGAAAATAAGTTCAGCATAAAAGTAAAATGCAATCAAAACATACATGGTACTCACTTAGATTCACATTGCAATGTCGTGACCATTTTAATCGAGCCGTCAGGTAAACAGCTTGACCAAAATGGTACCGACCCCCTCAGATGCAATCCTTTTTATCCTTTAAAACCACAAACCACAGACATGACTCCTAGGTTTAGCAACTGATTCGTAACGTCCTTGGTGCTAATTTTACCATACCTTCCTGTTCTATTCCCATCAGCAAGTTACTTAGTCTTGCATTTGACATTTCCTGTCATTGCCCTACAGGTCACAAGAAGCTAACCTGGCTTTATTAAATGCAATCAAAACTAACATTAAAACATATAGAAGGCTACTAAAATTTTCCTCTCACAGTTGTTTGGAGGAAATCTACATGTCCTGCCCTTTCTTGAACACTTACTCCTTGTGAAGCATGTGTGACACATGAGAACTCAGATTTAGAGGCACAATGTTCATCCTAGAACCATGATTACAGCATTATGGAAATCAAAGGAACAGAAACATTGGAAGATGGGCAAACTGTTCAGAACCATCTCTAGAGAAAGAGAAATTGGTTCATGTCAGAGCATTCCCACAAGAAAATACAACCTTTGCTTATAGTCAGTAACTACTTTGCTAGGGCAGAAGTAGGCAACCTGTGGCTGCAAGGCCGCTAGCAGCCCCCAAGCCCCTTTTTTTACTGCTCATCTGACTTCTGCTGGAAAATGCTGGTGCCGTTTCCCACAATTTTGAGTTGGAAAGTCTGCAAACTATAAGGTCAGCTCTCAAATAGGTTTAACAAATAAAGTTCCCTCTGTCAATAAAACTCTCTTGCAAAGAAAGAAAAAAGCAAACTTCAGCCACTTTCCATCCTAGCCCTACCCATTACCATCCCTGGCCCAGGTCACCAAAGTTTCCCCATTCTTGACTTAGGGGACAAATGTGCTGTACCAAAAGGCTGTCACTCTGTCCAGTCAGATGACTCTCTTGCAGACCCAGAAGCCACTCTTCCTGCAAGGTAGCATCCAAAGAGAGACATATTTGGTCCAGGAGCCACCCACTGAAGATATACTGGGCCAGAACAATTGGCTTTGAACATCTCCAGGACAAAGAGCTTTTAGCTCAAAATGGCCAAGTCAGCTCCCCCAAATGTGGCCTTTTGAACAATTATCCCCCAAATTTAGGGGCTGTCATTTTCTGTGCTCCCTTAAAAAAAAAAAAAAAGCTTTTGCCTGTGTGGACAGCAGAGTTTTTCTCAGAACGCAATGCTTGAGATTTTACTCCAGAAGGTCCAGATATAGTGTAATTCCCAGACATTTGGGGGAGGGGACAATAGTGACTGCCGGCCAGTGGCAACTGAAAGGAACTATACAAGTGCTAATGTAACTAGTTTTTTGTTTAAAGGGACACTGTGCCCTTGCCATAGCAGAGCTTCCCAATAACCTTTTAGAGAAAACTCTGCTTTAAAAATGGCCCTACGGCAAGTTGTGCAGAGACGTCTCACTGCCAACAGAAGTCTGGATGGTGAAGGCCATGTTCTCCCACTTGTAACATATGTCTGTAAAAGCTGGATCATCGGACAGGCTGAACAAGGAAAACAATGATGCCTTTTAACTGTGATGCTGGAGAAAGTTGCTGAGAATCCCTTGGATTGTAAGAAGAACCAACTATTCCATACTAGATGAGTAAAAGCAGACTGCTCACTGGAGTCTCTAATAGTGAAGCTAAAGCTTAGCTATTTGGGATACACAATGCAGAGTCACGAGTCATTGGGGAAGACCCAGTGCTTGGAAAAATCAAAGGGAATCAAAAAAGAGGCTGACAGAAATCAAGGGGACTAGAGATTATTTAACCTGGAAACTTCTGCTTCTAAAGCCTGTGCCTTACTCCTCAGCCTAAGAGCCACAGTGGGGCAGTGGCTAAGCCATGGACTAGGACTGAGGAGAGCCAGGCTCCCACCCACTCCCAGCTTACTTGGAGTCAGTCACTCTCTTCCAGCCCAACTTATCTCGCAGGGTTGTTGTGGTTGTTGTGAGATAAAATGAAGGGCGATCCCCACGTAGCTGTTTTGAGCTTCTGAAGGACAGGCAGGATATTAATCTAACAAAATAACTAAAATAAAAATAAGTGTAATAATTGAGAATCTAGTCAGTGACAATACAGGAAATATTGCTGATTCATAGAGGGGACAATTTCAACTTGTTTTCCCCATGTCTGTTCTTCCCGCCTCTTTGGGCAGGTTTTGTGCATGTGTGTGTGTGTGTCTTTGAGTCAGTATTGACTCCTGGTGACTGCCTGGACTAGTCCTTGCATTTTCTTGGCAAGGTTGTTCGGAAGTGGTTTGCCCTTGCCTGCTTCCTGGGGCTGAGAGAGAGGGACTGGTCCAGGGTCACTCAGCTGGCTTTGGGCCTTAGGCGGGACTAGAACTCATGGCCTCCCCATTTCTAGCCTGGGGCCTTCACCACTACACCAAACCGGCTCTCTCTGGGCAGTTCTACAAACCTCCTGAATCACAACAGCTAGGTTTAGCCTATACGGCTCTGCTGTTCCTGATGCGCTAGGAATAGAATTCCCAGAATTCCAAGCCATTGTTTCTGGGAACACCAGTTTGGACAAGCTTGCACTAGAGTTCTACCTATTATGAACACTATTCTTTGTTGTGCACAATAATGTTTTGTGAAGGATGCAAGAAATTGTTCATTTCTAACTATTTCCTTCTAAGCATACCCAAGGGAATGATTTGGGCATGCTTATGACTGTTGAATCCATCACCTATTTCGGTAAAATGAATGTGTCTCTTTTGTCATGCAAAAAGAATGTGAGATTGGTGCTAGTAACCGTACATATCTGACAGCTGCTTATTTGGCTACAAAACGGGCAGATGGTTTTCAGAGCTGCAATATTCTTTAATGGTCGTAGCTGGGCTAAGCACCGTCATATATGTACTGGAGAATAGATCGTAATGATCAGAATTAACTGTGAATAATATCTTCCTAAGAAACATAAAAAGCATGCTATTACCTAAAAATGAGTCCAAATAAAAGATAAGAAAAATAAAAGAGTGACTTAAACTAAAGAGAGGCCAAATTTAGAGAGAATATACCGTGAGAAGCAATTAAATGTATATTACCTATAAAAATAGTAATAAGGTACATGCATTACACTAAAGCATAATTTATGTTGTTTTATGGCTCAGTGGTACATAATTTATGGTGCACCATAATATATGGTGCAACATAATTTATGGTGCAGCATTATGTGGCTTATTTAACAAACCATGCCATAGTGCTGTCTATTCACCCAGCAACAGAGTTTCTTTAAATATTGTCAAGTTGATTTCAAATATTAGTTTTTTGTATATGGAATTTGAAATGTGTTTTGGTTTTGTGGCATCCTGTTATCTTTTTCACTGGCAGCATGGTTCTTGATTTTGGGTTTTCTTAGACCCGTCCTTATGAAGGAGGAGCATAAACCCAGTAGTCGTGTCGTGACTATCCGCAGTGATGTGATGAGATGACGGAATAGCAGACACTCTATCTGCTCAGCAAATGAGTTTATCCATATCTTTTCAAACTTTCTGAAGAGTCAGCCTTCCCCAAATCAGCGCCCTCCCAGCCCATTCATCCAATAGCGCTTTTGGCAGTTGTCCTTCAGATGTAGAAGTCGCTGGACGTCTTCTCAGTTCAACTCCATTCCCGCCCAGCTCTGTTTGTAGAACGGGAGGGCAGAACAGAGGGGGATTTCAAGTTTCCTGTGGAAGGAGAAGCACAGGGGGGTCTCCTCCTGAGTGTCAATAGCTGAGTGCAGTCACACGGAGGATCTGGAGAACCCCCGCAATTTGTTCAGTCAGGGAAGGGTACAAGGAATTTGTAATTAAGCAAAGGGAGTTATATAGCCCCAAGCATCATGGGTTATGTGTTTCACTAACTGCCATCAATCCATAACAAAAAAGTCAAATAAATGTGAGTAATGTTAGGAAATCACAGCCTAATTACTCGCATTATAGTGGCAGAGAAACAGAGAGGCAATGTTCATCCAATAAATTATTCATTATAAATTATTTCTTCACTCCCGGCATTATTAGCGTGATATACATTGACGAAGTCCTGATTTAGCCACTTTTTTGGCAGATTATAATAATGTCAATTTCCATTATTTATGTAGTTGTTTCTCGCACAAAGTCCTATTCATGCCTTCTATAATGTCTTACAGGTGCAGTTACCCGCCATTAATGAACTAAGTATTTGGCAAAGGCAAACAGAGGAAACGGGAAAGAGCAGCTGCATAGCTCAGTCGCTTTGTTTGTGTGTCTGTTAACTTATCTTCCCATTTTAGATCCCTCTTTGGTCTGGCTGCCTTTGGGTCTGAATCTCAGTCCCAGGATGCTATAGAACTCATAAAATCCTTGAACTGGGTAACGGTTGCTCCGGGATCACCTATGAGGGTGTTCTCATTTGGCACTTTAAGGGCCTCATTAGTAGAGATCGAAGTAACTGGAGAACGAAGGCCTGAGCAAGCATTCGTATCTTCTGCCTGCATGCAGCATAATCACTTTTAGAGAAGGAGAAAGAGAGATTATGAGCTGTGCTGCTCTTTATGGCTTAATTTAAGGAGATGAAGCTATCTCAGCGGCCTCATGTCTACCTTGAATTAGGAATGGTGAAAGTAACAGGTTTCCAGGCGTGTCACTTCTACCCTTGCCTGTCCAATCTTTTTCACTTAGATCAGTATTCTTA
Organism: Python bivittatus; assembly: GCF_059951505.1. Classification (NCBI taxonomy): domain Eukaryota; kingdom Metazoa; phylum Chordata; class Lepidosauria; order Squamata; family Pythonidae; genus Python; species Python bivittatus. The sequence goes on from NW_028277075.1 coordinate 105,709,419, forward strand.
AAAAAAAAAAAAAAAGCATGAAAAAAGCACACATTATTTTTCTATGAAACATAGAATTCTGTACACATTGTATTAAAAATACACAAATGTCATATTAATTTTAACCTAAAGTCCATACTTTTATAAACATCTTGATATATTCTTTGAGCTGAGGTTTCTATTAAAAATCTATAGAAATGCAAAAATGTATAGATTAGATTTGGAGAATCTGTAGCTTTCCAAATGTTGTAGGATTCCAGTTCCTATTATTCCTGATCATGTAGGCTAGGATTAATTGGATCTGGAATCCAATTATATCCACAAAGCCATCAACACTCTCCTCCCACACACACCCCCAGTACTATAGTTACTTGATCTCTAAATTCTATGACTCCTATTATTAAAAATCAATGAAAATGCAAGTTATAAAATAAATCATAAATAAATATATTCTTAAAAGTTAAAAAAGGTGTTTTGCCTAAAAGCACCTTTTTTGGTGGGTAAGCCTAGTTTCCTGTCAGGTACTTATATCTTGAAGAAAATCTAAAAAACTATAAAAAGTAATGCCATATAGCACAGGATATAGAGACTTCCAGAAACAATAATCAATACCAAAATGCTATAGATTTCTATATGTACAAAGGTATTCCATACATAATACAGTGTTCTCTTTTGTTTCATAACTTATGCAGGGGACTGAATTTCACAGGCAGTCATGAATACATCAGCTCTGAATTTACTATCTGTTCACTGGGCAATCTACATGATATATTTAAGAGATAGGTTGTCTATTTGCTAGAACACAGTTACAGAAATACGTTCCATTGGTTCAACAGAGATGTTTTTCCTGAATCAATCTTGTACAAGTCTACTGAGAAATAAAGGCCACTGGGGACAGTTGGACTTACTTCCAGGAAAGCATGTATTCAATTGCGGGTTTAAGGAAATGGAATTATCTGCAAACTTGTTACAAATGCAAAATACAGGTATTGCTATTATTGAGTTACTTTTCATTCTTTCTTACAAAATAAATGTATTTATTTATTTAGTAATAAATATGGTATGTGACCAACAAGGAGGCAAATGTAGACCTACACAAATGATCAACAACATGTGTAATTTACAATCTCTTGTCTTCCAAGATCTATCTCAATTTTCAGGAACAAACTGGGTAACCACTGGAAAGCTTCCATCAAAATTTTTATGAAGATTCCTATGCAAAACAGCACCAAACTAAACCAAGTATGGAAGAGAAATCCATGTTGTTATTCACTGCATTGGAAATGTTATGATACCAACATGCAGTTTGATTTTGGAACGTAAGAGTTTGAAGAGTATTTTTTGAATTGTCAATAAACCTGTTGCATTAATTCAGAACCAACTCTGTTATTAGGCAGGGTGAGGCAGCTGCCTCAGGTGACAAATAGATAAAATTGTATTTATTATCAGACCTTTATCCATCAAAATAGGCAACCAACTGAGAAGACTTTAGAAGGAGATTAGAAAACAATCATGAAGGATGAATATACATAGCTTCTAATCCTGAAGATTTCATGCTATCATCAAGGTCAGACACAACTTACATCTGGAATTAGGAACAAGCAGCTTCATGTCTTGCTTGTGGGTTGAGGCATCTGGTTGGCATCTGGTTGGCAACCAAAGGCATCTGGTTGGTCATACTGTGAATTCAATACACCTTTGACCTGATTCAATAGAGCTCTCGTTCTACTTTCACAAAGCTGGTGTTTTGTATGACTGGCCCTGAAGTTCTATGGATTGCCTCCATTTAGACAGTGTCATGTCCACCTTCATATGATTATTTGCCTGATTTGAGGAACTTAAATATAAACAGCTGGAACTATCTGCCCATCAAGAACTTCCTAATTGCAGATGACCATTTAATAGTGATCCTGAAGAGTTGCGGGGGGTGCAAAGGAGCAAGATGCATGTGTGGGGGAGATACATGGATGGGCAAAAGAGGGAAATGGGAGGCGTTGAATGGGTAGTGGGGAGGTCATCTATCAAGCCATTGAAGGAATGTGTGAGGCTGATCATGTGGCCCAGCCATGATTTAAGAAGACATTTCTACTGTACTTCCACCTAGTATATAATTCAAACTCTCCTGATTGCATGACAGAATAACGTCAACTTACCAGTTGCTAATGTACAGGCCATGATAATTGTTTTATTATCTAGATCCATTCTGTATCTAAGGCCCCCTCCATTCCAGTGAATGGAGCGACTGTCCATTAGGAGAGAGCCATTAGCAGCATTGGAGTAGGGAAATGTTCTGCAAAATATATTGAACTAAAAACGGCTTTGTGCTGTGACCTTTTTGTGCCTTCCCTTCTCCACACTCCCAGTCATCAACTTTCCCTTTTAGTGTCTGGATTTTTTTCTTAAAATGTGGGTTTACTTTTCTTGTATTTAATACTAGCCTAGTTCAATTATTTCTCAGCTTTATTACCACAAAGTAAACTGAAGTCTTGCAGGGAACATAATGAATTCACACTCAATTCAAACAAATCCAATTTAACATAACATTTTAAGAAGAGCTTTATTTAGAATATTTATAATGCACATGCTGAACATTCTTATTGTGTTCCACAAAAGCAAAAGGGGAAAAGTCTTCTCCCAGCAGCTAACTCTTGTATTTCAAATGAGAAATTGGCTAGTACTTTGCATAGCATTATCATTCTAGCACAATAGTGCTTGAACAGTTAAGCTTCAGTGCCTAAGGATTTTTCAGCTGGACGGATGGAGGTGTGTCTCTATGTGAAACTTTTGCATAGTTTGAGAGCTATTCATTTATAGTTGTTGATATGTTGGGATAAGAAATCTATCTCAGGGGTCAGCAACAAAGAACTGACAGGTGCCAGGGTGTCCATCATAGCTCTGAATGCTGCCTGCCCACTTTGATTTAGCTTAACAGTTTAAACAAAATTAAATGGCTGAAATCTTTCTGAGGTTATATGAAGTTTGGGAGATTTTGCATGAAAGCACCTCATTTAATGGCAAGGTACTGTATTTGTCAGGATATTTCAGGTGTCTTTCCTAAGATCTTCTGAGGTTTTAATGTTCTTGCAAGGGGTACTGGAGAATTCTGGAAGCCTTAGTTTGAATGTGTGCATATGTGTCTGAAAATAGCTGTGTTTGCTCAAACCATGATTTAAAAAGCCACACATATCATCATCAACATACAGTGTGTTTAATAATCACCTCTTCTGAAGCTTTGCATTCATATAGTAAAGAATTCTGATGTAATGCGAAATTATGATGATAAAATAAATTATTCACAGTAAAAAAAAAAAAAAAAAACAGGTCCCTGACTTAATCTCCACAAACTGAAGGATAGAATGGCCCTAACCTTCTGTTTTTTTCCTCCAGTTTTAGAATTTTTTGAGATGATTTTTCCTTCATGAATACGAGGGCTAAAGAGACCACGTCTTTATATGTTTATATGAACACACAATATATCTGTTGTGTTCACATTTTAGTACATAATGTATGCATTTTTGCAAGCAATTTTTCTCTAGTGAATGCCTTCTTGTTTTCAAGACTTACATAGCAATTTAGTTCAAGATTCTTTGAGCTATTCCCAGATTGGTCTCTTTTTAAAAATTTTATTTTTAATTTTAAAAATTTAAAAATTTATTTTAGGCATGTATTATTTTAATATTCTCCTTTGTTGTGCTGTGCAATGCAAGAAGGCTTATATGGGTTGTTTCCCATCCAGACCCTGGTTAGTGCCAGACAGAAGACAGTGACTCCATTTGGACCAGGGAATTTGTACTAATGACAAGATGTGGTTTGTTCAATGGGAATGACCTTCAAGTAAGTATGGCTAGGACTGAATTATTTATGGGTCACCGTATCATTGATACAATACCTCAGTATGTGTCTCAGTATCTTATTTCTGACAACAACATTCTCTGAGTTTGGCACAGGAAGTATATCTAAATATAATCCATTTTAGAAGGCTGTACTCTCAGTTGTTGACTTTTACCATATGAACACTGGAAAGTCTGCAGAATTGTAAGAAGTGTTATATCTAACCAGGCCATTTTGGGTTCCTAGGAACCATCATTTAATAGATTTATATGTTGAGATCTAATTATGTGATTGCCAACTATAACATCATGAAACGTGTGTGTGTGTGTGTGTGTGTGTGTGTGTAAGGCTTATCATCATCCCTTTTGTGTACCTCTTATTGTATTTCATTCTAATCATTGCCCTATATTTATACACTTCACCCTTCCAAATGGGCCCTTTGAGCTTTACATGTAAATATACATGATTTCTCCAGCACAGATATCACTTCTGTATAAAACAAAAACAAATACAGCTTTCAAAAATGTTTCATATGTGAAACAGGCCCAGTGACACAGGAGTAATTCGGCGTCAGCTGTTCATGCTATGACAGTGTGAATGCCAGAGAGATGTTGAGTTTGGGGATCTCACTGTGGGGAGTCCGCACATGTTGCCCTGTCGCCTCTAAGAGAGTGCAGGATTGTAACTCTCTGTGTTATTTATACTGCCATGAGGACATCAAATGTATTAAGCTCCCAATGCTGAAAAGAGCAAAACGGCATTTTAGAGTGAGTCTTGTTTATTCTGCATCTGCTCATGTCAGTGTTTTTGCTTGCTTACCTACTAATAGATAATTAGGGCTTAGCAAAAGTCGTGTGTGTGTGCATCGTATCGTAGAATCCTTCCGTCTCTCCCAATCTCTGGAATGCAATGCCTGTTTGCCTATTCAAGAGGAACAGAGAGACATGTAGGAGCAGGCGAAAGCTGGGGTGGGAAGATAAAACTGTAGATCGAGGTTGACTGGAAATAGATAAAAGGACCTGCCTCAGGACCTACGTCTGGAAAACAGATGCAGGATTGGGATTTCTGTTGTATGGTATCCTTTTTTTTTTTCTTTGCTTCCACTATTATCTGTAAATAATATCTTAAGTTTACTCTCTTGCAAACAAAATGAAATTCTGCTGTGCTGCCTTAAAACTTACATTGTTAAGTAAATGGAGGCATTTGTAAAAATATGCTTTAGTATTTTGCGGTTTCTTGTAAAGTGGAATACGCTCCCTAGAGCAACCTTGCCCTGGTAACCTGTGAATGTTATTTACAACATAAACAACATGCGCTCTGAAGATAAATGTCACATCAAGTTACATGAACATAATATAGGATTATTTGGGAAAAGTATTCTAAACTTTTTCCTCTATGCAGAAGAGGAGATGGAGACATTAATGTAGTATCATTAGTCAATTAGCCTGTTTAAAACACATGTTTAACCTTGTAGACTTGGAAGACTTCCTACTGGACAAATAATGACTGGATTGTTCTACTATATTTTTATCTGAGTGGATTTCCTTCAAATGAATGATTATCCGGCTGCAAAACTCCCAATCAATTGCTAATTAGTGGAAATGCAATATTGTCCAAGTGAGCAAAAATGCTGCACAACTAAGATCTGCAAGAGACAACATGAAAAGTATGTGCTTAGGGACCCAAACCCGAGCCTGTTTTATCCTACACTGCACTGTACTGAACTAGAAGTTCGGCATCTTAACATTCCTTCTCTCTCGGATGCTCTATTGTAGCTGGATGCACTGCAGTGCTCTCCAGCAAGAAATACATCTGAGACCTTTCCCAGACCAGTTGCAATCTGATTTTTGCCCCCTAAAATCTTCATGGCTAAGTTGTTGGTCTTTCTTGACTCCAACATCTCTATACACGGTTGTTGATTATATATGCATTGATATATGTACTCATGTTTAGTCCTGTTGAGGGTCTGTCTTAGGGGTAGAAAAGAAGGATAGCAATAACAACAATATAGCCATAATCATTTTGAATGTGTATCTTGTTTATTGCTTTGAAATTAGATTGAAAGTGGAATAAGATAAAAGAAACAATCATTTCCAGAGGTTAGAGTAGACGCAGGAGACAAAGTAATGGGGAAGTTGGAATGAATAATTTATTCTTACATTACAGAGGCCCACTTACATGTTGGAATTTCCAGTTATGCTATAATCCAGACACTGATGGGGCCCATCTATTCCCCCTCCCCCCAAAAAAGAATATTTACTGAGAAATATTTACATACAATTGTTGAGAAAAGAAGACACTGTTGAAAACAAGCAAATGAGCAGGAGATACAAATGGCTGCAGAAACTGCTGGGGAAATCTTTGAAAAGCATCCTTGGCCAGTGACTTGGGAAGGGCTGTCTCAATTTTAAGCTCTTTCATCAACCCTAAACAGGGTTTCTATCTCTTTTCTCTCTTTCCCTGACCAATTATTTCTTCCCCTTCTTCGTTCAGTATCTGGCTTCATTTTCCCTTTCTCTTCCTTGCCCATTCCTGCTGGGCCTATCCTGTTTCCTTACTCCATCGCCATTCTGTTTTCTTCTCCTTTATTGCTATTTCTGTGGAAAGAGGGAGGGGAATGTGTGTGTGCATATTTGCGTGTTCTGTGTGTGTGTAAGAGAGATTGGTTGGTATAAGCAGAGGAGAGATCAATTAGTTTACAGGCAATTAATCTTCATCAGTAATTATAAGGGTGTTCGTGCTTCAGAAATGAAGTGGAGGAAGTGCTTCAGACCCTGCCTGAACACAAGCATAGCACCTCTCTATTATTCATTAAAACAACCCGACATTTTTCAGGTTTCCAAGGGGGACAAAAGCCTGAAAAACAGGTCCTTTGCTTTAAGAGTTGCATTAATCTTAATGAGTGGATTCTTTAAATCTTAAAATAGATTCTTTCGAATCATTTTCAAAGCATGAACATTCCTAGTCATTATTAATTCAATTAATATCTACTTTCTGTCTAAGCTCTGCCTTATTTTGGGCTATGGTTTCTGACAGATATATCTGCATATATTCATATATGTATATACATACAGAAGTTTGCCATGTCCATGAATGGAATGCAGCATCCCCAGGCTTGATTTCAGGTGAAGCTTGCAATTGTAAATGGACATGCGAGTGAAGCTGGGCATTTCTCAGGATTTTGGAAGTGAGGATTTTTATACGCTTCCTCATTTGGGGGGAGGGGGAAATCACCTTCAGGACTATCTTCTTTTTAAGTTAATATGGTGCAGTTATTTTAAGAGTTTTAAGTTTGGACAGAAATTATAATCAGCAGTAAAAGATATCAGCATCTGGGCCATGTACATTCATAGGGGGAGGGAAGCTAGGTCAAAACAGTCAATATGGTGGCCATAACCATGCAATTGAAGTTGCCATTTTGATTTTTTTTGACACACACACACACACACACACACACACATGCATGGATGCCCCTGATCTGGACCATATACAAAAAGGCTATAGGAGATGTGGAAGTTAACATGAAACAGTTATTCTTTTTTTTTTTTAATCGTAATTGTAAGTTTATTCAGAGTAACCAGGAGGAAAAATTATCATTTTGACTTTTATTCGTAAATGGCGCTTATCCTGATTTCTTAGCAACAGTGAAGTTTTAGCTAACTGGATTCAGTTAGCTATTTCTGTAGTCAAAAAGCATTACACCGAGCACAAAAGAGTAATTTGATTAATGAAAGGACTGATAAAAAGGATGACGTTTGGAAATTTTAGTGGGTCAAAGGAGTCACACTTGCATGTCAATACTACTGAAGCAAGAAGTCATTAAGATATAGTATTCTATATAGTAGTTGTGCCAGTAGAGAACCAGAGTAGGGGTGGGGTAGGAGGGGGACTTAGAACATCCTTAGTGGATCTCCCTTCCTATGGAATCAGCTCTTCCCAGAAATAAATTCAGCATCCTTGTTGTTATCATTTAGAAAACCAATGTTGGTTATTTAAGCAGGCATTTGGGGATTGAGACATGGAAGATGCATCTTCATAGGAAGTATATAGAAGCTGCTAATGGTGTGTGGTTACTACAATTTTATGATGATGCTGTTTATGAATATTATGCATGTTGTATAATTTATACTATGTCTCTTTTGTAACCCACTCAGATTAGGGGAGGTTCTTTGTTTGCTTGTTTTTTTTGTTTGTTTTACTGAAGTGGCATAATAGATAGACAGGCAGACAGGCAAACAGAGAGGGAGAGAGAGGGAGGGAGAGGGGGAGAATTTTGGAACATTCTTCCAAAAATGCAATATATGACCAACAGGGAAAAACAATCTCTTAAACCATATGTCCTCTAATTAATAGTTGTATTGGTACTCCACTCCATCCTCATTCTACTACAAATTATCTAAAGTAATAAACCAGAGCTCCCAGATCTGAGGGGGTAACGTTTTCTAAATATATCGTTGTTGATATCTAGTGGCCACCCAGATCTTTGCATCCTATCTAGTAGTCCTGAAATAAATATTGTCCTTCAAAAGACAAACCTTCATTATGATCTACTCAATCTATCTGTAGAGTTTACATTCAGACAAAATTAAAAGCATGGTATTAAACTTGGAGCAAGACCAAGTCGGTTGAAATCAAATTAGTCATATCTTAGATCCGGTTGATTTCAGTGAGATCTAAACTAACTGAAAATACATGAAATATCACACAAGTGAATTGTCTATGCAATATTTCTTTTAACTTCTCCCCATTTACATCTCCATGCACCTCCTAAAAATCCCCCACCTTCCAGCACTGATCTCTGGGTAATATGGGGAAGGAGAGGGAGAATCTAAACCATCAGTGGTGAATAGATGGAGAGAGAATCTAGTCCATTTTGCTATTGGATGGACAAAACTGAATACAATGGTTAGTATGAATCCAAACCATCATCTTTTAATGTAATGGCATGTGGGAATGACCTTGGGAGACAAGAGGAAGAGCTGCAGACTAGACAACCAGCATGCAAATAGTATCAGCCCACAGAAGGAAAAGGGCATGGGAAGCATATCAGGAGGGACCCTCCCTAGTTTTTTTAGAACGTAAAATTAAAGGAGGGGAGAAGGTCTTTCAGACTTGCAAGATTCTGTTACTGTAACCTTACAATGAAGGTAGCATTAATACTCATGGCTTGTGCTTCTTGTCTGGACTACCTTGAAGGGCTGACAATATATGTCATATGTTGCTTTAATCGATTTTTTTAAAGTCAGTAAACGTCAATTTCCTCTCAGTAAAGCAATAGTCATCCAAACCCAAATATCAAAGAAAAACAAAACCTAGAAACGGATACTGCTGATGAAAGTAGGGGGACTTTGAGGTTGAACTAACTGAGTTAATATTTTAAATGCCTATGAAAATGAAAAGAACTTTGACACCAGGAAAGCCTTTCAAAGAAATGTGTTCCAAAGACAGATTCCAACAGCAGGGATGACCTCTCCAGCTCCTTTCCCTTAGAAGGAAGTTCTGTCCAATTAAAATGTCCTCATTGTATGCATGGGTTTATGTGGGCAAAGTAAATGCAACCCCCCACCAAAAAAAAATAAATCAGCAGTAAAGCAGAGCAACTTGGACAAAACTTTGGTTGATCCAGTTTTGATTTGTACCTCTGGAGCTTTCTCTGAAAACTGGTAAAAATGCAGGGAGTTAGGATATCATGTTTACAGTATTGGATTTCTATGAGAGGCAACAGAGCAGGGCCAACTGTGAAACAGAATGTGAATCCTTTTTTATGATTTGATCCATGAAGCTTTTCTTTTCTTTCAGATAACGAACCCTAATGAGTAATTCTTCTTGTCTGAAGTTAGCTGTTATCTATTTGGCCTTGATGTATTAATAAAATGTTATTTTTATTTTGCTTTTTATATCTGACTTCCTATCCTTAGCTCTCAACTTACTGGCTATGACTGGCTAATTTTCTTAACAGTGCCAAGCTATCTTTTGATGTCTGTGTCTAAAATAGACTGTGTTTGCTACTTGCCCAGAAAAATCATCGAAATATCCCAGTTCTTCCAGGCTTAGGCATATGAGTGTGCAATCCTGAAACATCAGCTCCATCACATTCAGGAAAGACCACTGTCATTCCTCACAAAGATCCATTGCCTGTGCAGAAAAAAACTGCAGCCTACTTGAAATTGTTCCCCAGCATGGGCTACAATCCCAGGGCTACAATTGCAGCCTGTAATAATGTTTCTGAGTGATAAAATTTCACTCAGGGGAAATTTTATCACTCAGAAGCATCATTACAGGCTGCAATTTGCCCAAAAAATATGGCAGGTTTGATCCCATCCTATGGATTTCATTCACCTGAAACTTCTGCTTCATCCTGATGAATATATATATATTCCTGATGAACACACACACACACACACAACCATTTAACAAATTGTGCTCTCAGTTTGTGTACCAGAGTAATTCAGACAAAGAGTGATTTAATAGGGAGAAAATGAGGCATTTTGGAAACTCTTGGTAAACTCTCGAATGGAATCTTGTGGATGGTCCACACTCCTTGTAACCACTAGGTTCCCATGTAGAATAACCACTCAAGCCTTGCATAGTGGGCTTGTAGTATACACACATAAACAGCAGCCTGTTAGCCTGTGCTTATTAACCATATTTCAGTAATATCACCTGATCTGGGGCTGGACAGAAGAGCGATGGGAAATAGGAAAGGGACAACGACATAAAAGAATAGATGGAAGGATGGAAAGTTGAGAGTTATTACAGGATTTTATTTTACCTTAACACTGCCCTCCCCAAAAAAGAGAAATTACATCTAGGACTGGTAGATTCATTGCATTCTGGTGGCAAGCGAGAGCAGAAACAAATAGATCTAGTCTGATTAAAAATACCCCTAGTCGTATATCATGAGCTACAGTTCAGAATCAAAGAGGAGGTTTTTTTCAGAGTTTCAGAGGAGAAATCTCTCCCAAAGAATAAACATACATTAGCTCAGATTTGCAGCTGTGGTCTTCTCCCCCACCCCCCTCTCGGTAGCAATGACATTATTCAGACCGAAGAAGGCAAATGAGGTAATTTATTTGATAAGGCAGGGAGACCAAGTTCAGAGGGAAGAAAAAGCAAGCAAACCTCTGCTATTTCGGTACTCTGAGAAGTGGGCCCAGAAGGGATAACAATTTAAAACAGACCAGATCTGCAGTGCAGAATTAGTTGCACCAGCAAGTTCTTTGGAACTTGTCACAAAATGACAGTGAGCCAAAATGACACAAGCCAGTGGTTCCTATTCAGTCCTTCTTGACATCCCCAGAAACAAAAATGCATAGAAAAGTACATTTGCTGAATTATTACTTTAAGGATGTGTTCCCGCTTCAAGACCCTGTGCTTACGGCACACTTGACTGGGCCTACAAAGGGAATGTGAGAATTCCAAAAACAAAAGTCAAACAACCCAGCCAACAAATCCCAAAGGGATTAAATTGAGTCCTAAATAGGGACACAGGGTTAAACTAACTTCCACCAATCATCCACATTATAGGAAGCAGTGACTGTGAGAATAAGTAACTCTTAATCCAAGCGCGTAATCCAAATTTCATCCAAGTTTTGAAATAAAATCCTAGAGAGGCCCTGCAAAAATTGAGTTTCTCTAGGCATCCCATCACTATAGCTATTTCAGTCTTCACCTCTCCCCCATGGCCATATGGGGTGAGGATAAACAAATGAACATTAAGTGGCCATGAGGTAGGTTAACCCCCCCAAAAGAAATTTGCAGGGGTGCCAATTCCAATTCCATCTCAGCTTGCTTGCTTGCTTCCTTCCTTCCTCCCCTTTCTGTGACTTGTGGGGAAAAAGAAAAGAGAAGTGGGGCAGAAAGTAACATCTTCCCAGCCTCCTTAAAGGCAGCTGGGAGGACTGTAAACATGGCAGTTGAACCAAGGCCCAACTCTGATAGGTCTGTGACTGGGAGAGGAGGGAAGGCTGGATTGATTGCATCACTGGAGCAGGATCTGGTTTTTCTAACTGTAGGGACATTCTTGAAGCAGCTATGTTCAAAGAACAGAGGGGAATGGTAGGCGTGGAAAGCCAATTCATACAGCTTAGTCAGACTCCAGTCTTTATCCTGCCCACATTAGTAGGGCACTATTCCAGTTTAGCAAGTCTTTCAGGGATTAAAAAATAAATCCATTAAAAAATCACCCATTTTCATGGGCAATGTCTCCTAATACATGAGATCTTATCTTCTTTTCCTGGTGTAGGTATTGCTGGATTTTTTTAACACGCAACCTGTCCTATTTGTGTATTCTTAATACATAAATGTCCTTGCCATAGCCTACTGCCATTTGTACTCAATTTTAAGTAGTGTGCCTTATTTTCAGGCATTTTTATGATTTTTTTTTTAATCAAAGATAAATGCTAGCGAACTCCATTGGATGCTCATAGTAACTAGTCCATTGGAAGCAAGATGCCCAAATCTGGCCCCAGCAAAATGTGTGGTTATTGTTTTTATATCCCCAGTTTTTACTATATACATAATCCCATGCCCAAGGATGGCTGAGTGTTCATGGAAGCTATTCATGCATGCGAGCTTTATGAAATGCAAACCGATCACTTTCCACCAAACTGTCCAGGCCTGTGGGCTGGCTGCAGCTCTCAAAGTCCCTCCTGAGTTTCTGCCATGATGATGACAGTAATCCATCATCACTGGATCTTTTTAGTGCCTTGGAAATGTCTGATTATACACTCAGTAGGAAATAGCTCCAGGTCGTGGCTGCTCCTTGCAGAGAAGCCAAGTATTTTCAAGATGCCCTCTCAGGCAAAGCCATCACTTCCTTCCTTCTTGATCTTTAATCCTGCTGAATCCATACATGCCTAAGACACATTTTGAGGTTTTCCAAGGAGCCACACAAGATTGCAACAGTTCAAGATGTGGAGACCCATTAGTAGCAATAATGGTAGAAAGGATAGTATGAAGAGTGTAATCTGATTAGTAACTGAAATATGACAACTATGACATTTTCTAATATAAATGGCAGGAATATTTCTGGAAAGTCGGAGGACAACTTTCACCGAGCAGCAATGGTAACCTTAATTTATTTATCAAATTTGTCACCGCCCATCTCATTGAACGACTATGGTAATATTGATGAGGAGGAGGAGGAGGAGGAGGAGGAGGAGGAGGAGGAGGAGGAGGAGGAGGAGGAGAGGAGGAAATGATTATGATGATCATCATACCTGCTAGCACTTAGTGGCAACTGCAATCTAATTCTAACCAAGAAGAAACAAGGATAAGTTCCAGTCCACCAAATGTTTGACTCTCCCAATTTTCTTCCAGGTCCTACCCATTCATAAGTATGCTACCCCCAGTCAAATGCAAATGCTGCCTTAACCCTAACCCTTAACTAGTAAAACACTGCCTGTTTACAACCATTATTTTAATAAGTTTTATAAAAAACATTTTTCCAATACATTTGGAAACTAAATGGTGCATGCAGTGGCAAATCCATGTAGCCAGCTCATATTTGGATATCTGAGTTGGCATTACAGAGATTTTTCTTTGGGGCAACATGTAATTAGATGCTTAGAGTAATAATATCCATTAGGGGCAAGTGATCATTTCTCTGGAGCTATCTGAGAACTTCCTCTACTTTCCCACATGCCCCATGCCATGTCCTTATTTCATCCTTGTATTCCATTGACGCAAGTTACAGATGTAACTTGAAAATACATCATATGGACTCAGGCTGCAAATTTGCTTGGGGGAAAATATTGCTGAGCATGATAGGACTTCTTTCCAAATAAAGATGGCTAGGATTGTATTATTGATGGTTGCTTTTTATTTGTCCAGTTTATCTTCAATATACAATTTGGCTTTTTTCTGAAACTGAAAGTGAGGCACTGTAGTTTCATGATCTACAACTTGTAGTTGTTTCATGATGTTTTCTTGTCCATAAAAATGTCTCCTTAATCTATTTTTTTAGAAGAGGACCCCATAAATATAGCCACTCTTTAACTTTGCTCTGCAGGTTCTGGATTTTGATGACCAGCCTAATTCAGTTAGGAGTGCATTTAAATGACCAAATCACCTACACAAGAATTGTCCATAGGGATCATGACCCTAGAACTGACATTCTGTGGCTATAAGGCAGATCCCTGCAATCAACACCCCTTCTTACAAAGGGGTATGACGAGGCTTTGGGGGTCACAGATTGGATCCAAGACCCAGAAACCACAGAAGCCAAAATTTGTGTGAATTTTTCATCTTTCTTTTTTTGTTATTAACATAGGCAAAGCAAAGCAAATTTGGGGTTTAGGCAATGTTTCATTACAAGAGTTGAGCTAAAGCAGCCAAAGTCCTTTCTCCCACTCTTTCACAGTGAATAGCCAAGGAGTGTCAATAAATCCATAAAATAAGGTAAAATCAACAGAGCCTTGACTGATAAATAGTTGCCAGGCATTTCTAAGCTAAATTAATTATCTGCTAGCAAAGTAAAGCTTCACACTTCTGGGAATTTTGGTTGTTGTTGTTGTTGTTGTTGTTGTTGTGTGTGTAGTCTAGAGCCGTGGCTAAGTATGAGCATTGCCATTTGGAGAGAAATAAGAGGTTAATTACATTGGCTGGCCTTCTGTCTCTCAGGTTGGCAAGAGGTAGTCTCCCCCTCCCTCTTCTGGCTCCCCAGAAGCCACCTGCATTGAGTAGATTTGTCCCATAGGGGTCCTTTTCTTCCTTCAGTGGGTCTTTGGATTCTTTCCCACTCACAATCACTGCGAAAGACTTTTCTTGAACTCTCTTGAAAACAACAACAAACCTTCAACAGCCAACGCAGCCTAGAATCAATAAGGGTCTGCCTCCATCTCCATTTCTCTGTTCCTTTTTTTCCCCAGAAGACTTTTCTTCAACTCTCCATCTTTCTCCTCTTTTCTCAGCTCAGCAGCAACCCCTCTTTCTTATGGGAAAGTTATGACAACCTATACTCCCTTTTTTTTTCCAGGATCTCCTATCGCCTAGTAAAGAACAACATAGCTGAGAGCCAATTGCAACTGCATGCTGAGGATGTTTAAATATTATCCTAGCTGTGCAAGAAGGGGGCTCTTGCTAGTTTACACTTAGAGAACTCTAGTAAAAATGCAAACCAAAACGTTATCATCGGAGTTATAATTCTTACCTCACCAATTATCAAGGCTAAGCTAGACCTTAAATATATGACAAATGTCTTTTTAAATGCTCAGATGTGGAGACAATTTTTAAAAATGTAGAAAGCAAGACTAGTGGAAAGGAGAAGGAAAGAAGAAGAGCCAGTCTGCTGCAGTACTTAAAGAGCTGGACTAGGAATAGGGAGATTCATGTTCTGGTCCTCCTTTTGGCACAAAAGGTGAATGGGTGACTTTGGGTGAGTCATTCTGCCTTTGCCCTAAACTGGGAAGTCAAAACAAAGTATAAGGGCTGTGGCAAAGCAGCTTCTGCAGCATTGGCCAGAAACTGCATAGATCAGTCCATTAAGTCACCAGAAGTCAATACTGACTCAGAGACAAACATAGATAACATCAATGACTGTCCTTTAAAAGGAGAAGAGAATAAAAGGAATATTAACATAAATATGTCTTAATAATACTATGTTTTCCATTGATTAGATAGTTGCAGAATACATTCAAGCTGTTGGGAAAGAGAGTCACAATAATATTTTTTTAATTAGTGTCAGCTCTTATTAATAAGGGAGGGGACATGTAGTTGGATCCAGATGATGGTTAAGGCATCCTTGCAGGAGGGAGTGTTTCCGGCACCCTTTAAAGAGGCGTTGGTGCACCCCCTCCTCAAGAAGCCCTCCCTGGATCCTATTATACTGGACAATTTTCGTCCAGTCTCCCACCTCCCCTTCTTGGGGAAGGTGGTTGAGAAAGTGGTGGCTTCGCAGCTCCAAAGGGTCCTGGAGGAAACGGATTATCTGGACCCTTATCAGTCAGGTTTCAGGCCCAGCTATGGAACGGAAATGGCATTGGTCGCACTTATGGATGATCTCTGACGGGAGCGGGATGGTGGTAGTGCGACCATCCTTGCCTCCTTGATCTCTCCTTGCTCTCTCCTTGCTCTCCTTGATCTCTCCTTGATCTCTCAGCGGCGTTCGATATCGTCGACCACGGTATCCTATTGGGACGGCTCAGGGATATGGGGGTGGGCGGCACAGTTTTGTGCTGGTTCACCTCCTTTCTCCGGGGCCGATCCCAATCGGTGGTGATAGGGAGCAAGAGGTCCCATCCTCGGCCCCTCCTTTGTGGGGTGCCTCAGGGTTCGGTTCTCTCTCCGCTCCTTTTCAACATCTATATGAAGCCGCTGGGTGAGATCATCCGTCATGGGATGAGGTATCATCAGTATGCTGATGATACTCAACTATACATCGCCATCCCTGGTGAGGTAAGTGATGCTGTTTCCGCCCTCTCGCGGTGCCTGGAGGCTGTGAGGGTCTGGATGGGGAACAACAGGCTCCAGCTGAACCCTGGCAAGATGTAGTGGCTGTGGGTTAATGGCTCTTCTGTATCCGGGACATTGTCATCGTTGGTTCTGGATGGGGTAGCACTGCCCCAGACAGACCCAGTGCGTAACTTGGGGGTCCTCCTGGACTCACAACTCCTGCTTGAAGAGCAGGTGGCAGCCGTGGCCAGGAGGGCTTTTGCACAGCTTCAGGTTGTGCACCAGTTACGCCCTTTCCTGGATTGGGATGCCTTGCGAACGGTCACTCATGCCCTCGTTATCTCCCAGATAGACTATTGCAACGCGCTCTACATGGGGCTACCCTTGAAGAATATTCGGAAGCTGCAGCTGGTCCAGAATGCGGCCGTGCGGGCGATTTTTGGGGCCCGAAGAAGGACCCATATAACACCTCTGCTCCGTGAGCTGCATTGGGTACCAGTTTGCTTCCGTGTCCAATTCAAGGTGTTGGTTATCACCTTTAAAGCCCTACATGGCATGGGGCCAGGTTACCTGAAGGACCACCTCGCCCCCACGATCTCTACCCGTCCCACCCGATCTCACAGAGAGGGCATGCTTCGGATCCCCGCGGTAAAAGAACTCCGATTAGCGGGGTCCAGAAGGTGGGCCTTCTCTGCGGTAGCCCCCGCCCTTTGGAACATCTTGCCCCCAGAGGTAAGACAGGCCCCCTCACTCCAGGCCTTTTGGAGGGACTTAAAGACATGGCTCTGCCATCTGGCCTGGGGCAGGGAGGGAAAAAATCAGAATTGGGGTTGGCTAGCCCCTTAATGGTATGCTGTGGCCCCAGCGGCCTCTTGGATTTCTTAGCTTTTTTATCTTTTTAATGTTTGGTTTTATAACTTTTAACTGTATTCATGTTTTTTAGTATGTTGTAAGCCGCCCAGAGTCCCCCATTGTGGGGAGATGGGCGGGGACAAATTAAATTAATAATAATTATTATTATTATAATTATAATAATAATTATTAATTTAATTTGTCCCCGCCCATCTCCCCACAATGGGGGACTCTGGGCGGCTTACAAGATACTAAAAAACATGAATACATGTACATCCAGGTGAGTACATGTACATCCAGGTGAATTTAGATATTTAAGAATAGTTTATTATTATTATTATTATTATAATTATAATAATAATAAACTATTCTTAAATATCTAAATTCACCTGGATGTACATGTACTCCAATCGCTTTCTGAACACATCTCTATGACGCAGTGTCTGGTTTGGTTAGAATATCATCTTATTTATAAGAAGATATTTTCTAATCTTTTTACAGCCTGAAATTTCAAGTCATAATTGGGTCATTGCTTTAGGGATTTTGAAGGAAAAAAAACAATATGTCATTATCTGCAAACAACTTCATTGAATGGTGTGTTCTGGTTTGAATAAAGACCTGGAATATTCTTGTCCTTCCTAATGTTCTGTGCTAATGCTTCAATAAAGAGAGATCCATAATTATGACCCCTTTTGCACAAGACTAAAATAGAACTTAAGACATCTTTCTTAATTACATCTTTCTTTGTCAATGTTTGGTAGAATACCATTTTTGTTTTAAATTGTTCCAGCCTTATTGCCTCTTACTCATCTCCATGTAAAAACTTTCCTTTTACAAGTGCACAATGACACACAACGTTGGGAGGATAATGCAAGCAAAGAGCATAATGTATGCTATGCAGGCTTGAGCTTTTTGGAGGAAATTTTAATAAGCAAAAGAAATATACATGTCTGTAGATTACATTATACTCAGACGTCAGGACACTATCATTTGCACATCTAGAACTCCTAAAGAAGCATCAGTACTTGCTTTTTTGGGCCAATAATGTAGCCCAGAGGTTGCTTGCTATTCTTTCACATCAGCCAAAGACTGGATCTCTCATCCCACTTTACATCCTTGTTTAGGTCCATTCCTAAACAAGCATCTGTTTGCCCCCCTTTGCCCAAAAGAAAATAAATCACTAGCATTCTCCTTCTCCTGCTCTCTGCCTGTATGTCTCTCTCTGTATTTCTGCAAATGTGTCCATTGTTTTGCAGAAAATGAACTCAGAGACTCCTTGAGAGGAAGCTATGAGGGAAGGTTGATTGTTTAAAAAAAAAAATACAAACTCTGAAGTGCCCTGAAACTACTCAAAAGCATCCCAAAAGCATCCCAATCATCATGGCAACACATTTCCATAGCCTTCCCATCCCCTGCAGCGTGTAAAGATGGCATACCAAAAAATCTGCATTCGGGCACATTTACCAACTATGTTGGCATATGACTGAGAGAGGGGTCTAGAGCTGGAAGTGGAGCAAGGCAAGAATCCCCTGCCATGGGAATAGAGTAGATAAAACTACAAATCTGGATTAACTGAAACGGCATTTCCCTGGCACTGGGACCAAGTGCGATCACAGCTTAAGTGCCTATTGATGTGGTCATGGGAGTAGTGGGAAAGAACGTCACTTTTCCCCAGTGCTGCAGCATTGTCTGGAAAATCCCTAAGAAAATATGAAAATATTGTGCGGTGCTCTTAGCAACAACGCAGAAGTAATTTACTATTTATTTTGTTTTTTGTTTTATTTGTTTTTTTGTTCTTTTCATACTTCCCCGTCTAGCTTACAGTTCTGGAGTTTTGTGATGGTCCCAGCCAAATATTAACCAATCTTGATTAGTTTCTTTGAGATCCTCCAGGTTGATGAGATGCTGCCACTTGCTGTGCTCAGAAAATATCATCAATGGTAGTCGAACAGTTGACAGTTGGTATCCTGGAGAGGATGGGAAGGAGTGAGGAAATAATGATGTGATGAGGCTAGAACAAGTATTGATTAACAAATCAACAAAAGACTGAATCATATCCAATACAATATTGCCTTGATTAGGTTATACATGAGCCCAGGTTCAATATGAACTTCTTTAGGAGGTTCCACAGAAATCCATGGACTCTTTGTTTGTTTCAACAGAGAGTTCAGTTTCCTGGGAAATTTACCTGTTCAGGCCCAGTGGAATCTCTTGGAGTCAAAGTGCTTGCATGGTGTACACAAAATGGTTGCTCACATCAGGTTTGACAGATACAACCGCCACAGAGAACTCATCAAGACTGTGGTAGTATAGATTAATTTCTTCATCCTGGCTAGTTCACTGAGATCAGACTGAGTTGCTCCATTGCTTTTTAAGTACTAGGACTTCATCTGGTGCTTAAATACCTAATGTGAGATAGACTATTTATTTGTTTGTTCAATTTATATGGCCATCCACTCACCAGGCAACTCTGACTAACAAGGGTTAAAAATATCAAATACAAAGGAAAATGATAAAAATAAAATATAATAAATTAAAACATTGTGTGTTGGGGACCAAACACGCAACTGGGCTAGCACCTAGAAGAAAAACCAAGTCTTTGGGGCCCTCTTAAAGACCAGCAGGATCAGGGCCAACCAAATTTCAGGGACAAACTGCTCCATAAGGCAGGTGCTACTGTTATTTATTATAAAGAAATATAAAGTATTACATTATTATTTATTTATTTATTTAAATTTATTAGCTACCCAACTCCAATGGACTCTTATTATTACATATAATAAATATTATCTTTTTTGTTTTAGTGTATTTATTATTATAATAAATTATATCTATTTATTATTATAACAAATTAGTATTTCTGTATAAATGATTTATAAGCTCTCTGGAAAAGGCTCTAATGCTGGGAAAGGTGGAAGGAAAGAGAAGAAGAAGACAACCAGCATCAAAGTGGACAGACTGTTACAGTAGCCATGAGTGCACCTTTGAAAGACCTGAAAGACCAGGTTAGGGACAAATCATCATGAAGAAAATCCATCTATGTGGTTGCTAAGAGTCAATGACGACTTGATGGCATGTAATCATCATCATCATCATCATCATCATCATCATCATCATCTTTATAAGCAAGTATCCCCTCTTACCAATATCAGGTCATTGTGCTGCACTAACTCTGAAGGCCTCACCTGCACTCTGCAGTCTGCAGGCACCTGAACAAGGTTATTTGCCAAACAATTTGACATGGCAACTGATCCATGCTGCATTTCTATAAAGCTTTCTTACTGCTACTTATCTTTTACTAAGACATGGTCTGTTTGGAGCTGTGCTGTAAGTTGGTTAACTTCATGACCCATGTATGTTCAGTAGTCATAAGATTTCCCCAAATCTCTCCTTCCCTCCCTCCAACAAAGTTAATAGGATTTTGATGCTAAAACTTTGCACCTCTCACGTCATTTTCTCTTTTCGTTAACCTTGAAATTAGCTTGTTGAATAGTTACTTTGTTGAATAGTTAACTTGTTGAACAAATTAACTTGTTGAACTTGCTATCAACTAAGGTAATGTTCCAGCCATAAGGCATCGTGTTTTTTCCGTCAGTGTTTGCCAAATTGCTCTGCACTGGTTTGATTATGTATAACATTTTTAGAAAGTCTTTTGACATAGCAACTTTACATGATAAAGCAATCCTAAGAAAAATATTAGAGGGCACTGATCTTTGGGCACGTTGATGACTCTAAAGCCCTGCTGGGTTTGGACTGGATGGACAGAATGAGGAGAAAGCAGAAGTCACTAGCTTTTCATAACAGCAATCTTATTTTCTCCAGGGGAATTGTGTTAGACCTGCTAATTTTCTCAGCTGGAGACTGGCTGGGGAGAGTTTGGGGATCCTAAGCCCTTTCTGTCTTGCATCTTACCGAACCCCCTTTAATGGGATCTTCCAAGTTTGACATTCCTCTTTATTGGAAGGTGACAGGCTTAGAAGCTGATGAGATAGGTGGGTCTGAAGTTACCTTGTCCCATGTAAAGATTTGTGATCTTGAAGTGAGAAAGGGGTGAATCCAGTGGTCCCTGAGAGTCTTTCGCAATATGTAACATCACTATTAAGCTGATGCACAAAAGATATTCAGGGTACAGCTGTTAAAACCTTTTTATAAATTGTAGAGCTTTATAAATAAATACTTGCATTTTTAATATAAGATTTACAGGGCATATCTGCTGAATGTGCTTATCTGTTCAGAACCTGAATTTAGTAACACTTCTTTCAGGAGAACTGCACTATACATAAGATTACAGCCTCCTACATTTAGGGAAAAGATTTTTCCAAGACTTAAGACAGTGTTTTCTACAGAAGGCAGATTCTTTTAAATACTCCTTACTTCCTCTGTGAGCTTCAAAATCAGTAACTGGTAACTGAGAATTTGAGATAAAAGAGAACACGCAAGCAAATGTTGTGGGCGGGGTTTAAATTGGAAGCATTTATAGATTTAAATGTCAAAATTGCAACTGAAAACTATGTAGCTGCTTATGAAACAGCATGGCTGAGATGAGGGATACAGGGCATACAAAATCTCTCCTGATCTGATATCTAAGAATAGATGCTTGTTTCTTACCATCTATGCTAACTGTAGGCATTGGATCAGCCCCGAGTAATGCCAGCATGGAATGTGCAGTGCAAGCCATCAACACCTAAGTTGGGGAAAGCACAAGACAAGGCTGGGACAGAGCAGACAAGCAGACTCTGCAGCTGAAACCTGCGGTTCCTTCCATCTAGCTCTGAAAAATCATATCAAAGCCAAAGGCTGGGAATTCTTTCTTCCATAGAACTGGGAGTTGCGGGTGGGGAGGAGTGTTCTACCCTGACGGCTTCTCTTTGTAGAAAGGTAGGATAGTGATTTTAAGGTGCTGAGATGAAAAAACAAAACATTTTCCATGAAAGCTGAAAGATCACAAAACAGCATCAAACCTTGTTTGCTATAATCCAAGAAATGGATATATTTGCTATAATCCAGGAAATCCAAGCAAAGCTTGTGCTTTCTGCTCCTGCCAGGAGTGTTTGCAAATGGCACTTTCCACAGGAGCACAAGAATACTTTCATGCCAGTTACTATTCCCAATGTTGCCATTACTTTATTTGTGTATTCATTCATTAGCTTTATATCTCACTATTCCACCAGGATTTCCAGGCAGAATGTAGAATTTTGCCTCTCCCAAAGGTTATTCTTACAATAGTGACTCCGTGAGAAAGGTTGGGCTAAGAGATTCCAACCAGCCCCAGGCCACCCGGTGAGTTTGAAGGCTGAAGAAAGACTTGAACATGGGTCTCCTTGATCTTTGTCCAACATCTCAGCAGTGCTACCAGGTGTTAGCCTGGCTCAAAGACCATTTCAGTCCTTGTGGTCTCCACATAAATCATACCGTTCACCCAGTTTGTCACCTACAACAGTGTCTCCATCTGAAATAAATTTGGGAATACACTTTATTCAATAAAGACACTTGGATTACATCAACCTTGCCAATAATTGCATTGTCCAGCTTTTGAGTGTGTAATGAGATAAGAAGCCTCAGTCTCCCTTTGGTCCAACAGAAACCATATTAAATCTCCAAAATTCTAACTCAGGACTTGCACATTCAATTCAAGCATGCCTCCATAAATCAAATTACTGCTTTGTTAATGGTCATTAATGGTAATTCTGTCTTTCATCTCTCCTATCCCTGTCCCAGCTTCCCTCAATGACAACTGTGTGTTCATAATATTCCTTTTGAAGACAAAATGACTGTGATCCCCAAAAGCTTATCCAATAATTAATTGTTTGGTCTTTATAAGTACTGGACTAAGAGAATCAGCATGGAATTGGACCAGGACTAGGAAAACCTGGGTTCAGTTCCATCATCAGTCATGAAAGCTCTCAGTCACTGTCTCTCAGTCCACACTGTTGTGGGGATAAAATGAAGGGAATTCCCCCATATAAGCCACCTTGGTTCTTGGAGAAGAGGTGGGACATAAATCCAACAAATGAAACTAGTAAGTACTAAATAAGTTTCATTGTTTTAACAAAATTAGAACCTTGAAAATAAGTTGCTGATGTGATCATTTGAGGTCATAAGCATTTTTTAAAATTTTGGCTAAGAAGTGGCAGGCCTGTGTTTATGACAGAAAATGGATAGCTTCATTATTGCTCTGTGTCGGATCTGTATGTGTTTCATTCAGTCTACAGCTTGTGCTCGCTTATCAACTGCAACTGGGCCCGGGAATTCCATCACTAAGCAGCATGGTCATTAAGCGTGATGTCATGTGACCACACCAACTTACGATGTCAGTTCTGGCTGCGGTCATTAAGCACCATGTCACGTGACCACGACGTGCAATTTTACTGCTGGCTTCTCCATTGACTCTGCTTGTTGGAAGCTGGCTGTGAAGGTTGCAAATGGCGATCATGTGACCACAGGATGCTGCAACCATTGTAAATGCAGGCTGGTAGCCAAGCACCTGAATTGCGATCACAGGGCTGCAGAGACGCTGCAATGGCCACAGCTTCAAGCACTGGTTGTACATCTCCTTTTTCAGCACCATTGTAACTATGAATAGTTGCTGAATGAGAGGTTGGTAAGCGAGGGCTGCCGATAGTCTTCTTCAGATGCATTAGATATTGCATGAACAGTTGCATTTCAGTCCTATGCATTTTACCTAAGCTATCCGTTTTCTCAAAAGGACAGACTTTGCAAATGTTTTCCCCAAACTATGTGCTTTGAATATATGTTTCCCAAAATGTCTGTGGGTTTGCTTATGTGTCAGATTGAGAACCGCATCACAAGATTCAGGGGGCTGCACGGTCTGAAGTACAATTCCACTCCCATCTGTGTATCCCCTGGGAACAGGGTCCGGGTGATGTGCTTAAAAACATGGACTGGGTGGATGGAACACTGAAAGTTCCCTAGGTCTACAAACCTACTTTAGAGTACTGTACAAAAAATACTTTCAGTACCAATGGTAATCTTTATGTGAATCAGTCAAGCCCTCCTCAGCTGAGTTTTGTCTGTTCTCCAGGATAAGCAAATCTGTATAAATCTTTTTTCCTCTGTGTGGTTCTTAAAAAATAAACACTGTTTCCTTTCTCTTCTTTTCTCAGACCACAGTTCTCTGTTTTACTCATGTTTCTCCTTTTCCCTCCTGCTTACTGTTTTACATTCTCCTCAAAAGATTTTCTTTCTAATTTTCTCCCCTCTTTTCATATTAAGAAGCTTGCCTCAATTAATTATTGTTGTTTTCCTTGCCACCTTCTGAGGCTTAATTTTTTTTCCAGGACTCACCAGGACTAGAATCTATTTTCAGTGCAAGGCCTCATTCTGGTAAGGAATTAATGAGGTATCAATTCTCATTAAAACTCTAATTTAAAGACCATGTAGAGACAAAATTAAAACCACTTCATTTCCCAGACTTGACTAAGAGCAAGTTTATGATACTGATTCAGTCATATCTTTTCAAATGTACAGTATACTCAGCAATTAATTCAATAAAAAAGGACAGCAGGGCAGAAGTTCAAGCTGGATGTAAATGATATGTCAAATGACACTGGGACTTTTGAATTCAGGAGCTGGGAAAAAATAGTAATATTTTGGGAATGGGGCAGAAAGGAAGAATGGAGGTAGGAACAGGTTGCACGGGATAGATTGTATTCTGAAACCTTTAGTAAATGTTGCTTTAGCATGTTCCTGTTTTAACTGTGTGAAGTGGTGTCCAAATTATGAAGGGGGTGCTGTCTCTCATATCATTACTCCTTACTTTCTTCTTCTCTTCTTTTGCTTATAATGTTTTGGGAGCATAGCATGCCTAAAATTAGGAGGTCTCCCATCCAACTTCTAAGCAGGCCTTGTCCAGCTTAGCTTCCAAGCCCAGACAGAGTTGGGCAGATGACACTACCTGCTAAGACAATAGAAGCGTATTCTTGCAGAAAACTGGGGTAGGGGGTGGAGTTCTCTGTTTAATGCACTCAACTGAAAAAGAAAATAAAACCATGTCTGTATGCATATTTCAGAACATTTCAAATGCCATAAGACAACATGAACTAAATGGAGAAGATAGTAATTATAAGCACATATAATGCATAGATTAAAAAAAGATGATGGCATAAAGGAAATGCATAATCAAAGGCAGAATAACACAAGGAAATCAGACTAAGTGGTTTATAAGTCTGCCTAGAAAGAAACATGTCCATCCTAATATGAATTATTAGAGTGGATATGCTTAGGTCTCGGATGGACAACTTTTTCTGCCCTCAGCTACCATATGCAAATTCTTGTTATGGTCAGGATATTTCCCCCTCCCCCACAATGTTTTTGCCAAAACATTATGAGCATTAAAACCTTGGCTGAAACATATCCTAGGGGTTATAAATCTCATGATATCTGGAGTCTATCAGCCTGGAAAAAGCTGGTTGAGATGTGTTTAGTAACTGAGGGGTAATGATCAGAAAAATTAAGCTTGGCATGGAGGTTCCCATTCCATCCAATCACTAAGAACTATGCACTGTGACTTTAACTGACTTGTCTTGTCTTGTCTTGTCTTGTCTTGTCTTGTCTTGTCTTGTCTTGTCTTGTCTTGTCTTGTCTTGAGTGACGCCTACAATTAATCTCTGCTCTGCTTAGTATCAGGAGGGCCAGGTTCTTCCCGTGAGCTCTGGCTAACCAGGAATCAGCCTGCTTTGCCAAAAGAAGTGATAGCTCTGAGACATAGCCAACCTTTCTGCTCCCCAACCGGTGGCAGTCAAGCATTGCTGCTTTGTCCAAAAGTTCTAGGTATACTCTGAGCCCTGTAGCCTTGACTAGAGAGAATTGCTTTCTTCAGAGCAAGTATAGACAGCCCACTTTATGGCTTAATTTCACACTATTTAATTTCTTTCCACATCTCTTCTCTTTGTGCTCACGTGCTGAAGAGCTTGGGTATCATTCTGCGAAACACATATTAAGAGGCTAGGGAGAATGCAAGCAAAATGTCCATCTCCAGAAGTCATGCTAATCTGGACAAAAGCTATAAGATGAATGTAGAGAATAATATTGAAATATCAAAACAGTATGGTGTATACGATAAGTTGAAGGTGGAATCCTCTCAGATGGCTTTTCTGTTTTCAAAGGGAAAAGTGTCATTCTTTTCTCCATTCTCTATAAATTCTCCTCCTTTAACACACGTACATTTTTTCCAGAAAAATGGATAAGCTTTTTCATTTATAGCCCAAGGTCAGTGGAAAATCCTGCTCTAGAATGTATTTCTCCTCCATAATAATTGAAATGCAGTTTTGTTTACTGCTTGTTTGTTTTTAATAATAGTTCAGTTGCTTATGATCATTACGGGAAAAGTAAACGTTTAGTGATTAAAACAGTTGCTTGTAAAATCACTAGACACATCTGGTTGCTGGAGAAGAAGAGGGAGAGCATCTGCTTCTAAAATGATTGTCTCGGAAATCAGACAAGGGAAAGTAGAAAGGGCCTGCCACAGGGATCGTGGAGACAGAGACATGAATGAAACCTAACAAGCCAGGCTGCTACATTCACCAGTGTGCCATTGTACAGTTATTTAATGTGCATAATATCTTCCCTGGGTTTAACTGCAGATGTCCATTCCTTTGCTGCAGCTTGTTACTGTTCTAGATTTGTTAATGTCCTTTAAATTAAACCACCGTGATCCAGTGGCAGGATTTGGACTGGCAACCCAACCCTCATTCAGACATATCCATGAATTCATTCAGATAAAATTCAGTGGGAGATTTGGGGGTACTCCATCTTGCCCTTAGACATGTCACAAGGCTCTTGTAAACATAAAAGTGGTGACCTTTGCAGCTGACTGTCTTCAGGGAGAAAAACAGTATAAACATAGATTTTAAAAAGCCTTCAGAGAGCTGGCGTAGCAGAATAACTTGCAGTCATTGTGAAGAAATCTGAGGCTCTCCAGATGTTGGTGAACTAGAGTTTCCAGCATCCCTCACCATTAGGAATGTTGAGTAAGGCAACTAGAATGGAAGTTTAGCAACATCTGGAAGGCCACATTTCCCATCCCTGACCTACAGTGTCACCATTCTACCATGTTTCTTTGAACATAAGCCCCTTCTTATTTTATAGGACATATTTTCAAATGTGCATACAGTTCAAATAAGTCTTACCATTTGGATTACGGACCAGTTAGTCTCAGAATGCTGACTTTGGAAATGAACTTGCAAAACGGTCTTCAGTAAGTCACCCCTACTTATTTTAATAGCACTGACCTATTTCACAAGATTATTGTAAAGAGTGTTCCCAGGCCTGGGGTTAAGATGTTAGTGGAACCCTTGTCAAGTCTTTTAATGTTATTGTTGTTTTGTCTGGGTGCTTATGCTTTTAACTGTGTTTTTAAATTACATATTAGAAATATTGTAAGCCATCCAGAGTCTTTTCAGAATCAGGTGGCCTTAATTCAATAAATAAATAAATTATGGAGGTATTATGTATTATGGTAATTTACCAATTAGATTGAGAGTCTCAGAAGGGAAAAAGGCCCCATTTGTCTGTAAAATCTCAGCAGAAATTCCTAGACACACAACTTAGCATGGCTCAGCTTGGCTGCTAGGTTTGAACTTGGCTAGTGGCTTTCAGATACACAACACAGCACAGCTAAATCAGAATCTTTATTGCATACTAGAATGAAGCTACAGAAAAGAGTCAATTGCTTTGTGTTGAAGTGAAGGTGCAGATTCCCCCTTATGCACCTAGCAGTTCAAACCCATTACCTCTTCTTCCTGCTACATTTCAACAGATTTTTAAAATGTACTTCATAGCCCTGAAACTGAGCAATTATTGATAGTTGATATACGTAATTGACATTTATGCCCTGGTCTCTTAGAAGTCATTTCCCTATTTTTAGGATTATAATCCAAGTATCTAAAAACCTGATCTCCATCTACCCTGAATTGTGCCATCTCAGTTCTACAGTGTCAAAACCTAGCATGTAAATGTATGAAATTTGTCAAGGATGTTGTCCTTGGAGGTTCAAAACTGGGTAACCAGATAGGCCCTCCAGTAGACATAAATAGCAGAGGCAGGACAGGAAGTTCCAGGCAGTAATTGATTAATGAGACTCCATGGATGGTTTTAGGAAATCTCTTTCCACCATATTCAGCGGCTGATACTATATATAAATAGCTACTACTTAACTGCAGAAGAAACATTCATTATTTAAATAGCAGCTATTTTTATCCTGTAGCTATCCCATTTCTGCTGGGACAGCTGCAATTTCAAAGACTTCTCCAGGGAGGGAGGGGGGAATCAAAATCAAAATTCAGTTATTCCATTAAAAAAAAAATCCAATGTTTCTTTCCGCTGCTTTTTCTGGACGCTGTACATATCTCTAGGAATAGTCACCACAGAGTGGGGTTCTATTAAAACTGTAAGTAAATCCCTGCAACCTTTGTATTTTTCACTAGATGGTGAAACCAAAAGAAGTGTGATTTATATATGATTATAACTTCCTACTGAATTCCAAGAATTAAGAAAAGCCTACATTCTTCTAAAATTGTTCCCTTTTTGAGCTTTCTTCCCCATGCCTCAATGTCAAAAGCTAATTAGATATTTTATTGGCTTGCTGGAGCTACTAGAGACATATGTGCTAATAGGAAATGGAGACAGGAGGACTTTAAACAAAGGAACAATTGACAGAGATCTCCACAACCACTTCCTTAAATGTCAAATAATATAGAAAACTAAGAATAAGCTTCTTCTATTCGGATGTAAGTTTTTGTTGTTGTTGTTTAAATTGAGGGAGAGAGGAGGAAAACAAGTTTTGGTTTTTGTTGATGGAAAGCACTTGGCTCAATCCTTTGGTTCATTAATCAGTTCCTCAATTAAGTAGGTGCCTGGAGGTAATCCATTCCTGAACTCTAAGCATATAGGAGTACACAGTTGTTCAGTGATCAAGAAAATAAATTATGCATATACTAAAAGGTATAGTCATTCTCAGATTTTCAGAACCCAGCCTTCATCCTGAAATATCTGAGCATTTCAATGTCAGTTTCCTTGGTGGGTAGAGATGGAGAAGAGGGAGGGGAAAAGATGGCTGGAAAAAATAGGAGGAAGAAAGTTGAAATAAAATGAGTGGTAGAGAGGACATAAAGTAATCTTTATTGTAATTTGTTGCCACTGGAAGCAGGACTTTAATCTCTATTTTAATCTGGTGTAGATGTGTCATCACTCTAACCTTTTTCATGCCAAATATAGAGAGAGAAGGAGATTGAACTTAAGTGATGATGAGAAAATACAGGTAGTCCTCAACTTATGACCACAACTGGGATCAGAACTTCCATCGCTAAGCAATGTGGTTGTTGAGTCATGCCCAGTTTTATGACCTTTTTGCCACAGTCATTAAGCAAATCACACAGTCGTTAAGCAAATCTGGTTTCCCCCATTGATTTTGCTTGTCAGAAGCCCCCTGGGAAGGTTGCAGATGGCAATCATGTGACCCTGGGATGCTGCAACCATTGTAAATACATGCTGGTTGCCAAGCACCTGAATTTTGATCACATGACTGGGGTGACACTGTGTAATTGCGAGGCCCAGTAGTAAGTCGCTTTTTTCAGTGCTGTCGTAACTTTGAATTGCCATTAAACAAATGACCATAAGTCAAGGGTTACCTGTATATAGCTTATGCTCAAGAGGCCCACTATTATTGTTTAATTACAATTTCATTGACTGATCTTTCCCATTTATGAAATGTGACACATATACCTCTGAATCAGTGTTTCTCAAACTTGGCAACTTTAAGATGTATGGAGTTCAACTCCCAGAAGTTTGAGAAACATTATTCTAAATCTTTGACTTCTGCTGTAGCTTGTCTCTGGATTGGTTGCATTTGTCACCCCTCTGAACTCTTCTGCTTGAGTGCCAGCACTTGTGACTCCAGCTCTTTGCATGTGGCACCGAGTTAGGTCTGCTGCTGCCTCTGTCCATCCTACTGGGCTGTCACATTGTATCTCTGGTCTTAGCCCCCTACAAATAGGCATGCTTTATTTGGTGAAATGTTGTGGTGTACCACATGCACAAGCACTTTAGAAGAGACATTAATAAAGAATTAATTACACTCAGCTTTCTTTCTTTTCTTTTTTCGTAAAGGCTCAGCTGTTCTAGATTCAAGCCCATAACTATATTAAATTGCTGCATTATATTTTGTATCTCTGGTGCTACCCTTCTGCCTCCATTCATTATAGATATGGGCTTCAAGCCTAGAAGGCTTTGTTTTTCTGTTGTTTCATTTTCTCTTCGAGTATCATTTAATTTGAGCAATTATTTCTCCACAGCGCCTATGCCACATATTGACGTGTGCCTTTTCAAAAGAATACAGTGGCTTCTGATTAAGCCATTGTTCCTAAGAATAGGATCTATTTTTTTCCCATCTCCACTGTGGCATGCCAATGGCTCTATGGATGTGAATCACTTTAGCCTTTTTTTCTAATGGCTGATAAATAACTCAGGCTTCTCTTCAATATATTTAATTGATGAATCTTAGAGGCTGCTGTTAGTCTCTTCTTTCCACAATTTAAATGATTATGTAGCTAAACATAATCATTTGCTAAGGCAACATTTTGCTAAAATTCAGAGAAACAGGCATGCTAACAGGAAGCCTTTCTATCATTATGCTTCCCTGGCTGTGCCAAGTGAGGTGACAGCATCTAGCTGACCTCAGCTGACCTTGAAGAGCTAAGCAGGGTCAGACCTGGTTGGTACTTGGGTGGGAAACCACAAGAATATCCCTATTTGTAAGCTTGACTGAGAAATTTTAAAAAGACCATCTGGAAAGTAAGCAAGAGCAAACCACTTTTGCATTGTTGTCAAGAAAACTGTAGGACATATCTATGAAGTCAGCAGGAATAAAAACTCGGAGACTTGATCGTTATTTATTTATTTATTTATTTATTTATTTATTTTTCAAGTGTATACAGTATATGCCGCCCATCTCACTGTACAAGCGACTCTTAGCAGGCCGTAGTTCTGTTTCTGACAAAGATAGATAATAGTTGTGTACAGAGGCAGGAAGTTGAATCCCAGCCACCCCTGCTTACCTGAAAAGGACCTGCATTCACTCCAGATGGATCACTGCTGCCATCAACCTTGTCACCCTCACTCATCAGCACCACGCACACATCTTCATCCAGCATCAGGACTGGCATAAGCAGTGCTAACTGCTGAATGCAAAGATGGTTCTGTTTCAGAGGACTGCTAATGGGTGATCAAGTTCTTCTTTCTGTACCTGCATCAATTGTACCGTGATAAATTGCAGTGTCTGATTTTTTAAGTCATCTTGTGGGTTTTGTTTCATACATGGCAACAGTTACGATTCAGCCCATGATTTGGGGTCGCTGGGTTTATCCATTGGTTGTTTATGTGCCATCAAGTTGGTGTTGCCTCTTAGCGACTGCTGAGATAGATTTTCCTCCATGACAATCTGTCCCTAACCTGGCCCTTCAGGTCTTCCTACGGTGCACCCATCGCCACTGTAACTAAGTCCATACACTTCGCTGCTAGTCATCCTCTTCTTCTCTTTCCTTCCACTTTTCCCAGCATTAGAGCCTTCTTCAAAGAGCATGGTCTTTACGTGTGTCCGAAATAGGATAATTTGAGCTTGGTCATTTGTGCCTTGTGTGAGAGGGTTTATCTGTACTTCAAAGTTTTTCTGGAGAGACCAAGTTTGGGAACTATTAGAATATACAGAATGTGTTTAAAAAGTGCAGGTTTTTTTAAAGAAAATAAAGAAACCATCTGCTGACTGAGCCATTTATCATTAAACTGAAAATGCTGTAAGGCTTATTGGTTTGATTTATTAATCTGTCACACTGCTTGATCAAAAAGCTCAAAGTACTTCCTAAAAATATAAATATTCTAAACAACAGAGAAAGTTGTTTTCAATACCATAGCTATGATATTAAAATTTACTTGATCTTTCAGTGCAATTTTTTAAAACACATTCTCTTCTTCAGGGATGATTTTATTTATTTTTTTATTTATTTTTCAAATTTCTATATGCCTCCCATCTCACTATACGTGATTCTAGGTGGCATTACAGATAAAAACTATAAAATCATCATCATTATATATACATATAATTAAGAATGCTGCTAATTTGTTCTATATGTCCCTCCTCCATAGTCCTTCCTCCTTGGCTTTGCTGTGATTGGGTTCTGATAGAAGAAAAATATTGTTTTTTCTCTATCCAGCACTAATTTCAATGGGATTTGGACGTTGGTCATTGTGGTCATGCTGTCTTCACACAGCCACAAGCCATTATTTCCATTTTGCAGACTTGCCCCAGGCTACTCAGCTAAAACTTGAAACTTCTCAAGTTCACACTTGACCTTCTAGCAATCAAACCATCCTCTCAGTCTTAGAACTGGTTAAGTGAGTATTATATTTTCCTCTTTTTTCATATTTCTTAGTCTTAGGATTTGGGGTCTTCAGGCAATCACCTCATTGCTGATTAGGCTGTGAAGTGTTTTAAATCTGACTCCCGAAAAGTGGTTTGAAACATGCAGGAGCATAGATGGAGGACTTGCCAATTCTTTAAAGCAGCTGCAGATTTTCTTGGCTGTCCTCCACAGGTACACAGGCCTAGTCCTGACACAGCCAGGCTGAGAAATCTATGGTCTTCCACAGTTTGCCATGCTGCCACTCCTACCAGCCATAGCCATTGGGGAAGGATGCCAGAACTCCAGTTCAGCTACTTTTGGAGGTCCCACAAGCTTCTCATTCTCAAAATATAACTTAGCTTCTCATATTTGATATCTTTAGTGGGGGAAGATATGCAAAGGAACATAGTTCCCAGAGCATCATTTCAAATAAACTTCTCTCAAGGATTCTCAGACTTTGCCAAATTCCTGATGAGACAGAACAATTGAGAAGAGCCATGTTGTGTCTTCACGTATTTTTATTTCCCTGTGGCCTTTCAGAAAGTCAAGCCATGTTGCTACCTGTGTCCAAGCAGTTAGCCAGCAGGTTATATCTGTCTGGTATAAGGATGCTAAGGACAAGTGAGCATACATCTCTTCCAGAGTACCAAGAAAGTCTGATGTACCAATGTTGCTACAGTGGGACACTTTATGGAACCGATGGAACAACATACTAATTAACAATGTTATTATTTTGTTCCATAGATCCCATAAAGCGTTGCTATTTTATGTTGCACAATGAACTCTCCTGAGTTCTAATCTTATTCTACCACCTAATAATTCACTATATTCTTACCTTAAAGAACAGCAGGAGAGCTTTTTCTGAGTGTCATCCTCATGATACCTTCTGTGAAGCCATGATACCTTCCAAGGTGCTATATTTTCAGGCTTGAAAATCTTCATAGGCAAACGATATGCAAAGTGGCAGATACAAAAGTGACACGGCCCTGAACGGCCGTATCTTCAGGACTCAAGCTGTGCTTCCAAGGGGCAAGGGATAAAGTGTTTCTTAAAGAATTCCTCTTGCCTAGGAAAAAAATTGGCTTTCCTGAGTACTTTGAGACCACCGTCTTAAGTGCCAGTATGTACCCTTGCATTGGGTTTCTTTCGCCTTCACTGCATGGTTTCGTTCTGCTGCTAAGCAATACATCAAAGGGTTGTATGTGGGTGTGTGGTGTCTGAGTGGAAATAATGCCTCCTAGATAGTGTTGCTATCTAGTGCTAGCTAGTGCTAGCTAGTGGAGATGACAGTATTCCAGCTGAGTTATTTAAAATACTAAAAGACGATGCTGTTAAAGTGCTGCACTCAATATGCCAGCAAGTTTGGAAAACGCAACAGTGGCCACGGGATTGGAAAAGGTCAGTTTACGTTCCAATTCCAAAGAAGGGCAATGCCAAAGAATGCTCAAACTATCGCACAATTGCACTCATTTCACATGCTAGCAAGGTTATGCTCAAAATCCTACAAGCTAGGCTTCAGCAATACATGAACCGAGAACTACCGGATGTACAAGCTGGGTTTCGAAGAGGCAGAGGAACTAGAGATCAAATTGCCAACATTCGCTGGATCATGGAGAAAGCACGAGAGTTCCAGAAAAACATCTACTTCTGCTTCATTGACTATGCAAAAGCCTTTGATTGTGTGGATCACAACAAACTGTGGCAAATTCTTAAAGAGATGGGGGTACCAGACCATCTTACCTGTCTCCTGAGAAATCTGTATGCGGGCCAAGAAGCAACAGTTAGAACCGGTCACGGAACAACCGATTGGTTCAAAATAGGGAAAGGAGTACGACAAGGCTGTATACTGTCACCCGGCTTATTTAACCTACATGCAGGGTACATCATGAGAAATGCCAGGCTGGAAGAATCACAACCCGGAATTAAGATTGCAGGGAGAAACATCAACAACCTCAGATATGCAGATGATACCACCCTAATGGCAGAAAGTGAAGAAGAACTAAAGAGCCTCTTGATGAGGGTGAAAGAGGAGAGTGCAAAAGCTGGCTTGAAACTCAACATTAAAAAAACTAAGATCATGGCATCTGGACCCATCAATTCCTGGCAAATAGAAGGGGTAGAAATGGAAGCAGTAACAGACTTCATTTATTTGGGCTCCAAGAAGACCGCAGACAGAGACTGCAGCCATGAAATTAAAAGACGCTTGCTCCTTGGGAGGAAAGCTATGGCAAACCTAGACAGCATATTAAAAAGCAGAGACGTCACCTTGCCGACAAAGATCCACATAGTCAAAGCTTTGGTTTTTCCAGTAGTAATGTATGGCTGTGAGAGCTGGACCATAAAGAAGGCTGAGCGCCGAAGAATTGATGCCTTTGAACTGTGGTGCTGGAGAAGACTCTTAAGAGTCCCCTGGACTGCTAGGAGGTCAAACCAGTCAATCTTAAAGGAAATCAACCCTGATTGCTCATTGGAAGGATTGATAATGAAGCTCAAGCTCAGATACTTTGGTCACCTAATGCGAAGAGATATCTCTTTGGAGAAGACCCTGATGCTGGGAAAGATTGAAGGCAAAAGAAGAGGACGGCAGAGGATGAGATGGTTAGATAGCATCACTGAAGCAATGAGCATGAAACTGAGCAAACTCAGGGAGGCAGTGAAGGACAGGAAGGCCTGGCGCATTATGGTTCATGAGGTCACGAAGAGTCGGACACGACTTAACAACTGAACAACAAGATAGTGTTGCAGGAGCGCTGACTCTGGAGCACCTCCTGACCCCCTGACCGCAAGGGGGCAGTAGTGCATAAATAGGGAGTTAAGGATTTGTTCTGTGCCCCCTCTTTGTCTATCTCTCTGCCTGCTCTTTCTCTAATAGAGAAATTAGACAAAGAGCAGAAATTAGAAATTGCTAATGTCAGGTCACTTCCTTCTGCAGTTTGAGTGCTTATTCTTGGGCTATCCTCCTGGGAGGATGTAGTTAGCTCGGTGCTAGGCTTTGCCTATCTCTATCATGTATTACCTGTAAATAGGCCTCCTTTCTGCTGTAGCATTAAAACCTGCTTTGCTAATCATTGCTCAGATCAGATTCCCACTCTGACCTGCAATGCTCACACCCCCACACGTGCATACAGAATGCTTCAAGTTCCAACAGTTAGATCGCGTGCATTGCCCTCCCTCTCTGTCATCTTTGTATTTTCCTCATTGTCCAACTGCCAAAGGAATTTGTGCATTTGGACACGGATGGAAAAGATTGACCAAAAAAATGCATCCACCTACTTCACAATTTCAACAACACCTCATTGTCCATGTTCCAAGCTAAATTATAAACCTGGAGCAAGTCATTACCAAGGAAATGGATAAAAAAGATCCAAAGCTTTGCATATTTTTTCCAAGAGAGTCAAATAATGAGTTACTTAAAGAAGATCACTGTTCTGAGGATGTACTCCTCTTCTGAAGGAGAAGATCAGCAATTGGTACTTGTGTGACTCTTTCCAACTGGCTATGGACTGTTGATCATACAAAGTATAAAATAAACTCTTACTTTTTTCTCTGTGCCTCGAATTCTCTCCTGCGTGTTTTTCACTTCCTCCCTAGATATTAAACAATGCAGCAGATGGTAGCATCTCTGTACAGAATATGTATGCACTGAATCCACAAATGGAAACATATTTTGTTTTATAACAAAAACACAAAAAGTTGGAAATGGTGTTTCAGGCACAGGGGGAAGGGAAAAATTATTGTATTAAGTTTACGTAACTCATCTTCAAGCACTGAGTACATTAACATGAGATTTGGAGCTGTGTACCAGTACAGTATGTGTCGCTGTATCTGTGTATTCAGCTAAAATACTTTTCACAACTGTGCCTATACAGTACATGCAGATGTCTTTATATTACCAGAAAGTCTTCTAAATAATCTGAGCTTAAGCCATGTACAGTCTTAAACATTTAAAAACAGCACTTTGAGTGAGGCTGGAAATAGACTAGAAGAACAGTATAGACTGTGCTCCAAGAGACTGGAAGTGCAATGTAATAATTTGGATGTTAGACTAGGGTAAAATGAACAACGTATGCCCTTCTAGATCTTGCTGAACTACCACATCAAAAAGCCTCAGCCAACAAAGACAAAGGAGAGGAACATGGGAGTTGTAGTGCAGTCATATTTAGATGGCTGGAGGTTGCCTATCCTGGGCTAGATCCAGGTTCAAATCCATGCTTAGCCTGGAAGTTCACTTGGTGACTTTGGTCTCTCAGCTGAGCCTACCCCACGGGATTGTGAAGACAAAATTTGAGAAGGAAGTACTGTTGATGCCAACTTGAGTTCCTGGTAGGATAAATAATAAAATGTCTGCCTGTCCTAGTTAACAGTCTAACCACCTATAACATAGCACAATCACCCAAAAGAGATGTTGACCGAAACCTCAACGCTATCGTAATGCACTGAAGATCTCATATTCTCCTGGCTGATGCATCATCTTAGACTGATAAAAGGCATTCCAAGTAACATCTCTGCTTCTAATGATAATGTCCCAGAGTACCTCAAATTGCCAGAATGAATGCTAGTAGTTGGAAACAATTACTGGTAGTCCCAGTGTTTATCACCCTTGCATTTAGCCAAGTTACAATTGTGCAAAATGGCCTAATATTTCCCTAACCTCTGGGCATTATGCAGCGTTCAAATTTGAAATTGCTTCTTTACAGTCAACAATAAGCTTAGAACGAAAACAGCACAGATATAGTACAAAAGAATAAAATAAAATATGCACCACTATTTTGCACCCTGGGTGAGCAGCATAGAATATACCCAGACAGGTAATTATCAGGATAAATATCAGCTAAAAGAGACCAGCTCCTGAAATGGAAGGTTATAATGCAAAGGTGGTTTCCGTTAGTGCCTGTCAGAGGGCTGATTGGCACACCCAGCTTGCCCCAGCAACAGTATAGGCCACTGACCATTTCTCAAGGACAGGAATATACAACTCCATTATCCATTGCCAAGAGTTAAACTGATTATGTTGGGATAGAAACACAATCAATCAATCAATCCCCCCCTACCTTTAGTACACCAGAAGGCAACCTCAGCCTGCCTTTTCCTGCTACCTGAAACTGTGTTTTACGGGCTTCTGCCAGCTCAAGGATTGCAGTCTAATTTACATGCTGTGCTTCATTTCATTGGAGACACCCACCTCTACAATTGGCTATTGCACGTTGTAGCAGGAGAGCCCCCTTCCCTCTGCTCTCTGGGCTCTGCCCTCCATGGCCATTTTTTTTAACAACTTCACCAGTAGAATGGTGAAAAGCTAGGTTTTGAGTTTTGCTTACAAATTGAGGGATGAAACAGTGAAACAATGGACCTGTCCCCCCCCCCCCTTTTTAAGTGAAATTGACAAGAGTTCTGTCACTTTCCCTTCTAGACAAAATGACTGGAAAAATGATAAAAGAATGATGGTTTCTCTCTTTCTCTTTTCTTTCTTTTCTTATGTGGGTCCAGGAGGCAAAAAGAAAGAAGAAGAATCCACCATAAGGGGGTCATCACCGTGGCCAAATCAGAGGAAGGGGTGGGAATTTGGGAGGGATTTCTTAAGTCAGCTTCATTTCTAGCAGGGGAATCAAGCAGCAAGTTTTTCTACCGTGCAAGGTAGAAAAACCCAGATAAATTTTCCTGTATTTTTTTTCCTATTTGTTCTCATTCAGTTGGATGAAGCTTAATTGGCTTTTAAAGTTCTCCTTGAGAAAAAAAAACAAATTTGTGAGAAATATTTGTGGGGGGAATATGGTGTTTGGTTTTCAAAATAACAAGGCCTGTTATGAAGGAATAACTCTCAGAGGGACATAGTATTAGCACAGTCTGCTAAAAAAAGAGAGTTGAGGCAAGGTCATATTTATTTCTTCCTCCTCCTCCTCCTCCTCCTCCTCCTCCTCCTCCTCCTCCTCCTCCTCTTCTTCTTCTTCTTCTTCTTCTTCTTCTTCTTCTTCTTCTTCTTCTTCTTCTTCTTCTTCTTCTTCTTCTTCTTCTTCTTCTTCTTCTTCTTGGTTGCACAGTCAGCCAGATGTTTAGACTGGACTTGGCATTTTTATCCACCTATTAAGTCCTTCCCGAGGACCTGGGATAGACAGATGGTGTTGTTTGATGGTGTTAAAGGTATCATTGCAGGATGTAAGCTGTTGCAAGTAAAACTGCCTATTATTATTATTATTAATATTAATATTATTAATTTCATTCATTCATAACATTTGTATGGCCACACTTCTTAAAACTCAACTCTGGGCATCACACAACAATAAAACCTAAATAAAATAAAACTGTATAAAACCATAAACCATAAAACAAAACCAAGATAAAACCCGGCACCTCAGTCATTCACTTGGGATGCCCCACAACCAACTCCAGACATCCTCACTCTACCCCAGTGCTTGGTAACAAGCCAGGTTCCCAAAGACTAAGAGGGTGGAGGCCTGCCAGATCACGGGGAGAGGGTATTCCATAAGGTAGGGGCAGCCACAGAAAAGATACACTTCCAGGGTCCCACTAGGTGGCCAGATTTCAGGGATGGGACACCTGGATTGTGCTCACCCTATCAGATCTGACAGGATGCAGATACTCTCAGGGAGGCAGTTCCACAAATGTATAATTTATAATAAGCACCGAATGAAACACTGCCAGCAGCTTTCATACAAAATTCTATCTTAACCCTGGTGAGAAGGCAGATCTTCATGGTCTCCCTGCCCCAAGTAACAGCTTAATCCTATCAGCCTTCCAACCAGCTGTTGGGCTACCAACTGAGTTTTGGGTCTCTTTTGCTCCCATTCTTGGTGTCAGAGAAATGAATATTTAGAAGAACTGGTTCAAGGGAAGCCCAGCTGGGTCAGACTGGGAAAACAATCTCCAACTGAAATAATACTAGAAAGGAACTTCCCAAGGGAGGACCAGAACAAGCCACAGGTGAGATTTTCTGCAGATGTGAAGAAACTGCCTATGGAGTAAATGCCTCTTTGGAGCAGAACCAGGTTCAAAATAATTATATCTAAACTATTTGAGAAGATGTATTTTGTTGCCCTGAAAGCTTAGTAAATTATTTTAGAAAAGGTTTTCTTGCCCCAAGCTAGCCAAAGAAGCAAAAAAAGGACTCTCGTTTTATCTGGCTGATTTTTTCCCCATTATTACAGAATTTTGCTTTGTTCATTTTTTTTAATTGTCTGTTTTTATTACTTTCCTGCCAGCCTCGCAGAGGCTCAGAAATGCTTAGAGAACTAATATTTTTAAAGCTCTTGCTATTTTCCCCAAGGAAGGTGCTATTAAAGGATTGAAGAAAGAAATGCAAATTGCATTTCCAATTCTGTCCTCTTCTCTTGCTCCTCTTTTGTAAACGAAGAACTTTTTAAAAGCACCACCAGCACCATCATCCCAGACGGTGGTGCCACAACCTCCCTCTCTTTTAGAAGGATTGTGTCTAATTTTTATTTGATTGATCCCCACCCTAAAAAAAAAGAAAGCAGTTTGCAGTAAACAAATAAATAATTCTCAAACTAAACAGAAGCTCATTAAAGTAAGACCATTAAGATACCACAGTACAAAATAGTCAGCTGAATAAAGGCACAAATGGCAAGTAGAAGAATGTTGTGCTGACGATTTAAAAGCCGGATAAAATGAAAAGGTCTTTGGACCATTTCTCTGACCCAGTTTCTATCCGTCATTCAAATGCAGGCACACAACATGTACTACCCTCCAACACCAGGAGTTTGGTTTCACTACTTAGTTACAGGATTTAAGAAAAGTGCTTTTAATTTTGGACATGCCCATCTTCTGTTCTGGCTGGCCCCGCCCACTTCCCCTTTGTCCAGCCAAATTTTCAGCAAATCAGACAGAATTGTACTTTACCTGTCTGTGATGAGAAAGACCAGATTTCATACATCTCTTGGTATGGAAAGTCTGCAGTCAAGGATGCTTTAGGTCAGTGTTTTACCAACTTGGAAACTAAGATGTGTGGGCTTCAACTCCCAGAATTCCCCAGCCAGTATGCTGGCTGGGGAATTTTGGGAATTGTAGTCTACACATCTTAAAGTTGTTGAGGCTGAGAAACACCACTTTAGATGAAGCCTGTACTTTGCAGTCAACTGATGGGTTAGGGTTAGGGTTAGGGTTAGGGTTAGGGTTAGGGTTAGGGTTAGGGTTAGGGTTAGGGTTAGGGTTAGGGTTAGGGTTAGGGTTAGGGTTAGGGTTAGGGTTGCTCCAAACCACCCAAGTTTCACTCTTGAAATAAAGGCTTCACAGGTTATAAAACTGAGTTCCTCTGCCTATTTATTTAGTGTATTTAAATTCTACCTTCTATCTGAGAGCTCAGCCTAGAGCTCACCTCCTCAAATTTTATCCTGCTCACTCTGTAAGGTTGGGTGAGTTGAAAGACAAAAAGCCCCATATGGTTATGTGGGGATGTGAACCAGGGTCAAATTTATGTTTAACCTCCAAGGATATGGGAGTAATAATATGTGCATCTGGAAAAGCTCATTAATTAATCATTAATTAATTAGTAATTATTATGGCTGAATGCAAAACGTCAGTCTTCTACCATTAATATTGGCTGCTTGGTTCTAAATCCATATGCTTATTATATTGCAATTTGCGTGCTCTCCCCCCCCCCCCCCCCGATAAGCCCAGGTATGCAATAGTTTCATGCAACAAGATCCAGTTTCCAGCATCTCCAAGGAGAGTTGCACCTGGAACCAAAGAACTAACTGAGGATATAACGTACCTTGGGCAAATCACCCACAGCTCTGACTCAGTACAATGGAGTGTCTTAGGAAAAGCAAGCAACCACTAAGATATATACATTTTAAATATATTTCTGTTTTAATTGGCTTACAACTAGGTTCCCAGTCACTTTGTGCTTTGTGGGAAACATTTCCAAAGTTTCAGTAGGATGCTTAGGTTGTGCCTACCTCATTACGGGGAGGACTTTTCTATCCTATGAGACAGAGATACAGGAAATGCCCTGGTCATGGTTTCTTAGTTACCCTAACCAGGAAATGTGCAGGGAGAATGAGGATGATGAGTAGATGGGAGAGAGGAATTATCTTGCAGGTGCCCCAAACCATACAAGCAAAGGGTGGTGCTGAGGGGAGTCAGTGGTGTTCACCATCAGCCTAAAGGTGCAGATTCAGAAGCTGTGGTTGGACTACCACATTTTGCATCAATTGCTGCCCTCCAGGAAAATTGTGTTCCCCAAATAACATCAAAGAAATATTTGCTAGTATATCTCTCTGATGTTTCCAAGGATCAAAGAAGACATAGTGTTTCTTACAAAACACTGAATCAAGCAATCTGATCAGCTGTACATGATCATGATCTGAATGTTCAGTATGGACAAAGCAA
Source organism: Python bivittatus (assembly GCF_059951505.1). Taxonomy (NCBI): domain Eukaryota; kingdom Metazoa; phylum Chordata; class Lepidosauria; order Squamata; family Pythonidae; genus Python; species Python bivittatus. The sequence goes on from NW_028277075.1 coordinate 105,751,253, forward strand.
GAAGACACAAGCTCTGTGCCTCCCGGCTTTAACTGTTCTCTAATTTTTATGTACTGAAAGTTTTTTCTTCTCCTAGATAGTACATCTGTTGTTGTTACATTTGTGGGGTTAAATCTGTGGATCTACAAACAAGGATTGAAAAATAGCCTAACTCCCCTGGTGTTACCCATGGAAGGTAGTAAAGTGTTAATATTTTTAACTGCAATAGACGTTTGCACATTTCTCCAGTGGGGAAGCACCTGCTTAGGTTTTAAGGAATACAGTCAAAGGGGTATCTTCTCCTTCCAAAAACAAAACTCTCCATTCTTTTTATGAACATTTCAATTAATGATTTGAAAGCTGAGCACATTCAGGGTCCAGTGCTAGAGCATCCCTTACCTCTGAATTTCTCATTTGTCTGGTTTCTGTAACAGGAGGGCACGCTAAACCCTGTAGCCCAATTAGATACTGGTCCTGGAGGGAGCTGGGGACTACCCACATCAGCCATGGCATTCTGGCAACATTGGGGGTGGGCCCAGGTCACACGTCCCTGTACCCCTCATGCTTCTTTAGTTTTGGTTACCAAATAAGATGGCTCCTAAGCAAATCCTAAAATTTGATTGGGCTCATGTTTTTCCTCAACAATCCCTACACGGGAAATGGATCTGTTCAAACACCATTGAACTATTTGTATTAATAGGAGGCTCTCAGCCATGATCAGAATGATGACTGAAGCCCCAGCAATGACAATGAATGGAAGAACTGGAGAGTTTCACGTTTTATTTCAAGAACTTCTCTAGACTGGAAAATAATGGATCATGGAAATTACAGTTCTACCACCATCTGGTAGAGGTGGCTATGAAGGATGATTAAGGAAGTTAAGTGGGTCTCTAGACTTGGAGATAAAAAGAAAACCATGTACAGTTTCTTAAATCCCTCTGTCTGAATCAATTAGGTACCAAGAAAAATACAATATTGAAATTTTTCACAGCATTGATTAAACTCTGTTTAATGTGGTTTTTTTTAAAAAAATCTATGATTACTTTATCATTTCCCAGCCATTAAGATTTCTATCAGATGTGGAGAAGGGATTGCACTTGTTAGCCTTTCTGGAGTAAGAATTTACCTGATTATTAGATATACATTGTGGGAGTTGGGCAATTATGTAAGAATGCATAAGAATCTAAACCACAAGATGTCAACTGGGAGAAAACTAGTTCTACCACTAAAGATCATCTATCAAAATGATCAAGTTGCTGAAAGGTAGACAGGGAACCTAGTGAAAACAATCCAGATAATCAATCTCATTCATGACAGCCTGGACTGCCCAACAACCATCTACTTCAGCACATTATTCAAGACAGCCTTTTAACCTCCTGGACCAAGAAGATCTTCTGCTGGATGTGCTAACCCAAGAGTCAAGGGAGAAGCAAGCACTAGTACTGCAGGTAGTGTATCCAAAGCTGCAAGGCCTAGTAAAGAAAGGAGAGTGTTGCACTGCATATTTAATAGTACCTAAGTCAAAACAAATTGTGAGCAAAGTGTCTAATTAACAAGTTGCACTTTCTTTCCAAGGATTCTTTAATATCCTGTAGTTCTCCAGATGTTGCTGAATTACAGCCTAGCATTCCTCACTTGGGTGATGCTGGCTAGGACCATTAGAATCGGAGAATCACAGAATGGAAGGAATAGATGGGAACTTGGAGATCCTTGGAGGAATAGAAGGGATCTTGACTAGTGCACTGCTACAGCATTCCCAATAAAGGGCCATCCAACTCTGTCTCAGCACTTCCAGCAAAAGAGAATCCACCACCTTCCAAGACAGGCAGTTCCACTGTTGAACAGCTTTTACCATAGAAAATGTTCTTAATCTCCAAGCAAAACCTACTTTCTTCTCTTGTCTTCTGGAACAATTCTGCCCCATCTTCTACATGACAGCCCTTTGGACACTTGAAGACAGTTATCTTGTCACCTCTCAGACTTCTTTTCCCCAAGCTGAATATTCCCAATGCCTCCAGGCATTCCTCCTAACTTTTTCCTTTTAGCCCCTTACCTTGGTTGCTGTCCTCTGAATATGCTCCAGTTGGTCAGCGTGCATCCCAAAAATGTGGTGCCAAGTGATGGGTGCAATACAAAGGTGCAGTTTGATCAACGCAGAAGAATGATGAACTTGATATTATATTTCTGTTGACTCAGTCTGGAATTTGCTTTTTTTGCAGCTGCAACACACTGGGGGCTCATGTTCACCCTCCAAGGTATCCAGAATCTCTTTCAACATACTGCTGCCCTGTATGGTTCCCCACATCCTATCCTGCTGCCGTTGATCTTTCCTACCTAAATGTAGGATGCATTTGTCCCTGTTGAAATTCATCTTTCCAGCTTGTCAGAATTTTCCTGAAGGTTGACAGTGTCCTCTAAGCCATGAGCTATCTCCACATCTTTGTGTAATCTATCATATTTTCTAAGCCATCATCCAAGTAATTTATAAATATGTCACCCTTCTCCAGTCCTCTGGCACCATCCCTGTCCTCCATAGCAAGGGGTTCCGAGATGACATTTTGTAAGCTGCTTCAGGACTCCTGGATATAATGGGTCTGGTCCTGTTCTGGAGACTTACCCTTACTCATGGTAGCCAAGTGCTCTCTGATTATCTCTTCATTTAACTTGGGTTGCCACTCCATCCCTTACTGATTGTTCTGCACAGATCCATGTGAACACACACACACGCGCACACACACACACACACCCTTAGGGAAAAGACTGAAACAGAGGAGTTGAAGAACTTTGCCATCTCCCCAGCCATCTTCTCCCCAACGGTCCACCCCTTCTGACATCACCAAAAAAAGCTCTTTGCGTGGCTTTTAACATCCTTTGCCAGTTCCTTTTGTATTTTAGCCTTTCTAATTTCCTTTCTGCAGATATTAACTACTTGTGGTGAATCTCCTTGGTGATTGTTCCCATCTTCCATTTCTTATACGTGTCTTTTCGAAGCTCTTGGCTCAATCAAAAGCACCCTGTGCATCCACAGTGCTTGTCCTCATTTTGTTCCTCACTAGAATGGGGTTAAATTATAACTGAAGTATCTTTTTTTTTAGAAGTTGTCAACCTCCTGCTCTGCCTTTGATCATGGGATTGCACCTAGAAGTGTGAACGCCACAGGCAGCATCTCAAAAGAACTTCCAGTGGAAAATTACAGATGAAAACACAAGACTGAGATACGATAATCATAAGATGGCCATGGCCTGTTGCTTAAGATGCACAGTCACTGAGCTAGCATAAAGAAAATAAATACCAGAGACAATAGAGTAGACTTAAAATATAGTGTCATAATAAAAGTAATTTTATGTCATCTTTCTAAATAAATGTGGTTACTTATCCTGCCCAAGGTAAATGGATTTCCTGAACCAAAAGCCTTCATCTTACTTCCTTGGACTTGTTAAGTTTCTTGTAGATTGCAGCCTTTCATCAGCAGCTCAGGGAAGATGCACCTTAGCTTTCCCTAGCCTCTGACACTCAGCTTCCCCCTTAGTTTTAAAAGGCAGAAAAAACTAGCAGAGAGGGAGCAATTTGGTTGCTCTCCTTGCTTTTGCTACCGGATCCTCAGCCATGCTTGAGTCAAGCCGAACATTGATTGAGCATCTGAGCCTGTCATGCTTGAAGTGTGGGAGGGGCTACCCCCACCACAGCCACAAAGCACCTATGAAGGACCAATGGATATATGGACTGTAATGGCACATGCTATATGGACAAATTATAATCCCGTCCTACATTAAAGCACTGCCCCCCATTCCTGCAGATTCTCATGCATATAATTTTTTAAAAAGTATATTTAAAGCATAATTCTAATTCAGTGTAGAATTTGGTTACTGGGTACGTGAATTAAAAATGACTTGCTTTAGGCAAAACTATGCATCTAGTTAACTCCACAGCTGGATGGTTAAACAAAACTTACAACTGCTCTCAGTGTAGCCATTTTCTCAGAACAGAAGACCAAAAATGAGATTTAGATGCGTTCACCAGAAGAAGAAGAAGAACACAAGAAGGACCTTGAAGGTCCCACTTAGCTCCACACATGCAAACCTTCCGGCATCCCCCACTCTGAACAACTCAAAGAACCAAATGCATTCCTCTCTCTGCTCCTAAGATATATTGAGATGTTGCAATCCTTGAAAAGAATTTGCAGAAAAGGTAGGAGATCCTTTTGGGGTCCAAGAGAAGGTGACCCTGCCTGGCATCTAAAAACAGAAGGCTCTAGGCTGGTATCAATGTGCCTACCTTGCATTCTGTGGGTCCAGGATTCAATCACTGATCTGCCTTCGAGGAGGGCTGGAAAAGATTATTGCTTGAAACCCCCTCTTTTGGTGTCCTCTCAGAATATATAAAACCTTTTGCAGTTTTGAATTGCTGTGAGCTAGTGAGTTGGTGGTCAAACCTAATTCCATGTCCATTTAGTCTGGCATCACCTGTCTAAAGCCTAAACTGAAATTAGAAGAGTGATTGGAAGATTATGGGGAGAGGTGTAAGACTGAGGAATGAAAGCTTCCTTGGCAAAAAGTCAAGAGTCTTATCATCATGACCATGTTACATTTTAATTCAGGTTCACTAGACTTATATCTTTCCTGGAATTTTCTTGTCAATGTGTTTAACTCCACAATGAGGAACTTCTAGGGGGCAGTGTACTTCTTTTTCTTGCATATTTGGTACTGCTCGTACTTGGTCCTTGGACTGAATCTTTTCACATGATTACTCCACAAATGGGGACTTTTCAGCATGGAAGCATCTATGCAAAGATTAAGATGAGTGTGGGCCTCAAGATAAGAACATTTAAGTCCAGGGAGCAAAGCAGCCAATTAGGTCAATTATTATTAAGAAATGACAACACATCATCTGACGATTTGAGGATGGGGAGAAGGATAGAAAATTCAGGGACAGGATAGAGAATATTGAATTCAGACTAAGTAATTCAAACTAATGCCTGATTCAGTTCTGGCTGCCTTACACTTTTCCTTATCCAGGTGCCCCAGAAGACTACTCATTGTTTTAAGAACTGGACTTTATATTTCTGAAAAATCTGACCTAAATGCCACCAAGCACCACTTTTAAACCTGATGGTATCTACTTTGAATTCTGCAAAATCTCAAACCTTTCAGCTAAGATGTTATCTTGATGCACACAGCCTTAGCTTAAGCCCCATTTTCTTCTGGATTTTTAATCATCTTGCTTGATTAAGAGTTCTTGGAATCCCAAAAGTTTGCATCCATTTTATTGTTTCTTTCTTTTGGTTGATCTAATAAAGATATTGATCACAATAGACATATTGATTGATTCATAATAAAGCTATTGCACTATTATGAATTTTTATTATTTTTCCTCAAGTTCAACATAGCTGATTTTGCTTTTGTATGAAACACTCATGTAGCTCCCTCCACCTTCAGATGTGAAAGCTTTCCACCTCAAATTCACTCAAAGCATTCCAATCATGTGTAACCTTGTGCTAGTTGAGTTTCCAGTCAGTTTATTCACAGCTTATGGTTATTGCAAGATGGACTATGGTGCCAGCAATGTAGTCACTGAATTGACCTTGGGGGATCTTGAAAAATCTAAGCAAGGTCAGACCCACTGGGTTGGAAAACCACCAAGGAATCCTAAGACTATGGGCTATCCAGGGAAGGGGGAAGGGGGGGAAACATCCTGGACAAAGGTAATGGCAAAGCATTTCCATGTTCTTATGAAGATAAATTCATGGGCATATCCAGGGAATCACCAGATGGACTTTAAGGAGTCTTGCAGCCCTTCCCATGCGCTGAGTCTTCTCCAGATGTATAGTGGGAGAGTGGGTTCAAAAATCACATCTTCTCCAGGATCACCACATTGGTCATTTCCCTGCTGCTATAGCCAGTGATGCTCAATAGGAATAAGGAAATATATTTTGTAACAATAAAATCTACAATTTACCACTTGGTGGAAAGGAGAGACCTCAACCGGAATGATTTATCCCTAGCTGATTTGGGGGAGATCAAGTCATGATCCAGTTTAATGAGTGAATCCGTCCCCCTGCCCTACTCCCCGCACATTTTAGGTATGATTTCAGATATCCTTGCCCTGATATTAATTTCAGGGCTTCTTGGGACTTTCCTTTATTGAAAATCTGGCTGCAGCAAAGGCTTCTGTATCATAAAGGCCGTAATCATCCCTTCTGAAAATCAAACTCCCAATCTGCCACATCCATTCTCCTCTTTATGAACATCCAAGAGGCCAGCAACCAAGATTAACCTGGAGCAGAGAAACCACATGTCTGCAAGGCTGACTTATTACGGTGAGATAATTGAAGTGACTGGTGGCAAATATTGTCAACAAAGCTATTGGGAAGACAAGTGTTTGTTAATGGGCACTGAAAGAGTTCTTACCTGCAAAGAAAGGAGCTAAGAGGACTCAGAAGGGGCCTTTTGTATTTGCTGCTCCAAGTTTTTACTATATTTAATAGAGGCAGGAAAGGGACAGAAGGTTTGCTGGCAGAGCTCACAGCTGAAAAACTAATCTCAGTGGCTATGGAAACTGAAGGTGAAATGTGTAATTTGCATCAGTTTATAACCCCTCTGGGATGCAATTTACATGTTAGTGCTGTAACCAAATGTGATTGATGTAATCATGGGTGACCTATCATACAACACAGAACCAGGGAAAATTCTAAGAATACTTTCTAGGAGGCAGGGAGGGGGGAAAGCAGAGGTTTGATGCTTCTGGAACAGCAAATATTTAAAACACAATTTTGTATAAAGGTGAAGAGATGGCAAAGTACCTGTTTTGTATGCCGACCTCAGATTCTTCTCCTAGCCTTCTCCAGGAAAGGCTCCCACTCAAAACTCTGAAGAACCATTACTACCCAGCATATAACATGTAAAGTGTTTCTCTTTATTGTTTTTGCTGTACCTCCCTCTCTTGCTTTAGGTTTATGGTAAAGGATAGTTTCATTCAAAGGCCACATCTTCTCCTGCAAATCTCAGTAGCAAAGCCTCCCAATTGTCCTGCCAGCATGGTTGATACTGAGTGATGCTGGACCTTGTCCTTCAGCTACATTAAGAGGGCCAGAGTTCTGCATTAAAAGCTTAGTTCTCCACAACTGAGCCTGGAAGTTAGTTAGGCACCACCCACTCAGGTTGGCCTCTGACTAACAATGTTGGCAAATGCTCACCACCTTGATGTGTTTTTAGTGTTTAGTAGCTCTTCCAAGGACGTTCCAGTAATCTCCTTAATCCTGTCCCTCCCATCTTCCTCCTCTTCTGCTTCTCTCAACCTTGCTGGGTATTAAACTCAATCATCAGTTTATATCATGGGCCCAAAGAATGTGAGTTTCTGCTGGCTGATCATTGCCCTAAGTGAGCAAAGTGGTATTTTCTGTATATCTCAAATTATTAAGGAGTTGACCTCCAATTTTGATTTCCAGATGACATTTTTTTTCCAGTCCTGCTATTCCTAAAATGTATATGGTGTGTATATTTTACTATATTTTTCTTCCCAAATAAGTCAAATTAAAAAAGAAAAATTGTATAAAGTATTTTAATGATCCCTTTGATTTTTACATCTTAGAAACTTATCCTGAAGGCTTTATATATAAATTCCTTAATGTAACGGCAGTGATGGTGATGGTGGTGGAGTCTAAGCAATTTTACAGATTTTTATCAACAACCCTAATTCTCAACAACTGAAATAGACAAAATTTAAGCATTTGAAACAACAGCTGCCTCATCATTACGTGTGTGTGTGTGTTTTCCCCAATCCAGTTAAAGTAGGATTGAGGAACCTGTGATTCTCCAGATGTTACTGAGCTAGTGCCAAGGTTCCTCACTGTTGGCCATGGGCTGGGGCTACTAAAAGTTGTAATTCAGCAGCAGCTGAAAAGCTAAAGCAGTGTAATTTAAAAGAAGACAGACTGGCTCCATTGGTTTCACTAAATGTTCACCATGACTAGTTTAAGTTGGATTTGGGTAATATAAATTAGAAAAGTAGCATCCGTAAAGGCATATTTTTTTTAACAAAAACTGAAAATAATCTTAACAGCCACATTATTTAAGGTTTTCTTACAGCTCCTAGCAATTTCCAAACTCTTGTTTTGTTTTGTTACCAAGGGATTCTATTTTCATCAAACACCTTTGTTAATAAAGAACATTTCTGTACAGAGTGAGCACTTCCAGCACAGCTCTTTGAAGTAAAATGCTTCCTGCTACATCTTAGCAGCATCAACTGTAAAGAACAGTCTTATGGTCCAGGGGCCTCTCCTGTGGCAATTGCCTTTCGTGTTTTACTAGAAATGTGAATTTTGAATATTTTCTGCACTGTTTCACATGAAACGGAATCCCCAAAGATTATTGATCCTCTGACAGGCTGCTGGGTTGCAACATGAGGCTCTGAAAGCAAAAGAGCTTTTTAACTGTACAACCTTTGTACAGTTTGACAGTGTTCCCTGGCATGAACCAGGCTGTCTTGGAATTACAGAGACATCTGGAAGAGACCAGCTTTATGACATACTAGGGATGTTTTTTTTAGAAAAGAAAGGTAAATCATACCATGCCATATAAACTAGGGATGGATGAGATTCTTAACTACGGTCAGTCCTTGTTTAGTGACTGCCTTGGACAGCGACTGTTTGCAGTCATGACAGTGATGAAAAAGTAACTTTGCGCCCAGTGCCCACATGTACAACATTCGCATTGTCTCTCAGACAGGTGTTCCCCATTGCAGTCAGTTAGTACATGTTGTCTATAGTACAATGCCTGACCCTTTTTTTCCCCTTTTTTTCTGCCTCACAGAGAGGAGAGGTTGTCTAAACAAGCTACCTCTTCCTGAACTGCTTTTCTCTACAACCCTGGGTGTCCCTAAAAAGTGCTAACCACAAGTGAACAAGCTCAGCTCTGGGACCTTAACGGGTTGATTAGAAGGCCCTGCCAGCTCCCAGCTGCTGGCTGAAATTGACAAGACCCTAATCAGTTTCACACGAAAGGCTTCTGTTTGCCTTTGTGGCCTCCTAAGCAGCTGGCAGCTCAGTGTGCTAGGCAAATAGCCAGCACTAGCGCATTGCTTTCCATGTGTATTCCCCATTGTGTGCCTGTTCAGTCTCTTATAATCCCTTCCTCTCCGATGAATGTAAACACAGCACCAGGGTTAGCATTCCAAAGGGTGGGGGAGTGGGGAAAAAGGCCTATACCGTTTGCCCTTTTACCCAGTTTCCTTGTGAGTCCAGTTTTGCAAACCTTCCCTGCCATTTGGGCTCACCCAGCTGTTTGGGGTCATATCCTTCTGACACTGTAAAGCAAAGGAAAGCTGAAGTAAAATCATAAGCACAGCCATGGTCATGTGATTTTTTACTTAGTGACCACTTCACTTAATGACTAAGGTGCTGGTCCCAATTGCGGTTGCTAAATGAGGACTACCTGTATAGGGATTGCTGCTAAACATCTAATAACCATGCCTTTGTCAGTCTCATCAGCACTACATATTGTCTCACCAAGCCAAAGACAATGTGGGCTAAAACAATAATTTCATCATTTTAAAACAATTGACAGAAGGAAGACAATAATCAAAAATCACTTAATCACAGCAATTAAATCAAAAGGGATCAGCCATCTATAACCACCTTTCAGCCACCTAAGAGCTCTGTTTATGCAGTCTTACAATGGTGGTCTCTCTTTTGGGTCTATGAGCGTAATAAATTCTATTCCATTCCATTCCAACCTTGTTTGATAAACTTTATAATCTCTGAAATTGTTCACTGTTTAATATTCTCTCAGTATTTTTTATTATTAGATTTTTTAAATACATGCTTATTTATTTACCCAAAGTTGCATGGGCTGACCAAACTGCTTTCTTTTTTAACTTAGTATCATCAGATCTTAAAGCATTATTTTTGTGGAGTGATAGTAAATACTTTATTACTGACTTAGATAGAATACATACAAGTAAAAGCATCCATAAATATAAATTCTTTGTATTAAATTATTTTGTTGACTTTTATAGTATGTTGTATATGTTTTCCTCTAAGCTGCTTGGAGTTATCTGAGAAATTACAAGATAGAAGTATCTTAAATAAATAATAGTTCAGTCTTATTCGTGTCTCCCATGGAGTTCAACTACAGTTATTGACAGGTTAGTGAATATAAGACTGCTCTGTAAATAACTATTAGGTCCAATAGGTCCGTGCTGTCTCATGCCCTTATAAAATATCTGTTCATGTGACTCAAATCATGCCAGGACTTTGCCCCAAACAAAACCAACTTGAACAGCAAAATATCAATTTGGTGATGGATATTTTATGGTTTGCTGAAGATCTTATAGGAGGAATGATTTAGAGCTGTTTACCATGATTTGGACAAGCACTGGAAGCCAATATTAAACTTCTTAAAGCTGTTAAGCAAACTGCGTTTCTTTCATTCAAGTTCATATCACTTTGTTTATTCTGTGTTCTGCACAAAATGGAATGGTTATAATCATGCTTACCATTGGGCTATTCAAACATCAGAATAAAACAGCACCATCAATAAGCATTTTTTCATTTATGTTTTTCAGAAATAACATCTCACCCCAGGAAATGGAAGCTACCATTAGACTGAAGCAAGAAAACCCATCCCTCTTAAAACCTTTTCATGGATTTCCATGAACAAGTGTCATGCTGCTCTTATGTGTCAAACTTTTAAGATCTGAAAAATAACATGCTGCCTCTGTGGGACCAAGTGGTGAGAAGACAATTGGTTCATTCTGTTGATTAGAAGAGCTTCAGGAACAATGCCTTCAAAAGTCTCCTGTTTGTACGTCCTGACAGTTGTGTGTTGGGCAAGTGCTTTGTGGTACTTAAGCATAACACGTCCCACTTCCTCCTACACTTCATCTTACACTGTTCACAAAACTTATGACAGCATCTCAATGGCTCGAAAAAATGTTTCCTTTGGGAACATAAGAACTCGACCAATAAACCCTCATTCGTTTGATTTTCTCATAAATGAGCCAGAGAAGTGTGAGAAAAATGCCCCCTTTTTGGTTATTCTAATCAGCACAACACACAAAGAGTTTGATGCTAGACAAGCCATCCGAGAGACATGGGGAGATGAGAACAACTTCAAAGGCATTAAGATTTCCACTCTCTTTCTTCTTGGAAAAAACACAGATTCTGTGTTAAACCAGATGGTTGAGCAAGAAAGTCAAATTTTTCATGACATCATTGTGGAAGATTTCATTGACTCATATCATAACCTGACCCTGAAAACATTAATGGGAATGAAGTGGGTGGCCACATTTTGTTCAAAAGCTAAGTACATCATGAAAACAGACAGTGACATTTTTGTAAATATGGACAACCTTATTTACAAGTTGCTAAAACCTAACACCAAACCAAGACGAAGGTACTTTACTGGCTACGTCATCAACGGAGGCCCCATCAGGGATGTCCGTAGCAAATGGTACATGCCCAGGGACTTGTATCCTGACAGCAATTACCCACCATTTTGCTCAGGCACGGGCTACATTTTTTCTGCCGATGTAGCAGAGATGATTTACAAGACTTCCCTCCATACTAGACTTCTTCATCTTGAGGATGTGTATGTGGGACTCTGTCTGCGGAAGCTTGGCATCCATCCATTCCAAAACAGCGGCTTTAACCACTGGAAGATGGCCTACAGCCTGTGTAGATATCGGCGTGTTATTACGGTACATCAGATATCCCCTGAGGAAATGCACAGGATTTGGAATGATATGTCAAGCAAGAAGCATCTCAGATGTTAGGACTTTTTTCAGATGTAAATACTTTGGTTCTTATTATATCAGTAGAGAGCAAACAGACAATGGGGTATTCACTTCTAGGAGGGAAAATCTTAAGAATATTTTGGTTGGCTGGTCTTCCCAGCTATAACTTCTGGTTTACAGACTGCAGGTTCTAGTCATAATGATCTTGTTCACATCAGTCAAACCAAGGAAAAGCGGCATCTGTCTTGTCCAGTCTGTCAAGCATATGCATAAGAAGACGAGTGACAAGCAAAAGATAAAAATTAATTCCCATTAGGTCTTCAGAAAGAAACCATTCTCTAAGGCAATGATGGGTCATTTGTTGTAAAGAAAATTCATCCTCACTGAAATTAATTTAAAAATGCAAACTGAAATGGTGCCAGGATAGGCTTCTACTCCAAGTTAGATGCCACTCTCTCATCAAAGTCTAATTGTCAGTATACAGTCATTGCTAGGACAGGATTCTGAATGCATCTTGTGTAGATTTCAGTCTATGCATCGTCAGTTCCAGTTACCCAACCATTTTCCCCTAAATTAAGATGTGGGCAGCATCTGAAGTAATAAATGGGTCATAGCTAAAAGCAATTTGTTTTAAAAGTCACTATTTTATAATTAGAAACATTTCGGTATTTAAACACAAGAAGCCCTTTGGATCCCCATCTCCTCATTTAAAAATCCTATTCCCATTTAAGCAGAAGGAAGCCCTCTCGAAATCAACTGGGCCCCCTTTGATTAGAGGTAAATAGTAGGACAAACCAGCAGCCCCTGGAAAAGTGCCAGTGACCAAAGGGGATGTCTGATTTCCTTGGGTAAGACTGGAGAGAGATTGACTTCAGAATAGGAACCCTGAGGTTGGCTCCTTCTTACTGTCATTGTATATAACATCCAAGACCAGCTGATGGGGCATCAAAACTCTAACATCAGAAAAGTTTTAAAAAGGAGGTTAAAAGGAGTTGGGCCACTGGGTAAAGCAAGGGGATCCTAGGATCCAAACCCTTTACCACACCTCCATCCTGTGGAAGAGTTAATTTAAAAATACGTTGATACAAACATCTCTCTATCCTTCTGCTTTGCCCGTCTGCTTGTAGCAGAACATGGAGATCACAGAGCCTTCAGAATTGGCTAGGCTACCATTCCAGATTATATTGCTCTGTCCGAACTTAAAATATTCCCCAAAATGTCATCCTGTGTAATTTTCTTTGTGGTAATAACCTTGCCAAATGCCAGATCCACTCCTTGCTACATACAAACTAAGGTGTCAAAAGGTTTTGGTAATAATGTCATGTAGTGGTGAGGGGGAAAAGATATTACAAAACGTAAATCTCACATGTGTAAAAATGGGAAAATTGCTAAATGGTGTCACTTCCTTTTTAGCAACTGAAATATTTGTTTTTAATGTTGTTTACTAATCAAAAATCAACTGTGCCATTTTATTTGCAGGAACAGTGTTAAAAATCAGTAGAAATGCCACTTAACTAAGGAAGACATCTACATTGCTATGATGTAAACAAAATGCTAATAAACAATATCTGTAATTACTGGGATTCCAAGATAAGAAAGTTCACAGCCAAAATTCTGAATGGAACCCTCTTAAAAACACAGTTTATTGCAACACTTTGCTTTTTAGAGAGCCCAGGTGTATTTTCAATTATTAAAAAATGCCCACTGGAATTACAGAACTGTATGCTGTAAAGACGAACATAATCGGGGGTGGGAGGTGGGTGGGATTAAAAAGGGCTATGAATTAAATAGGAAGCCAACAAAAAGGGGATGTATGAAAATGAAAACCATTTTCTATTCATTTCGCATCTGTGCCCTTCCAAATGGCATTATCAACAGTAGCATTTGAAATCAACATCCATCACAATTTGATAGCATGATATTTTATTAATTTAAAATACAAACCCCATTTGACACTATGGACAGTGATAATGCATAGTATTTTAAAAGCCAAACGTTACCATGTTTATGGAATCCAACCTCAGTTTGATGATGGACCATTTCCTAAAAGGTACATGGTTAGCCATCCTATAAATAGAGTTTCATCAGCAAAATAGGAGAAAGGTAAATTCCCTCTTCTCCCTATATAAACGTACATTTAGCTTAAGAGTTAAGGAACATTTTGGAAAAAGAGGGTAGGGGAAGGAGGAAAGGATAAGCCCTTTGGTTCAACCGATTGTCACTGGATCATCCCTGGAATCTTTCCGCTATTTAAAGCTACATTTTGTTCCCAGAGTTTTTAAAAATATGTATTATCTAGTAACACTTTCACTTTTTTGACTTTGGGCATCAGAATCAAAAGGTGTCCTGGAATGAATAGGTGGTAAATGCCTCTACATTCAAGAGATCGTGCATGGAATAGTTAACTTGTTTTGCTGCGCATATACTAGGGCTGTGCAAATCAGCTAATTCATCTGATGTGAATTTGCAACTTGATTCAAGAACTCAGTTTGATATAGTTCAAATTTGCAATGGGATTGACACAATCAATGCAATTTAATAATTTGGATGCTTGGGTGCATATAAAATATTCCACTGAATTCTGAAGCTCTATGAAAGACACCCAATTCAATTTGATATGTTGAATCTGTTCGGCAAATTGAATCAAAGGGGTATTTTGACTGAATTGTCTTCATATCCAAGTTTCATATATCTCTAGCATATACAATAGCTTAGTTTGGATAGAACAGTATACAGTAAGCTAAGAATGAATTGAGATGTTAAAGTGGATCTTTACTACAACACTGATTCATATAGTCTTCTGATGAGGGATTTCAGCAGTAGGATGTCCCTTGGCTCTCCTCTACATGAATCCTATCATGCAATCATTAAATCAGCCCTGGATTGCTTTAGAGTAAATTTGGGAAGATGGGGTGAATAAGAGAAGAGGAACTCACCCTGTAAGTTTATATTATTCCACCAGCAGGCACACCCCCCGTTATCGCAGTGCTGCCTTGCATTCATGCTTTTTCAGAAGTAGCCCCTGAAGTTGGGCAGATCTGCAATGGCTGTACACCTTTTAGGTTTCCTCTGAGCTTTTTCTTCTTTAGCCTTACAAATTATTGATGGGAACCCAGACTCTGCCAATCACCTTGTTTCAAAGAGAAGGAAACAGGACATTAGGCAAACCCTTTGGATCCAGTCTACTGTAGGCACTTCTTTCCCACATACCTAACATGTGGTGATTTTAATCAGAATGGATGGAAGGACTAATTCCTTGAGATGGGTGGAAAGCTGCAGTCACTGAACACATCCTGAACCAAAGGCCTCTTTTAGGCACCCTTCATTGGATTTTGGGAGGTCTTACTCCACCAGGCTGCTCTAGCATCTTTCTGAACATGCTTACAGTCTGATTGGATTAAATCCTAATTCATGAATAGTAGGGATACGTCGAGGGACACCTCCTTTAATACCTGCTGGGTTCCCGACCCTTCTTGACATTATATGCACACACGCCTATGAATGCTTTAGAGCAAGCCCAGGCCTCTAAGGTCGATGTTTCGTTCCAACATGTGCTCGGCTGCTTCGGGTGGGGTGGGCGAAGCCAAGGTAAACTGATACGGGTCTGGGGGAGAACATCAGTGGTACATGGAGGGAAAGCAGGAAGCAGAACGCCTTTTAGGAAATGAGGGGTTTGTGTCAGTGCTTCGCCTGGCAACCTTTCTGTGAACAGGGAAGCTGCTCCCTGCTGAAGCAACCATTTTGTGAGAGAGCCCACAGAGGGTCTCAAGAATTCACTAACTCAAAAACATTGTCCATGCTGAGTTTAGAAGGTCTCTTTATTGTGTTCAGTGACTGCAGTGATCCAGGAGCCCCATGAATGAAGCACCCTGAATAGGCCAACCACCTTATTATTGAATTACTATGGCCATGTGCAGCAACTCCGTAATTCAGCCAGCCAGACGAGCTGGAGGTTGCTTGGTAAAACTCCTCTTTCAGCAGCTGCTCCATCCCTTTTGACATAGCCATAGAACAAAGATGTCAGTCAGCAAAAGGTTAATCTATATTTTTAGAGGGTTAATTTGTTTCAGAAATCGTCATTTAAGCACAGCATGAGCCTTTAACATAATTTTCACATAGCCCTTGCAAAGGCAGTCACTTCTAAGTATTCTAAGTAACAGAACAAATCAAGCTCCAGGCAGTCACCGACCAGCTGGTGTCGAATGCAGCCCAAACCCAGACCTCGGGGGACGGAAAGCCAGCCTGCTTTAGTCATAAGGAAGGATCAGTTGCACAGATAGGTCAGACGGCCTGGGAACAGAGCAGCAGACTCCAAGCCGCGAAGAAGCTTTAAGTTGCACTGAGCACGCACTAGCATGTATTAAAATCCTTAAAGTATCATTTCATTTGTATTCCCTGGCTCAAATAGTTTGTCTGTCCTACTCTACTCCATCCAGAGCCTCCTGGCTTTTTTATTGGTCTTGACTACCAGTGTGCTTAAAACCACGTTTGAAAGGGTCCCAACATTTCATGTGCATCAGTGCTTGGATAAGAAAACATTAACAATGTAAGCTGAGATTTTAAAAACAATGTTAACTTTTTCTGCCGTCTCAAATCTTGGGTTCTCCAAATGGCTTGCTGGTCACTTTCCTCTTGTAGGCCTTCTTTTTCCACTGGGAAGCAAAGGCAAAGTGGCAACGACAATTTACAGTCAGATGGTACTTGAGGAAACAAAAACTGATCAGTCTTCTTTGGCCATCCTTGGTGGTGGAGGAAATTGCAGTCTCGTGAGTTTGGAGAACATGAGGTTGAGAAGGTCTGATCTGGATGTTACCTTACTCAAGCCCACTGTATTTCCACATAACATTTTTCTACCACTGTACTGCACTCTCCACAATTCTACTATTACATGACTTTGTCACACGAGGGGTCAAAATGGACTATGTGATGACTTCACATCTTACAGGAAGTTCTTGGGCAATAGGATGACATGAAACTGACAGGAGAGGCATTTGTAGAAATGACAGGGTTGGGCTGGAAATTCCCCCCCCCCCCCGAAAAAGAGACCAAGTATCACCTCCCTCCAGCATGTTGCTCATATATTGATGCCCCACCTCATACCCGACAGCGAATCTCATCAGGACTGGGGCCAAATGGAGACCACCAAGGTGCAAGAGGGATGGGTCCACACATTCAGGGTACCCAAAGTTTTGCAGAAGAACAACGAACCTCATTTAAAAAAAACAAAAAAGAGTCATAGGGCAAGAGAGAGGCCAGCAAGGATTCAGCAGGCTTAGTAGCCACAGGGTATTAAATGCATAAAAACGAAAACCAAAGGAGGGGACAAGGGGAAGCACTGCTTGTAGGCAATGAAGGGCTGGACCCCTGACCAAGAGCACTCTGAGAGATCCTTTCCAATGCAGGATTCTTGGCATATAGGATCCTATCCCACAGATTTTCACGAATTGGCTGTTTGGGAGCTTTCCTTAGCACAAGAGGTAGCTGCAATGTCAGTTAGAGAGGTGAGTTCAGCACAGCACTGAGTTATACTCTGCAGTATTGGGAGATCTAGTCACTCCAAGCAATCTAAGAGCAACGTCTGCAAACCACGGGCTCCAACAAAGGCAACATTGCCGATGAAGAGCAACCCCTTCAGCAACAGAGCAAAAAACATCTACCAAAGCCAGAAATGTTTACATCTTCTCCAGATGTTTGTTAATGCTTAGCATTGTCTCTTTCTATTTTTTCTGTTCTTTGACAGATTTGTAAATATTCATCATGGAAAGTGCTGTATATATTTTCAGTCAGTTTCTTCTCTATCCCACTGCATATGTGTGTGTGTAGAACCAGCTTGCAATGTAAAATTTGGTTATGCATGGAGCTGCCTCAAAATTTCTGCCAGTGTTCAAGAGCTTTAAGCATGAGTGCCCTGATTTTTTTAATGTACATGATGTTTTAAAAGAAAAATTATTTTTTAAACAAATACGTTTCTCCATCCTTTTGAGCAAACAAGAAAAAAGATGGAATCAGCAAAGGGAACCACTGGGACTTTATAACTATATACAAACTTCTTTAGTTCTGGAGTGAGGGACCTGTGGTCCTCCAGATTTGCTGATCTTCAGCTCCCAGTATCCTCAGACAGCATGAGTAAGGGCAAGGGATGCTGGGAAATGTAGTACGACATCTGAAGCTCCTAAGGTCTCCCTGCCCCACTAGACGTGCAGCATTTGATCACAGAAGGATGGTTCAGAACCAAAAGCTCATCTTCATTTTACATCTAAGTTGAGAAAAACAAGTTCCTTAACATTATTTTTAAAACATTTGGTTTGTTCAAAACAGGGGAAATTATTTGAATAAAACACTTTTATCACTGTAATCCCAATCTAAATAAAAATCACCTTTGATTTCTATTTTTGAAATGTAAGTGGATGAAGCACACATTGCCAATAACTTTCAGAAGCCTTATCTTCTGGAGAACTATTTCATTATAGATATTCCTAGTGGGTGACTTTGGAGGATTCCAGAGTCATTGACATTCAATCAATAAATTGATCCTTTTTTGGGATTAAAACAGATCTATGTAGAGGACGCTGATTTACAATGAAACACCTAATTAGCTAAGGAAACATGACATTATCTAAAGTGTAAATGTACCATTATATACAAATGGCTGTATTTATGTATTTACTTGTCAAAATTGTATATATTGTTTTATCTAGCGTAATTGTCGAAAAGTGCTTTCTTCTAGTTGAAAAGTGTTATCTTGGGGTTATGGAGATGCCAGCCAAGCTGCTGATCAAGTTAGATATTTCCCTATGGAAATGGAAAATGTCTTGGACACATTTCTTTGGTCACTCCTGACTGAAAAGTAAAATGGTTTCTGATAGCACGAAGCTAAGCTATGGCTACGTTGGAAGAGGATGGAGTGTTATTTTGCTGATCATTTTTAAAAACTGGGGAAATAAATTAAAGAACAACATTTGTGTATTTAGTCATCATTGGTAAGAGTTTTCTCAGAAATCATCCATGTTTCTTGCACTGATTATGTCCTGGAGTTCTGAATCGCAAACATGAATTTGTAAGCAGATTAGATCATATGGAATGTATGTAGAAGAAACATATGTGCCCTGATTTTTTAATGTACATGATGTTTTAAAAGAAAAGTGATAGGAGTTAGTGTTTAAAAACTGGGTTAGTGTTTAATATAATGGAATATGAACTTGGTAGTTCTTTTATTATTAATTTGTCAGATCTCTTAAACCAAACAATACATGACAAATGAGGAAGAATTCAGGGGACAGCTGTGACTATGACACATCAGCAAGTGAGAGAGGAAATATTTGAGAATTTAGGCTACATGAAAGATGGACAATCTACAACCCAAACTCCTTTTTTTTCTGGGACCCTTGGAGCCCTCCAAGAGTGTAATACCAAAATTCAATGGCAAGCTGTCAAATATTGATAACACGTTCTTCAATATTTTTGTTAAGGAGCCCCCACCCCTCAAAGAAGTAAAATAAGTGTGCTAAATCTCCATTAGGCTCAGCACACCTATTTTACTTCTTGTAAAAAGCCCTAATCCCCAAAATGAGGAGGGAGGGGAGAGGGCCAGAAATTTCAGTGCTACCAGCTCCAGTGAGGTCATCCCAGCACTGCCCAAACTCTTGCTTCTTTCGGAGGCCAATACAGGAACAAAGATTGTACGGCCCTGGGCAACACTAGTTCCATTCAAGAGCCATGATGGATGCTTTCAGCTGCCAGCAAGAGAGAGGGGAGTGGAGGGAAAGAGAAAGAAAGAAAGAAAGAAAGAAAGAAAGAAAGAAAGAAAGAAAGAAAGAAAGAAAGAAAGAAAGAAAGAAAGAAAGAAAGAGAGAGAGAGAGAGAAAGAGAGAAAGAGAGAAAGAGAGAAAGAGAGAAAGAGAGAAAGAGAGAGAAAGAGAGAAAGAGAGAAAGAGAGAAAGAGAGAAAGAGAGAAAGAGAGAGAGAGAAAGAGAGAAAGAGAGAAAGAAAGAAAGAAAGAAAGAAAGAAAGAAAGAAAGAAAGAAAGAAAGAAAGAAAGAAAGAAAGAAAGAAAGAGAAAAAGGGAGGGAGGGAAGGGAGGGAGGGAGGGAGGGAGGGAGGAAGGAAGGGAGGGAGGGAGGAAGGAAGGAAGGCCGGAAGGAAGGAAGGAAGGAAGGAAGGAAGGAAGGAAGGAAGGAGAGAGAGAGAGAAAAAGAAACATCAAATCCATCATAAGAAGAAAACCTCATAAAGATGCACCAAACATTTATTTTGGGAAGGCCATGGAATTTCATCCTTTCTATCATTTTCAGCAGATGACTGGGAAAGCATATCTGAGTGCATGTGTATGTGCACTATTCTCCATGATGTTATTCAAGACAGATTCATTTCCCAGTCATCTGCAGCTACTTGCCAGAACTTAACTTTGTTCAGCTATCAGATCATTTTGCTGCCTGGACCTCTTTCTACATCTATTACATTTTGGCCAACACTGAACCAAGAGAAAAAGGAAGATCCAAAGAATGTTGTTTTTCAAGATAAAGTACCAGGTTTTGGTACCAAGTGCTAGACCAGGATTTTAATGTGTGCATGTTTCTTTCCTCCATACCCTCTATGCTTTTGGGAAGAATTATGTGGTATTTGTGACTCTGCATTAGTGGCAGGCTAATCATGCCACCAGTCCAAATCTACCATTTGTAAATATCAATTACAAATTTTCATGCATGGTTTTAGAGATCACCTACAATATCCCGGCATTGTCCACAGCCAGAACTTCAGAATTGTCATAAAGGAGAAGAGACAATCCCATTATAAATACCATTTCCATTGGGGCTGGGGCATCTGATGCCACACAGCAACCTTCCCCTCCCTTCTGGTTGCCCCTGAAATGTGTGGGCATGAATTCCCAGAATTGTTCAATCAGAATGGCTAACATCTGGATGACACCAACATTCAGGGAGGCTGAGACCCATGCTTATTATCCTTTCATTTGAACAGCTACAATATCTAATCCTTCCTTCCTTCCTTCCTTCCTTCCTTCCTTCCTTCCTTCCTTCCTTCCTTCCTTCCTTCCTTCCTTCCTTCCTTCCTTCCTTCCTCTTCAGATGTCATGGCTTAGTCCCATACAATTTTCTAAAAAAACAATGCAGGTTGAAATTGGGTAAGCTTAGATACCTAATATTAAGGCATGTTAGTAGATTACTTCTTGTTGAGCAACAAATGTTCTGTGGAGCCTCCATTATTTATATTATATTTTTGCACTGCACCTCTCAACCTTCAGCCTTCCTCTTGACATGTACTCAAACCATCCATCCCACACAACCAAGAAAGATCCTTGGCATCCAATAAGACCTGCCATAAATGTGGGATCCCAAAATAAGCAATCTAAGTTTTCTTTGGCCATCATCTTTTGAATGCTTTTCTTCTTTTATCTTTCAGAAATGAAATAAGAAAGCGACAGCTTCCTTGCCTCTTCCTTTTCACAAGTAATATACTCACAGCTGGAAGGGTTTCTATTAGCCGTGAGAAAAAAGCTATTGCTGTAGCATTGAACAACTTCTTTTTACCCTTTCCTACCTTCCCAGAGAGCTGGTTTGCAATACTTCCAGGAAACAATTGGCACACCCTTATTTTCTTTTGGAGCTGGCCTTACCTGCAATAAGGGTTACCTGGGTTACCACTGTGTTTATTCAAAGGGTTCAAATAGCCCAGGGAGTTACTGCCCTCTGGAATGAGGTTCCTTCTGAGATCTGGGTGGCTCCCACTCTACTGGGTGGCTCCCTCTCTAGAGGACCTTGAAGACTTGGCTCTTTGCCCAGGCCTTTGGAGAGGGTGGTCAAAGCCTCTTCTGGGTACTTTGGGTCTGTTTCTTGTTCTTGCCCAGATTTTGCCATCTTTTGTTCCTTGAGTAATTAATTAATTAATCAATCAATTAAAGTTTATCACCCTAACATGGGCCCCATACTAATGAGTTGACACATAGGTTTCAAACCCTTTTTCTTTTGAACGTCACAATGCAATTAGAGATTGAATCTCTTTGGTATCATGCAGAATCAAGACCTGAAAATCAAAGCAGATCTGAAGTCCTGCTGGCAGCCGATCTCTTTCAGATGAAGCCAATGACATATCGAGGTGCTTTAGAAGCAGTTTTGCTTTTATGTGACTGATTATTCCTGTTTTCCCTCCCCCAAATTGCCAAAGAATGACTGCAACTGTTATCTAAGGTTTAATTAATGTACAGTTTAAAGCAGGCTGGCTATTAGTATTAGCAGGGTGGGTTTTTCAGAGTTTGATTATCTTAATTACAAGCACTCTATTTTCTCATTTAGTTAATTGTCATGGATCTCTGAACATATCTACAGTGCTGTGCAAAAGCCAATAAAAGCACTGAAATGAGGCTACTGAGAACAATGTGCCTGAAAACAGGTTTATGCAAAAAGGAACTTTCCCTAAAAGAACTGTTTAATTTCTTACTGTTAGTTTCTTATTGTCATAAATAACTGCATCTAACAATTACATTCGTTGTAGAATTATGTCTTGTACAGATTTTTCAAAAAATCTATCTACATGCCTTGGAAAAACAATTCAGTATTACACTAATTTCTGTATTATGCTAAGTAATAATTGTGCTTTTTTAAAGAATCGCACATCAGAGCTTCTGCTTTGGGTATGTTTTCTCCAAAGGTTGGATTCAGCAACCAAAGACAACTGTATATGACTTGCGCCTTTATATAAAACTACTGCATTGATACTTGTTTTGTTAACATGCAGGGCTCAAAAATTAATGGAAAATAGGAGACCAGGAATTCTGTACCTTCTGCTTCATGCATGGTTTTATAGATAATTGTAGCAAATATAACTTTTCTTTGTCCTTTCAGCTTTGTAAAACTGGCCAAGATTCCATCTTCTTTTATCCCACTTGTAAGAAAGATATGGTGCATGTTCACTTCCACACGTACAAACGGAAACACTACCCTTAATTTCCTGTTCAAATTCTGAATGCCATATATCTACAGCAGACAAAAGCTAGAAAGGCACCAAATACAGGGGGGGAAAATGGGGAACTTGTGGTTCAGGAAATATTAAATTAGAAACTTCTAATTAAAAATAACTTATATCAATATTTCATCCTCAGTGATATCTACACCTGCACAGCAGAGACCTCCGTACCTCAGCAATACATACCAAAGTGGTATTACCTAGGGAGCCCATAGCTGGATCACAAATTTCCCAATGGCCACTAGATGGCTACAAAGTGTTACAGTTTTCTATGACCAATGTGGTCAACAGTTGATTTCTGTGAAAAGATGCCAAGTTAGGATGCATTACTATAACTAGATGCATTGTAATAGATACACATCCTAGTACAGCAAGTATGGATCTGCTCAGTCAACCATGTAGGAACAAATTCTTAGTGGTCAGCTAAGTGGTCTTCCTGTTACAGATATTTAGCTTTACATGACTCTCCTCTGCAAAGGAGGCTACTTGAAAGAAGAAAAGCTCCCTTGCAAAAGATAGTTATATACAGAAAATTACCTTGTTAAGAACAAGACAATACTAGAATCCTTCAGAGTTTCATTAAACCAGTGTTTCTCAACCTTGGGACCTTTGAGATGTGTGGACTTCAACAACCCAGCTGGCTGGGGAATTCTGGGAATTGAAGTCCACACATCTTAAAGGTCCCAAGGTTGAGAAACACTGCCTTAAACGTCCAATCACATGAGCTCCTCTAATGATCAGAAGAATACACTCAATGAAAATGAGGCCCTTTTTGATAGAAAGTATTATACAATAAAGTCCCAGAATTTTCTTCAAAGGTTGAAGTTGTAGTCTGTTCTTGGGGTGATACTGTTTCCGTCATACGTGTCAGTGAAAAGGAGGAGGGAAAGTAATGCCTGATTAGCCTCTGCAGCTTTAAAAATGGATGTTAGTCCCAACCAATCACAAGCACCGTTTCCCAGCATCACTATCTTCCCGTTAGCTGCTGATTCATTTTTAAGCATTTGCACTCGTTATTTTAGATGGTGTGAGCAAAATCAGCCAGAGTGTTCCCAAGCTTAATTCAGCTGTGTCCCCCTCCACTCCAAACATGCCTTGGATCACTAAATGCTGATACAACTGCATTTTCCATTGTTCTGTCTGGAAGAAGAAAGCATTCTTGGCAAGTGCTACCGTTCATGTAGAACGGTGAGATTATGAAGCTAGGCTTCATAAAATTCCCTCTTCCATGTGACTGATAAAAACCCACCCCTTCTTAATTTGGCGTTCTAGATGTATTAGCCATTCTGGTGGGGAATTATAATAATTGAAGTCCAACACAATTAGAGGGTACTGGGTTGGGGAAGGCTTTATTAAATCCTTGAGGGTATAGGGACACATTCTTTCAACACTTTCTTATACTTCACTATTTAGTTCTCAGACCATATTCTTATATCTTCCAGACTCTATGCATGACATAAGATGAAATTATTCATTTTATAATGTGCTTAAAATTTTGCTGTGTGTTTGTGTGTGTGTGTGTGTGTGTACAGACAGCCATTTACTTTCTCTATTGCATTAAGTTGTATGCTGAAAATAAATTGGTGGTCTTTTTCAAAACTATATTGAAAATGCTTCTTTAAAAGTCTACAATGATCAACAAAATATTCAGCTGAATGGATGTCAAAGTAGAAGGGAATTTGGTTAAAATGGCCATTAAAATGCTATTGTTTACCACCTTATTCTTTTGATTCAGCATTTTCACAGCTGAAGATAAAAATAATGGCTCAAAATAAGAAGGATATACTGCAAACTATTTAAATTGCATAATTTATATGTAAATAGACACATCGTCAAAATGGTGTATAGCCACACACTGAATACCTGCAGCCTGTGTTTTAATTTGTACTGCAATTTAGCTGTTGCTTCCAACAGATGGGAGAGTCATGCAACACTTTCAACTCATTTAATTACTTATGTAAAATATTGGCTTCTGTTAATTAAGTTCAATAAATTACATAATGGTTCAGAGATTCTACTAAGAGACTTTTTGCAGATGATACACTGATCTCAATTTGATGACTACAAGTGAAAAGCACAATCAAAACTTTTTGGAGACATAAAGGGAGTACTGTTCAGGTTTTTAAAAGTAAACATAAGATATATGATAAAATCATACTGACTACATGTGCGTATAATCTACATGCATTACCTTAACCAAAAGCAACTAAAAGATGGTCAACATAGGAAGTTCTTACATGTTGAACACAGATTACTATATAGCAAGTGGTCTTAGCATTATGTACGAGTTCAAGTTCTTCATCCTGGAGAACACAATGGACTATGAAGTAGAAGGCAATCGCTTAAGAAACATAAATTAGGGCTTTGTAAAACTACACCATTCTTTTGAGTGAGCAAAACTAAAACTGGGTTATGGTTAAGAAAAGTGCATTGAATCATTAAACAGTTTTACAGCTTCCAGTCCTTATTCAAACGTAAAAGGTGAAGGTGAGCAAAGCCATCTTTTAGGGACGCTTGAATGTGGCCTCTTGCACAGAACTAAGGGCATGAAAACTTACAGAGCTCCTTCTGACTTAAGGATTAAGTTAGAACTTAAGTTCTTAACTTAAAGTCAGACAGACTGAGCATATTTGTCAAGAGAATGAAGCTGAGCAGTCAGGAAGTGCATAAAAGTACACTTCTCTATCTAAAACATTGCCCCATTCCCATGCTTGTATCTTATTTATATGTCCTGGAAATCCTACCAATTGTTTCTATTTGTGTAAAATCTGAAATGCTACACAAATTTTCCTCTGTAATACACTGTAATACTATAGGGTTTCATTATTCAATTTCAGAAGATTGGGCTTAGCTGATTTTTTTCATTACTGAGATTAGACATTTATTTTTTGAAGCTGTTTTGACTCTGGTGTCTTACAGTAATAGAAAATTCCAAATAGAGGGGCGGAAAATAGATGAAATTTTATTTAGCAATAGGTGGTAGGGCTTTTTGTTCACTGAGGAATTGGCAATGTGCAAACATATTTTGATTAAATGTTCCTAATGAAATACAGATGATTAAGCTAGTAAAATTATTTAATTAACTGACATGTTTCTTATATTAATATAAGGAAGTATATAAATTAACAGAGGAAGAAGTATATTTAATAGATCTGTATCCATTTTTCAATCTCCATATGTTAACAGGAACCAAACATGCTGACCTCAACAAACTTGTCCAATCATGTGAAAAGTGCATCTGGTAATACTTTGAAGGCTCTGTCCATCTGAGATCTCTCATTGACAAGGCTAGAAGACTCATTCCATTGTTGGTGTCAGAGAAGTTGTTCCCTTCCCCTTCCAGCCCCTTCCCCAATACCCTCAAAATCTGTTCTAGAGTCTTCTGAGATCCTCCAGGGATGATTTTTAGGGAGGCATGAAGGATATAGAGAGAGAATGTGAAGGATATAGAGAGAGATATAGAAGGATATAGAGAGAGAATATTAAGAGAATGTTCTGCTTAATGAACAAGATCTATACTCACGATCCTGAATATGTAAAGGTAGAATTAACATTTGGGGAATAAGAGTTGAACCAATAATAGAATCAATAATACCTTTTCTCCAACTGAGAAGTGCAAAAAATAAAAAGTGAGTTTTGGGATATGAAGAAAAATTGTATTTTATCTTAATGCTTCTGAGCAGATTCTTGCAGGTATGCTGATATGTAGACACAGAGCTCCATGATTCAAAACTTCTTCAACAGATTTGTATAAATGTCATAGAAGGATTTTGTCCACATACATTCCAATGTTTATCCATCAACTGTGAAAACTTGAATAATATGCTCTATAACTGAGGCAGGCAGTCCTTGGCCTAGAGGCCACAACTCAATCTCTCAACTGACCAACAACCACAGGTAGTGTCCTGATGACACAGGAGTTTCACAAGAAGGAATGGGGTCCCAAAAATCATAGCCCTTTCAAAAATGTAATGTTAGAGTTGGAGGGAGGTTGGAACAAGAACCTTTCATCCCCAGAGGCCTTGCATTATTTTACCATTTTGACCCCAAAATTGCAACACTGACATTAAACCATTTTGCCATCACATTTTTGCAGCACAGTTCAAGAGGTAGAGGTGGAGGTTTTTAAAGTGGCAATGTGAACAGTTCCCCATACAGGTGCATTCTTCTCAAATTCCATGTTCATTTCACCACTTTGGCCTAGTAATACCACTACCCCAAATTCCGCCACTAATTTTCAATTATGTGATTTGGGGTTTGTTGGGGACTGGTGTTGGCAGTTGGACTGTTTCACTTCATAAAGGCATTGTGCTCCTATTCCCAGTGTTAGTTTATTATCGTTGACCTGGAAATCATACCTCCCAAAATGGACCATTTTGTTGCTAGTGTTTGGCCATATGATCCTGGCATGCAAACAAAGCACCAGTCACATGAAGCCTGTGGGCCAGGTGTTTCCCACACCTCCACTCTACACAGGGATGGCCAATGTGTTGCCCTATACATGTTGTAGGACTTCCCATCATCCTCCGTCATGTTGTCTAAGGCTAATGAGAATTAGAAAGTAACCTTTAGAGAGTCAAATGTTGTCCACTCCTCCCATTTTAGCTAGGCTTTGACTACTGAATTTATTAAGAGGGAAACAGGGAGAGAGAAATGCACACTTCATTTCTCAATGGATTGTTCTGACATAAAAGAGAAAAAGGGAGCCATATTGAATTTTAAAAATGTACTGGTGAGGAATGGGAGGATTTCAGCAGCATCAAGGGCTGTATTAATGACTGTCGTTGCTTTCAAATGTAGTGCTATGCTTAGATATACAGGTTTGGCCCATCTTTCTCAATCAATCATGATTCATACTACTGTACTTCTAGAGTATTTATCTGGATAAATCATGTGTTGTAGCTGGTGTCTAAGCAAATATTTGTACTTAAGTATTCTCAAGCAGCTATTTGTTTACTCTGAACTTCTATACAATCAATAAGCTACATAATTCATTGACTAGATCCTATGCATAATATTACAATTTAAAATTAAAATGTCCCTGAGTTATTAACTCAGAGATTATTTCTAAAGCATCTTATTCAAAATGAGATATGTTTATTCCATTGGGGAACATTAGGCTCCAGAAGAGCTGCAGAATGGTGAGAATAATCAGTGAAATAAAATATTTACTGTATTGGCTTAGATGCTTCCTTTTTTGACTGACAGGAACTAGACTGAAAACAATCAATAGGGCTGTGCCTCAAAAACAATTTGGGAGAAATCCTTGAGTCTCTGCAAAACTACTGTCCACTTTTCATTAAAACAGCCCCACTTTTTTCAGGCTTCTACCTAAGGCTGAACAATGTTGTGGTTGTGGAGTCTGAATAAAGAGGGGCTCTTTTAGTGGATATTATAAGAAAGCAGAGCTGTGCTTACGTACATGTAAGATCCAGGTTTGATTCTTCCAAATGATTTTTGAAACATGCACATCCCTAGCACCCAACCAGTCGGAGGACCACTAAGAAGTTACTACTGGACTCAAGAAGTGGAGGGAGGGGAGAGGGAAGGAGGGGAGAGGCCTTTGAAATAAGGAGGTTGAGCTTTTTGAGTGCCACATTCCTTTATGGATACGCTCTTTGCCTTGAGAAAGAAAAGTGTCATAATGGTTAGAGTGTTGGATGAATTGGGGAAGCTGAGTTAATTTCATTCCTCAATTATATAGCTTACAAAGTGGCTTTGAGTCAACCACTTCATCTACTTCCAGGGTTATTGGGAAGAGGCAACAGGAATGGGGAAGAGGGCATATTACCTTGAGTTTCTGGAAAACAGAAATGCACAGACAGAAGGAGCCCAAAGGCTATGTCCTCTTCCCAACTGCAGGAAGATTAGACCAACAAAGATGGTTATGATTTGGGGCATTGTGGTTCCAAAGAATGTGGGAACTAGTTTATTCTCCAGAATAAAATGGGCAAACTGATGCCAAATCCTCAGGACTGAGGAGTGGTGTATAAAGAACATTTGTCACTAACATATAAGCATAGTACAGTGACCATATTTTCCTGGAAAAAATAAAGGGTAAACCTGAAAAAGGGGCAAATTAGAAAGAGGTTTATAAGGATTTTTTTTCAATTGTTAATGTTTATCATTTCCAAAGGAAAATTCAAGAGCAAAACCAAGAAAATAAATGATTAATCTAAAGGACAGCTTTCTGAAATAAAGGACTATCCTTTATAATAAAGGCTATATGGTCATTATAAAGTATAGACACATGTTCTAATGCAGTGGATAAAATCTGTAGGACTCCAAGCATCTGACAAGAGTAATCCAGTAGCACTTTTTCTGTTACTGCACAGCATTAAGCAGTTGGTAAGGAAGCTAAATATACAAAAAAATTGCGTACAGGAACTTAATCCAGTAGGAGAACTTCCATCCATGTTCTCATTTCAGTAAACCATGCAGTCAAAGAGGTATCCCGCCCCCACCCCCAAGCTAATTTATTCCAGTATACAATCCAAGGTGTTGCTTATATATTCAAGTAGAAATACAATAGTAGCAGCCCAAGACAGAAGAGGGAAATGAACTTGCCTAACAGTGTTGCAGGAAGGCATTGTGAGTGGGAATCACACTAAGTGACCTTTGTAATCTCATTACATCCTACCACTTTATTTGTATACAAATCTACCTAGACTGATGAAGTGTATCTCAACTGCAGGATGTAAAGAGACATACAGTGGTACCTCGGTTCACGAACTTAATTCGTTCCGTGACTCTGGTCGCGAACCAAATTGGTCGTGAACCGAATCAAATTTTCCCATAAGGTTCAATGTAAATATGGTTAATCCGTTCTGACCCCTCCAAATTTGGTCGCCAACCGATTTTTGATCGCGTCCCGAATCAAATTTCTCCATAAGTTTCAATGTAATTACGGTTAATCTGTTCTGAACCATATGTTTGTTTGTTTTTAAACCGCAAAAATGTGACACAAAGTACAGCATGAAGAGAGAGAAAGCTAACCTTGCTCGACGGGACTTCTGGCGTGGAGGACAGGAAGGCGGGTGGGGAGGCGGATATTGCTTGGAGGGAGAGTCCCCCTCCCTACAGGAAGCCGCGACCACGTGTCACGGGAGGGAAAATGGCCGCGGATCCTGTTCATAACCCGATCCGGCATTCGCGAACGGAGGCAAAATTTTGCAAACTGTGCTGTTCGTGACCCGAATTGTTCGTGAACAGAAGCGTTCGTGAACCGAGGTAACACTGTACTATTATCTCACGGATGATGGTTAATGTTTTGTGATTGCTATCTTAACAAGAACTTTTAAACTGATTATGCTCCTCACCTAAAATTGCAAATAATTCCTTCCATTAAAAAATGGCAAACTAAGTTATAGGAGTATGTTTCAATGTTAAAATGAACTTTATGTCTGAAAAACAAATCTGATATAGAATTTTACACTATGTGGATTTTGGATTGTAACTGCTAAATATGTCAAATTCTTTAGGTTTGGTACAAATCATTGTACCTTATCTTGGTTTATAATCTATAATTTGAGCTGGTTGTTAATTATTCATAATAACCTGATTAAGATATTGCCTTAAATATTGACATACAATTTCAAATTGATGTAAGATATTCCAACATTAATATATTTTTTTTTCTAATTTTACGGTGTTTGTAAACGTCCTTTTAATCTATTTTCTGCTCTTTTTATTCTTCTGTTGTTTTTTGTTGATTGTACCTGCAAAATGAATCAAGTTAGGGAGAAAAAGTAGAAAAGGAAAAAAAACTGGTAGTGATTACTCGGCACTATGCACATTAACCTGGCCACAAACTCCACAGTTCAGTAGCTCCTATCCAAGTGTGTATTAAGATTGCATCCTGAACCAGAAATGTAGCCCTGGGAGAAACAAAATACCCACCAGGAATCAAGTCACCTTCACCAACCTGAGACCCGCTCGACTAACAGAAGTCTGGTTCCTGACAGTGAGAACTATTAAGCAGTGGAACAGCTTGCCTCCTGGAGTTGTGGGTGCTCCATTGCTGGAGGTTTTCAAGAAAAGATTGGCAACCATTTGTCTGAGATGGTATGAGGACTCCTGCCTTGGGCAGAGGGTTGGACTAGAAAACCTCCAAGGTCTCTTCCAACTCTAGGATTCTATGATAAGTTGATGCTGGCTCGAGAGTTGAAGTCCTTGCATCTGAAGAGCACCCAGGTAGGAAACGGCTTTGTCCAGGTTTCCATGCAGGACAGTCCAGAGTTGCTCTTGATACCAGATACCAAGATACTTATAAAAAGCACAGAGGAGGAAGAGGAGGAAGGGCGCTACCCACCACTATCATGTTTGTTGTACTGTATTATCCTTTGGTTTATTCTTAGGAAATCTAAGATGAATGCTTCTTCCATTTTAAAACGAAATAAAACTTTATTTCAAAAATGTACCTTCTAGGTAAACATCTTAGTTACAATTGAATTTCAACCAAAAAAGGAAAAGACAGAATTGAGTCACAAGGCAGCATGAAAAATCTTGGAATATTTCAGTGTTTCTCAGATGTGGGAAGTTTTAATTTTGAAAGGGAATCCATATTGGTTGTTTGTCTCTCCACAGGAGCTAGTAAATTAAATGCTGGGGAATTCTAATAAAATAGAAAGACTCTAATGAGAAAATGTAATTGGTCATTATGGAGAATAAGGTAGGAGAAAAAAGAAAGAAAAAAATGGCTGGGATTAAAGTTAGACAAGTTTCAGCTTTCATGGATAAACAAAGTTAAGTATCACCAAGTGAGTACAGATGATCTGCAATTTAAAGCAGGAGGGAAACGGAAATAAATGATTGCTGAGATACACAAAGTGTCAGTGATAGAAAGATATATTATATATAGGATGAACAATTGAAAATGCCCTGGAGACTAAAATGGAACAATTGTAAAAGCTAGCAAATAAAATTTAATTCACTTGTTTATTGCATTTTCACACCACATAATTTAATAGTTCATGACAGTGACCAGAATGTGGCAATTCAAGCTGTATATAGAATAGCAAATGTGTTAAAACATTGTCTCCTTTTAAATGAAGCTGAGATATACAGACTGCTTAAGAAACAAGCATTCTACTTCATTATGGTTGTGCACATTAGGTGGCCTTTCAAGAATGAATTTTACCACTCGAGGACTCTGCACAAGATAGTACAATGTGCTTAGAAACTACCAAGTGGTCAGATGTAGTATGCTGGCCATACACCTCTTGCTCCTTCAAATGTCAATAATATTGTAACTCCGCCAATCATCTAGCGGGTGTTGACAATACACTTCTGCTCACACAAGCTGACATTGCCTGTGGGTTTCATGTACTCCCCCAATCTACTGGAAGACCTCCTAATCCTCCAGAGCGACATTACTGGGAATGGACGTTTGGACCCTTTGGGAAGTTGTCAAGTCCGTATCATCGTTGGTGCTGACTCAGCTAGCAATGAGACACCATCAGATTTCACCCAGTAACTCCAATCGGTCAGGAGCCCTGCTGAAAGAGTCTTCTCCTGGAACATGTGACAAACAGTTGGAGATGCTTGATTTTGCACAGATGTATTTACAGTATCTGGCTGTGGGAAGAGAGATTTGTTTAGGGTGTGGGGGATTCCCCCCCCCCAAATGAAATGATACATGATACTGTATTCCATATTGATGCACAAAGGAGCCAGGAGGCAAAGGAAGGGAATGAAAGGGCAGAGTTAAAGTACGCAGAATGCATATATCTTGGTTTCATTTGGTAAGCCCTTTTGAGGACCTGTCTTGGCTCCTCTGAAATTCTTACAAAAACAGCATGAGACTACCGCCACACAGCTGAAAAGTAGGGGACTTGTTTCATGCACCCAACACATAGCAAAGGCATTGAAAACAGGGGGAAATGTCCTCAACCAGCTATAAATCTATCACACACACACACACACACACACAGTAACCGAGGGCATTTTCTTCCTAAGTAAAAAGACAGGCATCACTTACCTATCTCTAACCCTCAACCCAGGGCTGATTTTTGTGATTAAAAATCAGGAGGATTCTGGTAGCACCTTTTCAGACTAACACATTTATTAAAAGGCAGAAGCTTTCATAGCCACACCTCACATAATCAGTTGCAATGGATTGATTAAACCGATGTAGGATTTAAAATGGGATGAGTTGTGAGAAAAGTTGTGCAGTTGCAAAACAGCAAAGACAGGGCTGTTTTGCAAATGCAGGTCACATGCAGAAGTACCTTATCAATTAACAACTGCAATGTGTTAAAAATCTATTGTGTTTGTGAAGAAGGAGCTGGAAACCTTTTGATGCATGTAAGTTCAGGAGAACAAAGTAATGTCAGAGCATTTCAACCTTCCAGGACATTCCATTACAGATCTCTAAGTAGACATCTTGGAAAAAGGAAACTTAGCCCAACTGAGCAAGATATTGCTGAACTCATATACATATATCAATGGGTTTCCTCTATCAGAAAACTGCAGTTGGCTGGGGCATTTCCCATGACACTGTTTCTATTCCCTACCCTAATTCTTGACAAACCAGTTTGAAGCTGAATTGCAGTTGACCTTACTTTTGCTCAATAGAATGAATGAATGAATGAATGAATGAATGAATGAATGAATGAATGAATGAATAAGCAAGCGAGCCCCTCGCAGTGCCCCACCCCGAACTATTACAAGTCTTGGAGCAACAAATATTTTCCCCTACCCAACACACACTATGCAAGAAGCCCACCTGCACTTCCAGTTGAGAGCACGTCCTTTTGCAATTTGAATCAATCAATCAATCTGAACAATTGCTAGCAAAAGAAATACCTGCACAGCCACAAAACCATCAAGATACCATTGCTGATTCTGATGCTGGAAAAGTACCAGGCTGGCCATTTTTGCAATCAGGCACTGTTATTAATCACCACAATCTTGGTTGCAGGGTGCAGTAGTGGTGGAGCAGAGCAGAGAGAGACATGTTTTAAATTATTTCTATAAAGGAAGAAAGGAAAAATCATTACTTCCCTTCCAATTCCATAAGGTAGTCACTCAGAAGAAGGCCCAGTCAAGCCCTGCTGAACATAATAGACAAACGCAGGACTTTTGACATCCCTGTTGTCTTCACTTGGGCCCGTGTGTGTGTGTATCTGAGTGAGTGTGGCAGTCCCTGCAGTCTTCTTGGCAAGATTTTCTGGAAGTGGCTTGCCCTGGCCTCCTTCCTAGGGCTGAGAGAGACAGACTGGCCCAAGGCCACCCAACTGGCTTCATGCCTCAGGCGGGACTAGAACTCTCGGTCTCCCGGTTTCTAGTCTGGTGCCTTCACCACTACACCAAACTAGCTTGCAGCTTCATTACCCAAATAAAATATAAAATGCAGGGATGGGTAATCTCATGTTTTTCTGTTGAATGAGGTGATG
This sequence comes from Python bivittatus, assembly GCF_059951505.1. Lineage (NCBI taxonomy): Eukaryota > Metazoa > Chordata > Lepidosauria > Squamata > Pythonidae > Python > Python bivittatus. The sequence goes on from NW_028277075.1 coordinate 105,785,335, forward strand.
AGTGATTTTGTGTTCTGTGTTTATGATTGAGTATGTAAAATCAAGATTCATCATGAAGCTGACTGCTATGGAACTGTTTTCCCAGTGTTACCCCATTTCTCAGGGGTCATATGCCCAATGAGTAATCCATTGAAAATAATGAGAAAACCAAAACATTCTGCAGATACATTTCTCATCCAGTGCAGATTTGCAAATGCAGGTCACATGTGAGAAGCAGTATACTTATTAATATATTAATTTTTAGGACTGATGAACAGAACCAGTTATGTCCAAAAAGCCAAAAGCCCTAATAAAACATTTAAGCAATGCAGGGGAAGTTTGATCTTTACCCCATAGTAAGATGCTCCCCACATGCAGTAACTTCTCACACAATGGTATCGTTTTATTAACATCTGCCACTAAGAATACAGTAAAATGTGAATTTCCTACCAAGTCTCAAACCTTTTGGGATAGATTTATCAACTGAATGGCACAGGCGTAATTACTGAACAGCTTCTAAATGGAATAAAATCTTAATGGCGTAGAATTAACCCAAGGATATAAAATGGTGGTAGTGTTGATGAAAGTGAAGCTTTTTTGAGTAATTTTTTGGCGTTTTGCAAAATGCATTTCTACGGCCTTCAGGAGCATCATCATTTAGACAAATGGGACTTGTTATATAGCATTAGCCGTGAAGCCTTGCAATGTTTCCTACTCCTAGATAAGTATCACAGTTTGCTGAGATTGTGTACAAGGAGGGAATAGCTGGCAAGAGGCCGAAAAACCACAGACAATGTGATCTTAGGAAAGATTAATTACCACAATAATTCAAAAGCATCTATTTTAAAGTAAGGACTTTTGGAGCAATGTAACCGACATGTTCTTCAAAGAAAGTTTCTATTTCCCTGAGTCCACCCAATAATATGGCTGAACAACCTGCCCCAGTCTGCTCAGTAACCTTCCTCCTTCTCTTCCTCCTCCTTCAAATGCTTGGGGAAAAAATGTAACAAAGTCCCGAAAGCTCCTCCAGTCCATGGTGGTGACTCTCTTCCTTGAGAGCGTCTCGAGGAAACTCTCTTTCCTTAAGGGAGGAATATCAGGGAGGAAGGGATTCAACTGAGCTGAAATTCCCAATTTTCACAAACTCAGGTTCCTGATGAAAACTCGTAGGGTGTCAACTACTTGCTGGCAAAGCCAGCGTGGGGCTCCTTCATGGATCTTAGGTGGCTCTTTTCACTTATTTAGAATCACCAGCCTATTTGCCTATTATCTGTAGCGGCAGCCATGTTTCTTGTGTGCCAGAAGCTTCTGCACACTAGGTGAAGCTGTCACACTCCCATTCCTGACATCAACAAGAAGAAAAATAAGATGACATCCTGCTGTTGCCACTGCTCCTCTATCTTCAGAAGTAAAATGGGGACTCAGAAAAAGCCCACATTTATTCTTTTTCCATTGGCTCTCTTCACTACTGTTGGAAAACTAGCACCTCTTTTCAAAGCAATTTTAGTTCATCCCCGAGCAGATACTTGCTTCCCCACAGAATCTAAACATGCTTGTAAGGAAGCATCACTCTCAGAGAGCTGTGGAATTGTAGCTTTCAGTTCCTCAGCCAATATATCTAAGAAGAACTGGAAACTAGCTATCTGGAGGAAGGATTTAGGACTCATATGGAAGAGATAGTGAATTTGGAGATGAAGGGAGATCTGCATAGAGTTGATGCTGTTCTTAACCTTGTCTGGACTCTTTAACAAGAAGAGTTATGCTTCCCACATTTATTATTGGAAGCCTAAACACACCCATATAGGAAGCAGAGAACCCTCTCTGTGTGGGTGTACCATAGCTCTTCTAACATTAAATAAAGAAGAATTAGGTTTTCTGCCATTGTTATTATGAAACTAGTATCTGACTATTAAAGCTGACCAGTAAAAGGCAGAGTGGTAGCAATGCCATCTTTGGGACAAGCATGCCAAATTGCTGTACCCAGTTTGAGATCTCTTTAAGTTTCCAGAAATACAAGCAATCATTCCAGTCTCTCCTTGGCTTATTTAATTTGTCCCAGCTCCCACCCAGTGTTTTCCAAATGAGAACTCATGCTTTATAGTTTCTTCCTATTAATCTTTAAAATAACTTATCTCCTAAAAATTATGATTTCACCCACATCATTATGTCTAGCTTATCTTTTCACATTTCATTTGGAAGTAGCCAAAGCTGGATATTTCATCTACTTATACTAGTTTCTTTGGCTTTGCAGACATTTTATCTGATAGCAACCCAATGATAAAAAAATAAACCCAAGAATTTGAAGTGAACAGATGCAGTGAACTAGAAGCTGTGGGGGCCACTTGGCTATAGGCACAGTAAATAAACCTGCATTTGAAAAAACAATTTTAACTTCCACAAATGACTGAAACAGCAGGGAGCCCCCAAGTGTTCAGAGGTGAGCTCCATCTACCCTAAGCAGCTTGATCATTTTTGGACTCTCCTACCCATCAGATGTAGATATGAGCTAAGTTGTGCAATTGATCTTAATATAAACATGAATGAAGCTGACTTATAAATTCTCTTTGGAGCTCAACAGATTGCGTAAGTACAAAGACAAGGCAATGGAAAGTCATAGATTCAAAAAGTAAGAGAGAGAAGACGGTGGATGGGAAAAGGGATGAAATATTCTAAAGGAACATAATTGCCTCAGAACTCTGTAATCTTCATATAATCAGCTATAATGGCCCTTTGTATCATCTGTTGAGAAATAAAGATCAGGGCCCGTTTTCAAAGGTGTGCTCATGTGAGGGCTAGAGAAAAGCAGAAAGATGACAACACACACCCATACTGTCTGGGCAGTTTAACAAACGTTTGCTTAGGGGCATGTTTTCTGAATGGACCTGTCGAATATCTCAACTGCATGATGATCCAGCAGTGCCCTGGCTTCCCATAATTGTGACGTTGTCCATTAACTTGGTTTCATTCAGCAGGTCTGATTGCTTTGGTTATGCAGATAAGCTTGACAATCCAGTCATCATAACAGCAGCCATAAAACTACCATGTTTACGTCCCCTGTAAGGTTCAGCTTATTTGCAATGGCAAAACGAGTTAGACTGTGGCAGTACTCAGCTATTCAATCTAGAGATCTAATCGTTTGGGCCATCATATAAATGAAGGACAAGCTAAAACAAAAACAAAAGAGATTTTCTAGCCCTGGAAAAAAGCATTTGTGGGGTTTTTTTCTGCTTGTGTAAGGCAAATCCTACAGTTCATTTGCAGAGAATTAAAGATGCATAAAAAAACAAAAGTTAGTTTTATGGGCACAGTACTAAAGACTTATATAGTCCTGCATCCTGTTCCTGCAAGATATCTTTGGGAAGCCCATGAGCAGGATGTGAGGTTAATCGAACTCATATTCCCCAACACATGGAATCTGGAAACAAATGACCTCATTAAAGTTCTCTGAGTGCATTTCTCCCCAATGGAACTTGAAAGCTTATCTTCTACTTTCCAGCCCTTACTCTATACACTGAGCTGATAGAGGATGCTGCTAACTACTTAGAGATCTTCTACGTGTAATGTTAAGAAGTGCTGATTTTGTTCACAGGATGAAAGTCTGTGATTAATTGGCATCAAGCAAGTAACTATTTCAGGAAGCAAAAGAAATCTAGCAAATAAATCAACACATGAGTAGGGGCATTAAAGCTACTCTTCAATAAAAATTTCCATTCCATTGAAGTCAAAACTGATGTGTACTGATTCAAAGGAATACAATCCTTATAACGTCTCATATCTCCCAAATGAAAAATAATCAATCTTTGGATACCTGAGACAGAGCCTGGAAGCAAAAAAAAAGAGCTTGCGGCAAGGCCTTGTCTAGGATGAGATAAACCAACTTTTTAGGACACAGCCACATTCCACATGGGGGTTTGAGGGCCACAAATTCACATGTGTACCGGGAAGTTCTGGATGTTTTTAACTGTGAAACTTAAATTACAAAATGCATCCGTTCCCAGTTTGAAGCAGTAAGAACGTATGCTGTGAATTTTTAGCAAACATGGTCAGAGAGGATTTGAGAGCCAGAAAAGAGAGGAGACTAGGGAATTGATGTTACGCACGCATAACCTAGGACGAGGGTAGGTTGGCTGACAATATTGACAGGATGAAGACTACTGAAGTGTAGCACACACAGGTGTTGGAGAGCCCAAATGCTTCTTTCACGAATGCACACCTCCATAATGACAATTTTGCAAGTATTCCAATGCCACCTGCTAAAGGAATATACATGAGAACAAAAGTCCTGCTCCCACTACCAAAAGCATAATGCAAGCAGCATTAGTATTCCTCTCTGAGCAACTGTATTTGAAACTTTTTTATCTTAAAAATAATTAAAAATAGGTAAACACTTTTGGAAGATCTCAAGTGGAGGAAGAATGATCTGCATAATAGGGATGGGGGGAAAAAGATGTTTATCTATCCTATCTATCTGTCTTCCACCCCATTGCAATTAAATGATTCTTGGTGGCTTACATGGTGTATATAAAGCAGTGTTGTCTGAACTTGGCCACTTTAAGATGAGTGGACTTCAACTCCCAGAATTCCCCAGCCAGCATGGGTGGCAGGGGAATTCTGGGAGTTGAAGTCCACTCATCTTAAAAGTGGCCAAGTTTGGACAACACTGATATAAAGCAACAATTAAAACATCCAGAGTCAGTTGAAAACCAATCACAATCAAAACAGCAACAGCATAAAAACCCCAGTCAAAAACCATAATAAACAAATAAACAAAAGATAAACATAACGGTAAGAGCAACAAATCAAAAATAAGGAATAATGGAAAAGAATAAGATGGCATCCAATGTAAACTAAGAAAATAAAGCCCTCCAAAAGAACTCAGTATTTAACATTTTCCTAAAAAGACAGCAAGGAGGCAGCTAGTTTGACCTCCAAGATGTTCTTGGCCAAGGTTTCTTGTTCTTTAGAAGAGCACATATTCACTTAAAGTTTGAATGTTTGGGCTGAAAGTTTTACAAAAGTGCTGAAACAGCTTGGGTAGCTTTTGTACATCCAAGGAGGGTGGTGACATACAAACTGTCCTTCATGTCAATTTGAAATGATGATTCAGAATAGAATTCATGCAGGAAAACTTTTTAGTTTGAGAAACAAGGGTAACGCAGAAGTGAAAGTGTTGACTTTAGACTCAGGAGTCATGGATTCAAAATTCCACTCATCTTAAAAGCTCACGGGGCTTCAGCTGCTCAGTCTTGTGGCTGTAGAAATCAAACTTGCAAATACATTTAGAGACTAGTATTCTCTCTTAATTTAATATACAGAATCTTGCGAGCCTAGGAGTGAGTTGGAAATGATGTATGCCCTCAAGAAAACATGGAATCCTGGCGGGAAAACTGCAGCCAAAAAGCCTTTACCTGCTTTTTGCTTAATTGCTCATTCCAAGCAGCCAGGCCAGATTTTATACTACTTGCCTAACAGGCTAAACGAAATGCTGCTACAGAAAGAATCAATAGTAGCAAAAGGATATATTTAAATTTGTGTAGCAGGGGAAAAAACCGGAAGTTAAATATAAGGTGTTACAGGATGCAAAGGAAAGAGGAGGATTGGGTCTACCTGATTTGAAATTGTTATTTTGCAGCTTGCTGTTTGGTTTGGATGAAAGCGTGGCTGCTAGTGAGAAATAGAAGGCTCTTGGAGTTAGAAGGACATGACTTGAGATTTGGCTGGCATGGATATTTGTGGTATAATAAAGTCATGGTTAATGTGGATTTTAAAAATAATTTATGTTAGACGTGCCATATTGAGAATATGGAATAGATACAAATCCAGGTTGTGCCTGAAAACACCTTTGTGGATCTCAGCACAAGAAACATTTTATAGATGAGAAATAATAAGCAAACACAAATGGCTATTTTATCACAAGATACTAGAATTTTGTCAAGGGGATTGTAAAACAAAATCAAGAGAAGAACTGGTGGCAAAGGGATATAGTTGTCAATGGTTTTCTTATTTACAATTATTAGAAAGATTTAAAGTAGACAAAAGAATTTATGATTTTGAACACTGCAAGACTGCATTTGAAACAGAATTGTATACAAATGATGAACATGTAATTGCTAAAATGTATAAACTTTTATTGAAATTTGAAACAGAAAGAAAAACAAGTGAAATAATGTATGATAAAGTGAGCTAAAAATTTTGGTTACACAAAACAGTGGGAAAGTATGTGGCTGAAAGGATTGAAATTTACACTATGTTCTAAACTTAAAGAGATTTTTTATAAAATTATGTACCGTTGATATATGTCACCAGAGAAATTGTTTAGAATGTATACAGTAAAGGCACTTCAAAATTATGTTGGAAATGTGAACAAGAAGGGACATTTTATCATGTTTGTTGGATAAGTAAAAAAGCTAGAAAATTCTGGATTCAAATACATACACTGATTCAGAGGATTTTAAAGATTAATGTACAGTTGAGACCAGAGTTTTTTCTTTTGGGATTGATGGACAAACAGCTGGAAAAAAGTTATGTAACTTTGTTTTTGTACATGACAACTGCAGCAAGATTATTGCACGCACAAAGATGGAAAGATTCGGCACTACCTACAGTGGAGGAATGGTTGGTGAAGATGATGGAACTTGCGGAGATGGACAAATTGACTTCTTTGATCAGAGAAAAGAATATATTTATTGTTGACAGGAAACCCTTATAGACTTTTTGCATGAAACAGAAAAAAATGAACTTATGATTTATGGTTTTGATGATTAGAGAGGATAGATTATAGAAAAATGAGAGTTATCTTGTAACCATAGAGTAAGAGATAAATTTATAATTGTACTTACAACTGCTGTAAAGATCAGAAGCTACTTCTTTATATCTTTTTTTCTTTTCTATTTTCTTTTTTTCTCCTTTCTTGTACCTTTAGCATTCTCTTTGATTCCTTTTTCTTTCCTTTCTATTCGTCTGTATTCGTTTTTATCTTCCTTTTTAAAAAATCTTTAATCAAAATTATATATATATATATTTAAAAAAAACTAATTTCATAAGAGGCTCATTAGCCGCATCGAACAAGAGATGCATGCCTGTAATTATTCAGCTGTCTGTGTTTTAGGTCTGATGATCACCCAAGTGATTTAATTGATATTTCACTTCATATTCAGATGTGCAATCTGGCATTTGAGAGGCTATTTTGGAATGCCCATCTAAGGTTTCTTTTTCTTTATGCAACTTAACATTCCTCTACAAGTTCTTATCACCTCCATGCCATTCAAAGGACTGCAGCAAGTCCAAATACGTGCTTTCTGCCCAAAATAACAACCAGCCCAGATCACCTGAATTTATGCACCAAAAAAGCAAACTCCATTTCACCTGGAGAAAGTAGAAGCAAAAGAGAAATGCAAGGTATAGGTAGATTATCGCACACACAAACCACGTCTGCTCCTCTGCTTACTTATAGAACTATATGGGTTCTATTCAAAATTAATCACAGAGTGACCAGATTCATACATTGCTAAGATGGGTTACGTGCAGCCTCCAACTTCCTTGTTTGCAGTCCCCCGTTTCCTCTGAACTCTATTGCTAGAATTTGGAGGAATGAATTTTCACCATCTGGGGGCAGAAAACACATGAAAACTAGCATGAGGCCAACTGTGCCACCTTAGATCCACAGAAGGACCATGAAAAGGTTTCTACCACTTTACCAGGATTTAATGAATAAAGCCCAATGGGGTGAGGTCCCCTAAAAATACATTCTAATCCATCAACAATGGTTTGCAAGTTTCAATAGCTGGGTTAAGCCAAAGTAAATCCAATCTCATTATGATCTGGAAGAATGCATGAAACCCTGCAGGGTGTACTCAGTGAAAAATAGAAAAAACACTCAATTGCAAAACCTAAGCCTGAATGTTAGGGATAGTCAACTTTTGTATTCTGGGAAACGGAAGATCATTCTGATTAATTTCTTCTTCTTTTGCCCTGAGTTTCAATAGTATAGATGAGAAAATTAAGGTGCGAGCCATTGGTTCTAAGGCAGAGAAGGCTATTATGTAAATAGCCACCAACTCCTCACCTTCAAGTCATCAGGCAGTCTGTGACTTCAAGGGAAAGGTAGGAAGAAAAGGCTATTGGTTTGAACCACTGTGGGGTATCAGAAGTTCTTGCATCCTTACACTGGGAGTGGGTAATCAACTTCGGGTAGTCCTCATTTAGCGGCTGCCTCATTTAGCAACCATTCACAGTTACGACGGTGATGAAAAAGTAACTTTACAAACAATCCTCATGTTTACAACTTTTGTTGTTGTTGTTGTTTAGTCGTTAAGTCGTGTCCGACTCTTTGTGACCCCATGAACCATATTGCGCCAGGCCTTCCTGTCCTTCACTGCCTCCCTGAGTTTGCTCAGTTTCATGCTCATTGTTTCAGTGATGCTATCTAACCATCTCATCCTCTGCCGTCCTCTTCTCCTTTTGCCTTCAATCTTTCCCAGCATCAGGGTCTTCTCCAAAGAGATCTCTCTTCGCATTAGGTGACCAAAGTATCTGAGCTTGAGCTTCATTATCGATCCTTCCAATGAGCAATCAGGGTTGATTTCCTTTAAGATTGACTGGTTTGACCTCCTAGCAGTCCAGGGGACTCTCAAGAGTCTTCTCCAGCACCACAGTTCAAAGGCATCAATTCTTCGGCGCTCAGCCTTCTTTATGGTCCAGCTCTCACAGCCATACATTACTACTGGAAAAACCATAGCTTTGACTATGCGGATCTTTGTCGGCAAGGTGACGTCTCTGCTTTTTAATATGCTATCTAGGCTTGCCATAGCTTTCCTCCCAAGGAGCAAGCGTCTTTTAATTTCATGGCTGCAGTCTCCGTCTGCGGTGATCTTGGAGCCCAAATAAATGAAGTCTGTTACTGCTTCCATTTCTACCCCTTCTATTTGCCAGGAATTGATGGGTCCAGATGCCATGATCTTAGTTTTTTTAATGTTGAGTTTCAAGCCAGCTTTTGCACTCTCCTCTTTCACCCTCATCAAGAGGCTCTTTAGTTCTTCTTCACTTTCTGCCATTAGGGTGGTATCGTCCGCATATCTGAGGTTGTTGATGATTCTCCCTGCAATCTTAATTCCGGCTTGTGATTCTTCCAGCCTGGCATTTCTCATGATGTACTCTGCATATAGGTTAAATAAGCAGGGTGACAGTATACAGCCTTGTCGTACACCTTTCCCTATTTTGAACCAATCGGTTGTTCCATGACCGGTTCTAACTGTTGCTTCTTGGCCCACATACAGATTTCTCAGGAGACAGGTAAGGTGGTCTGGTACCCCCATCTCTTTAAGAACTTCCCACAGTTTGTTGTGATCCACACAATCAAAGGCTTTTGCATAGTCAATGAAACAGAAGTAGATATTTTTCTGGAACTCTCGTGCTTTCTCCATGATCCAGCGAATGTTGGCGATTTGATCTCTAGTTCCTCTGCCTCTTCGAAACCCAGCTTGTACATCCGGTAGTTCTCGGTTCATGTATTGCTGAAGCCTAGCTTGTAGGATTTTGAGCATAACCTTGCTAGCATGTGAAATGAGTGCAATTGTGCGATAGTTTGAGCATTCTTTGGCATTGCCCTTCTTTGGAATTGGAACATAAACTGACCTTTTCCAATCCCGTGGCCACTGTTGCATTTTCCAAACTTGCTGGCATATTGAGTGCAGCACTTTAACACCATCATCTTTTAGTATTTTAAATAACTCAGCTGGAATACTGTCATCTCCACTAGCTTTGTTGTTAGCAATGCTTCCTAAGGCCCACTTGACTTCACTCTCTAGGATGTCTGGCTCAAGGTCAGTGATCACACCAGCGTGGACATCAGGGACATTAAGATCTTTCTTGTATAGTTCTTCTGTGTATTCTTGCCACCTCTTCTTAATCTCTTCTGCTTCTGTTAGGTCCCTGCCTTTTTTGTCCTTTATCATGCCCATCTTTGCACTAAACGTTCCTTTCATATCTCCAATTTTCTTGTAGAGATCTCTAGTCTTCCCCATTCTATTGTTTTCCTCAATTTCTTTGCATTGTTCATTTAAGAAGGCCTTCTTATCTCTCCTTGCTATTCTCTGGAAATCTGCATTCAGTTGCTTATATCTTTCCCTTTCACCCTTGCTTTTCGCATTCCTTCTTTCCACAGCTATTTGTAAAGCCTCATCAGACAGCCATTTTGCTTTCTTGCATTTCTTTTTCTTTGGGATGGTTTTAGTTGCTGCTTCCTGTACAATGTTACGGACCTCCGTCCATAGTTCTTCAGGCACTCTGTCTACCAAATCTAATCCTCTAAATCTATTCATCACCTTCACTGTGTACTCACAAGGAATATGATCTAAGTCATCCCTGAGTGGTCTAGTGCTTTTCCCCACATTCTTCAATTTAAGCCTAAATTTTGCAGTAAGCAGCTCATGATCTGAGCCACAGTCAGCTCCTGGTCTTGTTTTTGACTGTATAGAGCTTCTCCATCTTTGGCTGCAAAGTATATAATCAATCTGGTTTCGGTATTGACCTTCTGGTGATGTCCATGTGTAGAGTCGTCTCTTGTGTTGTTGGAAAAGAGTGTTTGCTATGACTAGCTTGTTCTCTTGACAGAACTCTATTAGCCTTTGCCCTGCTTCATTTTGTACTCCAAGGCCAAACTTGCCTGTTATTCCGATTACTCCTTGACTTCCTACTTTAGCATTCCAATCCCCTATGATGAAAAGGACATCTTTTTTTGGTGCTAGTTCTAGAAGGTGTTGTAGGTCTTCATAGAAGCGGTCAACTTCAGCTTCTTCAGCATCAGTGGTTGGGGCATAGACTTGGATGACTGTGATGTTGAATGGTTTGCCTTGGATACGCACTGAGATTATTCTGTCGTTTTTGAAGTTGTACCCCATTACTGCCTTTCCCACTCTCTTAATGACTATGAGTGCAACTCCATTTCTTCTAAGGGTTTCTTGCCCACAGTAGTAGATATAATGGTCACCCGAATTAAATTCACCCATTCCCATCCATTTCAGTTCGCTGATTCCCAAGATGTCGATGTTCAATCTTGTCATTTCATGTTTGACCACATCCAGCTTGCCTTGGTTCATAGTTCTTACATTCCAGGTACCTATACAGTATTGTTCTTTACAGCATCGGACCTTCTTTTCGCTTCCAGATACATCCACAGCTGAACGTCCTTTCGGCTTTGGCCCAGACGCTTCACTCTTTCTGGAGCTACTTGGAATTGCCCTCCGCTCTTCCCCAGTAGCATATTGGACACCTTCCGACCTGAGGGGCTCATCTTCCGGCATCATATCTTTTAGCCTTTTAACATTGTCCATGGGGTTTTCTTGGCAAGGATACTGGAGTGGGTTGCCATTTCCTTCTCCAGTGGACCACATTTTGTCAGAACTCTCTGTCATGACCTGTCCGTCTTGGGTGGCCCTGCACGGTATAGCTCATGGCTTCACTGAGTTACGCAAGCCCCTTCGCCACGACAAGGCAGTGATCCATGAAGGGGTTACAACTTTTGCAGGTCCATAAAGCAAAGGAAAGCTGAAGTAAGTTCATAAGCAGAGTCATGGTTTCTCTTAGCAAGTGCTTTGCTTAATGACCAAATTGCCAATCCCAATTGTGGTCGCTAAATGAAGACTACCTGTATTTTATTTGGCTTCTTTAGTGTTTGCAAGATTGATTCTCATCTAGCAAATTGTGCCTATAGAAGCTATGCCTTCCCTTTTCCTATAGGCTGTCCCAGTGAAGCTTTTTCTGAAATATGTTGGTCTCACGCCAGAGGTCTCAAGACCAACAGGTGGCACTACACAATCAGTTTCACCTTTATTAGGACTCTTCAGGGATAAGTATCCTCCATGCTAAATGTTGTGGTTCTGTATAGTCAACAAGTGCAATCTGTGGGTTCAGATCCTGCTGAATGTTTGAATGTAGAACATCTAGCATACCTACCCCTGAAGACAAAAGAATGAAACCGGTTGGATAGTGCCACAGACTGGTCAGTGGCTAATATAATATCCGAGTTGTGTCTGGGACACTTCTGCCAAATCCCAGCCTAGGGGCCAAATTAAGCCATGTGAAACCTTGAGATAAGTGAGTTCATGCCAAGTTTTGGTCAGGGGAGCTTACTAGTGTGCTCCCTCTCCCAATAAATATTCCAAGAGCAATGGGCTCCTGACAGAGGCTCAACTCCCCAAATAAAGTTAGTGCTAAATAGCAGGAGACTCTCTCGATGCCCAATTTTGTTATTTGTATAGGTCTCTTAAGACAGATACACTAGATTAAAGGGTGCTTAATGACAAGCACAGCAGGAGAGGGGAAAACAGAATCAAAAGCTCCTTCTTTCCCATCAACTTGAATAAGAATTGTTGAGGGAAAAAAATGAAGAAAAATTTGGCAAGCACTTGATGATTTAGCTCTATGAATTTTGATTATTTTCCCCCATATCTGGATATTATAGCAAACAATTTCATGAATAATACTTTATTCAATGTATTCAGGAAACCTTGGAAAGCATTCATGCCACTACAGTGATAATTAATACATGGCTGAGCATTAGCTGCTGCAGTTTAATTTCCAAGGCAGTGTTGACTTTCCACTTGATATACTTTCTCTCTCTTGGGGCATTAGTGTGGCCTCGACTGTCAACAGTAGCTATATGAAGGAGTTCAGGTAACTAAACTACTGTTCCTGTGGGATTACTGCACCGAGACTGGGATTCAGAAAACTGTGAGCAGAGGGAGAAAAATGTATTAATGCTGCAGTGAGAACTCACAAGCTAGCAGAAGACTTTCTGTAGTATTCCCATAAGAGAAATGTAGCAATGATACAAAGCACACCAACTCTATCCAGCTAACAAGATTTTAGGGAAAAAAATTGTTAAGACTTGCAAAAGAGTCTGCTCAAAAATTGGGAGAATGTTGGTGCATCGGGCCTCTACTACAGCCCCTGAAAAGTTTGTAGCCAGTCGTTCTTATCAGTTCATGGAGAAAGACAACTAACTCTTTCCTACTGAACTGGAGTGCAATTGTCTCTTGCCTTCTGCACCCCTAATTTTTCTCTAATGCTACATTAGAACTCTGTGTTTAATCTGCAAAGTTTCAGCACTAACCATTTATTACTCATGCCTTTGAGCATTTCGTTTTTAAAAACCCAACTGCAAAACTGTCATGCAGTAAGCAGCAGTAGCAATAATGATATTTTGAAAATCTCAGAGGGAATGGGTCTTAAGATCTCTTTGAGCAACTCTAACAAAGAGGCCTTTCGTACCCCAGTAAACAATGAACTAACAAGCGCAGTGATCCCGATCAAAAAACATGTGAACCAATCTTCAAATTTAGACAGGCTGGTATGGATGAAAGCAATCCTTGAAATAACTTAGCCCCTAACTGTTTCAAGGCTTTAAGGGTTAAAATGAGCACAAAAAGTCCAATTAAACCAATTAGTGCCTTCCAGCCCTAGCACCACTTGGGGATCAAAATCTGCTTACTCTTCATATAATTTTCAAAGGCACAGCAGTACGTGTGTGCCATGATAACGACAATCAGTTTCACACATCACAGTAAGTCATAACATGGTCCATTTAGCTTTGGCTTAGCATGTTATATAAAGCTATTCATAAACCATACATTTATAAATCATGGTTTATGCTGTCGCCCATGTCTTACTCACTTCCTGTTTGGATTACTGCAATGCGCTGTACATGGGGCTGCCCTTGAAGACCATCCAGAAATTGCAACTGGTCCAGAATGCAGCAGCATGCAGTTTTGGGTGCCCGGTAGTTCACCCAAGTAACACCACTACTGCGTTGGCTGTACTGGCTTCCAGTTGCTTTTGGGGTGCAACTCAAGGTGCTGGTTGTCACCTTTAAAGCCCTATATGGCACAGGGCCAGGTTACTTGTGAGACTGCCTCTCCCTGAGGGTATCTGCCCATCCTACTGTGTTAGATAGGGTGGGTGCCCTCTAGGTCCCCTCCCTTTGTGAGACTAGGCTGAAGCTGCCATAACCTAAAGATGAAGCAGGCAGGTAAGCAGAGAGGACAAAAGCCAGGAAACTTGTCTATGAGATCCCTTCAGGGAGGTAGATAAGAAGGAAGCAAGTCGTTAAGGAAAAAACAAAGGACCTGAACCAGAAAGAGGAAGTTGGGCCTGAGCACATGGAAACCCTCACCCCAATCCCATCAACTTGTAAATCAACCCAGCAAGGACTTTTGGGGATAAAAGGGGTCCCAAAGCCCGCCCACTCTGAGTCGTCTGAGTCACCTTTGGATCCAGACTTGGCGGCTTCTAGCTAGTGCCTGGCAGCCTAGTTGGGAAGGATGTGGGTAAGTGTGGATGAGCGCGTGCGTGTGTGCATGAGAAAGAGCAAATGTACCTGCAACCAGCAATGCCTTGCTGTTACTTCAAATTCACTGGGTCTCCGTGTATTACAAAGAACCTCTTGTGCCTCAGTGTTCAGTTGGAAGTGATTTGTGTGTATCCCCTATTATTTCCCCGCTGTTGACCAGGGCTGTGTGTCTGTCTGCTCCAGCCACACCTATCTGGAAAACCCAGGTAGAAAGCAAGGGGGGCTGACAAGATCAACAGTGCCTCAACAGGCTGTGAGTGTGTGAGTGAGTGACCATAAGCCGAACCTGGGAGCAGCGTGTGTAACACCTTATATGTTGCCAACTGACGGGGCCTTGGAGGCACGCTTTCTCGGTGGCCGCCCTAGCCCTTTGGAACAGCTTCCCACCTGAGATCAGAAGGACCCCTACCCTTAGCCTTCGGGAGGGCTGTGAAGACTTGTCTCTTCCCCCGAGCATTGGGCTAGGATGGGAGTGGAGCTGTGGGGATGTTAGGTCTAGTGCCTGAGGGGGAAGGATACCTTTGTCTTTAACTACATTTGATGGATTGTTGTGAGCCGCCTAGAGTCCTTAGAGGAGATAGGTGGCCATATAAGTCCTGTAAGCAAGTAAATAAATAAATAAAGTGATATGTAAGCTTAATAATACACTCTTTATCTAGATTCTATAAGCATCAAGATATAAATAGGTGAATAGTGTTATGAGATAAACATACCTATTTCTAGCCTGAGATGGAAACAAACACACACACACTTTTCTTTCCCCATCATGAAAACTCGGAAAAAAAACCTCAAGAGACCCAGGATGTCTACTGGCGCATGGAACGTCCTTAATAAACTGTAACTGTCCTTTTGGACTGGCAACATTGGTGTCTAGATAGTGTTAATGGACTTGCGTCATGTGATTCCCTTATGCTGCACTACTTATAGACTCCAGGGAATGAATGGTTCTGAGAAGGTTTACCTCTAAATGTTCCAAATAAACATTCTTGCTTTGCACAACAGACATTAGCAGGAATTATAACAGAAAGACTCCCTTCCATCAAACTCAACCCCTGGAGATTACTCTGACATGTTCCTATAGTTTCCTTGGCAACAGAACAGAAACACTTTACTATTTTCCTTTCCCAGGACTGTTTTTCTTCAACTTTCCAAAGTAGCCCGCAGCCCTGGGATTTCATGGTGGTCTCCCATTCAAATATGAATCAGATCCAACTCTGTTCGCTTTTTTCAAGATCAGTCAAGACTGGCTAGTAATCCCACCTCCTGTGACTCACAATGAACGACAAGGACAACAACAAAAGGCTAAAGAAACTGACCTTTGTGTTTCAGTCCAGGGATGGCTAGTGGTTAAGAGGAGGGAAAATAAGGAGAGAATAATTTAAAATAAATCTAGACTCATCATGAAAGAAAAGTCAGCAATCTATTTGTGCAATACACTTTTATTTTCCTTTACCTCTGCAGTCAGTCTTTAAGTAATCATTGTGTAAACAACAGAATGGAATGAAATTACACTGAATTGTATGCCAATGGCTCTAGAACACCTCAAACATTAATGACAAGGTATTATAAATAACTTTTAAATAACACATTTGCCATTTTTCCCTTAGGTTAGAGAGCTGCCATTTACCTAAACTTAGCAAGGAATTGGTTTAATATGGGACATCCAACAAATCCACGCTTCTGAAAACGTATCAGACTGAACTCTCGCTCCAAAATCACTAACTCCAAAATATCTATGCCACAGATTAAGCTTATGACTACTTTGGTCAGAAATGTTTAAATATTGTGTAACATGTCCTTCTTGTTTTGTCTGTTGGTTTTCTTTTGCCATATCAGTCATTGCACAAAGCCCTTTCTTATTATTTGCACTCCACCTGGATGTTCTGCAGAATTTCAAGTAAAGCTCGGATTCTTTTCAAGTTTTATTATTATGAAACAATTCCTATCTCTTAAAGATAAACCAAATCCAAGATGGGTAAAACAAAGGCATTTTAGCTTAATGGCAACTGTTTACACGTTTCAGCTTATAGATTCCCCCAACAAAGCAGGCCATATTTATTTGTCTTGAGTCTCTGCTATGATAAATCATTCTCATGACTCAGAAAATTGAAGCATGGTATGTCTAAAAACGAGATGAGCTTGGATTAGCATAGGTTCAGGCACAATATCTGTTAATATTTGCAAGGCACCTCCCACGCCACTGACAATCCAATGAGGGGTGTTTAAAGGAACACGCAAACCAAACAAAAACTAAAACCAATGCCTACATCAGCTCAAAAACTCAGGATGGTGACAAATACTTCAAAGAGAAATCTAAGTTTCCCTTTAAACAAACATAATTTAACTGCAATTAGCACATAAATCATGAAATGAAAAAAAAATCCAATTTCATACAGCTAGGATGGATGGATGGATGGATGTTTTATTTTTATTTTTATTTTATATATATATATATATATATATATATATATATATATAAAAATAAATAAAAATAAAAATAAAAATAAAAATATCAATCAATCATAAATAAAGGGAAAAGTTCACAGTTGGTTTTAAATCAGGAATTCAAGTTTGGCTAATAAACCCTAGCATTTATAATTACGTGCATTCTACATACAACCAACGAATCAGAATTATCCACTAAAATAATGACTGTTTTGTTTTAATGAAAGAAGGACTAGCTCTGATAGAAAATTCCTTTTGTGGCCGGTGGACACAGCCACTTGAGCGCGTTTCCAATCCGTCTGTTCTCATGCCAGGGAAATCCAACCTGATTGCTAGAGCAGCATTTAGGAGCTTCTGGACTGTTAGCAGGAGCAGTGGAGCGGTGGGCTTTCGCTTGTTCCAACCTGGTGAGGTGCTACTGAATGAAGCGGAACTGTCCGCGTGGGGTGCTTGAAAAACTTCCTTCACAATGTAAAGCTGGCCTCTTCGCAATCACACCCTTTTGCTGGGGGTCAGGTGCGCTGGCATCAGCTGACGCTTAACTGAGCAAACCCAATCAGTTTTACCTCATCAGGGATTTCGGTACCATCACAACCAGAAGCCTGAAAAACAGTAATGGAAAAGGAGCAGGGTTAGGTGTGGCTTAGAAGGGGCTGGGGAAACTCTTGTGATACAGACCTAGAAATTCAACATCCCTGCAGCCTTCTATGTAAGATGAAGTATTCAATCAAGAAGCCTCGGGTTAACACGGCAGCTAAAAGATTTAACCAGGTATCTTTTCAAGCTTCCCTCTCCTCCTACACCGTTATTTGACATCACCATCGCAAAAGTGAGATTTAGATCACTGGATGAGTTTTTGATAGAAGCACTATAGCCTTTAATATAAGTGAATAATCCTTTGGCTGTTGTACAAGAGGGCGATTTGCATGCTTTATACAAGTTTGGTAGTGTTAAATTTATTGGTATTGTCTATATGTTTTAAATGACTAGATTATTCATACAATCTTATACGTGACTTCTCAGAGTAAGGTAACAGTGTTCGATGAGACTAACTCCGAGGTAAATCTGTAACTTTAACTGTAAAATATCTGACCATTTCAGCTGGCCCGAACCAATTTGCTACTGAATACAACTGGTCAATGTAGTTGATTACTGTTAACTAAAGTTCTCAAATATTTATTGACATAGATAGATCTTTGAATCAATATTACTAATTACACCAACAGCCTGAATATATACACTTTCTATTTAAGGTAGGCGAGGCTTCAAAAAATAGCCTTCAGATTGCCCAGTATAACAACAACAGATTCATACAATTAAGAAGAATGCAAATTTGCTACATGTGCAATTAATCATCCATTGTCAATTGTTTCAGGAGTATCAATAATTATGTTTTTAACCATCACTGTAAAGAATACTTACACTACAGGCGACAAAGATGGTTTTGTTCACTGAGCTTGCCTCCTAGAGTCTTTTCAATAAAACTGTGATATAAATAATACAACCCAGCATTCATCAACATGTGCATCCATAGACCAATTTTGCTGAAGCAGTCACAAGTTATGTTGTTATTTCTACACAGCTTTGTTATATTTTGTAGGAAGAAGCTGAGGCACCACTTTAGGGGAAAATATTTTAAAGAAAGTTGTCAATAGAGAAGCTACACATTTTGTTATGATGCCCAGTGATTGCAGCGGACAACTGTAAACAGATGGCTTTACCTCTGGGGAGCCTGCATGAATATCTTTTATTTCTAAAATTGTAACATGGACAGCTAAGAGAAAACCTGCTAGCAGAGCCTGTATGTTCAGTGAGTTGCATTTTCTCTGGTTATTTAGTGGATTCCAACAATGGTTCATTTGGGAGAACTCTCTCCTCTACTATTAGTGGGGGTTTGCATGCACACTGCTGATTCTAAGTACAGACCATATCTCACCTGGAGAACCCAAAACATTGTACAGGTAGTCCTCGGGTTACGACAGCAATTGGGACCAGAATTGCTGTTGCTAAGTGATGCAGTCATAAAGCACAATGTCACATGACCACATTGCTTAGTGACGGCAATCCCGTCAGTCCTGGTTACCGTCATAACCCCAAGACATGCAGGTTGTTAAGTGGGAGGCGGTGAGAGTTCCAGATAAGGAGTGCAGGGGTGCCACGGGGGGGGGGTGCTGCGGAGGGAGGCCCAGAGTAGGCTACGCATGAGTTGAGGAAGACCTGGGAGGACTGGCAAAGACTGCAGGCAGAAGTGACTTACTGGAGCAACTTGCAACCTTCCCTGCCGGCTTCCCCATTGACTTTGCTTGTTGGAAGCCAGCAGGGAAGGTCACAAATGATGATCACATCACTGCAGCTTCCTATGATGTCATAATTGCGAGTCAGGAACCCAAGTGCCTGGATCACAATCATGTGACCATAGGGGTGCTGCAACGGCTGGAACTCTGGGGACCAGTTGTATGTCCATTGTTTCAGCGCTGCCATAACGTTTGACTGTCACTGAACGAATGGAAGCAAGCTGAAAACTACCTGTAATATAAGGAGAACCATTTGCTATGGTTGACCAACTGCAAGGACCCAGCTGACACTTATAACTCACTTCTGCAACTGAAAAATGTGTTCTACAAATTTAAACAAGATTGTAATAATGGCTTTACAGAACTGTTTCTAGATCATGGCTTGGAGGGGAAGGTGTTGAGAAACCTGAATGCACTATATATTAAATTATTACTCTGACACAGCGATTACATTTTTTACTAGCCCAATTATAAAACTGACATCCCACCTAGTCATAATTACTGCTGGTTGCTGGGTTTGATAGCACTTCTCTTGAACTGCTCTGCAACTGTTCACAACACAGACATAACTACACATTAATCCTTTACTATACCAACTATACTTATTTCTAATTATTTGGTAACACCAACACATTTAATTCAATTACAGCCACTACGTCCTGTCTCACTGCTGAGGACAGTAAAATCATTTTCCCAGTCGGTTTCCTATAAAGTGAACCATTAAGCAACAGCTGCACTCTAGCAGGAATTTTCACTGACACACAGAAGTGCTATGTGAATTCTTAAGGTTACTTGATTTTAAAAATGGTGATCACTTTCTCCTGAATCATCACAGAACATATTCTTTTTTTTAATGGGATGCTGCATATAAATGTTTTAAATAAGCAAAAATAAAACAAACACATTCCTCAGCAATGGGGAATAGGGAAGAGAAGCTGCTGAGACAGAGGACATTTTGATTTAATATGGGGATGTCTGACCATCCATGACCACTTTTCGACCCATCTCTCCAACTTTTCAGGAAACGTTTTAGTGATATAAATGGCTACAGGGAGGAGGAGGAAAAATTTATTCAAAGAACTGCCTGAAGTTATTTTATCTTAGGGTCCAAGCCAACATCTCTCTTCAGACTTCATACTTTCATTTGCAAATCGTTAAGCATGGGAGAATTAGTGATGCAGACCAAATATGTGAATTGGGCCCCAGGAAGACAAAGCAAGAGGAAGGATGCTGGGTGAACAGACCAAAACAACACTATAGCTGAGGCCAGCTAAACAACCTCTAGCATGGCTATTTCTGCCTTCTGGACTTCAGGAAATACGTCATAATTTCTGCAATTCCCAAACAGTAAGCTATTTACCCAGAAAAATGAAAACTGCATTCCAAATGCCCAAGCTCAGATTTACTGTCTTCTTAAGACATAAATTATTGTAGACTCAGGGATTCAACTAACACAAATCAGAAAGTCTTACCACTGTCAGCCAATACATCTGAGGCACCAGGAGCAACAGAGGAGCATATGGACAGAGGATATATGTCAGGGTTTGTCAGCTCACCAGAGTTTGATATAGGGCTGGCTTTTCTTTTCTTTTCTAAAAATTATTATTTCCAGTTAGTGAATTAAAAAAAGCTACAAAGACTGTTTTCTGCTTTCCAATTTCATTTTGCGTAGACTAATAAAATGCTGGAAAGGTCAGCATTCAGTAAAAAAAAAAAAGGGCTAATAAAGGACAGAAATGAAGAAAACCTGGCTCAAAAGAGCAGTAATTCTTTTCTATTTACATTATTCTATTTACATTATTTCATCTCCAACGGTGCTTTACTTACCAGCTTGAAGGTTAATGTTTTCAAGGCCCTGGGGTCATCTACTATTTTTTGTAAATTAGCAGCAACTGGGGAAAACAAAGCATGAAAAGCATTGAGTACACCAAAAGTGACGTGGTATTTAGTTAATAAATAGAAGGCATCTACTTATGAGGAGCAGGAGGAGGCATTTTTTCATGAGACACTTATAAAAGGAAGCAACCCAAATGGGATTAATTCCATGATTGGTGACATGCCAAATGGCACTAACCGTGGGAAGCATTCAGCCCGAAGTCCAGGGTAACATTATTTTTCCTTCCTAGAGTGAAAAAACACTGCATTTTTTCTAGAGTAGCTTCTTCGGGGTCACTCTTGCTGGGATCCATGAGTAGAAAGTTGAGAAATAGTATATATGTATTGTATCTTTTATTAATTTTACATTTATATTCACTCTAAAGGATCACTGACAACCTAATAGGTAATTTTACTATGCATAATCCATTAGCTAAATATATTATTTACTGCCTGCATGAATAGGCTAGAAATGAACAACCAAGCCAAAAGATCAACATCCTCTGTATGCACATAAGATCAGGAATATTGAATATGGCCTAATTTTCATTGTAAGTGCTGGAAATGGAAGAACTTCGAATAATTTAGATGTAACCTGTTCTTTATAAGGAAATATATAAATATATATATATAGTCAGCTGACACTCTCGGGATGTGGTAGGACTGGGCTGCTGTTGCTACCAGGACCTCCAGAATGAGGAATCTCGTACACAAAATAACAGAAGATCCTTCAGGTTCTATTCTGTCCTTCCTGCTTTTGATCACCGAGCCAATGGGTGAGCTCATTGGGGGATTGGAGGCAAGGTGCTACCACAATCTTGAGGACAGTGAGAATGCCTCCTCTGAATCAATTTCCTTGTGGTGATTTTATGGACACATCCATGTAGGTTTTTTGGCAACTGAAGAAGGTAATGGCTACAGTATCAAAGTCATTTGCCATTACCTTCCTCTGGAATGATTCTTGATGTCTCAGTTTAATCAATAGCACAGGGATGTCCATGTAAAAACCAGGTCCAACCCTGCTTAGCTTCAAAGCCCAGGCTCCTTGTCATTGGCCATGTAGGCATTGAATCGGTGCTTGGAAGTGTAACTGAAGCTGTATAATTACGCTGAAATGCTTTGAACAGCTGGTTCTCATTCTCAGAATGGATACAATGGGATGGAATTTTACTCCCCCAAGGGCAAACCCCCCCAGTCCAAGGGTATTCCTGGAATTAGTTTTATCAGCAAAAGCCCAAGTGGCTTCACTGACAGAAAATGCTTTTGCTGGTGCTCCAATTCCAGGTATGCCTGGACAGTGACAGCCTAACCACAATGCCTCATGGTCTGGTAATCTCTCATTAGGATTATAAGAAGTTAAAGGATAGGCAGCATTCTGATAGCTGCATTTTGAACTATTTGTTTCCATGCTAGTTCAAGATGCTGGTGTTGACTTGTAAAGTCCTAAATTACTTTTAGGACCAAATATCAGAAGAAACATATTTCCCTATCCAAGCTAGTCTGCCGATCAGTTTAAACCTGGGGCAGCAAATAGGCCCACCTCACTGTTTGTTATTGATATTTCATTGTCTGGCTAAGAACTAGAATTCCCAGGAGCATTTGCAAATGAGTTCACGATAGCCCTAACAAATGTGATAGACCCTTCCATTTGATTACTACAATATAGATGTTTTAACAAATGTTTTGAGTTATTTTATATTGTTGTTTTCCTTCTTGGGATATTTTTATAGGCTTCTACTACTGCTAGGTAAATAATGAATCCTGATGTGAAATTTCAGAGAAATCATCTAATCACCCCCCCCCCCAATTCATAGATAAAACTAGTCATGGCGGGGAGGGGAACACGGGCTATGGGCACGGGCACTCAGCAATAATATCACTGGGCTTTTGACTACAATTTCTTTCCAGTTTTCTGTAGTTGGCTGATCTAGTATGCTAAGTCATCACATGCCATTCTGTTGTGTAAACCCAAACAGCAGCTTATTCATCAAACCACCATATTGAAACAAGCCACAGCTTTGCAAAGTACAGTATGCGAATGTGGCCTCTGGCTGTAGAAGTTTGGATATCAGAGGGATATGCAAACTTCTCTAGAGGTAGGGTCAGATTGTTCTTGTTTTTAGCTTATGAGCCAAACATCTAACCAAGCACTGATGATGTGAGGACACAATGAGCGTTGCTGCTTTGAACCTTGCTGTGCTTTAAGGGTTTCCTGTAATTAGGAACCACAGGGAAAGTTACACATAAAGACATCAGCCAGATGACTGTTTCAAGAGACAAGGGCTATAAGATGTGGAAAACAAATAGACAAAGAAAATAAAGTAAAAAATGGCAAGTGTTCATAAGTCTTGGAATATTTTCTGGTCTTTTAAATACAAATACCCTTGCAAATTAGGAAGAGACTGAATGTAGACTCTTTGATAACTTTTCTAATGTAAACCAAACTTGAGAGCCAGTTTGGTCTAGTGGTGAAGGTACCAAGCTAGAAAGCAGAGCGTGTGAGTTCCAGACCTCCCTTTGGCAGGAAAGCTGGCTGGGTGACTCTGGGCCAGTCCCTCTCTCTCAGCCCAGCTCACCTCACAGGGTTGTTGTTGTGGGCAAAATAGGAGGAAGGAGGAGGATTAGGTATGTTCACAGCCTTGAGTTGTTTATACAAATTAATAAGGGCGGGATAAAAAAATATTTAAAAAATTAACAAAGTTTACATTGAAGAAGAAAAAGATTCACAAAATAAATCACTATGGGCTTTTTCAAAAGAAATGTTGTTGTTTTTATATCCTTCAGCAAATCCATGAGTTAGGCATCTCACTAACTTGAGCAAACTCCTGTAGGTGATCTTTCTGCATTGAGAAATGATGTTATAGTGTGCCATTTCAGGTAACTTTTGTTTTTCTTTTTACAGTATGTATAAGACTAACAATCAGCCCTTCACTCAGCCTTGCCAGAAATCTATTTCATACATTTTTTAACATCTCTTGCTCACTCGCTCTCTGTACACGTATTCAGAAAAAAAATCAAATATAAATCTCATAAGCAAACATGACAGTGGAGAATATTCCTTCACTGAAATATACAATTATTTTACAATGAAGATTTCATATTCAGCTTATCAGTAAGAGCTGTAGTATCTAGCAAGCCAAGTAACTATCATTCGATAGGCTCTTGTAAGTGACTACTGTTCTGCTGGAATGTTAATTTAGGGCCCAGTGGAACAAGACGGTCACTTTTCAGGAGAGCAATAAAGCTTAAGTGGGGGGGACCCATCTGACTCAGTTGCTTTACCTGGTGAAGGCTCTAGCCAACCCACGAGCGTCTGCAGGAAGAGTAGAGTGGGCAAATGACAAAGCATGTGTGATTATGTCATCAGGCAAATGAGATGACTGACATATGTGCATCAGATGATGGAATGCTCACCCATCATCAGAGCATTTATATAACGCACATCACTGTGTGTCTGTGTTGTGTCATAAAGGCATCATTGCAGTTTACTGCTGAGATCACGTAGTTTACCCTGGAAATGCTACCTAAGTGTAGCATTTTCCCCTGCAGTGAGGCCCCTGCCAGCTGTATATCTAGCTCTGCCTCTTCTTGTAATGTCATATATTTAGCAGTACGTACAATTTGCCACCGAGAAGTCCCATGTATTCATACTCAATCTCCAGGAGATGAAGTGAACTAAAATGCAGTTTCAGCATAGAATAAAAGGTAAAACTAATGGGCTTTTAGAGGTTTCTAGATTCACATTAGGAAGTGCAGCTACTAAAAGTTATGTTGCCTTATCAGCCTAACATACCTGGAAAATGGCTATGGAAGGCTGCTTTAGTAAATCGAAAGAAACCCCTCATCTCCCATAAGAGATTAAGACTTCACATTCAAACAGGTTTAGGACGTCTCCCTTAGCCAGACCAGGGCTCTGGATAGAGATATTGAGCATGAATCTCATTCAGAGTTTGTCCCTTGAGCCCAATTACATTCACATCCCAGAAGGGAGGATCACAAGAAGGAACACAGCTATCCCAACGTGCCTGGAGGCAGGCATAGCTGTGTCTGATGTGAGCTGCCATTCAAGTGGTCAACACTTTAGCTTTAAGACAGGGGTCCCCAGCCCCCGGGCCATGGACCGGTCCCGGTCCGTGGCCTGTTAGGAACCGGGCCGCACAGCAGGAGGTGAGCAGCGGATGAGCGAGCGAAGCTTCATCTGTATTTACAGCCACTCCCCATCACTCGCATTACCACCTGAGCTCCGCCTCCTGTTAGATCAGCAGTGGCATTAGATTCTCATAGGAGCGTGAACCCTACTGTGAACTGCGCATGCGAGGGATCTAGGTTGCACGCTCCTTATGAGAATCTAATGGCTGATGATCTGAGGTGGAGCTGAGGCAGTGATGCTAGCGCTGGGGAGCGGCTGCAAATACAGATCATCATTAGCAGAGGGGTTTGACTGCACAGAGACCATAATAAATCAATTGCTTGCAGACTCATATCAAAACCCTATCAGTGAGTGGCAAGTGGCTGGATCTGGTGGCAGGCTTCATAGTGGCAAGTGAGTTGATGTACTTCAATTGTACAGCTGCATCTGGTGGCAGGCTTTAAGTCAGAATCTGACACTTATTTTACTCTGTGTGTGGCCTGCCCATTATTTTATTTACCACTTCCGTCTGTACCTCTTTCCTGCACTGCGCACTTGTCTCAGTCACAGTTTGGCAAGCCCACAAGCTAATGAGTAAAAAACAAACGTCACTGGAGAGCTTCTTTGAAAAGGGGGAAAGACCCAATGATGAGACAGCAGAAGACTCTAAGACTGCCAACAAAAAGAAAGCTGCATTTAGAAGAAAATACCAAGAGTCCTACTGAAATTACAGGTTCATTGCAACAGGTGATTCACATTCTCCAAGCCCGCCTTGTATAATATGTGGCGACTGGCTATCCAAAGAAGCCATGAAACCTTCAAAACTGCTTCGCCGCATGGAGACCAAGCACCCTGCATTAAAAGACAAGCCTCTGGAGTTTAAAAACAAAACAAAACGTGAACACGAAGAACAGAAGCAATTATTGAAGGCCACCACTTCATCAAATGGGTCTGCACTGAGAGCATAATTTTTAGTGGCTAACCGCATTGCTAAAGCTAAGAAGCCCTTTACTATTGGTGAAGAGTTGATCCTGCCTGCTGCTAAGGACATTTGTCGTGAACTTTTAGGAGAGGCTGGAGTTCAAAAGGTGGCACTTGTTCCTCTTTTGGCTAGCACCATAACTAGATGAATTGATGAAGTAGCAGAGGATATTGAGGCACAATTGTTAGAGAGGATTGATGAGTCACCGCGGTATGCAATCCAGGTTGACGAGTCTACCGATGTTGACAACAAGGCAACAATGCTTGTTTTTGTGCGATATATTTTTCAGGAGGATGTGCATGAGCATATGTTATGTGCACTTTTGTTGCCAACCAACACCACAGCTGCAGAACTATTCAAGTCTTTGAATGATTACATATCAGGAAAACTAAATTGGTCATTTTGTGTTGGTATATGCACGGACAGAGCGGCTGCCATGACTGGACGGCTTTCTGGTTTCATTACTCGGGCCAAAGAGGTCGCTTCTGAATGCGAGTCTACGCACTGTGTCATCCATAGAGAAATGCTGCCTAGCTGAAAAATGTCACCTGAACTTAATGTTTTGCAGGATGTGATTAAAATTATCAACCACATTAAAGTACACGCCCTTAACTCATGTCTGTTCATGCAGCTCTGTGAAGAGATGGATGCAGAGCACACGTCTTCTCTTATACACAGAAGTGAAATGGCTTTCTAAAGGTAGATCACCGGCCAGAGTTTTTGAGTTACGAGAGCTGCTCCAGAGATTTCTTTTAGAAAAACAGTCACCACTGGCAGCATATTTCAGTGACACAGAATGGGTTGCAAAACTTGCTTACTTGTGTGACATATTCAACCTGCTCAATGAACTATATCTGTCACTTCAGGGGAGAACGACAACTATGTTCAAGTCAGCAGATAAAGTGACTGCATTCAAAGCCAAACTGGAATTATGGGGGCGACGAGTGAACGTTGGGATTTTTGACATGTTTCAAACATTAGTGGAGATTTTGAAAGAGACTGAGTCTGGGCCTTCTTTCTCCCAGCTGGTGCATGATCACCTATCTCAGCTTTCAAAAGAGTTTGAGCATTACTTCCCAGCCACAAAAGACCCCTGAACTGGGAAGGAATGGATCTGAGACCCATTTGTGAACAAGCCAGGTGAATCAACTTTGTCCGTGCTAGAAGAGGATCAATTGCTTGAGATCACAAATGACGGTGGCCTTGAAAGTATGTTTGAGACAACTTCAAATCTCCATACGTTCTGGATTAAAGTCAAGGTGGAAAATCCTGAGGTTGCCACAAAAGCACTGAAAAACCTGCTTCCATTTCCAACATCCTATCTTTGTGAAGCAGGGTTTTCTGCAGTGACAGCAACCAAAACGAGATTACCGAGTAGACTGGACATAAGCAACACACTTTGGATGTCACTGTCTCCCATCACCCCCAGATGGGACCGTCTAGTTGCAGGAAAACAAGCTCAGGGCTCCCACTGATTCTGCATTATGGTGAGTTGTATAATTATTTCATTATATATTACAATGCAATAATAATAGAAATAAAGTGCACAATAAATGTAATGTGCTTGAATCATCCCAAAACCACCACCACCACCCCGGTCCGTGGAAAAACTGTCTTCCACGAAACCGGTCCCTGGTGCCAAAAAGGTTGGGGACTGCTGCTTTAAGACACAAGCAGCAAGCTAGTGCTCCTCCAGGCTTATTGAACTCTCTTATCATTGGACATGTTGACAAGGGTAGAAAATGGATGCAGGAAATGTCTCCTCAGCATCATAAACATGGTGTGTGTATGTGTGTGTGTGTACATGTGTGCAAGTCTACCTATAGGAAGAGAGGATTACCTTTATTTCTACTCTTACAATACAAAATCATTCGATTTGGGGCAATTTGTTTACCACTAATGCAAGCAATGTATTCTAAATGAATGAGGTAAATTCATGGATGACTCTGCTTTAGGAAATAGGTTATACATCTTATTTTTATTAAAGGTATCAGGCTAAGTGCTGATTTATGATTTAATATAAGCAAAGAGACTCTTATTCTGAAAAGCGTATCTAAATTTGGGTTAGAGTGGAAATGGCACACACGATGGGAAGTGATGGATTCAAGAAAAGTTACATGTGTTTTTTGTCCATCTTGATTTATCTCCTGCACAAAAAGTGAAAAGTCATTTAAAAAGTTCAAGTTTCTCTATTTTACAGATACACCGAGTAGCCCAGAACTATTATTTCTATTTTCAATCCTATGTTGAGCCTGGGCTGCTCATGTCAAAATCTTTTTAAATGCACATGACGCCGACTTGAAATCAACACCACGCAGAAAATATGCTTGAAGTATGCTTACCCACATATACAATAAACAGACTTTCCACCTAACGTGCATGTTGTGGGATGTTTTCAGATTTACTCAATATAGTTATTAATATACTAAATAGAGATACATGTCAGAAATATTGTCCTGTTCTTTTGGGTTTTCCAGTTTTGTAGTATTACAGTTCATTAAGAAAATCAGTAGAATCTCAAATCTCAAAACTCTTTCACTGAATTCAATTTTTGTTTTTGCTCAAATTAACAACAGGTCAATTTTCTGCACATTTCACCTGAAAAATGGCATATAATTCACCAGATGCTTTGGAGAGGAGACAGAGGGAAAGAATGTATGGTATCTTTTTCTTCCTGAAAAAAAGTTAAATTTATCCTTGCCATTCCAAATATTCCAGAAAAATATTCATCTGAGGCAGAAAGAACTGTTTATCACTGAAGATGTGTACACTACAAACAAATGGCAGAATTTCTTCTATTTGGTATAACTTCTAATTTTTTTTTATCAAACAGAAGCTCTGAAGGAATGAAGTTTGGCTGGGTTAAATATCTTGCATTTTATTCAAAGATATGGCACTGATTCTTCATCATTCTGGAAAATAACAGAGCTAAACCATAAAACAAGTGTTTGTTTGCTGCAACTTGCATCTCATGGGAGAATATGGAATATTGTATGCCTTCCTTGCATATAATTTCTAAAAATATTACATATACATATACATAAAGAGATCTTAAAAAGAAAGAAAAATGTGTGAAGGTCCACAAATGATACTGTAAATCTATTTACCTGAATGAATCTATAGATCTTCGGCCTGTGGGCAGGGCTTACATCAACGTCCCTAAACAGTTTCCAGTATTTATGTAAAGGCAAATGCTCTATTTTTCTCTTGAAAGCCCAGTGTCAACAACGTTAGTTGGAGTTAAAGTAGATTCAAGATTCTATAGTCTTCCTTTTGCCCTCCTGATTTAGCTTTGAAGCTGAGGATTTTATTTAAGCCTTCTTCAGCCTGGGTTATAAAAACATAGCTTGAGTTCCCTAAAAGAGAAATCACCAATTTTGAACATACTAGGAAACTTTTCCCATCTGACTGGTACCAGGCTGGGAAAGACAACTTTAATAATTTCAGTTCTCAAGTAGCTGCCCATCTGGAAGATGGTTGCCATCATCCATGAAGATCCTATAGAATCTAAACCCTCTTTCCTTTCTCTCACTTTCTGAGATTTACTGAAGTTATTAAGGCTGGCAAGGGCCAGTAACACAATAGTCACAGTCCAAAGGGACTTATCAAAAGGAACAGAAAGGACAGAAGGCAACAGAAGCACACATTTATAGATATAAAAGATTTTTAGAACATAAAGACTGAAGCTAAGAAAGAATATCTAAATTAAGCTAAAGTGAAGCATTTGTCTAATTCATATCAGGAAATATGCCTTGTGAATTGAAGAAAGAATGCTGTGGTGTATATGTTTTTGTAAAAATCCAAGGACGGATGAAATTATGAATGGGCCTGTATCCATTTAATGTTCTGAGTTTTGGCTACAACATAATCTCAGAATGAAGCATAATTTACCTATAACTACATCGTGGCCATCAACCAGGCCTGCAGAGAACAGCTCTTGAGATACACCATCTGCCGTGTCTGTGTAAAATGTGAAATGAATAGGCATTAGTCCTTATAAAAGCGAGAAAAAACAAAAGTATCAATAAGCCAAGGCAATTTGTGTAAGAAGTATATTTACTATAAAACATCCATTGCCAATATGTGCTTAAATCAAAACTATTTTCATTAGAAGCAACTTGTACTGTATTCCATTACTAATACTCTGCAATTTCAATGTGATAGGACTCCACAGAACGAATAAATTCTTCACAAATCCTATAAAGCTCCATTATTTAAGTACCAAAGTTCTCTCATAATACGTAATTAGGTATTTTTATTCAAAAGAGTATGGAAATATAAGAAGGTTCTTAAACAAGCACGGTTGCCTGACATAACACTTTTATTCCCTTTTCTCACTTTGATGGGAGGCATTTCATGCACACGAAACATCTACAGTTAATCCTTATTAGTAACCTGGAAGCCTTGTGCTGGGTCTACACAGAACGTTACACAGGGTTTGCAATCAGAGGACAGCAGTAGCATCTTCTCTTAGGAAAGATGGTGCCTATAGCTGCAAATTAATTTAGAAAGCTGCTGTACATTTTCTAAGTATTTTTCATGGTCTGTATTAGCCTTCCTAAGCTATGTTGTTCTAACAATGTCAACTTGATATATTCTTGGATTACATTGCTTTCTGATATTTTCAGTGAAGGAACACTTTATACCACAATTAAAATGCCTGTGCTAGGAGAACCATATGTGCCAGTGCATCTTCAACTGTGTTCACTGCAGAAGGTCAGCCAGCCACAGACACATAATGCCATTGTTTTATTTACAACACTTGTATCGGGGCTGCTTTTATAGCATGGTCAACTACATGACAATAAAAATAAAAACATTTTCAAAGGAAAGATCAATTATAACGTGGTTGTCCTGAATGCCTGCAGCTTTTTATATTTAGCTACAAGGCTTAAATATGAACAGCTCTGGTTAAAGCAGAACTGGGGAGCCTGTAGCCTGGCAGAAGTTGTTTCTACAGCACCTAGCATCCCTCACTATTAGCCATGCAGTCGTTCCCCCCGCCCCGCCCCGGACGCTTGCTGTGCCTATTACAGAATATCAGCAGAGAAAAGAATAAATACATTGTTAGGACATGCAGATAAGGAGCTACTGCTATCTGAAACATGCTGCAAAGATTAAAGAATTCAAATGCTAGACGTTTCCCCTGCTATTGCTAGGGGAATGGTTACATTGTCTCCTAGAGGCATATGGGGTTTGGTTTTAAAAGCATCATTATCAAGCCTTCCACATAATTTGTATTCTACCTCCAGTTAGTTTTTACATAGTGACTGCTTACTGGCATACCACAATACTGTATATGCTACAGAACTGTTAGATCAGTATTAGCAGGAAGATATTAATGGACTGTACTTCAACCAGATTAAAATCAAGCAAAACTACCAGACAGTTCTTTGCCTATATAACATCCTCCAACTTCAACCATCCAGTCCATAACTATGCCACTAAAAATATGCATACTTGGCACTAGGGTTTGTTTTGGTTAAGTAGGATAGTATAAAACATTTGGTTGGTACAAGCGATTTCACAGAGCTAATTTATATTAAACCGATAAAACAGAAATCAATTTCTGAAATACCATTTGGAGTCATAAAAGCATAATTTCAATTAAAAGTCTTACCTCTGCCTGGAGTAAACTCAAATCGTATGTCATTAAGTTCCTTTCTGGAATTCCTGGAGGGAGGGGAAAAAGAGGAGGGGGATGAAGCCATGGTAAACACATCAAAAAGTGATGAAGTGCTCCTTCTGTACTCTAAATGTATTCTAGCTTCATAAATAAGTTGCTGTTAATATTCAGGCAGTATTTTACAGTTTTATAGTCTTGACTATCCCCAAGTGTATTGCAAGTACATCAATATAAGAGAAAGTACTGGGAAGAAATTAAAAAAAAAAAGCTGAAATGCATTTTAAAGATAAAATGACAATAGTTCACTTTTATGAAGGAAACAATATCTAATTAAAACAGAGTTGTAAATTTGTTTTGTGCCTTGGAAAGCAACTATATACCACAGTTGATTTTCACGAAGAGTTTTCTTGGTCTTGCTAGATCAAATCCTCTTCAACTGGACTGTCCTTCCTTCTCAGCCCAACAATGACCGCAGTGACCAGTCAGTCCAATAATGACCAATATCACTTCTGTGGATATGTTTAGAACCCCACCCGCACCAATCCTCCATTCTGCTCCTGGATTATGGCAAGTCAGCTGTTATATCTGAATCTAGAAAGTTACATTCCCTTGCTAGCATCGTACGTGGTTTCGAGGTTTTATTTACTTTTTTGCAACATTATTAAGATGAAGAAGATTAAAAGATCATCAAAAGCTACAAGATCAACTATGAAGATTTTGAAAGCTTCAGAGTTTCTTACTTGTATGTAGAAGTTCAAAAATCAGAAAAGTTATGGGGAGGGGGGAGAACTGGGTAAAAGCCATAATTAGTCTGTTCATGGCAGTCTAAAAATGCTGCTAAATAAACAAAGACCATCTCCCAAGAAAAAAGTGGAATTCCAAGTTTGCGCATCCTCAGCAGTAATCATTACTGTGGCTGTTCTTTATTCCTATAGGGATTTCTATCAATGGAAAATCTGAAAGACTCAAGCTGTCAGGAACCCACAGCACTGAAAGTAAAACTGTCCTCTGCTGAAAAATGTATGATGCCCCCAGACACACATACACACCCTGCAGGACACTTTCAATCAACAGAATCTGTTTTCATCACAGTTATTGCAATGAGCATTTTGGTATCAAAAAGAGTAACAATGATTTTATAACAACCTTCTATGTAAGAAAGATGTTTAGAAAAATACAGATTGGTACTGATGATTCCTTCAAGAATACCCTTCCAGGCGGACAGGTCAGCATCACTGACAGCTGTTTTCTATTCTAGTGCTATGATCTGCTTTGCCAGTGACGCCCAGTTCAACATCAATGCACAATGGGGCATGTCTGGCCAGCTTTCCACATATTATAAACTACTTCCATATTTTTGACAATACAGTTAATCTTCATCTCTTCTTCAGTCTCAGCTGATAACTTCCCTCAGTTAATGCAATATATTTCTTTGCCTCAGGTCAGAGGTGGTAGGGGATAGGAAAGAAAAGCAAAGAAAACAACTATCTTATTTTTGGAAACAGCAAGCGGGCAAAGATCAAATGCAAACATAATTGCCCAAGCACACTTTTTCTCCTAGCGAATAGCTCAATCTGCTTGAAAAGCTAATAGCAGTGAAATGTGTTTTGCGGTCCATTATTCTTTTGTTCCTCAGCATGGAAACTGTAAGCAGTCTCATATTTCAGTGTATCAGGCCATAAAGTCTCACTGTGGGAAAACTAAATCCAACATCCAGGCACGCTCAGCCATGACTCAGAACTATTATCACTTCCTAAACACTTATTAAGAAAATGTCACACTGTCACAAAAGCAGGATCATGTGAGAACAAAATGGATCAGCAAGGCCATAGATAGAACTTTTGCAAAACAAGCCCAGCGAAGTACCCAGCTGCTCAGTACAGCAGGCACAACTCAAAAGGTGAATTTAATTCCTTGTTATTCCGTTCTACAGTCTCATGAAATGGATATTATATAAAGTAGTATTATGCAGCAGAACGATCACGCAAAACTGTCCTGATCATTAAGCGTGCAACGTTCAAGTCCATTTGCTTTCTTCAATCATTTGAGGTATTAAGCAAATTTGCATGCAGCACAGGAAAACCTAGCTTGAAACTGGAGTTTCTCTCATTTGGAAAAACAATACCAGACCTGTACAAGAACCTGGGGCAAGAGTTAGCAATCTACAGCCTTCCAGGATCCTAACTCTCTCTGCTTGCTTTTCTCCACTTGCCTGCATCCCTCCAGCTGCAGCCAAGCTTGCAGCCATTGTCTATTTCTTGAAAAGTCTTGTTTCTGTGAGCCTCAACAGCTGCAGAACCCTCTCAGAAGAGAAGCTGGAGTTCTGACCGTCTGATGGGATCTATGGGCCCTAGTTCTGCAGAAAATCAGCAACCACTGCACCATTGGTAAATCGGGGGGG
The DNA here is from genome assembly GCF_059951505.1 of Python bivittatus. Classification (NCBI taxonomy): domain Eukaryota; kingdom Metazoa; phylum Chordata; class Lepidosauria; order Squamata; family Pythonidae; genus Python; species Python bivittatus. The sequence goes on from NW_028277075.1 coordinate 105,819,413, forward strand.
GGGGGGAGGTAGGTTTTGATGTTCCTTCTTTATACCCTCTGGGGTGGGGAACACTTTGGGTGTATATACATGTGTGCATGTCAGTGGGAATATATCTGTGATTGCCAACCCAATACCACCACTTACCCTTAGGGTTAAAACAGCTGCTTATTCCTTACTCTGCAGAGATCCATTATCCCTGCTTCTGGAGTAACTAAATTGACCTTTCCTTCCATTTTAATGAGGATACAATAAGGTTATAATGTAAATGCAGTTGAAGGCACTACACATTCCTGGATCAATAAAATTGTTCCTGTCAGCATTTAGGCAGGCAAACAATGTATTGTCTTAGTAAGGGGAGGCTTCTTCAGACCCTGCCTCTCCTATTTCTAGAACAAATCCTTAAGGGAGGAAATAAACAATGAAATTACTGTAAACTAATCTAAATCCATAGGATGTATAAATAAAAATACACACATTGAAAAATCATATATATATGATTTTAAAAAATGGATTTTAATTACAGTAGTAAAATCTAATACAAAAAAAAGAAAAAATAGAAAGTGAAAGGTGCAAAGAAGAAACAGAAAATAGAAAGAAAAGAATATAGTAAAGAGAAAGAAAACAAATATATAAAGAAATGACTTCCAACTTTCATCACAAGAAGTATAAACAATTTTTGTAACTCTTCACCTGCTCTTAGTTTACAACCAATGATCTCCTCATCCTATACCCCATCTCTTATCTATAGAGCACCCTTGAAAACCATCAGAGGCTCCCAGATAACAATTGCCAGACCCCCACCCCTGCCCTGGAGGCTTGTCTGATGCCACACCCAAAACCCACCTGGGCACACTTCCAAGAGGGGAACTCCCCCGACCAGGCCCAGCCAGGTCTCAGCAATGCACGCCAAGTCAGCCCTTTCATCCATGATCAGGTCACAGATGAGGGAGGCTTGATTACAGACAGACCTGGTGTTTAGCAGCAGCAGCTGAAAGCCAGGGCCTCTGAAGGTCTGCGGGCCAGGAAATGGAGCTGAGTCCCGGGGGGCTGGAACCAGACACCTATACAAGACACCGAGATCGCATTCCCCAAGGGCAGCCCGTCTCCTACCTCATATCTCCCCATACACGTCATCACCAAAATACACTGACCTGCCCCCGCCAGGCCCCAACAACCCCCACCCCAGACCTCCCGGCACCCAGCACAGGGGACCCCCACATCTCACCACCAAACACATACATCCAAGGGGGAAAAAATCTGAGTCACCAGGTGCTTTAGCACTCACTCTCAGCACCAAGGAAACACAGACAACCACCACTCTTTATAACCCATCCATCAGCCACCCCCATGCCAGCTGCTCTCACCAGGCTAGCTCGGAGTCACCATCCATGCCAGCCACAAGGCCCCACTACTGCCCCCTGCACCAGCTCTCACCCTGAGGGAGGAATCAATCCCTTAAACAGGAAGGGCGTCCCACTATCCACAACTCCAACTCTGCCAACAACCCCCAGGCCATCCAGACAGCAAAGTCTGACTAAACAAAATGGACACACGCTGTCTTTTCTTATGCACCCGGTGACGAGAAGACAAGATGGCTCCCATGAAGGGATCCACAGTGGTTTCCAGGCACAAGCCCTCTACTGTCACTAAACCTTTTTGGTTTAGCTATCACAGTTCATAGTCCTCTGATTCCCAATAACAGGAAGCAAAGCTGTTTTCTATATCCTGGCTAGCCCTCCCCTGGAGCAGCCATTGAAAGCACTGCACCAAGCCACTGCCAGTCCTCTACTCTCTCCGCCATCAGAGAGCCAATGCTGCCAGTGTGTGACTGTGAGGCAGAGCCAAACAGGTGAGGGCTGTCCTGCCGCACCAGGAAGGATCATCCAGCCTCCAGCTGCCACTGCCAGGTGAAATGCTTTGGTACCGTCACTGCCAAGAAATCCCCTGCTGCCCATCCGGCCTCTAGCCATCTCACTGGCAACAAATATCTCTGGCAAACAGAGTTTGGCAAGCCTCCTCCAGCTCAATCCCAGCACTGAGGGCCACTTGTGGAAGCAAACAACAGGCATGGCTCTCTTCCCTCACAGTCAGCAACCCAAGAGGGAATCTGAGACCTGCAGTCCAGCTGAGGGTCTGACTTGGGGCAATCCAGTCCCCCACCAAGGTGCACCCAAAGAATCCAGGTAGGCTCCAGAGTCCCCAGCAAACTAACATGCCTCTCTCATCAACCTACAACTTACCAAAAAAAAAAATTCCACAGGAGCCCACACCATCCATACCCCACTCTCTCCTGTTGCTGTCATTAAGCGAGGATTGTAGGCCATTAAGCGAAGACCTCACATAACCGTGACTTGCAACTTCCTGCTGGCTTCCCACAAGCAAAGTCAGTGGGGAAGCCAGCAGAAAGTTGTAAGTCCCAGTCATGCCAAGCCTTTTCTTAGGCAGCTCCCAAGCAGGCTGGCAGGCGGGTGAGTGCTACGGAGTGTGGCCAGGCAGGGTTGGTGGGGGTGCTATGGGACAGTGGCTGGGCATGCAGGAGGGTGCTACTGCATGGTGTGAGTGTGGCCAGGTGTGAGGGTGGGTGCTGCAGCCCAGCACAATTGCACTTGCCTGCTACCCAGGGGCCCCTTGGGAGAAAAAGCAGCGGGAGCAACTTGCGACCTCCTGCTGGCTTCCCCACTGACTTTGCTTGTGGGAAGCCAGCAGGGAAAATCACAAATGGTGATCAATGACTAAGGGATGCTGCAAGCTGGTTGTCAAACACCCAAACTGCAGTTGCGTGACCATGGGGACACTGTGACAGCCACAACTTCACGGACCAATTATTAAGTCCCCCTCATTCAGCACCATCATAACTTTGAATGGTCACTGAATGAGTGGTTGTAACCCAAGGACTACCTGTATTGTTTTATCCTAATATTAAAGGACTATAACCTGCCACAAAATCTCTGGATAGGTTACAGCCTACAATTATTTCAGGAGAAAAAAGGTCCAGGACAAATCTTCACTAAAGAACCTCCTGATAGAACCATAAAAGGCCAATAGATAAACTATCTCAGGCAGCAATTTGCTAATACCAGTAGTTTCTTCTTGCAAACTGGCCTGCTATAGGGCAATCATTTGATTACCTACTAGCATTACAAACTCAAAGCAGAGACACAGTTTTTCCATGTTGTGAAGTTGCTAAAGAGCAGAACGCATATACTAAAAATTGTCTTTTCCATTAAAAAGAATATTTCATCCCCCTCTCTTAACAAGACAGTGGGTTTTATTTAATGCAGACTGCATATAAAATTAATTTACATTTGATTTTCCAATTCCAAGACAATTTGCTATATGGAACTATAATAAAATACAGAATGGATGCATTCAGATATTACCAGATATTGTGCATGACAGAACTATTAACTCATAAATTCTCTTTAGGAAAGTAATTCTCAAAGCAGAATATACCAGTAATTAAACTTCATGTACTGAAGCATATTTTGGATTATGTGGTTTAATTTTTCAAACTAGAGTACTGAACAAAGTTATCCACATGCTCCTTCCATAGTTGGTAAAATGAGAAATCTTCTACATCATGAATATTCCAATGTCAAAGAAACTTTAAATTCAAGATGCATGTTGGGCTTCAAAAAATAAATTGTGTCCCATGTATATCTTGCAGTAGAGGTACATTATAAGACAGAAAATAAAAACAGTTTTAAATATTAATATTACATTATATTACAACCAGACCTATCACTCTATTTCAGTTATTTTAATCTTTTGAAATCTGCATAAGAGAAAAAGTAATTAGTTTAAAAAGTTTGTGTTTTTAAAATTATGCATGCTGAATATTGGACAAGTTATGTTTATTCTTTCTCAGGGATCAAGAAGACCTTTTTAAGGTAGCTCTGGCAAACCTTTCTTTTCATTATATTCATACATCACTTCATACACTGTATTTTGTTCTTCAAACTTTTCACCTCTCTCTCATCAACTCCATCCAACCACAACTGTCTTGGTCTTCCTCTTCTTCTCCTCTCAGTTTCTCTTTCTTCATAATTTGTTTTGAGATTTGATCCTCATTCATTCTCTCTAAATGACCAAACCACCTTAAGATACCTTGCGTGTACTGGTCACTCACTTTTGGTTTCCATCCACATTCATTCAACACCTGTTCTTTCTTGACCCTCTCTCTTCTTGCTTTACCACATACATTTTTCAACTTACTTTTCTGTTTCTCTTTATATACCCAACTTTCACTTCTGTGTAAGAAAGAAGGCAAAAGCATACACTTATACACAGTCATTTTTACTTCTTCTGACAAACATTCATCGTTTGCAATGGACCTCATACTAATCACCATCTTTTTACTAGCATTTGCACATCTTCAAATTTCTCAGTTTTCCCATCCTTAGTCAATATTCTACCAGAGTCACAAATTCATCTATTTGCTCTAGTTTCTTTACATTTATGTATAACTTCCAATCACTCACTAATTTTTTTTCCTGTAGAACACAATTACCTTGGTCTTTGATATGTTAGTGTGCAGGTTTATGCCTTTGCATCATATAATCTATCAAGCATTCCTTGCAAACCATTCAATTTTTCAGCCACCAATACATCATCTACATTTAAAAGTACACATATAATTATGGTCTCAACACACCTCTAGCATCACCACAAGCATTCCTTATACAGGTAGTCCTTGTTTAATGACAACAGGGATCAGAAAATTGGTTGTTAAGTGGTGCAGTTGTTAAGGGAGTCACCATGTGACTGGACCCAATTTTACAACCATTTTTCCAATGGTCATAAAGTGAATCACCACAGTCATTAAGTGAATCATATGGTTGTTAAGCAAATCCAAATTCCCCAATGGACGTTTTTTGCTAAAAACCAGCAAAAAGGGCCGCAAATTGAGATCATGTGATCGCAGGACCCTGCAACTGGTTGTAAATGCAAGCTGGTTGCCAAATGCCTGAATTGCAATCACGTGACCACGGGGTGGGGCAGTGTTTTCAAATGGTTGTAAGTGTGAGTGCAGGTCATAAAGCACTTTTTCTGAGGCCGTTGTAACTTCGGAGTGTCGTTAAATGGTTGTTAAGTGAAGACTACCTGTATAGTTATCTATAAACATGTTAAATTACTAAGGACATCACACATCCCCTTCTTACTCTCTGCTCAATGCTGAAGCACTTGCTAAACACTCCATTTATTCTTACACATGCTTAACTTACCTTATTGCATTCAGCAACCAACCTTCAGCTCCATAATCATGCAAAACATTCCATAATTTAAGCCTCTTCACTTTATCATATGCTTTTTATAAATCAACAAACATACAAAAAAAAAACCTCTCTACCTCACATACATTTCTCAATGAGCTACTGCAAAGTGAAAATCTCATGCCCAGCATAAAGCTACAACATAGCTTTTGCTCCCTATTTTGCTCATTGTCACCTGTCATTTCTATCAGAATTCTGCCAAACACCTTCCAAGCACCCTTAACAAACGAAACTCCCTGTAGTTTGGTATCACTCTCGCCACATTTCCTTTTATATAGGGGAATAATAATGGCACTCTTTCAATTTTCAGGCACATGCACATTCTTCAGACAAGTTTGACAAATTATACAGTCAGTGCTTAAGCAAAATATATCCATATCTTATTATTTCTCCAGTCATGCTGTTTATACCTGCAACCTTACAACTTTACAGCCTTCTCACAACATTATGACATTATTTCATTTTTGTCATTTTGTTTTGCATACTAACATGTATAGCATTTTTTTCAATCTTAAACATATCACTATTAGTCCTGTATAAATCTCTAAAATCCTCCTTCCAGCAGTCCCTCAAATCAGTTTCATCCCAAATAATTTCATCACATTTATTTTAATTCCTTTCATTCTGCTGGAGGCTCCTTGAAGAATTCTCAGAAAAATATCATTCAATCAGCAATTATTCTGAAAACTGCATGCAGCTACTTTATACTTTTCTCCTGGGCACAGACTTCCATCCTTCTGAAGAAGAGGAAAAAATGGGTAAAATATCAAATCTTTTATGGGTAAAATATCAATATCAATTTACCTGGAAGTAGGACCCACTCATCTCAATGTGACTACCTCTGAGTATACATACATAGATGTGATGTAAACCATTTTAATCAATGTGCTAAGTTAATATAGTTGTCCTCTATACAGTGAAGAAGTTATTTATGAAATAAACTTCTGACTGGGATTGCAGAAAAGTGCAATTCAATTAAGCAAATGCTATTTGATTTATAGGGCAGTTACAATGACATTTGGCCCAGCGGTCTCAGCACTCACCCACAGAAAAGATCAATATTTATTGCATCATAAAAAAGCACATCACTGAACCAACATCTTCCAAGACATGGCAATTATCAGTCTGATCACTTCAGAATCCACTTGAGCCAAGGGGGAAAAAAATAAGTTAAAAATAATGATTTAAGTAAGAATCTGTAATGGGATGGGGGCTAGAGACAGAAGCAGTCACTATATTTTTTCTATCTGGCCCAAACACATATTGATGACTGAAAACACCTACCTCCTCCCCAGCATCCCAGAATTGCCCACATAGGAATGCAATATGACAATGGAGCCCACGTATGTAAAATCCATTGCATTAGTCACACACTGTATAGCTAGTTAGCAAGTTTTTTGCCGAAAACTGATAGCATAAAATAGAGCAATGGCACTGCATTTTATCAGTGTACTGCATTCAGTGCTTCAGTAGTAACAGCATCTGGCCAATCTTTCTCAGCTAGGAAACTAAACAGGTTGAGCCTGCTTAGTACCTGGATATGAGATCACCATGGAATCCCAGGGTTGTAGACTAGCCTGGGAATCCAAAAAAAGTATCCTGGAAGACATCAATGGGAAATCACTTCTCTGTTGTTGCCAAGAAAACTGCATGGATGTGTCTGAAGTCAACCAAGAGTCAAGCCCGGCTCAGAGACTTTACTACTGTGTTTATTACTTCTTTCCCTGCAGAGAGATCTAACCATCTCTATTCAAACTGTCTATCCCCAGCCTATCCAGAAGTGGACAGACTCAATCTCATACCCTTCTATGTACAGGAACACGATCAGAAGCATAGCCAAGTGAACTACCTCTAGAGCTCTGGAATAATATTTTAGGGTGGAACAAAAAAAGGTAAAGAGTTCAGCTTCTTCAAATATATTTCTTCCCAGCTTTTAAAATGCACCTCAAATAAAGATTGTTTCTTCTTTTACAGAACTTGACAAAATTGACTAAAATTGAATAGGAAAATAAAGTGCCACAACTTGGGTAAATACTTACATTCTAAATAGTACTAAATAATGATGTTCTAAACAAATTTAGTACATTTCTGATAACTTCATTATATCAAGAGAAGTGAGGCAGATAGCTACAAGCCTCTCAGGTGTGAGGCCCTGCTTTTGGGATGTAAAAACACCCTAGTTTATAACTCTTTAGTGCCAAGCAAAACTTCTTCTCCCAAAAATTTCTACAATTTTATTTTTAGCTTGATTGTAAGAGCCTGTTGTACACTGGAACATAGGAATTTATATAGTATCATTTCGCTGTCCTAGTTATTTTTACTTTATTTTAATTTTTCCTTCTTCAAAATGTTCTACTATTTTAATTATGTAACCTGATGAACTTTGAGTGTATTAGAAGCTCATAATAAACCATTTAAATTAAAAATAAATAACAATTTAAAAAATCCCGCAGATACTTAATTCAGGATAAGCCTTTGCATTCATTAATGGGATCTTACATGCAAGTCCTTGGGACTCAATCTCTGAACTCAAAATGATGTAAAGCTGGGCAAATACCCTGAAGATCAGACTATATGGCTGCATATTTAATTTTTCCCAGTACTGAAAACAGTTGTAAAGAAATGCAAATGTATTATGCTATCAACTTTTGTCATACAAAATGAAAGCATTTGGGGTTGGTAGTGCCCGAAAAATCCTCAAAGCTTGCTGGAGTACAGATGGATTCGGGATAAAGGCATGAAGAAACACCTCACTGAAAACATTGCCTTCTACTGTTTAATCTGTCCCATCTTCTAGTCCAGAGTTGTTTCTGAACAGAAGGGCTTGAACAAACATATAATGTGACATATTTTAGGGTTTGCTTTTTCCATTTACAGAAAAAGAATCTTGTCTAGTTGCAGCTAACAATAGAACATATTCATTGTCCTCAGAACTTGCAACTTCTGCCTCACCATGAGCAGAAAGGAACACAGCAGTTGCTGAATCCTATCAAATTATACACAAAGCAACAGACATCCCCTATGGATTAATTCTAAATTTCTGTGTGGAAACAGCATTTACCATTTAAATTGTTATTATGGAAGGACTCTCAAGTAAAAGCAGTTGGGGAAAGAAAGCATCATCTCAACAAACAGAACCACCAATTAAATCTAAACTTTTATTTGCAGTAGCTATGAATCTCCTCTTGTTAACCGTCTCACACAGTTGGAAGCTTTTCTTATACAGCTATGACTGAACCTATCAACAATGACAGCCACAGCACCTCAGACCTGAGGCAAATTTCTCCTGTGCAAAGAGTCTGCTAAGCTGCTAATGTGAAGATACAGTTTTACATTTTTTCCCCCTCATTTAGATCTGGCAGAGTAAATGAGGATGAAAAGGAGATGTATTTTAATTTAAATGCACACATAAATGTTTCCCATCTCCCTCACAAACAAAGATGGTGAGTCCTTTTGCCTTCTCTTGCACAGTATGAATCCCTTTGCCATTGCCCCCAAAGTGATCATCAGCCTCCAACATCTTCCATTATCGCTGCTGCCTGACAGAGATGCCTGCTTGCTTTAGCTGGGCAACTGGGATGATTTTCACTCCTTCCTTGGGTGGCCCTGTTGGGAATATATACTATTGGTACAAACTCCCATCATTCTTTGCTCATGCCTCCCAGGAACATCCCACCACCACAATGAGGCAATGTAGCAAGATTTGAGGGGTCATTGGGGCTTAGGGTATGCACACTTTTTTATATGCAAAATCCCCTTAATTCAAAATGTTTTGCATACCCCTACTGTGGCTTATCCTTATAAAACCAAACAGAAGTCTAGCATCACATGTTAACCCAACACTTTATTTCACAGATCAGTGACATCTCCACTAGACTAATATCACAGATCTCTAAGGCCTATTCCTATAAAATACATTACTTTATACACTAACTGGCTGCATTTATCTGAAACAAAGATACAAGATTAAGTCCTGAATTCCCCTTTTTGCAGAAGCACATTTGATCCAGAGAAGGCTCTCAGTCCTGGAAATTTATGTTCTTAATTTCCCCTTCTAGTCACAGACCCCTGTACCACCTTTCATGTTGTTCTAGAGATTCTCCAACCCTTAGAAGCAGATCTGAGAAAGAGGGCAACAATAATTGCATCAGGAAGAGACACTGACTTTTTACCAACAGAAGACTCTCCATGAAATTAGTGTTCTACTGACATGTTAGAATCCAAGCTGTATTAGATTCTGGGGTGAGAATGGGAATCACCTACCTGCATGTCACTGTACTTTTAAAAAACCAACGAGAACAAAAATGGGCTCCCTATTTGGGCCCTAGAGAGCCTGTCTGTGATAGTGGTTAAGATACCAGGCTAGAAACTGGGAGACCATGAATTCTACTCCCACCTTAGACATGAAGCCTGCTGGGTGTCCTTGGGCCAGTTCCTCTTTCTCAGCCCTAGACAAAAAATAGTGGCAAAACACTTTTGAAAATCTTTAATTTACAGAAACATTTGTAACAACCTTTCAAGTTTTGCAAACTCATACTTATTCTTCATCATAATTAGACTCTTTTATCCATTTAGACTTTGGAGGAGATGGGATATGAGAACTCTAAATTTCTTTAACTTACGCACTTAGAATGATAGCTGACCTCCATGACTGATGGTGGAAAATTGCCTGTAGAAATTACAATGGCTTATTCAATTGTGCTAAGATTCCATAATGCTGGTTTTGACATCAAGTCCTACTAATTTTAAAAACATTGAAATGTCATTTTAATCAGGTCACTCTAATTTGTTCTAATGAGAAACATCACAGTATACCACTCCCTTAAGCGATTCCAAGATCTGTTATCAAGCTGTAGCATCTACAGATGATGATGATGATGATGATGATGATGATGATGCTTATTCAATACAGGACTCCTTGACCACTCTGAGACAATTATATTAAAGTTTTAGATGCTCGGAAAAGTTTTTCTCCTCTCTAGAATGGAAAAAGGCGGGAATAAAAAATTAATCTTTTACCATTCTTTCAACTTCTATTTCAAGGCTACAAGTTCACTGTCTTAGTGGATAGTGATTTACTGCTAGAATGTCACAAAGTCAATTTTATTACGTAATATGTTACCATGGTATGATTTAGGTTTTACTGTTCAGGAAAACCTTGACAAAAATGATGCAATATACCTGGAAAAAAGGAGGGTGAGTCTTTGTAGAAATCAAAGGAGAATGCACTGAATATAACTCCTTAGATATTTGTGTTTTGCAAGTTTAGTGAAATCTGAAAGAAGCAGTGTAAATACATGAAATACATTTCTAACATAAGACTAGTTAAATATCACCCTAAAATACTTCTTTGTTTCTATGACAGAGAATTATAATAGGTATTATTGCAAATCTAGGCTGCTGTCTAAAACTGAATTTCAAGATTTGAGTCTGGATAATAATGACTTAGCTTAATAAGTGTTAGGGTGAAGATTCTTTGAAAGTATGAGCAAATCTGGGAAACTAATTACTATCAATGGGTAATATTAGAGGGGGAGAATAGTTTTTCTCTATCCACATTTTCTATGATTTTATGTATCTCTATCATGCTTCTCCTCATCCTGGAGAAGGTCTTACCTACATGGTTGCCAAAAGTCAATGCTGACTTGATGGCCCATAATCAATCATGTTTCTCCACATCACCTCTGTAAACACTATCCTGCTGGATCACGCTAATTAGTTCCATAATCCACAGCATACTGGGCCCATACTAGATAGATCCAAGAAGTTCACAAGCAGGACTTGAGGAGGACAACCTTCTTACTCTTCGCTCCTCAGCAACTGACATTTCAGACACAATGGCTTTGATTCGGGGAACTGATACAAGTAAACCACATAAAAACTGAGACACAAGGCCAGGGTAAGTATAAAGTGATAGCACTTTTCTCAGTGCAGAAGGAATGACAGAAGTAAAGGCAAGACTGAAATCATTGCTGTTACCTCTTACTGTTCTTAATCTCAACTTATGTTGAGTGGCAAGTATATTTACTACTGAGACTTTAAAAAGGGCCACTGCAACCAAATGCCCCAATCTTTGAACAGCAAGACAGACTAGGCAATTTCAACGCTGCCTAGAATATTTCTTTTTAACATATAGAAAACTAGCATAGATAAAACCCTTTTCTTGAAACTCTCCTTATAAATTTCACTGGAGAAGAATTATTGCTCATCTTTCCTTCTAGAAGAAGAATGTGCACATAGTTGTACACAAGCCCACAATTTGCAATAGTAATGAATAAAACTAAGTCTGTTTCCAGCACTGCTCAGAGTTTTACTATGGAGGAAGACTCTCTCAGTAATCCTATACAAAAATTCTTTTGATGTTCTTAAAAACCAAACTTTCTGTTATTGCTACTTTACTTTTTAAATTTTTTTTTTTGGCAGGAATCCCATTTTTTAAATGTATTCAATGCTACCTTGGTATATCGCTATCTACTCTATCCAATGTCCTGGATTAGCAATTCTGAAACATTCCCACTATGTTATCCATTGGTCACCTGTGAACACCATGATCTCCCCATACTTACTCGGCATTTGTAAGATCCTAGAATTAAATCTTTTTTTTTTTTAATTGCTGAAAGCTTGTCAGATTACATGAGATATCAGTGTTCCTGCTTCTCTCACAGTTGTTTTAAATAAATAAATAAGTAAGTAAGTAAGTAAGTAAGTAAGTATTCTCTTCTGAAGAATGCTCAGCAAATGCTGATGGTTTAGGATCAATTCAAGCTTTATCCAAAAGCCTAAGGATTGTCCACATATTGATGAAATTGTATTATTATTATTAGTAGTAGTAGTAGTAGAAGTAGCAGCAGCAGCAGCAGCAGTAGTATCCTTCCGCATCAGGAACTACCTGCAGTAACCCAGCAGGTTACCAGTAATTCCCCAGGCCTCAGACAGGATCATTGTACTTGATGCCACAATTATGAATTGCATGCATGGTTTCACAGTATATATTCAAGCATCATTTTTGTTGTTATTATATTATGGGCCAACCAGAACACTAGGGAAACATGGCTTATAATAGTAAACAAACAACTAATGTTCTCAATCAGCCCATTTGAGGTATTTCTTGGTATCGTTTTCACCACTGGTAACTAGCCTTAAGGATCAACACCATGTTGAAAACAGCCCTGGAAATAAGGCAAGATGGCTTTGTTATGTTCAAAAAAGACTTGTATCAAACCCGTATGAGCCTCTGGACCCTTACTATCTCCATTATCATTGCTCATTCCATCACTTGCACAGGAGAAATGTAATCATGGATGAGATTTCTAGCAAGCATGGGCTACTACCAATTTCTTGCCCGAGATGTAAAGAAATAGCACGGGCATATGACCATGATGGGTATGTGAGACCAGAGTACAACCCATAGAAGATGCACATCTACCATGCACAGAGCAGATTCTTAATGAACAGCCAAGCCTGAGAAAGAAACTACAAGCAACTCTATCTCTTCAGCTGGTATTAAGTTATATACACAGACCAAATATTTGATACGCCATTGCTTTAATCAAACCATTCCCCATATCCATTAATATGTGGTAGCAGCATCTTCTTTCCTAAGCATTGTGAAGGGACTTTATAAACCAGATACAAATGTTACACAAACCAGACACCTAACAACATCCACAAGATTTTATACAGAATAAAAATAATAGTTATCTTAAAGTGCTGAGTATAGATCAAAATGGAAGATGAGCATATTTCTTCTAATCTAGGGCTGCCAACTTTTTTGGATTAGGGGCTACACATTATATTATTATCTATTACAAACATACATACGCATCATGTTGTTCCGCTTTTGGGGTAAGCAACATTATGCAAAAAGAGAGTAAGGGATAGTAAACAAAGAAAATAAAAGTAGGAGGTAAGAAAAAAGAAAAGGAAAATCTATTTAATCTGGTTTACAGCCATTCCCTATAGCTCTCCATACCTTTGTATCTTTACAAACCATCAGTGCTTCAACCATAACCACCCACCGATTTATACACTGTCTTTTATTCTTTAAACTTCTCACCTTTCTTTTTGAGGAACCATCAACTCCATCCAACCATGACTTTCTCAGTCTTCTCTTCCTCTTAACCCACACCCATTCATTCTTTACCCTATCTCTTCTTTTACCCCACACATTTCTTACACACTCCATTTAACTTACATTTCTCCCAATACACCAGCATGCCCTTCCCTATAACGAAGGGAAAAGAAGCATGCTCTTATCGAAAGCTATTCTGCAGCCCCTGAACTGCAGGAGACTTTTTTGCCTCCTAGTCTTCTAACTTGGCAGGACATGCCTGAGAAAGGGAAGGAAAAAACAAACAAACAAACAAATGCAATCTGTTCTAACTTTTCATACTTCTTTCCATATTTCTTTCCAGCATTATCAAATCAAGGAGCTCCAAGCATATTTTGTGGTGAAATACACAGTGCTTTGGCTGCTACAAGAGAAAAACCAATTCTTCCTTTCACAAACTACCAAAGAAGTGCAAAATAAAATTAACATAAAAGAAAGCCTTTGTCTTAGCTTTTTCTGACAGGCTTGACCCATTGACCTTATACAGGACCACCCTGCATACAAACTATGGAGAGAAATGTAAATGTGTTGTTGTTTTTAAATGAGGGCCAATCCTTCGCTCAACGAAGCCGACACTACTGCATAGGTTCAACCGCAAATCACTTCCCAGGCGGCCAGGAGGAACATGGATCTAATAAATTGATGTTTGGGTTAGCATTCCCAAGAGAAAATGGGGAATATACCCCTTCTTTGCAATGAATAAAGATACAAATCAGTTTTGAAGATGTTTTAATTTTCCAAGTTATTTTAGATTGATAAAGAGAAACTAGGTTAGGATTACACACACACACACACACACACAAAGCCATTTTAAACCTAAGAAAATTCATTAGCTCTCCATAAAATTTGGTTAAGAATCAAACTCATTTTCTTAAAATGGAAATCAACTTCTGTCTCCTTCCAAACAACTATGGAACCTGATAACCATATTTGCATCTTTTCTAAAATGGTAAAGTGCCTGGAAAATACATTAGTTATTCTCCCCATAACCTCCTCCCACAGCTGATGAAACCTGCCCAATAAAAATGCTTTGAACAGGCAAGTTGTAATGTAACCATGGTTTATTTGTTATAGGTTGACTGTTGAAGTGTGAAAGAAGCTCATTAAAATCTCTGTGATCCTAAAATGGAAGGAAGGAGAAAGGAAAAAAGAAAATACTTAATGAAGAGTGCCTTTAGCCTAAAGCTCTTTTCATTTTCAGTATTTCACTCTTCTATTTTTAATTTTTTAAAGCAATTAAAAGAGAGCAATTAGTTGCGGGAACACGATTCATATTGGTCGTACTGGAGGCTGACCATGTTAACATTTCTCCTATTAATATTATGAGAATTTAATGAAGAGAATCATGCATAAACAGACTTGACTAGGCCAAAAAAGGAAATGAAGATAAAGAGACAAGCTCTTCTTACCTTAGTCGTAAAACAAGATTCACAGCACATGGAACAGCGCTATATTCATTCGTAATAGCAGATCGTGCCTTAATGAAAAAGAGGGAAGGGAATACATTTTTTTAAATTGCCATATTAGAAACTGGGATAGGTTCAATTCTTTAAGGTAATAATTATTCAGTTTGACTTAGAAGCCATCACTAATCTTAAATTGTAGGTCAGATATTAAAAGTGGCATAAATTACAGTAAGGTGGCAAAGGGGAAAACCAATATAAGTCTATTCCCCTGATTAATCTGATAAATGTATGGTATTAAACCAAAAGCCCTTAGAATTCTAAGCACTTTCCCAGCTTAATAGGTCGGGGTGCTACTAACAAAATCTCCTGTTGATTTAACAAAGCAGTACATTTTATGAGAATCCAGCAGTGATTATTGTTTGCATTTTCACTGCATAAAATAAAAGATTAAGTAGCTGGAAAGTAGCCATAGCCTTTAGTGACAATTAAAACATCCACATATAATATAAACAAAATTCAGTGGCATTGTTCATACATGACTTAAAGCGATAATGTGTTCACCTACACTACGTTCTCCCCGCAAATCATCATGGGAACAGTCAACTTTGCATGACTACTATATAGCTTCCTCAACTGGTAAGAAATAATGTAGTTTACATAGTTTTAGCTTAGCCTATAGTGTGAATTCAGCCATTATGACTGGTCATCAATGGTTCATGGCTGAGCACTGTATGAACCAAATCACTATGGCTTGTTGAACAAGCCATGGGTAAAACAACCCATGTCTTAGTGTGATCTGAGAACCCAGCCAATCTTTAATCTAATTTGTGGCATAGTGAATCTGTAATTAATGACAAAGTAGGATTGCAAGGAAACTATTACAAGGCCACTTCATTCAACTCTGTGTCTACTCAGATCACACAGTTTGAGTGCAAACTAGCTCTCAAATCTATGTACAATAAGAAATGTTAATAGTAACAGTACCTGAGAACCTTTTATAGACAGGTTCTGTATTTGGTCAGGGATATTGCTGGAATACATGGAAATCTGTCCAAAAGAGTTTACATCTTTAGAATATGGCACAAAACATGTTATTTAATACATCTGCAATGCAAAATAGTAAAAACCAGGAATAAAAAAAAAAAGCAGGATTTCAAGCAGGATTTGATGTTGTATTTCCATTAAATAAATCCCTTTAATCCTGCATAAACTTGTGAAAATGGCAGTCTTTTGTGTCACCTGAAATTCTGTCTATCTTAAACCCTCCTGTGCAGATTAAGTGAGCACAGAAAGAACAAAAGGGGAAAGAAACATTGAGTTAAGTCTTTATTCATTTATCATTATATTTTAAATCAACTCAAGGGCGCAAGTTCTCTGGACAAAGTACAGAGTTACAAAGAACATTAATAAATTCTGAATTGCTAAAAAAAAGCCAACTGCTAAATATTAGCTTTACAATCCAAGTTTAACAACAGAATATGAACTTACACATATGGGGTTATTTAAAAGTGGCATACAAAAACTAAATGCATACAACCTTATTAAAAACGAATACTGTAACATTATGCATTAATGAATTGCGCCTCAGATTCTAGTTATTACTCAAAAAAATTACTGAAAAGCAGTGTGGGTTTTTTCAAACTGAAATCTACATCCTGTTGAAAATGTAAAAAAAACCCTAGACCTTGAACTTCAAATTGTAAAATATTACTGAAAATCACCATTTTAATATTCACATCTCCATGTAGATATACACACAGAGAAATAAACATGCACACCTATTCAAAAAGGGAAAGAAGTAAATCTAGCCATTTACCTCTGCATCTGCCTCTTCTTTTACTCTTCGTGACTACAAGGCAAGCATCATAATTAGCTAGTTGCCAGCTGAGTATCAAAATGCTGAATGTTTACTTGAGCAACCATGTGGTTTCCCAAAATTACCTTCTCTTGGGAAAAAGCAGCCTTGCCTTCTTCACTTTTCTCATCCATTTCATCATCACTCCATTCCCAATCCCCATCTTCTGTCTTATGGAGATGGCCACTAGAACCCGGGACTCTTCTAACCTAATGAAAGGACAAAGACAACATTGAAAAGAGCCACTAAGGTATGATGATAAGCCACTGGTCTAGGACTGGGAAGACCTAGTTTCAAATACTCACTCAACTATGGATCTCCCTGGATGACCTGTGGCCAGTTTTTCCCTTTCCATCCAAGCAATCTCACAGGGACATTGTAGCTAATTTGCACCCTTGTTCCCACACTATATTGCTTCTTTAGAGCCTTCTGACACTTTTACCCACACAGGTAATTTCTCTGTAAGGCTTAAATTTTTCAGTCTACTCAAGTCATTTCAGCAACTTTACATTATGGAAAATTTCATTAGGAAAACAACATTTTGTTAAGACTGTGAGCCCTCTTGGACGCTATTTTTTTTTTAAAAAAACACATGGTTTATACGTGCAATTATGCAGTTAATGTATTTTCTTATGCCTTGCCCATAATCTCCCCTTATCCTTTTTTTTTAAACAGAATTCAGCCTGAAGTATTTCTAGCTGCCCCTATAATCACACAGATATTACAACTTCCAGGCAGAAACAAAATTGCAAGCTGATTCTGTTTGCCTTCCCGTTTCCACATACTGTATGCATTTGCATCTCAAGCAGATTTATTATAAGTTATGGAAGATAGAAAAATACCAAGAATGCAAGAAAATGATAAAACCTATTCATCAATGTTTTGACCTTTCCAGTCCAATCTGCACTTTAGGAGGAGCTGCATATGAACATATAACATAAATTTATTCACGTTTAAAAAGATATCCAGGCAATATACTGCAGACTGGACAAATGGATGGAGGTCATGAGGTCTAACACAATGTAGTCTACATTTAGCTTTAAAAGTCAATATGCCCCATCTCCATTTCTTTTTAATTTTCTCTGTTATGACTCAGGTCCTTGATTTAAAAAAAAAAAATGAAAGAGAAAGAGAAAGAGAGAGAGAGAAACAGAGACAGACAGACAGACTCTCCCCCTTGACAGAGCTTCAGGACTCCCCTAGCCTTCAGAATTATGATCTAGATGAACTTTGTTTGGGGGGAAGTCCATCCTGCCTTTAAAAATATGTTTGTAAAGGTAGATGAAGGGGAAAAGCAAGCACATAAATGGAATTGTAATTATAAGGAAAAACTTGGCAAAACATTATCACTGCCCTCATTTTTACTACAGTGTAAGTGGATACAGTATGTACCACATGCAGCCCCCGCCTGCATCTTTATGGCTCTTGAAGCACCCCAGAATTTCAGCACTGAAATATGAAAATATACAGCAAAACATTTGGCCCCTTTAAAGCCAAGGAGCTGAGAACAATGCACCTATTCCCTTCAACTTTCCCAACACTCAAACATTTTTAAATAGCTAAAAATTTCAGCCCCATCATCAAGTGACTTCACCCCACCACCATCACTCCATTGTGCCTTTTCTCACGACCATACGGCTGCCCTTTGAAGTTGCAGCATAATCCTGAAAAAAGGCATGCTTGGTTTAAGGAGTTGTCGGCAAGTGCTACAGGCTTGGTTGCAAAAGCTTCAAAGCATCTTTTCCCCTTCAAATCTGGAGGGCTGCAGAGCCCTAGCAGACAATGCACATACAGAGACAGGAATCCCTGATGCTTCACAGTCCAAATACAGAAGTAGTTTCTCTTCTGGGCACGGTCTTTATGCGCAGTGCTTAACGATTGCCTCTAAACTGTTGATCACACAGGAGTTCTCTATGCCACAATAAAATGCTTCACCATACCACAGTAAGAGTATGCTCCTGCCACAGAGTTTGTCACATTAAGGTTTGAAATTGCAGTGACACAGCTGCTTCATCGTTTTAATCCAAAGAGCCTGGGACGTGGAAAATGCTCCCAGCAGGCCTGGACCTTTCATCATTTCCTGAGAAAAAGATTCACTAGTCTTGCCCTTATTCCTCCTTCCCCAAACTAAAACCAATTTTTTCTCCAGAACAAACCTCAACACTTAAAAATCAGTCCCTTCTATACATACAAAAGGGAAGTGTACACCACGTCTTCAAAACTTATCTACTATCAATGCTCCAAAATACACCTTCCCAGAGGTGAGGCTTAGGTTAGCCCAATGAATGGAATCAAAAGCTTTTTTCCGCAACTCTGTTGGTTTGTTTGGAAACTGATAAATGGCGCACATGCCTAGCCATTCTCTCTCAATTCATTTAATTACTTAATACAACCCATTTCCTTGAATCTATGCTTCTCTTATTGCTTGGCAGTTACAAAACCTACCTTTGTATGCACTATAATCCACACCACAACATCGTGACATAGTACAACTTCCAAATTAGTAAAAGATATTTCTGTTTCCATAAAGACAATTGCATTTTTAGAAATTAATTTCAGCAAAAGGCCACAAAGGGGCAGTCAGCTTCCCTCCTCCCATGGATATAACCATGATGGGATTAACAAAAACAAAAACGACATGTTTAATTGAGAGACCTGAACAATGAAAATCCAAAGTTCTTCCAAGGTTGGCACGGTGATGTGAATGCTGCCTATCTCCAAACCCCTTATACAGACTGTCAATCTACCTAGCCCGTGAGAAAGGGATGCTTGGCAGCATACGGGGTGTGAGACCTCAGGCCCTCCTCCCTGGCTGGAGATAAGAAAGGTTTGGCCATTTTATAGTAAGAGCAGAACTCAGAAGTTTTTGGAAGGAGGCTAGACAAGGAATGGGGGTTCCATCTCCTCAATAGCCTCTGATAAACAGCTGGAATACCCCAAGAAGCTGGAGGAGGTCTAGGTTTAAAAAAAAAAAAAGAGGATCTTGCTTCAAGAGGATTACTTTGGGGAGGTTTTTTTGAAATAGTAGCATGCGAAGGTTGTAATTTGTACTAGGAATTTGAGTTTGCTTTGCTGTGTTACGTTTAGTCTCCTGTCTTTTATTTCTCTGTACAACTTATGAACCTGAGTGTTCAGCTGCATCCTTTATTCTTACTTCTGGCTGCGTACAAACACAATTTTGTAATATGTAATAATTATACGATGTCTCTCTGGATACTTCCTGTAGATTCAGGCAAAAAAAAAAAAAAAAATTATAACAGATCACCGCCCTCTTGTGGTTTGTTTGGAGCATTTCTTTTTCATTTTCTTTTCTTACTAGTTTGTAAGAAGCTGACCAGGATCCAGGCAGCTCTGTAATCTATTTTCTTCAATACTGAACACTTGCATTTTAATATTTAAAGATAAAAAGGGTATCATATATTTTCTTTTTTATTATTGTTCTTTTTTAATATGGGGGGGGGAATTGGTGTATCTTCCACAGTGAGGGAGGCTGGGGTGAACCCTTTAGCTAGCACACCTCTACCCTTCACAGCCAGGAACAGGAAGAGGCATTATAGATATTATTGCACTCTTTGCATTCTGTCCTTTTAATCACCATAAAAGCAAAACAAGGTGTCGAAACCCTCTCTCTCAGGGTTAAGAAATGGATGCTAGCTGAGGTGCCCCCTGGAAGCTAGGAGGTAGCGCTACTACCCCAAAGCAGGAGAGGGACCAAATGTGAAGATCCAGAGGACTTCTGGGGGGGAAGCTGAGACCCCCAACATTCCACCCTATGAGTTCAGTCATTCTGATTCATTAGTATAGAGCTTTTGGTCTCTAGGAAGGATTTTTATTCTTTAAGTGTTGAGGTGCATACTTATAAACACAGGTGCAAATGTGCACACACACACACACATGGGAACCAGTTTGGTGTAAATAGTTAAAAGTGCTGGACTAGACCATAAGTTCTAGTTCTTCCTTAGGCATGGAAGCTGGCTGAGCAACTTTGGACCAGTCACTCTCATTCAGCCTTAGACTGGGAAGTTGAGAAACATCTACCTATCAATCCACACTGGACCACCATGGTGTATTACCATAAACTTTAATGAGAAGGCCTTCCTTCATCCTGCAGTGGATATACATAAACACACTTAAAGTATTGTATATATTACTTGATATAAAAGTCTAACGTACAGGTAGTCCACATTTACTGATCACAACTGGGACCAGCAACTTCATTGCTAAACGACATGGTCATAAATGAAAAATCATGTGACCATGGCTCTGGTCATTAAACAAATCACCACAGGTTAAGCACAATGTCACATGACCATGACTTGCGACTTCCTGTTGGTTTCCCCACTGACTTTGCTTGTTGGAATCTGGCAGTGAAGGTTGCAAATGGCTATCAAGTGACCATGGGATGCTGTGACTGTCATAAATGCGCACCCGTTGCCAAGTGCCAATATCGCAATCACATAACAGCAGGGATGCTGCATGGCTGCAAGTTCAAGGACCGGTTAAGTCTCCTTTTTTAGTGCTGTTGTAACTTTGAACAGTTGCTGAGCAAGTAGTCAGCAAGCAAGGACTACATGTAATTTATTTTGTATTTGTTTTCAGTCATGTCCTCAAAAGGGGAAACACATAGCAAACTTTGAAAAGCCAAGCAGGGTAAGACTTGGCTTGTATTTGGATGGGAAACTATCAGGAAATCCCAAGGCAGGGAAGTAGTACAAGAAGATGAAAAAGCATCTCTTGAGAAGGTAATGGCAAACCATTTCCATACTACTGTCAAAAAAACCCAACATCAACTCAAGGGAGACCTTACTTTTTGCTCCCCAATCCTAGCCTAATACTCTAACCACTAGGCATTAGGAAATACAGACCCACTTTTGAAAGATTGCTACACTTTCTCTTCTTTTGTTCTAGGAACATCTGCTATCAGAGATTGGCTAAGCCATGTCATGCCACGCACTACAATTATTCTGGCAGAGGAGGAAAAGAATTGGACTTCTAATTTTGGTTCTTTTGCAGTATTTCCCCAAATAGAAGGGCTGCTTGAAAGGCCAAACTATTTGTAAGTTAAATTGGGGAAACAATAAGAATTTTCAGTCTTAGAAAGACAAATTAACAAATAGTAAGAGAAGAGACAGTTCATACAAATCAAGAGAATATACAGGTAAAAAAAAATGGAGCAAGAGTGGCTGACATTAAATTGTACCCAAGCAAAAAACTCTGTGTGTATTTGTGTGTGCATATGTGTGCAGGATTAACAAGCTCCTGTCAACATACCACAGCTGTGGAGGAAGACAAAATGAATGTCAGCTGTAACAGAGAATGGAGGACAAAATAGAGGGTGGAATAAACAATGATGGAAAGAGGCAAAAAGCAAGTTGACCATAAAAGAGCACAATTCTGCTGGATGAGGATATGTTTTTGTGGGTATTTTTTTCCCAATTTTTCTGGCTACAATTCAAGAAGATGCTGGAAGATGCAGAAATGCTCAAGAACTTATACTGGAAGGATATTTTTGCTAATGTGACTGGCAACAATTGAGAATAGCAAGCATGACTACAGGTAATCTCATCTAGGGGACCACAACAAGTCATCCTTAGGATTAGGTTATCTGTCAGAAACTAATTCTATCTCAAATAAGACAGAAGCCTAAGACAGCAAATAGTAGGGAACAGCATCAGATCTCTATTTCTCAAGCTTTCACTGACAGTCAGCTTCTCTATGCTATTACACCAGTGTTTCATGCATCTGCTCAGTGCTATTACACTGATACTCATCTGAACCTTACCAGTCTTGGATGTCCTATATTCCCCATCTTGCAAGTGAATTAAATTTATTACAAATAATTCCTCCTGAAAACTGCATACACCTCTGCTTTCCTGCACCTTTACTCCTTACATAAAGATGGGGTGGCAAAAGAAGAGTAATTTCTGGTCATGTTTAAATCTTGCTATTGGGGCTTTTACCACCTCAGTTCAGATGGCCACTGCATGTCACATCAACTATACATCTGATATAGAATACTACATTTCAGTGGTCCTTAACTGTAAGATTATCTTAAGAGAAGTCCCATCAATCACACCATCAAAGAACCTGAGTCACTGCACAACAGAAACAAAAAGTCTACATTTCTTCCCCCAAAATGTGTTTACAATATTGTTATTTACTCTTTACAATAAATCTGAAGACTTAAAAGTTTTAGCGATTTGTCCAGTATATCACCTACAACACTTCTGAGTCCCAGCTGTGTTATGCGTACCATCAGAACAGCATCATTGGATTGGACCTCTCCATCCTGCTGCTATTGTATTGGGTATACTCTGGTGATAGTATTCATCCACATGGCAACTTGGCTGTTTATGATTTGGTTTAATGCATTCTGCCATCAACTTGTATTATATAGTGAAAAGAGAATGAAGTGCATGCCAGCAAGTGTAGCTGAGTATTGAAATAAATACAAAAATGCTTTCCCCAACGTTATCTGGAAAGAATGGGAATATTTTTCCAATGACTTTATATCACAGTCAAAAGTGATAGAATACTTTATCTCAAATGGTGGAAGCTCAGGGGCATTGGCCTGAGTTTTGAAAGTCCTAAGTATTATTAAAAATATCAAACTCCTAGATAATCAAGTGTCAGCTTTTCAAGATAGGCCAGGTCAAGATACAGGTATGGCAGGGATTTCAGGAATGCTGTTTATTGTAGTAAGGTAGAATAACAGAATCTTGAAAGCTTGTCCAAGTTTCTCTTTGTCCCATCTTATACCAAACAAAATCAAGGTGGGGTTCTTTTGAGTTTCTCTGTTGTGCCTCCCTCTATCTCAGGACTGGGTAATTTTTTCTGCAAGTCCCCCCTTGATGGCTGTCTCTTACCTTCCTCAAGTCAGCTCTACCGTCTTTTAATCAAGCAACCGGTTTGCAAGTTGCAATTTAGGTATGATTTTTAAGTCCCTACTAGAGTGCAAACCAGTCATCGTAAATTGCAACTTGAGAACCAGATGTAAAGAATTTTTTTTTAAGAGTAGAAAAACACTATGATGGGATGATAAGCTATAGTTAAAACAACTATGAATTGTGAAATAAGCTCATTCAGACATAACTAGTAGAATTCAGTTTAGAGTATTTGCAAACTGATGTCACTGTTCCGCTACAAGCGACTCATCAAATATTCATTTGTTCGGTTATAATTAAATTACCATAAAAGATATTTATAAAAATGAATATTATCCACTTTAATTAAGACAATTAGGAACATTTATGGAAAAAGAAGAAAAACAGTTTAAAAGAGGTCTTTTCACTTTTACTAAAGAAACTTATATAGTTTTTATTAGCTAGAAAAGGATACAGGGATGGTTTTTTTAAAGGTATAAATTTACTGCATTTTATTGCACTTGGCAATCTTGATTTCAGACATGAATTTGAGATTTTGACAAAATGGCCTGCTTTCCTCTGTAAATGAGGAAAGAACAGTGATGAATGAAAAATATATTATAGGACTTCCTCTGTATCTTGCCCGTCATTAATGACTGCATGATGCAACTTTCTCCTTCATGGATCACTGCCTTGTCGTGGCGAAGGGGCTTGCGTAACTCAGTGAAGCCATGAGCTATACCGTGCAGGGCCACCCAAGATGGACAGGTCATAACAGAGAGTTCTGACAAAATGTGGTCCACTGGAGAAGGAAATGGCAACTCACTCCAGTATCCTTGCCAAGAAAACCCCATGGACAATGTTAAAAGGCTAAAAGATATGACGCCGGAAGATGAGCTCCTCAGGTCGGAAGGTGTCCAATATGCTACTGGGGAAGAGCGGAGGGCAATTCCAAGTAGCTCCAGAAAGAGTGAAGCGGCTGGGCCAAAGCCGAAAGGATGTTCAACTGTGGATGTATCTGGAAGCGAAAAGAAGGTCCAATGCTGTAAAGAACAATATTGTATAGGTACCTGGAATGTAAGATCTATGAACCAAGGCAAGCTGGATGTGGTCAAACATGAGATGACAAGATTGAACATCGACATCTTGGGAATCAGCGAACTGAAATGGACGGGAATGGGTGAATTTAATTCGGTGACCATTATATCTACTACTGTGGGTAAGAAACCCTTAGAAGAAATGGAGTTGCACTCATAGTCAATAAGAGAGTGGGAAAGGCAGTAATGGGGTACAACCTCAAAAACGACAGAATGATCTCAGTGCGTATCCAAGGCAAACCATTCAATATCACAGTCATCCAAGTCTATGCCCCAACCACTGATGCTGAAGAAGCTGAAGTTGACCGCTTCTATGAAGACCTACAACACCTTCTAGAACTAGCACCAAAAAAAGATGTCCTTTTCATCATAGGGGATTGGAATGCTAAAGTAGGAAGTCAAGGAGTAATCGGAATAACAGGCAAGTTTGGCCTTGGAGTACAAAATGAAGCAGGGCAAAGGCTAATAGAGTTCTGTCAAGAGAACAAGCTAGTCATAGCAAACACTCTTTTCCAACAACACAAGAGACGACTCTACACATGGACATCACCAGATGGTCAATACCGAAACCAGATTGATTATATACTTTGCAGCCAAAGATGGAGAAGCTCTATAAAGACAGCAAAAACAAGACCAGGAGCTGACTGTGGCTCAGATCATGAGCTTCTTACTGCAAAATTTAGGCTTAAATTGAAGAATATAGGGAAAACCACTAGACCACTCAGGGATGACTTAGATCATATTCCTTGTGAGTACACAGTGAAGGTGATGAATAGATTTAGAGGATTAGATTTGGTAGACAGAGTGCCTGAAGAACTATGGACGGAGGTCCGTAACATTGTACAGGAGGCAGCAACTAAAACCATCCCAAAGAAAAAGAAATGCAAGAAAGCAAAATGGCTGTCTGATGAGGCTTTACAAATAGCTGTGGAAAAAAGGAATGCGAAAAGCAAGGGTGAAAGGGAAAGATATAAGCAACTGAATGCAGATTTCCAGAGAATAGCAAGGAGAGGTAAGAAGGCCTTCTTAAATGAAAAATGCAAAGAAATTGAGGAAAACAATAGAATGGGGAAGACTAGAGATCTCTACAAGAAAATTGGAGATATGAAAGGAACGTTTAGTGCAAAGATGGGCATGATAAAGGACAAAAAAGGCAGGGACCTAACAGAAGCAGAAGAGATTAAGAAGAGGTGGCAAGAATACACAGAAGAACTATACAAGAAAGATCTTAATGTCCCTGATGTCCACGCTGGTGTGATCACTGACCTTGAGCCAGACATCCTAGAGAGTGAAGTCAAGTGGGCCTTAGGCAGCATTGCTAACAACAAAGCTAGTGGAGATGACAGTATTCCAGCTGAGTTATTTAAAATACTAAAAGATGATGGTGTTAAAGTGCTGCACTCAATATGCCAGCAAGTTTGGAAAACGCAACAGTGGCCACGGGATTGGAAAAGGTCAGTTTATGTTCCAATTCCAAAGAAGGGCAATGCCAAAGAATGCTCAAACTATCGCACAATTGCACTCATTTCACATGCTAGCAAGGTTATGCTCAAAATCCTACAAGCTAGGCTTCAGCAATACATGAACCGAGAACTACCAGATGTACAAGCTGGGTTTCGAAGAGGCAGAGGAACTAGAGATCAAATCGCCAACATTCGCTGGATCATGGAGAAAGCACAAGAGTTCCAGAAAAATATCTACTTCTGCTTCATTGACTATGCAAAAGCCTTTGATTGTGTGGATCACAACAACCTGTGGCAAATTCTTAAAGAGATGGGAGTACCAGACCACCTTACCTGTCTCCTGAGAAATCTGTATGCGGGCCAAGAAGCAACAGTTAGAACTGGTCATGGAACAACCAATTGGTTCAAAATAGGGAAAGGTGTATGACAAGGCTGTATACTGTCACCCTGCTTATTTAACCTATATGCAGAGTACATCGTGAGAAATGCCAGGCTGGAAGAATCACAAGCTGGAATTAAGATTGCAGGGAGAATCATCAACAACCTCAGATATGCGGACGATACCACCCTAATGGCAGAAAGTGAAGAAGAACTAAAGAGCCTCTTGATGAGGGTGAAAGAGGAGAGTGCAAAAGCTGGCTTGAAACTCAACATTAAAAAAACTAAGATCATGGCATCTGGACCCATCAATTCCTGGCAAATAGAAGGGGTAGAAATGGAAGCAGTAACAGACTTCATTTATTTGGGCTCCAAGATCACCGCAGACGGAGACTGCGGCCATGAAATTAAAAGACGCTTGCTCCTTGGGAGGAAAGCTATGGCAAGCCTAGATAGCATATTAAAAAGCAGAGACGTCACCTTGCCGACAAAGATCCGCATAGTCAAAGCTATGGTTTTTCCAGTAGTAATGTATGGCTGTGAGAGCTGGACCATAAAAAGGCTGAGCGCCGAAGAATTGATGCCTTTGAACTGTGGTGCTGGAGAAGACTCTTGAGAGTCCCCTGGACTGCTAGGAGGTCAAACCAGTCAATCTTAAAGGAAATCAACCCTGATTGCTCATTGGAAGGATCGATAATGAAGCTCAAGCTCAGATACTTTGGTCACCTAATGCGAAGAGAGATCTCTTTGGAGAAGACCCTGATGCTGGGAAAGATTGAAGGCAAAAGGAGAAGAGGACGGCAGAGGATGAGATGGTTAGATAGCATCACTGAAGCAATGAGCATGAAACTGAGCAAACTCAGGGAGGCAGTGAAGGACAGGAAGGCCTGGCGCAATATGGTTCATGGGGTCACGAAGAGTCGGACACGACTTAACGACTAAACAACAACGATGCAACTTTAAGTAAATGGAGCCTGAACCTAACTCTCCTGCATACAGAATCCACTTCTGATATAATGTATGCTGAACTATACTGTCTTTGGAAAAAAAAATTATGATATTCTCTATATTCTCTTTCTATCTGTTATGGATTTCTAAAAAGAGGAACAGAAAACAAATTACTAGCAACAGCAAAACTAAGAAAATGGAAAACAAATTCCCTAAAACATAACTGAACAATAGAAAACATCCGATTATGTAAATCAGTAGTAAAAAAGGCCCAAAAAACCCATCAACAATTTTCCACTATCCCCTCAAAATAGGACAGACTCTAACTTAGTGAAAGAGCAGGCACTTTCCCATGTACCAACTCCTTTTTCTGGGACTTCTTATGTTTTGGTGGGAGGTGACTTGAAGGGATCTATACCTAATACCCCTAAGAATCTCCAATGAGTGATCCAGAACAGCTTTCCTGACCTAGCCAACATGCTGGTGAATTCTGGGACTTTGAGTCCCAACTCATCTGCAGGATGGGAAAAGCTAATTTAATATAAGAGAATATATGTAGCTCAGGGTTGAGCTATGGAGTCCTTGGTGCTCTCTGAGCTTGGTTGTTTACTTGCAGACATTTAATTATCCAACTAGGTAACATCATCAATACTAGTGAAGGTGAGCTTTGCTCCCTGTTTATATATAGTAGCTTGCCCTGCCAGTGTTGGTGGGGGTGTGGTTTTCTCCTTGGTAGTTCCTTGAGTAGGGTATTATTTTCTGCTTGATTGTTTGCCTGGTGTTAATCCCAGCTTATCTGGGTGTTGGCTACTGTTTTCTGGGGTCTCTGTGGTAAGTCCTGTGGTTTTAAGCTGAAGGTTTTAAGGAAGTCCTGTGGTTTAAAGCTAATTTAGATTGATTCTTTGAATCAGTGTAAGATAGATTCATATATTCATTTCTCAAAAGTTTATCATAACTGAAGTGTTCTGACTAAGCTTTGGAAAGCAGATGGAAAGAAAAGCTTCTTTCCCCATAAATATATGATCTATATATTTTCAGGTGGATAGATGGAACTAGAGACTATGGTTAGAAACAAACTGGGAAGTCATGAAGGCAGTATCACATCAGTTTTATGGTCTGTAGAACAGTATAATAGCCTGTCTTGCACTTCCACTATAGCATTTATCAACTCAACATATACTTTTCTAATCCACCATGATTTAAGATGATGGTACAGAATCTGATGTAAGAAAGAAAGATGTGGGGACCATCATTATATAAAAGTACACTTCATACTTCCAGGTAAACTCTCCTCAAACTTGGGACATAGATATTAAATACTCAGCCCTACAGAGAAAATACAGAGTTTGTTCTCTCTCACACACACACACACACTCACACACCCTCTCCCCCCTCCCCCCCAACACAGAGATGTATGCAAAAAGTTGAACAGTATTTCTGAAGCACCAGTTTCTGATATCTTCTATTTTCTGGAATGACCAGAAAAACTTCTGTTTGGTAGTTTCACTCTCCATGTTGGCCAGGTAGTTCAGAAAGATGCCTTAGTTGCAATATTCCCAAGCCACTGAGAGATTTGTCAGGGTAAGAAGTACACAGACTAGTCATTTACTACATAGACTCAATCCCAACCAAAACAGATACTGCACATTTTCTAAGAACACTTTAATTGCTGCCACATATTTCCTCCTAAAATCATGTGTTAGAAATCCAAGATGACAATAATTCAGGTTAGAAGGAACTAATTACTTCCTCTTCAGCAAACACCTGACCGCAAAGCTATTCCTTCTCTCAGAGACAGCATTTTATCACTTCTCATTCATTCACTTATCCCCCAACTGTTTCATTTAGCCACAGAGCAGAGCACAACGGGAAAATCTCACCCCTCTCCAGAATTCTGTCTGCACATGGAACCAATTGGGGGAAAAAATCCATAATTATCATATCCCATAAATACAAAGGGATCTGCACAAAGCTGTAAGATAAAGTCAGCAGGACTGTGTTACTGTCATGCAATTCTCCATAGTAACCTTTGAAATAAGGATTATTTCAAAGATAACTATACTAATTCAATAGTTACTGAATTTATTTTATATGCCTGTATTGTGTAAAATTCTAATATTGTAAGTTAAAAAGATATTGAAGATTCATCACAGAACTCTATCAGCCTGCTTAACAGACCACTAAAATGGAGGCTTTTTCTAACCATAAACTCAACTAGATCTAACAGCAGACAGGAATTCTTTCAGGAAACAAGATATGGTCCATTATAACCAGTAGTCCCCTCAGTGAGCTACAAGCAAAGTTGACTTGAACAGTCCATCTTATTCAGAGGGTATTATTGAAAAATATTAATAACTCATATTCTACTTCTCCACTTTACATATAAGAAGCTGCAATGGAAGAAGATGTTTGCAAGAAAAGAACCAAGCTCAGAGAACCCCAAGGACTCCACAAAGATGCTAGTATCTTTCTGATTTTTTTGATGTTATTCTTGGCTAAAGAATTTAACAGTAATAGCAACCAGCAATCTTTTTTGTTGCACTACTACAATTACTACAATTTTGGCATCCAACATTAATGTTACTTTTTAGATGCAATAACTAATATGACATGCTTTATTGTGATATGAGAAAGGTATGCAAATGGTAGCACTGATTACCCTGCAGGATACAGCAGATAAAGCCCTTCTGTTTATCCCACTAGATTAAAAAAATATACCCTTAACTGCTTATCTAACCATTTGCTTTATGTGCACATATGCCTCCAAGGGATACTGTATGTGCAAGGTAAGTCAACACAGGAGACTGGATAAAAAGGGGAACCTTACGGATCATTTAGTTTTCCATCTTTGTCCACCCAAAGATCTTAACGCCTGAAAAAAGCTTAAAAGGTTCAAACTGGGCTTAGAAATGATCTGTTTGAATTGCTCCCTCTAGCAGCAACCATAATTACGTCTCCTCTCCAACTTATGCTAAGCATAACAAAAATGGGTGTTTCAAATGTTTACAGCAAATCCACAAGATAGGGAAGGGAAAGAAGAGACATACAACCACTCTATAATTCCTGATTCCTAACTTTAGTTTACATTCAGGCCTATAACCATTTGTGACAAAATAGCTATTTAATATTTTAAATTGGCACATCTAATATAAATGTATAGCCCAAGCTACCTCAGTTTGGTTTAATCTTTGAGGAATATGGAGGAAGGTCACTGAGATTAATTAAAAGCAGTATGTTATACTGCCAAGTGGAATTATACTTAACAACTGATATGCACAACTCCAGGGAGTAAACACCTAGTCCACAGATCAAACTCTGTAACAGTCTTTCTCCAAGGTGGTACCTTCCAAATGTGGGTGGAGATTACGGAAGTTGGTCTAACATCCGGTTGGCACTTTGCTGGGAAAAATCTGCCCTGAATATAAAGACAAACCACTAAGAGGATATTAAACCCAAGATATCAAGGACAAATCACAGAACTCATTTTGAAAACAATTCTCAGGCACTTTATATATTGTAACTGAAAATCCTCCCCTACTACGCTAACATGGGAGGGCTGAAAAGTATCTTTTCTTGAAGAGACTTCCCCCACTAAACTACAGGGCCACAGCTCATGAACATGCCTTTTAGTATTATATATTTGGGGCCCTATAATATTATACGGCCCATATTAAACATATTCAGCATGTTCTAAATTACTATAATGTTACTTAGAAAATAGTATGCAATGGGTAGGATTAAAAGTCAGGCCCCGTTGGCTAATCAGAATAGGTCTTATTAATTGTATTTTTTTTTCCAGAGAAAATGTTATTGTACAAATGAAAGACTTTTATATGAACTTTTAATGTAATTATATAATAAATTGTCTATGGGGCCTGACTTTTGGTACACACTATAGAATACCTGTAAAAGGGACAAATCTAGAAAATAACATGTTAACAGTTTTACCAATTATTATGAACATTTTCCCCTTTGAGAATAAAATTCTCTATGCTTTGCATGTACTTGTACAAGTATTATTACTGGCAAATGTACTACTGCCCTCTGCTGTATATTTTAGGAATAGTTACAAGGGAAAATTTCACTCTAAGTACTGCTTCTCTCAGCATAAGCCGCTGACAAATCAGTCATTTACCATTTTAAAAAATATGTAATTCAATGTAAATAGAAGTTGATAGAGCAAATGCACAGTACATAATAACTGTCAGCTGTGACCTTCAAAGGTAGCAAACACATACTATGTCACGTTAAGCCAGTCTTGAAGCAAACCAGGAAAAGAAAATATGTAAAAAGGTACACAAGTAGAAGTTTGTTTTGCCAAGTTCATCTGAAATATTCAGAAAGTACTTAGGCCTTTTCCTCAATGAAAGAATAAAGCACATGCTTATACATCTTCCCAACAGAAATCTGTGGGCTTGCAAGTGCATAATACCAACTCGATCAGGCTTCGTGTTTATTTACAAACTTCAGGGCACTGATAAACACCTTACAATTGAATGAGAGAAAAATTTGAATACACAATGCTCGAGTTGTGCAAAGCATTCAAAAGTGGCACTTTGCAAAGCATACTAGTGTGACTAAAGCATACTTCCATGAAGCCCTAAAGAAGCTGGGCTCTTGGAAGGAAAAGATTTTTGCATTTTATAAAGGACCTCTTCTGAATATGTTGGATAGCACAATACCATCTAACAGAAAGCAAAAAGGGAGCCTTTTTTCTAATTTTCACTGTGTACTTTAATGTCTATGTTAGAGGATACTTTTAAAAATGTATCTTGAACTAGTATGTAAACTTTAAAAAAATCATTTAGCTTTACTAATATGGAATAGAATTGAAAACCTTAACCAACCCAATTAAAATCAGAATTTTGGAATGTTATGGAACAGCCCAGCTTGTGACATTTGCAACTCTGCAAATGGGCCTACTAGCCAGCATTTAGATGGAAAAGTACTGGTGTGTTTTGGCTTTCAAATACAGGACTAATTGTACTAAAAAATGAGGATTAAGCAGTGTTGTTATTTATCTGTAGAAGGTCAACTGTCTGCCAAAACCCAAAAGTAGTTTGGTTAGCAACATAGAAATGTACCTGTCGGCTATTTGAAAAAATAATCTACTCCATCTAGCGACTGCCACTGAGTTCCTAGAATAGATTTTTCTGTACGAAAAGGAGAAGGAAACTAAGTGTAATTTGCTATGTAAATTCTAAAGATAACTGCTGTGAAGAGATCTACTTGAAGAGCTGTCAAAAAATTCAAAATTCAACATCACAGACCTACTGAAGACGGTCATCTCAAGCTAAATGTATTATTTATGGCCTTTGTTAACAACGTATGACCATAAGGGATATTTAAACTCTTTAAGTGTTAAAAATGTTAAGGACTTCACTGGATCCAAAAGCAAAGGTTTTGCGGGGGGATGGGGAGTGAGGTGTTTTTCTATCACAACATCAGGTTCAAAAATATCAAAATCCAGACTAGCTTAAATTTCTTCTGAATCTTTTTTGCCAAAGAAACACAAAGGATCAAAGCAGAAATAACTTAAAACAGAACGGTCCTAACCATCCATGTGTCCCAGAGGGGAATTCTGGGAATTATAGTCTTGATACATCTGGAGAGCTAATTTAATGTAACATCTCCCTCTTCCAGTCTCTCTATGAAAGAATGTAGGCTTGCCCTTGAGAAGGAGGAAGGGAGCAATGAACCGTTAAGGGAGGACTACTGAGTCCTGAAAAAGTGGAAAACATGATAAAGAAATCCAAAATAGCCCTGCCTTGATTTTGTTTGGTATATGAGGGAAACTCTGACAGGCTTCCAAGACTCCGTTGTTCTGCCCTGTAACAATAAAGACAATTTGTGGAATCCTGCTGTTTCTGTTTCTTGACCTTGCCTACCTCAAACAGTTGGCACATTCTCTCACACACATACTTACACAGTGCAACATCATAAAAGAGGAAATAGGGAATAGCTGCCATCAATGTTATATCACATATCTGTTTTGACTACACGAGTCTTCACTGGTTGTTCAGATAGTTGTACAACAGTTCCCATTATCCCATATGATTTCCACTTTGACTGAAGCTGACAAGATTAAAACTACCCAGGTTTGAGAAGGATAAACAAGACATTATCAGGAGACACAGCAAAGAGATGTCAATATTATTTAGTTGTGGATCTATTTACAAGCTGAGATTCAATTAAATCTTGCCTTCTTTTGATTAGAATTCAAGAGAAGAACCATCTCTGAGCCACTGAACTATTATTCTTAACATGAATGTGATGTTTTCCTTGATTGCAACTGCCACAACAGCTTTATACAGAAAGAAAAATTAAACTCCCAGAAGAAAATCTCAGCTACCTAAACCTTAAAGTGGATCTAGCAGAACAGTTACATGTATTTCATTACATGATTTGTATACCAACTTTTTATTCCACTGAATATATTCAAAGCAGTTAACAATAATGAAACTTTGAAACAGATTAATAATCAGTGCTAAAATTGTTAACAGTGAAAAGCCAGATGAGAAAGAGGCATCATGACTGCTCTTCTACTGGCAGAGAGAACAGGGTCCAAATGTAACTCCTGAGAATGGGCATTTTGTTTTTAATCTGTTCAATCGTATCCGATTCTCAGAGACTGCCTGAACAAGTCCCTGCAGTTTTCTTGGCATGGTTTTTCAGAAGTGGCTTGCCCTGGCCTCCTTCCTAGGGCTGAGAGAAAGCCTAAGGTTACCCAGCTGGCTTTTGTGCCTAGGTGGGACTAGAGCTCAGTTTCCTAGTTTCTAGCCTGATGCCTCAAGCAATACACCAAACTGGCTCTCAGAGAATGGGCATAGGCTGGCATTAAAAAAGAAAAACTTCTAGAAAATCCATCCTCATCTTCCTTGCTTTTTTTCTCTCCACCAAACATATAAATAGATTATTTTAACCATACCACTACATACAATACATGTAACTACGCCAATACAATAAAACCTTTTGCCTAGGTTGCTGGCTTAGGCAAAAAAAGTCTGAGTATCACATGAGACCTCAATTCTTCCATACTTAGCATATCACTTCTAGGTCAGTACAGCAGGGATGGACTTCCAGGGAAGTAATGGCAGATTGAGGATGACTCTGCACAAGCGGAGCTAACAGCCATGGCAGAAAGAGGAGCCAGTGAAGGGATTGGCTCCTTGAAACCCCTCTGTGGATCAAGGAGAGGATTAGGATAACCCACAAGCTTGCTCCATACAGAGGCTCGCCCATGAAGAGATCGCAAAATAGCAATCTCTGCTGCGTTTGAGAGCTCTGGGAGCTGAGTGAAAATCATCTTGCCTAAGTTGCAGTTCAGCACCTTCAAACGGACACTGGATCGCCCACTTCCTGTCATAACTACTTTAGGAAATTACTTATTATTGACCTTTTGGATCTTAAGAACCTTCTGAAGGGCAAGTTTCATCACACCGGGAGAGCTTCCTTCTATCTTGGATGAAAAAAGTTTTATGTAAGTTTAAAGATTAAATAGAAAATTTTTAATTTTTGGGAAACCACAAAAGAGCATCTAGAATGTTGATTTTGGAAAGTTAAGGGGCCAGATGGACTTGAAATAATATTTCCTGTGGGTTGATTAACATTTTATAAAAATATATATGAAGATTTTGAAATTAACTGCAAGAAATCCTCCGTGGGAAAGTTTTGCTAGCTGGAGAATAAACATATAAGAGGGGACTTTGAAGGTTGACTAGAGGGAACCAGAGGAAACTAAAGATTACAATTAAAGGAGAAGAGACCTATTAATACCATGGAGCAATATTATTTGACAATAGAAGATATTAAAGCTGTCTGGGAACAAAGTACTCAGAAATTACTTTTAAGATTGTCTGCCACTATAGATGGATATTATAGAGGTTACAGAAGAGGAACAGACTTTAGAGGATAAAATAAAGACTGAGGCTGATTTGAATATGGATTTGAAAACAGATTTTTAAAAAACACCAGACTACAAGAGTGATATGGAAGAAGATGCAGATTTGAAAACGGATTTCAAAATGGCAGATTTGAAAACAGATTTCAAAATGACAGACTATAAGAGTGACATGGAAAAAGATGCTACAGTGGATTTACAAATGAAACGGGCTAATGTTTTAATAACTAAGAGGGACATACAAATAATAAATCAGAAGAGTGACTTGTATAGCTTTTTCATTTTGGACTTACAAAAGGGACCAGTTAAACTACTGAAGCTGTTCCTAAGAGGAGACAAAGAGAAGAAATCAACTTGTGGGACGCTATTTGTTGGGATTAAGGACTAAACTTTTTAAAAGTAAACAGAAGGACTACAAAGTGAACCTATTTGATCAAGGATGGATAGATGGATAGACAGACAGAAAGATATTTCTGGTAGCTGTTAATGGAATTTCTTTATGACCAGGACTGAATTACGATGCTTTAAAGACACCCGGGGAGAGATTTCTTTTGCTTTATCTCTTAGAGAAAGTCGTAAGTTGGAGCACAAAATGGATTTATTTCATTAAGGTTAAAATATATATATTATTATTTCTGGTAGCTCTTAATGGACTTTTGTTGAATAGAAATGAATGATGAGTTTTTATAATTTGTTTATTGATAAGAGATGAGTTATGGGAAGAAGAGATCTTTTTTTTATTATTGAAATACTAGATAAGGTGTTAAGTTATGGGAGTTGTTTATACTTGTCTGGAGGGAAGGGGGAGTCAGTTTTATATTTCTTTTCTTCTTTTCTCTCTCTCTCTCGGCACTTTTCTTTTTCTTTTCCTCATTTTTTATATTCCTCTTAGTTTGTATTCCTCTTTTATCTTTGTATTTGTAAACTTTAATACCATTATTACAATGAAGTACAGCAGGGATGGGGAACCTATAATTCACCAGACGTTCCCACAGTAAATTGTAAGGAATAATGGGAGTTGAGATTCAGCAACGTTTAGTCCCTATGCATTTGGTCATGGTAGCTGTCCAAATGCTGAACCTAGAGCTCCGGAGGAACTATCACAAGAGATTAGCTGCCACAGATTGTCTGCACTTTAACAGCACTGTTGTTATGCACAGCAATGATCGGCAATAATATAACTGTATCCATGACCCTGTTAAGCATTAATTTCCAAAAAAGGGAAAAAGAAGAGTGTTGTAGGCAATTACAAGGAACCTTACCTTTTTTGCCCTCTGTGCTATATCAGGTGTTTTTGTAAGCAGTTTTTCAATCAAGTATTCTCTAGTCTGTAAAGATCAAGATTGTTTTAATTAAGTCCAGCCTCAAGAAGCAGAAACATTCATACTGATCTCAAAACAGGATTTACTTGCTGAATTAAATATTTTACCTTTGCTTTTTGGAAGAATTTGCATTTTAAAAGTTCTGCTGCCGTAGGCCTAAAAGATAGATTAAAAAAGACAATTCAGAATATGATCCTAGAATTGTGTTGATAGAACCAGTGCTGTTACATGTTATTCAGAACATTCACTATTAGACATACAGTGAGAAGTATTAAGAATGGAAACAACAATGTATTTAATTTCAATATTCTCTCATTTTCTTTAAAAAAAGATAATTATACTTTACATATAAGATCAAAATAGTGAAAACACCAGTTTTAGAAACATGTGTTTACTAATTTACCTTCCATATTAAAAAGTTGTTTAAACAGATTCTTACAACCTATCCCAACTTGTTCCAAGAAGCATGTAGATTCATTCACTGGAGAAGAATTAATATTTTGCCATAAATATAAATCCAATGTACTGCTTCAGGCAGGAAGATTTTTAAAAAAGAAAATAAATGAAGTATCCCCCAACCTATTTACAGACAGTAAAATCTCAGTTTAATAAACCTCATTTAATAGACTTCAGATGCAATGGATAAAATTTCCACCCAGCTATCACTCTAAAATAATGGAGAAGTCAGAGGCATCAAAAGTAGTCAAGATGAGGCAGTTCGATTTACATTCAAGTAATAGTTACATCACTTGTATCAATTAACATATTTTGTAATTATATCATTATGCAAATATATATTTACATAATTTATATAATGATGTCATTACACCAATAACTTAAAACACCGTGAATAACATACCTTTGGATTTAATGGATAGTCAGAAGAAACAGGCACCTCTCCCTGAATTAGTCCATTAACCAAAGGTTTATACTACTGAAATTTGGTTGTAATGGTATCCTGCTAGCAGCAGAATCAATATCCCTGATAAATCCAATTGCCCTCAGTAATCCCACTCCAACTGTGCTGCAGGGAGCTGGGAAACTCCTTCACTGCAGATTTGGAGGGGCAAGTTTACTGCTATAAATGGTGCAGAAAAATTCCCAGATTTAGCATAAATTTGTTCATGCAGCTTCAGAATTAGCCCAGATTTTAAAGTGAAGAAAATGCTCTTTCTTATTCTATCTAGAAATCATCTATATCAAATTGATAGTTTCTCTAGTAGCATAACTACTATTTCAGTTCTGAAAATAGCATCAAGAACAGTGCAGACCAACACGTTGGCTGATCTTTAGTAAATGACAGTATGAAATATCTGATAAGTCCCAAGCATGAAAGAGGAGTGAAAATCCTCAATCATCAACACCTCCCTTGATATCTTTAAGTAAGACTTCAAAGTGGCTATCCAGAAGTGGGTGGAAGAGGTGGATTAACTCTGGTACATAAGTAACTGAAAAATGTTTCTAAACCCTAAAATATATATCTATGATTTGAAACATTAATATCCACGAGTAACTTCTATATATCCCTCCATGCACGATTTCTTGGCTAAAAAAGAATCAAACTTTTTATTCAAGAACCCATATTTTCAATCCAACTTCTTTTTAAAAATGATTTAGCATCCTCTCTTCCCAAAGCACATATTGATTGCTTAATCTGAAAAAGGATCAGCTTAATTTTGATCAGTCTTGTCCAGACCTCAGCAGCTACACCATCTAGTGGCTAGAAACATTCTCAGCATCTAGATGGGGAAGAAGTTACAGCTACAAGATAATGTTGTTTGTTCTTAATTGGGTGGGGAGGGGCGGAGAGAGAGAGCGAGAGAGAGAGAGAGAGAGAGAGAAGATCAGGAAGATAAAGGAAGGCCTAGGACTCTGATGCAGTTAATAGTCTGAAAGAAACCATTTCACACCACACAATAAGTAATGGTCTTTCTAATACTTAAAATAGAACTGGAAATCAGTTCACTTGGTTATGTTAGCAGAAAAATGAATACAATGCTTTTGTATTTAAAATAAAGAATGACAGCTTTGTCAAAATTAATAAGCACTAGTAAACAACAAATAAAAATGGTTAGCATTAGTTTATAGTGTTTCTTCCTATGCTGTCTTTTAATACCGTGTTGCAATAAGCAGCCATTTGTGCAGTTGGCAACTTAACAAAAATGGGTTCTCTGGGGCATTTCAGGCTAAAGTACTGAGAACACTTTATCTGTGGCCAAGTGGCAGACCTTTGCTTACAGCACGTGCCCCGGGGATCTAGAGTTAATGAGACACAATAAAAGGCAAATGGTTTAGAAACAATATACAAAGGATCCCCAGAGTCAAACAAAAGAAAATCCATTTCCCAAAAATATACATGTGGTATACGCTTAAAACTCATGTAGCACAAAAGGTAACCCAAGTTATTCCATTCGACCAGAAAACCCCTTCTAAAAAGGGCATATGTCTTTTTATTATTATTTTTATTTGCAATGACTGAAATGGCCAATTCTTCCAAATGAAAGCATGGCTAGTCAACCAACAGAATATCTTTTCTGTCTTTAAATATACTATTTACTTAAATATAGTATTCCAGAATCATAGTGATGTCCTATAAAGCCAAGTTCAGAAATAAACTAACCAAAATAAAAGAGGCATGTTTTATAGCTCCCTCCCCCAAGTTCTTTTCCAATAGCACAGATTTTGGGAAAAATAATGCTTTCTCCATTCTGTCATTTTCCATTACTCTTCACTGTCTGCCCTATTCCTCTAACCATTCTAGACCCCTTTGGTTTCTGGGCTGCTGCTATTCCCCACCTTGGGGCAATTGAAAGAGGAAAGATGGGAAGCCATCTCCATTGTTGGTTTCATCATTACCTCTTTGTAAGAAGGCAAGGAAATTGAGTATTTTGAAAATAGGGAAGGAATGACTGTTAAAGAGAGTGGAGATAGACCTTTCTCAATCATCTTCCCCCGAGAATGAAATATTACAGAGCGGTCCATCATTACGGAGACCCTCTGGGCCAAAGAGCATTTCTTCAATAAGGAACTTATTTCTGCCTCCTTTACACATGGGGAAACACAAGGAGTGACTGATCACTTCACTTCAGGCCGTGGGTTACAGTGAGTGAGGGACCTAATGCATGATGTTCTGATTTTTCTAAATAATTGTTGGCTTTTCTGAAGTTTTGATAATTTTTGTGTTTTTATTATATTTTTTACTCTATATTTTATGAGCTACCCAAAGTCATAACACATTGAGGCAATATATACATTCCACAGATAAAATAAAGTATGTCCAATTATGTCAGCCAGAAAAAGCAAGGGTCAAGCAACCAGATGGACACCCTGATCTCTCTATATTTTATTATTTAAAATGCGTACTTTATTATTTAAAAGTATATCCTCACTTAAAAGCTTTGCCTCACTTTCTCAAATTCTCTCTCCTTTTTAAAAACACCATACCTTTTAGAAGGGTCTTTTTGAAGACACAACGAAATTAGTTTTCTAAAGGACTTGCCATATTTCTTTGTCATTTCTTTATCTTCTACTCCTGTTTCCAGTGTTGGAGGATCATTTTGCAAGGTCAGCATTAATACCTGTTTTAAAAAAAAAAATTAAGAGAGTAGCCTTAGCCAAATTAACAGTGCTTTAAATAATGTTAAATTACAGTATTATGCAAAGAAAGCTAGACAATAATTTCAACAACTACATGAAAAAGTAGGGGCACAATAAAATGTTCTTGACTCTGAATTGCCACACCACTTTACAGAATATATACCAGTCAGTTTCAAACTAGATATGAATCCCTAAATATAAATGACAGTTCAGAAATTCAGAATAAGCCTGAGGATTTGCAGAGTGAGGCTGGTGGGACTAGAAAGTCTCAAGCTTCATGTGACCATCTGAATATGGATTAGATAGCACTAATTACCATCTTTCATTCCAGTCTACCTAAAGGTGTTCTGAAGATAAAACAAGGAGAGATATTCACCACCCAGAGCTCCTTCAAAGAGATGGGACAAGTATATAATAAGAAATAACAGTTTTACAATCTTTAATGTCATGGATTGGGAAAAGTCTATAGCATAACACCCCTTCCCTAATGTGAACAACTCATGCTACAATCAGTTAACACTAATTAGAGAGTGTTATTAAGCAGCTTTTAAGCCTCAATCATGGATGCCAACATAAGGCCTAAACACAAAGAACAATTTTATGATTAGAGAGAAGAAGCTGGGGAAGAAAGGCTTCATGCAAACCTATGGTTGACTTGCTTATTATTATTATTCATTAAATTTATATGTCACATTTCATACAGAATTAGAGTAGTTTAAAAATCAAAATATACTAAAAAAAAATCAAAAGCAGTGTAAGAAAACAGTATTCAGTAACCATGAGCAAAATCCCACTAGCAGGAACAAAGCCTAGGAGAATGAGATGGGTCTTCAGCAATTGGAGCAACTGCAGTATTGAAAATACCAAAGACACTCCAAAAGGTATCACAATTAATAAGTTTAATTGGCACCATCAATTACCCTGATTCAGGAAACCACATCCTCCTGGCCATAGCCAATCTGTGTCACTATAAGCTAAAATAATGATCTCTAGATTTTAATGAAACATACATTTTGCAGAAACAATACACTGCCATACTGACTTATTCTGCCAAACATTTATTTTGCAGTTGTTTTCAAACATAAGAAGGAGGGGGAAGAGAAACATAAGCTTCTGGTTTTTTTAAGGTAACATTAATATAACTCTGACAATTCCGATACCTGGAATCATCCCAGCTCCCTGGAGGTTTAAACACACAAAAAGTTTTGTCTCCAAGGAGTATAAAATGCTGTATTCAGTTTTGTTAGCTCCTGAACAGGTGAAATTGGATCCTAGATATTTACAAGGTATTTCCTGTCCTGTGAGAAGTCACAGAAAATTAAAAGCCTGTTCAGACTTGCTTCATTCACTCGCCCTTTGCAGAGCAGGTCCAGAAGAGCTATTTAATTCTGTGGTATAGTAATTATGGAGAGATTCAGGTTCAATCCACCCTCAGCTATGGAAGCTCTCTGAGTGACCTCGAGCCAGTTGCTCACTCTCAGCTAACCAACTCATAGGGTTGTTCTGGGGACAAAACTGGAGGGAAAAGATAGTGTGTGCCATCTTGAGCTCCTGCAGAAAGATGAGATATACAACTAACTAATAAATAAACAGGCAGGGCCACTTTGCACCCTTCTCCCTCCGTCAACTCCCTAAAAGATGCCTTCTGGTGGATGGGATACCCACATGAATTGAGAGGGCTCAGTGCAATTAGCTCAGGAACATAAGAAGAAGGGGAAGCTTTCTGGTCTAAGCCATTAATACTTTAATTTATTTCAATCTACAGATCTGGAATGTGGTTTATTTTATTATTTTGTTTTAAGTGCACAGCCACATTCCCATTTGTATGTGAAATTAAATTATAACTCTACCAAGTTTTTGTATCCCACAGGCAAGTAATTATATCGAACACAAGTTGTATCAACAGTCATCTCAGTTCTTAATACGTAAATCCTGCTCATTTTTTATTAAATGAAATGTCCAGTAACACTTCAAAACCAAATTTAAATAAAAACATCTCCAATTTCTATTACTTTGCAATTATGAAGATACTGGCTTAAGACAAAAGCTAAAGTTTTATGTGAATTCATAGGTTAGTTTAGCCATGGTTTGGTAAGTAAACCAAAATAGCTGAGTTCTCAGATAATGCTAAGCCAAAATTATGCTTTTATGAACCACTATGGCTGATTTTACTTATCACATTAAGCCAAAATCAAAGAAACCATAATATGTCGACCCAGCTAAAGCCTCAATAGCTACTTAATACACATGACTTATATATTTCTGTTACAATTATAAGTCTAGAACAGGCCTGTACAACTTGTAGAGTGGAAAGGGCCACGCTGATCAATTAAAAATAATTGTGGCCCACCAAGGAATAGCTGGGGTATCGATCAGCTGTCGGAGCAATGGCAACAATGCAGCTGGTGGTGCCAGTGAGGCCTGGAGGTCTTGGAGGCACTAGTGGCACAGTGTGTTTTTGGGGGCGGTGGCAGCGGATCCTTCCTGGTAGTGGCAACATTTGGCACTGGTGGATTTACTGAGTTTTTTAAAAATGCCAGCGGGCCACCCAAGGCTGCTTAGCAGACTGTATGTTGTGCAGGCCTGATCTAGAAGATCACATAAATAGAGCTATAGATTCCTGAATGCTATAATGCACTCACATTCACACATAGACATAAACTAAGCACTTTGCTGAATTGAACTGGAGAACAGTGGGCATGTAGTACCCAGAAATACCATCTTGTTAAATCCCAAAAGGAGACAGCAACTCCACCCAGCTAAAAAAACCCGGTCTAAAAAGATCATTGGGATATAGACAAGGCTGGAGAGAGGAGATGGTAAGGAATCAATCTCTTTCAACCCCTTACAGCTTATATCTGGGAGGAGGGCACAGACAGCCAGTGTCCTAAGCCAAGCCCCAGCTATTATAAGGTCAGCATACTATTCTGTTGTAGATATCATTTGTACAGCTCTAGATCCAAGACCTGAAAAGTTTGTTATGCAACTTTATATTTCATGTTCATTTTCCAGGTATAATTACTTTCATTGGAGGGTATTTGTGGTAGGGTGCTGCCCCTGTGGCTAATTCAATGGCTGTTATTCCAAAGCTCCAGATGTCAGCCTTGAAGTCATAGCCTCTCACCTATTGTAGGAAAATATAAAACAGACAAGTTAATTTAGCAACTGTATACTTAATCCAGTACATGACATAATAAATTTCTAAGTCTTATACCTGTTCCATGACTTCAGGAGCCATCCAACATGGAGTACCAACAAATGTCTTTCTTACTTTGTTACGGGTCATATCACCTCCTGTGGCTAAAAATGCACTAACTCCAAAATCTAGGAAGAGAAAATACAGAAATTTTCTTAGCATTCAATTCACTTATTAAACTGAAGCTCTGAATCTGAAGCTCCTGTTTAAGTACGTAGCATGAGACTTCTATTTAAATGAAGCTGTTAATTTAATATTTTCTCAGTAGGTGAAATGTTATGTAGGTTTTAAAAATGAGACATCTCTTCCATTTACGAATCACATCTATAAACATTTTTAACCTTCTTCATTGCATCATAAAATACGTACAGATACCAACAAGGTGCCTGTTTCTTTCACGCTACCATTTGAGGTCAGTATTCCCCTACATTCAATTGAGAATGTAAAGATGCTATTAGTAGGTCTGCATCAAAGTTCCAGCAGGGTAAGAGCAAAAAAAAAAAAAAAAAAGCAGCCTGACATCTATTTCTGCTTCAAATATCTTATGAAGACACAAGATCAGAGGGAAAATGTTAACAGTCATACAAAGCTTGTGGGAAAAACTAATTAAAGGTGTCCAGCGTTGCAGGGGAAGTGTAGCAATAATGTGTGCAAATCAAGAAATAGCTAAAAGCATAGTAGGATCAGATCAATGTAATTCTAGGCTACATGGAGTATGTTACAGTAGTTAACTAGGTGGCTATGGGAATGGAAGGAAATGGGCCACAGGCAAGAAATGGGAGCAGAAATGCAAGAAATAGAACCATAGATTCCCATTATCAAGCAAAAATTCCAATAGCAAGAGGTTCAGAGAACATTCATGCATACACTTGTATGCAAGAATCACTACACTCATCCATATATGTGGGTGGAGGAGGGCTGCACCATATGCAGATTTCTGGCATGACCTCATCCCTGCTCATAATAGTTTATTTTGTAAATGCATCTTGCCTCTAAAGCTATGGATTGCTGGTTGCCTATCATTGCTAGAAGATATTTAGGAACACTTCCATCCCAGAAGAATGTAGATAGCACTGTGCATTGTTCATACATGTATACTGCCATTTC
Source organism: Python bivittatus (assembly GCF_059951505.1). Classification (NCBI taxonomy): domain Eukaryota; kingdom Metazoa; phylum Chordata; class Lepidosauria; order Squamata; family Pythonidae; genus Python; species Python bivittatus. The sequence continues at coordinate 105,863,910 of NW_028277075.1, forward strand.
TGAGATCAAGTCATGCATTTATATAAAAGCAGCCATATATTTGATGACAAAATACCAAATATAATATAAATCAGATACATGTAGATGAACTCATGTATTCAGGCTACAGATTTATAATCAATCTTACTGTTTATTTCCTTTGTACTATTTCTTTTCAGTATACTTTTTAAAAGTGCAGTAAAGAACACTTCAAGATATGTGGTGTTCACTTGTGCTTCAGGTTCACATCACTGACTTCTTGTCTGGATTATCCTAATGCTCTGTACATGAAGTTACCTCTGAAGCAGACTGGACCCTTCACTTAGTCCAAACTAGAGGTACAGGCTTGCCAACTGGGACAGGATGTTATGATCACAAGATACCAGTGTTTCACCAATTGTTCTGGCTGCCCATCTGGGCTCAAGACAAAGCCTTGGTTTTTTATTAATCCCTGAATATCTTGGGGTCTGAGAACAAACTCTGGTTATCTTTGGAGCTCCAGTCCTTCTCTGATGAAGTAAGTGAAGCAAATCAAGTCAAAACAAGGAAGAGTGATTCTCAATCATGATTCTTCTCTTATAGAATTCCCTTTCCAGAGAGCTATGTCTGGCACTTACATTAAGTCTCTTCCAGTGCTAGGCAAAGACACTCATTTCCTCTCTAGCATTTCTATAATTCTATTTTCGGTATGGTTTTAAAATAGAATAGTGGATTCTATATGTTGGATGTATGTTATTTATTTCATTTCATTGTTTTCTTCCTGTTTTGTAGTAATACTTTTAGAAATGCTTCATATTTTGAACACTACTTGCAATATTATGTGGATTAAATATATCACATAACTAGTATAATGCTTTAGGAAAGAAACTGCAATAAATATGTACATGCCCTCCCTATTTGATACATTATTTCCATACTCTTCTCCACTCTTCAAAAATGAATTTTGTAAGGAAAAAGTAGTTTGTCCAGTGCAGAGTTAGCTTGGAGGATATACCACAATGCTACTACAAGATGCAGTGAAAGCCAACTTCCTAGACATCTTTAAACGGAGATAGACACATTCAGAGAAAACCTATCAGCAGCTACTAGTCCCAATAGCTATGTATTAACTCTACAATCAGATGAAGTAAACATTTCAGTACTAATTGTTCAGAACACAAGTGGGAAGATAATCTTGAACTTTTGTCCTGTTTGTGTACTACTGTGAGAACAGCAGGCTGGACTCAACAGCTTCATCTAACAGGGTTATGTCCTCCTTTAAATAACTGTAAGTATATCATCAAGAACATTGGCATCCATCTTGACACCATGTAGCATGCGTATGTTCGGACAAAATCACAAAGTACACAGAATGCACAATTAAAGTTACTTATTTTAAATAGGGTGATGATTGTAATCTTTGTTATGAGTCAATAAATATGAGTTGTGCGCATCAATATGCATCTTGGTCTTAAACTTGCAAGGAAATAATGAAGCCATTTTTCTTAGCAAGTTTTTTCAAAACCACAAGAACTATTTTAAGCTAGTAATGCTTATATAATATTCAGAAACAATCACTTCTTAATAACTGAGCGTACTACGTCAAAGCAAAGAGAGGTTTTCTCCCTTCCATTTTATATTAATATGCAATTGAATTCTCTTTAGTCCCAACACTTCAGATGACACAACCAAAGTAATAAATCTAAGTGCTAGTCTACACTTATTACAGCAATTATTTCTAGCTTGCAATGATACCATTCATAATTTAAAATACCACTAGCAATTACAAATAAAAAGAAAAGAAAAGCTCTCTTTCAGTAACAGCTTGGGGCTACAAAGCCTGTACTAAGTTACATTAGTCTTTCTCCAACTTTCAGTTGCTGGGTTGACCTAAAAGTACTAGTTCTGGCTTTTGGTCATGGATACTCAAAGAGTATCAGCCATTATCTCAGCTGTAAGAGGGATCTCTGAAACACTCCCAGCTGCTTTCTCCACTGGTTTAAGTTATACAATGTCCTGCCCTCTTACCAGCATTCTGAAGGTTATGAAAATGTAGCACCCACCTACAGCCACTAAAAAGTAAATGCACACATACCTACTTTCTGAAATGATACAGTCCCAAGACTAAAACAGCTCATGTGATATCATGGATAAGCAATAAATAGTCTTGAGAACCCCAGCAGGATGGCCAATGAGCCTGCAAAAACCTTTCTGGGCAACCTTTGTTTGTTTGTTTGTCACATTTATATAGCTGCCCATCTCACGTAAAGCAGCCTTCGGTGGTGTACAACAATTAAATAAAATAGCAAATATATTTTAAAAACCCAATCATTATAAAAAGTAATTATTAAAATGAAAACATTATCAACAATTTTAAAATATACAAACCCCACGGAGAGAGCAGAATATCAGTCATAGTGGAGACACCTAAGAATGTCTCCAGTTCACAAAGACCCCCAGACCTGATGACGTTACTAGATCTTGAGGGACTTCCTAAAGGATAGCAGGGAAGGGGCGAGCCTCACTTCAGGAGGGAGAACATTCCACAAGGAGGGAGCCACGGCAGAGAAGGCCTGCCTCCTGGGACCCACGAAATGCAAGTCCCTGGCTGATGGAACCTATAGCATATCTTCCCTGCCAGATCTAATGGATGGACTGATGAAATTGGGGTGAGGTGGTCCCTCAGAACCATTAGGTTCCTTTCCTCACCTGCATGTTGAAGAAATTAAGAGAAGCTAGCATACTACAAAATAAATGAGCATGCAAACTTAGATACTCAAAGAAATCCACCATATAACAACAAATATTTTATGTATAGATGTGTGTGTACACACACACACACATACTACACACACACACACAATATGAAATATAAAATGATGACCAGCACATAACAAAATAACCACAGGGAGACTCCCACTCAACTGGCCCCTAATGCCTGAGGGAAGAGCCAGGTCTTAAGGGCTTTCCTAAAGGCGAGAAGAGTTGGGGTCTGTCATAGATGGGGGGCGGGAGGGAGAGATTGATCCAGGGAACAGGGGCAACCACAGAAAATACTTTGTTGAGAAACCACACTCCGAAAAAAAGGAAAAGGTAGGGAGAATAGTATAGGGGGGAGGGGGACCTAGAGGCTTAGCAGCCTTTTTGGGGATGGATAAGCTTCCCCCACCAACAGCCATTTTACAAAAGGATTTTCAAAATGTTCTCAAAATTTCAAACATATCCACCTGTCCCAAAAGAGCGGTGGTCCCTTACTTAGCTTGTTCTGAACATTTCACTGTGCTTTAGCTCTGGGAGATGACGTAATATTTTTTTCCCTTCAGCTTCAAAATTAAAGAGGAGGATAGTCCAGGCAATTATGTTGTATTCTGGAAATATCCCCAAACCCTCTGAAGTTCAGTGTGACAGTTGAGATATAACCTCATCCTATACTGAGAAAGAAGAACAAGAATTCTGCCTGGATACCAAAGATATAAACTGCTAACCACTCAAAACTATAGGTAGTCCTCGCTTAATAACCATTCGTTCAGCGACTCTTTGAAATTACAATGGTGCTAAATGAGGAGACTTACAACTGTTCCTTGTAGTTGCGGCGTCTCAGCGTCCCCCCAGTCACGAGATCATGATTCGAGTGCTTGGCAACTGGCTCACAATTACAAAGTAACAGCACTCCGCGGTCATGTGATCACTATTTGCGACCTTCACTGCTGGCTTTCAACAAGCAAAGTCAATTGGGAAGCCAGCAGGAGGTCACAAATGGTGATCATGTGACCGTGGGCACGGCAACCATGCGGGATTTGGCTAACAACGGCAACTGAGACTGCCGGAACTGCTGCCATAAGTCAGTGCAATCACGTAATGTCACACTTTACAACTGTGTCACTTAGTGACGGAGTTGCTGGTCCCAATTACCATCGTTAAGCAAGGACTATCTGTAATTCCTTTTAGCAGCTTTTATGGAGCAATTGGGGTATACCTGTATCCACAAATTATCTTTTGAAAAAGCTAATTGACCAAAGAACTATAGCTTAGGATTGTTCTTTTAAAAATATGCTGGAGGATACACTACAATATCATAGCCTGTATATGCCTTTTATCATCTCAAAAGCCTTGATTTTTCTAGAGCAATGCTTCTTAAACTTTTCTCTCTCAGCCCCCCTTCCCACTTTTAAAAATCATGGAGAACCCCAAAAGAGCTTTTCTTTGTATGAGTTATATTTATCAAATTTACCCTATTAAAAATTAAAATTGACATATTCATAGAATATTTATTGAATCATGTAAAAATAATATTAAGCCCACTAGATATTGACATAAAATAATTTTCATGAAAAACCGTGTATTTTTTAACAAAAAATAATGAGAAGAGTAACATTGTTTTAAATTTTCCAAATATCTTCAATATCTGGTAAACAGTTTTGATTTCACAGACCTTTGAGAGGGTCTTGGGGGACCCCCAGGGGTCCTTGGTACACACTTTAAGAAACAGTGAGCTAGAGGAAAAATCTGCAAACCTCCAGAAAAATGAATAACACTACTTTCAAGAAGCACAACTCACTTTCACTGAATGCAGAGAATCTATCAGCACCAGCTTCTGTTCTCTAATGAAATCACTCTGTTATACAATCATTTCAACTGCCTAAACTCTTTGTAATTTGGAACAAAATTATAGCAATGTATATACTCGTATTCTGTTTTGAAAAGCAAGGCCCTCAGTTCCTGCCATTAAAAACAGACTTTTAGGTTTAACAAAAATTATTTGTCAGGAGCACGCCAAGTATTGGAGCCAAAGTAATTTTGAGAGAGGAGAAAGAAGACCACTACATAGCTCTGGTTATAAATATCTTTTCTTAAACTGTCAATCACAGTTCTGGTGGAGAAGTTAACATGGTATTTTTATTTGAGCTTAATTTTCCAACACAAAATAAATTGCCAGAATTTGCCATTGTTACAGAATACATGCACAGCAAGTTGGTAGACCTAAATAATAAGATACTTGCCTATACAAGCAAAGCAATAAAAATATTCTCAATATATTAGGCAGGCTTTCTTCTGTACTTTTTTTTTACGTCCAACCAAAATAATGGTTATTTTTGGATCCTTATATCATGGCTTGTGTCTGAGCCAGATTGATGTAGTGAAGGCATCAGGCTAGAACCCGGGAGACCGAGGGTTCTAGTCCCGCCTGAGGCACAAAGCCAGCTGAGTGACCTTGGACCAGTCACTCCTCTCAGCCCCAGGAAGCAGGCAAGGGCAAACCACTTCTGAAAAACCTTGCCAAGAAAACTGTGGGGATTTGTCCAGGCAGTCACCAGGAGTCAACACTGACTCAAAGGCATAAATATATATATTTGCCTGGACAAGTCCCTATACACACACACACACACACACACATATATATATATATATACACAAATACACACATACACACACACACATATCATGGCTTAATAACTTATGGATATTAAACACAATACAGCAATGAATTAGCTCATCAAAGCCAAAGTTTGCATTGTCACCAGAACTGCCATATTGACAGTCACAAACCGTTTCACTTTTATCCAATTACATTACTTCGTATTCATTCCTTCTAACACATATATGCCAGCCAAGCTAACTCAAATCCAGTCTACACGTGGCTATGTCATAATCAATCTGTTAAATAAAGGAGCAGAAAGATTTAGTTTGTTCAATTGCAATATATTAAATAAAGCTATCATACCAAGCCAAAATGTTAAACCAACTTCACTTTGTGATTCAGTGCCTAGCTTGACTGAAATAGCCAAATATGGTTTCCTGTTTCATCTGAAATGGGAAATTATGATTAATTAAAAGCTTCCCCTAAAGTGCCAGAAATACAGGGAAAATCCTGTTCATATTTCTGTTTAAGCAGAAATACTGATTGCACAAACTAGATGAATTAATGAAGATATAATGTGGATTTCAGGTCAGTCAGCTCTGTGAGGAAAAATATGGTAAAATAACTAAGGGGGCATATCATTTCAGCTAACTCTTAAAAAGGAACTATTCCTTGATTATGGTGACATACAAATATGAGAAATAAATAAATATGACTTTGGTTTAGTTCACACTAAGCTGTAATGTGATTTGTACTGTTTTGCCTTAACAAATTGTGTGAATTCACCCGTTATGGTTTACCATTATTTGTTAATCATAACAGGCCATTACAGCTTGTTCAACAAAGCATTTTTAACTGAATTGTGACATAATATTATGGTGAACTAGGCCACCATCGAGCCAATGGCATAGATCACAACTACAAGCTTCAGGTCGTTAAAACTGCAATTAGCATCTTCGTATCAGGAGAATTTTGTGTTGGTTCCAAGTCAGGAATTGCAGTGCTGGTACACTGATTTTTACTGTTCCAGACTTAGAACTCAGCAACTTGCCAAAGTCTTCAATACTTTATCAGTCTTACAAAGCAACATTAGGCTATGCAGGCTATGCAATGCATTATTAAACAAGCCACAGAATTAAAACTATTGAAACTTGAATTCTTTGCCAAAGTGCCAAGTCTATACTTTCTTTTTGCTATAAAACAGGAATTCATAAACTCTATGATACTGTGAAATCTCTCAAAATGCTCAAATGAATTTGTGTGACATCCTCACCATGAATAAAACTATTGTTTTCATTGGCTCTTTGTGGTCAAGAAATAAACAGACTACCCACTATTAATAATTGATTTCTAACCTATATACAAATAAAACAATGAAAGAACCATAGAACTTTATAAAATTTTTAAAAAGAACATTTCATTGGAAACAAGCCAAAAGAAATTCCAGTTTTAATGCCAGTAAATTAAAAATTAAAAGCATATTTTAATGGGAAGCAGGAGCTTATTTATATTGCATAAGCTTGAAATTGGGATTTCATTTTGAAGGCAATCATTTTCATTCACCAAATCAGAGGAAACGGGGAGTTTCCTTGCCTTAAATTATCTTCTCTTAAAATGCTGCAGGTTACAGAATGTAGGCAAGCTATAAGCTGCTTAATTCTCTCTCTCCCAGCATAGATGCACTGTGATAACAATCGCAGCTCTCACCCATTATTCTCCCTTCCCCACTGTTCTATTTCCTTGTGCAGAGTGAATGTCAGATCAGAACCTGGAGACTGCCTGGACTAGTCCTTGCAGTTTTCCTGGCAAGGTTTTCAGAAGTGGTTTGTCACTGCCTTCTTCTTCCTATGGCTGAGTGACTGGCCCAAAGTCACCCATCCAAATTTGTGCCTAAGGCAGAACTAGAACTTGCTGTCTCCCAGTTTCTAGCCTAGTGCCTTAACCACTACCCTGAACTGGCCCTTCCTCGTGCATGATTACTCTGCCAAAAAGAACGTGTGGACTCCATCCAGGGCTCTGGAACCTCCCGTTGCTTTGCATTCAGCATATATCAAAATAAGCAAGCCTGCTCAGAAACAAGTGTCAGGAAAGTACAATTCTCCATCTGTTGTCCCACAACCCGCATGTGGAGAAACAGAGCTCTAGAATGCAGATCAGTAGCTATGCCAAATTAATTTGGAAGAGCCCTTCTTCAAGTAATATACTGAAGAAGAAAAAGTTGAACTGCCAATGCCTTCCCTACGAACTGGAAGATTTTTCATGTCATCAAAGCAGTGTTGGGAGTTACACACAGTGCTGACTAACTGCCAGAAGAGCCAAAGCTGCTGGCCAAACAGATTCTTCCTCCTCTTCCACACAGCTCATACGACTTCCAGTCTGCTCCAGTTTACAGGGGAAAAAATCTTCCAGACCAAATGTGGGGAAGGGCACAGAAAATAAATAAAAAGTAGGAGCCCTATCATCTGAAGAGAAATCCTGCTTGGATAACCTCAGACTGAGCCTATGCTATGGAAATACAGTACTTTATTTACACAGCATTTTCAACCTTAAAATGTTTCACCACTTTCTGGCTGCAATCAGGAACGAACAACATGCCTACAAATGAAGTATTATAGCTTTTCCATTCTAAAGAAAGTGTCAGTACAGGACAGCATGTTCAAGCCCTCCTAGTAAATTCAGGGCTGGAGGCAAAATATAAATTGAAGTCTTGGAAGCTCACAAAACTAGTTGCCAATCTACTTCCATACCAGCCTTCCCTAAACTTATGCCCTCTAGAAGTTTCTGACTTGCCAATGGAGAAAAATAAAAGTTGTAGTTCAAAACAGTTAGAGCACAGCAGACTGGGGATAACTGCACCGTTCCTTGAAAAGCTGACTGACACACTCCATTAAAAACAACAACAACAATCTGCTCAGGAAAACTGAAAGCTTAGCCTGTGGCTGATTACCAAACACCCTTAAACTTAACAAATTCTAACCCATAAAATGTTAATGAGATCTCTTGGAATATCTCAAATTTCCCATCATGCATTTTGAAAGTTTAACAATAATGATGATTACCTGCTATTTGTACAGAGCCATCCTCACCCAGAAGAATATTACCAGCTTTTAAATCCCTATAAAAAGGAACAAACAGAAAAGCATTTAAATTCAGATAAACAAGGATATGATCACTGGGGGTTGTGGGGGAGAGTTGTTGTGAAACAATATCACAGGACAAAATTAAAAACTTTCTGATTGTACGATCACAGATAATTTCATTTTAAAGATGGCAAATTGAGGGGAAAATATGCTATTCCGCTTACAAAAAGCTCATTGTTTCATTCTCATGTGAGCCGGAAAATCTCTGCTGAACTTCAGACTGTGCCGCTTAGCTTCCTTATCTCATGCAAAAGTACTCTATTATATTCTCCCAGCAAATCAAGGACTACAGCTGGTCTTGCATCAATCAATTAACTAATCAGTTCCCGTTTGATGTTGTGCAAGAGGGAAAGAAATGGAACCAAAGTAATTGTCAAGACAAGAAACTTCCATTCTTCGAAGCTTCAAGAAAGCAGCAATTTTTCTGCCACCTCCTTCCCCCACTCCAAACAATAGATAGATCAAAAAGGGTTTAGGTTTGATCATCCCCTTTGACAGGCTGAATAACTGCTAACATGTCTGATCTTGTGAACGGCTGAGGCATTAATCAACAAAGTGGTTAATTTAAGATTAAGATTTTATATCCCCTCACAATGACTTGCACAACTGCAGAAGAATTTACAGGATGAGTTCTCTCCCAATCAAGGTTGAATCGGGGTCCTTTTTGGCTTATCAGACCCTAGCCTTCTAGCCTTGAATTTATTTATTTATTTAATCAATGTATATAGCTGCCCATCTCAAATCAATAGAGTTAATCATGAAAAAGAAACTGTGTGTTCTCAACCCGTGCAGAATAAGGCAACATGCTTGTACCTGTGGATTTGCCCATTTCTGTGTAGATAGTCTAAGCCTTCCAAAACTTCTTTCAGAATTGTTGCTATTATTGATTCCTCAAGGACACCACTCTTGTGCTCTCCTCTGTTCACTACATATTTTATTATATCCAGCATTGAGCCTAGATTAAAAAAAAAAGAGATTGCACAAGAAAAATAGAACATCAATCTTTTCAGAAAACATCTTGCAGTTCAAGATTCATTATATATATTTACATTGCTCTAGATTTCAGTCTAAATTTTCACACTGAGACTGGGAATAAGCCAGATAAATGTGTTGCAATGCTAATAAATCCAGATAAACGTGTTGCGCACATATAAAATATACACGCACATCAATAAGACTGAGTACATGAAAAGGCATACAGAACTGGACCATACAATCGTAGGTACAAAATGTGCAACAAAATTACAGGAGGTACAAGAAACCTGTAATTAAATTGACTGATTGCTTCAGCAGCCTACTGCAGCTGAACTAGTGCTTTTATATGAATTTTAAATGAAGGCAGCCACATTTAAAGATACCTGATTGGCAATATAACTGTCAGATCACAAGCAATGTATACATTTTCCTCACTGAGAAACTTGAAAGAAAGTAGAATGAATTAGACAACCCCTGACCTGTTGGGTCATTGTTTCAGATATACTTCCTTACCTAAACAGAGAAACAAAATGACCAAGGGCAAAGTAACAGTAGGAGCGTGAGCGACTTACAACTTGCTGTTGGCTCCCCCATTGACTTAGCTTGTGGGAAGCTGGCAGGGAGCATTAGAAATCTTCCGCCCTCCCTCCCACGTATAATATAGGCCTGCACCATTTGCCGTCCCCTCATGAGACCCCCATTGAAGCCTCCTCCTCCTCCTCCTCAGCTGACCCATGGAACTGCCTGCCACTTTGCTGGGGGGAGGTGCAACAAAAGGAGCTGCAGACCGTGAGGAAAACTGCACCCCCCATCCTCATTCTGCTGTGTCCACAAGGGCCCCTCCCTTGAAGGAGAAAGAGGGCTCACCAGGTGATGGCAGGCGCCCCCCAGCCAGCCTTACCTCGCCAGCAGGCATCCAAGTCACTTGCTCATCCTTCCCTCAATGCCCACCACCATTAAGAGGTTTCAAATTTCTGCCTTGTTTCTAAAGCAGCCAATTGTTGCTTGCCTTTCAGGCCTTTCCATCAGCCAACTGGGCGCAGGGGACAGAGGGAGGTGGGGAAAAGGTTGGGGATACACCCATGACTATCACGTGACCTGGGTTGACTGAGGTGGCACAGCCACGCAGCAGTGCTGAAGCGGCTACAAATTTCCCAAATTTCAACCCCGCAGGAGTAATGGATCCTGGATTTTGGACACATTCTGTAAGTTAGCCCATTTGAGGTACCTTGGTTCAAAAAAATGTTGCCCTATGACACACTGTTTCACCCAGTTGAAGGTTACAGACACAAGAGTTTTAGTAGTATATAGATAGGAGGAGGCCATTTAGGCTACCAAATCTAATCCTCTGCTCAGTACAGAAATCTAAATTAAACTATTCTTGGCAGGTGGCTGCCAGCTTCCACATGAATATATCCAATTAAAGGAAAAGTACTGTAGAGTTTGTTCTAATATTCAGTAAGAATCTGCCTCCCTGTAACTTAAATACATTTTTCTATATTCTGCATTTGGCAATAATAAAAAACCTTTTTTCTATATGACATCCTTGTAGGTACTTGAAAAATGTTATCATATCCTCCTCATTTTTCTCTTCTCAAGGTTAAACATCCCATTGCCATAGTCTCTCCTCATAAGATTTAGTTGCACATCTGCTGATCATCTTCCTTGTCCTTTTTTTTTTTTTTTTGCATGTATTCCCTCAATAATTATTTTCTGTGATTTGGAAACTATACTTCACTGATGCGACCTAATACTGCAATTACCTTTTTGCAACTACATCACACTGCTGAACTCACATTCGGCTTGTAATAAATTACATTCCAATATCTTCTTTACATTTAGTATTACCAAGCTAGCATCTCCCATAACAGTGTGTTTGGCACCTAATTCCTAAATGGAGAGCTTAGCATTTATAATCTTTAAATTTCACTCTATTATTTTCAGTCTTTTTCTCAATAGAATTTCATTTCTATGATTTTCAACCTACCAAGATTGCTTTGAATTTCACGTTTAATTAATTAACCCAGCTTTGAATCATCCGCAAGTCTGATAAGCAATCAATAATGAAAATGCTGAAGCATACCAGACTCAGGACAGTCACGAGTCAGACTCTGCAGCCTCAAGCAAAACCGATACATCATGGCTCCCAGGTACTTTTGAGGGGTAATTAGTCACATTCCACCAATTTCTGGACTATGGCTAGGCTTGTGTTTCCATCACAGTCACACCACCTTGACTCTTCCTCTGGCCAGTCCCAGCCTCTGGATTTGGTTCTAGAAGAGGGAGAGGTTCCAACAAGCCTCCCTCAAAGTTGTCTTCTCTTTCCTTGCCAGGAAGAGTTGTTGTCAAACGGGGTGGGTGTGCATGCGTGCGTATGTGCACTTTGGGGTTTTTGCTCTCTGCAGGATCAGCTACCTGTGGATCACTCATGGGTGGACCACATAGGGCTATGGTAGTTCAAGCCATGACTCACCCAACTTCTCATTCCTTTGCCCCCCCCAGATTTTCCTCCCACCGAGCAAGCATTTTCCATCCATGCTGGGCCAGATCTTTGTCAAGCAGCATAGATATCTGGCCACCATTCCAGCTGGCACACTTCTGTAGTCCTTTCCAATCTCTAATCTTGATGACTGGAAGCATTCCTACTTCTAGGGCTCCCTGCACAAAAATGATCCCAGCTTCCATCGGTGGATCATCATGAGCAGCACCTTGCGCACTACTAAAAAATCTGCCCCCATGTCTCTCCTAGCGATTCATAATCATGGCAACTGTCCTCTTAGTAAGGATAACCTCCTCTCCATTAAATTCAGGTAGTGTTGAATCTGGCACTAGCTCTGGCCCAATGACTTGAGGATTCACACAGTTAATACGGGTTCCCAGTTTGGGGCAACTTTTTCTTTTTAACATTTCCAACTTTCCTACAGCAGAAATATCACAGTCAATAAACCTCAAGTATTAAATTTTATATCTTGCATTTATCTATTCTAAACTTGCCAACTATGCTACCAACTCCTCCTACTCTTAGTACTCAAGAGATCTGTGCTTCCTTACTAGTTAGCTGAACACAAGTGGGGTCTGTGACGAAACAATCCTCTACTGGATCAACATCATCTCTGCTATATTTCCATCTCAAAAGCAGCACACTTTCCCTCCATTCTGCCTTGAAAGCAGCATGTTTTTCCTCTAACTTTTGCTTCCCCATCTGCATCTTCCAGGAGTCTGCATCATGCCTGCCAGTCCTCATGTCCCTGGGCAATTCTTCTTGGCCTTCTTTGGCACTTTCCCCTGGGGTCAACATCCTGATCTGCATCTTCCTCTGCAGGGCTGGCCTTCTGTGTAACTTTGCCTCAACTTAGGAGCATGTACCTTTTCTACTGCCTTAACTGTACCCTAACTCTCCCTGATTTACTCAAGGGGAGGAAAGTGGCAAACCTCCTGCCTTCTCTTTAGTAGCTTAGCTGGACAGCTTGACACTGTCCACACAGCTGAAGTTGCCAAAATATGGGGTGTTCTTCACAGCCGACAAAAGTGCTCACCAAAAAGTATATAGGTAGTCCTCACTTAACCACAACTGGGACTGGAATTTAGGTCACTAGGTAATGTGGTTGTTAAATGAATCATCATGTGACTGTTTCACTTAGCAACTGCAATCCTGGCACTCCTGGCTGCCATCATTAAGCGAGAATCGTGGGTCGTTAGGCGATGCAGCTTCCCACAATCAAGTCAGTGGGGAAGCCAGCAGGAAGTTGCAAGCCCCACGCACTGCCAAGTGAGGAAGGGAGCGAGGGAGCGTGTGGGAGGGTCAGAGAGGGTGCTTGGTGGTGCGGTGTGGGTTAGGTGCATGAGAACCACTTGGATTTTTAACCCCAGAGTGGAGAGGCTTCAGAAGCCTCTCCACTCTGGAGCTGAAAATCTTCTGTGTCTGAACATCCTGCTTGGATTTCAGCACAGGGTATTTTCAGCCAGACCCCAGAGTTGAGAGGATTCCCTCTCATCTCTGGGGGCTGGCTGAAAAAGCTCCATGCCAAAATCCTGCTTGGATTTCAGCATGGAGCTCTTTCAGCCAGCCCCCAGAGACAGAAGGGAGTCCTCCTGGTAGGCAGCAGTGGCTTGTGACCTTCCCTGCTAGCTTCCCCATTGACTTTCTGGGGAAGCCAGAAGGAAAGAAGATTGCAAATGGCGATCACATGATCATGGGGCATTTGACAACCAGTCATAAGTGTGAACCGACTGCCAAAGGCCCAGATTGCGATCATGTGACCATGGAAGTGCTACAACGGCCGTAACTTTGGGCACAGGTCATAAGTCCCTTCATTCATCACTACTGTAAATTCGAATGGTCGCTGAACTAATGGTCTTTAAGTGAGGAGTACCTGTATTCCTGTATTATTTAATTAAGCCCTAGAACACGTAGCAAATAATTCCTTCAGAAATTTTCACACCTATAAAAATACTCCTTTTGGCAAAAAACTGGGATACAATAATCAATTAAAATCCTCAGAATTATCTACCACCAATTATAGATCAAGGCAGGCAGTCCTCACTTAACAACCACAACTGGGTCCGGCAACTCCATCATTACATGATGCGGTCATTAAGTAAACATCATGTGACCACGCCAGACTTTATGGTGTCAGTTTGCTGCTGTTGTTAAGCAAATCACCTGTGGTTGTTAAACAAGACATCACATGATGGCAACTTGCAATTTTACTGCTCCATTGACTCTGCTTGTCAGAAGCCACAAATGGCAATTACACAATCACGGGATGCTGTGACAGTCATAAATGTGCACCAGTTGCAAAGCACCCAAATGGTGATCACATGGCCACAGGGATGCTGTAACTGTCATAAGTTTGAGGACTGGTTGTAAAGTTACTATTTCAGCGCTGTTGTAACTTCAAACGGTTGCTAAACAGGGCAGTCATTAACCAAGGACTACCTGTAGTAGCTTAGCCAGAATGCAAGTGGCTCAAATGTCTAGAGGGAAAGATTATGCTTAGGGGCTCATTCTAGCCTTGCAGATATTAACTAGTTGTAAATAAAGTGCTACATCTAACACTTTGTTTGAAAGTCACTGATTGATTAGAAAAAAATAATTCCAACAGAGGACTGCATTTTCATATTTACAGTAAAAAGACTCACCTCCACTTAGTAGTTTCATAACCAACCAAAGCTCATCCTTGACCACAAAAGATGTATAATACGTAACTACGTTGGGATGGCTGCATTGACTCATGGCTTGGATTTCTTTCTATAAAGAAGGCAAAATATGACATAATATTCTTGTAAGGAAAAATGTGGTTTTAAAGTTTCATAGCTATTTGGTCTCAGGGAATGTATACACTGGATGAGATTAAGAAATGAAGTTAAGTGTATTCGTCATTTAAGAATGTCAGGCTTGCAAATTTCAGAGAGAAATAATGCAACTAAACTGAATTCCTCTCAAATGGATGCCCTCCTGAGATGCTGAGATGCAATTTCCATCATTTCCAGCAGTTTGGCTAGTTTGATGAGTTAATAAGATTTCAGTTTATTTTTCAAGAAAAATGCAACTATTTTTCTGCCAGGTCTCATCACAAAAATTATTATTTTCTATCCTTCTTATGGATTGATACCTGAATCTTTTCCTTATGAATCACCTTAATATTACCAACATATTCTATATATTTTAGAGCAGTGTTGTCCAAACTTGGCCACTTTAAGATGAGTGGACTTCAACTCCCAGAATTCCCCAGCTGGCTCACTCACTCACTTAAGTGGGCTCAAGTGGACTCACTTAAGTCCACTCATCTTAAAGTGGTCAAGTTTGGACAACACTGTTTTAGAGGAAAGGGGGATCATTAAGTCTAAATCATCACACATTATAATGAATAGATTTTTTTTTTGCCTTGTTCTGGTTTAGATATTTGTTTTGTTTAAAGTACCTCTGGATAAAGATACAACTCAGAACATCTGCATTTTTAAATATCACAATTATTTTCTTCTTGCCTTAATGGACCATTTTATCCCTTTGTTTAGTAAGATTAAAATTTCTTTTATATTACATTCTTCCAATCCAAAGGAACAGCAGTTGTCACTAGGATAAATACAGCAATAACATTTAAGTGGCTTGAGTGATGATTTTGTAAGCCGTATTTCATTCAAAATGTATCTCTTCATCTTTAGGATCAATGTGTGAAAAATCAGTTCTATGAGCTTTCAACATAGCACCGAATGATAAGTCCTTGTAAGATCTTCTCATATTTCTGAAGCAGATTTTAAAAAATGTCTCTTCTAAATGCAAAACAGAAAACTCAACGTGATGCAAGTGCCATGCACATTCCTTTTGCTTTAACAAAAAAAGACAGCATGTGAAGCAAAAAAAAATGCCATATTTTAAAATATCCTGGCATGTATCAGACAGGCAGCCATTCAACTGCAGAACCACAAAATCAAATTGTCATGATAGTTATAAAATTGGCAATACTAAGCTGCAATACTATATGTGAATGCTCTAAAGAATTAGCAAGGTCATCCAGATAATAGTGGCAATTTCTGATTCAGTGAGGAAACAGATAGTAGGATAGATCTAGATACTGGATCTGTTTTACAGACAGATTGCTATACCATGCATACAGTAAAATGTTGTGGTAGATATAACAGGCCATCAAAAATCCACATTGCTTGTTCACAGCAGCTTATTGTAATTAATCTTCCAAGTTCAGGTAGAACAATCATACACAAGTAATGTTTATAAGACAGTCAAGAACTCTTAAGCCAGCCTATCAAACTTTGATTTATTTATTTACTTCTGCTTATTCTACCTACAAGCAATTCATCCATACTGGTCTGGCATTTTTCCAAGTTGATTCTTTTTATTGCTACGCGTTCCTGCCTGGGTTTGCAGAGCGCTGCTTGGACTACGGCGGTAGCACCACTGCCTGGAAGAGACAGAAGAAACAATGGGTTGAGTTTTGCCTATTGATACAGCTATTTCCAACCTGTATTCTTTAAAAAACAACCTGGGGCTTCTGAGGAGCGTTATCTCTATTAAGATCAGCTTAAGAAAGAGCTTGTCGGTCACCCTTCACACTGTACTGCAAATCATACCTACAAGGAACATTGCATGTAGGTGCCCAATGTGTTCTTGCTCCATCTCAAAGAATTAAATGTAACCCCAGAGCTTCTCCAAAATTTTAATATGAATGCAAGAGAAAGCAAAGATTGTTGAATACACAGGAAACTATTTTATTAATTATATTGAATTACTGTAATTAAACCGAAATAAAACCAAATTTAACTTTTGTCCTACTCCTGCTCATTTGTGACCTTAGGCATTCACATGTGGGCCAGGGCAACTCCCAGATTCAAAGGAGTACACATCCCATCTCTAGAGGACAGGGGTACAGAAAAGTAGCTGGCTCATTAGGGAGGCATCTTCTGATTGTCCACTCAGTTCCTGCTATTTTGGAATGTTATGGTCAACTTCAGGCAAGCATTTTCTTTAATGGCCAGATCGTTTATGAAGAATTATTTTATTACAGATCAACTTTAAATGGTTATGCTATTTGAAACATACATTATTTCTTCATATAATTTAACACATTTGTAAATTGCAGAAACACTATAGGGAAAAGTCACAAATGCAAACTTGAAGTCATCTCATTTGCCTCTACCAGGATAAACTCTGAGATCACATTGAATGGGTCCATATATGTCCCGGTGATACAAATGGTTGGTTGGCTGGAGCATTGCTTCTGAGGTTGTAGAGGAAGCAGGTTGTGATCTCACCGCAGGGGTTAAGATGTGCACTTGGGGAGGATTAAAAATAGGAGCATTAAGGTTATAGGAACTATGACATACCTTTTTTGCTCGTCACTATGGGAAAAAAAGTGCAAAATTATGCCACCATATTTCTCCAGCATGATTTTGGAGGTTCTGAAAACCCCAAGAAAGGGATCAGGGATGCGGGAGGCAGCACGCAGCCATAGGTTGCCCAGATCTGACACAGAACCATGGGGAGGCCTAATAGCACTCAGTATGAATGACCTACCTGCTTTAGACTTTCCAGGAATAATTTAAAATATATGAAAATATTTCATTGCAGACATTAGAATTGTGTGTAAATATGCCATACTGAAAGCTTGGTTGTTATTTTTAGTAGATCTGTTTATGCATACATTTATTTGGAGTAAGTAATGTGGTATCTATGATATTTTTTCCAGGCAAGGTACTTGACCCCAAAGACTTCAGATTTTTTTTAAAAAAATAATTAATTAAAACATTAAATAGGAAGCTGCCATGCTGAAAAGCAAAGCAGCTTCTATCATTGCATTTATTTATGAGGATGGCTCTGAGCCAGAAATAAAATAAAAATGGAGAATCACTGCACCATGTTTGGAAACATGTCCACCTACCCAGAAATAAAAAGACAAAGCTAAGACAGAGTGGCAGGCAGCATCTTAGGGACTAGAGGGAAGCAACCTAAGTTATTAGCTTCTGATAGCTTTTTTGTGACCAGCAACGCCCATCATGGCAACCGTTCTATGAGAGCGTGCGCAACGTGCTCTCAACATTTCAAAAATGCCTATCAGCCCCCAAGGCTGTCTATCCCTGCGATGGATATTTCCAAAACAGGCAGTCAAGCAACAGAAATAGAACACTATTTTCTGCAAGTAAACTAATAATATAATAGTTCATTCATCCCTAGCATTTGCAATACTCTGAGAAATTTGACCTCATTATTGTTCCCACCCACTGAGAAGAAAAAATGGATTTACGGTAGAAGAACACCTAAAGGGTATGGAAGAATAATTCAGTCCAAACATTTCATATTCAGAAGGCTTCATTATTAAACATTGATTTCTTTAGTAGTTTTCTGTACTTTTACTGGAGAAGTGAATTGGCAAGAGGACTCATTTTCAGTTTATACGATTTCTGTCTCTGATTGGACTCTCTCATCTGCAGTTACAACAATATTCTGACCTTACCCAAATGATTGCAGACGAAAGCTCAGTGAATAAAGGAGACCTTGTAGGAAAATCACTTTAGATTTGAAGTCCATTTGAGGTCATAGTTAAGCAAATGGTTCTTTTGTTTATCTGAAGGGCTGGTGAGAACACTGATTCCTGGAAAGTTGGCACAAGTGCTTTAAATGAGAAAATATAGCAACTGTGGATTGATACTATCATGTTTTCTCCAAACTCAGGAAAAATATCTAGAAGCCATGATTTGCAGAACAGTGTTCCCCAGTTAAGCTTGTTCTAGAAACCAACATTCCACAGGGCAAGTTATGTAGTGTAAAAGCACCCAGAAATATTTTGAAAGAACCTAACCATTCTCATCTCTATTCCTGATTAACTCAAGATTTAAAATGTCAAACAACGCTCAGCATTTCAGCACCCAACACCAATTCCGTGAACAGATACACTTGTGTGAGATATTGCAAATGATCTTCTCAAACACTGGCTTCTGCTCTGCCTGTCCATCTTGCAAGCCCTAAACAAACACAACATGCACATAAAAAGCCTTTTGTTAACAAGCTTTACAATGAAAACTCAGTTATGTGCTTGGAGCAAAACAATGGGGCGCTCTTGCCTCCCATCGATCAACAGAACTGACATAATCTCATGACTGGAAACTATTGTCCGTGTTTTAATTGATGTTTGCTAACTAATTTAAAAATAGGATGTTCTGTATGCAATATGCATCCTGCCATGCTTTAAAGACAAAGCTTGTAGCTCATAATATCTACTCAATTAGATTATGAATATACATAGGCTAAGCCACTATCTCAATGCAGGAACAAGTGCTTTGACATACTAATTGATTGTACCATTTTCTCCCCAATAATTACTTTAAAAAATTAAATGAAAACAGACGATGGTGCTTGGAAACACTGTTTGTTTGCCTGTTCTCCTTCCATGGATTTATGAAGTATAAAATGATTACCAATCTATTTTGTGCATTATTTATTTATTTATTTATTTATTTATTTACACACACACACACACACGATTTATACTCTTTTTCTGACACAGGGCACTCAAGATGGGTAATAACAAAAATAGAATATAAACATTCAACATTGTATACAGCACTTAACATTACTATTAAAACTAACTCGCATTGCAAAACCTGGTTGAAGGAGTTTTTGACTCCTTTCCTGAAACTAGAAATAGTGGTAACTGAGTGCAACATCTGCAGAGGTATGTTTCACAGCTTCCAAGCAGCATAGCAGAAAGCCCTCTTCCATATATATACTTGACAAATGGATCTCAAGGGGTACCTTTAAGAAGGCCTTGTCTGGTGTCCTTAACAACCAGTCACATTCAAATTCAAATAAGCAGTCTCTCTGGTAGCCAGCCCCTAAACCAGTGTTTCTCAACCTTGGCAATTTTAAGATGTGTGGACTTCAACTTCCAGAATTCCCCAGCCACACATCTTAAAGTTGCCAAGGTTGAGAAACACCGCCCTAAGCCATATAGGTTTTAAATTTTAAAAACAGCATCTTACATTTTGTTTGGGAAACAATGTGGCAACTATTAGATCCCAGTCCTTATCATTCCTGATAGAAGACCCAAATCCTCAGCATAAATGGATTAAGAAGAAATATTTCAGATGAAAGTTCTCAAGCAGTTCAAGCAAGACTCACAAGGAAAACTTGTCCATTCTAGCATGTGGCCTAAACTTATCAGAATCATCCTGGGGCAGTACTTTTTTTTTTTCATTGTAGAACAAACATATAAGCTGAGTATATAGTTTGATGCAAACTCAGACAATTATATCTTATTCAACAAACCTAAATTAAGGATAGTTTGACACAATATATGAAACGTCATTTTTAAAAAGGCCCAAGACAAAGGGAAATTGCTTCAAAGCAATATGTCCAACCCATAATGAAAAACCACCACCCAAAGGAGACTAACCTGGTATCCTTCAGAACTTCTAGAATCCCCAGCCAACCTTTGGGTAAGTTGATGGTAACATATACTGTAATGGGTTATTCTGTGTTGGCACTTGCATTTGAACCTTCCTTCCCTAAGATTTCTCCTTCCACTCTATGGCATTTCACTGCCACTTTTACGTAACTCTGATTTTATTGCTGATTAATTTGTTGACTCTGTTCTTGCTTTCTGTTACTTCTTTTAGTCTGGCATTTTGTGTTTTAATTATGGATTGCTATTTTTATGTCAATTTTCACATTATGTATGTACCCTGAGTTACTCTTTTAGAAGAAGAAAATTGGGTATACATTTTTAAGTAAATAATGTTTAAAAATAGCAGTAGAGAAACAACTGTTCAAACAAAATAAATGACAATTATGTTTTTTGAATCACAGCGCATTTAGAAAATTATAAATTTGTAACCATCTGATCAAGAAATAGGCAGGTTCTCTGAATTCACCAGAGGCCCAAACAGATTATAAACTTCATTGCTCTGTATTGATCCAATTCAATGTTGTTCTGGGTATGAAACAGACTCCTTACCAGGAAAGCCATGTGTATATTGTGTGGATTAATTAATAATGTTCACCAACAACCTGCAAAATGTGACAAATGCTTGAAGATTTCCTACCACTGAAAGGCCTCTTAAGGAAAAAGGCTGCACTCTTATGAGTTAAGGGACAGACCACAGCTTAGTCACACACAACTGTAGCAGGTCTTTTCTTTTTCTACCATCTCAGAAAATACAATGTTTTCATCACTTTTGTTCTAAAAGAACCCCAGTATATCCACCCAGCTATTGTCTCAGCATTCACTAAAACAAAGAAAAGATATTCAGAATTCAAACTGTTAACAAGATATGTCTTGTTGCAGTAGGAAAAGCAAGCTAGAAAGCAACATTGTGCCAAAATTTATCATGAAAATTTTTCTTTCCTTGTATAAGAGGATTATGGCTTTCTATTTAATTCTCAGGGTGTTTTCAATTTCTCTGAAGTTTCTTAAGCTTGTCTTATTACTGCTAATTGGCTAAACATGATGCTGCTGCTGAATTTCTGTTATGCATCCCCACTCCCAATCTCTTTCTAGCTCCCTTGGCTTCCCATGCTTCCTGATCTGAGCTAGGCCTACTAGATTAATTTTCTAAGAAGTCTTCCCTTGAAACATGCCAGAAACTCAGCAAACCAGAGAAGCTGCAAAGAACTGAAAAGGTGATATTCCAAATGCAAGAATCTCATCATCCACACATGAGAATTTCAGTGCAATTTTCTTTTCTACCATTTTTAAGAAGAGGAAAGCAATTTATTTTCCAGAAAATTAAAAGAGGTAAAATATTTTTTTCCCACAATAATTTTTTTGGGCACAGAAACTAAGCACAAATTGGGAAGAAGCAGATAAATAGTATGTGTCAACCATGTGGATGTCCATACCAAAGTCCCTCCAAATATTTGAAGGGCAGCTCTTAGTTCCATCTGATATCTAGCTGACAAGCTGGTAAGCAAAATATCAGATATTAAATGGCTCAATATCCTTATTGGATATTTAATATCAGATATTAAATGGCTCAAGATCCTTAACTGAAAGATACCCCATATTAACCATTGTGCTGCCTTTTGGGTTCTCTGAGCTTGGTTGTTTTCCTGCAGACATTTCAATACCCAGCTAGGTAGCCCGTTACATCAACCCATCCCACCCGGTCATGCAGAGAGGGCATGCTACGGACCCCGTCTGCAAGAGAATTTCATCTGGCGGGGTCCAGGAGGCAAGCCTTCTCTGCAGCAGCCCCTGCCCTTTGGAACAGCCTTCCCCCAGAAATGAGGTTGGCCCCCTCCCTCTTAGACTTCAGAAAAAAACTGAAGACCTGGTTTTGTTATTATGTATGGGGTGTGGATGGGAATGGTCAGTTTTGGGGATGGCTGGTTCCTTAGTCTTACCTTTGACTGATATTATCTGGTCACAGGCTGAAATAATATCACCATCGCTTGGACTTTATTATATTTAATAATTGTATTTTATACTGTATTATTTATGTTTTTATTGATTTTAAATTGTTTTGTTGTGAACCTCCCAGAGTCCCTCCTTGTGTGGGAGTTGGGTGGTGATATAAATTTGATAAATAAATAAAATAAACATAACATCTTCAGTGCTAGAAGGGAGTGGGGTTTGCCCTCTGTTTATATGCTTGCCCTGTCGGTGTTGGTGTGGTTTTCTCCTTGGTAGTTCCTTGATCAGGCTGTTGTTTACTGTTTGCTTGTCTGAGTTGGTAGTTCCTTGATTAGGAACTTGTTTACTGCTTGTTTGTCTGGTGTTAATCTCTGCTTATCTTGGGGTTGATTGCTGGCGAGGAGGTGTTCTGGTCTTTTTGTTTCCTGTTTATTGTCTCTTTTGAATAGTGTGTAGATCTTGTTTATTTCTATGTGCCTGTTGATGGCTGATTTGTTTAAATACCATGCTTCCAGGAATGCCCTTGTGTTTTTGGATTTAGCTTGGTCTAAGATTCTGACAGATTCCCAGTTGAAACTATGGTTAAGTCTGCCCATGTGTTGTGAGATTAAGGAGTTTTCATCATGTCTTCTGACTGCTAGTTGGTGTTCATGGATGCACTCTGCTAGCCTTCTGCCTGTCTGTCCTACATAGTGGTTGTTACAGTCCTTATACTGTATATTGTAGATGACGCCTGTTTTTTCTTTTTGGGCTACTGGGTCTTTTAGTTTACTTAAGATGTTTTGGAGGGCTTTAGTTGGTTTGTGTGCTACAGAGATGCCATGTGGTTCTAATAGTCTGTTGGTTGGTCTGATGTTATCTAGCCGGGTAATGAAACGTCTGCAAGAAAACAGCCGAACTCAGAGAACCCCAAAGACTCCACAGTTCAACCCTGAGCTACATATATTCTCTTCTATTAAACCATTGTGCTATATAGTGGCCTAACAGATGGAAGAAGGAATGGTCCTGCAGGTGCTACATGAGCATATCTGCAATAAATTCCACCTTGCAGGTCACAAAAGGAGTGTTCTGGCATATAATCATAAAGAGCAATTAGTTAGAACATTATATAAATAAACAACAGTAACTTATTGTTAATAAAGGGACATGCCTTTGTCAATAAATCTTACACAACATGGATGTTTCCCAGAGTGAGAATAAATAAATACAATTTCAGCCTAGCAATCAAGTAATCTAGCAAGATCACACTGGATTCAGGGTTTACTATTCAGACGACACGGATACACTTAATTTACTGAGAAGGTAAAATGATTACCACTGGGAATGCTAGAACATGTGATCAATTGCTCCAGATTCAATCTACTCAGTTTAAAGGATGGCAGATTTGGGAAGGGATAAAAATATACTGTAACCCATTCAGTTTGTAAACAGCTGGGTGCTCTTTTCTAGAAGTTCTCTGAAGAAAAATTAAAAAGCTCGGAAGACCATGCCCAGTCTGAATCCAGATGGGTGGGCTTTGCTGTTCTCTTCAAAACTGTGCCAGCAGAGAAGACAGAGGCGTCAATGGTCTGGCTTGCTGTTCTCAAGAGAGAATCTCGCTCATTCTTTACGTATTCCCAGTGCTTATAAAATAAAGAGGAAGTTACCTGGGCAACTTTAAACGTTCAAACAAACTTATTTGCTAATATATACCAGCAAGAACCATTTAGGAAAAGTTAACCAAAACAGTGCTTCATTTTCTTAGGGCCAAACTGCATGTTTACTTAAAAAAAAATAAAAAGGCACAACAACTGTGAATTTGGTTGGAAATACAGTAAAGGAAGGGGTACTTAGTGAGAAATACGAATTCTCTTGTGGAAAACAACATCAGCAGCTTGTTTGGTATTATTAGGAACAGCAGACCAGTCCAATATGGGAATGGAAAGGATTAGTGCATCAATCTTTGCCAGGCATGTTAAATATTTGTGGCAAAATAATCTTAATCTTTATTCTTAATCTTCATTCTTATTCTTTTCTCATGCAGTATTTTCTTATTCTAATCTAGAATAATGACCAAATATCTACAAAAATCCTAGTAACGTGGTAACCTTTGCATACTCATTCATAAATGTTACTCTCATACATATGTGAACAAAGATATAATTTTTTTTCAAACCTGGCAACTTAAGATGTGCGTAATTCCCAGGATTCCTGGGTTGGGATGTTGGCTAGGGAATTCTGGAAGTTGAAGTTCACGCATTTTAAAATTGCAAAGTTTGAAAAACACTGATACAGATCATTATCCCAGTAAGGAACTTGTTCCTTAACACTCCACAAAAACTACAGTATCCCATAGCTTTTTTTCCTTTTTTTGGGGGGGGGGCTCTTGCATATACACTTTAATTTTGCTGTTAATTGTAATGCCAGGCATCAAGTGTTAAATCTGAATTTACTACCCAAGCTAATGATGCAATTAGATTATCCTCTTCCCAGTTTTTTCTTGCAAGCTGAGATGTCCACTTCAAGCCTCATTATTACCAAGTGCTACAATTTCTCTTCAATATATTCTCCACTTCTGTACATTCCATAATAGCTAACAATACTGATAGTTGTTCAAATTACTATGTTCTAAATTAAATCAAGTGGCACTAGGAAACTACTCAGAACAGCAATTTAAAATTTCACCTAGAGCACCATTACCTGTTGTGCATTGCAAATTTATTTCATCTACTAGCATCTGGTTTCATGTACATGTATTTTTGCATGCAAAAGTCTAGGCACTCTTGGTCAAATTGGCTACTGTAGTCCAATGAATCCCTAAGTGAAAAGCAGCTAACACAACCTTTACAGGGCAAAATGTTAAACACTTTTTGGCAAGTTTGAATGCATACTTACTATTTATATGCAGTTTTTTACTGATTCAAAGTAAGAAACAGCGAATACAGGTCATTCTCACTTGCCAACCAAAATTGGAATTGGGAACTCCATCATTAAGCCGCCCAGGGGCTAAGTGAAAAATCATGTGACCATGCTGGACTTAAGCAAATCACCACGGTCATTAAGCGAGACATCACGTCACCACGACTTGTGATTTCACTTCAGCCTGCTCTATTAATTCTGCTTCTTGGAAGCCGGTTGTGAAGCTTGCAAATGGTGATCACATGTCTGTGGGACACAGTGACAGCTGTAAATGCGTGCTGGTTGCAAAGCACCTTGAATGGCTATCATGTGATTGCAGGACACTGCAACAGCTGTAAATACGAGGATTGGTCGCAAAGCTGCTTTTTCCCGTGGTAACTTTGAACAGTCACCAAACAAGGCAGTCGATAAGCAACAACTACCTGTAGGACAGGTGCAGAAATTTGGACATTCTTTCAGTTCATTCAATGCTATGCTTTTTTTTCCCCCCTGTAAAGTTGTTAGGCTCCAAAAGGTGACTGACTCATTAGGCTACAATTAACCAGGTGAAGACAATTCCACAAGTGAACAAACACTCTGACTCTTCTAACCTCTCCTCAGGTTGTAACTGCTGGTCTGTTTACTTTCAAGAAACAAGGACTTCTCTAAACAGCTGTTTAGAGCATTTGAAAATGAAGATAATTCACTCTTACAAAGCAGGAGAAAACTATAAAAAAAACTCTAACACTTTGAACTAGCAATTTTATCTATGAAAAATAGTGTTAAGAAATGAATACAATATGAAACTCCTGAAATCAAAGCAAGATCTAGAAGAGTAAGAAAAGGATCTGCTAGAATTGCCCCCTAACTGGTCAGATCTGGAAAAGAGCACCACAAATTACCAACTGAAAAGCTAAGCTGGCACTATAGTGTCCACAGAATTGCTTATGCAACGATGATCTGTATGGGAGAGTTGTTAGAAGAAAATCTTTTCTCCAACTTCTCATCACAGATATTGTCTAAAGTATTCAAAAGAAAACCCTGAGAAGCCTGAAACATTTTGGAACAAAATGCTTTGGACTGATGAAACAAAAATTGAATTATTCAGCCCCAATCACACAAGATACATTTGAAGAAAAAAGACTGAAGTATTTGAAAAAAAAGAATATCTTGCTAACCATTAAGTATGGAGGTAACTCTATTATGCTTCATGGTTGTGTGGTAGTCTGTGGCACACAAAATATTCCAATCTAGCATTCTAGATTAGAAGCTAATGTCCCACATTAAGTGAAGAAACCGAAGCTGACAAGAGGCTGGTTATCTTAGCAAAACAAGGATCTGAAATTCAACTCCCAATCAACCATGAAGTATTTAAAGGAAAGAAAGGTAAAGGTTTTGGAATGGCCTTCATAGTCCTCGGACTTCAGTATTACTGAACATCTGCAGGATAATTCATACATGTAGTGCATGCAAAGAGACTTAGAATATTTTTTGAGCTAGAAGAGTTTTGCAAGGGGAAGTAGAGGAAAATTGCAAAAGCAATAATAGAAAGACTCGTAGTTGGCTACAAGTAACATTTGGAAGTTGTTATTCCTGCAAAAGAAGGTATTATACCTTACCGACTAAAAGGGTGTCCTAATACAGGTAGTCCTCAGGTTACGACCCTAACTGGGACTGGAATTTCTGTTCTAACTGAAGCGGTTGTTAAGCGAAAGATCACATGACTGCGCAGCTTAACAACGGCAGTTCCGGCAGTCTCAGGTGCAGTCGTTAGGTGAGGACCACATGGCCATTAAAGCCAGGACCTCATGTGACCATGACTTGCAACCTCCTGCCAGCTTCCCCATTGACTTTGCTTGTTGGAAGCCAGCTGGGAAGGTCACAAATGGTGATCATGTCTCCTATCTCCCAACAGTTGCCACCCCAATCCAAGCCATTCCTGGCTTGGTCCCTCCCAACCCCCAAGCCTCAGTTCTTCCAAGGCAAGGGACACTTTCAGGGGATCACTGAGCCAGAAGAGGCCAACTCATTTCTCCTGCCCTGTGAAAACTGCCTGTCAGCGCTCTGTCAGTGCTGGGCTTGCTGGAGACAGTGGCAGTGGATAAGTAGCAACAAAATTCAGTGGCGCCTTCATCTCAGCCATTCTGTGCAGGGTAGTCAAAAGGGCAGACATAGAGGGGAGACAGGCAGGTGGGGGGAGTTAAGGCAGAGGCAGTTTGTGACCACAGAATGCTATGATGGTCATAAATGTGGGCCAGTCTCCAAGCACCTGAATTTTGACCACATGACCTCAGGGACGCTGTGATGGCCAGAACTCTGAGGACCGGTTATAAGTCTATTTTTTTCAGTCCATTTTCAGACTGTTCCTTTGAATGGTCGCTGAATGAATGGTCATAACTCGAGGTCTACCTGTATCTGTATCTGCCATATACACAGACTCTTATTTTGAATCAGAAACAACTGCCTTAAATAATATGAACACATTCAAACTTGCGGAAAGATGTACTATGTAGAGGTTGTGTCAGCTTCTATTCACAAATGTGCAGTTTAACTAGGAGTGTCCAAATACCTAAGCCTTTGCTTTCAACCATACTAAAACTTTTATCTTGTTGGATAGAAGAATCACAGTTCAGCAACAGAACACGAACCTAGCATACAAAAACTTAAATTTCTAACATCAACAGATAAAAGGATCAAGTAGCAGTTCATAGGAAAAGATCTCTGCCTAATATCCTTGAAGACTGCTGCTGTCAGAGTAGTTAGAGGAAAACTATTGGAGTTAGTACAAAAGTTTTGGACTACAATTTGCATCATCTTCAATCAGCATGATCAATTGTTAGAGCTTGTGAAATTCATTCTTGGAAACATCTCGAAGACATTAGGATCTGACCTCTGGAGTGGGTGATACTAATGAGATAAACCATGTGACCTAGTTTGAGTCAGCCTTCTGCCTTCAGAAGGATTAAGGCAGGGACATCCAAATGCATGTATGGAACATGGATCTGGAGCTCATTTAAGGTTGGGAAACAGCATCATACCGTACTGCCAGCAACTAGCTTTCCCTCCAGTGAAACAAGTCCACCAAATGGTCCCGGCTTCCAGAAGATCAATGTCTTCAAGATGAGTGACTGTTACCCAGCAGGTCCAGCAGGCAAGAGTAGCTAACAATCCTGACAAACAATTGGTTTTTAGATCCATACCATGCAAAACCATAAATACAATACAGCTAGCTCTCGTTTAGCAACCACAATTGGGACTGGCAACTTAGTCGTTAAGCAAAGCAGTTGCTAAGTGAAACCACGCCTGTGCTTACGATCTTACTTTAGCTTTCCTTTGCTTTACAGACGTGCGAAGATCATAAATGCGAGCATTGGTCATAAAGTTACTGTTTCATCACTGTTCTAACTGTGAACGGTGCTAAATGAGACAGTCACTAAATGAGGAGTATCTGTATAAATTTCAGATTACACCAAAAACCAGCCTGTATTATTTTTTCTAATCTGCATATTATATATTCAAGAAAAGTCATTCATTCTGGCAGTGGGAGAAAGAAAAGACTAAAGTCATAGTTTCAAATGCAGTGTTCCAGAAAACTTCAATGGGACTTGGAAACATGCCTACAGACCACAGCCATTTGTTGATTTCATAATAGAATTCATATTAGTAAGCTTGTTCATGCAAAAAGAAAAAAGAAAAGATCCTTTTCTGTGCATTATTGCTTCTTGTGCATAATTCTGCAAAGCACATAGTTATCTTTCAAATATTTAAGGATGTGCACATTTCTATCATGTGATCTGGGCTGCTTGACACATGACGTACAGTACATGATTTCTCAACATTTGACCGATTTTCTGGCAGAGGAATTGCAAATTAACTTCGGTGAACATAGTGTGGTGTTTGAGACGATGTGGAAATGCTGTCTACCTGAGGAAGCCTGCTCCCCCTTGAAAGCCAATACTCTTAAGGGTGAGCAGATCATCAAAAAGCCAGGCATGTACACGCACGCACGCACACACACACACACCTCTAACCTTCAAACTATATTCCCTCCCAGTAATTCTGTTTCAAAATTACTTCAACAGGAACAGGAACAGGATGTACTACACTCAACTTTGTTACTAGCAAAAACGGATGATGATGCTTTGACAAGGAAGTACAGCATGGATTTTAAGTCAACCACTCATCTGTGTTCATGTTTTGCAGAATCCAGCCAACTCCTGCAGTAGCTTTCAGTGTCCCTTTCCAACCAACTGAAAGAAGTATTGACAGGGAACATATGATCCATTGGCAAAGATAATAGTGTTCTTCCTGCTCAGTCCCAAAGGCATTTACAGAACCAATCTTCCAGATGTAAAAGGATACAACTGTTCTCTGAAAGAGGCACACAAGCTGCTTCTCACCGACTTGCATGAGTCAACTACCTTCCCCCACTAGAGAACAGAGGCCCTCTTAACAGATTAGAATTACCTCTAGAGTCAGCTACAATAGAAACAGTTCTGAGGATCACAGCCTGAATAGTGTCAGGGAACTAAATCACTTTTCTTCCTTGGGAAAAACACCTCACCCCCTGAGAGGAGGCAATCAATAAAGGTCTGGACAAGATTTGTGTGGTGTTTTTTGTTTGTTTGTTTGTTTGTTTGTTTTAACTAAGTCTGTATGGAGCTGTTGTCAGATAGCTGATCAAACTCGAACATGCAAGAACCATTAGCTGGATCTCAAACCTACATTTCAGCCAATGGCAAGTTTTAAAGCCTTAGTCTCGCCTGACTGAATACTATTTTTTAAATTTAGTTTCTATAGGAAACTAGAATATTTTCATTCCATAGAAGAGAAAAACTAAACATATTAGCTAGCAGAAAATATATTTGTAGAGCTAACCTATCTGGGCAGGTAAGAATGAAAAAGAAATGTCTTACTTTATTTTAAAAAATGTCATGTAACTTACAAAAATGGTTTCCTAATGTGGCAAGTATGCTAGTCCAACCAGTTGAAGTTCAGAAATCACAATATAGAATTAGTTTGGCACTTGACTAGCAATGTAACAAACAGATCTTCCTGTTTCTGCTATAGAAGAAAACAATTTTTCATACATATACTGATAAAATCCTTATTATCACTTCTCAGATACTCCACAAACCTGTCATATTAAAATGTGCTGCCGTCAACACATGTAAACATCTAGGGCATTACTGGAAACTAAATGTTCTTTTATCCCCAGCTGTACACAGATCTAGGAAATCACTATTTTGTTGCTTGATCTCTCAAAGAAACTCAAGGAGCTGTCAGTTGTGAGCAAGCCAGGCCAAGCAATGACCCAGAGAGACCAAGAGAATGGGGGGGGGGAATTATAGATGATGATATGCATGAGCCAGGTAGAAACAAAATGGCTGTAACTCAAAACCCATTCATGAATTAAATGTCCCTAGCAGTTGTCATCTTTCTAGAATGGGCTGGAACAGTATTACACAATACTAATTGGCAAAACGTGTCTGTAGCATAGCAATTAGATAAGAGATTAAACATTTCTATTTATGTAATCTGAGCCATGAACTCACTCAAGCGGCCTTATGGGAAGCCACTTCTCAGGATTCAGATCCTAAACACAGTGTAAAAAGGCAATTGGACTCTTTTACAGATTTCCTTTTAACTTTACCTGATCCACTCTCCAAGCCCAAGAGAAATGATTCCTCCTTGTCTTGCCATCCTGTCAACAACCTTGTGATGTAGAAAAGTCTGTGTAATAATGGTTGGGGTCAAACTCTGCACCTCTGGTTGTGGCTTATCTAACTACTATAGTTTAAGATTTAGCATCATATGAACACAGCCACTATAAATTAGGGAAGGGAAGGGAAGGGAAGTTCACCACTGAAGGAAGATTTTAATGTTGGTTTCCCTCAGTCCTCATTCAGCATTATGTACCATACTACCTTAACACTCAGGGTTCTTATAGGTTGTCCATGCAGAAGAGTGTATCTGTGTGAGTAAAAGCTGGAAAGAATGAGAGAAAAGAGCACTGAGCATTTCAAATGTTATTATGCACATTAAGCAACTACTTCTACAATTCCACCTTCAGTTCCTCACAAAGCTTTGAGTTTCCATTTACTGCTCGTCAGTATTTCCAGAACTGCCAACCTGGGCTATTTTGAAAGAAGTGATACTTCATTCCAGGACCACCAAACATTAGATTTCCTTTTCCCTTTTAGCTTTTTAACAACCTAGCTAATAAAAGTAAGTTAAGAGAGCATTCTTTTCAAATATTTCGTAAGTAAATGTTATTTTTTTCAGCATTACAACAATTCACCGTAAAAGGGAAGGAGGTAAGAAAGCAGTTTATGAGTGGGAAGGAGGACATTGGTGTTAAGAGTGAAAAATAAAACTATAACCTAAAAGAAATGCTTATCAAAGGTTTATTCTAATAATTCAGTGCTCAGCAGTAAAGATTCAAACACATATAGAACTCTCAAAAGGAGAAGCAAAGCAAAGGTCATACCTCATCATTTCTCACTTTTACTCCTTTCCAAAACTATTCTGGAAAATGTAAAGAAGAATCTGGCCAGATCACACCCAAGAGGGCAAGCTGTCAACATAACATTTGTGGGTTGCGTGCCTTAACTTAGGCAAGTTGCATGCAACTAAACAAAAACACTGTTGCCAAAAAAGGAATACCTTTGAATATGTTTATTTGGTAGCACACTTTGAATTAATTACATACATTACTGGGACATCTGACTTCACACAACTCTTATTGCTCTTGTGGTTACATGTTTCTGAGTTACCCCAAGTGAGTGTGGTATTATGTTTTAAAATTTTGTTCATACACAGGTATTTTTAATTGATTGTTAATCACCCACTCACAGGCATGTGGAGTGGGCAACCACACAGATTTAAATAGCAAATGAATCAATAATTCTAATCCTTCCTATTGACATCTCAGAAGAAATGCCAATGGGCAAAACCAGTTTGAGAACCTAAGCATTTACTCTGTGTTTTGTAAAGCATATGGCTCAATTTCTCTTTTCTTAGGTGCATCAGAAAAATGCTGGAGCAAAAACATGTCTGGGTTGATTTTATGTCTTTAGCTATTCTACATGGTGCTGAAACAGTGAAAACAAGAAAAGAAATAGCTAAGAAAAGGTTCAACACCTTTCACTTAAAACAAAGACAGTGAAGTTACAAGTCACAGCCAGAGCCAGTTAAAAAGTTTATTCTTGGTGAGATTTAAAATTGCAATGTTGCCTGTGTATACTTTTTTATGGCTTATGAAGCAAAACTACAGGGTTAGTGCTATGGGGCCGTCAGGGATATTTCAGAAAAGCCTAGCCTTTCTGCTTCTGAAGATTTTAAGGAGGTGGTGTTGGGATGGGGGAACTATGTTACATTTCTCTACAGCATATTATTGCTCCATAAAAATAAATACGTTTAGTATGGCCTACTGTAGAGAGCTGACTTGGGGGACTGGAACATGTAGTTACATCAACCTCTAGCAGCTGGTCAAAGCTAGCTGCTAAGAGCCTATCTTGTGGCTTTAAAAGAACTACAGTAGTTCTGGATCGTTTTTGAGCCCAATTCAAAATACTGGGTGGTTATCATTAAAACCCTACAGTACTTAGGACCCAAGCACATGACGCTATGCCAGTTTCTACACCCATAAGCCCATCTATTGAGATTTAAACTGAGGCAGCTTCATTTAAGTGCCCTCACCACTGAAGGTAAGGAATGGGCAACCAGAGAAACATCCACCAAATTCTTTCTGGTTTTATTTTACCATGTGGGTTTTTTTATTGGCTGCCCTAGGCATTTTAGGGAACAGCATACAAATCTTTTAAGAATAAAATCCCAATCAAAATGGGCATAATTGGAATAAATACTAATGGGTATTAATACACCTTCCAATTATGATCATGCTAAAATTAACACATTAAGTGTTTATTGCCTTATTTTTTCTGACAATCCACGCAATGAATGTAACGTATTGAGTTAGCATATATTTATAATATTCATAAGTATTCTAATAATAATGTTGATGTAGCCCTTGGAATTGTTGAAGAGAAAATAACTCAGACCCAATAATGCTACAGTGAGAAACACAATCTTATTTCTGAGTCAATGTGGACTGATTTGCATTAGAACTGTCCAAAGCATTCTGAATTTGAAATGTTTTCAGCTCAAAGCAGCTGTGAACGCCTCTGGCACAGAGTACTTCCACTAAGGTCAGAACTCCCCTTCTGGTCTCCTTAGACCTCGTATTCCTAATCTTTTAAGCATCCGTGGCCTTTATGAGATGTTGGAGACTTAGTGCCATTTTGGACACACAATACTAGGCTAACAAGATGAACAGCTCAATTACGTGAACACAAGACATTGCGGTCTACACAATAGCTGAACTACAGTTCACACCCAAATTCCCCCATGCTTCCCTACCCTGTGTTGTTCATTGTAGAAAACTACTGAAAGAAAAATCTCCCTTCCCTTTTCCTAGATGCCACTAACTACAGGTGAGAGGGCATTTACCTTCTATTTATTCATCTAGGTATGACAATCTATACCCTATACAATATACAAAGCAAATACAGAAGCAGAAATGCAAACAGCCCGCAGAGGGTCCACATTTCTTGAAAAAGAGCATATTCCTAGGCACTCTCTCATTCCAGCATATACAAACTGCTTCTCAAAACTACAGAGAGACCAGAAGGGATCAAAAAATAATTTCCTTAGCTCAAAGTCTCAAACAGAAATCCAGAAGGTTTTTTTTTTTTATTATTATTACATGAATTCTGGGGACGATCTAGGTTACTAGAATTTAAAACTACAGGAGATACACAACTTTCCATCAGCAACAAAGTCAGACTACTTCTGAGTCTCACATAGGCACTTAATTGAAAGACAGGAGGGAGTCTCTGATTCTTGTGGTTGATCCTTGTGTTGCTGTCCTTTCCTTCACAAAGCTTTGGTTTGAGGCCTCCCTTAATTCTCAACACTAAATTGCCTGTTAACAGCCCTCAAGTCCAATTAATAACAATAATCTCTTTTTCTATAAAACCCCAAAGAGATGTTATAATCTCCCTTACTTAATCCTAATATTAATCAATTCAGTCACTGAAGCTGTTTTCCCAAATCCTTAAAAAAGAAGAAAATAAATTAACTGAATTTAGAGCAATCTTTTATCACCTGAAACTTAACTGCCATTCATGTTGCTGTAAGGAAGCAACTCACATTTTAATTTCTTTTACACTTCCCAGTCAGATGCCTCCAGCTGTGTTGGATTATAGTTTCCATAATTCTCTACCAGATGTTTTAAAAATCAGAAATGGCCTCAGCCTAGGAAAGTTGCTTTAGAACAATAGCCTTAAGCTAAAAGAGTCACCCTCCAGGGGAGATGGGCAGCATACTAAATAAATAAATAAATAAACAAGCAAATAAGTAAGTAAATAAATAAATAAATAAAGTTCTCTGCAGAACATAGCAAATCCAGTATTGATATAATCTGAAGGACCCTGACAGTTTAGGTTCACATATCATAATAAATCTTAATGTGGTCTGACTGGTTTTGGTTTAGCATGTTGTAGAAACCCAACCATTGTGGTTAAGTCAACAACAAGCCATGGGTTAATGCAATATATGAGTCATGTCATTGTTTGGGGCAATATAAGATTTATTCTACCAGGATATAGTTACAATACTCATCTTCTACCTGCATGCAACTTTGCAGTTGTACTAAATACCATTCAAAAATTTACAAAACAATAAAATTCTAAAATATACTCTGCTATGGTGTCTGCCCAAATCCTAAATCCAGGGATGGGAATGGGAAAGAGATGAGCATTATGCACTTTTGAACTGAAAATATTAATCAAAAGAAAGAAGTGAGACCTACCATATGGAACTGAAGCTAACACTGTATAAAGTTACATATCCGTGCTGCTCAAGTCAAATTTTACTTCTTTATTCTTTATTTTTTACTTTTATTAAAATCAGAAGTGATTAGCATTGGCTAATTTGAAGCTTTAAAAGGCAACCGGCACTGAATGTTCGGCTTCCATCATAGTCTCACTCCCAAAAGCACACAAAGCCCATTTGTCAAACAATTACTATGCTTACAAAGAAGAAGAAAAAGAAAAACCCTAAATGGCTTCCTTTATCAATTTGGGAAAACACACATATAGAGCTACAGTTTGTTTCAAACTCATCTTGGCCATCTTGTTCACTCTAGTGCTATCCCTTCCAATTCCATCTTTCAATCCAGTACTTCTGATTTAATCAAACAGAAACAATTAAAAAGGTCCATTAGAATGTTGATGTTTCTTGCTACTGTGCAAGTTATTACCTAGAGGCCTTAATTTTAGCAGAGAAGATTGATAACAAATTTTGATTAGAATTGCATAAGTACCCACTCTAAATAATCCAACCCACCGTTACCAATAGAACTAGTCCAGAATACAGCTTCCAGTTTTAAAGCAGCACATTTTGCAAAAAGAAGAAAGAAACAAATAACCAAGCAAGCAAAACAACAGAAAAGAAACTCTCTCAGCTCCATCAGCCAAAGAGCCAAGGCAGACAAGGAGAAAAAAAAAGATTTATGTAAAATACAGGGAGGCACAGAACAGAAGCTGACTTTGCTACTTGCACAAAAAATATTGGAGAGTTCACCCATTATACGAATCCATAATTTCCCTTTTTGGGCAACACATGAGCCCATCCTTTGTAGTTTGTAATCCACGCTCAGTGGCTTAGCAAGATGTGTCCATTTGGCCCGTTCAGTCCACACCCATCAAAATAAATCATGGCTTAGTGTGATATTTGTAAATACAGACAGTCCTTGCTTAACGACCACAACTGGGACCGGCAACTCTGTCACCAAGTCATTCCCATTTGATCATTAAGCAAGTCACTGCGGGTCGTTAAGCAAGACATCATGTGACCATGACTTGCGATTTTACTGCCAGCTTCTCCATTGACTCTGCTTGCTGGAAGCCAGCTGTGAACCACGCAAATGGCAATCACATGACTGTGGGATGCTGCGACTGTTGTAAACACCTGCCAGTTGCAAAGTGCCCAAATCTCAATCACATGACCCCAGGGACACTGTGCAGATTATAATGCAAGGACTGGTCATACAATTAATTTTTGAGCATCATCATAACTTCAAACAGTCGCTAAACAGGGCAGTTGTTAAGCAAGGTCTACCTGTATGTCTAACTTGATGCTCCATTATCAAAGCAAATTCCTATCTGTTACCTCAAAGGATCATGAAAAATTGGTCAGCTGACATCTTCAGACTGTAAATAAAACGGTAAAATTAAAGACTATATTATAGTTGTGGGTTAAAGACAGAATATTTCATTAGGGGGATCACTTTAGACAATATATAGTCCATGGTCCCCAGTACAGCCACAAGTCCTCTACATGATGCCCAGTGACTTCAAAATAAGTGGAATGTTGATAAGGTGAGGGAGGAGGGAGTTCTCTGGATTAAACAGGCAAAATGTAGCCAGCAAAGATTCTTAATGAAGCAATTCATTTTTTTCTTTCTTTGTAATACTGCAATATAGAAAAACGTTAGTTTCTCTGAAAGTTTGGCTTTTACAGTTAAATAGCTCTATAAACAGCATGTAGCTAAACCAGACAAACAGGTCTTCTGATATCCCCCTCCCTTCTCCTGACACAACATTTATAAAATAGTTAAACTGGAAATATTTTGGGATGTAGTAAAAGCAAAAGTAAATCACTTAATGACTTTAACTGCTGTTTCATTCAACAATTGACTATTTCCCATCAGGCAAAATAATGTTTTTTTTTCTGAAATCAGGGTGCCAAGCTATAATATGTAGCTATTACATATAACAGCTAAACATAAGCTATTATATTTAGCTACGCTGAATTCCCCTTAGAGTTAATCTGAGGCTTCAAATAAAGTTAACTGTAAATCTTTCGTGGCTAATAAAATGTTGATCTTCAGATCTTATTCTCCCTCAAGAATTCTGTGCAGGATAGACTGAGCTCTCAAAGCCTGGTCCTCCTTGATTTTTGTTGATCTTCCTTCACCCAAGAAACCTCTTCAGTAGTCTTCTATCTATCCCTGGTGTTTCTTCAGCAGCTAAAATTGCCTAATCACAGCTGGCTTACCAGCCATATTCTGTATCTCCCACCAAAGCTCCTTTCTGGTCAGCTCCTTAACTCGTTTCAACTTTCCACCTCCTTGTATGAGAGATTCTGCATGTCTGTGAAAACCTTCTCTGTTTCTCTCCCAGCTATTTTTCCAGACAATGTTTAGCACTTCCAGCCATAACTTGGAAGCCTATACATCATGTTACAGGAGGCAGGCAGTGCTGACATACTCAATTCTGTCACATGGGAAGAGAGTACATGCATAAGCCAGCCAATAATGCCCAAACTCATGCAATAGCTAATACTAGAAAAATCTCTGGATTCTCTTACAGGTAGTCCTCAGTTAACGACCACTCATTCAGCAACCATTTGAAGTTACAACTGCGCCAAACAAGTGGTAGTGAGTGGTGGTCATGACCAGTCCTTGAAGTTCCGGCCGTCCCAGCACCCTCGTGATCACATGATCGCAATCTGGGCGCTTGGCAACCGACTCGCACTTACAGGTAGTCCTCAAGTTATGTAACTAATTTATATGCTGCCCGTCTTCTATATATAATCCTGAACTTCTAACAACAATCCACAAAAAAATATAAAACTTACAATTTTTTTAAAAAAGTTAAAATAACCATACTACAATAGCTGAGGCATCATAACAGACTCACAACTCATGTGATTTTGACCTCAATCCAACCTTATACATCCTTAATACATACTGAGGCAAACTATAACACAAAATGTCTTACTTTACTGATGTAAGCCTTAATCATAAGTGGCAGAGAGGGGACTCAGTATCAAAAGTAACTCCCTCCTCCAATCAGAATTGCACAACTTAGTCTTGTAAGACAAAACTGCCTGACACCAAAATAGGCCACTAGCTCTTGTAGTTCAATGGCACTTATTCCGACTGGCAGGTTTCATCTAATTTATTTTCACCTACCAATGGAACAATTTTTCCACTACATTATTTTATTTCCATTTTACCTGCTTGCTTTCAGGTGATCAAGATGGAAATCTTTAAATAATTATTATGCTATGATTCCAGAAATTGTGGAAACAAGTACTGAAGCTGTAAAAGCAAACAATGCAATGCATACAAGACGTATACAAGAGAGAGAGATAAAGATCAGATTTCTGGATGGAAGATGTGTATAGTTCCATCAGGACATGAACATCTCATAGCCCCTGTCTAATTGGAAAGGAGAAGTTCAGACTATCTGCTGAGAAGCAGTATGCAACAGTATGAATACAATACTTCAATACAAGAAGTCCTCCATCATGCTGAGTTTTTCAATTACCGAATGAGTGACTGCAGGCTCTGTATATGGAAACTTTTGGTTAAAAAAATAATATTTTCCCACATTACTCTCCATGAGCAATAGGAAGCACCATGGAGGCACAGAAGCACCCACAAGTGAGCCAATGACTGACCCAAGGCACAACCTGATACACTATGCATCGCTGCCCCTAGTTCCTTCTAACACTTGCCCTGAATTCTTATTTCCACCTTCCACTGAAACAATTACAGTGGGAAGGACCGACTCCTATTTACCTGCTTCTGATTCTATCAGTAGCATCCCAGAGGTCCTGTGAAAATCAGCCCACTATATCATTAGCTGCCTTGCTCTGCTAAGTCATTGTCTTCCTCTACTTCAAGCAAAATAATGCCATAGCTAACTCATACAAACCAAGTTCATGTACACCTTTGCACAGAAATATCAGCTTATCAGAGCCCAAATAACAAGGGCCTGTCAAACTAAACAGCAGCCAGAGGTATCTGGTCTTCACAACCTGAATACAATTAAGGTAGCCTAAGGGGTTTTTTACCCTCCCCCCAAAAAACAGTAAAACAGACTGGAATCACCCCTTGTAAGTTTAACTCTTTAAATTCTCTATTGCTAGTCCCATATTTCTTGATCAATGGTGTGCATCTCATCAACAAAACATGTTGATTTACACCTCGACACAGTACTTAACAGTAGATATGTACACTTTGTGTAACTGTTTAAAATAATAGGGAAATAGTGCATAATATTCATAATACTCTGTGGAAAAACTGCAGAGGTTGCACATTACACCTACTCCCTTGTTCCTTTTCACCTTGCATCCACCTGTTTGTTCTTGAATTACCTTTCACTCTTATCTAATTCCTCTATCTTGTTTGGCTCAGCTCCATTACAAAATAAGCACATACTGTAACAACAGTTCTGTCCAGCCTGTCCCTTTAAACAGGATGATATAAAGTGAAAGCCCAAAACTTTCCAGGGACAAGAGCTGGTAATTAGGTTAAACAAAGTCATTTTCTCCAGAAATGAATGACCATATCCAGCTGGTAGTAGTGACAGAGATACCACTTTATTATGTGCTGGCAGCAGTTATACCTGCACATTCAGATTACTACAGTGCATCAAATATTGAGGATTATCTAGCTCAGCCTTCCCCAGTCCGACACCTCCAAATGTATAGATTTCAATTCCCGCACTTCCCAGCAATACCCATTTTTGAGAAGTTATACATTCAGTTACTCAGAAAATGTCATATTGTCGTCCTCTTTGGAAAAAAAAAATCTTGGACAAGCTGTCCAAAAATCTTGATCAACACTGAAAGCTGTGTTTTTCTTTTTAAAGACTTAAAAGATCAGGTGAACTTGAGATATAGCTGTCATTAGTTTTTTCTTTGTTCTTTTTATGTATTTTCTTGTTATGTAATTTTTTTCTTCTTTTTTTTGTATGGTAAATTGTTCATTTTTATTTTGCATTGTTATATGCTTGTTTGAAAACAAAAACAACTTATACTGTCTGGGGAATTCTGAGAATGGAAGTCCACACATCTGAAGAGGGCCTAGATTGAGGAAGGCTGATGGCCAAGAGGTATCAGACTCCAAAAAGAGTACATTTTATGGAATCAGTTCAATAATTATCAAAGAAACTACCTAACTTCTCATGCTTGCTTGTCAAATGCTGCCAGAGAAACCCTTCTGAGGTCATTTTCACTCATAGATGCCCATGTGACAGATACAAAGAAAAGAGCCTTTTCTTGCATCCATCTAAAAGTATGGATTATTCTTCCTTCAGATCCAAGATTGGCTCTCACTTCTTTCAGCAATTCAGATGTGAACTAAACAGACCCCTTAAAATGATTAGTATAAGGTTTCTGAACAAAGCCTTAATTTTTAAAATTTTGGACTGCGTTTTTAAAAATTATTTGTTCAAAGGTAATATATAAGTGCCACAAATAAATATACTTTGTGAATTGTGTAAATTTAGAGACAGTAAAACTGTAAATTTAGTATGTCAGAAAACTTGATTATTACTATGTTTCTCTCATTTAAAGAAAACAATACTTTGTGGATAATTTAAACAAGAAATAAAAGTTTCTTGTTTAAAGAAATAAAAACTGGATCTAAAGGTTTTTTAAGGATTAATTGATCCTTATTCATCCTTAAATTAATGTTCTACTTGCTTCTGATGTCTATTAATTATGAAATACTCTTCCTGCTTAAGCTAGAGGATATGGAACATTCTTTTTTCTGTAGAAGTGGAAGCTATTGTGCATTCACAATTTAATAATGGATTACATCAGTGAATATTTTCCTGTTGCTTAATATTTGCTAAGTCTTTGCTCCAAGAGGAAGTATACACATGTAGTGGAAATGAAATATTTGCCATGCTCCAAGGAGATGTTGCAAACATACTATTTCAGGCCTGGTTTATTGCCTAACAAGTGCACTGCCTGGGTAAGCAAAATATTTACATTTTAGTTTTCAGATCCATTTGGAATCTGTTGTGGAAGCTTGTATTCCCATCTCTAAGCATCACAAAAATGTTCTAGCTTGAGACCCTGGAATAAGACTGATCCTAAACTCATTTTCAGAGATCACAGATGAGAGAAAAATACAAGATAAAACAAAACCCTGACATCTTTT
The DNA here is from genome assembly GCF_059951505.1 of Python bivittatus. Lineage (NCBI taxonomy): Eukaryota > Metazoa > Chordata > Lepidosauria > Squamata > Pythonidae > Python > Python bivittatus. The sequence continues at coordinate 105,905,112 of NW_028277075.1, forward strand.
CATCTCTTGCATGTGGCCTACAGTTTCTACTATGCAAAGTCATAATGTGGTTTATTTCATTTTGGCTTTGTGCATTGCATAAAACAGCCACTGCAGTTTGTAAACCACAAATTATGGATTACTCTTGTGTGTTTATTTAACTGTGGTTTATTTGATAAGCCACAATTTCAATAAAACAAATGTGATTTATTTAATAAAATAACTGTGGTTGATTTATTCATTCAATACCCAACAGTTAACATGATATGCGTATCAAATCAAAACGTACTAAATAAAATAAGCTGTCAGGATAAGAAAGCATTTTCCCTCTTGTCAGGTCTTGTTTTGAACCATCTCTTTCAGTTATGGGTCAGGTGAACTGGGTTAGCTAAGAACTTTGAACTCCCAGAGAATTTCCTCCATCACGTAGCATTGCAAGAGGAAATAGTAACATTACTCCCGTTCCCTTTTCCACTCATAGACCTTTTATCCTAAGATAACCAACACTAATCTAAGTTGAGCCTCCCCTGATACATTCAAGGGATGAGTCAGATGATTAGATCATCTGAAAAACAGCCACTCACCCAGGCAGGCCTAGGTATTCTTGACTCATCCCAGAATGAAAGGCAAAGCAACTGCCTTAACAATTGCAGGCTTCTCTCTGGTTCATTGTTCCACAAAGAAATTTGATGACCAGCGAGTGACTCAGGATAGTCAGCAGTGCTGCAGCTGAAGCACTGAGCTTTCCTTGTTTGTATAGATGGGACCTGTTTATCTCATGTTTCCTAATCTTGGGTAGCAACTTCTGGGAACTCAGTTACCAGAACAAAGCTTTCAGCTATTCCTTTTAATCCTCATTCACCTTTTCAAACTTTTGCCTATTCAAAATACATACCTACGACCCCCCTCGGATCTTTTAAAATTCAAAATTGCAAAGTATTCCAACAGAGCTGATTACATACCCCGCAATATTTGGGAATATGTTTTTCTTTAAGATTGACTCTGGTGCAATTTACAGTATATTGTACTCTGGGTTGTTACATTTAACAAGGAATACAGCCTTCCTAAACAGATTTCATTATCTTCTATTCAGTCATAACCTCATTCAATGACTGGTTTCATGCATCAAGCAAAGCCAGTGTTTACTGATTACACCAACGCTAAGTTCATGCACAACCCCAAGCAAAGCCAAACAATCAGATTAAGGCTTACCACAATGTCTAAAAACATATACTGTGTGTAACTGTCCACGGCTACATATGTAACAGCTGACTAATATAGCCTACCATTCATTCCAGCTTTTAAGTCTACATATTTTTATACACAAAGTATTTTATGTTGTAGAGAAAGCCAGCTCTAAGATACAACGGGAACCTGAGGCTCCAGATGTTTTTGACTTCAGTTTGCACAGCCTATATCAGGGATGATGAAAGTTGAAGTCAAAAATATCCAGAGAACATGAGATTATCTATCCCAGCCACAAAGGCTCGTTGCTGATCCTTCAAAACTTTGAAATTGTTTTATCTGTTAGGGTTTCATGGAGCTCTATTGTTTTTGCTATTACACTGTTGGGATTCTTTTCCAAATCAGGGTCTCTGTTGTCATCATGCTGCCCTACCTCACAACACAGGGATTTTCCACTGTCAAACACTTTGGGGTTGTTTTTTTTTTTTTTAAGTTTCATTCCAATGAAGAACAATAAAAGTAATATAAAACCTGATGTGCAGGTAATCTGATACATTTTGGACAATATGCTACAGGGGTTTGTTTTTTGTGTGTTCAGGTCAGTTTTTGACTCCTGGAGAGTGCCTGGATTAGTTTCTGCAGTTTTCTTGGCAAGGTGTTTTGAAATGGTTTGCCATTGCCTGCTTCCTAGGGCTAAGAGAGAGGGCCTGGCCCAAGGCCACCCAGCTGGCTTCATGCCTCAGGCGGGACTAGAACCCTCAATCTCCTGGTTTCTAGCCTGGGGCCTTTACCACCACACCAAACGGGCTCTCCCTGCTACAATAATAGATATAAATCAAGTACATGGTAGAAGCCAGTATACAGAGTGCAAAGGAAGTACTGTATATATCAAACAGGCTTAGCAAATATGAAACTGTATAAATATTAAATACACTTTTCTTTCATTATCAATCCTTTTTAGGAGCTTTAACATCCTAGTTTAGCCTTACTTATATGCAGTGAAACCTATTTGCTCTAAATGCAAAGAGCTTTGTTGTTTCTGCCCCCAAATACTGAAACATTTCTTTTATAAAAATATGTCAGATGTAGCTCTTCCCACTACTCAGAGAGAAGTACTGGAAAAGTACCAAACCGCCTCTGGTTAATCAGCCTTCCAGGCTGACTGCCAGGAGAAACTTCCCCTATTTCTTTTACTGGCATTTTTTGTGGAATTTAAAAACATAAGGCAGCAAAGGACTACCTTTTTGAATTCAGAACTTTTACTTTTCCTTTGTTCCCTGCAGTCAATAATTGAAAAACAAAAAGCTTCTGCCCTAATTAATAGGTATGCCTCAAATCCCAGGAGACAGGAGGGGAGTACAGCTGAGGGAAAGAAAACTACTGGCTCATTTGCCAGAGGAGAAACCACATTAATCTTCTTCAGCAAATACCGAATCTTATAGCGCATTAAAGATTAACAAACTTATTATCAAAAACTTACGAAGCAATAAATACGTTAGTCTTTAAGGGACCAAAGACAGCCACATTTGCTATGAAGCCATGCAAACCCACCCCAGAGAAAACTCTCTTTCAGAAAAGAAAGAAATACTGAAAGAACACAAATCATCCTTAAAAACTCTAACCTGGCTAATAAATCACTTCAACCCAGGCACTGTTCCTCTCCCTTCACCCCAGGCCAACATCTTTGACATAAATTATAATATTGTGAGGACTGAATTTTGCAGCAAAGCAACATCAGACTTGTTCACAGTGCAACAGAAACCAAAACAAAACATAAACAGTGCTTATTTGGCCACAAGTAATTTTCAGCAAGGAAGAAGAGGTTCCCTGAATATGATGGAATAAAAAAACATTGTTGAATTTCACTTCCTCCCTATGATTAAATGTAGCTGTCTAGAAGGAAGATTCCATGAAAAACTGTCAAACTCCCAGGGAGACTTGAGACAATACAGTACTTGTCATTTTAGACATTACATCCAGAAGCTGAAGTTGCTAAAATTAACCTCTTGTCCAAATATGAAACCTTTCTTCTATTCCTTTGTTACAGATATTTTCTAGAAGTTGGCCCAAGAGGCATTGTAGGTTCCTGTCACCGGGAACAGAGACTTGGGTACTTATCAACCCAACAGCAATGACATTTCTGATGCACCAGCACCTGAGTCAGCACTGAATGCTATCCATTGTTACCACTCAACAGGACAGCTGAAGATCTCAGTGCAAGGTTTTAAAAAAAAAGTATAGTATTACTCAAGGAGCCAATTCACCCTTTATATATTGATCTGAGATCAGCCTATGTCTGAAAAAGTACAGAAACATCTGTCCTATGACCTTATTATACACAAGTTACATTATATTTTTCACAAATAACTGCAAAGTTCCCATTGTTAGAAACAAACTGAAATTATTAATTGCTATTAGTTAAGGGAAAAGCAAAACTTACTTTCAAAAAGTTAGGATATCAAAGAATTGAAATCACTACTGTTTTACTCCTCCAGGTCAACAGTTTGCATACTATAGCAGAGTATGCCTAAAACAATGGGAAAGCTTATACAATATCAGTCAAAGGGCAGGGTCAGTGTACATCTATTCTACTTTTCTCTCAATGAATTTTGGGGGGGGACAAGGAAAAAAGTGGAAGTAGCAGTAGGAACCTGCAGGAGGGCTCTCATACAACTCCATGAATACATCAGAAAAACTGCACAATGAAAGCCTTACTTGGAAGTAACTTCTAACAGGATGTTTCAAGTTGTACATACTGCTTAAGATTAATTACTGTATTTATCCTGAATTTAAGATAATTGCCGTAAAAAACAAAGATTAGTCAGAAAAGAAAAATCTTGTCTACTTCCATTATTGTATTTTGAGTAATTTCAGGCAGTTCCCTCATTTTAAAGGTAAATGATCTGTGCAAAAACAAGTCTTCCTTTCAGATAAATAATGTATTTACATATCCAGATAAGTGGATACAAACTACAATCTAAGGTGCAGTACAAATCATTTACTATTATATTTTGCATCTTGGGGTTTGGAAGGTTTTTTTAAAGCTATACTTAAGGTCGCAACAGCATCTACATTTTAACAATCACAAGAAATTAATTCAAATGCTGCTACAAGTTCTAGAAAATAATCCTCAGAAATGAAAATGCTCAAGAAAACAGAGAAAGAGGTAAGTCATACTAAAGTTTTTCAGTACAAAACTAAAGGTCTTAAACATTCTGTTCTCATTGTCTCTTTGTACCAGAAAAAAAGCAGGAAACAGGAACAGCCTGCAGAGAAAGAGAATCGTGTTAAAAATTATTCAAGATGTTAAAGCTGTTCCTGAACATTGTACTCTCTGTAATTATTTTAACTCCATTTCTATGAATTGTTTTGAGTGACTATGCATAGGATCAAACCGTAACTTCTTGCAAGTAACTAGCAACATCCTTCTTTCACCCTTTTTCCACATCTTTATGTTAACCTATGTAACAAGGCCTCAAACGCAATGCTTCAGTCTTGATCAAATCACCTTCTGAAACACCCCAATATAGAGAAGCAGCCCTCTCTACTACAAAGCAGAGAAACTACACTGCTCAGCTTGACAAATATGGCTTCTCATTATACACGGACAAACACTACTTTTCACAAAGTGAGGAAAATAGTTAAGAGGCCCCACTTGAGACTTGAAACTCTTTCAGTGTCTATAATCAAAGCATAGCGTGTTGCTTCTGCAACACAATATCCCTCAGTAAATGCACTTAGCCCTTCGGGGTACACCGGATCAGGAAATCAACTCCACAGGAAGTTTAGAACTATATATTATAGAGATAGGCTACACGGTAATAACAGAATCTTGCATGCCTGACTGTGCTTTACCCCCCCCCCCTTATATCCCAATGAATCAGGGAGGAGCCTGCCTGGGTTTCTTCCAAATACTATCTTGTTTTCCCAAAACACAAGGAATGTTTCAGCCCTCTTTGCTTATATAACCGTTCTTGCTTATTTCCCTCAAGGTCATCTCCCTGATTCTCTACAGCAGAGTTTCTCAACCTTGGCAACCTTTAAGATGTGTGGTCTTCAACTCCCAGAATTCAATTCTGGGAGTTTAAGTCCACACATCTTAAAATTGCCCAAGGTTGAGAAACACTGTTCTAACTGCTTGGCGTAACTGCAACATCAAGCACCCTAGTATTAAGCCCCATGCATGCAGGAGGACACAGGATAGCTATGGTATTCTGTTCACTTGCAGCAGGTGATCTGAAAGTAGAAGAGATGCTCCATTGTCACAGACAGATCACTCCCTGCTCAGTTTTAAATTGAGATCTTTAAGGTGGCCCAATATAGGCACACAATAGATCCTGGTAGTTTCCCAAATGCATCTGGGGATCTTCCTGCCTCATCCGTCAGTAATGAAGCCACGGCCAAACAACGGAACATGGATGCTCAGGTGGTTGACACTCTTGCTCTTACATGCTCTCTTCCATTGGGCAGAATTGCATTAGTACCTTGGTTCATCAGACTACTGAAAGTAATGTAGTGAACTAAGAGAGGATTGGAACACAAGCCGGGAAATTCTCACGACAAATTGGTTCAAACACAGAGTAGTTCTTCTTTAAGGCCCATTTGCAATCCTACTCCATGGCAATAATGGAGCAAAAAGGGCTCACTTCTCTACCTCCACTGCATCTAAGGAGAACTGGCCAGCAATGCTCTTACCTGTACAGCACCCCCTCCATGAAGTTGTTCCACTTGTGCATCTCAAGGATGTGGACAAGGATCACCTCTTTGATTGACATGTCACTCTTGACTGATCAAATCAGCCAGGCCAAGACTAATCCTATGAATGAGGAATGTGTTCCCATTTGCTTAAAGGAAGCAGTTATACAGACTTCATTGAAAAAGCCCTCCCTAAACCAGAAAGATCTTTCTAATCATAGGCCAATCTCCAATTCCTAGATAGGGTCATTGAGAAGAAGTTGGCTCCACAGCTCCAGATGCAGCTGGGTGAAATGGATTTTATCGTCCTATCTCAATTGGGGTTTTGCCTAGGATATGATAATGACACTGCTTTGGTAATGACTAACTTCAGAAACTAGATGAGAGAATGAAGCCCTGCTAGTTCTTCTGAATCTCTCAATGGCTTCCAGTACCATTGGCTGTAGTATTTTGGAGGCCATCTGGCAGGGTTGGGCCTTGGGAGCACTCTATTGTGATTTTGATCACTTCTGTTGGGATGCACCAAGAAGGTGGTGCTGGGGATTAGTATGACCCCTAAGTCAGTGACTTATCGTGTCCTATAGTGTACCATCTTGTCCCCTATGCTGTTCAACATCTACATGAAACTGCTAAGGGAGATCATTTGGAGTTTTGGAAGAGGGCATCATCAATATGCTGAGGATATCTTACACTAGTGTCCTCACCATCTAATTCCAATGAAGCAATCACTATAGCCAGCACTTCTGAATGTTGCTTAAACTCAATAATGGGCTAGATGAGGAAGGATAAGCTGAGATTATACCCAAACAAGATGAAAGTGGAGGTAGTAAGGAGAAAGTTAGACTCTGGGATTGATGTGAAGTTTGTTTTAGACAGGGTTGCATTCCCCAGAAACAGCAGGTTCACAATTTGGGAGTGCTTGAGTCCCAGCTATCACTCGATTTGCAAGTGAAGGTTGTGGTAAGGACATTTACACAACTATGGCTAGTGTGCCAACTGGGACCCTTTCTGTGACAGCCAGACTTCGGAAAGATTACCCCTATCTTCCTCTCTTGACCACTGCAACACGTTTTACATGGGGATTCACCTTGAAAGTGCCTCCAACCTGCAACTGGTACAAAATGGAGCAACTAGGCTGCTGACCAGTACAAGGTATGGGGATGATAGGACACCTGTACTTAAAAATATGCACTAGTTGCCAATTACTTACCAGGCACAATTTAAGGTTTTGGGATTGACCTTTAAAGCCCTAAACAATTTAGAGCTTAATTATCTGACTGCATTTCCTGCTATGAACTTGTCTAGTTACTTAGATCAGCAGAAACAGCCCTTTTTGATCCTCCTCACTGCCGGAGGTTTAGCCCTCTAATACATGGGAGAAGACCTGCTCTTGTGCTTTGAGATTATAGAATACTTTCTCCAAAGAATTGAGTGTGGTTCTCGCCCTCCCCAGATGTAGGGAAATGGTGGAAATTTATTTCTTGCACTAAGCTTTTGATTGTCAGTTGAACTGAGTCCTGTTTTTAATGATTGCTATTTTAAATTTGTCTTAATTTTGACAGTATTCTCAGATCCTTTATATTTTTAATTTCTATATACCATCTTGATTCTGAATAGAAAGTGGCAGGGTATACATTTAATAGATAAGTAAATATAAATAAATAAAATACTACCCAAATGACACAATGTTTTTTAATGATCTGAAAATGGTATAGCAGCCTTTAACTTCCAAATAAGGTTTGATAGCAATACTATAATTTAATCCCATTAGTATCCCAGGCACTCAGTAGGATGCGTTCTACTCTACAGGAGTTATATGATTCCTGTCTAGGGACCTCCTATTAATGCCAGATGACTACACCAGAATTACTATGATATCCTTCTACAGTAAGGCTGCATCAACACAGGACTGATATGGATGGAAAATCCCAGTAGCAGATCTCCCTGGCTAATTAAAGTAGGATACAATTGTCGATGAAATTCTGTTAAAACAAACTCCGCTGAAATAAAGGAGAACAGTCCAAGGTAACAGGAGCAATCTTGGACAACTTTCGTTGATTTCAGTAAAACATGTAAAGAAGGTCATGACTGACTGTATCTCCCATTCTGTCACCTTCAAGAGCACCCAAGACTTCCCACTAGCAGACAGTAACTCGATGAATACCCTCTTTTGCTATTCTCATGCATGTTTTGTTTATATGTTTTATTATATCCCATGTGCCTATCAATGCTAGTTCAAAGACTGTCTCCAAAAAGATGCACTCAATGCATACATTTATACCAGAAGTTATTCTCTCATCTCCAGGAAAGGCCTTTCATGTAAACTTCCTTTCCAGCATTAAAGACATACCTCCCAAAACTTCCTAATAGTGCATCTTATCTGAAGGCTCCTGAAACATCTGTCCACTGAGTATTAAGATGTACATTATCTCATTAGACTAATTACCCGTTGGCATTAATCATAAGACAGGAATCAAACCGCATTAATACAACATACTGGCACACCAACTAGTCAAGTCAGGGCAAATATCCAGGGAGTGAAAGAGGGAAATTTAACCCCACAGATGCCATAAAAATCCGCTACCTTGCTTCTTAATAAATGACCATAGAGGCTTTCAAGGGGATTCTTCTAGAACAACTTGGATGCCTGTAAACGGGAAAGTGCTTTCATAAGTGAAGGAAAGCAACAGTGTGGAAAAGTATTGGTTCTCCCTCCCCTTCTCCTGATCTTTGAAGCATCAAGGTGCTGATTTGAGTGCTATTAATTACAGTAAGAGGGCTATGTTATCATTCTGCTAGCAGGACTTGCTAGTGATAGGATTCTATTTATATAGAGAGAAAAGCAGAGACAGTGTTCTTATCAACTGCCGATGCGCTTTCCCCTTACACAGAATTTTATGCTGGATGCTGTACAGGCAGTCCTCAACTTATGACCACAATTGGGACTGGAATTTCCATTGTTAAGTCATGTGGTCGTGAGATGTCACATGACCATATTGCTTAGCAACAACAATCCCGGCAGTCCCTGTTACCGACATTAATCGAGAATCGTGAGTCATTAAGTGAGTATCCACCCCAATCCAAGCCATTCTGGGCTTGGTCCCTCCCACCCAGAACTCAGTAAGATAAGGGGCTGCCTCCAACTCCCACTTGCCTATCTCCTCCCCCATCTCTGCCCTTTTGGCCGCCCAGCACCCTGTTTTGCAGGGCAGCAAGCAGCCCCAGAACTGCACAGCTCTGGGGCTCCTTGCCACACCCCAGGAAGCCACAGATACCCAGCCACAGTCGCCTTCACCAACCTGCATTCCAAGTCCTCTGACACCCTGCACTTCACCGCCCCAGCTGACCTTCACCGTCTTGCTCCCACTGACGAGGTGTGCCCGGCCTGGCTGCTGGGCCAGGCTGGGGCTGGGCTCTGCACTACAGGAAAAATAAAAAAGCAGAAAGCAGCCCCTGACCCGCAGACCCCCAAAAAGCCCCTTTGCACGGCGCTCCTAAGCCAGGTGGGACTTTGCCCCCCCCCAAAAAAACAAAGGGGCTTTTTGACATGCTGTGACTCAGGGGCTACTTTCTACTTTTTTCACAGTGCAAAGCTCAGCCCCAGCCCAGCCTAGCAGCCGGGCCGGGCACACCTTGTCAGCAGCAGAAGCAAGAAGATACAAAGGTCACCTGGGGCAGCAGAGCACAGGGCTGCAGGGGGTCAAAAGGGCATAGATGGGAGGGAGATAGGAGGGTGGTGGGAGTTGAAGCACTTCTGCGGTCGTAAGTGCAGGCAGGCTGCCAAGCACCTGAATTTTGATCACGCAACTGCAGGGGTGCTGCAATGGCCATAACTTCTGGCACAAGTCGTAAGTCCCTTCATTCAGGGCTAACGTAACTTTGAATGGTCACTGAATAGTCGTAAGTCAAGGACTACCTGTACTAATCACTGTCATCAGAGAGATTGACATCAGCCATGTGTCAGTTAACATCTCACTGAAACTGGTCAATGTGTTATTAAGCATTATTTCCAAAAGCTACTCAAAATGGCAGAATTCATTGGGAAAATATAATTTCCTTCTCTTCTCTTAATTTGCAGTGACCAATGTATGCCAGCCTTTTTATACAGTACCACTACTGTTTAGCTCAGTCCTCCAGGTGTACTGCAATTTCACACCCTCCAGTCTCCTTTGGGAAGAAAGCGGGAGATGGGGGGAGAGAAAAATATAAATAACTGCATTCATGAGCTGGTCAAAGTTTCTCTGAGAGAGGGTGAGTTGTCATCATGTTCAAAACAGGCAGTGATGCACCTTCTCTTGAAGAAGCTATCTCTCAATCCAACCATACCAAAACAATTTCTCCCTTGTCTCCAATTTTGCTTTTCTAAAGGTTTTTGGAGAAGGTGGAGGGAAATCATCTACAGAGGTTCCTACACAAAGTGGATTATCTAGATCCCTTCCGGTCAGGATTCAGGCCTCGGCATGGGATGGAAACAGCACTGGTCACTCTGGTGACTGATATCTGTCAAGACCTAGAGGGTAGAGGAGCATCCCTCCTGGTCTTTTGAGATTTCTCAGCTGCTCCTGATAATATCACCATCCCCATATCTTGCTGGACTGCCTGCAGGGTTATTGTGGCTCCACTCCTACCTTGATAAACAGTCTCAGGCTGTAGTAATGGTGGGGGAGCAGTTGCACCTGTGGCTGCTCCAGTGCAGGGTGCCACAGAATTTGGCTGTCTCCTTGTTGCTATCCAACATCTACATGAAACTGCTGGAAGAGCTCATCCATCAGTTTGGGGTGAAGTATCATCAGCATGCTGATTTACATCATTTCTTTAGACCACCAGAGAAGTTTATGAAAGTCCTGACCCAGTATTTGGAGGCTATGAGTCAAAACAAGCACAAACTGAATCCTACCACTCCTGTTACTTGTCCAGAAGCAGCTTTATTATGGCCCCGATCATAGCTCTAGATGGGGGTGCCCTCATCTCTCACACGGGGGATCTTAGGCCAATCTGTTACTTACCACCCTAGCTGGACCAAGCAGCTCTGGCAATCATGGTTCAAGCTCCCATCAGACTGCTGCAATGTGCTCTATATAGAGCTGCCCTTGAAAACACCCCAAATACTGTACTGCAGTTGGTACAAAATACAAGATGCTAGCAGGTGAAAGCCACTATTTTCATGTAACACAGATCTTCCAGTCACTGCATTAGCTACTAATAGGCTTCCAAGTCCAAGTCAAGGTAGACTATAAAGCCCTATATGGTTTTACTACAAGGTATCTTAGGGGCCATCTTCTCTAAGTGGAATCTGCCTGGTTCATGTGTAGGAAAGAAATGCTTAAGGCCTCATCCCTATAAAAAATCAGGGGGACATGGACCCAAAAGCAATTCTTCTCTGCAACGGCCCCTCTGCCATGGAAATCCTTGCCTGCAGAGGTATGCCTGGCCACCTCTCCATTGATCTACCAGACTGTTGTTTGACGATGGATTTTTTTTCCTAGCTGCTTGTTAGCATTGCTCTATTTTATGGTGACTGGGCTGCCATTTTACTTTTATTTGGGCTGGATTCTATTTTTGAGTTGTTTACATGCTAATCCTTTGTTGTAAACTGAACAGAATTCTGGAAGCTGGGCAATATATGAATATGAATATATGAAGCATATAAATTTGATCAATCAATCAATAAAATCTATAAATAAATAAATCACCAGAACTTCAAGCCAGCAGTCAATAGACATAATAGCTAGGAATTCTGGAATTTGCAATCCCACACATCTGGAGGACTCTAGGTCGAGCAAAGCTGCTTTAACTGTTGCTATGCTATGGTTTACAGTGCATTCCCTTCAAATCTGATTAATCAATTCACACAGTCTCAAGGCTATCTAAAACTATGGCTAGGTTCACACACTGCACCATGCCATGCTGCTGCTTCTGTGATGTAACTCTTAGCATGATGTTTGAATAGTTAATTATTTATTCATCAAATTTATATGGTCGCCCATCTCACGAAAAAGTGACTTTGGACGGTGTACAACAAGACTATAAAACAGTTAATATATAAAAAACAATTATTATTACAAAAATTTAAAATCACAAAAAATAAGAGAGGACAGCAGATGTTAACAACAATGGAGCCACCTCAATACTTTGCCAGTCTCCTGGGGCCCCCAGGCCTAATGGCATAACCAGGTTTTGAGGGATAATCAACAGGGATGGAGCCAACCTCACTTCGGAGGGGAGGATGTTCCATAAGGCGGGCACTACAGCAGAGAAGGCCCGCCTCCTGGGACCCGCCAAGTGTAGCTCCCTAGCAGACAGGACCTACAGCATGCCTCTTCTGCCGGATCTGATGGGACAGGCAGATATAATCAGGAAGAGGTGGTCCCTCAAATAACCTGGTCCCATGCCATGAAGGGCTTTAAACATCAAAACCAGCACCTTGAATTGGACCCAGAAGCAGACAGGCAACCAACGCAGCTTGCAGAGCAGAGGTGTAACGTGTGTTGTTCTTGAGGCACATCTAACTGCCCACGCCACTCATTTTGCACCAGCTGAAACTTCTGGATACTCCTCAAGGACAGCCCCACATAGAGTGCATTACAGTAGTCCAATCAGGAGGTGACTAGGGCATGAGCGACCGTGAGTAGAGCTCCCCAATCTAGGAACGGGCACAACTGGCACACAATACAAAGCTGTGCAAAGGCCCTCCTAGCCACAACCGCCACCTGCTCTTCAAGCAGGAGTCGTAAGCCCAGAAGGTCCCCCAGACTGCACACTGGGTCTGTTGGGGCAGCGCAACCCCACCTCATCCAGCACCAAAGATGCCATAGCCCTAGAACCAGCATGTCCCCAATCCCAAAGCTACTCAGTCTTGCCAAGGTTCAGCTAAAGCCTGTTGCTCCCCATCCAGACCCTCATAGCCTCCAGGCACCAGAATAAGACATCCAGTTCATCACTTAATTTGCCAGGGGTAGAGATATATAATTGGGTATCATCAGCATACTGATGATAGCTCACCCCATGGCGATGGATGAGCTCACCCAGCGGCCTCATGTAGATGTTGAATAGGAGTGGAGAGAGCACCGAACCCTGCAGCACCCCACAGAGTAGGGGTTGAGGGCGGGATTTCTCTTCCCCAACCACCACCGCCTGGAATCGGCCCTGGAGAAAGGAGGCAAACCAGCACAACACAGTGCCACCCACCCCCCATCCTCTGAGCCGATCCAGAAGGATATGATGGTCGATGGTATAGAAAGCTGCAGAGAGGTCAACATATCACGGTTTAACATACCACAGTATGTTAATATACCATGGTTAAAACAAAACATGGCTTACCATGATGTATGAATCCAGCCACAGACATTTGCTTACACTGTCAGCAAATGTTGGGAATCTTTCTTGCCTGGCATTTTATATTTGAATAGAGATTTCCAAAAATGCAATATCTAGTATTTTTCTCCCTCTGAATCATTCTGCCTGCTCTAATACACACACACACACACACACACACACACACACGTATAAAATGAATAAATAAATGTGTAAGATACTTCAGGGTAGGAAGGACAAAGTCCCAACTGAAGCATGGCAGACAGAGGAAAGAAGACATGTTTGTTCCATTTGCTAATTTTAGGAATTTTGGTTAAGAGAGTGAAACAGTGTTTGCCCTACAGCAGAAGAGACAGCCCTTGTTCCTACTAGCCGGAATGCTGTACGCATTTCCAAGTGTAGATCGGACAGCACAGAAGCTAACAAACTCAACAGTGAGCCAAGAAGGCCCGCATTCAAATTACACCTCAACTTTTCATGAAGTACCCATCAGACAGACTCAATTGTAGCCCAGCACCACCTGTCACATTACAATGGTACAGACTATTGACAAGGTTGTGTAAGGATTACTGTGAGAGTACAACACAACCTTTCCACAGACACCCGAAATTGCTATATAAATATTTGGTATTATTATGTTTCCTTGTTATTCAACAAGAGAGTTTTGCACAGGTTTGGAAGTAGAGTACACAACAGAAGGGTGTTAAGTCAGGCAGCAGATTCTTCCCCTCCTTCTTGCCACTAATGGGCTACTGTCCCTCCAAAGCCAGTGCAGTCTGGCTCCCATTTCCTTTGACAATATAATTAGTGAGGATACCACTTGCCAGCTACTGATGCAGCCATCAGGAAGAGGAAGCTAGCCACATTATCCAATTGCTGTAATCTCAACCCTATGCAAGCTCACTCGGACAACCAACAATCCAAGCAAAAAAATCTAGGCTTTGGGAAAATAGTTTAAAGTATTAATCGCTGTGTAAGTGGTCATTACAGACTATTACATTCAAAGCCCATATAGATACACTTCTGATTCATTTGATGCATGTCTATCGCATGAACACCAAATGAATTCTTCATGGGAATCTGTTGATTGCAAGCAATGACACAATCAGATAATACAAACGTTTTGTCCAGTCCTTACTGATTTTTATTTATTTATTTATATGTCAAATTTATATCACCGCCCAACTCCCCCACAAGGAGGGACTCTGGGCGGTTCACAACAAAACAATTTAAAATCAATAAAAACATAAATAATACAAATATAAAATACAAGTATTAAGTATTAAAATTAAAAGTGATTAATAATCCTTTTCATATACTTCATCCAAACTCTTTCAGTAAGCTGGAGGGGAGAGACAACCACAAGGCAAAAAGCTTGTCCCCACCTAAACGAAAGAAAAAAATTAAATTTCAACAATATTTAATTTGCAGTATTAAGGAAGATAAGGACAGAAGGAGGAATTCCATCATCCCTGGCACTCTTCACATTCTAGTCTAGCAAGCTTCACAGAATCAAAGAAATCGGCAATAGAGGCCACCTAGTCCAACCTTCTGCTTAATGCAGAATCTACTACTGCATTTCTGACAATGACCACTGAACCTCCATTTGAGGACCTCTAGCACAGGAGGTCTCACTAGGTTAAATAGCAGCCTGGTCCACCAGCTGACAGCTCATATAGCCCAGAAGTCTATTCTGATGTCTCAACTGAACTTTCCTTCTTGTAGCTTTGACCCGTGGGTTCTGCTTCCGCCCTCTGGGGCTACAGAGAATAAGCCCACCTCCTCTTCTGTGTGATAACTCTTCAGATATTTGGAGATTATGTATCTGTCCTCAATTATCTTTTCAGTAGGCTAACCACATCATGACCTCTCATAGGGTTGGTTTTTAGTTTATTTTTAGATTCATTTAGGGGTTATAGAGAATCAGTATCAGAACAAAAGATATTCAATCCAAATTTAAAACTTAAAAGAAAAAGGAGGCGGCAGCTATTGAACAACTTAAATCAATCTTCACATTCACGTGGAGGTGCAATAGTGAATCAACAGTAAAAAGATTATGAAATGCTGGCTCTGTTTTTTAGCAGGTGGGGAGGGGAACAGTGAAAAGCTATGCCAGATCCAAATAGCATAACTTCTGAGTTAAAAGCATATTTGATTCCTTGGCCTTTCAATCCAAAATGCCTAGTTTCTATCATAACAGAGATTGCTATAAATGCAGCCACAGAACATGCAAGGCATCCCCACGTGATATACTTGGAGTCAAGAGCACTCCTACTCGGATAAGCAGCCAAGTGGTCATGTATGGTTCTACCTGTCCAGCCCCTCCCAGCCCAAATATTCCTTTGTGACCTTTTCAACAGCCGAACTTTTCTCTACACATGGGGGAAAAGCAGCAAACCTGTGATTGCTACACTTCCAGCTCTCTGCCCATCTCTGGCTTGGGCTCTCAGACAAGAACAGCAACTCCCTTTGAGGAGCGCAATAGCCTTACAAACCAATATGGAACACTGAAATAGAAAAACATTTTGCAAGGATTTGCAAAACTTAATTATTCTTTTCTAAGGCGTTTCTCGGAAGCTCAGATATTAAACAGCTGTGACTTTTATGAGCAATGCCAGCCCATTGCAAATGTTCACAGGACATGTGAGCAATTTAAATTAAGGTAACAATGTGCAGTTTTCAGGCTATGATTACATACACAGAGTGATTATTTC
This sequence comes from Python bivittatus, assembly GCF_059951505.1. Taxonomy (NCBI): domain Eukaryota; kingdom Metazoa; phylum Chordata; class Lepidosauria; order Squamata; family Pythonidae; genus Python; species Python bivittatus. Next base: position 105,920,999 of record NW_028277075.1, read on the forward strand.
ACCCATTGAACTAAACCATTCCATGGACTGTTTGGTCTTGGCTTAGTGCAATGTTTGAATCCAACCTGGTGATGTATTTAATAAGCTATGATGAGGTAAACTATGGCTTTGTGCAGTGTGTGAAGCCAGTGATAATAGCTCACAGAGGACACTTATGCCATAACACAGGGTTTGCAACCAATAACTTTAAGTCAAAACTAAACAAACCACATTATCAGTTAATAAGATGTGTGAATCCAATTAGTTAAATTTTGTTCTTGGGACATTTTCAGAACTTTCTGTATTTTATCCTTAATAAGATGCTGAGCCATAATGTGGTTTGTTTTAGCAAACATTGCAGCTGGTAAACCATGGCTTAATGCAGTATGGTTCATCTGAACAATATTAAAACAATTCAAGACAATTATGTGAACTCAAACACTTTCAACTGTTTATGAGAGTATTACTGATCCTGCCCTATTCTTTCCAAGACATCCCCCTCAGTTTTAAAGCAGGAATGACCCTCAACCCACCCACCCCCAGAAAATTCAGAACATCTTTGTATAATTTCTCAACTGAACATAATCTTCCATTAAGGGCAATCTGGGAAGTATTCTCTTGTCCTCCCAAATGTGCAAACAACACAAAGTTAAGAAAATTCACTTGACTAGCTCTTAGAAGCACTATAATTTTCCTTTGTTGTCATACTTACAGCCTCACCATCTTGGAAAAACAGCTTTATATGAACAGCACAGCTTTTAATGTTTCACTTTAAAATGGCTTTAGTTATAGTATTTTGGGTTATTCTTGGAAGCAAGCGGAATATTAGCAGAAATTTCTCTTGAACTGCACTCTTATAAGAAAATGCAATGATTTAATTTTATCTGCATGGGCACAATCCTCCTCCAAGCAAGTGAACAATGGGGGGAAAAAATAAGCCAACATTTCTTAGAGGGCTAGAGACCTTCTGAAATTGTGAATTTGGGTTATATCTTAAGGCAAGGTTGGGAAATATTTTGGGCTATACTTTAAGGTGGTGTGGGAAGCATTTTGATATACAGGGAACGCACAATATTTTTGGGTATTTAAGGGGCATAGCGAGAGAAAGGAGGAAATGAAAAGTGGTTGAGCCAGTCTTCTTAAGGTTCTTTTTCCTTAAATTGTGGAAAGAACTGGAAGACTTGCTTTATCTATTTTCTTAACATCTGGGGGAAGGAGGAACCACCATGTTAAGTACCACCTGGAGTACACTTGAAACCTAAATCTGCATCTTCTGGTACTTCTTGTTGTCAAATATGCTGCCAAGACTTGTGACTCAATCATATTATTAAAACATCTTGTAGATAACCAGTCTAATAGGACAAACCACTTCCTAGCCTAACTATTCAGCTACCTCGATGGTAATGAACTGTTTTGTGGCTTTGCATCTGATCTGGATGCGTGCTCCCATGCAAAAAGTGCCCCAAATCTGTAGTGAGATTTGTAGTAGGTAGGCTGTGGGTGAGCCACCAGGAGGGAGGCAGCAAAGATGCCACAAATTGCTCTAGAAAATCACATGCAGTTTACCCATCTCTGCTTTAAACAGAGATATAAAGATGAATTGTAATTTGAAATTATATAGAGATTGGCAACTACAGCTGGCTTTTCTTTGTAAGAAACCTGGGGCAAAAATGTCAGACTCATGAGGTCAAACATTATCAGAGTCTTCATGCTTAGTACCTTATTTTGGAATAATCCCAGTTGAACTCAATGGTTCTTACTCCCAAATATACATTTCTATTAGTCATCATGCTTTATTTATTGATTGATCTGATTTGTCTCCACCCATCTCCCCCAATGGGGGACTCTGGGCAGCTCACATAATCCATTAAAACAATAAATATATATAAAATTACAAAAAACATAAAAACTATACCAATTGTTATATTGTTTCCTTTATACATTTTGGACACTGATTCTTAATATTACTACAGCTCCCTAGTTTAAGAGGACACACTTGGTAGTTCAAAAAACTTATGGACAGTAGGCGGTTTCAGATTATGCTCCTCCATCATTCAAACAATCTCTTTGCTACAAACTGCTACATGTCAATTGCTATAGCAACCAATTAATATGCATATTTGTTCAGTTAATCCAAGTTAGAAAATTGGATCTATATCAATCTGAATTTAAATTGTTACCTTGATTTAAATATACTATGCAATTAATTTAGATTAATGAGACTTACAGATGATCAGAATTCTCTGGCATGAGTCTAGGATATATTAAGAGTTTTGGAAGGGTTAATGCAAGTAGTGTTATTTTAATGCATAGGCTTTTTATTAAATAAATTAGGGCTACCATATTTGGGCTACAAAAATCTGCAATCACTTTCTGTATCTCTTTGCTTGCATGAACGGGGTGTCTGGATTTTTGGTAGTCAGATCTGACAGATCTAAACAAGTACTTGAGTAGGGATAGGAAACTTCAATAGGACCAACTTGTAAACAAAAATGCTGAAGACTGAATTGTAAGATAAAAGGTCAACAGCTTTAGGCGACTGAGAGCCAGTTTGTTGTAGTGATGAAGGTGCTGGCCTTAAAGCAGAATATGGTGAGTTCTAGGCCTCCCTTAGGTATGAAAGCCAGCTGGGTGACTTTGGGCCAGTCACTCTCTCTCAGCCCAACCCACCTCACAGGGTTGTTGTGGGGAAAATAGGAGGCAGGAGAATTAATAATGTTCTCCACCTTGATTTACATATAAAAAAGGCGGGATAAAAATCTAACAACATGTGTGTAAATGGCTTGGAGCTATCCCTATACAGCTTCTGACTGCTTCCTCACAAAGGTTTATAAATTCCAATTAATTACAAATAATGGATGGCAAACCTTCCATTTGCTTGTCTTACCAGAAAAGTATTTTTGAAAGTCTAAATATTCAGCACAAGGTACAGTTTACTTAATTAGCCTTCAATACAGACATACCTTATTTCATATCCTCCTACAGAAACAGTTTCATTTTTTCCAAACAAAAATTGTACAAAACACAGATATTTGCATAACTGAGTGTGAAACCTGGTTGGTTACAGTGATTTTATTATCCCTGTAATGCTCTTTCTTGATGAGCTGATATTAGCATACTTATTTCTGAATGTTTGAGAGTATCTAATTAATAGAATAATGCAATCCTAGAGATCCATTCAAAGGTAAACCACTCAAATTATTGAGGCTGAGTAATTTCAGTGAGCCACAGAGACCTCATTCTTTAAGGAAGTAGAAGATCAAGTCATTCTTCCTATATTTTCTTCAGCTGTTGTCAATTCACAAGCATGCCTGCAAAATGCCAAACTCCAGAGTTGGAAACTTGCTAGAGACTTCTGTCACATCAGAAAAGAGGATAGTTTAGATACCTGAAAGGTGCTCTGTAAGTTGTTTTAGTACCACCATAAGACAAATAAAGCCCCATGAATGACAGACAGTAAAGAAAAAAAAAATGATGAAAAAAAGGGGGGAGAGAGATTTCTACTTAACCACTTTTAGCTAGATGGAACATAGAACAACTGCATCTCCAAGGCGAGCACACACAGAATGTCTGAATCTCTCCAAGTGTTTGGGTCAGAGCAGCAGACCGAAGGCCAGTTCCCATTTGTTTTTTCTATTTCCTTTTTGGTGTTTCAGCAATTGGTGATGATCAGCGTTAGAACAACTGCAAGATGAACTGGAGGCCAGATTACTCAATGATGGCTGGAGAGTCCAGCTTGCAAAATAACAGGATTCCTGGATTCCGGTTAGTTTTTTTGGCTTTCCCTGCTGATTTCTGGCCTCCTTATCTGTAACCTAGCAGGAAAACCAACAGAGAGCATCCAAGTCACTCCCCTCCCCCGGCTGGGCTCTGTTCTCCCAGGAACAGAAGAGAAATCAGAAACAAATGCAGCACCTTGGGCTAACACTGCTTCTCTGTATAAAAACTAGCATAATATCTCTATGTTAATCTGGCAGAGGAATGATTGGGCAATTAAATTAAAACTGTAAGCTCAGAATGGCAACTGGAGTGCCTTTCTACACACACACAAAAAGCCTGTTTAAGAATAAAATACTTATATAAAATTAAACCAAAGGGGTAGGACAGCAATTAAAAGATTTGGAAAAGGGCAATTTCAGAGCCGGAACTTGACTGCACCAGCAGCGAGATATACAGCCAATTCTACAAGTCATCTAAAATGGAAATGTGATTTTTGGATACTGTACATCAGCGAGACTCTGCAGCTGGACAAAAGATGTAATAGGAAGGCGGAAGAAAGACAGAGTAGGAGAGGTCAGTGATTAGTTACATTTCGCCATTTGGGTGTAATAACAGCAGCAAAAGAGGAGGAAAAAAAGTTAGGATTTTTCGATATTCTAGAAGACGAAAAGAAGTGCCATGGCAACTTCGAGGCGATCTACCTCAGGGCAGCAAGAGCCAAAATACTACTTGCGAGAAAACCCAAGGGGGAAAGCAAGGAGCCAGGGAGGACGCGGGGGGTGAGGCTCGGATGCTCCCCCGGGCGCCGCCGGCCCCCCCCCCAGGCAGACAGGCAAGGAGCCGGCCCCGAGCGTTCTAGAACGCGCCCGCCCTCCTCCTCCTCCTCCTCCCCCCAAACCGATGGAACGTTGCAAGAGAGGAAGGTGCGAGGCGAGGAGGAAGTCAAGTTTGCAGCTGCAGCAGACTGCAGTGGCGGGCGCATCCGCCGCAATGAGAGCTGCTGGGCTTCAGTAACACAAAACGCCGGTAGGCCCCAAAGCCGGCTGACGAAGCATTACTACTTCTCTCCCCTTAGTCAGCCATCCCTCCCAGAGAGATAGAAGCCGCTCCCTTCTATGCCACTGACCGATCACCTCCTGCAGTTCATAGGCGTCCCGGCAAATGGGCCAGCCGACGGCTTGAGGTGCGGGAGTAGGAGTCGGGGGCGGTGCAAGCGGCGCCGGCTGGGGCTGCTGGACGTGCACGGGCGAGCCGCTCTGCTCCGCCATGATGCTGCTGGAGCTCACAAGCGGCGACCTTCTTCAAACTTCCCAGCCAGCAGCACCTTTAACCCTCATCTGCAGCTCGCTCGCTCGCTCGCTCATTCACTCCCTCCCTCTCTCCCATCCTTCCTGCCAGCCAGCCACACGGCGAGGGAGGGAGCGCACCGAGGGGGCGGAGGCTGAGCTAGGAGAAGCTGCACGCCTGAGAAGCAGAAGTTGCCAAGCGGAATGCGGATCGGGGGCTGATCGGCTCGGCGATCCGAAATAATGGTTACATAGCGAATGACGCTACTACGGAGAGCGTTAAAAGAGAGGGCGGCGAAGTATTGCTCTGCAAGCTGATAAACGACAGCGGGGGAAAGACTTACCAGACCTGCCGCATCCTCTGTTACATGTTTACTGGAAGGAATTCAGTGGGACTTACTCTAAAGTAAGCGGTACAGCTTGATTTTGGAGTCCGCCCCTTGGAACATTTGCACAGTTTACTTCCGAGTCAACACGGATAGGATGGCTCTGGATAGAGAGCCATTCTCGAGCCGTGGGGTATATCTTTTTGGGGAAGGAGGGGAAAATGCGCTCCAAAAATTAAACGAACCTTTTCCTGCCATTGGAACAGTGTTCAGTGTTGCTAACTTTAATTCAGATTCAGGAGCTGGAGCTAAAGAATCGATGGGTGTTCCTAACTTTCTTAAAGGAGGGATACCAAATCTGGGTTGCAAAACTCCAGGCCATCACTAGAGGGCAGTGAGGAGTCGAGAGTTTCCAAATATATTTCTGCTACCATCAAGTCGTCATCCAGATTTTTGTAGCCCATATCCGGTAACCGGAACCTAGCCTCCAAGAGGTGTTTGAAGCAATTAAATACTGAGAAAGAAAACAGCAAATGCGTTTTCAGCTTATCCAAGAAGTACCTTCTGGAGGGTTAAAATTAGTTTTATGAACTAATTTTTAATTCGTGATAAAAAGTACATTGTGCACAGGAAATTTTGTGGAACTTGTTTTTATGACAGCAGAGCCTTGCTTACATAGTGGCAGAGCAAAAATCTTGTTTTATTCTGTTTTTGTTTTTTGCAGGGCAAATTACGCGGCGCTGCTTTTCCTTATGGAGAAACTCAAGAAAAACAATCTAGACATTTTAGAGTACAGCCTCTTGGCTAATGGCAAAGGATTGCTAGACTTGCAGTGAAAAACATCTGGAGGACATCCTGTTGCTTAGCCCTGTTCTAGACCACTATGGCATTCCATTTTCTTGAAAGAGCCACCTGAAAGAAAACACTAGGATTTCTTTTCATCTTCAACAATGGAAGGATTGAGCTAGATTCATTCATAGTACAGTAATAGGCAGACATTTTTTCCCTAACTTCCCAGGGGTGCAGTTCATCTGAAAATCAGGGTTATCTTCTAGGTAGGTTGGACTGAGAGAAAATGTTTGGTCCTTAGTGAGCTTCTTAGCTAAGAATGGCTTTGATCTTCTTACCCTTGTTTAATCCCTTGACAACTATACTACCTCTCAGGTTTTGCATGTGTTTGTCACATAACCAGCTGTTCCCAACCTGGGGCTGCTTTCTAGGTATGTTGGACTTAAGATCTTCAGGTAAGCTTTGGGCAGGGAAATCCAATGCATCTGAAGGGCGGCAGGTTGGAGAAATGGAAAGCAACATAGCAAAATGTCTTGTAATGAAGTAAACACTATGACAACTTTATGGATCATCATGTCATCATGGTCTAGACCTGGTAATAAAACATAATAAACTAACGTGTTTCTGAGCATATACAAGTACCAGTTCTTCACTGTTGAATTATTACAGATGATCACATATTGGGAATCAGATAATTTTTCTAGGTCAGAGCATACATGTCCCGCACACTTGAATCTTAACGTTTTTAAACCTGTGACCTCCAAACATTGGTTAACTGCACTTCCCAGCAGCATGGCCAGCAGCAAGATATACTGGGAGTTGCTATTCAGCAATATCTGGAAAGCCTTGTTTTAAACAACACTTGGGAAGAAAAAACAACTATCTTTTGTGATATGTTTGTACAAGTGGTAAACTATAGATAAAGCAAAATACTCATAACTGATTACCATCCTCTTCTTCAGACTGGCTTTATTCATAACAATTCCTCAGTAACTCAGACAATATGGGGCTCGTAGTCATCTTGCAATCTACTTTTCTCTTGTAATACGGTAAACAACTTTGAAAAGGAAGCTGGTGTGCTGCCGAGGAAAGCTATAGCATCTAGTACCAGATTTACCTGCAGAAAAACCTCTAAGTGGTAGAAAACATCTTGAGAATGTGCTTATATTTGATGAATGAATATTCTGGGACTAGCCATTTTGTGAGAGCACCCACCTACATCCTCAAAATTTCAAAGTTATCCCCAACCCAAAGCATTCTCTACTCCTACAGTAACTTGGTGTGGGTGGCACATGTATTCTTATAATCCAGTTACATACTAAAACAGCCCGGTAATAGTATTTTCCAGATACGTGGCTACTTCCAGGAGTACAGGAAAAGCTTGTCTGTGCATGTGGGTTACCCTGGAGATTACATAAGTGCTTAACTGCATAGTTTAGGCATAGATATGCATTACCAGGGCTAGGTTTAGCTAAGCGGGGGGCAGGAGGTGTCCCTGATGGACAATAGCAAGAAGCACAATAATGTTTTAATAAGATTCACCCCAACCCCATTATGGATTGTAAGAAATTTTTCCTAGTCATCGTAGATCTAATTTTTGAAAGAAAATAAAGTTCTGCAGTGCAATCCTAAGCATATTTTTTTAGAAATAGATAATATAATGAAAATCTGGACAACATATTTATAGCCAACTAGTACAGAGAAGATTTAATTCAGCTGTTCTGATTTTTTTTCTATTTTGAAGATTTTGAGCAAAAAAGCAAAAGCGTTACAGAGGGAAATTACATTTAATAATAGACTCTCTGTCTCACTATTGCTGTGGTTTTAATTTAGCCATGAAACAATGTAATCTTCTGTTTTACATCAACTTGCCTATTTACTTTTTCATATCACCATGGCAGGTATGATTTATTCTTATGGAGGAACTAGTTTTCTGTTTAAACAGGGTTTTTTTTCCCGTTTTGCATTGCATTATGTTGTTTTGTAAGGTGACAGGGGTAGTTGTGTGAATGTGTAAATGTATTTCCCATTTTCCTGTCAGCTACTGATATGCATTCTTCTCTATTCTATAGTGCTAGGGAACCCTAGCTTTAATAGCCTAAAACTAGTTGGGATATAATCTTTATTCCCCTTGTCCTGTTACAGGAACATGCAGTGACGACTATCAAAAATCAGACTTCTCTGTTGAACAAAGTTCTCGTCAGTTGTGTTTTCTTAAGCCCAAGTAACAGCTCTATAGTATCCCTTCTCAGCAAATATTGGGTTAATATTATCACCAATATGGGACACTAAAAAAAAACACCCTCATTTCACCAAAACTTTGAAAGTTGGAAGATATGTATTGTTCTGAGATTTAAACCTCTCTTTCATTCAGATGCTTGCAGTCCACCTTAATTAGGTTCTGCTTCATACATTCACTTATTAAAAATGAAACGTAAGCCAGGTTTGGAAAGATGTTATATTTTAACTTTCCTTATTACTGACAGATATTTGAAGGTTATGTCAAAATAATTCTGGACACTGTCTAGGGATCATGAGACTCAAGAGCAACACAGAGGTACAGAAGAGAACACATGATAATAGAATCTTTGTTCCTAATAAAATAGATCAAGTGCAAGGAAAGCTAGGTGCTAACAGAGTCTGCTTCAAAACATGGGGGGGGGAGTCAAAGGTTTCTAAGCAGAAGTTCTTTGAACATAGCAGATTTTTATATAATCTTCACAGGAGAGAGTAATATCATACTAATATTCTTGACAGTTTTGAGAATTTTTTCTTTTCTTGGTGCTTCAGTTTCTGTGTATGCATCCGATAACTACAGCTTGAATTAGATGGCACTGGCTCAACTTGGATTTTTTTTTTTTTTTAGATTTTTTTATCCTGCCTTTATTATTTTTATAAATAACTCAAGGCAGCGAACATACCTAATATTCTTCTTCCTATTTTCCCCACAACAACAACTCTGTAAGGTGAGTTGGGCTGAGAGAGATTGCGTGGCACGAAGTCACCCAGCCAGCTTTCATGCCTAAGGCAGGACTAGAACTCCTGCCTTTGCTATCTTTATTTGCCTTAGCTTATCTCCGGCTTTCTAGCTTGGCGCCTTAACCACTAGACCAAGCTGGCAACTGCCATATTACAGCGGCACCAGAGTTATATTTGTCTTGATCTGATTTACTAATTGAACTACTGTAATTCATGTTGTTTAATTATGGTTTATTGAATAAACCACAGTTGGCTGGGTTCACACAACATGCAAAGCCATAAACTCTAATTTACAAACTGTTGATGTTCACACATCATACTTCGTGATAAATTGCAGGATGGCTTAGCACTATGAGCAAAACCTACCAATGGAAAATGTGTAAACCAAACCTGGAGTAATTTAGAAGTATACAATGAAATGAATAAGATGACATAGCTTGGGGGGGGGGGAACTTTCCTATTCCATTTCACTGTTAGAGGATTCCTTGACATTACCTTCCACGTTTGTTAGATGAAGTCATACTGAAATCTGCAAGAGTTATTCTGAGTAAATATAGTCAGGATTATGTTTTAAGTGTGAATGTACTAATACTATCTACCTTATTTACTTGATCTATATCTTTTCTTTATTGGCAAAGAAGGAAGAGATTCTGATGCAATATTATGGGAAATTTGTACTAATAAAACATGCCCTGTATTTTGTCAAGCAGCTGCAACTTCCCCCCAGTTTCTTAGCTACATATACTTCAAGAATTAGATTTTTTGTTGCTTGGCTCATATTCAAATATGTCTTTCAGGTGGTATCTCTTCTGTTACTTCAGATTCAACCACTGCAGAAGAAAGGGAGCCTATCATTGCTTTTCATTTGATTACTTATATATTAATCTCCTTTCATAAATTAATGGAGCAAAATAGTGAGCAATTAAAGAATGGTATGTGAGTAGCTATTAGAAGAAAGGAGAACACATTTTATGTTCAAATCCTAGCCACCATGTACTGGGCATCCTATAACAAATGGATTCTGTCTGGAAATGAAAAAGTGGGGGATTTCTATTACTATATGCAATTAAAGTTGGAAAGTCAGTGCCACAAAGTAGCATATTATCAGCAAGCCATATCTAGGCCATGCTTCTGAAATATCTTCCATTAATATAAATTGAGTTTTCCCAGTTTCATAATAGTTCTATGTTGATGTCACAAAGAATTTATCTTCCATCCCATTTGCAAGGACTCTCTCATTTATTTCAGCTGGAGAAAAGTGCTGGGTTCCTCTGCCAGTGAAGGAGGCATCCTCGCAGTTGAAGTCCTTGCAGAAGGTACATTTTTAGGATAGGGGCAGTAGATGTCAGGTGGGTGGGCAACAGTTGACCCTTGACCTAATTTCAAATGATTTCAAAAGCTTTCTAGAAAAGATCCATTCAGATCTCTGGAAAGAATTCTCAGACTCTTCCCTGCAGCCTGATACTTGGATAGAGAGAAGCAGGTCTCAGAAAAATGTGGAGGTGGTCAGGGGAAAGTACCAGAAACATTGAGGTCCCCACAATTTTTAGACTGACCAGTGTCAAAAAGGAAGAGCCCTTGCATAAAGATGGGGAACCACAATAAGGTTTGTTCCCATTAAAATGGGAATAGCCCCTCCCATGCAAAGAGAACAGTCCACCCTGTATTCATCACCTGAGTGTTAAGGCCCTAAGAAAGTGGACGAAAATGAGCAGATAGACTTGAAGACATAGATAATCTGTAAAGACACTAGGAATAAGACCTCTGATGAGTTAAACCTGGCCTTGGAGTTGCCACCTAAGCAATACAGCAGAGAACCTAAAGGAGGAAAGACATGATATATCTAGGCCTAGGAAGCTCCAGAGAACACAGCAAGTGGAAATAAAAGGAACCAAGGAGCCTCAAACAAGCAAAAGGAAATGGCTGATTCTGGATCTCCCTACCAGAGCAGAGAGAGGGTGGACAGAAACTGAACCAGAATGTCCTCAGATGGACATATCCTCCAGCCCTGGAAGACTAAGACACGTTATTATTTTTGCGCCAGAATGAGTCCTCTGGAGGAGAAAATTGATCATACTGGTATCTTTCAAATGCTATGGTGGACCTGTTTTTTGCAGAACCCATCGCCATCAAGCTAGCCATATCTAGCCAAAAGGTTCATGTGACTAATAAAACGTGATATGAGCAAAATTTACCATACTTTAAATATGGTAAATCCTGTCTAAATTTGAAATCACTGTGTCATATGGAGCAGATTTTAACACCCTGCTTTCCAACATCACTTTCACATCTCTTCCATTCTGATTCATTTTCTTTGTAAGCTTTTCTTAGACCATAAACAGACAGGCCAGGAAAAAGGAAAAAAATGCCTGCTGTTTTTAATAACGGCCACACAACATATTTAAATTCATATTTGGAAAAAAAGTCCCACTGACTGAGCAAGTTAGCTATATTATCAAGATGATACACATTTTATTAAGATTTTTTATAACTAAATGCAAGTGACCTAAATTAAAAAGAAAATTCTTAAAATGCACACAGTAGGAGCCTTTTTTTTTAAAAAAAAGTATTTTCTTTTTGTTAGTTGTGCTTCCATTTATAAAGCACATAAAAGTATCCCTTAGATTTGAGTCTAGAAGACAAATATTTATCTGATTTAAGGTGTCTTATGAGGTAGACATCTTAATTGCTGGATCTGACCTAGCATGGTTCGCAAAGCCCTCTAGTGGCCATCAACAAAACATAATTTTTCAATGATCCTACTCGGCTTTTTTACTCTACAGCAGTGTTTCTCAACCTTAGCAACTTTAAGATGTCTGGACTTCAACTCTCAGAATTCCCCAGACAGCATGCTGTCTGGGGAATTCTGGGAGTTGAAGTCCAGGCATCCTAAAGTTGCTGAGGTTGAGAAGCACTGCTCTACAGTATGAGCAGTGAAATAGGTGTGAATCTATTTTCTGCTCTATGCTATTTTCTGCTATGTTAAACATTCTGCATGGTTCTCCTATGAGAAATATCTTCTGTATAGAAGCATTATAGCAGAGGCAGACATTGGTTAGACATTTTATTTTATTTATTACAAATCAATTCTGTTTAAAGGACCAACATTTTACTTAACAAGCCATTAATAATTCACGATGGCTTACTTAACCTTCAACAATAACTTTTTTTCCCTTTGGACTATGTTAATGTAGCTGTTCTCTAAAGCACGTTAAGTCAGTAAGCCAGCAGCTTAATACCTACATTTAATATAATAATTATATTCATGTCTTTTAAGAAGTAAATCTGACTGAATGAAATGAGATTTGCTTCAGGTTGGTACGCACAGTCAGACTGAAACTGAAAATCTAAAACAGAAGTCTTAATTTCTACAGGCATAAGGAATAGATGTCAAGACTTTAAAAATCAATCAAGCATGTAATTTTTAAAATAATGTTGGGGAATGCTTGTTCAGTGTTCTGTTTGTTTCCAGGCAGATCAACTAGTGTAATTAAATAAGCTGTAATCAGTTGTGCTCCAGAAGTTTGACACATGCCCCATAAATCAAAGAAGACAGTTGTATTGATTTATGCTGCTAGCATTTCTCAGCCAGTTTTAGATGACATTTCCTCTTTCCACAAATTACATTTGTGTGGGTAGACTCAAAAATAAGTTTCTTTCACATAATTCATGCTAAGTCAACATTATTATTCATGGAGGATATTCTATTAGGTGGCCTGAAGACTAAAGCCCATTATTTTGTCCTTTCAGATTTTATCATCACCCGACTCAGTTTGCCTTGCACATAACTGGAGGGAGGGGGAGCCTGCTTTAAAGGATCAGCGTTATAATGATTACATTCCAAGATGTATCAGACTTGAGAAAACATTGGGAGCAGGCATTGCCTGGCGCCCTTCACTTCAGAGTATATCGTCATAATAGTGCTGTATTTAGCATATGCATTAAGCAAATTATGTACAGTGTGAACTCCCACTATGCATCCCAGGTCCTGATTTTGATTGGAAGCTAAATATTTTTTCTGGAGCATGAGCAAAAGATGGTATGACTGCCCTCTGACAATTGAATGTTGGATGGAGCCCAGTGCTGGTTGTCTACCAAGAGGATGGAATAAGAGTTAGCTGCTCCAATGACTCTAGAGAAACAGTCCTCATGATAAATAGTTTGCACCTGGGCAATAATCTGGCATGTCCTTGGGATTTTTCCCAATCTTACTCTTATTTTATGTTGTAGAGAATCAGTAATCCTGTTTATACTTTCAACCCTAATGTGGCTCGTTAGGATTTTGCATCTGAATCTAGGCAGAATCAAGCATATGTTGATTATGCTATGTTAATATGACATTAATTGCTGTCATGCAATTAAAGTCAGTTACTTTAATTGCATGACAGATTTATGCAAGGTTAATTTAATCATGGTTTTACAGAGCCCCATTTTCTCAGTTTAGCACAACAGAGTGAACCATGAACTAACCACATGCAGTGACTGGGTAAAATGTGGTTGGATAAATTGTGATTCATTGACTACTTTCCCATGACTCAGCTAACCCAATATGACTTGATCCCAGATAATCAAATGATTCATGCCAAACAGGATAAGAAAGTGATGGCTATAGTTATCTCAGGAGCAGTCATTTTTGACAGCATCCCATACATTTGTGTGCCAGCTTCAAGTTCCTGTCCTTTTTTAAAATGAAATGAAAACTAATGACAGCCTGAGACAGGAGCCACCACAAATAGGTAGGTTAACAAATCCTATGCCGTCTCTGCCCATAGGGTTTAAAAAAAAAAAAAAAGCAAGAATGATGGAGGACCTAGAGCAGCTCCATTTGTATAGGGTATTCTGGCTGGCAGTTCATCTGGTGGCCTCTTATTAATCTATTCTGGCAGGGTTGCATGACACACTGACAGATTTCGAGGTTTGCCTGCCCTGTTAGATCCAATGATCCAATTAAGTATGTTGCATAAACCTGGCCAGTGTTTTGTATGTATATGGTTATTCTGTAGCCCTGAAGTAGGTATTGGGAATATCTCAGGTGATTCCTTTTTATCCACCTGGATTCGAATACTGTTGGGAAGAAAAGGATAGCATGGGCTGTGTTAAGGGTGATGTTGAACTTTCCCTCCTATGTTGGGTCATTTCTGACCATTAAGATTGTGGCTGTGAACTTTATTATCTTGAGCATTTTACCAACCTAATCATTCATACTGGAATATGCATATATGAGGAATTGACTCATGCAATCTCTGCAGAAGCTACAACGGTCAACATATTGTCAATATGGTGATATTCCGCTAAAGTATGGAAGGAACAGTTTGGACTAACATTCAAGCTATTTATGAACAGCTGAATTTTTCTTCACATCTTTGACTTTGTCACAGAACCATTATTTCATTTTCATAGGTGCCCACGGGAAGACAAAATATGTGTCACAACATGCCAGCACAAATGCCACTCCTAACGTACTTGGGTTTAGCATTGCAACGCAAGTGGATGTTTTGTCATTTTGCTATCATCATGGTTAGGAATGGATGCTGACACTAGGACTGAAAAGATGATGCTTTATGGATTTGTTTATAGATAAGAGAAATTTGTTTATATTTGTTGCGATGAAGGTTGGAAGTCACTTCTTTATATATTTATTTTCTTTCTCTTTACTATATTCTTACATTTCTTTTTCTTTTTCCTTGCATTTTTTACTCCTCTCTATTCTCTTTTCTTTAAGTTTAGTTTGTATTAGATTTTACTATTATAATCAAAATTCTTTTAAAAAATTATATATTTAAAAAAAGGAAGGGATGCTAATGTTCATCTTTAATGCCACACAAATTACCCTGCTAGCGGCATCAGTCTGTGTTCCTCCTTTTTAAATACAGGTAGATTTCACTTACTGCCTCATGCAGGAACTGTCTGAAATTACGATGGTGCTGAAAAAATAACTTTGCAACCAAGGTGTGCATTTACGACCTTCACAGCATCTCTCAGTCACGCGTTCACCATTACAGTTAGTACACATCCTGTACCTGACCCAGTTTTTTCTCCCCCCCTTGCAGAGCAGAGAGATTGCTTAAACAAGCACTCTCTTCCTGAACTGCTTTTCTCTGCAGCACAGTACTTCCCCAAAAGGTGCTAACCACAACTTAACAAGTTCAACTGTAATCTTAATTAGCCCAGTTGCAGCTGCTGCCTGTATCTGGCAAGGCTTTAATCACTTTCACATCTTCAGCTTTTGTTTGCCTCCTAAGCAGCTTGGGGCTTGGAGCCAGAAGTGCGCCAGGCAAACAGATGGCCCTAGCACATTTCTTTTGATGTGTATTCCCCACTGCATGCCTCCCATTGTGTGCCTGCTCACTCTCTTGTAATCCCTTCCTTTTCAATGAATGGAAATACAAACATTAATTCCCTTCTTGCTAATTATCCAAGTGCCAGGGTGAACATTCCAAAGGGAGGGGAATGGAGAAAAAGGAAAGCTGGGGTAAAATCATAAGCAGAGTCATGGTCACGTCATTCTCCAGTTAGCAACTGCATAACTTAGCGACCAAGTTGCCAGTCCCAATTGTGGTCGCTAAATGAGGACTACCTGTAATGTCACTTGGGTCTCTGAAACTTCCTGTTAAAATAGGAATTTTCAATGAAGTTCCCAAATAGATTTGAGTTTAAAAGATTAGATACTGTCGCAGAATTTTTGCTGAAGAAAGGAGACAACACTGAGGAGAAGAACCATGTTTATTGCAATCATCACTGGGTGCCTGCTTTCCAAGAAAGAGGGACCCCGAACAATAGAAAGGCAGAGATTTTTATATACTTGGGGCTTGAGAGGTGGAAATCTGAGGGATCTGATTTGTGCACAAGTTTTGGATAGGTGTTAAACAGGGGACAAGTGTTTTTTTATTGTGAAACAAAAATTGTGCTTTTGTAGCAAGGCAGCTGAGTTAAGCAATCCATTGCCAAGGAGAACAGAACCATTGAGGAAGGCAGGCGCGTGTTCTTAATAAGAATGGAATTCCTGCGGTTTCTCACTTCATTAACAAAAGACTCCTCACTGAGGCTACTACCCCCTGGACAAATCCTTAAGCAGACAGGTGATGACCCTCTCATTGTTTTAGTGTGATAGCATTAAGAGGGCTATTTCAGCAGTAGAAACATGGTCATTCTTGGGTCATGCAGTAGCCTGGGTCTGGTCCTGTTTTACATGTGCAAGTTGGGGGGAGCAGGAACTGGCAGAGGGAAATGGGGGGAAGAGTTTGCAACAGGAGAGGTGGGGGGCAGAAAGAGAGGCAGGGGGAAGGGGGCAGAGTTTGCTTATTTTATTATTTTTCCATCACAATTCTATAAGTGTATTATCTATTTTGTAACTGTACATTTGAAAGCATGTGGCTATGAACAGAAGAGTTATAGAATCTAAAACATGCTCTGTCTCTCTTCTCTGCTGATCCATTACACTACTGGTATTCATGATGTACTGACAGTATATTTTTCCTGAAGCATTATATCTAGCAGGTCTTCCATAATGACCATCAATCATTCTAATTGTCAGTAGAGAAGCACAGATTTGATACTGGCTAAGTTCAAACAATATGCTGTCGAACTGTAGTTTTCTTGCTTGTTACTTAACATATTATGTGAATCCTGCCAGTATGATTTGTAAACCGAGGTTTATGTAAACAAGACAACTGAAATTTATTTGCAAACTATGGCTTGGTGTATTGTGTGAATACAGTCATTATGATTGTATTCTGATTAGTCTAAAAGGTATAGTTATGGGTACTAATTATCTAAATGCAGCACTTACAGTATAATATTGTTTACCTGTCTTTCTCTCTCGGCTTTCTTCTCCCTTTTTCTAATTTTATAAAATGAAACTGCTAGAGTCATTGTCAACTGTATATCACATCTTCTATAATTCCCTATTTTTACATGTGCAGCAAACAACATATTATCATAATTCTTTCTCTTGCCTTAAATTTAATTAGTTTGGGCGAGGCACAAGACTATAAATCCTAGGGCTGTGCAAAACATCTGAAATAAATACTTAGCATGAACAAAACGCTTCTCTTTAAAACATTAATGCAGCTGCGTCCTTTGCAAGATTCATATGACTGTTTTGAAAGCAGTGCCCAGCTGTCTACAGGATTTATAAAAAAAAAGAAGAAAATTATAGACATTCTAAACAAATAAGAAAATGAGGTCTCCTTATTGGCACCTAGGGGAGAATTTAAAATGATCATCTTTCACCAGGCTTTTGGATTTTAATCTACTGGGGACTGATGCTATCATTTTTTACCAACTAGTTTTATTATTTTTATTCTTTTACTGAAGTTGTACAGTACGTTTTATCATTTTGCTTTTAGTTATTGTAACCTGCCTAGAGTCATTTGATTGAAGAGAGTGCGTGTGTGTGTGTTAGGGAAAGAAAAAGCAGGGCTGGAAATATATCTTCTGTACAAAAAAGTATCAGTAGATGGCAGCACCTGGCCAACTCTGTCTGAGCTGGGAAGCTAAGCAGGTCAGGGCACTAAATACTTGGATGAGTAATCATCAGGAAATACTGGGATTGTACGTTAGATTGGAAAGTAAAAAAAAAAATCCTGGAAGTGGCACTACTAATTCCAAGAAATTGCATGGTTATGTTGATGTAGTCACCAGGAATCAAGCTCAACTTCAGGCAGGGCAGGGCAAAAGGAAGGAAAGAAGGAAGGGAGGGAGGAAGGCTTTACAAAAATAACTCCACAGAATTTGAGTTTGAAACTTCTCTTACTTTGTTAAAAAAAAAATGATATATCACATCTATCAAAATTCCATTGCTGCAACCCAGCAATGTGGATTTGCCCTTCCAATATTGTATAATAATTCCTTTGGCCACCCCTCAAATGCAAGACCATTGGAAAGATTATTGAATCATCTAAGCACAAGCTTAACCACAAATTCAGGACAATGCTATTTGATTTAAAGACTAATAAGCATATCAGTTACTAGAAACTGAGCTCTTGTAAAGCTAAATAGTCTTACATTCTAACTTATCCTAGAGCCAGTTTGGTCTAGTGGTGAAGGCACCAGCCTAGAAAGCAAGAGACGGTGAGTTCTGGGTCCAACCCCAGGCATGAAAGCCGGCTGGGTGACTTTGGGCCAGTCACTCTCTCTCAGCCCAACTCACCTCACCTCACAGGGGGGTTGTGGGGAAAATAAGAGGAGGAAGGAGTATTAGGTATGTTCGCTGCCTTGAGTTATTTATAAAAACAATAAAGGCCCAATAAAGAAATCTAAAAAAACCCCCAAAACCTCCCTATTCATGTTTCACACACCCTAAATCTTTCAGGAGCTGGCCCAGAGTCTGGAGGAAGCAGGAAGGCGAGTGAGTTTGAGCATATTAAACCATGATCCTTACCATCCTGTTTGGGGCCACATACATAGATCATGACATGATGCACATCCTCTTCTGACTTTGTCCCTCTATCCATAGGCTGGTTCTGGAAATCAGTCCATGCCAAGAATCCTATGTTTAATAGCATTTCCTTGGTTTTCAGCCCACAGTTCAGCTGAAGGCCTCCAGCCTCCTTCCTTATTGCTTTCTCAGCATGCCATCTTCTTCTATAAAGATATATGAAAAGTCAAATCAATAACCTTTGAAAATTGTCCCACTTGTTTTGCTTTAATATGCCAAAGTGCTGAGATTGCAATCCTTAGTTCAATGCTCAATGTACACAGGTTGTACTAGATATTAGAGATAAATGAAGTGCTTCTGTAATCAGTGAATATAATTTGTGTATCGCTGATTCCATAAGCACATCATTACTACACAAAAATCGTAGACTAAGTCAGGACATGGCTATTTAAAAATATCTATAATGATATACATTAGTTTTTAATAGGAATGCATTAGCAGAAAGTTAATGTATTTCATCATGTTCTTATAGATTTATATTACTGTATTAGATATGCAATGGCTGGGCTTAGACAATATGCCTGTATTTAGCAAGCAACTGCATGTTTCCTGAATAAACCACCATTGGCTAAATAAGACAGAATTAGCTAGCTCACGCAATGTTAAGCCATAACCTATGGCTGATAAACTACAGTAGGTAGGTTTCCACAAAATGCTGGCCTAAAGCCAATTTAAAGTAAACCGCAGCAGCCACTAACACACATAAAGGTTGACTGAGTCACACATACAGTAATGCTATGCTATAATCTAACTTTCTTGATTTTGCTTAGCATGATATGCAAACCCACATTACTCTTAGTTTTATGTGCAAACTAGGCCATAATGACATGTTCAACAGATCATAATTAAAAATAACCTGGCTTGGTATTATATATGAATATGGGCTATAAATCAAGCCAATACAATAGTTCCACAAAATGGACAGTAATACTCAGATATTCCAGCAGTGGGCAAATGTCTCAAGCACATGTTTTTTTAACTTGACTCATTTTAAATTTTTGTCAGGAAACTTCAATGAGTACCATGTAGCAACTGTATTTTGAATAGGAAAATGCTGGGACTGAACATCCCACTATCTACTTACACAGAGGTCCCACGAAATATGAAGCACCCCTTAAAAAACGACATTATGAGAGAGTTTCACCTTGGAATAAGGAAGTTACAGGTTAGAAAACTACTGAGTGGAAAGAATTCATCCTTGCTAGTTTGCTTTTTGTATCATCTAAACCTAGTACTTGTAAGTACTTGTTACTACTAAGCCCATCCAAGTACTGTATTGAGAGAGACTCCAACAAAATTATGGCAACCTACCCTTCAGCCAATTTAGGCCAAATTGCAAATATAATAAATTAAAAATAAATATGTATTGGGAAATGTTGCTTCCCTAATACATCATTTAGATCATTCATATTTTGCAAAGTCTCTTAATTTTTCCTATATTTTAATAAACTTAAGAGTACTTAATGAATACTTAAAACATTCCATAGATTCCAGGGGAAAGATCTGTACAAGTTCTACTTCTCTGTCTCATTTATAAAAGTGGAACCAAAACATATATTTATCTATCTACAGTGCATTCAGAAAGTATTCAGACCTCCTTCACTTTTGTTATGTTGCAGCCTGATACTATAATCGTTCAAATTCATTTTTTTTCTCATTAATCTACACTCAGTACCCCATAATGACAAAGTGAAAACAGAATTTTAGAAATGTCTGTAAATTTATTAAAAAGGAAAAACTGAAATATCACATGTACTTAAGTATTCAGACCTTTTACTCAGTACTCTGTTGAAGCACCTTTGGCAGCAATTACAGCCTCGAGTCTTTTTCGGTATGACGCAACAAGCTTTGCACACCTGGATTGGGGGATTTTCTGCCATTCTTCTTTGCAAATCCTCTCAAGCTCAGTCAGGTTGGATGGGGACAGTTGGTGGACAGCCATTTCCAGGTCTCTCCAGAGATGTTCAGTAGGGTTCAAGTCAGGGCTCTGGCTGGGCCACTCTAGGACATTCACAGAGTTGTCCCTAAGCCATTCCTGTGTTGTCTTGGCTGTGTGCTTAGGATCGTTGTCATGTTGGAAGGTGAACCTTCAGCCCAGTCTGAGGTCCTGAGTTCTGCGGAACAGGTTTTCATTGAGGATATCTCTGTCCTTTGCTCCATTCAGCTTTCCCTCAACCCTGACCAGTCTCCCAGTCCCTGCTGCTGAAAAACACCCCCACAGCATGATGCTGCCACCACCATGCTTCACTGTTGGGATGGTATTGGGCAGGTGATGAGCGGTGCCTGGTTTCGTTTAGAATTGAGGCCAAACAGTTCAATCTTGGTTTCATCAGACCAGAGAATCTTGTTCCTCACAGTTTGAGAGTCCTTCAGGTGCTTTTTGCAAACTCCAAGTGGGCTTTCATGTGTTTTGCACTGAGGAGAGGCTTCCGTCTAGCCACTCTGCCATAAAGCCCAGATTGGTGGAGGGCTGCAGTGATGGTTGTCCTTCTGGAACTTTGTCCCATCTCCACACAGGATCTCTGGAGCTCAGTCAGAGTGACCATTGGGTACTTGGTCACCTCTCTCACTGAGGCTCTTCTTCCCCGATTGCTCAGTTTGGCCAGGCAACCAGCTCTTGGAAGAGTCCTGGTTGTGCCAAACTTCTTCCATTTGAGAATTATGGAGGCCACTGTGCTCTTGGGAACCTTCAGTGCAGCAGAAATGTTTTTGTAGCCTTCCCCAGACCTATGCCTCACAATAATCCTGTCTCTGAGCTCTGTAGGCAGTTCCTTTGACCTCATGGCTTTTGCTCTGGTACAATATGCGAGGTCAGCTGTGAGGTAGAGAGGTGTGTGCCTTTCCAGATCATGTCCAATCAATTTAATTCACCACAGGTGGATGCCAATCAAGGTGTAGAAACAGCTCAGCAACATCAAGAGAAATGGGAGGCACCTGAGCTCAATTACAAGTGTTGTTCCAAAGGGTCTGAATACTTATACCAATGTGACAGTTCAGTTTTTTCTTTTTAATAAATTTACAGACATTTCTAAAATTCTGTTTTCATTTTGTCATTATGGGGTACTGAGTGTAGTTTAATGAGAAAAAAACTGAATTTGAATGAATGTAATATCAGGCTGCAACATAACAAAACTGAAAAAAGTGAAAGGGGTCTGAATACTTTCCGAATGCACTGTATCTCCAAAGCAACTTACATGATCAAACACAAAAGGATGAAGCAGCCAGTAAAGTCATTTTAAAAATCACCTAAAAACGCAGATAAAACAGTGGAAAAACTGTATCAATTACCCTCCAAAAGTTTTTGAGAAGGGAAATCGTGATGTCTGAAGGACAAGAGAGCCAAGCTACTCACATCTGTGTTACCAATTCACCATCATCAAAAGGCCAGGAGATGGGAGGGGGAGGGTGTCAGAAAATCAAAATGGCAGTCACAGCAGTACAAAGCCCCATGCACCCCTTTTGTAAGTGTGTCAATGTTGCACACTGCTGCAACCATAGTTCTGTAAGCCTTAGTTGCAGCTAATTCCATTTCTTGTGGTTCTAACTACCAAAGATATGCCTAACCAAACAGAGCCCACTAAGGCACTGTACCAGCCTTTGCCCTAAGTTCAACATGTGTTTACCTGAGCACCAGCTCTGAGCTCCCCTAATTATGGGGAACATTTTATTCTCTATGTTTATGAACAACAGGGAGCGGCTTCAGGAGTCCTTACCCAACTCCTTGGGAGAGAACAGCTGGACCCTGTTGCTCATGGTGCAGTAGGATGCCTGAGTGCTTTGGCTGCTACTGTTCTTCTTGTTCCAATATCTAAAGACTCAGTTATGGGTTTTCCATTGACTGTTCTTCCTCATAAGGTTGCTGCCATTCTCCTCAAATGTCATACTCAAGCCTTAACACGTCAGTGTTTAGCCGCGTATGAGGCAGAGCTTCTAGCTGCTCCAAACCTGACTCTGAAATGATGTATGACTGTGGATCCTGCAGTTCTGCTTCCTGAGACTACAGATGAAGGAAGTTACCAACATGACTGTTTGCAGACCATAAACCTGGTAGAGGAAGCTCGCTCAGATCTTACCAATGTGCCCCTACAACATTCTGGCTTGGAACTGTTTGGATGGGGTCTCTGTGGTTGACGGAGTCCGTTTAACAGGGGCTACAATTGTTTTCTTTTCTTTCCTTTTTTTTTTTAATCCGCTGGGCAGAACCCTTCCTACCTTCCTTGGGAGCCCACACAGCTGAACTTATTGCCTTAGCTCCAGCTTGTTGTTGACAAAACTGTTAACATCTATGCTGATCCTAAGTATGCTTTCCGGTATTTGCCATGCCATAGGAGTCTTATGGAAACAACAGGTTGTTGTTGCCATTACTGCTCCCGTATTGCTCATGCTCCCTTGGTATTGGCTCTTTTGGATACATTCCAGCTTCCTTCCCTCATAGCCGTCAACATGATGACTCCATGGCAACCAAGAGGAACTCTTATGCTGATGCTGTTGCCCAGTGGGCAGCCACTCGAGTCCCCTCCCTCCCTGTGGCAGCTCCAGTGCTTCAACTTCAATCACCCTTAAATTGTGGTGATTTTCTTGAAAGGGGGGTGGAGAAAGAGTGGAAGACTAAACTGTAAGACTAAATTTGAAGCAATCTTTTCTGACAAAATGTGGAGAATACCAGTTGCTGATTGCTTTGTTTGTTACGTCTCCTCACAGAAGTACAGCCACAAAGGGGGGGGGGGGTGTGTGACCATAGACACAAGTCCTTTTCTCCCCACAAGTCCTTTTTTCTCATTTACAAATGGTCTTCATTACTTTGCCTAGAGCGCAAGATTTTCAGCATGTCCTTGTTTGTAGAGATCAGCTGACTCATTGGACTTGCTACAACCATGGAAGTAGCCAGGGAACTGAAAACCTTATTAGGTAAGCTATGCCTTGAGACTCATTTAAAATGGCCCAGGCATTACCTATTGCTTTGTTTCATTTATGTGTTAGATCCAGAAAGGATTGTGGGCTATCACCACTTGAACTGTTGTCTGAAAGACTACCTGATATCACTAAGAGTCTTGACCTGGGTACCTTAACTCTCCGGTGGGGACTTGTCTTTATATTTAGGCTCTCTTCACAGTTGATCCTTAGACAGTTTTGGAGGAATAGTGCCCTCTTGCAGTCCATCCCTCTTGAAGAGAATTTGCATCCTTCTGAACCAGGTGATAAGGTGTGGATCCAGCATTTTACCAGGACTACTACTTTCCACTCAACAGGTGGAAAGGTTCATTCCAGGTTCTAACTACCCACACAGCTGTCAAGGTAGCTGAACGATCTGCCTGGATTCATCATATCCACATCAAACCTGCAGTAATTGCTTTCAGCCCAGCTGTAGACAACCCAAGTCATGTCCCACATATATGATTAAGACCTGACCCAGATCAGGACTAGTCGAACATCACCTGCTTGTTTGAGTGATACCTGGAGGATTCACTCACCTGCATTGGACATAGCTATTTATCTGAAGTCTCATTCTGTACTTTGATCATTGTTAGTCTGTAATTATGATTATTTTATGCAACTTGTGCCTCCCTATCTTGCTGCTTTCTACTTTTACTTTAGGCCCTGTGCCTCTAAACCCATCGCATTAGAATGCCACATTTGCCTGTCCACCCGATTGAGAGTGTTTCCCTATTTGATATTCCTCTTGAGTTAAATAGCATGATCTTTTTTCACTTACTGAATATAATTAATCTATTACCACTGTAAAGGACAAGCTAATAAATAAATGGACCTTTACTGAATTCCTTGACCAAGGAAATATTGTATTTCTAGAACACAGCTGATTGTGCATTGATTTATGAGGTCCCTGCTGACCTAAAATCCAGAACAGTCCCACTGTTTGAGCAGCTTTGGATATGTGGATAGACTGCTTATAACATTTTGCTTTCTACATGGTATGGAACTTGCACTCTAGGGGCCTTGGTTCCAGCTTTTAAATATATGACCCCCTTCCCATCTTTCGGGTTGGCACCATAACTGCCTTTTCTGCCTTTCCCGGACCATACTTAATCCTTTAGTGGAATGGCAATCTCCTTCATTCTCTCTCCTTCGATGGTTTATGCCCTCACTAGGGATTGCTGAGTTGGAATTTGTCCTCCTCAATATTTTGGCATCTCTTGAGATTTATGCTAATGCTACAGCAGATGCAATTAGTAAGCTACAAGCAGAAGTTACTTCAATTTCACAAGTAGCCATCCACAACCATAAGGCTCTACATTTTTATTATTAGCTAGTCAAGGAGAGTTTGTGCTCATACTAACTCTAGCTGTTGTATCTATGTGGACCAACAAAGCAAAGTTCTTATTGATGTGCAGGTTATTCTACAACAGTCTGCCAACTTTTATGCCATTGCACAGACTGATGTTTCCTCACCTTCCTTCTCTAATCTCTCTCGGTTGTCTACCTAATCTCAGGTGTTGAAATCTCTCTTTGTGTCTGTCATTTTTATTACCTGTTTTATGTCGATACTTTGCAGTAGCTCTTATTGTTTGAATTGCTTATATTCTTATAAGCTTATATGTACCCTCCTGCCCACAAACTTTTGTTTCCCCATTGTGCTACGACACCATCACTCACTGCTGCGGAACTAACAGCCATTAGGCCTAAACTGGACCGCAAGTACAAAAGGGAACAACTCCACCAGGAACTAATGAGCCCTTAGAGACTCTGTCTCTATCAGGCTCAAAGGGGGGGCTGTTGGAATGAAGACTGTACAGGCAACCGTAAATAGGCAGTCGTAATGCCATTGTATGAAAGCTGGCTTCTCCATTAGAAACAACAGAGACATCACATAGCACATCCATGTAAAGGAAGATATTTATCTTATGCACACCCATGTAAAGGAAAACATATATCTTATGCACAGAAAAATATAGCTGTTTTAACTCTAGATAAAAAGACATTTGTTTAGCTGTAAGTAAGGAAGTATCTGCTTTCACTCTAAGACGAGGAAATCTTTGTTTGTAATAAGCTAGTGAATTCCATTCCATTGATAATGATTAACTAAATTTCTAAACTTCAGAACCCTATAAAAAGGGAAGCAAAGAGAAATGCTCCATGGCTACCCACCCAAAGCAACTTGATAACTTTGGGTGAATAAACATATTTTTGACTCTCCACTGATCGTCCAGTGTGCTTCATTTCTGGCTTGGAACGAACCAAGAAAAGGTGTTTTAATCCTTCTGACAAAGGATACAGATTTCAATGGATAAACTTTTAGAAGATGATGAGAAAAACTTTTAAAATGTTTTACCTGACATAGACATTATAGAGTTTGAAGGCATGGAAGACAACAAAATTGAGATTACTAAAATGGGAATACAAAAGACAGATCAAGAAAAGGATCTGGATATGGAACAGCTGCGACAAGAAATCCTGGATGATGTCTCTTTATGGGATTTACAAAGTAGGCTGGTGAAAGTTTTGAAGACTTCTTTTAAATACCAAAAAGTGATCAAATCCTGTGATGCGATAGGAATGATTTAAAGGTCAAGATTATGCAGAGCAAAAAGAAGGAATATAAAGTTGGACTATTTGACCAGGGATAAACTATTTGTTTGATATTTCTGGTAACTCCTAATGGACTTTTTTGCTAAACTGGGATTGAAAAGATGATTTCTGGATTGCATATAGATAAAAGTTAGGCTATGGGGAGAAGAGTTGCTTTATTTGTAACTTTAAAAATGGGTGAAAAGTTAGTATATTAGCTTATGTTCGGTGTGATGAAGGTTGGAAGCCACTTCTTTATTATTGTCTTTGTTCTCTTTTTCTTTTTTTTTCTCTTCTACTTTTTTCTTTTCTTTTTCTCTTTTTCTGCACCTTCTGAACTTTTCTTTTTCCTTTTTCTTCTAGTTTAGTTTGTATTAGTTTGTATTATGTTTATTAAAAACTTCAATAAAAATCATTTTAGAAAAAGAAAAAGTCTTAGTATCTACAGCCAACAGAAACTATAATGGCATAGGGAACTGCCACCAGCATGAATACTGGTCAGTGGGTATTCTTCCAATAAAAATGGAATCATGAGTCACATAGGTGTGTGGAGTACTTGGGGTCCTCTGAGCTTGGTTACACACAGAGATAAACAGTGTCTATATACTATTCAAAAGAGACAAAAGACCAGAAGATCGCCTCACCAGCAATCATCACCCAGATAAGCAAAGGTTACCACCAGGTACACAATCAAGCAGTAAACATATGCTAATCAAGGAACTACCAGAGGAGCAAAACAAAACCCCCACCCCCACCAGCACTGGCAAGGCATGCCACAGTATATAAATAGAGAGCAAACCCCGTCCCATTTTAGCACTGAAGATGTTACCTAGCCAGGTAATGAAACGTTTGCAGGAAACGAACCAAGCTCAGAGAACCCCAAGGACTCCACAGATCAACCCTGAACTACACATATTTGCCTCTATTGGTATCACATATGTTTCTCAAAATGAAATAACATTGTCATATTCAAGAGCATCTTCTGGATTTCTCAGAGGCTAAAAGATAATCTACAGTGGGGCAAAAAAGTATTTAGTCAGCCACCAATTGTGCAAGTTCTCCCACTTAAAAAGATGAGAGAGGCCTGTAATTTTCATCATAGGTATACCTCAACTATGAGAAACAAAATGGGGGGAAAAATCCAGAAAATCACATTGTCTGATTTTTAAAGAATTTATTTGCAAATCATGGTGGAAAATAAGTATTTGGTCACCTACAAACAAGCAAGATGTCTGGCTCTCACAGACCTGTAACTACTTCTTTAAGAGGCTCCACTGTCCTCCACTTGTTACCTGTAGTAATGGCACCTGTTTGACCTTGTTATCAGTATAAAAGACCCCTGTCCACAACCTCAAACAGTCACACTCCAAACTCCACTATGGCCAAGACCAAAGAGCTGTTGAAGGACACCAGAAACAAAATTGTAGACCTGCACCAGGCTGGGAAGACTGAATCTGCAATAGGCAAGCAGCTTGGTGTGAAGACATCAACTGTGGGAGCAATAATTAGAAAATGGAAGACATACAAGACCACTGATAATCTCCCTCGATTTGGGGCTCCATGCAAGATCTCACCCCGTGGGGTCAAAATGATCACAAGAACGGTGAGCAAAAATCCCAGAACCACACGGGGGGACCTAGTGAATGACCTGCAGAGAGCTGGGACCAAAGTAACAAAGGCTACCATCAGTAACACACTACGCCGCCAGGGACTCAAATCCTGCAGTGCCAGGCGTGTCCCCCTGCTTAAGCCAGTACATGTCCGGGCCCGTCTGAAGTTTGCTAGAGAGCATTTGGATGATCCAGAAGAGGATTGGGAGAATGTCATATGGTCAGATGAAACCAAAGTAGAACGTTTTGGTCTAAACTCAACTCGTCGTGTTTGGAGAAGAGAGAATGCCAAGCTGCATCCAAAGAACACCATACCTACTGTGAAGGATGGGGGTGGAAACATCATGCTTTGGGGCTGTTTGTCTGCAAAGGGACCAGGACGACTGATCCGTGTAAAGGAAAGAATGAATGGGGCCATGTATCGTGAGATTTTGAGTGAACACCTCCTTCCATCAGCAAGGGCATTGAAGATGAAACGTGGCTGGGTCTTTCAGCATGACAATGATCCCAAACACACCGCCTGGGCAATGAAGGAGTGGCTTCGTAAGAAGCATTTCAAGGTCCTGGAGTGGCCTAGCCAGTCTCCAGATCTCAACCCCATGGAAAACCTTTGGAGGGAGTTGAAAGTCCGTGTTGCCCAGCGACAGCCCCAAAACATCACTGCTCTAGAGATCTGCATGGAGGAATGGGCCAAAATACCAGCAACAGTGTGTGAAAACCTTGTGAAGACTTACAGAAAACGTTTGACCTCTGTCATTGCCAACAAAGGATATATAACAAAGTATTGAGATGAACTTTTGATATTGACCAAATACTTATTTTCCACCAGGATTTGCAAATAAATTCTTTAAAAATCAGACAATGTGATTTTCTGGATTTTTTCCCCCATTTTGTCTCTCATAGTTGAGGTATACCTATGATGAAAATTACAGGCCTCTCTCATCTTTTTAAGTGAGAGAACTTGCACAATTGGTGGCTGACTAAATACTTTTTTGCCCCACTGGATGTGTTGAAAGCACAAGCAAGTCCAGTTAGACTTGAACAGGTGTTTCTGCTGTTCTTAAACATGATTTAACACAGCATTTTACTCCTCTATGACTCCCTATGGTTCGTTATATCCTTGGAGCATTAATATTTTTTGATACATACCTCCTGCTTTTAAAAAGTATAATGCAGAATATAATGTGCAAAACAGCTCTCAGTTCCATAGTACAAACATATCTTCTTGTTAACTTAAGAAGGTAGCAATTGAGCATGAAGATCCAACAATTTTGAGGAATAGCATAATGTCTTTATTATGATACTAGTTCACAGATTGAAAATAGATTAGGTTAAGATTCAGGACTATGGTTATGTTCATACACACACTATACCAGAAAGGGCTAAACTGGACCGCAAGTACAAGAAAGAAAAAGAAGAAAGCATGTAAACTAATCTTACTCCTTTCCCAACCTTCAGTGTGGTGGTTAGTCCAAGTTAGAAAACTTACTGGAAGCTTAGCATGCTATCCAATCAAAAATAACTTCAGTATGGTATAGTGGAGAAGATGCTGGACTAGGACCAGAAGACTGTCCCTCTGCCCAATATACTCCATAGGGTTATAGCAGGAACAACTGGAAGAGTGAGTTCTGTTCAGTGTCTTGAGCTCCTGGTAGAATGAGGGGATCCCCTGTGTAACTCTAGGAAGTAAATAA
The DNA here is from genome assembly GCF_059951505.1 of Python bivittatus. Lineage (NCBI taxonomy): Eukaryota > Metazoa > Chordata > Lepidosauria > Squamata > Pythonidae > Python > Python bivittatus. The sequence continues at coordinate 105,950,345 of NW_028277075.1, forward strand.
GCAACATTTGGGGTTGAAGAGTAAGCCACATTTGAAACTTAAACAAGTCCTAGCTTTAAATTTTAGTTTCAGCAGTCATGGCTGCCCAGATTCAGATAACACAATGAGCCTCAGGGAGGTTTCTGCCCTATTAGTGAGTGATGCAATAAAATAGCATCAGAGATACTATCATGAATCCTTTAGAGGTGCTTAATATATTCGGCGAACACAGCTGGTGAGTTAGCATGCAAATGTATGTTTACAAGGACACACAAATATATGTTTATGAGGACTAATGGTACTGATGTCATAACGCAAACTCCCTTTTGTATTCATATCCCAGCATCTGCCACAAGTGTCACTGTTCTTGCATTCATGGTTAAGAAGCACGTTTTGTCACTTGCTTCCTCCCAAGGATGCCTATGCTCATCCATAAGCGCTGTCAGTTGGCCTCTCTTCATGCCATGAGGACTCCCGTCGATTAGAAGGTGTTTCAAAGAAGCGTTTCTTCATTCAGTAAAAATTATTTTGGCAGTACATACTTAACTCTGTAGCTTTGTGTTAGTTTTCTCAGTGCAGTGGGAATCAGACCGCATCCCACATGGACTCAACTGCCAAAGCCTCCTCCGCTGCTGCCCCCACCTAGTTGATGGTCGGGAGTAGGCCATCCTACAGCTCAGCTAGGCACAGTAGCAAGAGACTCCCCGACGGGCACACTGTTTATATTTTAGGAGGAATCCACGGTCCATGTTTTGCTCAGACCAGATGGGCTCCTGTATTTCGTTATGTCCTCTCTATTATTTTCTCCACAATTTGACATTATTCCAGTGGTTTAGATATCAATCTCGTTTTTCCTCTCCCTCCCTCCCAAACACATACCTATTACCAATCTGCAGGCAACGCTTTGTTTTTCCTGCAAGTGCTAGAATGTTCGATTCTTGGAAAGTAACATGCATCATGCATCAGATCTCGGCCCCCGTTGGGTGTAAAACAAAACCAACTTCCAGTGCCCAAGGAAGCAATCTGCCCTGTCGAAATCCTTCCTTCCGCGGCCGAACACAGGGGGTGGGGGGCTGAAGCAGCTGCAGCGGGAGCGTTAGGACTTGCCTGCGTCCAGCTGGCTGACAATCCCAGAAGCCAATCAGAGGGCGCCTCCTGAAGGACTTGTGACAGGCAGGGCGGCCTCTTCCCTGAACAGGCAAGCTGGAGGGGTGGGCGGGACCAGGTTGGAGGTGGCGGCGGCGGCGGCGGCTGCTTAGGGAGGGGTTTAGAACAGCATCAATAGCTCTGACCGGCGAGATTCAAGGCACATTAAGCTCGGCGGGCACACGCGCACACGCGCGCGCCTGAGCATCCTCAGCGGCGGCGGCGGCGGCAAGCGGGAGGAAAGCAAAAAGGTGGGGGGAGGCTGAGCCAGACAAAGCAAAGATGGCAGGGATCCTCGCTTGGTTCTGGAACGAGAGGTTTTGGCTGCCACACAATGTCACTTGGGCGGATCTGAAGAGCACCGAAGAAGCCACCTTCCCTCAGGTGGAGGACCTCTACTTAGCCTTTCCCCTGGCCTTCTGCATCTTCATGATCCGCATGCTTTTCGAAAGGTGAGGAGGCTACCTTGGGCATCGCCTTCCCTCGTCCCCACCCCATCTCACCTCAGCCTCCGGTGGGAAGGTCTGCTCTTCCCGTTAACAACTCGCGTGCTAACTCGCTGGGCTGGTGTCATGTTTGTCTCTTGGGCTGGCGTGCGCCTGAAGCTATATTGGTGGTAGGAAAAGACCCTTACGGCATGGCACCCATTTAGCCTCTGGAGTTAGGACTGTGGGATGGACAGATCAAACTTCCCTGAAGAAAAGGAGAGAGGAGGGGAATGTGGTTTCCTTACGCTGTGTTAGTCCAGTGTGGTCATTAGGTTTGTGAAACAAAAAAGAAGGCGTTTATTTTGGCTAGAAGGCATCTGAGTTCGTTTTAGACCCTCTTTCTTTCCACTCTTCTGTTTGGTACTATCAGAGAAGGCAGTTTTGTGATGGGCAGCATGCCCACATGATGGCATTCAAAGGCAAAATTTCATTGACAGTCCTCAGCCAGTCTGCTGGTACCAGATTGGAGGAATGGGAATTTTTGTGATTAACCCTGTGGAGAATCATATGCTTTGGAAAATGAGAACTCTGTGTCTTGTTAACTCAACCAACTTCTTTCGAATAGCCTCATGGCTTTGTGTTTCAGATAAATATAGCAGGATTCAGTAGAATGTGCTCTAAGGTAGGCCCTCAGACTTGAAACACTGTTTTCTAACAGCAGAATTGGAAGAAGAGGCCATAGAGTCCAAAGAAAGAAATAAGGCTTTCTTTACATGCCCATACATACTCATAGCCTTAAATGAGTAAAAAAGAAAAAAGAAACAAACCCTAATTAAATTCCAGGCTGGAGCTACAGAATTTAAAGCAGGTAAGAGCAAACAGAATCATAATGAGCCCTGGATCAAAATAGATCCTAAATAACTTTTCAACATTATTCTATCCTAAAAATAAATGTCCACTTTCTAAAAGAAAGTACTTGTATATTTTGATATAGGTAATAAGCAAAAAAGAATTAGGGCTGTGAATTTACTAAAATAGTGACATGTTCATGTCCTTAGTATTTAATAAACTAGATTGCATTACTGATTAAGTTACAATTCTTGTTAGCTTTTAGTCTTCAACCCAAAAAAATATTTACCATAGGAAAAAAAAGTCTGTTGATAAAATTAGTAATCGGTATTAAATCATGATTCCTAAACCCTAATCTAAACTAGTAAAATATTGTAAATGTCACCCAATCCATGGAGTGAAGATATTGTTTGTTGTTGGAGAATTGCTTAAGATAATTCTGCATAATTCCCCCCTGCCCCCTTAGGATTGATACTATTTAGATTTGTGCTATTTTTATTCCAAGATTCCAGGTGGTAGCCAATCCAAACTATTGTTAAAGGTTTCTTTTCTTTTCTTTAAAATCCTGATTGTATAGAATATATCAAAGCTTTTTAATCTGGCATATTAGGGGATAAAAGGGTGAGGTTGATAACAGTATGGACCCTTCTTTTCTTTATTACTTGATCTCTACCATAAATTCCCTAATTCTTCTTCTCTATCCCACTCCTGCTCCTCTCATATCAAGTTGAGTTCTTGAAGAAAATGCTTTGTCAGCTTTCCCAGTATAACCAAGGTACTTCATAGGACCTGTTCAAGGGAGGGGATAGGAGGCCTTTATCACTTACTCTTTCTTATTTAAATATTACATATAGACGTGTACCTTTTGCAGTTTTTTAAAAGCCTTCCTCTGAATAGCAGCACCAGATAGAAACAGGTAAGTAAGTGCTTTGAAAAGAAACATCCATTTCTTCTAGGCTGCAGTTTTTGTGTCCATGATAGGGCTTTCCAAGTGCCGTTAGATCTTTCAAGTCTACCCTCTCCATGGTTAAAAAAAGGTTCAGTATTGGAGGGATCTGCAAGCATCTTTCCTGGGCCTGTGGAGAAATCTGTAGCCCATGATACTCTGACACTCACACACATGCCAGAGGTGAGCCAGCAGAAGTGACAGATCACAGTATCCATTGTTTTCCTATGCTCTGTGGAGGAAGAACTGTGCTAGCCTTGACATAGTTCATTTCCCTCGGATTAAAATCTGTGGGAGGATAAAATAAGAAGGTACAAAAACTGCCAGATAGAAAAGAACAAACTATGCCTCCCGCCCACCTGTCACTACAAGCTGGCAATGCAACTGGAAAAGACAGTTTGTCTGCCTTGGTACTTCCTCTCTTTCCACATAGGATTGCCCTGCCTAAGAAATTACAGAAAGGAGAAAAGGTATTGCCTGGCTGAAAATGTCTGTGGATACTTAGCAGCTGAAGCTCTGACTGGGCCAAAGGGTGCTAGACAAGACTACTCAGCATAGTCGTAGTATGGAACACATACCTGAGGTTAATAATGCTATCAGCCTTGTTTCCTAGTACTCCTTATCCAGGAACAAGTTCTTTTGGGTGGAGACAGCATCATCCCTAATAGTAGGTGCCACAGGAACTCACCTTGGGGTAACGCTATAGGTACATTTCATCTCTGATCACACTTCTTTGGTCTCCATTTTTTAAAGACATTTCTGGTAATGCATAATCATTGCACACATTTTCTATCTTCTACTATGACTTAGCATTATGTGTAAACCTGGTAAAAATATGGCTTGTGATCTTCTGGTGATCAATACAAAAGATTGCTGCATTCTAAACAGTACTTGTTTCTTCCTCCATTGGCCTGTCCATATGTCACATGCCCATATCTTTATATTTTCCTGCCTTGTTGTTTTTAAACTTAATGTGTATGCAGAGTATACACAAGCTGTGTTCATGCAACAATCTTTGCTTAACCATTGTTTGTTGAATAAATGAGAAGGTTTGAGTTCACACATTATGGATTTTTGTGCTTGTGAGAGAAGATTAGAAGTTTGGTACAGTTTTGGGGCAAGCAATAGTTTGGCATGTTGCCCCAAACCATGAAATGATGACTTATGCATGCCACAGTTATTCTCCAGTCTGGGTCTCAGCGTTGTTTGGGGCTCTAGTATGTAGTTTTGCAAAACTGTTGGTTGATTGGCTTGGATAAAGAGGCAAATATTATCTTTCTTAAACATGAAAGACTAAAATTTCCTCCTATTATACCTGTGACTGCATGAGCACAGTCTCAAATTTTCTATGTCTGGATTTCATAGGGCAGGCCCAGCAACATAAAACTAAGTTTGGATGAAATGTTAAACCAAATGTTAAATGGCTTAGCATAATGTGAAAATATGTTCAATATCTGTTGAAAATCACATAGGTAAAATTCAGTGGGCATTCACCTTTTAGCATTTTGGAAGGAAGGGCTTTCCCTTCTTCATTTTCTTTTTGCTTAGTTTCTTTTAGTTCCAGAATTGATGTAGCATTTAACGGTGCTAACCTCACCATATATTTTATTTGCATATACTTATGAGATGCTACGTTCTCAGTTCATTGTTCTACACAGTAATACATTTAATATCTTGTCCCTTAAATGCTTCTATTGCTTAAATCACGTAATGCAAATGTAGCAGAAGCCCCAGATTGTGGCTTTTTTGCCTTAGAACTGTAATAAGCAAGCGTGATTCATTGTTCTTGGCAGAATTGCTGTACTTTTTTGTTGAATACTTTAATCATGGCTATTTTGGCATAAGTGTTTCTGAATTCAGTGGAACTCGCTCCCAAGTATTCAACGTTTTGTAATCTGAACTCATTTAATCAAAGATTTGCTTCTGATTTCAGCTGGGAAGATTCAGTTTTTATTATAATGTTTTATGGTAATTACTCTTCTATAAAGACTAATTGCACATAAGAATTGTATAGAAGCAAATTGCGTAACAATTTCCATATGTTTGCTTTTATGTAGATGGGAAGAGTTGCTAAATGGAGTCTAAACCGTTCTAGTACAGCTTCTTCTTCAAAACTGAAGCAACAATTTTAAGTCCTGGATGTTAAACTCAAACCGAGATAGAATGTGATGTTCTATTCAGTGTTGTCAGCTAGGACAAGGAATCCATGAAACTTATTGGGTTACTCTGAGCCAATCTCTCACTCTCTTTCTTAGCAAAAAATTATCTCATAGGTGTGTTCTTCATAAAAAGGAGGATGGAGGTGCGCTCATTTTAAGAATATAAAAATATGAAAATATCACCCTGGAACAGAACGGAGGGGGGCGAACCCTTCCAATTCCTTAGGTGCTGGCTGCAAAAGAATGAGTGCACAGTTACACAACTGAGCCCCAGATCACAGCCCCCAATTGGGGGACTACTGCCCCCAGTACAAAACTATATTAATGTGATAGAAGGGAGGGAATATAAAATACACAGCTGGGTAGTACTCATGTTAACTGTATTTTATTTTAATTGCAGTAAACTAAAATGTAAATGGAATGAAATAAAAAGTTTTTCTCTTAACTACTAGGCTTTATAATGTGGTTCCAGCACGCTCCTAAAACAGTTTCCTAAACTTTCTGCTGTCGTTGACCATTAAATAAACATTTAATGCAGGGACCATCCTTTTAAACAAATTCCCCTGTCAGGCTCCCTGGACCAGGACTTGGCAATAAAGCTCAGTTCCTTAATTTCACCCAGCTTTATTTGGCTGATAGATTCAGACTCAGCTAAAGTCTCTCATATACATGACCCAGTGCATTTAACTAAGAATCTTTAGATAAGAATCTAAAATGAAGTCACAATAAAGCCTTCTCATCCTGCAGGTGCAATTGCATTCTTATGTTTGTGGCAGTTTAAATTCATTACTACTGCTTCCCATCTTTCCCACATTTTAGTGGACTCGTGGCCTTGAAACTGACCAGTTATCGTACACTGTTTAACCACTGGCTCTTGGCTTACCTCTTTTCCTGTTCCCCTGTCCATTCGCAATTTCCTCCCCTTCTATGTGTCTGGAAGTACCAGGAAGCACCCCTCTTTCTTCCTGATTCAGAGTAGCCAGAAGCTGTGGTGATTCTCCCCCCTCATTCCTCTTCATAGAACAGGGGGTGGCAGGGAAGTGGCATAAGAAACTTCAATATCCACTTGTTTTCTGCTGGAGCTGATGAGATACTCTCTCCTCCACACACACACACCCAGGCCTTTTCCCCACTTTGGGTTGTGCAGACTCTTCCAGTCCAAGATATAACAAGACATCTAATTTTTAGCTGACCCACCTCCGTAGCAATCAAGATTCTTCCAGAATTTTTTTTAAGAAGATGTATTGAAAGAAAACAGGATAAAAAGGCAGAAATCTCAGTAACTGAATTGTTTCCCTTTTAAAATTCAAAATGTATAACTGTATATTCAAAGTTAACAACAATGGAAGGCAATTAAATATGCCCTTCTTTCATGCAAATCAGATTCTAAGCCCTCTAAGCTGGGGCATGGTAAAAATTCATGTCCACTGCAGTTATTCTGAGAGTTCAGAAATGAAAGGGAGTACTGATCCATAATGATTAAGGGGTTCAGGAGCTAGAGATTATGGATAACACATAAAAGGCATCTTTTTTTCTTTTTTCTTTTTTTACAAAAAGGATAGAAGTACTGGCAGGGAAGAAGAAAGGGCTGATAATGTCTTTCAGTAAGATAAACATAAGCCTTGTGAGTGATCACATAATTTCTTTTGGGCAGTTAGTGGAGCACTCTGGCTCCCAGTTTCATGGATTCAAGTTCTGAACTCCCTGAGATATAGGTAGAGAGGAAGGGAAGAGTAATGAAATTGAATAATGGCATCTTTCTTTCCCACCCACATTCTCCCACAGTACAAAGCCAGTTGAGTGACTTTTGGCAGGTCACTTTTTCTCACCCTGTAAAAAAGGAACTGGCAAGACACTTCTGAAAATGTTGCCAAGAAAACTGAAGGGATTGTCCAGGCAATCACCAGGAGTCAAAACTGATTTGAAGGCACACATTTCCTTTTCCATTCCAGTCTTTTCCTGACTAGCAGCTGAAACTATGTGGTGGATCTCACAGTTGGCTATCATTTACTTGACAGGATTCCTGAAATTAGCAGTCAAGCATGCACAAAATTAGCATAGTTGTCCAAATCAGGGCAGTTGTTCTTTCTGTCATTAGGTTCATCACAAATCCTACATGGATTTAGTCAGGGGAAAGTCCTTTGATTTCAGGGAGATGCACATTTGACATTGAGCAAGAAAGGTAATGGATTTGCTAAGATTCCCATCATATTTGGTGGGAAAGTACCTACTAGGCATAAGATGGGTAAAGTGGCAGCTGCTTCAGCAGCAGCTGTGGGATCAGTCTGGGTTCCCATTTGAATAGGACCCATATGTGATGATGTTTGATTTTAATTCTGTCCCACCTGCTGGGCTGCCTGGTCTCTGAGAGCTGGTACATCCACGTAGCCATTTGGTTCTGATATTGTAGCAAGATGTTAGATTTAAAGTTTTTTTGAAATAATATTTAATCATCATCATCATCATTATTATTAAACAGTAATCTGCATTAAAAAGAACCTAATGAGAAAGGGTATTAGTGACAAAAAAAAATCAAAAGTTGTTCATAAATTCCATATATCATGAGAGTTTATTAAATTAATTCTATTGCAATTAACAAAATGAATACAATTTGCTCAGATTTGATTAAACTGTGATTCGTGCATTTGAAGATTCTTTATTCTGTCAGTAACTTTTTTATAGTAAAGTGATTGAAAAAGCTTTATTGATCCACAAATCAATTGATCAACTTGTGGATTAATTTGTTCATACTGAGGTAATATCTTCCATAGCAACTCTTAGATAGAGGCAGAAAGGAAACCTGATTTTTATACTGATTGTGATTTTGATCCCACTATCCTAGATCAGTATCCCAAGCATCCTTTAGACCAAAAGAGGGATTCCCTATTTCAATTTGCAATAATTGCATATAGATCTTTGACATTATTCCTTCTGGTTATGCCAAAGAATTCAATATTAAGTTCTTCAAGATAGTATATAGTATATGGGTGAGATACGGAGTATTTGACCTCCTCTTTACCCAATATAGTGTTAAGCTGGTGCCAGAAGAACCAGGGTGGGTGGCAGCCAGTACATTGTGCAATGTCATCCTTATTACATGGCCCAATATTACTATAAAAGTTGTCTATCTTATAGAAGTTATAATTTGTCAGTTTAATTGAGTTAATCCATATCAGTTCTCCATCCCAAACAAAGGTAGTTAGAGGTACTAGACGGTAGATGTCATCTATTAATATTGGATATCTTTTTTTCCAGATCTGAAACATTATCTTGGTAAAGACATTATTGTTTTTGCTTATTTAAAAAAAATCATGAGCTAAAAAAGTATATAATTTTTTTTAAAATGTCAGGTTCTGATATACTCTTTGTAGAATTCCACTGCTTAGTCAGATTATCTACTATATAAATGGAACTGAATGACTTAATTGTGATGCTTGAAAATAAAGTTTTAAACTTGGGACCCCCCACAAATTTCCCTGTTTCTGAGGCCAATATAAAAACCTCCTATGCATTCTTGATTTCTTACAGCTGAAGTAAAAGCTTTCAGTCCTCTGCCATATCATTAATATTCTATCTGAAAATTTCAGTGGAAGGGATTGAAATTAAAAATTAAGGTTTGAAAGAACTTTCATTTTATTGGTTGCTATCTGACCTAAAATATTCAAATGACATTTAGTCCAGTGTTTCATTTCTTTATTTTTTTCCAGACTGGGTTAAAATTGTTATTTAATAAGTTTTTTATATTCTTGGTAATGCTGATACCTAGATATTTCAATTATTTTTATTCAGTTGGAATTCCTAGAATATTAGATACCTCTCCCTGGAAGCAAGATGTTAGTTACCTGATCAGTGGTCACCAGAGTTGCCAGAGAATCAGTAGCCAACATGCAGTCAGGTTCCCCAAACTAGGACTTGGCAATAAATTTTAGCCACATAGTGGAACTTCATCAGTCATCCGCTTCCCGCTTAATGACCCATGCGTCTTGAGTTACAAAGACCACCAGGACTGCCTGGATAGCCATCGCTAAGTGATGCAGTCACATGACATTGTGCTTTATGACCGCATCGCTTAGTGACAGCAATCCCGCTCCCAATTGCAGTCATAACTCGAGGACTACCTGTATGCCAAACAAGAGTGCATAGCTTCTCATAGATAATCACACACTTACTTATGAGCTCTTGTATATAGACACTATGCACAGTTCTGCAGAGACTGAAACAAGCTTCTGGGTAAATGGCGTTCTAAACTATAACATCAGTCACAGGCTACTGTACATTAGGACAGGAATGGGCAATGTGTGCCCCCTTTGTTAGTGTTGGACTTCCATCACTTCTAGTCAGCATAGCCAGTGATAAGGATTGATGGCTATTAAAAACAAACAACAGTTTGTTTAAGGTACCACATATTGCTCTCTAAATCTGGGTAAAGTTTAAACACCTACTTTTCTGTTTCAGATCACCCCTTTCATAGTTGCCTCACAGAAATTAAACTGAAGGTACTTCCTAAATTTTTAGTATTTTAACCTTCTGTGTCTAATGTAAAAAATAGAAGAATATAGTATGTCAAGAAGTGTAAGCATAAAATAACTCTCAGTTCACATACTGCAGTATTTATCATTACTCATATTTCTCATATTTATAGAAATCCCTCTTTGATGGTTTTTAGGTCAATCTTAACACTTTTAACTTACCTCTTTATGTCTGAGTATAAGTACACTAATGTTCTTTTTAAAAAAATAATAATAATAATAAACACTTATATATCTCTGCTAGTAAGCCTTGGGATTCCCGTTGCTGGGATATGGGTAGGGCAGATGATACTGTAGTCCTGCCCTGCACGTGGACTTTTCCAAGGCACATATTTCACCACTGGACCAGATGGTCTCTTGGTCTCATCCAATACAATTCATAGAATTAAATCCCATTAGTTTGGTTTGCACAACCAATACGCTTAATTATATTTCTTGTAAACCATGGTTTATAGATTAGCATGGTATAAACCATGGGTTATAGATTATAATACAATCAATCAGTTAGCATATTACATACAACCAATGATTATTTATTCCATACATAATGGTCAGTTTATGGTTCACCCAAAATAAGAAGGTATAGAATTGCAACCTTAGGGGATTTTGTCTGAGTAGAACTATATAATGTTGTGCTGTTAATGGCTGGTACCATTAAACTCTATACAGAATATTTTTAAGTCTTTTCAGTTCAGTAAGCTATTAGATTTAGGAGTCAGGTGATGCTTGAGGAGAAAAGGAGATCTGGCGTTAAACATGAAACTGAGAATTAGGATGTTGTTGGAGAAGGATGGTCTAAAATACAGTGGTACCTCAGGTCACGAACTTAATTCGTTCTGCGACTCTGGTCGTGACCCGAATTGGTCGCAACCCGAATCAAATTTTCCCATAAGGTTCAATGTAAATATGGTTAATCCGTTCTGACCCCTCCGAATTTGGTCGCCAACCGATTTTAGTCGCGTCCCAAATCAAATTTTCCCATAAGGTTCAATGTAATTACAGTTAATCCATTCTGAATCATATGTATTTTTTTTTAAAACCACAAAAATATGAAACAAAATACAGTACAGTGCAGTACGAAGAGAGAGAACGCTAACCTTGCTCGAGGCGACTTCTGGCGTGGAGGACAGGAAGGCGGGTGGGGAGGCGGTCATTGCTTGGAGGGAGAGTCCCCCTCCCTACAGGAAGCCACGACCACGTGTCATGGCAGGGAAATGGCCGTGGATCCTGTTCATCACCCGATGCGGAGTTCGTGGACAGAAGCAAAATTTTGCGAACTGTGCTGTTCGTGACCTGAATTGGTTGTGAACAGAAGCGTTCGTGACCCGAGGTACCATTGTATAGCTAATTTAAGGCAAATGGGATTAATTTGAGACTCTCTCTGTATCTCTCTGCAACTTCTGCAATGACAGGTATCCTAGCTTTTTTCATCTCCTTAATTTAGTAAGTTGTGTATCTTCAGGCTCTTTCTTATATTGGAATGGGATAACATTTAAGTTAGCCTATAACATTTTAACTGGTTTGGGGGTCTGTGTGACACAAAGGTTAAGCACAACCATTCAAGTTTTATGCACTTCTTGCAATTTTACTCAGGGAATCCCTAGGTTTATAATTGAAACAAAGCAGATCAGGGCTACAGAGTAGGAAAAGGTAAGGCTGAGAAAGTGCTCAGATAAAGTTGACTGGGAACAGTCATGCAGTATTTTGCCAAGGCAAGCATGCAATAGCTTGAAAGAAAGGGGAAGACCAAGAAAGTCTCCATGGTTAAATGGAGTTGATGAGATCCTCAGAAACAGAGAGGTGAGAAGATTAAAAAGCAAAAGGTAATGTATTTTTATATAATAATTGTACTGTGGATTATATTATACAGATAAAACTATCTACATGATATAAAAATATAGAAAAAAATAAAAAACAAAAAATAAGGTGCAGAAAAAGAAGAAAAACAACCAAAAAAAAAAAAAGGAAAAAAGAGAAGAAACCTCCCCCTTCATTCCCAGCAAGTATAGTCAACATTAACAGCTTATCACTAATTCTTAAAATAAAACCAACCATCTCTTCTTCCCACATCTCATCCCATTCTCTATAAACCAATCTTTAAAACTTCATCTCTCCATCTTAATCAGCAAAAGTCCATTAAGGGTTATCAGAAATAACAACATAACTCTTACAGACTATATTTCATAAACCCAGATTCTTTGCCTCTTCTCTCAGAATCATTGGCATCTTTAACAAGCCCCTTTTGTAATTCCAGTATAAAAAAATTATCCACGTCACTGTTCATATTCTCATTGTCTCTTCTCATGAAATTGTTGACAGCTTCAACAAGTCCCTTTTGTAAATCCAATATAGAGAGGTTATCCACATCACTCTTCTGGTTTAGTATTTTTGTGTCTTTTTAAATTGTTAAATCATCAACCAGTTTCATTTGTAAATCCAATATTTCCATCTCCTTCTTATAAGATGTCATTTTTGAATCCACATTCAATTTGATTTCAGATTTATTAAGTGGAACTTGTTCCTCTTCAGTAACACCATCTGGTTTTTCTATAATAGGAGATAACTTTAAAATTAACCTGCACCCACTCATCATAGATCTCTCTTAAAGATCTTATCATAGATCTCTCTTAATTAATGCATTTATTTATTAATGCATTTATTTTATTTATCATTTATCTCTCTTAATTAATGCATTTATTTCCTTCTAGTATCCAACCTTCAAAGACATCTTATCAGTTGTTTCCAAATATAAACATAGACAGTTTCCCATAGGAAGGATTCTTTTAATTAACTTTAGAGTCTTAAATCAAGTCCATCTGAGCCCTTAATCCATTTAAAACTTTCTAAGATCAATACTAAACATCATTTTGCTGTATGTTCCAAAAAAAATTTTTTTACACACCTTTAAACTCATAGTTAAAACTTCTTTCTTAAAGGCTTGAAGAAAACTCACCCAGTGAATTCAATGAAACTTGCTGTTCTGAAGGTTCTCAGTCTTTAAAAAGCAGTAAAAAAAAAAAATTCAAAGTGATTAAGAGGTGAGCCTCAGTTGAATCTCGTGCCCATATAGGCTACATTAACAGCTATAAGCATGATGGAGTCCCGTGACTCCCAGCCAATTGCAAGCTGACCACAAAAACATCTGTTCCTGCCATCTGCTCACAAAAACAGCTGTCCAGAGTATGTGTGGGTAATCTTGAGATCTCTCCTGTCTCCGGGGAGATTTCAGTGGTCCGGATCCAGCATTCAGACACCATTTTCAGCCATAACATTTTCCCTGTTTTTTAGGGACATCAGTTTGCCATGGCACTCACCAGAAGCTTCCAGCAAAGGTAATTTATGTAATGGTGGATGAATCTCTGGAAGCAAGGATAGAAATTTAGAGTATGTGGTGCTAGAATGAACTAGATTTGGCTGTATTTCCTTTTCTTTTTTCACATCATCCTTTCAGTTTCTTTGGCATACTATCCCTTACTTATTTGGGCTTTGCATAACATTGCTTATCCAAAAGAATAATGTGATAGATACACATACCTGTGTGTATGTTGCATGTAGGTGAATAGAAGATGAGGCTTCTGTTGTTGAGTGATGAATTTGGTTTGAGAGGGGGGTCAAGGGTGAGATACTTGAATTAAACAATATGGGGTTTATTTATAGCTGGAAAACCAAACCAGCTATTAACAGGAAATTACTGGATGGGTTTGTATAGCAATAACTTCTGTAATGATATTTCCCAGTGTATTAATCTCAAACTATACAGTATACTATTAGCTCAGATTTTTTCCCTTTAGGCTGTATTTGCAAGCAAAACCAACCCCATAGACTCCTTCCATTTTAACTCCACAGATAAATTGGAGGAAAATTATCACCTGCCTCCTACCCCACCTTCCCAATAGTGCTGCAGCTCTTTCCTTACTCCTTCCTGTAGATAAAAGAACCCTGGATGATTTTGCAAGACTGATGTAACTGATGGATGAAAACAGATTACAGGTAGTCCTTGACTAACAACTACAATTGGGAAAGGAATTTCAGTCATTGAGCGAAGCGGTCATTAAGTGAGACTGCTTTGCTCAATGACCACAATTTGGACACACCCAATTGCAGTCGTTAAGCAGTCTCCCAGGTCGTTAAACAGACGGAGCGAAAGAGTTGTTTGAAATGTCTGAGAGCAAAAGGGCTGCCTGCCAGATGGTTTCAGCTCCACATAGAGCTGAAATTCTCCTGGCAGGTAGCCCTTTCACTCTCAAACATTTCTAAAGCCCACCAAAGGGTTTGCCCTCCCCTCCATGGATGGAGGGGAAATCCTTGGTGGGGCTGCAGGAAGTGGATCTCAAATCTTCAGGATTTGAGCTCCGTTCCTTCCCACCACCAAGGGATTTCCCCTCCCCTCCGCGAATGGAGGGGAAATCCTTGGTGGAACAGAGCTCAAATCAGGATTTAAGCTCTATTCCTGCACACTGCCATGTCCCCTCAGCTTGCAAACTTCCCTGCCAGCTTCCAATGGGGAAGCTGGCAGAGAAGATTGCAAATGGCAATCACATGATTGCAGGGCCCTTGGCAACTGGTCATAAATGTGAGATGGTTGCCAAGCACCGGAAAAGCAGCCATGTGACTGCAGGGGAGCAACGCAATGTTTTATGATGGCCGGAAGTGCTTTACAGCCCATAAAGCACCCTTTCTCAGGCCGTCATAACTTCAAACCATTGTTAAATGAACAGTTGTTAAGCAAGGACTATCCATAAGATGCCTCTTCAGTGAGTGTGCCACACAATAATTTTTTAAAGCTGTAATTAACATTTCTTCCCTTAATAGGGTAGTTATGGTTTTATATATGTTCTTGTGTTCTGTACTTCTCTAGTTGGCCAAACCATCTGATTTTCTTTTCCTTAAGCCTTAAGAGAACCTCTGACTTTGTAGCCAAGCCTTGAAAAACAGGTGTGATTGCCCTGCAAGGTTCACTGTTCCTTATCTGTAAATCAACAAAACAGGATTAAACCTTTGCCTTGGTCCATGACCATTGTCCGAGATACAAAATTGCCTGCCAAGTGTATTGTTTTCATCATACACCTAGCTATTTAGCTGTCTTAATATTTTATCTACCACCCTATTCCACTGTATCTCCTAAGGGATACTTTCACAGATCTGTTAGTAGAATTGTCTAGTGCTAAAACGATATAAGGCTTAGAAGGAATCAGATTTGTCAGCTAAAAAAGAGCTTACTGGTATAGCTTACTGGCATCCTTTATTCTCTACCTGTCTCTAACAGGGATAATGATGTGTTGGGATCTGAATGCTAGAAATAAGATGTTTGGAATTTTTTTTAAAAAAAGGGCCCATCTGAGGTGCAGTTTCAGTCAATTGACTGAAATCGGCCAGAACCTCTAGAGAAGTATTTGACCTAGTTCTGTCAATCTGCTTAGCAGTACAAGTTGGGTTTGATGAAAAATCTATACAGTTTTTATTTTTATTTTTAAAATAAAATATAGAACATGCACTCCTGTTTTCATCTAGAAAAATCCTCCCCTCTCTTTTTTTTCTCTCTCCCTCTGTGTATGTGTGTGTGCATATATATATAATGATGAGCAATGATGAATTCACTGTTAAAATTAATATGTTGCGTTAAATTATACATACATAGATCTTCAATTTTCTCACTAATCTGCAGCACAGAATTGTCATCAAAATGTGCACCTGCTGTGTTGCTGGCATGTGATACACATGCTTCCACTTGTGCAAATTACCTTCCTATTTCTTTTCAGTGTATAGTTGAATTACAATTGTATGATATAAAGATTAAATAATATGGACTTTATTTATTATCACTGTTTTGTTTTTATAATTGTATTGTAAGAGTATTTCATCCCCCCCCCCCAAGTAAATATGCAAATAATAGCCCCTCTGGAGATCATCTTAATGACATAGCTAGACATTCCTTCCCTGGAGGAATGCACTACAGCTAAGGGTAGGAGAGAAGCTGCATTGCCTTTCCCACGAACCAGAACCCTGTTGATGGAAGCCATCGCACTTAAACCAAGATATGCAGACCTGGATGCTTAAATGTACATGATGCTGGGATACACACATCACTGGAGTAAAGTCATCAGGGAGTGGGACTTAACTGGAGCACTCCCATGGTGGGTAGATCCAGATATAGAAATTTTGGACATTCTTTGTCAACATAGAAGATCTAATCAATAGGCTCTGATTGGTACACTTCTACTTGGTCCTGTCTTTTGATCCTGTGGATTCTGTAGGTATCCCAGTTGTTTTATTCCATTCAGCCAACAGTACTTCTCTGGCACTTCTTACTTTACCTGAGTCCATGAAGAGTTGTTCTTGCTGGTACTGAACCCTGTTTATGTCATATCAGTGATGGTAGCAGCTGCACTTCTGATAATCTCCTTTGAATTGTGCTTCTCTGCTGTGACTTCATGGACATGACCAAGCAGTTTCCTTGGCAGAATATAGAAGTAATTAGCTGTTGCCTTCTTCTGCTCCTTCTTGTCTTACTTTTCTCTCTATCCTACCTGGTTTATTGATCCATAGTTATCAGCACCACCTATAAGATAAAATATTGTAGCTATTTCTAGCATCTAGTTCCAAAGCATGCTAGAACAAAATTCATAGAACGCACTGTTAAAATCGAGACCCAAAGCTATTGAAAATATAGTATTTGGTATAGTTACAGAACTGTAGCGTGGTGTAACGAGTAAGGTTTTAAACTCGTACAAGGGAGACCCAGGTTGTAGCCCAGCCTCAGCCAGACAACTCACTGGGTAACTTGGAACAGGCACTCTCAGCACAACCTACCTCTAATGCCAGAACCCTTCTGTGATCTTACACAGCAAGCTAATGTATTGAGTTTTGGCTGACCAAGTACAGGTGGCCCTCACGTAACCACCGTTCATTTAACAACCATCTGGAGTTACGACAGCCTTGGGAAAAGTGCTTTATGACCCCTGTGGTTACATGATTGTGATTTGCAACCTTTTTTATGACAGTAGTTAAGCAAATGACCATGGTTGTTAAGAGAATTGTGTGGTCGTTAAGCAAATTCCTGCAAAAACTATCCATTGGGGAAGCTGGATTCACTTAACGACCACGTGACTTGCTTAACAACCATTGTAAAAAAGGTTGTAAAATCAGCTCTGATTCACTTAACAACCAAATTGCTTAGTGACCTAAATTCTAGTGCCTATTGTGGTCAGATGGCAAGGACTACCTGTACTACAGGTAGTCCCCAGTTTAAGAACAGGTTCTGTTCCCAAGGTCTGTCCTTACTTTGAATTTGTATGTAAGCCAGAACAGTATTATCGTATAATACTGTATAAGTAGTATTGTGTAATGAACTTGAACCATTGTGTATTTAACTCAAATCATTATATATTTAACTTGAATTTTGCTACAATAGGCTCCATTCTTAACTATGGGTCGTCTGTAACCTGGATGTTCTTAACCCGGGGACTACCTGAAATGTTAACATCTTAGGAACCAGCTGGTGCATTTTTAGGAGTGCACCACAAATTAGGGTATATGCCTTCAAAGAGATAGCATACATGCAACAACCATGCATTTGCTAATATTTCTAACACCTAAGTGAATTCAATAGGAAGCCATAATTAGCTCCAGGTCTCTGTTGAATATATACATTGTGGCAAAACCTGATTTGGTATTGTTAATTGGTTGATTATTTTATAATTTCATTTAAGAAAATTAAATTATATTTTTCAAAATGTAAATTCAATTTAATTTTTAAAGTAATTTTTTTTTCTGAACAAACATGGTTATAATGATTAAAACACAGTTGGGTAAATAATCTAGGTAACATAATACACAAGCTTTGGTTTTGCAGCCTATATAATTTCTACAGGTAAGGCTGCACTTCTACATTGAATTTTTTCTGGAAGTAATTTTCTTTGCACAAACTGAAATTAATCATTAAGCAGGTTCACTTTGGCATGCATTCTTTATTTATATGACAGGAGTAGATATCCATGTATTTTAATGTATAGCCATAAATAGTCATAATTTAAAATCTTAGCACAGAATTTGTCTATGTCTATACAGATGCACACACACAGAGAATATTTATTTTATTATTTATTTATTTACCAATGCATGCTGTGTAGGATCTCCTAGATCACAATGTCCTGCTAAAAAGCCCACAGTAATATATGGCTGAGGTCTAACTTATTTGAACAAATCCTGATTTAACCAATAAATGCATGCACTTTGTGCACCTGTTGACAGGCCCTTGGATTCTGCTTCACTCTTTTCTTAATGTAAATGGCAATGACACATGGAAATCCTGCAATTAACCATACCTCATCATTTTATCTAAACCAGTAGCTAGAGCTGACCTGGTCTCTGAAATGTATATCACTCTAGCTCACCATTATGGTGCCACCAATAATTCTAAATCTTTGAAGTTGGAGTATTGTATCCAGTGGTTGTTCCTTTTCATAGAAAGAGAAATATCGCTTGGTGTACACTGTTTTATACCATTTTTTCCTGGTCAAGGGGCCTCTCTCTTTTTCTTTTTCCTGCAGTCCTATCTGTTTGGAGGTCATGGAGCAAAGTACAGTGGCAATTGGATTTGCTTCATACTGAAAGGACTGGATGCATTTTTGACACTGTAAAAAATAAGAAAAAATATATTAATGTCTTGCCAAAAGCTTTTTGGTTAGGTGAGATTACAGTAATGCAAATTCTACAGTGTTTCTAATTGTATGGGATACTATTTGCAGTGTTTTAGGGGATTGAAATGATTATATTCTAAAATGTCTGGACAATGTATCGTTTTTAGCAGTGATCCAATGAAAAATACATATTTTCTCATTTGAATTTCATAACTTAAATCTTTGGCAATAGTTAAAGAGGCAATCATGGATACATTCCTTGGTATTTATCTAATTACTAAAAAGCAGGTCTCTTCCATATGCAGAAGCTACGCTAGTCTGAGTTTGGCATCATTGTTCTTTGTCCCAATGATCTTGTGAAACCTGGGTTTAATTAATTATCAGCTCAGCTCCTGCTCAAGAGGAACCACGAAAACATACTGTACTTGCATGCTTTTCTTGAGCTCTAGGGTGGGGCAGTTTTCTGTGGTTGGGAATTCCCACTTTTTCCTGCCTGCTAGGAAATTCCTCCCTTCCCCCCTCCTTTTTCTCTGGAGTGATCAAAGGAACAGCTTTCCCACCCCTGCGCAAGTCAGCTTTACAGGTTTTTCTCCCTGTAAAAGGAAATACGGAGTGCGGGCTGCTGAACTGATTTTTTCCACTTTATTGGCCAGAATTTCCAGCCTCAGAGTGGCAATCAGGATATTTGAATGGCAGT
Source organism: Python bivittatus (assembly GCF_059951505.1). NCBI lineage: Eukaryota > Metazoa > Chordata > Lepidosauria > Squamata > Pythonidae > Python > Python bivittatus. The sequence goes on from NW_028277075.1 coordinate 105,969,717, forward strand.
GTGAAACCACCACAGGATAAGAGGGTCAAGGCTGGTAGATGTATGGACATGCCAACCATATTCAACAAAGGAAGACATAGTCATTCCTCCTCTCATTCTGAGAAAAGCCGTAAGAAACAGGGTATTAAATCTGGATTCTTTAGAATTCACTAAAAACAGTTAAGACTCAAAACAAAATGTTGCATTGAATCCTCACAAACGAGGATTTAAGAAGCTCAAGCAGGGGATTCCATTTTTTCCAGTAGAACATTCCTTGAGTAGTGAGCATATTTAATCCATGTTTACTTTTATCCATGTAAGGGCTGGAAAAGTATACTGAGATTTCTCTCCTGATTTTTAGTAGTCCCATTTTAGCTTCATTTCTGTTGGCACCTTACCATTTGTTATTAGTGAAAGTGTTTGTAACAAGCAATAAATGATGTTCTACAAATTATTAGCATTTTTAAAGTGCTCCTAATTATCCACAACAATGCCATCATAAAGAGATGTCTCTTAATTCAGTATTTCTGGTGCCTGCTGTATCAGTTATGAAGCCAAACACTGTTCTCTTTGAAAGCTTATATTGGTCATTGGGGGTTTGGGTGTGCTGTTGTATGGTTATATTAGAGAAAAAGAAAATGCAAATGATTTGGTGTAAATGTTTGCCAAGAAGTTAATGCTTATGCTAATTTTTATTACTCCTTATCACTGTTTTTACTTTTCAGGTAAAATTCCAAAGAATTTGAACTCTTCCCAACACCTATTAGCTGTGATCAATATTAGAAAAATAAAACAAATGTATGTGCACATTTATTTTTCAACCACATTTCCTAGACCGCTTCCAGATAATGGGCACAAAATTTGTCAGAGGGCACAAAATTTGTCTCATCATTGTTGGACATGATTCATGGGTTCAAATACTTCAGAAGCTTCTGAATGGAAGCTGTTTCATATAAAATTATTTCTGTGAAATTGTTCTTTATCACATATCACGTGACATTTTTTCCATGCTTCTCCCATTGTGTGCACTCTTGGTTATCACATACTACAGACAGCAAACCAGTAGCATCCTGACTACTTTAGAAAGAGCAGCTGTTTGTTTTCTCTCACACTTCAGGTTTTGATAGAGCAGTCATGCCAGAATGCCTCTCCTGTGCTTGTAGGTTTTTGTTTTTGTTTTGATTGGAGATTGTCTTCCATGTCATCCCAGTCCCCACCACTTAGCTTGTATTTCATTCATTCACTCTAATCTTAAAATGGAGTTTTGGTCTTTGTAAGGTTGCTGCCATAGTTCAAGACTTGCTCTAACATATTTAGGAGGCCTTGCTGATCTGGTAGAAGAAAGGCCTTTGAAGCTTCTCTGCATTTGGCATTGGCTTTAAAACTTACCTTCCTCTTGCAACTCTATTAGCCTACCAGAAGAAATACTTTTGCAAACCCCCAAGCAAGTGCACACAAATACTTTATTGACAAACTTCTGGATGGTGTATGTGCTGGGGAAAATTATAATTTTTTTGCTTTGAATGGCTGTTATTTCATGACAAGTTGGGAACTAGAAAACTGTGAATGCAAAGACTGGCAGATTTGAAGCAGAAAGAGTGAACCTGGTTGGTTTGTGTTCTCTATTCTGAGCTACTGGCTAGCTTAGAGTAAGTAATAATTGACTAAAGGTAGTGTCTGCAAGCATTAGACTTGCAAGCAGATGGTTAAGACAAAGTGGGGAAATGCAAGTTAGATTTAAAGCGTATTGGGAATTATTTGGCGATGAAATGGATAGCGTGTTTCAGAAATCCCAAAAAAATGTTTTCTTGACCATGTTTCCAGAAGATATTCATATAACATATCTTTTCAGTGCTCCCTCCTCTCCTAGAAATAATCTATGCCAGCTTTTAAAAATTATCTTATTGCTCCAGAATCACAGCTTTATTATTCTCTTCCACAATTGACATACTGCATTTCTAATGAATTGCTCCCAAACAATTTTCCCACTGTATGGTTGACAGTAACAGGGAAACTTGGTGCGACACCACAATGAACTACAGGATTTCTATATAGTCAGCTTGGCACTTGAAGTCTTACATGCTTGTACTTCAAGTAGCTATGTGTCACTACTTATACATCTGAACCTCCTATGCAGATATATTCTCATTTTAAAGTATGCAACCCCATGTTACTGTATTCTGCTGCTAATTTTCTTCATGCTCCTACAACGTTTGGAAACATCTTCTACATCATACAGGGTCATTATTCTGTATTATATGGGACTAGATGTTGCCTCCATTCATGTTTTGCTGTTTAACGGAGGGAGGTATAAGATGCTTTCTCATAGCAAAAATAGTTACCATGTCTTTTAGTTGCTGATAATTTATGAGAAAGGTATATTGATGTCATTCACTAAAGATGAACAAAGGGAAACTACTTGAGATGTCAGTTATATTGATTTTTATGCTACATTATTAAATATGTAAGAAGTGTGGTTCCCAGTCTACTGTAAATAAGCAAATATTTCCTTTCCACCCCTATTCTTTTGGAAAGCTTAGACCTTAGAAATGAATTATTTTTAGATACTGCATCAGACAATAGCCAGTTGGCTGTGAAGTATTTATTTTTGAATTTGCAATACACCTGTATTCTAAAAATCTGTTCTTCTGAATATTCTGCTGTTTTAAGATGCTCTCTTTAACTTCAAAGAATATTACAGTATTATTATATTTTTAGTTAAAATATATGAATACTGAAGGACTAAATTAGGTGATAGGAACTGCCATTCAAATAATGCTAAAACCTTAAATATAAACTGCTTTTAAATTATGATGATGATTAAACTAAATACCACTATTTCCATCCAGTTTTTAAATCAATAAGATATGTTTGGAGTTGAGGCAGTTGAATTATGAATGTGCCTAAGAAGAAACATTCTGTACGTAAGATGCGGCAACAGAAAATTGCCTGACCCTAAATAAATTGAGATAAAATAAATCAAATAAAATTGACTAAATATCCAACTAAATGGCTATGCACTTTCCCTATCATATCGGATTTTCACAACTCTGATTCATTTCTATTGTACTGCTGTAATTATTACTGCAAATGCTCAGAAAGAGCATTACAGATGATTTGCCTGATGATTCTGGGAAGCATACTGTGAACTAGTCTGCTTGTTCCTGGAGTTAACTGCCAAAGATTCACCTTCACAACATATTGGAACTACCTGCTGGCAATTGAATTAGTACTGGATGTGTTTTTACCTTGCTCGTCTTCTAAAAAGCCCTGGGCTGCCTATATTCTCCTTTGCTTTTTTTTTTTTTAATTTATTTTTTATTAATTAATTAATTAATTCTTATATTCTTTATATTGATTCTTATATTTTTATACTGATTGTTTTATATATGTGTTGTTTTAGTGGGTTATTGTATGCCACCCAGAGTCACTTTTTGTGAGATGGGTGGCCGTACCAATTAATCAAATTGGTACGGCCACCCATCTCACAAAAAGTGACTCTGGGTGGCATACAATAACCCACTAAAACAACACATATATAAAACAATCAGTATAAAAATATAAGAATCAATATTAAAAGGTAAATAATATAGACCCAAAATATACAAACCCTAGGCAAAGAGAGAATAAGAACAGCCACGTCAGCAATGGAGCCATCTAAGCATGTCTCCAGTTCTCTGGAAGCCCCAGGTCTGGCAACAGAACCAGGTCTTGAGGGACTTCCGGAACATCAAAAGGGATGGAGCTAATCTAATTTTGGGGGGGGAAGAATGTTCCATAAGATGGGCACCACGGCAAAGGAGGCCCGTCACCTGGGACCCATCAAATGTACATCCCTAGCTGATGCTGTACATCCCTAGTTGACCCACATCATTTATTCATTTATTATTAAACTTGTATGCCGCCCATCTCCCCCAACGGGTGACTCTGGGCGGCTCACAATAACAAAAAAGAAAAAGCACACCAATCCCTCCAACAGTGGCTAAAATCCATAAATAATTAAAATACAAACAGAGATTAAAAATGTCCTAAAAACCCTCTGTATATTTTAGCACTAACACCTTCAAGATGCTGGGGGGGGAGCCAGAACCCATCACCCCACCAGCCATCTCCACAGATGTGAGCCTCCATCTGCCCCCCAGGTCTTCTGGCAAAGCCAGGATTTAACCCCTTTTCTGAAGGCCATGAGGAAGGGGCACACCGGACCTCGGGAGGCAAGATGTTCCATAGGGCGGGAGCCACAGCAGAAAAGGCCCTCTGCCTAGACCCCACCAATCGAAATTCCTTGACTGGTGGGGTCTGCAACCTGCCCCTTCTGCTGGACCGAGTGGGGCGGGCTGAAATAACCGAGGCAAGACGGTTCCTCAGATAACCTGGTCCTGTGTCATGAAGGGCTTTGAAGGTGATGACCAACACCTTAAATTGGACCCGGAAACAAACTGGTAACCAATGCAGCTCACGCAACAGCGGTGTTATATGTGCCCTCCTAGGGGCATTGAGAACTGTCCGTGCCGCCACATTCTGCACCAGCTGTAGCTTCCAGATACTTTTCAAGGGTAGCCCCATGTAGAGCACATTACAGTAGTCCAACCCAGAGGTGACCAGGGCATGAGTGACTGTGCGGAGGGCCTCCTGATCCAGGAAGGGGCGTAACTGCTGCACAACACGAAGTCGTGCAAAGGCCCTCCTAGCCACGACTGCCACCTGCTCTTTGAGCAGGAGTTGTGAGTCCAGGAGGACCCCCAGATTACGCACTGGGTCTGTCTGGGGTAGTGTAACCCCGTCAAGAACCAAAGATGACAAACTCCTAGATCTTGAGGCTCCCTGTATCCACAGCCACTCCATCTTACCAGGGTTCAGTCGAAGCCTGTTGTCCCCCATTCAGGCCCCCACAGCCTCCAGGCACTGCAAGAGGGCAGTCACAGCGTCACTTAAGGCACCTGGGATGGAGATGTATAATTGGGTATCATCAGCATACTGATGATATCTCATCCCATGGTGCCGGATGATCTCACCCAACGGTTTCATGTAGATGTTAAATAGGAGTGGTGAAAGCACCGAACCCTGAGGCACCCCACAGAGTAGGGGCCGGGGGCTGGACCTCTCGCTCCCTATTAACACCGATTGGGTTCGGTCTTGGAGAAAGGAGCCGAACCAGCACAACACTGTGCCACCCAGCCCCAACTCCTGCAGCCGACCCAAAAGGATACCATGGTTGATGGTATCGAAAGCCACCGAGAGGTCAAGAAGAGCAAGGATGGATGCATTCCCCCCATCCCGCTCTCGCCAGAGAGCATCCAAAAGTGTGACCAATGCTGTTTCTGTCCCATAACCAGGCCTGAACCCTGACTGATAGGGGTCCAGATAATCCGTTTCCTCGTGCCTGCTCTGCCAGATCTAATAGTTGTGAAAGATAAGGAAGTAGTGTTATGGTTATCAACTAGTTGCAGATGGAGGGGAAGTTGTCTCCTTGTGTGAGACAATGTAAATAAAAACTAGTTTGGAGCAATCTTTATCAGTATAATGTGATTAGCTGAAACCTTGAGCCTAAAGACAGAAGTACGCATGAGTAATGAACTGATGAATATTAACTAACATGCCCTGCATACTTAAACACCTAATTACCATAAACATGCAATGTATGAATTGGGAGGGACCAGGAAGAAATCACAGAGCGGCCGGAAAGAGTGTAAACCCGAAGTACCTTAGCCCATGGGGAAATGGGGAGAGACATGCGCTCAGGAATGTATATAATTATGCTGAAATTTATAGTTGGGTGTGGCTTCCCACTTGCACGCTATGAAGCCTACCAGCCTTTGCAAACGCTTTTAATAAACTTTTTACTTTTGGTTAACCCAGAGAGAGATTTGTGTTGCTTGTTTCACACATAGGGGGGCTGATGTAATCATGGAGAGGTGGTCCCTCAGACAACCTGGCCCCGTGCTTTTTTTTACTCCTTCCCCCTTTATTTTTTAAAAAATGGACCAAGAAAGTTAAGCTTATTTTCTACTGTATTTAAAATATTCTAAATATGTGCAGCAGTAATCATAGAGGAGTATCTACCCTCCCCTCTATACCAGTGAGGCTCCATGTTTATAAGATTGACAGTGATCTGTATTCTACAAAAATCAACAGAGTCTTCCTGGCAAGTACTGTTTCGAGTTCTTCAGGTTTAAAAGTATGAATGTGTCAGCAGGTTTGAGAATAGGAAGGATAAAAATGGCCATTATGACGTTAATGTCTGAGTGGAGAAGCCGGGAGCACCAAAATATAAGAAAAATAGAACATTTGTTTGGCAGTTTTTGGGATGGTGAAAATTTGGTTGATGAAGATAGAAATTGAAAGGACTAATAGGCATCTTGGAGGAGAAAACAGGATGTAGGGTGTTTATCTACTGGTTTACTTAAGGTGTAATTTGGTATCAAGTATAGCATATTAACAGCCTAGTAGAAAATATGTGTATGTGGCATTTATATCTAATACCCTTGAAAATCTTGAAGAAAAAAAAATGAGATTTTAACAACAGCTTTCAGTTTGGGCCTAAGTACATACAGTCCCACTGAAATGTGAATTTGACCCACCTGCCTCCTTCCTCTCCCCTCCTCTCCCCTCCTCTAAGACCCTTTCTCATCTTAATTAGATGAATATAAAAACTTCTTGCAAATAACTCAAATACTTGATTTTACTGAAGATTTGATAACCAATGCTGTATAATGATGCATTATACTGTGATTTGCTTCTGTTGTATGAGGTTTCTCGTTTTAATTTTTTTATTTAAGTTATGGGGGGGGGGAAGATAAGTTACTTTGGGTCAGCAGATGGATTATCTTTTTATTCTGAATAACTCAGATTTTTTAAAAATATCATTTACAAAACTCTAACAGAAATCTGCCCTTTAGAGAGCAGAACGTAGGCAATGGGAAGAAATCGTCTGTGAAAATACTCAAGAACAGTATGTCTTACAAAATATCAGACGACATGCTTCTGAATATGGGAAAAAAAAATTCTCCATTATATTCTCTGTCTTGCTACTGTTTTATCTTTAGAAAATCATAGTATGTAATTAATACTTCTTAATTATATAATGCAGGCAGATTTTTAACATGCACATAGTCAAGTGCACAGCACATACACATACCTACATTACAAGGAGTCTGCTAGCACTTTTTCAAACTAACAATTTTTATTAAAAATTACTACAGCACACTTAATCAGATGCAAGGAGTGGCTAAAGTGATGCAGATTTAAATTGGGATGGGGGGAGGGAGGGGAAGACAAGGTGCAAGTTACCTGTGAGACAGATTACAAGTGTTTTATCAATTAGCAATGATAATGTGTTTGTTAAGAGCTTCTGACATAGCCTGAAATCTTTTGCTCTATGAGAATTCAGCAGTCTTGCTCAATTGTGCTGGTAAAGTTTCTTTGTTCCAAAACAGCTTGTTTGAGATCTGTATCGTAGTGTCCTCCCCTTCATGGATCACTGCCTTGTCATGGCGAAGGGGCTTGCGTAACTCAGTGAAGCCATGAGCTATACCGTGCAGGGCCACCCAAGACGGACAGGTCATGACAGAGAGTTCTGACAAAATGTGGTCCACTGGAGAAGGAAATGGCAACCCACTCCAGTATCCTTGCCAAGAAAACCCCATGGACAATGTTAAAAGGCTAAAAGATATGACGCCGGAAGATGAGCCCCTCAGGTCAGAAGGTGTCCAATATGCTACTGGGGAAGAGCGGAGGGCAATTCCAAGTAGCTCCAGAAAGAGTGAAGCGGCTGGGCCAAAGCCGAAAGGACGTTCAGCTGTGGATGTATCTGGAAGCGAAAAGAAGGTCCAATGCTGTAAAGAACAATATTGTATAGGTACCTGGAATGTAAGATCTATGAACCAAGGCAAGCTGGATGTGGTCAAACATGAGATGACAAGATTGAACATCGACATCTTGGGAATCAGCGAACTGAAATGGACGGGAATGGGTGAATTTAATTCGGGTGACCATTATATCTACTACTTTGGGCAAGAAACCCTTAGAAGAAATGGAGTTGCACTCATAGTCAATAAGAGAGTGGGAAAGGCAGTAATGGGGTACAACCTCAAAAACGACAGAATGATCTCAGTGCGTATCCAAGGCAAACCATTCAATATCACAGTCATCCAAGTCTATGCCCCAACCACTGATGCTGAAGAAGCTGAAGTTGACCGCTTCTATGAAGACCTACAACACCTTCTAGAACTAGCACCAAAAAGATGTCCTTTTCATCATAGGGGATTGGAATGCTAAAGTAGGAAGTCAAGGAGTAATCGGAATAACAGGCAAGTTTGGCCTTGGAGTACAAAATGAAGCAGGGCAAAGGCTAATAGAGTTCTGTCAAGAGAACAAGCTAGTCATAGCAAACACTCTTTTCCAACAACACAAGAGACGGCTCTACACATGGACATCACCAGATGGTCAATACCGAAACCAGGTTGATTATATACTTTGCAGCCAAAGATGGAGAAGCTCTATACAGACAGCAAAAACAAGACCAGGAGCTGACTGTGGCTCAGATCATGAGCTTCTTACTGCAAAATTTAGGCTTAAATTGAAGAATGTAGGGAAAACCACTAGACCACTCAGGTATGACTTAGATCATATTCCTTGTGAGTACACAGTGAAGGTGATGAATAGATTTAGAGGATTAGATTTGGTAGACAGAGTGCCTGAAGAACTATGGACGGAGGTCCGTAATATTGTACAGGAGGCAGCAACTAAAACCATCCCAAAGAAAAAGAAATGCAAGAAAGCAAAATGGCTGTCTGATGAGGCTTTACAAATAGCTGTGGAAAGAAGGAATGTGAAAAGCAAGGGTGAAAGGGAAAGATATAAGCAACTGAATGCAGATTTCCAGAGAATAGCAAGGAGAGATAAGAAGGCCTTCTTAAATGAACAATGCAAAGAAATCGAGGAAAACAATAGAATGGGGAAGACTAGAGATCTCTTCAAGAAAATTGGAGATATGAAAGGAACATTTAGTGCAAAGATGGGCATGGTACAGGAAAAAAAGGCAGGGACCTAACAGAAGCAGAAGAGATTAAGAAGAGGTGGCAAGAATACACAGAAGAACTATACAAGAAAGATCTTAATGTCCCTGATGTCCACCCTGGTGTGATCACTGACCTTGAGCCAGACATCCTAGAGAGTGAAGTCAAGTGGGCCTTAGGAAGCATTGCTAACAACAAAGCTAGTGGAGATGACAGTATTCCAGCTGAGTTATTTAAAATACTAAAAGATGATAGTGTTAAAGTGCTGCACTCAATATGCCAGCAAGTTTGGAAAACGCAACAGTGGCCACGGGATTGGAAAAGGTCAGTTTATGTTCCAATTCCAAAGAAGGGCAACGCCAAAGAATGCTCAAACTATCGCACAATTGCACTCATTTCACATGCTAGCAAGGTTATGCTCAAAATCCTACAAGCTAGGCTTCAGCAATACATGAACCGAGAGCTACCGGATGTACAAGTTGGGTTTCGAAGAGGCAGAGGAACTAGAGATCAAATCGCCAACATTCGCTGGATCATGGAGAAAGCACGAGAGTTCCAGAAAAATATCTACTTCTGCTTCATTGACTATGCAAAAGCCTTTGATTGTGTGGATCACAACAAACTGTGGCAAGTTCTTAAAGAGATGGGAGTACCAGACCACCTTACCTGTCTCCTGAGAAATCTGTATGCGGGCCAAGAAGCAACAGTTAGAACCGGTCATGGAACAACTGATTGGTTCAAAATAGGGAAAGGTGTACGACAAGGCTGTATACTGTCACCCTGCTTATTTAACCTCTATGCAGAGTGCATCATGAGAAATGCCAGGCTGGAAGAATCACAAGCCGGAATTAAGATTGCAGGGAGAATCATCAACAACCTCAGATATGCAGACGATACCACCCTCATGGCAGAAAGTGAAGAAGAACTAAAGAGCCTCTTGATGAGGGTGAAAGAGGAGAGTGCAAAAGCTGGCTTGAAACTCAACATTAAAAAAACTAAGATCATGGCATCTGGACCCATCAATTCCTGGCAAATAGAAGGGGTAGAAATGGAAGCAGTAACAGACTTCATTTATTTGGGCTCCAAGATCACCGCAGACGGAGACTGCGGCCATGAAATTAAAAGACGCTTGCTCCTTGGGAGGAAAGCTATGGCAAGCCTAGATAGCATATTAAAAAGCAGAGACGTCACCTTGCCGACAAAGATCCGCATAGTCAAAGCTATGGTTTTTCCAGTAGTAATGTATGGCTGTGAGAGCTGGACCATAAAGAAGGCTGAGCGCCGAAGAATTGATGCCTTTGAACTGTGGTGCTGGAGAAGACTCTTGAGAGTCCCCTGGACTGCTAGGAGGTCAAACCAGTCAATCTTAAAGGAAATCAACCCTGATTGCTCATTGGAAGGATCGATAATGAAGCTCAAGCTCAGATACTTTGGTCACCTAATGCGAAGAGAGATCTCTTTGGAGAAGACCCTGATGCTGGGAAAGATTGAAGGCAAAAGGAGAAGAGGACGGCAGAGGATGAGATGGTTAGATAGCATCACTGAAGCAATGAGCATGAAACTGAGCAAACTCAGGGAGGCAGTGAAGGACAGGAAGGCCTGGCGCAATATGGTTCATGGGGTCACGAAGAGTCGGACACGACTTAACGACTAAACAACAATCGTAGTGTCCTGGGAAGTTTAAATACTTTGATATTCTTTGTCCTTATTTTCCTTTCTGATGCCAAACTTCTATTACTTATTTTGTGCAGTCCTACACAGAATCCAAAGGGGCTTTGCTGATTGTTTACAATTGATAATTATAGTTATTAGCTGATAAAGTACTTGTAATCTGTCTCACATGTAACCTGTGTTTGCATAACTATCTTCTCTTCCCTTCCCTTCCCCCCCCCCCGCCACCCCATCCCAATTTGAATCCTAGATTAGTCACTCTATGCATCTCATGAAGTGAGCTGTAGCTCAGAAAAGCTTATGCCTTTTAATAAAATGCGTAAGGCTGAAGAAATGCTACCAGACTCTTTCTGATTTTTGGCAACCATAGACTAACATAGCTCTCTTGCTACATTTATCTACATGTATTTGCAGACATCTGTCTGGCAAAATACACCTCCCAATAGGTTGCTTTTGAAGCAGGTGCAAGGAAAGATCAGCTTTTTAAAACAATTAAACCTACTGTTCATGTGACACTAGGTCAGTGTTGCAGACCAGCATTCTAGGAAAAGCCTTATGAAATGTGTTATCCGAACAAATCATGAGGCTGTTGCATAACAATAAACCCCATGAGAGCAGCATGGCACCAAAATGACATAGGGGGGTTGACAGGCAGTCTCTCTAGTGGGAAAGCAAAACGCCCACAAGCACAGGTTAAACATATCGGAACATGAGTTTCAATCTCTGAAGCACAAGAAAAAATTACAAATTGATTTCTCTGAGGGTGGCAAGGAGTCAGTAGTTTTCAAAGTTTGTATCACATCAACCCTAATTTGCAGATAATGTCATTCCATCATTTGAGTTGTGTGCAGCTAAAGAGGTGGGGAAAATCAGCATTTGGAAGAAAGGGGTCATGAAGAGTCAGACATGACTTAATGACTGAACAACAACAACAACAACAAAATTCACTCTCATGTATCTAATTACTTTTTTCCCCCTTCTTCTTCCCTGTCTCATTCTCTCTCTCTCCCTCTCTCCATTTTAGGTTTATAGCTAAGCCGTGTGCCTTAGGCTTAAAAGTCCAAGCCAATGGACCACAGAAAGCTCAGCCTAATGCTATTCTTGAAAAGGTCTTCACTGCCATTACAAAGGTACAACATATTCCTAAAATCCTTTTATTCATTATAGGAAAATGAAAAGGTTCTTTGTCAATATAATTAATTATTGGGATTGGGCACCTTTCCTGGCATGTTCATTTGATAGGTGTAGTAATGAGTAGTAACAGAAGCATCCTGCTAATTTTCCCACAGTGATCCAAAGTGCTACTATCGCATAAGACAGGATCTGAGAGGTTGGATATATTTGTAGGTCTGTGCTGGTGTGAATGGTATACTTACCAATTATGGCAAGACATATTTTGGAAGGGGACTTGGTGGCGCAGCGGCTTAATGACGCTGAAAGTTGCCGGCCAGAAATGGTCGACGCTTCAGCGGTTCGAGTCCAGCCTTCGCATTAGCAGGGTGAGCTCCTGTTTCCTCCCCAGTTCCTGTAAACCCAACAGTTCAAAAACTCACGTGAGTAGATAAATGGGTACTCTCACTCTGGTGGGAGGAAAAATGCTGGTGGCGCCTTGCAAAAAGGAGTCGGGAGCAGTTGCCAGTAAGCGCGAAAAACCGCGCGCGCCTGAAAAGGGCGCGAAGCGACGGAAACCCCGCCTCCTGCACTTGCCAGCTGGGCTCTGCCCTAGGAAGGAGGCTCTGGCAAACCACTTCTGAAACAATTGCCTTGAAAACTGCAAGGACTCGTCCAAGCAGTCACTGTAGAGTCGGTAACGACTGAGCGCAGATAAAAATATATATATATATATATTTTGGAAGGAGCAAGAATAGAGGGGAAAAGAGAAAGCAGTTCCAAGAGTTGATTGGAAAAAGATTTATTTAAAGAACTTACACTGATATTGAAAGAAAAAGAACTTGAGGTTGTACTCTGCATGATTCACCAGTCACCTCCTTTGGAGCCTGGGTGCATCTGAACATAGCTGCCAGGTATAGCAAGTCTGAAGTCAATGCATGATTATCCAGTGCAGGCCTAGGTGATTGTGAAAGAGGAGATCAATAGCTTAGAGGGACAAATATGGAGAGGTGGGATAGTGGTCATGATGGGAGGAGGAGTATAATAAGAGATAAGAGTAAGTCATTGCAGGACAAGAGAGATGGCACTAAATTTCCAATCAGGCTCCCCAGTCTCACCTCCTGCGCCAGGTAACCAAATTGCTGGACATATTGAACTCAACTCATATTGAACTTTTTGAATGCCACGTCTGTCTGTAATAAATCCAATCCCGACATGATTGTGGACAAGAGGACAGACTTGTCATGTGTCATCAAATCGTGACTGGATGAGGAGTGGAGAAATACCTCTCACAGAGATTTATCCATCCTGGTTTTGTATGCTGCATCAGTCTTGACTCCAGGGCAGGAAAAATGGAGTGGCAGTTGTATATCAGGAGACCTTGGCACACAACTGTGTGAGGAGTGCTGTTCTGCAGGTGGCCAGATATATTTGTGAGATTGGGCCAGAAAGACAAGCTGGGGGGGGGGGGGCTGCTACTTTACCATCCTCATAGCTGCATAGTAGTGTCCCCTCATGAGCCACTCAAACTCATTGCAAGGGTGGTTATGGATTCACCCTGGTTAGTCCTGGGTGATTTTTAACTTCCTGCGCTTGGAGTCAAAAGTGGCTCAGGAATTGTCCCAGTTCATCTCAGCTCTAGCACACACAGCTGGCCACCATTTAATCTGGCCTTTACATTGCATCATAAGATACAGGGCCAGGACTTGGGAACATTTCCATCAGTCCCTTGCCCTCATGACTATGGGTTGACCAGAACCATCACCTTGTGCAGGGAGAATGAGCAAATTTACATGTCCTACCAGAGGTGCTTGATGGATCCAGAGGGTTTCTGAAAGGCACCTGGGGATTTTCCCAGTGACCTGGAGGGCAGTTCTGTTGAATGCTTTGTTGGTCTCTGGAATATGCAGGTGAACATGTTACTACATAGAGTTATCCTTCTGTGGGTCATGTCTTCTGAAATTGTAAGATCACACTGTACAGAATTTAAAGGGACTATAGTGCCTGCCTTGGGCTATTTCAGATAAGGAACTGAATTGACTTCAAAGTGATTCCAAGCAAGCACCATCTATTGTGCTTCTCATGTAAAGACGCTTCTCTCTCAATTCCAATTCTATTTGCTATTGCTGGAATCTATATAGGGAGCCATCACAAACCTCAGTCCAGTTCCAAATATGCTATATCAGTATTTTCCATTTATATTTATTCAAATTACGCCTGCCAAGCAACTCAGGCTTGCTAGCAAGGATTAAAGCAGTAAAAAGGAAAAGCAGTAAAACATGCCACACTGGAGATACTGACACACACATCATATCATTAAAATGGGCTCATCTAGCATCTTAGCTCAATTTGCAAGATTTTGGTTAGCATGTTGTATCAACCCAGCCTTTGTGGTTTGAAAATTGTATCAATTTCTTGTGTATATATAATTTTTATTAAGAATTTTGATTATAATAGTAAAATCTAATATAAAATTTCTGAGCAAGAAAACCATGTATGATTTGTGAGGTAAGTGGTTGCATGGAAGGAGTTGGTCTTGGGGATTGAAGTCCAGGGCAACAGTCATTTTATGGACAATTGTCATGGAGTTATAGAATATCTATCTATCTATCTATCTATCTATCTATCTATCTATCTATCTATCTATCTATCTATCTATCATGTATGTATGTATGTATGTATGTATGTATAAATAAATAAAACTGGGTGGCATATAATTAAAACAATATAAAACAACAAAACAATACAACAGTTCAAAAATTGTTTTAAAAAATTCAAAAACATGTTTAAAAACTGTCATAAAAATTCATAAAATTCACAGATGAGGTAATGACATCTACCAACAACATTCAATGCAACCACTGTGCCAGTTGTACCACATATTTGTTGGCAATTTCAAACTTTCATGGCATACTTTTTGTAGTGATAAATAATACCTGGTGTCAGAAGAGCTATTCACCGATGAACCACAAAGAGACAATTTGTAAGCAATAGGTTGAAAAGAATACATATTTGGACCCAACTGATTTTTTTTCTTGCTGCTGCTTGCTAATTGGCTGCCTTCTCTCTCTCTCACATGCCCTGCCCTGCCTGCCAATACACAGATGCCATCAGATGACTTATTGTTGGCCTTTCAAGGTAGTCCAGACAGGAAACCAAAACCATGAGTTCTAACACTATTTTATTATAAGGTTACAGTCTTGCATGTCTGAAAGCACTTACCCCCTCCCCTGTCTTTACTTTCCAGAGAACTAGGGAGGGTCCCTTCTGAGATGCTTTCCCCACCCCTATCCCTCCTTTGGACTCCAACTTCTCTTATCAGACCCTTGTCTAGGCTGCGGCTCTTCCTCCTGTCTCCCAAGGTTATTCTCACAGTTCATCACATTTTCATAGTCCATTCCACTTACCCACTTGGCTACAACCCACAAGTAAATTAGAGTCTTCCCCTCCCCTCTGCTACTTACATGCTTTGTTATTTAGTGTAAGGTTTTTGAGAGATAGAGCCTCAGTAAACAATTATATTTCAATTGTATACAGGACATTTCTTAAACAATGTCTGCAGTACACCAAGGTTCTCCAATAAATAGACAACTTTCCACAAGCTAGTTCCAAGATCAAAAGCAAGATGTTGATAGATCTCTGCTCAGATGTCCAATAAAACAGTTGAGAAAAAATAATCACTAGCAGAGTTTTTGGTGTAAATTCACAGAATATGAGCTTAAGTGAAAAGGCATTTAAAGGACAACTGCCTTTTCTTCAGTATATCATTATAAAACTGGACTTAACACTCCCTACAACTAAGACTAAATACAAAAATAAGCTAAATGTTATACTAATTCTAAAACTTTAACAAATCTCACTCCCAACATGGATGGCATATGCCACCATGTTTTAATGTGTTTTAATATTTAAATGTTTAAATATACCAGCTAATATATGAGCTCATACATCCCATTATATTTATAATAAATAAATTAAATGTACCAGAAAATAAAGAATATATTTTTATTTCTTTGATTTTTTTTTCTTCAAAAAATTAATTATAGGTATTCTTAAGTAAAAAAAAAAAATGTGTTCCACAGTCTTGAAAATTTTAAGAATCACTAGGAGAGTATATCCAAAACTTACAATTTAGGGTATCCTTTGGGGCAATAAATAAGCTGAAATATACAGGTAGTGCTCACTTATTGGCCACAATTGGGACTGGCAATTCTGCACTAAGCTGTGCAGTCATTAAGCATGATGTCAGGTGGCCATGCCAACTTACAACATCACTTCTGGCTGTGGTTGTTAAGCAAATCATCCACAGTTGTTAAGCGTGATGTCATGTGACCGTGACTTGCAACTTCCTGAGAGCTCCCCTATTGACTTTGCTTGTCGGAAGTCAGCTGTGAAGATTGCAAATGGCAATCATGTGACTGCGGGGACATTGCAATGACCACAACTTCGAGGACCAGTCATAAATCTCCTTTTTCAGTGCCATCATAACTTCAGACGGTCGCTGAACAAGTGGTCAGTAAGCGAGGACTACCTGTATTGTTAATGTGTTTTTATTCTCTGGAAAAGGAATTTGTAGAATTGTTAATCTCCAGTGACAAAGTTAGTATTATGTGTCTTCATTTGGTGAGATGGGCATCCTGAAGCAGTACAGGTAGCCCCCCAGTTTAAGAACAAGTTCCATTCCCAAGATCTGTCCTTAAGTCGAATTTGTATGTAAGCCAGAACAGTATTATTGTATAATACTGTATAAGTAGTATTGTGTAATGAACTCGAACCATTGTGTATTTAACTCGAACATTGTGTATTTAATTCAAATTTTGCTACAATAGGCTCTGTTCTTAACTATGGGTTGTCCATAAATTGGGCATTCTTAACCCAGGGACTACCTGTAAATTGTTTTGGATCTGTTCTGAGGAAAAGAAACAAAAGTACAATGCATGAGTGAAGCAAAACTAAACCAGCATGTGCAGCTGTCCTCATCCTGGAGCTATCCTGATAATTTGGCTTACAGGTACCAGAATTCCAAGCCAGCAGGCCTCATGGAAAATGAGTGTGTCTGAGAACAATGCCACAGAAAACAGAAGGCAGAAAAGGGGTTGAGTTATATTCTATTATAAATGGAGCAAATAAGGCACCAAAATCAACATTCAATTGAAAGCGTGATTTAACAGAGTAATTGTGTCCACTATTCCCAATTATTTTATTTTATTAAAATGTAAAGACCACCCAACTCCAGACAGCTTTGGGCAGCTTACATTATAAAATCAAAGATGGTAAAAACAGCATGATTGCCCATGGTGGTATATTATGTCATTTGCTTGATTACATTCTTATGCAAATGACACAAATCTGGAGGCATTAGGGTTCTTTGTATACTTCTGTCAAGATCATATGCAGAGGTTTGATAGTAATATAAACCGTAAAACAGTACAAACTGAAAATGAAGGCTGCAGCTATTTAACTTGCACAAACTGTTTTATACTCTAGACCAGTGTTTCTCAACCATGGCAGCTTTAAGATATGTGGACTTCAACTCCCAGAATTCCCCAGCCAGCATGGCTGGCTAGGGAATTCTGGGAGTTGGAGTCCACATATCTTAAAGTTGCCAAAGTTGAGAAAATCTGGTCTAGATAGCAAGCTGGCATTTCAAAGGACATTCCCCTTATCTCATGCATATCTGAAACTTATTGCTTAGTTTTGGGGTAGGGTCCTAACTGGCATTTGGTGAAGTCTCATCAAAAGAGTAACTTCTTGATTCATTTTTGTTTGTTAGCACCCAGATGAGAAGAGGCTGGAAGGGTTATCCAAGCAACTAGACTGGGATGTGCGCAGTATTCAGCGTTGGTTTCGACAGAGACGCAACCAGGAAAAGCCAAGCACTCTTAGGAAGTTCTGCGAGAGCCTGTAAGGAACTCTTTTCCTTCTCTTTGGTTCTCTTTTTCCTCACTCGAGTCTCCTCATCCTGGATTTTTTGGGATCGCTGCAGTACAGTATATTGTTTGCTAAAACAGATGAACTCTTTTCCCTCTTTTCAGATTGACTTTTGTTCAATATAATTGGCACAAGTTTCCTTTGGAAATATAGAAGTAAATTATAGCTCTCTAAAGAAATTGGAATCCAATAGAATAAGCATGTTGTGGAATTTATTACATTTAAACACAGCATCAACTATTATACAGAAATGGCTCTAAAATTAAAAAGTTACCTTCAGTCATTCTTAGCAGAGCTTCTGTCATAGAGTGGTGTTGCTGCTATGATTTTACAATCTGTTGAGTCTGGAGCCAAATTTTCTGGCTTTTTTTATTCACTTTGTTTTTTAGATTTAGGGGCTTTAAAGGGCAGAAAATCAAGACATAAAATCCCTATCAAAATCTAAACTCCCCTCCTAAATCTAGCTGCTCTTAATCTTCACTGCCACAAAGTTAACTCACCTCCTCTACTTAGAAGGCAGGGCTTAAAGTTTATTCCTTTCTTGTGGAGGAAAACCCATTTACAGCATTACAGTGTGTAGAAACTATAGCACTGCCACACATGCAACCAAAAGTATGGATCCAGGATGTAGACAACAACTTCATCATAATAAAAAAGGAACAATTAGAGAAGATACATGAAACAATCAACAAAATGTACTGTCGAAGGCTTTCACGGCTGGCATACGATGGCTGGTGTGGGTCTTCCGGGCTGTATGGCCGTGGTCTTGAAGTCTTGTTTCCTAACGTTTCGTAACGTTTCCACAGTTCTCTCTGTGCCCAGAACTGCTCCTGTCTGTGCTCCTGCACTCTGAAGATGCCGGTCACAGGTGCTGGCGAAACTTAGGAAACAAGACTTCAAGACCACGGCCACACAGCCCGGAAGACCCACACCAGCCAATCAACAAAATCTTTAAAGGACTAAAATTCACAAGGGAAGAAGAAAGCAACAACACACTACCCTTCCTGGATAGCCTCATCAGCAGATGAAAATTAGAAACACAAGTCTATCGAAAAACAACCCACACTAACCAGGTGCTCCATTACCAAAGTAACAACCCAACCTCTCACAAGAGTTGCTGTATAAGAATATTATTCAGATGAGCACAAATGCACTGCAGCAACCCAGAACACCAGGAAAAGGAAACAGACCACCTATACAACATCTTCCAACAAAATGAATGCCAACACCCAGCCCACTACAACACAACCAACACAAGCTATAAAAAGGATAACACTGCCATACATCAAAAACATCTCAGAAACAACCAACAGACTATTAAAACCACATGGCATCACCATGGCACACAAATCAACTAAAGTCCTCCAAAACATCTTAAGTAAACCAAAAGACCCTGTAGCCCAAGAAGAAAAAACAGGAGTCATCTACAATATACAGTGTAAAGACTGTAACAGCCTCTATGTAGGGCAGACAGACAGCAGAGCACATCCATGAATACCAACTAGTAGTCAGAAGACACAATGAAAACTTAATCTCACAACACATTGGCAGACTCAACCATAGTTTCAATTGGGAAACTCAGCATGGTAGACCAAGCTAAATCCAAAAATGCTCGGGAATTCCTGGAAGCTTGGCATTCAGACATCAGACATCGATAGACACGTAGAGATAAAATACACTTACACACCATTCAAAAGAGACAATAAAAAAGCTAAGAAGGAAACATCAGAACACATCCTCTCCAGCAGCCAACACCCAGATAAGCAGGGATTACCACCAAGCAAACAATCAAGCAGAAAACAATATCCTGCTCAAGGAACTATCAAGGAAAAAACCATACCCCTACCAACACTGACAGGGCAAGCTACTGTATATAAACAGGGAGCGCACCCCACACTCACTAGCACTGGTCTGGTAATGAAACATCTGCAAGCAAACAACCCCAAGCTCAAAGAGCACCAAGGACTCCACAGTTCAACCATGAGCTATATATATTCTCTTCTGTTGGAATCATGGCATATTAATAGAAGAATCAAATAAGGTTGACCAACTAATTCTGATAATCACATCAATGAATAACAACAGTGGCAAGGTCTGCATGAATAGGAACTCTGAAGACACTGACATTGCCACTGGGTTGATAACCTGTTTAGAAACCAGTAGTCATAGATGGCACTAAATGCAGCACATTCCAACAAAAACCTGCATCTTTTAAAATACTGCAGCTGGGTGTGTGCGCCCATTATTTCCTCTTGCAAGCAATTTGAATTTGATTATGTTGACACAATTTCCTGTCACCTTTTTTTGGAAAAATGATGTACGTGTGTTGCCTGTTTATAAAGCAACAGGTTTTTTTAGGCCCTGTACAAAGATTAAAAACAAGGTCATCCTTTCCTGTAGGCTTACTATGTAATAGATATGATAGATGGGATGGGAAAGCAAAACGGACCCCGTCTTCAAGAGAATTTCATCTGGCGGGGTCCAGGAGGCGAGCCTTCTCTGCAGCAGCCCCTGCCCTTTGGAACAGCCTTCCCACAGAAGTGAGGTTGGGCCCCTCCCTCTTAGACTTCAGAAAAAAACTGAAGACCTGGTTTTGTCATCACGCATGGAGTGGGGATGGGAATGGTCAGTTTTGGGGGTGGCTGGTTCCCTAGTCTTACCTTTGACTGATATTATCTGGTCACAGGCTGAAATAATATCACCATCGCTTGGATTTTATTATATTTAATAACTGTATTTTATACTGTATTATTTATGTTTTTATTGATTTTAAATTGTTTTATTGTGAACCTCCCAGAGTTCCTCCTTGTGTGGGAGTCGGGTGGTGATATAAATTTGATTTATAAATAAATAAATATAAATAAAACAAACAAAACTTCAGAGTAGCTTTGATCCAGGGCAGTTCAAGAAATCGTGCACATACCTGCTTAGTGAAACCATAAACTGGCCCTGTAATAGGAAGAGCCAGTGAAGGATTCATATAGTTATTCTTGGTAAGAAGAAAAGGAGAAGGTTCTGAGTGAAGGCAATTAACATTTGGGCATGGGACCTGAAGGGAGAAAAGGATGCACAGGGACAGTTCAGTTTAAGGAAGAGGTTTATCCACCTTCTCCTGAAGAAAAGACCATAAAAAGTGATTGGTGTAGAAGGACTGGGATTAGTTCTTGTTTGGTGATGTGTGTAGAGTTTGTTTGGTCCATTCAGTTTTGGCAAAACTCCCTAATGGCTATTGGAAGGGAATGTTAAGTCATGTATGACATGAAGGAGTAATTCTGAACCCGACTGGTCTGCTTGTTGAAGTTACCAGATCACCTGCTCAGACAAATTGTCAGGTTTTCATTTAGATTCGGGAAGGAAGCAAGAAGTGGCAAGAAGTTGGTATCTTAATGTTCCTAGAAATGGTAAACAATTACATCAGGATGGGAAGCTCAGAGGCCTGGAATGTGATTTTTTTAAAGATAGCAATCATCTTACTACAGAGCTGTAATGAGATGTTCATCTAGGGAATTCCTGAGGTGTAGCAGTTACAGTTTGCCTTTTGAAGTATAGTTTCTGTTTGTTTTTGTTTTTCTGCTTGCCTGTAATATACCTTCAATCTTTTTGTTGGCTGAGATTCCATCAAAACCTCAGGAGAATAAGCAGCTAGTTGTGAACTGTATGGAATCCTACAGTTTTGGCCTCCAGCTTAGTTTCATTAGAAATACTTAATATACTAATATAAAAGATATAATCAGTCTAAAAATAGAATTTTAAAGAGAAGCTGTAGGAATGTCAGGGTCTATTTCTAAGCTTGTCAACCTCTGATTCAAAATTAAGCATATGTTTCAGTTTTGCATGAGATAAAGATTTTTAAATTTTCATGTTCACTACATAGAAGGCTGGTTATAAACTAAATCGGGTTATACACTACTTTACAACTAATATGTTTCCTTTCATAATATGTTTTGTTCGAAGTTTCATTTGGCTACCTTTTGAATTTTTCAATGTCCCTTTTAAATGTTTTGAGGGGAAATGTTAAAGCCATATTATTTTGACCTCCAAATAATTCCATCAGACTTGATTGAATAGTTTAAGTATATACTACTGTAGTAACTTATTGACATCTGCTCTCTGGACTGCCATCTTTTACATTAGTGTTAACACTGAAGTATCACTTATGCACTAAGTCACGTACTAGTGCTGAAATCTGAGTCGAAATTGGAAACATTCTCTCAGTTAAATAGAAGGGGTTTTTTGATAGTCAATATAGGTATAACATCTGTAATTGCAGCATATGAAAATCCCCATCTGTGCTCTTTTGCTTTTCTTATAAAAACAATCTTAAATATTTTCTGACTAGGGGTTTGTTCCTCATGAGGCTGTCATCTCTATATGTGAAGTTTTAAAACATTTTTAATCACTTCTGTAGCACCTCTCATTTTAAAGAATGCTCCTCTGCCACCTGCAGCCAATCTTCCTGTCACATGTGTACAGTATATATGAGTCAAATAACCTATAGAAAAAATGGTGGCAAAATCCTAACACAGCACAGAGTGGAGAAGATTATTGCTTTTCCCATTGCTAAATGTTTAAGCAAATGAGAAAGCCTGAAGTATTCTGTTATACTTTGACTACCCTTTGAACTTTTTTCAATAATTAACTTGTGTTTCATTTGGCCTAAGAACCTCATCTTCTTCCACAATACTCATTATGGTCCTATAGAAACTACTTTTCAGCATGGGCTTAATCCTTTGAAAAGCAGGTTACGCTAGCAAAGTCATATCTCTACAAGTTGTTAAAGTGTCATCATGCAGAGAGGCTGAGGACTAGGCATGTAGCTGTTTTGAGGAGCTGTTAGCAGAGAGCACGTACTAGAGGAAATAAAGCAAGAATAAACTTCCTTTCACACATGTCTACTGCCATAATTGTGTGTTGAGAGTTAGCCACAGCAGTTGGTTGAAAGTTGAAGAAATAAGGCTATTACAGTAGCAGCTTTTTACAAGGAAGCTGCACTTTTTATCTGGTAAAAATGCTTCTTTTGTCTTCTGGAAGCTCTTACCTGAAACACTGCAAGTGAAATGCTCTAATCTGAGGCTAATGGAGTTGTGGCAAAGGACATCCTAGGTCAGCTCTCTCCTTGCATGTCTTCTGCAAGAAAAAGATCCAGTAGAACCTTTCCTAGAACAGTGATTTAAGTTTTCATGAAACTTGAATTGCTCTCATCTGAATGCTGACAGCCATCCAAAAGAATTATACAATACTGAACAAAATTCAAACCTCACATGTATATCTTTGTTTTTGGTACTACCTGTCCAATCATTGTATTTATGGCAGTAACCATAGGAAATTGGGGAGTTAATAAAGTTTGCTCTGATGTTCTCAATGTAAGGTTTGCCCCGTTCGACAGAGAAACTCTCGTGACACGTGTGGTTCACAAAGAAGGTTTACTCATGCGTAACGTAGTAGTCACAAGCAAAGCCAGGACTGGCTTGGTACAATTGCATCACTTGTTATATTCCCCCCTTCCCGCGCTTTTTTCCCGCCCCGCGATCACGTTGCAGCTGCGGATTATGGGCCCCCAATAATCCCCCTTGATTGTTCATGATGGCAGGATCGGTCAGGGTCTATTGTCCTTGATTGCCAGTCCCCCTCCGGCTGGGTTGGTTCCTCCCCGTTACGTGCAAGCCCGCGGGTTCTGTGCTGCGTTGCAATCTTTTTTCGCTGCCTGCGGCCCCGTTCATTGCTGGCTCGCGCCGTTATCAGTTTATAGTTAAAAGCTTCCGCTGCGGTTTTCCTGTTTGGCTGGGCGCAGGTGGCCCGTTAATTAGCGGCGCTTTCGGTTCCTCTTTTCCCCGCTAGCTACCGCCGGTGGATTCCGCGTGGTCTTGCTGCGAGCTTCCCTGAAGCCCCGTGCTTCCCTGAAGCCCCGTGCTTCCCTGAAGCCCCGTGCTGACCGAACCTGACACTCAAAACTGCATTGCAAGCATGCAAATTTAGGGAAGCTTTAGTCTCAAGTAATCCTATGAACATTAAATATTGAGAATCTTTCAAAACTCTAGCCAAGGAGAAAATCAGAATTCAACCAAATACTCAGCTAGGGAATCAAATAGAATTGCAGTGAAGATTTCCTATTGTATGTACTCCTTTACATACTTGAACTAGAATCCTCCTCCTCCAGTAATACTTCTCAAGTTCTCTCAGAAAGGTTTGTCATGTACTTCAGTCTGCAAATTCAGATTTTATAAAGCTAGCAGGTTGTCAGAATTTTGAGGAATTTTAATTCCTGCACTTGGAGAAAAAAAAAACTGGTCTCTTTTTAATGCGCTATTGAGGAGTGAGGTTGTGCTATTGAACAAAAGAAAGACTATAGCAAAGAAAGAGGAATGTCAGAGTAAGGATATATTTCATTGTTTTCTGCTCCCATACATATTTATTGTAAAGTCTAAATAAAATTTTCAGGAATTGTAATCATGAATCTTTTGCACGGCATGTTGGGTTTGCCCTTGTTCCCTGATTCCTTTTGATCAATCTTAAATTCAGTGTCTTAAAAAGTGTTGTTTAAACAAGCTATTCAAGAGCTGGCAGATAAGAGTGGTTTTGTTTCTTTTCCCAGAAAAATAAAGATGTGATGTTAAAAGCATGGTTGCTCAAGGTGAAACATTCAGAAATATATCGGTAGCGGTACTTACTCACATAGAGGTAGCCTTAACAATGAAATAGACCTTAAGGGAAAAAATTGTAATATTTTGCACATCTCTTCTTGCTCCAGAATCGCAGACTATGTTATGTATTGGAGGAGCAGGAATTGCACTCATACATGCTGTTCTTCTCTAAATTACAGGGCTTGTTGGTTCTTTTGGGTAGAGAATTTCTCCATATTTCCAATAGGTGAAATGGCTTTGGGTTAACAAACTATACATACAGTACATAGTTCTACAGAGACAATTCCAAACAGAGCTTTTTAGAGTCTCTTCCCTGTTTCACTCTCTCCCTAACACAGTTTCTCTTGGTACTTTCATTTCTGGGGTTGCTTATACTCTTTGGGGTGGGGGTGGGATGGAGAGAAGGAAAAATAACTTTCTCCCAAGCTTCTTGGACTCTAGCCTCTTTGTCAGGCTATCCTCCCTGATGTCTGGTCAGTCCTCCAAAAGCTGCACCCCACTCTAGCAACCAGCCCACTTAGCAGTTCCCTCCCTTGGGTTCTTCCTCCTGCTGAGTTTTCAACTGCACATTCTTCTTCCACCTGTTCCTAGATATAGACAGTATCTCCAGGCCATGCCATACAAATCAACTCCAGTGATGTACAGCAACTTCATCTTCCATGGCTTAACCTCTCTGCCTTTTATATATTTTCAGCTATAAGGCACATGTGCCTGCATCCAGGTGTTTTAATCAGACAGGAAGCTTCTTGATTAAAGCTTCTTTAATCAGACAAGAAGCTTTTAGAAAAAAGTCAACCTTTGAGACCAACAGGGCAGATCACCCTGCCACAGTAGACTGGAAGAGAGTATATTCACAGTGGTTCCATATTGCATAATGGGTAATGTTATGATGTTTTCCTATTAGAATCTCAACTTCTTTAAGTCAAGTGAGGAAGGGTGCATTGGTCATCAGTATATCTGGATAAAAAAATACTTGCTTCAGGATTTTCAGTGAAAACACATTTCTAAGTAGCAGGCATAACTATGCAGAAACTATGCAAGCAATTGAATGTGAATTCATTATACTTTATATATTACAATGGGACTGTTATGGCACCAGTAATGTAGCTTCTTTCTGTTCTGTATGAAAGTTCATTTTCTTCCTGATGGAGCTGCTCTCTCTTCTCTTCCTTGTAACACTCAGTATTTTCATTCTGCTTTTTCCATGGTCCCTCTCTCTCCTTTGCTTTTCTATTCTCCTTCAGATCTCTTTTTAGCAGATCTTACCCCTTCTTTTTCTTCTCAGCATTAATAGCTTATAAGAACCAATTCAGCTCCCCCCCCCCCCAGTAGACAGTAAGGGAGATGACCTTGTCAGAAGGGGACCTTGGGAAGCCAGATTAGTGATCTTTTGTTTCTGAGAATATTGCTTTTCAGCAGATATTTTTCCCTCCCCTTGGCAGATTAGGGAGGTATTGCCAGGTGTTAGATGAGGGAGCTAGTGTGTCCCCTTTATCTTAACCCTTATAGGAATATAGTTAAGAGGCAAGAGTGATTAACTATAACAATGATGCAATCCACAAACCTTGCCAAAGTAGCTTTTTTGGAGTGCATGTGTGCAGGAATACACAAATTACCTCAACTGGCTAAATAACCCTTTCTGTAGGTGTTTCTTGTGTGTGCAAAGGGGAAAAAAGGTCCACACCATTAACTCCCCATCAATCTTCCATGGTGCCAATACAAGAAGATTTTGAATCTTGTCCTAAAGAGAGGACAAGATGGGGCTTTCAGGTGAGGACCTATGGTGGACTAGACATCCCTGCAAGTATCTCCATGAGTGGGGAGAGCACCCTGGCGAAGATCAGTGACCAGACAGACATTCTGGCTGACGAAATTCAGTCTGGAGAAGGCGGGATCAGGAGATCGCCCATTTGTGCTCTGGATAGCTGCTCCTTGCGAGGAAACTGCAGGAATTGAGTTTCTTACAGTCGATTGTGGGTTGAGCAGCTTGGAAGCCAAGGGATTACTATCACGCTCCAAACCACTATGCAGCTTTTATGGACACTTGACCTGCTAAAGCCCCACTTTCTTAAACACTTTCAGATACAATTAATTTACAACTTAAGAGAGAACTTCTGACTAGCAGGAAAGAATAAAGACACTTGGTGAGTTGCCTTCTTTTTGGAATTAAGAGAGAAAAAACTTTCTTAAAGGATTTTGACTTAAAAGCAAGAAGTTTAACAAGATTATGATTTAAGAAAGTTTTAAATAGATAAAGGAGATAGTAATTTTAGAAAACAGATTTTTTTTTTTATGAAAGTAAATAGTAAAATTAACTAGACAAACAGACTGGACCTTTGTGGGAATGCTGATTGTTTATTATTAAGGAAAGATAATTGATGGATTTTACAAAATAAGAAGATAAGGGTAATATGAGCCAGACTGTGACTGTAACTATGGACAGCTAATTGGGGCTAAATTGTTAAAGACAAAGAAAAGCAAAACAGGAAAGGAAAAAGAAGAAGTTTGCTTTTACTTTCACTCTAGTAATTGACATATTTTCACTTTATTATAATGGCAACCACAAGAAAAGCAGCAAAAGTAGGAGAAGGAAGGAGAAGTTCACTAGAACAATTTACAGATAAGGGCATCACGCCAGATTCATTGCAGAAAATGTTTGAGGAATTTGCCAAGAAGATGACTGAAACAGTTGCCAATACTTTGGATGGTTTTAAAAAGGAAATGGAAGAAGGATTTGCAAGGATAAAAAAGGATATGAAAGAAGTTAAGAAGATTGAAGAATCTGTAGGACAATTGGCTGGAGATGCAAAACAAATTAATAACAAAGTGGAAGTTTTGGAAATTAAGACAGAAATTATAAATAGAGAGATGGAGAAAGATTTTGATAACTTGGCATTACTGGAACTGAAAGAAGAAGAATTTTGTTTAAGATTTAGAGCAATTCCAGATGATCTTGGGGAAGATATCAGAGAGATGAGTGTTACATCTCTGTCTAATTTTTTGGATTGGGATGAAGATTACACTGAGATTGATAAAGTTTATAGGATCAATACATGATTTGCAAAATTAAGAAATGTTCCGAGGGATGTCCTTGTACAGTTTGTCAGGACTACAGATCAAGTTTTACAGCAGCATTTTAATACTAGATTGAGGATTAATAATACAGATGCAATTGTACTTAAGAACATTCCAATTAGAACACTGCGCAAGAGAAAAGAGTATTTTTTTCTGACAAACTCAAACAGAAAAAGATTCCATTTATATGGGATAAGTTGCAAGGGGTGATTGTTACTTTTAAACAGCAGAGACTCAGACTGAGGTCTGTGCAGAAAGCAAGAAGTTTCTTGGGAAAATTCAAAGAAGAATTGGAGGAAATACAAATGGAAGTGACAATGACAGATGTGACTAAACAAATACCACAACAGATACAACAGAACACTGAAGATGCTACCATGTTGGGCACTACTGGTATTGATTTTTCTAAAATCTTGGTGTAACTATGGATTATAAATGCTTAACATGGAATATAAATGGAGCAAATGCTCCTCAAAAGAGAAGAAATATTTCATTATTTGAAAAAGTTAAAACAAGATATGATTTGATTACAAAAAAGGCATATTAGGAAAAAGGATATAAAATATTTGAGTCACAAAATTTGGGTGAAGAATTTATTTCTGCAGGAATAAAAAAAAAAGAAATGGAGTTGTTTTGTATATACATTCTCAACTATATTCAAAACTTATATTGACTGATAATTATGGCAGATATGTTGGAATGGAAGTTAATCTATAAGAAGCTAAGACTTTGATATTGGGAATGTATGCCCCAAATGAAGATAAGACAGCATTTTATAAAGGATTTATGGATAAACTGTTGGACTTTTTGTATGAAAATTGGTGTTTCCTAGGAGATTGGAATGGGGTGGTTTCCCCACAAAAAGATAGAACTTCTGAGAAAAATATTAAAAATACACAAGGCAAACTACCAAAGGTTTTCTTTGATTTAATGGACAATTTGGAGCTTGTTAATGTATGGAGATATAAAAATGGTAACTCAAAAGAATATACTTATTTTTCTGAAAGACATAGATCCTTTCCAAGAATAGATATGATTTGGATCTCTAAGACTTTGGCTACTAATGTTCATAAAGTGGAGATATTAACAAAGACTTTTTTGCCACAACCCAGTGACTTTAACTTTTAAAAGGAAAAAAACAGTTTTTCAGATGGAGATTAAATGAGGTCTTGTTGCAAAAGAAAACAGTAGTGGAGGACTGTAAAAAGAGGTTAAAAGAATTTTAACTTTAGTTCTTGAGGTACTAAATAGAGACATAAGATAAGATGAGAGAATCATGTGAGTAAAGTTTAAAAAAGAAACGTACAAGTTAAGGGCATTTACTGATGACCTGGTGGTAGTTTTGGAGGATCTGTTAGAGGGAGTAGAAACATTAATGGGAAAATTAAAGGACTTTGGTATGCTAGCCAAAGATTAATAAGCAAAAGACAAAGATGTTAACAAAAAATATGAAAATAGAAGATCAAATAGAACTGATGGAGAAAACTGATTTTAAGATTGAAAAAAAATAAAATATTTGGGCATTATGACAAATATGAATTCTATGTTATTTCAAAACAATTATTTTAAGACACGGAATGAAATTAATAAGGACATGTTAAGATGGGAGAAATTAAAATTGTCACTGTTGAGAATTTCTCAAAATGTTTTGCCTAGAATGGTGTTTTTGTTTCAGACAATATCTGTTTTGACAACTGATGTACCATTCTTGTAATGGCAAAAAGATATATCTAAATTTGTATGGCAAGGGGAAAAAACACAAGTTAAATACAGGTAGTCCTCGCTTAGTGACCACAATAGGGACCAGAAAATTCATAATTAAGCAGGGTAGTAATTAAGCGAGGCCTCATGTGACCGCATCCAATTTTATGACATTTGTTCCAGCAGTCATTAAGCGAATCACAGTGGTTGTTAAGTGAACCACATGGCCATTAAGCAAATTACACATTTGTTAAGTGAATCACACAGTTCCCTATCGATTTGCTTGCTGGAAGTCAGCTGGGAAGGTCACAAATGCCAATCACATGACCCTGGGACGCTACAATCGTCATAAGCACAAGCTGGTTGCCAAATGCCCAGATCACGATCACATGACCACAGATGCACTACGATGGTTGCAAGTGCAAGGACCAGTCATAAGTTACTTTTTTCAGTGCTGTCATAACTTCGAACAGTCACTAAACAAATGATCATTAAGCAAGGACTACCTGTACAAAGTGTTACAAGATACAACAGAAAAAAGAGGATTGGGTTTACTGGATTGGAAATTGTATTTTGCAGCTTGTTGTTTGGTTTGGATGAAAGAATGCATGTTGCTGAGAAACAAAAGACTTTTAGAGTTACAAGTGCACGACCTGAGGTTTGGGTGGCATGGATATTTATGGTACGATAAAGTGAATGTGGATTTTAAAAACCATTTTATTAGATGTGCCATATTGAGGAAAATGGAATAGATATAAACCCAGACTGTGTCCAAAAACACCTCTGTGGACCTTAGCACAAGAAGCATTTTATAGAAGAGAAATAATAGGCATAGACAAATGGTTAACATACCAGGAATTATTGGAGAATCATCAAAAGGAATATAAAATTAAATCAAGAGACAAACGAATGGCAGAAGGATATAGTTGTCAGTGGTTTTCCCATTTATAATTATCGGAAAGATTTTAAATGGATAAAAAGACTTATGGTATGGAGCTAAGTAAGACAGAATTTGAATTGCAATTGTGTACCAATGATGAACATGTAATTACTTAAATGTATAAACTTTGTTGAAATTTGAAATGAAAGAACAAGTTAAAGAATGTATGACAAAGTGGACTAACAATTTTGGTTATGATATACAGATGGATCAGTAGGAAAATACATGGTCAAAAGGGTTGAAATTTACATTGTTATGATGTAATTTTTATAAAATGAGTATCGTTGGTGCATGACACCAGAGGAATTATCTAGAATGTGTAAAGGCATTTCAAATGTATGTTGGAAATGTGAACAACATGAAAGGACATTATTTCTTGCTTGGTGAATATGTAATAAGGCTAAAAATTTTGGATTCAAATACACACATTGATACAGAGGATTTTAAAGATTAATATTCAACTGAAGCCATAACTATTCCTTTTGGGATTGATGGATAAACAATTAGAAAAGGGCCATGGAAGATTATTTCAATATATGATTACTGCAGTGAGATTACTATATGCACAAAGATGGAAAGATTCAGCATTACCCACCATGGAGGAATGGTTGGTGAAATTGACAGAACTTGCTGAGATGGTCAAACTGACTTCTTTGATTAGAGAAAGGTAATTATTGACATTTGTCAATGACTTGAAAATCCCTTATGGACTTTTTGTGTAAAAAAGAAAATGATTTTATGAGTTATAGTTTTGATGATTAGAAAGAATAGGGAATTACGATGTAATCTTAGAGAGAAAGATTTGATTAGAATTGTATGTATAACTGCCGAGAACAAGATCAGAAGCCATAAATATGTATGTATGTATGTATGTATTCATGCTTTCTGTTCTTTTCTTTTCTTTTTCTTTTTTCTATCTCCTTTTTCCTTTGTCTGTTCTTTTCTTTCCTTTTTTTCCTTTTCACATTTCCTTTACTATTTTTTTTTCTTTGAATGTATTTCTTATTATGTATGTAAAATCTTCTAATAAAATCTAGAGAGAGGATAAGATGGAATCAATAACAATGAGAATTCAATACATTGATGTAGAACAAAGAATCTTAGTCTATATGGTTTGCATTCATCAAACGAAGTGAAGGAATTGCTTTAATATTATGCTTGCATTGTTTTGAGAAGACTACTGCAGTCTCAAATCTTATTGTGGACGCAAATGTATTAACATCAGTGATAAAAACAACAATGCCTTGAATGACAAGCAGTTTCCTCTGTTTTTGCCTCTAAGACGGTATCACAACTAAAATGCAAGGCAGTTATGATAATTACACACTTCAGTGGGCTGAATTAGTGTGCTCAGGATCACGTGGTGCAGTCCAGACTTTATTTCTACTAAATTAGAATGAACTTTCTTCCTGCTGCCTCTTCCAGTTCATCTAAATGCTAGCTTATTAACACTCCCGCTTTTCTCCTTTTGTCTAAAATAAGACAGCTTTTCCTATGAACTGTTGATATCTCTCTCCCCTCCCGTCTCCCTCTAGTATTGTGCAGGGTTAGTTAATACTGGCCTATTTCCCAGGACCACTGGATTGATGCTTCAAGATCATCTAGGGAGACTCTGCTTGTGGATAGCACCAATAATGAGATGACCCATGATTTCTGTGAAAACTACATCTGTTGATGTTGTGAATGTATTTGTGGGTGAAAAAAAACAGTCTATGGCTTCTCTTGCCCTCTCCTGCTTTGTGTACATGGAACCTTGGTTCCAGAAATTCTTCTGATTTAGAGGAAATCTTAGTTTTTCAGTTGCCATAAAACTTTGTCCTCCCTCAGAACAATATGTGCAATTTAGCCAGTGAGAAGGGAGATATGAGTACATGAGGCATGTTGCCAGTTATTTGCTTCTGGGGCATATTCCCTTCTGCCATTTTTGTGACCTATGACCATGGTAATTGATAAATCATGGGAGCTGAAGTCCAAGGCTTCTAACAAACACCATACTGTATTAAGATAGGTTGTTTTATGTCACTTTGTTAACAGGAAACACAAACTTGGGTTGAATTTGTTTAACTGCATTTAACTCGCTGATATGCTTTTTATTTTGATCATGAAACAGTGCTTTATGGGAGAATGAAATCCTGTACCCTGATTTTAGTTTGGATCCAAATAAACCTGGTTAATCCTGATTGATATGCACTTCTAACAATCCAATTGCAGATGGTATATTGTTTCATATATTTTGAAATAAATTATTGTTTTGGAATAAATTATTGTGGACATTTCTATATTGTTCTGTAATTTGAATTCTCAAGTTTGCTTACCACAAGGTTATTAAGTTTATCTATTTTATATTATTTGCAGGTGGAGGTTTACATTTTATCTTTACATATTCACCTATGGATTCCGGCTCTTAAAAACGGTAAGACAAAATGCTTTGTCATTTGGGATAAACCAAATTGTCTTATGAGTGTTGCCAATAATAGCCTTATGAATACTTATACAGGAATTTAGAGCTGATCTTGGGGAAGCTATGAAAAAGATGTTAAGGAGGGAGTTGGACAAGATAGTACATACAGTAGTGCATCGTGCAGAATAGTACAAGATAGTACATAGCGCAGAGATAGAAGGAAGCATGAGAAAGAAATATCCTGCCCTGTTTTTGTTTAGTATCAGATGAAACAGAGAAACTTGGGCAGGCTTTCAAGATTGCTATCAGCCTTTTAAGGTAGACCAGGTCAAGAAACAGGCAACACAAGGCTTCCAGGAATGCTACTTTGTTTTGGTAGGATATGACAGGATTTTGAAAGCCGGTCAAAGTTTCTCTCTGTCCCATCTTATGCTAAACAAAATCACAAGAGGGTTATTTTGAGTTTCTTGTGCTTCCTTCTCTCTCAGGACTGTGTACTATCTTGTCTAACTCCCTCCTTATAATCTCTTTCATATTTTCCCCAAGATTAGCTCCCAATTCCTTTAAAATACCCTATAGATATGGTTGATTTTGGATGACCACTTTCAGTAAGTGACTCAATAATTGCAGATGTTTTCAATAAAGATTTTCAAGTAGCTGTATGTCATGGAAATACTTTTACAGCTTTCTGTTCTTTCTTTTCTATTTATCTTGTTGTTTTTTTCATCTCCTGAAATAAAATATGTATGTTTTTCCTGAATTATAAAAAATTTGGTCCAGTCTAGTGATTCTTTGAATGCAGGACCATTTTTAATGCATACATGATACTTCCATTCCTTTTGCTGGCTATAGCTGACCTGTAAACCTTTTGAGTTGGCTTAATGAATGTTACCTGTTAAGTGGCCTGAATTTTTAGAAGATGCCAGCCTACTTTGTTGAAAATACATCTAATTTAGACTAGAAATGAACTATTGAAATGCTGTAAGTACTGCTAGAGGCAATTTTGTAGAAATTGGGGGAGGTCTTCCAGGGGATAAATATCAGCCTCCTTGCATCATCAAGGTGGTATAGAAATTCAGAGACAGAGAGATCATGATAAGCAGAGATTCTGCTCTTCACTCTTAAAGAAAGTGGATAAAAACCCCTTCCTGAACACACTTCTATTAATTTGTTAGCTTGCTTGGCTAAAAAAAAATGTGGACAGAATTTTTTTTAAAAAGATAGCATCCATTAGTAAGACTTAAAGACAACATCTCCTGAACTCTAGGTAGATTCCTAATTTGGAGACTGTTGCTATCATGTTTGCATGAAGCTATTAGTTAAATCACAATTGTCTCTTTAAAAACATGATTCAGAATTTTTAGATTGGCTGTAAACATAGATTGGTTGATTGGCTCATTTCTGAACTTTTTTTAAATATGCAAAAGATTGCACCTTTTTGCTCTGTGAAGTATGATTTCAGTTTGAATTCACATATCAGTCTTATGTTTGTTGTATTCTTTTAAAGAAAGAACTACATTCCTTTGCATGCTCAAAACATAATATGACTAGCTCTGATTTAATATCTGCTTGAAGTAGCTGTTATTTGGCAACTGTGAGATTACATATAAAATATATCAGGAATCCCTAGCTTTTTCATATGTGCCCAGTCAAATGCGGCTTAGGAGAGTTCAGCATCTCTTTTGATAGCACGGGCATTGTTTTATTTGCTTTTTCATTTTGATTTATGTAGATTGAATTTACCCATGATGAATGTACTGGCTGTAACTTACCCATATTTCACAATTTGCAATTAATGTTGCAAAATATTCAACTTTTCTTAAGTCTTTATGCAGAACAGGAATTAGGGACATCATCTGCCCTATATTATCTGTTACATAACGATTTGGCAGAATTGTGACACTAAGCCTTTCATGTTTATATATCTACCCACCCACCACCCACCCCCAAAAACATAAAGGTAAATGCAAAAGCTTTTATTCTTCCAATTCTATGGTAGGATTCTCGTTTATTTGGGGCACTGTTGGTTTATTAATGCATTATAGATTTTCTGGAGTGAAAAAAGTGTGCCATTCCTTGTAAAAAGATTTTGTCATAATTAACCTACCCTTCATTACTCAGAATATTTAGATATTTTTTAAAAGACCAGTCATCTAGTGCCAGGGGTGAAAAGCAAAAATGTGGAAGAATTGACTGACTTTGAGCCCTACAAAGACTGGCAGTAGGGAAAATATATATCAAAAGAGATGTTCCGCACCTTCTTTCATAGTTCTGTATTCCTGCTGCTTACGCTGATCTTGGAGTACTACCTGTCAGACACAGATTCCACTACCCACTCAAACAGCAAGGACCAGGTGGTAAAGAAAGGTAGTCATGACATGGATCCTGAAATGTTCATAAGGAGCTGTTTCCACCAGGTCAGATTATTTGCCCAAATAGCCCAGTATGGAAACAGTTTTCCAAAGTCTCAGATAAGGATCTCAATCTGGAATCTTTCCCATGCAAAGCACATATTTTAGGCAGGTTCCAGAGGAAGGCATAGTAGATCATTGTACAGACCTGCGGGCAGGCTCTTTAGAAGGCTCTCACAAAGATTTTAGGGCATACATAGGTACATACACAGAAGAAAATTCTCCACTTAAACTCTAAAGAACATTAAAGATCAAAACCACAATTTTAAACAGAACTGGTAATTTAGTAGTAAAACGAGCATAGTGCCAACATAATGAAATCATAACATTCCCACATAGTAGATAATTCACTGTACAGAATTACATATAATACCTGAACTATCTTCAGACATTTGGGAGTTTCCAGAAAAACAAATAATTAAGAGTCAGTTTACACCCAAGCCACTCCAATTAATCTTAAAGCTCCAACTCTCATTCAAGGATAGACTTGGATTAAAAGCTTTACTGCAGATATGAAATAGCCCTAGTTATGATGAAGAACAGCTTCTATAGAATCTAAGTATCTAACATTTTATATAGCCCTTTATTCTAGCTTCGAGGTTTAAATTCTGCTTCTTTTTCCTGCCCTTTCATCATATCAGACTTTATGAGTCCATTTCTCAGACTTGGCTGTTGTTGGTACCTGCACTGTTTTTAGCCTTCTTCAATCTTCACATTAAGGAACCATCTTTTCTATCTAAATAGGATCACAGCTGAGAAGAGACAATTGTTATTACACAATTAACTTGTGCTCTGCAACAAAGATGCATCAAGGAGGATGCTCAAGCATTAAAAAGAATACAGTTGGATATTCTTATTCAGAAGTTGGCAATCCCACTAGATTCTCTCCAAATTATATTTATATTTGCATTTTGTTATAGGGATGGATACCTGGATCTGCATTAGAATTGTGCAGTGGGACTGTTGATTCCTAATCTTATTTTATTAGATGTTGAATAGTCTGACACAACGGAAGGCTGACAAACCCAAATCATTGTACTATAGAAGTGTCCCATTTAGAACTGGACAAGTGACAGGAATGGAATCCAGCACAGTGATCTCAATTCCTATTCTAGAAAAGTATAATGGTAATAATATCAAAATCCACCAAAAAAATCCAGAAAATCAGATGTTGTAGCCCCCAGTTCCTTTCCTGTCAAAGACCAGCCATCCAAGCAATCAAAATAGACTCAGTGCCAAAATGAGACCTGTGTTTGGACTGGACAGGTCAGAAAATTAGAGTGCCTAGAACCCTAAAACTTCTAGTCACTTTATTGCTCACATTCCATCAATATATTCAATGTCTTCCTTTTAATTCTTCTTCAATATGCTGCCTCAATTAAAGTGCATCTCTGGGTTCTAGCAGCAGGGCTTAGCCAGACAGCATCTGGAATAACACAAATTGGTACCTCTGAGTATATTCAGAGATGTGTCTCTGTTGCACTGTATTAATCAGAAAGTCCCCAGACATCTGAAATTAGCTATTAAGTCTTCATGAGTAGAAGTTGTTACTTCTAAGCAGATTGGATTCTGCACTTATTATGCCCTGGAAATTCCTTTGGCTGAAGCCAAAATCTGGGGGCAGTGTCCCACATATCTCAGTTGTTGTGAGGAAATGTGCTACAATTTTTACAGCAATAAATGTGAAGCAATATGCTTGTACATGCACATAAGAAACATGGCCAAACAGGTTTTCCAGATTCTGGTGTCTTTGTATTTAAAAATACTTGTATATGAGTGTTACACTTAGCCTATGTGCTATAGAAAACTCCAGAGTAACCTGAGAGTTTCCTGCCTGCAGGTGTGTGCACTATTACCCTAAGTCAGTTTGAGAAACTGATTATACTCTTAGTGGTACGAAGTGCAAGGTATTATCACTCATGCCCTTGTTATCTCCCAGATAGACTACTGCAATGCGCTCTACATGGGGCTACCCTTGAAGAGTATCCGGAAGCTACAGCTGGTCCAGAATGCAGCTGCACAGGCTATTTTTGGAGCCCCAAGGAGGGCCCATGTAACGCCACTGCTCTGCAAGCTGCATTGGGTACCAGTTTGCTTCCGGGTCCAATTCAAGATGTTGGTTATCACCTTTAAAGCCCTACATGGCATGGGACCAGGTTACCTAAGGGACCGCCTCTCCCCTATGACTTCAACCCATCCCACCCGATCGCACAAAGAGGGCATGCTTCGGACCCCCTCAGTAAAACAA
Organism: Python bivittatus; assembly: GCF_059951505.1. Lineage (NCBI taxonomy): Eukaryota > Metazoa > Chordata > Lepidosauria > Squamata > Pythonidae > Python > Python bivittatus. The sequence goes on from NW_028277075.1 coordinate 106,006,842, forward strand.
CTTCGATTAGCAGGGTCCAGAAGGCGGGCCTTTTCTGCGGAGCCCCCGCTCTTTGGAACATTCTGCCCCCGGAGGTGCGATTGGCCCCCTCACTCCTGGCCTTCCGTAGGGCTTTGAAGACCTGGTTCTGCCACTTGGCCTGGGGTGGGGAGGGAATACCACAAGCACGGGGATGGCTAGCCCCATAGAGGCCTTCTGTCTTCAGCCTCAGATTTTTCATTTTCCTGGACTCTCCTTTCCCTTTTTTAACAATGCTTTTAAACTGATATTTTATGTATTTATATATATATATTTGTGTTTTTAATGTTCGGTGTGAGTCGCCCAGAGTTCCCTCATTGGGGGAAGATGGGCGGGTGAGAAATTTAACAAACAAATAAATAAATAAATAATTTTGTTTGGGTTACAGCCACAGATCAAAGATTGGCAAGAACAGAAAGTAGGATTAGAGTAGACAGACAAGGTTGACAAGATGAAAGTAGAGCCTTAGAGCCTTTTAGTTATACTAATTAACATAGTCTATTATTTAAGTAATTATGGTTTTTTAACCAAACCCTAGTTCTGCTACATCCAGCTAATATCTAATTGGATATTGAGGTGTCATATCTGAGTCACCTGCCTTTGAGAGTCCTACCCATATTCACATTATAAATTAAAATATAAAGGTATAAGCACTGTCTTTAAGTAAACAAGTTCTATTAAAGATTATTGGTTTTGAATCATCTTCTAAAGGCCCCATGAGGAAACAAAAACCTGGCCATCCTTGCCAAGAAGATATATTCCTGAATTATTGCCAACTGCATCATTTATAAAGACTTTATATTTCATCTTAGTAGGCCAGCTTAATTCAAACATAGGAAACCTTTCAGCTCCTGAGGGTGCTCCAGGTGGCAGATCAAGCTTTGAGAGGCATAAGCTTGTTCATAAGCAAATGAGAGCACTTGCATTCAAAGGCAAACTTACTCAGAGGGTGTCCCTACAGAAGTATACATATGTACACTTAAACCCCTTCCTTTAGAGATATAGATTCACCAACATCATCTTTCCCACTTGCTGTCACCTGCCTCTCCTGTTGCTCTTTGCCATCTGGTTCAATCTCCTCCTCCTCCTTGCCACCACCATTTCCCTGTTAATGCTTCTCATTGTTGGCCTTTGCTTTTATCTTGCCTTTGCCACCTGCCAGCTACATATATGTTATTTAAAAAGGAGAGTTTTGCCCCTCTATTTTTCTGGCTACCAAGAAGCTGACTGTTATTATTTGTTGAACTGAATTCCTGCCTGATACTTATCATTCTCTGTCATCCCATATGGCAGTGTTTCTCCACCTTAGCAACTTTAAGATGAGTGGACTTCAACTCCCAGAATTCCCCAGCCAGCATATATTTTGTAGGAATTCCATCAGTCTTTCTGTGTGAATATTTAAATGTATAGACACACAGTTTGATTTTTGTTTGTCTGAAATTGTTGATTGTTCTTGTACCTTGAGGTATAGTACAGCAGCACTGCAGTTTGGGATTTCTTTGGTAATTGTACACCAGCAACAAGGTAAATTCTTGGAAAAAAATTTTCAGAAACGTTTCCATGGTGCTTAAAGAGGCTATTTCGTGAAATTAGCAAGAATGCTTGTTCCTTTCATGGTGAATGGATGCTTGTTATCTTGGGGTCTTTTAGTAGCCACCTGAATTTTGTAGCCATTCCCTTCTTTCAACTGATTACTTGGAGATTTTCAGTGATTGCTCTGAATACATTTCAGAAACCTATGAAATCAATACATTATTATGGTCACACATTCATGAATAAGCCTCTGGGTGCAAGGGGAAACTTTGTTCATTTCTGAAGAATTAATATAAAATATAATACTATAGAATCAGAATATAAATATGCATTTTCCTGTGAGATATATGCCTCAGATGTAATCTGCTGAAAGTGAGAACACGATACTCCTATAGCCCCATGTAGCTTCTGATGAACTTCTGAGCTGTTCCTTAATGTTGTCAGAATTCCAGGTTGAGTGGGCAGAGTGATTTCCAGGGGTTTGTATATCTTTAGAGAGCAGTAGTTTTCTCCTCCCATGTAGACTAGCATTGGTCATAAATCACATAAACCCAAACTGTAAAGGCTTGTAGGTTTCCTTTTGAGCAATTAGAAAGTCAGTTTTAAGCTTGTTTTTCATGACCAATGCTACATCGGACTGCTTTAAAATGTAAGGGGTGTACTATCACACCCACCAGATTCTGACACACACTGCAGTCTCACTTATACGCTTGACACATCTAGATGAAAACCCCTCATCTATCCCTCTAGGATGTTCCCCTTCAGCTTTAGTTTCCCTCTTTCTTTCAGCTTGGCTTACTTCAAAAGAAATCTCTGGGATTCTCAAAAAATGCCTCTGTGGGTCTCATGGAACGGAACCTAGAGGTGCTTTTGGAAATCTCTGTTGTAGCTGTTACTTTGCAATGTGTCCTGCTTCCCAATTAAAATAAAATGAAAACCCAGAAAATATGAGGAAGTACCAAAAGAAGTATCACTGTGGGCCATGCTGGGAACTTAAACTCTTGACTTGCAAAGAATTTTACCACGTGTGTTCCTTGGGTTTCTGTATTGTTATTGTGACGTTCAGCTACAATGCTTTATACACCCAAATTTCATATTGTGCATTCCAGTTGTGGTCTAAGGGAAATTACATGCTTCCCAAACGATCAAGTCATCAGTCAAGCAGTGCAACTCAGGAGGATTCCTTGGGAGCTCTCAGTGTTGTTCTCAGATTAGGAGAAACTAAGGATCAGAAGAAGTGAGGCTAACAAATTTTAATAAAAGGCATAAGCTTTTGTGAGCTAAAGTTGCACTTCATCAGATGCATTTGTGAGCTATAGCTTACAAAAGCTTATGCCTTTTAATGAAATATAATGCTACCAGATGCTGAAAAGATGCTACCAGACCCATTCAGCTACTGTACCACAGACTAACACAGCGAGAGACTAAGGATAACCCTTTTTAAAAAAGTTCTCTGTTATACATTCAGCAACAACATTTTTTGCCATGCTAGGACTCTGCTGTCCCCCCCATGAAGTTTTTTTAGCTTTTTTTTTTTTTTTTTTTTTTTGCAGTACAACTTGAAATTGGTGAGAGCTTCTTTCACTGGAAGACATAGTGAGGAAGCATAGTTTTGTCTCAAGAGGAGATGAAGGAGAATATCCAGGATGACCCAGTTGCTTGTATAAAATTCAGAGCAAGCCTGATGCCTTTCCATTCCTTTTGCTTCATCCAATGATCATTTTGCAGTTGTCAATAAAGAGGGTTTTAAGGAGTTAACATCTTATACAATTATGCACAAATTATAGGGGCCAGTTTCAACACGGAAGATTGTCAGAACCCGTAATATACCTGGAGTGCTTTCATGTAATGTATTTCCTTGAGAAACAGGATAATCTTATAAAATAATGATGCTCTGAGAGGTCTGTCATGATCCAGATCTCACAGAAAAATATGGGTGTGTAGATAATAGCCTAGTAGTATTTTTAGACACGGAGAGTAATTCAAATAAGACTGTGTTCCTCAGGAGCAGGATTATTCTGTTGATGCTAAAGTAGTGCTTTATTAAAGCAGGGTTAGGTGACCTAAAAGGTCTGGGATATCATGCAGTCTTTAGGCCTCTGTTTTGTGACCCCAGAGCTACCCGAAAGCACAGGTACCAAAAAGTAACAGGAGAGTCTCTCACATAATTTTAAACAAGATTCCTCCTCCTCCTCCCCAAAAGCTAGTACTGAGTCAAAAGCAAACCATCTTGGTTTCATCTGCTTGGGTGATGCTGCTTACCGACTTGCATCATTTTTGAACCTCTTTGGTTCTTGTCCTCCCAAATCATATTAGATGTGCCTCCAATACCAAATAATTGTCCACCCCTGCACTAAAGGATTCAGGAAGAGTTGCACATGCTGGCCAACATTCAAAAATGGATTAGCAGCAAAAATATAAGAGTAATATGGAATTAGAGGTTTTTGCAGAATCTCAGTAGCTGCAGTCTCTTTTAGTGGCAAAACAGTCCAAAAGATTCCAACAGACACAGATAAATTGCAGTGGAAAATTTACATTGTGTTTGGGAATTGGGAAAGTAAAAACAAGCAAAACTCTAGCTCCAAATATTTCTTTATGGCCCCAGTGCATTTCTCAAGGACAATCTCCTTCATAAGAAATTATAATAGTTTAAAAACATTATTGTTGGTAACACAGTCACCCAGATGTTTAAACTGGATTTGGCATTTTTATCCAGCTATCGAGTCCTTCCCAAGGACCTGGGATAGGCAGATGTTGTCTGATGGTTTGACAGTGTTAAAGATATTGTTGCAAGATGTAAGCTGTTCCAAGTAAAGCTGCCTTTTGCAATTGACTGATGGTGATTTTGTCAGTGCTGATGGCCATCCAGTGGTACTCCAGATGTTTTGGGAATTGCACCCAAGGCGCCTATTACTATTGGTACTATCTTTGCTTTCTTTTGTCACAGTTGTTCTATTTCTATTTACAGGTCTTTGTATTTTGTGATTTTCTCCAGCTCTTTCTCTTCTATTCTGCTGTCCCCAGGTATTGCAGTGTCCACTAACCAGACTTCTTTGTCTTTCTTGTCAACGATTATTAAGTCTGGGGTGTTTATCTGGCAGGTGCTTGTCTGTTTGAATTCTAAAGTCCCAGAGCACTTTAGCTTCTTCATTTTCTGTTACTTTCTTCTTCTTCTTGTTGTTATTGTTATTTTAACCCACCATTTTTTTCATAGATAACTCAAGGTGGTATATATGCCTAATCCTCCTGCCTCCTATTTTCCCCACAACAACAGCCCTGTGAGGTGGGTTGGGCTGAGAGAGAACCTAAATCTCTTAAAAAATCTTTAAAAAACATACCAAACATCCTTTAGTTAGTCCTGGTTCATGAAGCAGCATTTCCTAACTTATTTGAAACATGCCTATGGATGCTTGATGGCTTTGAGAAAAATATTCCAAAAGAAGTATCAAGATAATAAATAAAACAATATTGGGAGTTGCTTTTTCTAAATGCATTTTTTTATTTGTTTCTTTATAAATTTGTGGTATTTCTTGAATAAAATGTTTGCCTTTCCCTTTAGCCTCACCTTTCTTCTTCCTTCTTTTATGCTATCTCCCTTTCTTTCCAGTTAATGAGATACAATGTCCCTCAATTTATTTGTCCATATGAAGTACAGTCTAACTCAAGCCTACCAAGTTGAACTGGATACTCTGTCACTGAAAATTCTTTTGGCCTGTTTCTCTTTCCTTCCCCATAGATAATGGCAGTAGTCCATATTAAAGTCTGGCATGTATTTCAATCATGAGTAACCAGATTTTTAACCAAAATCTACTGAGGGGAGTAGTAATTTTGGATGTTTTCTTCTTCACTTTCATGTTATCCCTTCTTAGACTATGGTTGAAGTCTTTCTCTGCTGTCCCTCTGAGAGAGGATAGAACCCTTAATTATCTACTTGAAATGGTGGCTGACTTCTAAACTGCCTCCTGCTCTGGCACATCGTTTTGTATGAGCCCCTATCCTTGATTTTGAAGACTCTTCCAATAAATACTCTGTTCCCAAGCTTAAGGTTCTGCTGTTTCATGGAGCTCTTCTTCCTATGCTTTCTTCCCCTTGGAATCATCTCCTACCAGCTCTTGCTGGTTTCTCTAGTTTTTGCTTTGCTTTTCTGCTTCTGACTTTTTTACTCCTGCATATAGCAAGGAAAAAAAGAAAGCCTCCCTTGGGTTTAGCTTGAGTCATAGTGAGATAATTCATGCAGTTTTCTTGGCAGCATAATGGAAATGCAAGTAGTCCTCTAGTTATGACCATTCATTCAGCGACTGTTCAAAGTTACAACAAGGCTGAATGAAGGGACTTCCAAAAGGTCCTCAAAGTTCTGGCCGTTGCAGCACCCCCGTGTCACATGAACAAAATTTGGGTGGCTGGCAACCAGCTCGCACTTACGACTAGTTGCAGTGTCCCAGAGTCATGTGATTGCCATTTGTGACCTTCCCTGCTGGCTTCCCACAAGCAAAGTCAGCGGGGAAGCCAGCAGGGAAGGTCACAAGTCACTCAGGTAAATCTGCCCCCCCCCGGCCTTTCTTCATTCACATGCACCACGCCCTCCTTCCCCGGCTTCCCTGTACTCACATACACGCACATACCCCACGTCCTCTTTCTCCAGCGTCCCCCTCCCCCCTGTGGCACCCCCGTGCTCCTTACCTGGGACTCCCTCTGCTTCCCACTTAACGACTTGCGCATCTTGGGTTATGACAACATCTGGGACTACCTGGATTGCCATCGCTAAGCAATGCAGTCACGTGACATCACACTTTATGGCCACATTGCTTAGCAACAGCAATCCCAGTCCCAATTGCAGTTGTAACTCAAGGACTACCTGTGATTTAACATCGCTGTCATTTGAGATGCTGTTTGATTGTCCAGTTTAGTCTGCAGTCCTGGGATTTCCAAGTGGTCCCCCATTCAAGTACTAGCCAAGTCAATCTTTTTTAGCTTCTGAGATCCGCCAAGTATGGCTAGGTCCTACTGCTCACTACAATTTATTTAGCAAGTCCATCACTGAATTTTAGAATACAGGAATTGAGGGAAAGAAATGTTGGAGAACTGTTATGTATTAGTGGGACTCCTTTAAACATCCACCCTAGTTGGATGTTTGATCCCAGGTGGCACTCTCAGTAGTTGATCACATTTCCTTCTATTCTCTGTGAATAATCTACAGAGGCCCTAACCTTTTGGAAGTTCACATGCTGACTCTTACACTTCTGAAATAATCCTCTGGAGAATTTTTTTTTAAAAAAACATATAATGTAGCCTCATCATCAGTGATCCATTTAAGTTGTTTATAAACTTTAGTGATTTTAAATTAACCCTCTACATTTTGTAAAAACTCCTTTGAATCTTGCAGAAGAAATCACATTTTTCCTGGTAAAGGATAGTTACAATGTATTTTGCAATAATCATGATTAATGTTTACGTTGTACCTGAAACATGAATAAAACAGCCTGAATATTTTTGTTTTCCTTCAAATATGCACATAAGAAAGTCATCCTGTATATCTACTGCAAACTTCTTCTCAACTGAAATATATCATAAAGTTGTTGTTGTTGTTCAGTCGTTAAGTTGTGTCCGACTCTTTGTAACTCCATGAACCGTATTGCGCCAGGCCTTCCTGTCCTTCACTGCCTCCCTGAGTTTACTCAGTTTCATGCTCATTGCTTCAGTGATGCTATCTAACCATCTCATCCTCTGCCGTCCTCTTCTCCTTTTGCCTTCAATCTTTCCCAGCATCAGGGTCTTTTCCAAAGAGTCCTCTCTTCGCATTAGGTGACCAAAGTATCTGAGCTTGAGCTTCATTATCGATCCTTCCAATGAGCAATCAGGGTTGATTTCCTTTAAGATTGACTGGTTTGACCTCCTAGCAGTCCAGGGGACTCTCAAGAGTCTTCTCCAGCACCACAGTTCAAAGGCATCAATTCTTCGGCGCTCAGCCTTTTTTATGGTCCAGCTCTCACAGCCATACATTACTACTGGAAAAACCATAGCTTTTCATAGCATATGAAACCATAGCATATCATAAAGTAGTCAATGTCATATAGTTACAGGAATAGTTGCATGAGTGTAAGGGGAGGAGGAAAGAAGCTGATTAAGTAATCTGTAGTTCTAATTATGAACAGGCTATAGAACAGGAATAGGCAACCTTTGAGGTCAGGTGCAGATTTAGAATTTCCATTTCTTTAGAGAGCATTTGACGGGCACATTCCTACAAAATGGGCATGAAGGTTCTTGCCTGTTTACAAAACAGCTGCAAAGATAGGCATGGCCAGTTGCAAAACATCCAGAAGGTAAAGGGAGAGAATCCTCTCCAGGATGTGCTCTACCATCTCAGACCTCTGTGATCCAAAGGCAGTTGCTACAGATAAATCAGATGCTAAAGGTTGTGGGCTCCCTTTGTAGAGGCCAGCTTCTTATTTCATTATTCTTGTTTTTTAAATCATTTGATTTTAAAGCAGGAAGCCATGTAGGCACTGATAAAGTTATTTGGAGCCACATCAGTCTCTTTGAGTACTGCAGTGCCTCCATTTGCTGAATAGCTTCCTGTGAGAGGTTCTTTTGGGATATGGTACAGGCCAGCACCATACAGACTGGTTTTATCCTCCCTGTGTTTCTAGGGGGGCTTTTATTACAAAACAATTAACAAACATACTTATTACTAGGCTTATAGTATATCCATACTAATACCTATCTATGCCTCTATTTTATTCCCATACCATCTGTTGCTTGAGCTTGAACCAAAGTCTTTAGCCACCTTTAAGCCACCTGCAAGTTGGCTTCTGTCAGCTGCTTTTTCCAGACTGCTGCTGAAGTGTTGGCTTTGCAGTTTCTCAGTCTATGCTGTGGGAGAAAGGAAAGATGCTTCACCAGCTACTGGCTGGCTATAGCTCCCAACTTTGCTGCTGGAGTGGTGAAGCTGCTAGGTTCTGCTTCTCCCTTCAGCTTGTCTACTGCTGGTGTGGCTGCTTTTCCTTCCTTCCTCAGTTGCTGCTCCAGCAGTTGACAGCTGCTCCATTCCCTGGGCTGCAAATGTTTCCTTTTGGCTTTCCCCCACACACAAATCTTCTTCCAAATGCACCTACACACCCACACCCTGGTGCTCTCGGCATTTTACTTTTAGAACTGAGACCAGGTGTGGTGCAATATCCTTCAGGCTGCCATAAAGTCCCAAGTGGAGAAAACAAAGGGAAGGAAAAGCTTATGCTAGCCATTGCCAGGCTTTCCTTCCACATTCCTTCTCCTTTTTTATGAGGGTCACAATACCCATTCAGTTCCTTGTCTTCATTAACTGTTTAACATGTGGCTTGGAGTTCTGTACTCACTCTATCCTGTGATAAGTAGTTCACTAGGATATTGCGTTTTCCAGCTTGGTGCTGAATGGTAAACCTGTATGGTTATAACAATAGGTACCATCTAGTAATCCTTGGGTTGCTGTCCTTCATTTGATGGATCCATGTGAGTGGCTGATGGTCAGTGATTACTTGAAATTCTCATCCCCATAAATAGACTTTAAGTTCTTCAACAGCCCATCATAGTGCTAAAGCCTCTTTTTCAATGGTGCTATATGTTTGCTGTCATGGTGCCAGTTTCTTGGCCAAGTACATGACAGGATGATCTCCATCATCATAGGTCTGTATTAGGGCTGCTCCTAGCCCCACTCCCAATGCATCTATGTAAACTGTGAAGGATCGATCAAAGTCAACTTCATGTTGGACAAGCTTGCTTCATAATGCATTCTTCAAGTCCTGAAATGCTTGTTCAAATTTAGGAATCCAATGTATCTTATTGGTTTTTGATTTCTGTGTAAGATTTGTAAAAACCTGAGCTCGGGTGGCGAAATGGGCAATAAACCTATTATAATAGCTTACCAAACCTAAAAATGATTTGACTTGTTTCTTGGTTTGGGAGCATAAGGAAAAGCTTATGCTAGCCATTGCCAGGCTTTCCTTCCACATTCCTTCTCCTTTTTTATGAGGGTCACAATACCCATTCAGTTCCTTGTCTTCATTAACTCCTCTTTTCGCCACTTGCAAGTTGCCGCAAAAATTCAAACATTGTAAAGAAGGATTCAATACCATCCTCCTCTATGAGTTTAGGTAAGTTGACAGTTATATTCCAGCATCAAACTAGGAACAGCATAATGTAGGAATCCAGGCTATAGGACCATAGACTATAAGGCAAATAATATGATTGATTGATTGATTGATTGATTGATTGATTGATTGATTGATTGATTATGAGATTATGATTATAGATTTTCTCCATGACAATCTGTCCCTAACCTGGTCTTTCAGGTTTTCCAATGGTGCACTCATCACCACTGTAAGTGAATCCATCCACCTTGCTACTGGTCATCCTCTTCTTCTCTTTCCTTCCAGCTTTCCCAGCATTAGAGACTTCTCTAGGGAGCTAGGTCTTCACAAGATGTGTCCAAAGTAAGATAATTTGAGCCCAGTCATTTGTGCCTTGAGTGTGAACTCTGGGTTGATTTGTTCAATGATCCATTTGTTTGTTTTCTTGACTGTCCACAGTATTCTCAGGAGCCTTTTCTAATACCAAAGGTCAAAAATGTCAATACGCTTCCTATCTTGCTTCTTCAAAGTCCAACTTTTGCTTCCATAGAGTGTCACAGAGAATACCATGGCTTGCACTATTCTGATTTTTGTAAGTATAGACACATCACAGCATCTGAATATCTTTTCCAAAGCCTTCATGGGTATTCTATCAAGTGCTAGTCTGTGGCATATTTCTTGACTACTTATTCCTTTACTGTTGATGGTTGATCCTAAAAGGCAGAAGCTGTCTATTAATTTTGATATTTTCATTATCAGTTCTAAGGCTGGTTGTTGGAATTTGGGTGGTCTGAATTCTTCTTGCTGCAATACTATTCTGGAGTGTTTTCTATAAGAGGTCCAGTGATTGGTTCTTGAAGCATATAATAAAATAAAGTTGATACACATCCTACTTTGTTCTGTGGTTATTGTGATAACTAGAGCATGATGCATGCTACTGAAGTTTTGGAAGAGGATTCATTCTATCTTCCAAATGTTTCTTGGTAGACAGGAAACAGAGGAATCATTATCCCTTGGGGTTCTTTATCCTCTTCATATGTTGAACTTGATTCAAGAGGGTCTTTTTAAAGAGCTGTTTGTGAAATGGTGAATAGTGTGTATAGTCTCCTTCTCATAAAAGCAAGGTATGATTCTGTGGGATACATTCTTTAATAGCCTTCTTGTGATGGAATGGAATTATGAAGGCCAAGCTCAGGGAGATATGCATTTTCTTAGCTCACCAGAACCGCGTGGGAGGAACAAAAGGATGAGACTGACACCTCCCTGAGGAATTCACACTGTTGTGGCTGGAGGACTTTGGGAACTGGGGTTTTAGTCTGGGAAGATTCTTGCTAGAGGTTGTAGCTAATAAACATAGCTGGACTGGATTTGCATGGTCTCTTTGAGTTTCTTGGGCTAGGCCTGACACTTCTAGATGTACTGTATATCTAGGGAAGTGCTTTTATGTGGGATTTAGAACAAAGATGCTTGTCTGTACACCTTTGAAATAATGCATTGCTTCAAAATAAGCTTTGAAATGGGCTTTTCAGAAAATAAAATTCCAACAGTGAAAAGCATTGGAGTCAGCATTAAATCTATCTGAATACTAAATCACTTTAGAGAGTTGTCTGAAGATTTCTCTTTTATCACTTTTATCCTAAACTGATGATTTTTGACAAATTGTCAGTACTTTGATCAGTAGGGGTGATGACCAAGAAAAAGAAAGAAAGAAAGAAAGATGAAGCCTGGCCCTTCAGTAATACACTAACTTGATATAATTTATTCCATGATTCTGAACTACTAATGGTCTTTTTGAGGATAATAAACATGTAGAAGAAAAGAAAAAGAGAAGCATTAGCAACATTTAGCTTAATGCATATCTTAAGCAGGAAAAATCAAGAAGGAAAGAAAATCTTTATTGGCTATACTATTGTTAAAAATAATAAAGGTCAAGCAGAAGGAGTAAATTACATCTTAAATACTGTTGTGTGTAATTCATGTTTTTGTCATGCAGATCAGTGATTGAATCACACTGGCAAGTACAAGGCTTAGCATATGTCTCTATTTATACATTTTTCCTGGTATTCTCAGTTTGTGGAAGATAGAACTGGAGAACCAACATTTTATTTCTTTCCTATTGTAAACACTGGGAACCTAGCCCACTGTAAATGAGAATAGAAATCCAGAAGCTGATGGGGTACAAAAGAATACTCAAAGAGTAAATCAAACACAAAACAGAGGATAATCCACAGTGGAGGATAATTACGAAACAGCTATCCGTTTCTAGTTCATGGTACTATCATCACCTTCACTTACTTATTTATAGGCTGCTCTATTCATAATGACTCTGAGCAGCATACAATACAATGCAACACAATAAAAGCAAAAAGAGGCAACCTCCTGGGGGTTAAAACACACAACCCATTCATAAAAATTCCCACAGAAGATACAAACTGTTATGGCCTGCTGGACTCATCTTCGGACGAGGAGGAGGAGGAGGAAGAGCCAGGGTCTTCTAGAGATAATAGTCCTGGAGGAGGCGATTCCAGCAGTGTTGAAGCCAATCACTCAGCTCTGGCTGGGGCAGATCCAGCAAGCCCCCAGGACTCACTGACGGCATCTCAGATGTTCACCCACCCAGCCCCAAGCAGAGGAGGCCTTTGAAGATCCAACAGCAGAGGGCTGAGCTCCGCAGGTCAGAGAGACTGGACAAGAAGCAGGTTGATAGGAGAGCAGACCCCAATAAGTATCATCCCCCAGGTGTGCACCTGGGTGGTAGCTTAGCGGGGCTTCTTTATTGGCCTCCCTCCCTGAGGGAAAACGCCAAGAACAACTTTTCAAGCCTCAACTCTGTTGTCTTTACCTTGCTGGGCCATGCTTTGAACTCCAGATTCCACCTCAGCATGTCTTGGGTCTTTTCCCTTGGATTTGTCATTTGTTTACTGGATTCCTGGTCTCGACCCATGCCCAGCTTTGACTACGTTACAGTTGTCATTTTTAGCTATAGGTAAAAAGGATCCTTTGCTTCTAAAAGTTGTGTCTTTGAACTGTGCCAGGCACCCAGCTTGCTGTCTTCCTGGTGGGTAGCCAGCAGTGCTGGCTTAGAAAACATACTTCCCAAACCCAGTACCAGGCCTTCAGAGCAGTTCAAGAGACAGCAGAGTTGGGGCCACTTGACCCTCTGGTGGGGATGCTATCTCAAAAGGCAGGCACCACAACAGAGAAGGCACAAGTATAATATATCATAGTAACAGTCAACAGTTACAATCTATATATGCAGGAAGATTCAGGACCTATAAATAAGGACTTCTTTACGGAACTCATAATTAAACAGTGGAATTTGTTGCTGTCAGATGTAAGTAATGTCCACCAAAGAGTTTTAAGAAAGGACTGGATGATTTCATGGAGGACTGTGCTATCAGTAGCTACTAGTCTACTCTTGATGGATATTGGTACCTCTGAAATCACAGGCAATGTACCTTAAATACCAGCTGCTAAGGAACCATAGCAAAAGAGGGCTATTGGCCTCTTGTCCCTGACTATGAACATCCTGAATTCATCTTGTTGGCCACTCTGTGACACAGAGGTCTGCATTAAAAGAGCTGCTGACCCTGATCCAGCAGAGTTCTTATTTATTCATCTGTTTATTTTTATTTATTTTATTATTTCAGTTTATATGGCCGCCCATCTCAAATTCAGCTAACAACAATTAACAGCTAACAACAATTAAAAACTATATAAAAACAAGAAACAATATAAAAACCATACCAGTACAATCAGCAGGTGAAGTACAAAACCTACCAATGGCATTTAACACAGCCACTACATAGGCTCTAACACACATCTGGATCCCTAAGCCTGGTGACAAAATCATGTCTTTAAGGCTTTGTGAAAAGCTAGTAGGGTTGCAGTCAATCTCCTCTCTGGGGGGATGGTGTTCCAAAGGGCAGGTACCACAACAGAAAAGGCTCTTCCTGGGCACTGTCAGATGATATTCCCTAGTAGACAGGACCCAGAGCATGCCTCCTGCTAGACCTCATGGGACAGGTAAGCATAATTAGGGGGAAGCGGTCCTTTAAATAACCCAGCCCCCATGCCATGATGGGTTTTATAGGTCATTACCCACATCTTGAATTGAACCCAGAAGCATACTGGCAACCAATGCAGCTTACAGAACAGAAGTGTAATGTGCATTGACTGAGGACTGTCCATGCCATTTTTACCGCCATGAGGTAATCCTTAATAGTGACTCTAACTCGTGCTTGGTCAGGTTCACTCCTCATTGCCCTCCAGCGATGCGCTAGGCATCTCTTTCCTCATTTCATCTCCCTCAACACCTCTGTAAACCAAGGGAGTTATGGGATCCACAGGAGGAGAGAGGCCACGTGGGCACAATCCAGTCCAAGGCTCCCACCACCCACTTATTCCAGGCGTCAACAAGGGCCTCACTCAAGCATTCTTCTTACGTTGTTACTAATGTTGATCTATATTAAAGTGTTGCATTTTCCTTCTCTTACCCTTCATCCACCCAATCCTAATCTGAGCTCAGCAACAGTCCTACTGTTTTGTAAAGCTGCTAAGTATGTCAAAGCCTGAAGTACTGGGTAGTCAAGATTCTGTTTCTGCTTCTGCATAATATTAGTTACTTGGTTTCATGTGTATTTGAATATGTAAGTGTGTATATTTGTGTCCTCAAGATGGTTTTGATTCCTGGTGACTGCCTGGACAAGTTCCTGCAGTTTTCTTGGCAAGGTTTTTCAGAAGTGGTTTGCCCTTGCCTCCTTCCCAGGGCAGAGAGAAAATGACTGGCTCAAAGCCACCCAGTGGGCTTTCATAACTAAGAAATATACTGATGGTCTCCTGGTTTGTAGCCCGGTGTCTTAAATCACTATTGTACACTAAAGTGGTTCTTATTTGAAATATGCCTTGGAAGAAATCATTACCGTATGGTGTTTTTGATTTCTCTCTATTAGAAATGAATTTGCTCCTCCTCTGCTTATATTGGACTGTATTTTGTTTAGCTGCCTGGGACATGGCCATGTAGAATACTAGAGTTGATGTGTGAATTTCTTCAAACTGGTGACTCAATTATGTCTCTTTGGGCTCATCCTCATGTTCCCCTAACTGTGGCACAAACTTAGCTTGCTAATCAGTTATGCCATGTCGTATGAGGCAGCTTAAATTCATCTTTAGCTGTTTCAGTTTTAAAGTAGTGTTTCCCCTCCTTTCCAAACACAGTTTTTGTTATGGACAACATTGATTATGTGGCTGCTGAAGCAGTCAGGGGTGGGTTCCGCCCAGCTTCTGTTGACCAATTTAGGCTGATGTGGGGCTGATGTTAGGCTGATACTTCCCTTTGGTTGCTGGGCACTGCCCTCCATGATACATTTGGCTTGGGCTGCAGGAGAGACACCTGGCTTCTGCAGAATTATCTGCCCTCTTAATGCCTGACTGGTACTTTCTAAAACACTTGTCAGATCTTACACAAGCTTCTTTTAAATATGGGTTTAATGCTCTTTCGAAAGACAACTAGATCTGGTTTTTAAGCCCAGATACAGTGTTCTTTTGAAAGAATGCTAGGCTTTTCTTTAAAAGCAGTGCTGCGCAGTCCTGCACTGTGCAGATTGGTTGTTTAAATTTGGAAGGAGAGCCTGGTTCTGCCAGCTGAGTGTTGCTGGTTCTGTCACCTTTGGGTGTATTATGGGTTTTCTGCTGCTTCTGGAAACAGGATGTTTAGTGTGACCATACTTTCCATTGTATTTATTACTTGGGTGGGTGGATGTCATCATTTTGCCTGCTGCAGTCTGGCTCCAGGACCATTCATGGGCTACTTCCACTGCTGCCAGCTATAAAGAGGGAACTGGAATCACTGCCAGTATTGTCATTCTGTTACAAGACTAGTTGAGGACAGCTTATTCATTATTGCTTCTTCCCATTTCTCCCTATGCACTTCCTCTGATCCTGCAATCTGTCTCCCAGACTATTTTTCAACATGGGTTTTGCACTTTCAGATGTCTGACAGGTCATAGACAAAGAGCACCCCCATTCCAACCATTTATTAGTTGGGTAACCTGAAAGTTAGCTAAACATGTTATTTCAAGCACCCACCTACACACGTGTGTATGTGTATGAATGATCTATAGAGCCACCAATCTCTATGACTCTGAGTGGCATACAAAGATTAAAACCACCACAACAACATATAACCCATAAGGCCCTGGTTAAAGCAACAACAAAACAAATAATATCATTAGTGGTTCTTTTTCTACTGGCGTATGATATTTAGTCAGGGGAGGGGACAAAAATGAGAGAATTGACCAATCACTTTCCTTAATTTAACCCCCATTAAAACAGTCACAACAGCACCAACTGCCAACAATAATAAGGACTCAGCAATTGGGCTAGGAAATGTTATGCTGGCATACTTTTTTGCTGGTGGATAGGGCTTCAACCTGGCCATCTGCATGTGTCCTGAGTGATTTGAAAAGGTTTGTTTAGAAATATAAGTATCGGGAAAGACCTTTTAAAACATCTTTTAGTTAAGGTAAATGGATGAGTAGACTTATAGAACAAGCTAACAAAGAAAATTTGTAGAGGAAGAGCACGTGATAAATTCTAAACTTGATTTTCTTTCTACAAACTGATGAATCACAATTTAACCATCCTAACACAATTCCTCATTATCTACTAGTCTAAGACTAGTAGTTTTTGTTGTTATTGTTTATGCAGCCTTCAGCTCAAGGAGCAATGACTAACATAAATGGTTTCCCTTCTGCATGCATCCCTGCTGCTACCATTTTATTCTTACAATCAATAGATGGGAACAGTACCTAGAAGTTGTTGGTGGCACCCCCTATTTGGTGGTGGCACTCACTATTTTTGATCCCCTCTTCTTTCTCTTTATGATATCCTCTTTTCTTTATTCCAAGTTAAGAGGGAAAGGACAGATTGCTCTTGCTAGAAATGTGAGGTGATTATGTTTGGAAACTGGGGCAAGGGCTACATGAAAGTAGAATGATCAGTTAGTTTTGAACCAGCTTCTTTTAGCGACTGATTGCAAGGTTTTAACTAAGCAAAAATATTTTGGGGTTGATTGTTGAGCCAATGAGGAGATTATGTTACAATCCTAAGGATTTTCCTTCTTGTTCAGGTTTTAAAATCTGAAATCACCAAGAAAGAAGTGACAGGCTTCAAAATGGCTGTTTGTTGGGATGCATTTTCCTAATTTTGACTGCCCTGTTAAGAACTAAAAACTTTCAGTTTTCCCTGATTTTTTATTCATTGCATTGTGTAATTGTTTACTTGTTGTTGTCTGATAATCATGCCTACAGCCCAGATCAATAATTAGCCCTTTCCTAAGCTGAATACTTTGTATTTCACTTCTTAAAAATTAAGATAAACTATTCATTAAATTATTCTTCAAGTTTACTTCAAATTTACAAAAGCTTTCAGGAAAATGTAGTGGATCATTTATAGCTTAAGAAAAATAAATTCATCTTTCTCTCAGTATAAATGTAGATAGGTGTAGTGTGCATACAAGATGTAACAAAAATTCAGTGAGCTGCATATTACTAGTCAGGTGACAATAATTTTGGTTATGACTTTTATATTGCCAGAATCCAAGCAAAGGCATAATACAAAGTGAAAGGCTGCCTTTCAGGATACTTCTTCAAAGGAAGGACTAAATGTGTCCTATATTCATCATTGTTTCAGAGTTTGAGGGAAACGGTAGAAAGATTGTGATACCTGTTGATTCTGTCACCAACTCTGGTAGTTGATACACAGTTCATAAGAAATGCTGTCACAGAATATGAACTTCTCCTAAGAGAATATACAAGTCTTTAAGATTTAAATGGCTTATTTTAAACATGCTTAGCTTCATTTCCTAAACAGAACCACTCTCTATCCATAGCCGGAATGTTTAATTATGTTCAGACATTTGGACAAAAATCAAGAGACAGCCATTACTGTCCTTTTTTTTACTTTTGAGGCCTTGTAGGAAAGAAAGTTATGGGCTAATGGATCTTGGTATTATTCAACATGGCAGAACTTAGTTTCTAATGAGGACTAGAGTGTGAACTGACACAGACATAAGTAAAACATTGAAACTGGAAATAATTGGCCTTTGAGGTATGACCCTAGTTGTACTAAGTCATGTTTCAAATAATCATAATTTGCTGAATAAACAATAGTTGGCTGGAATCCCACAACACACTAAGCCATAAACCTTGATTTACAAATCATAATCGTTGAGTTCATATGACATGCTAAGCAACAGACAAGTATACCTTCTTCTGGCAGGGTCAAATGAATGTGTTTCAAATGTCCAGAAGATTCAGTTGCACTGCCCTGCAAGTATTTAATCTTGTTTTTTCTTCTCTTTTTCTCTCTTGCTTATTTGTTTTTTTAAAGAGTCCCTGGCTGTGGAACACAAAGCAGTGCTGGGCTGGTTACCCATATCAGGTAAAACAACAGCAAATAACTGTGTTGCATAGCGTGAATGTAAAATATTGAAAATGTAATTGCAAGAGTCTTTGAAATGGCTATAGCTGCCATCTTCCAACACAGTCTTTTATTTCATGCATTTATTCTAGGTCAGTATTTTTAAAACTTGGCAACTTCAACTCCCAGAATTCCACACATCTTAAAGTTGTTAAGCTTGAAAAACGCTGGTCTAGGTGGTAGAAGTGAGGAAGAGCTGGGGCTTGGGGAAGAGAGTCTATTTGGTTTTTCCACTGTTTACTGTTAGAATCATCTGTTTCTCTATTGTCAGTGACAAGGTGGGATATCATGTTTAAAGAAGCAGCTTTGGAGTTGACAAAGCAGAAGAGATGGGGAAGTTAGACTTCCTTAATCCCTTGGGAAGGAAGGGGGTCAAGGACTTTTCTAACCTGCTTAAAAAATACCAAATCTGAACCTCAACATGACTATTATGCAGTGGTAGTGAAAAATATCTTAGTGTGAAGTCACAACTGACCTTGACCAGATTTGCAAATTGGCCTCACCTGATAGTAAAAAGAAAAATAAAGTGACCTTGAGGAACTGATAGGCTTTTTCAGTGGAGAAACCCAATGGGATATAATGAAGGGGACTGAAGTAAGGGTCAGCCAGGTTTGTTGGAATGGGAGTGTCTTGTATTCATGTAAGTGTCTTTACTTCTACAGTATTTATTTTGGATCCAAGCTGAATGCCAGGGATCTTTTTCCAAGCCTATTCAGAGAATCTTGAAACCATTCTGAGTTGACGTCAGGGGAGGAGGACATAAGAGCTGCAGCTGCAATAAAGTAGTGACTCTTAGTTGCCTTCAGTTACATAAAACAGCCATAAAAACGTAACAAAAACACTCCCAAAGGCAACACTCCCCCATACATCAGCATTCAACTGTACTGGGCTCCAGCCTCACTTGATCTTATTTTTGCCAGCTTCTCCCACCATACCAAATTTGGTCTCTTTTCATTATGCTTTTTGAGAGTTAACCTGCTGATGGACAGAAAGACAGAGTTAGGAGCCCCTTTACATAATTACTTTCCAGGCCGGTCATTGTCTCTCAGCCACAATGTCAGGCTCAGGCAACAAGCTGGTCAGTTAACTCCTGTTACAACCAATGGATCAACCTTTGGTTGATCCCTCAAAAAAACCCCTGCACCTGTGGGAAAACGCTAGGAAGAAAAAGAAAATTCCATTGGGTTGGAAAAAATAAAAAAGGTATTGTTCAAAGTATTGTTTTAACTCACCAGATCTCCAAAATGTTATGCAGAAATCTGTCAGGTAAAAATTTGAATTGTTCCCAGAGTTATTGAATTTATCTTGGTGGGGTTTTTAAGATCTTGTTTACTTTTACTCTCCAGCCTTTGATGCCCGAGGTTCATTACTACTACATACTTGAGCTATCATTCTATTGGTCCATAATGTTTTCTCAGTTCATTGACATCAAAAGAAAGGTAAGGGCAATCATTCTTTTGTAGGAACAATGCTATTTGATAGAACTGTGTAACTTCACTTTGACTGACACATATACATTGAAATAGCACCAAGGACCATGCAAAGCATTTGAACCACTAAGTATCATCCTTCAGAGCATTAAGTCAGCCACATCTTTTGCAGGACTTATATGGCTGATTTAAACATTGTTCCCAACTGTCTCTACCTGTGTGTATATGCATAGTTGCTTTACTTTGTTGGCAGTCCCAGTAAAAATATTGTCTGTGTGCACATATACAAAGAAGTACTTAATCTGTGCTAACATGCTTTCCAAAGCACTTATTTTGAATGCTTTGCACAGCCCTATTAGCAGCATCTTGATCCTGACTGTCCAAGGCGATATAAATTTAGTGTTAAGACTACAGCTGTGAATGGCTATTTTATTTTCAGGAAACAATACAGTCAGGTTGCACAATGTGGTGACGTTATTGGATTAGGCTGAGATGGTTTTAATATCTTTGGGGAGCTGGTAGCAATATCGACTACTGGTTAATTAGTACAGTACTGACCGTCTTATTCAGGTTGTATTAAAGTATACTAGAACATATTTATCTTTTATGTGTCATTAAATGCTCAAATGTACAGACTTCATCACCCAGAATTCCCTAGCCGGCACAACTGTTGTTGAGAATTCTGGGAATTGAACTCAACACATCTGGAGGACATCTAAGTTTGGGGGCAGATGTGCTAAGGAATAATTTGTAATAACATACCCAAACTTGATATTCTTCCAATACTGAATTTGAACATGCTAGTGGAAATTATCATAGCTGACTTTTAGATCAGGTTGGGAAAGGTTGTATAAGAACATTACTATATATACAGAATTAATTATGCTGGTCACTTAGCCATCAGATTTTCATGAAAACAAAAACATTCTTGTGTAATTAGCAGCCTAGTATTATTGTTGTTAGTGTTATTACTGTTGTTTTTTTATCAGAAAGCAGAACTGTTCCTAGAGGAAAAAAATGTCACACATGTGCCTGCATGTCTGATCTGGAAGTAGGATTTAAAATCCTAGTGGTAATAAAATGGGTATTCACTTTCAGCTGGCCAGTATTGCATGCTTCAGGATCTCATAGCTATTCCTGAGAACATTGAAAAGAAAAGATACTATGCGGAGCATGATGCTGCTATAAAGGCTTCTCATGCTGCTGACAACATTTTGGAGGGTCACAGGTTTTCCCTGACTTAAATTATTTAGTGGAATATATTATGATTTCAGAATAGTAAGAAATTGTCATTATAATGGACATGCTTTTAAGGAATGCCCAAATGAATGTCAAAAATTGTAGATAGATAACCAAACGTTGATAGATAACTAAATGTGATTGCCAGCACATTTATTTATTTATTTGTTTATTTCAATTTAGGCACCACCCAACTCCAACTGACTCTAGGCAGTTCACAACTGATAGCCCTATATCTGGGAAGGTTGTACTTTGGTGGAGGGGGATGGCGCAGTATAGTGCCATAATACCTCAGGAAGCCTTCCTGCCACTAAGACTGTACCCAGCTTGATCAGTGACACTTCAAGGAGAGCAGATTATTTTGATTGGCTGATTGCATTCTGATCATCCTGATTATCATGAACCTTAAACCCTGAATAGGCAATGAAGATGACTCAAAAGTCAGTGAGATTTTTCTGGAGACCCAGTACCTCCTGTTTTTCTCCTCAGACTCAGAGGATAGATATTACAATTCTTACCTACAGACAACTATGGAAAAAACATGCCATAACAATTTTTTCCTTTGATTGTTGCTTTCATCTTACCCCAGTCCATGGGTAAATGAATGAGACAGACTTAAATCATCCTTATCTGTCTTTAACCCGCCCCCCAGCCCTTAAGCCAATAGTATCCAGCAGCAGGTGGAAGGTGTGTAAAATCAGTTATGCTTCACCACCTCTTAAGTCAGAACCAAAGTCAGTAGGGTGTGGGATCTGAGCAGTATTTATGGCCATTTCAGACTGATTGAGGCAGATCCCCTTCCCTCAGTTCCCTAATCAGCCTTTGTTACTGCCATTCTGCTATTGCTCTGTCAAAATTGCACAATAGTGTAAACTACTCAGCCTGTACCATGAGTACAGTAATTCACATTAAGTCTGTGGTTTCAATTTTGTGCAAGATTGAAGTAATGTAATAGTGGAAAAGGGAAAGAGAATGTCAAAATTGTGCAATGGTGTTACAGTAGAATGGTGAAATAGTATAACACTGAAATGATAGGATCAGTTCCATCCCACTGTCCCAGACAGAGCACGGAGGAATCTGGAAGGCTATATAAAGAAAGGAAAAGAAGGGGAGAGAAATCCTAAATAAAAATCCTGCTTGGGGCTCAGTTTTTTCATGACTCCCATCTGTTGTGTTTCTTAAACTGCATTCAGCTTTGATTCTGAAAGAATCATGTGTAAGAGGAGGGGGTACAGGAAGGAGCCTAGAGGTGATTAACAGAGTCCTGCAGACAGACCCACTTCATTCCTGCTGCAGCACCATGATTGGCAGATTTTTTTTCTTACCAGCATGTGAAATGCAGAAGAGGAATCAGCCACATGCATTGCTTATCATGTTCCATATACAAAATCAGAACCACATAATTCCACAGGGAATCAGAACAGAAGCAGGAGAGGAATCTGATCTCCCAGTATTTAGCAGATCTGATCCTGTTTAATTTTTCAGGGTTAGGGTTAGCAGCCAAAGCCAAAGCACCTGCTGACTTTCAGTTTGACATATGGTTTTCCTGGCTTCTGACTTCTCGCTATTCACCCTGACTTCACTTTGCACAACAGGCCGCATCTGGTGCCTGCCCTTCAACTTCACAG
Source organism: Python bivittatus (assembly GCF_059951505.1). NCBI lineage: Eukaryota > Metazoa > Chordata > Lepidosauria > Squamata > Pythonidae > Python > Python bivittatus. The sequence continues at coordinate 106,029,273 of NW_028277075.1, forward strand.
AATATAAATTGGCCCTTGCAGCTTGGGTATGACTCTAGGACTTCGGTCGTGAAGATCTTCCCATGAATATCATATGCCAGAGAAAGCTCCAGGGCTGTTTCATCACAAGTGAGGGAGGAGAATGTTCTGTTCCTCTGTATCATAATTGGTACATCTAACCTGTGGAAGTGTGAAGTGTCAGCCATGCCCTCTTGGCTTTGACTTGTAAGAGGTCCAGCTTTCTTGGACGTTGCCTTTGCTAACGTGATGGGGGAGAGAATCCTCTTTCTCTGGCAAGGATGCATCAAGTCAGTTCATTGTCATGTGGGCAAGGGGTCTAAAATAGAGAAAGGAAGTCACATTAGAGGAAATGTCAACTGCCTTTAAGAAAATTAACTCTGAAAAAGCCCCTGGCCCAGATGGTTTATCAGCGGCTTATTATAAATATTTTGAGGAAGAGCTTTGTCTTCCTTTACAAATGACCATGAATTCAATTTTAGACACAGGTGTAATGCCAGAAACCTGGAAAGAAGCCCATATTACCTTGATTCCAAAAGATCAACAGGATTTGACTTTGATAAAGAATTATAGACCAATATCTCTATTGAACAATGATTATAAGATATTTACAATTTTAGCAGAAAGAATGAAGAATATTCTTGTAAAATTTATCCATCAGGATCAAGCAGGATTTTTACCAAAAAGACAAATTAGAGATAATATCCGAAATGTCTTGGATATATTAGAATACCTGGAACAACATTATGAAAAACAAGCAGCTTTGATATTTTTGGATGCTGAAAAAGCCTTTGACAATTTAAATTGGCCCTTTATGTTTAAAGTTTTGGATTCTATGAAATTTGGGGAAAACTTTGTTAAATGGATTAATGAACTAACTGGATTTACAATAGAGAAAAAAATAAAATACCTGAGAGTATATTTGACATCTAAGAATGCTGGTTTATTTCAGAATAATTATGTTCCACTCTGGACAGATATTAAAAAAGATTTAGACCGATGGGAAAAGTTACAATTGTCATTATTAGGAAGAATATCGGTGATTAAAATGAATATTTTGCCGCGAATCCTATATCTTTTCCAGACAATTCCAATATTGACTTCAGAAGCAGCCTTTAAACAATGGCAACGCAACATTTCTAAGTTTATATGGCAAGGGAAAAAACCAAGAATAAAATATAAAGTTTTGTAAGATGTGAAAGAAAGAGGTGGTTTGGGTCTTCCTGATTTGAAACTGTACTATGTAGCTTGCTGTTTAGTATGCCTTAAAGAATGGATTACCTTGAGAAATGAAAAATTATTAAATTTGGAAGGTTATAGTTTGAGATTTGGATGGCACGGATATTTGTGGTATGATAAAGTTAAAGTTAATGTGGACTTTAAATATGCAATATAAAGAAACATTCAAAATTGATAAAAAAGAATTTGGATTCGAACAGAATAAATCGGAATTTGAAATTCAACTAAGTGAAACAGATGAGCACTTAATAGCAAAAATTTATAAATTATTGTTGAGAGAAAAAATGGTTGAAGAACAAGTTAAAGAATGCATGATTAAATGGGCAAAAAATATTGGACATAATATACATATGCAGCAATGGGAAAATATGTGGTCTAAAGGATTAAAATTTACTTTATGTTATAATTTGAAAGAAAACTTTTATAAAATGTTATATCGATGGTATATGACACCCCAAAGATTATCAAAGATGTATGGGACAATTTCCAACATTTGTTGGAAATGTAACCAACAAGAAGGGTCGTTCTACCATATGTGGTGGACGTGTAAAATTGCAAAGAAATTTTGCACTCAAATACAATCCTTGATGCAGAGCATACTACAAATACAGATTCCATTTAAACCAGAATTATTCCTGTTGGGGATAATGGACTTTCAAATCGGAAAGCATCTTATCAGAATTACTCAATACATGATTACCGCAGCAAGACTTTTGTATGCACAATTTTGGAAAACCCAGACACTACCAACAATACAAGAATGGTTGTTAAAACTGATGGAAATGGCAGAAAATGATAAACTGACTTGTTTATTAAAAGAAAAATCAAATAATTATTACCTTAAGGAATAGAAACCATTGATGGACTATTTGCAAAATGCAGGTGGGGCAAAGCTTACATGGGGATTTGAAGATTAGATTATAAATGTAATGGGATATGTTTTGACAAAGAATTATTCCTACTTAATGCATTAAAAACTAACACCTATGACACTCTTATTATTCTTAAGACCAGAGATAGATTGGAAGCTATCTATTTTTTTATGTCTTTTTTCTTTTTCTTTTCCTTTTCTTTATAATTTGTATATTCAATTTTCTTTTTCATTTCTAACTTTTAACTTTGTAATTTTAAAATCTCAATAAAATACTATTAAAATAGAGAAAGGAAGAAATGCAAAGGAAAGACTTGGTGTTTTGACTCCGTCTGTTAGAAAGCCAACGTATCTGCCATGCAGAAATACAGACTAAACAATCCTCATGGCAACTGGTTTTTGTTTTGCTTTTTAACTGCCTTTTGGAACTAATGGTGGCTTCATTCACATAGCGGCTTTGTATATTACAAAGGAGAGAAGTAGCGAGCTACATCCAGCAACTGGGTAATCCTAGAGTATGAATGGTTTGCCATATTACGGTGAAAAGACAGATGTGCTAACCCTGCTGTTTACCCAACAGCAAACTCCTGACGGAAAAACAGCTTCCAATAGAACTGACTCTTGATTCTCAAAAGCGTCTTTCAGTGATTGTTGGGGTATAAATTCCACTTAGGTTACCTCTGCTTGGCTGAAGTTTCATGAGTAAAACCTGCAGTCCAGTGCATATGATCAGATCAGCATTCTGTGAAATTAACTTGATGGAACAGATGACATTTTTTTCATAGCTCATAATGAGCCAGGAGGGATGAATTATCCTTATTGGCTATTATCATGTGCAGCTTGTGTATGCTTAAGAGACATGTGTGGGCAGTTTAGCTAGCTTTTTCCTACATATCTCTATACTACATTTATGGGGTAGAGAAAGAATTAAGGGGAGAGAATGTACTACCAAGAAGATTGTGGTTGTCCCAGAATATCTTACTTGAACATCAGTCAAATTTACCAATGTAACTTTTGAGCTTTGGTAGAGTGACAAAACCAGGTCTGTTTTGCAAGCTATTATTTTTAGAGAGTTATCTCAAAGTCAGTATTTAAAGGATTTTAGAAAATGGCTATCTTAATAGAATAAGTTATTGGTGTACTAAAATGTTAAGTTGGGAGGTAGGAATTTATATTCATGTACAGGGCAATCAAGTGTTTTCGGCAAAGGCAGATGAAATAGTGACACTTAGTTCAAATCACTGCCTGGCCAAGAGCAGTCTAGATTTGTTCCTTTGTACGTGTATTTACAAAGAGTGTGAATAGCTAGTACCAGTTTTGAAATTACTAACTTCAAAATTAGCTGCTAATTACCACGTGGCATATATGTGTTCCTGTGTGTATTTTCTTTTCCAGATTTCTGAAAAATCTATCTAAATAACGTAGAAAACTGACTGGCTCTGGGAACTTGATAAAAACAGGAATAATCAGAGTGATTCAGTTAGCCTTAGACAGAAACAGTTTTGGCAGTGCTAATCTGGCTTATGTGAAATAGTAGAAACTTTTAAGACAGTGGCAACGATAATGCCATAACAAGAACACAAATCTCTGTCTTCCCATATCCTGTGACTTCTGAGAGAGGACGAAGTGTATTTTTATATTAAATACACCAGGGGGCAGTCTCAGGATGTCTCTACATGTTTATTATTTATTTTATTTGTTAGATTTACATTCAGATCCCCCAGTGAGCTTTCATGGCTAAGGGTGTACTTAGCTTCTTTCCCACCACACTAAAGTTCATATATGAAAAGCAAGCCACTTTATCAAGTCCATGAATATTCCTAAGTATTAATTTTAAAAATAAAAAAATCCAGGCCGTGTGGCCCTCCAGCATTCTCTTTATGTCTTCCACGAAGCCATCTCCCAGAGCGATAAGCCAAAAATGATGACCTTTGGGGTTTGAGGAGTGTAAGGAGCAAAATGGATGCCTTAAGCCTTGAGCAACCCATCTCACCCTTTACAGCTCCTGAAATCTTAACACGGCCACAAATCCTGGTGCAGCCTTTGAGATTGTGCAAATGGCTCAATCTGCGCTAAGGTAAGAGTAGAGAGAAAAAAGCATATCCCTTTAATTTGCTTATGGAAGGAGGGAAATACTGGTGGTGGAAGCCCATCTACTGAAGAAATTACTGGAAGCCCATGATCCTTGAAGAAACTTAAACGCATTTATGAGCATGGTTATATATTTCAGCTCCAGGGGACAGGAGATGGTCTTTCTCCTGCTGCCAAGTACCTATATACATGTGCGCACACACAAAAATATGCAATTTGTGCTTTCTTCCTTTGCATTGTCTAAACAGTTAGGGGAGGGGGATAGAAGTTATCCATTTATATGCAAGTGTTCCTTTTAAGAATTTGCCATATTCCTTGAAATTTGCCTTTGAAGAAAATGCTGGTAGCTATGTAACTTTTTAAAATTTTATTTTGAGATAAGTGGTGAATGATTATCCATCTCTAGAAAAAATAATGGAATTACACAGGTGACACTGGTTCTCATACGATAAAGTAGTGATACTGGATTCAAATTGATATTCAGCCATGAGCTGTCCTGATGTTCTTTTTCACACCTACAGTATATTTATGAGGATTGCACATACAGTTTCTCCCAAGCATGCCCTTTATACACTTGTCCCATCCACCTGAACATACCTCTGTTTTAATGGGAGGCTGAATGGAATCCTAAGTGTCTGCCAATACTTTGCATATACCTACCAGGTGGTGGAATGTGGACAATGTCATTTTGGCCTGCTAGGTAGTTTCTAATTTAGAAATCCTAGCTGGCATAGAATATGTTTGGAGTGAAACTTGACTTGTTTCAAATGCATGGTTGAAGCATAAGTCTATCCATGCATTCATGTAGGAAGGGAATAATCTAAAAACATTGATTGTTTATGACAAAAGATTGAGAGAAATAGTGAAGGATACAAACCTGATGGGAGGTTCTAAATGTGGGATCAACCATTGTTTGGTAGCATCAAGAATGGATCATGGGGGACAATGGACATGGAAGAGAAGGAAAGAAATGAAAGAAACTACACTGAAAGAACAGCTTTAGAAGGAGAAAGGATGTGTATGAAAATGAATGAATGAATGAATGAATGAATGAATGAATGAATGAATGAATGAATGAATGAAAGATGTAAGAAAAGAAAATCTGGAAGTTTCTTGGAACAGAATGAAAAGAATTATATTACTAGAAACACATGGAGTTATATTAACGGGAAGGATAAAAAAAGTTAAAGTGAACAGTACCATAAATATTGTAATGGCAGAGGATGACCATTTTGGCAATGGTCAATTCCAGACCTGCCAATGACCAGCTGCAGGGCTAGCACCTTGCACCCATAGGCGGACCCTAATTTGCCTAGGGTGAAAGTGGAGGAGGCTACTAATACACTAAAACTGCCAATGCTGCTCCACGTGCAAGAGAGACCTTGTGCTCATCTCTAACCACTGCTACTGCCATTTCTCCCAAGCATGGCCTTTGTGTACTTGTCTCAGGCACCTGAAGAGACTCCTGAAAGTTGAGCTGGTGCTGCCAACACAGTCACTGCTAAGAATCACCTGGAAGTGTATCAAGGAGGAGCAGGTCCATGAAGGCAAATAGAGCTGTTAGAAACCTAGTAACTTCTCTGGCATTTGCTGGTGGCTGTTGTCTTCCTCCCCTCCTATGGCAGCAGCACAGAGAAGAGAAGTAGCTATTTGACCCTTCTTACCTTCTCCCACTTGACCTCAATTGCTACAGTCTAGGATGGGCTCAGCACCTCAGCTCTTTCACCATTGGGAGACCCAGCTGTGGGGTTTGGCTTGGGCCCTAGAAAGCTCCACGTATGCCCCTAGAAGTGGAAGAGGCTGTGGGTGAGAAAAAAATACATGTAAGAGAGTGATTGCTGCAAAAAATAAGGTTGGAAGAAGGTAGTCAAAGAGACTATGGAATAGTTAAGAGAAAAGGGGCAAAGAAAATACAGATTAATTTTGAGATGGGTGAAAAGGGCTGAACAAGGATCTCTGGCAAACTGAGCAGAATTAAGAAGAAAAGTAGTGACAATGGCAAAGGCATTAATTCATACTACATGGGAGAAGGCAGTGGTAAGCCATTCTTGCATTTTTACCAAGAAAACTACATGAATACAAATTAAAAATGATTGATGGACTTTGAAGAAGCAGGATAGGACAACTGTTGATACCTTTGAATTTCGGTGTTGGAGGAGGCTCCTGAGAATACTGTGAACAGCAAAGAAAACAAACCGATGGATCATCAAACAAATCAATCCACAGTTCTCACTCCTCAAGGCACAAATGACCAGGCTCAAATTATCCTACTTTGGACACATTATGCGAAGACCCAGCTCTCTGTCAAAAGCTGTAATGCTCAGAAAAGTGGAAGGAAAGAGAATACAATGACCAGCAGCAAGGTGGATGGACTCAGTTACAGTGGTGATGGGTGCACCATTGGGAGACCTGAAAGAACAGGTTAGAGATAGATTGTCATGGAGAAAATCTATCTATGCAGTTGCTAGAAGTCGAAACAGACCTGATGGCACATAATCAATCAATCAATGTAGGAAAGGTTTTTAAACACTTGTGTGGGAATGATTGTGATGTTGAAGACTGGAACTGAAATGAAAATTATAAATGTTAATATTAAAGAAAAACATTGATGAAAAGGAAGTAACAAATGCTTTGAGAATATTGAAAAATAGTAAGGTTACAGGCGTAGATGGTGTGACTAGAGAAATGTTAAAATATGTATGTGGTTTCCTTGTGGAATGGCTATGTAGTGCAACTTACTTAACAAGTGTGTGACAACTACATCTATGCCTGATTGGAAGAGTATTATAGTTTTCTTTTATATACTGTATATATAGTAATTTTATTAAACATTACAATAAAAAGATAAAAACTAATACAAACTAAAAACAGTAAAAGAATATAAAGAAAATAGAAAGTGCAGAAAAGAAGGGAAAAAATAAAAAATATAGAAAAGAAAGAAAAAATAAGAATATAATAAAGAAAAGAAATATATAAAGAAATGACTTCCCCTTTCATAATAACAAATATAAACAATTTTAGTAACTTAGCATCTTCTCTTAAAATACAAATTATATCTTCTTCCCATATCTCATCTCTTATCTATAAACAAATCTTTAAAGCCTCATCTTTCAGTCTTGATCAGCAAAAGTCCATTTAGGGTTACCAGAGATTACAACATATCTATTTTAACCTTGATCAAATAAACTAACTTTATATTCCTTCCTTTTAACAACCTTGATCTTTAATCCCTTCAAATACTGTCCTAGAACTTGATTTCTTTTCTTTTCTTTTCTTTTCTTTTCTTTTTGGTCCCTTCTCACAAAATACTTCAAAACTTTAACAAGACTCTTTTGTAAATCCAATAAAGGAAAGTTATCCAAATCACTCTTTTGATTTGTTATTTGTATATCCCTCTTAATTATTAAGACATCAGCCAGTTTCATATGCATATGTAGTGTAGCATCTTCTTCCATATGATTCTTGTAGCCTGTCATTTTTTAAATCTACTTTCAAATCAGTCTCAGTCTTGTCTGGTAAAACTTGTTTCTCTTCCATAACATCTTTTAAACGCAGTCTATCTATAATGGCAGACATTTGTAAAATTAATTTCCGTGTCTATTGTTCACAAATATCCTTCAATACATCCAATGTTAAAAGTATTTTGCTCCATTTTGTATTGTAAGTCACATTTAAGTGTTCCTCTCCTTTAATTGTAATCTTCTGGGTCTCTTAGTGCTCAACCTTCAAAGTCCCATCCTATCTTTTTTTTTTAAAGAATTCAAAACACCAGCATTTTCCCAGGGGAAAGATTCTTATAATTAATATCAACATTTTATTTCAAATCCACCTGGATCCTTAGTCCATTTGTAACTTTCCAAAATCAACATTCTAATCACCCTTCTGCTGTTTATTCCAAAAGAAAAGATTTTTTTTAAAAAAAAATCCTTAAACCTGTATTTGCTCTAAAACGTGCCATTGCGAAAGTTCCTAATAGCTAAAAAGCAATTAAGAAGCAATATTCAAAAGTGATTAAGAAATTAGGCTCAGCAAACCTTATACCCATATAGGCTACATTACAGCTGTGAGCTTGGTAGAAATCCCTCGACTCCCAGCCACTTGACTCTCAGGCTGACTGCAAAAACTTCAGTTCCTGCAGTTTACTCACGAGGACCAGCGGTCCAGAGTACATGTGGGCAATCTCATGATCTCTCCTTTTTCTGGAGAGATTTTGCCAGCCAGAATTCACCATCTGGCCATCGATCTCTACCACGATGCCACCCTTCCTCCTTCAGGGATGTCTAGTTCGCCATGAATCTTCACCGAAGTCGAATATCATTGTAGCTTTCATATACCAAGCAAAGATAGAAAGAGTGAATGTGAAACTATAGAGATATTAGTTTGTTAAGTGTGCCCTGGAAGATATTTGGCTTTCTGATCGAGAGAATACAAGTGGTAACAATGAGCAACATGTGGAAGTGCGCTTTGGCTTTATACATGTTGAGTAGGGGCTGTGTAGATCAGATTTTTGCTGTTCAACTGACTTGAAAAATAAAGCTGAGAGTAAGTTTATGACACATATTTTGGGGTAGTTACTTGAGTACCAGATGGTAAAAGAAAAACGTACAGGCAGATAAATAGAATGCTCAGCAAATAGTTCAACAGATAAGGAAATATGATGTCTCTTTGGGTGTTTAAAGCACTTACAGATGAATATATAAGTAGCGCTTGTGGTGATGTTAGAAGTGTATTAGGATGTGAACAGTATGTATACATTTGTATGCAGACCATGACGTGTTGTTGGCTGTAAATCTGAATGATTTGCAGCAGATGCTAGATTGATCATATGTTGCAATAAGGAGTATGGATCTGAAAAATACTTTAAGACCAAGGGAGTTGTGTTTGACAGGGAAAATGGAGTGGCAAAATTGCAAGTTATACATAAATGGGGGGAAAATGGTTGGAGAGCAAGTAGATGAATTGGTATAGTTGGCAGGAGCTTCCTAAAGATGGGGAAATAGTTGGAGAAATTTTAAAATGTGCAAATGCTGGTATGAAAATAGTGGGTCGTAAATGTTCTACTGCAAGGAATGAATGTTTATTGAAATAAGTGAAAACAGCTGCATATAACAGTGTGCTTCACCCCACTCTTATGTGGAAGTGAAAGTTGGCTAAGTCAGTTTATTTATATTGTTTATGTCAGTAAAGGCATAAAATTAAGTTGAATGCAATGGAAATAGTTTACTTAAGAAATACATGTAGTAAAACAAGAAGAGATAAGAGTCAAAAATGAATGGGTGAGAAATATAAATTGAATACAAAAGTAAGTGATCAGTACAAAATACATATGTTGAGGTGTCTTGGTAATGTAGAGAGAATGCATGAGGACTGAATAATGAAACAAATACAAATTCTGTGAAAAAGAAAGTACACCCTCTTTGAGTTCTATGGTTTTACATATCAGGACATAATAAAAATCATCTGGTGCTTAGCAGTTCTCAGAAGTAGGTAAATTCAACCTCAGACGAACAACAACACATGACATATTATACCATGTCATCATTTATTTTACAAAAAGAAAGCCAAAATGGAGAAACCATGTGTGAAAAACTAAGCACACCTTATGATTCAATAGCTTGTAGAACCACCTTTAGCGGCAATAATTTGGAGTAATCGTTTTCTGTATGACTTTATCAGTCTCTCACATCGTTGTGGAGGAATTTTGGCCCACTCTTCTTTACAACATTGCTTCAGTTCATTGAAGCATTTGTTTATGCACAGCTCTCTTGAGGTCCCGCCACAGCATTTCAATCGGGTTGAGGTCTGGACTTTGACTGGGCCATTGCAACACCTTGATTCTTTTCTTTTTCAGCCATTCTGTTGTAGATTTGCTGGTGTGCTTGGGATCATTGTCCTGTTGCATGACCCAATGTTGGCCAAGCTTTAGCTGTCGGACAGATGGCCTCACATTTGACTCTAGAATACTTTGATATACAGAGGAGTTCATGGTCGACTCAATGACTACAAGGTGCCCAGGTCCTGTGGCTGCAAAACAAGCCCAAATCATTACCCCTCCACCACCATGCTTGACGGTTGGTATGAGATGTTTGTGCTAATATGCTGTGTTTGGTTTTCACCAAACGTGGCGCTGTGCATTATGGCCAAACATCTCCACTTTGGTCTCGTCTGTCCAAAGGACAGCATTCCAGAAGTCTTGTGATTTGTTCAGATGCAACTTTGCAAAGCTAAGCCATGCTGCCATGTTCTTTTTAGAGAGAAGAGGCTTTCTCCTGGCAACCCTTCCAAACAAACCATACTTGTAGCCTTTTTCTAATTGTACTGTCATGAACGTTAACATTTAACATGCTAGCTGAGGCCTGTAGAGTCTGAGATGTAACTCTTGGATTTTTTGCAATTTGTCTGAGCATTGCACAGTCTGACCTTGGGGTGAATTTGCTGGGACATCCACTCCTGGGAGGATTGGCAACTGTCTTGAATGTTTTCCACTTGTGAATAATCTTCCTCATTGTAGAATGATGGACTTTAAATTGTTTGGAAATGGCCTTATAACCCTTCCCAGATTGATGGGCAGCATCAATTGCTCCTCTAAGATGATTGCTGATGTCTTTACTCTTTGGCATTGTGTCAACACACACCTCAATGCTCAAGACCAACAAACTCCTAAAACTTCGGCTGTTATAGAGGTAGTCACACTTGCTGATGATCAATTGATCAAGGGCATTGATTAGCAGCACCTGGCTGCTACTTAGCCTCTTCATACCAGTGGAAGCAGTAAGGGTATACTTAGTTTTTCACACATGGTTTCTCCAAATTATAGATAGGATTGAATAAGAAGATAAGAGAAAAATGAGATGTTGGTTTACTAATCCAGTCTCATCTTTAAATTATTGTTGTAGCTAATTTTTCTAGCCATTTATAAAACCTAGTCACTTATTCATTTCTGTCCCTTAATGAGTACATCAGGTGATCACTGACAGTGGTTTGGTTAGAGTTTTCATCAATTCAAACACAAACCTTTCTAAGAGGGGCAATTCATGGATTCAGTATCCCTTTGTAGTACTTGTATTTTTATTTTCAAAATTCTGCCTAGCATTCTTCAGTATTACTGTTTCCAGAGTTTCTAGAAATCTTTTAAGACTCGAAGCATGACAAATGACACAATGAAACATACGTGCATAATACATCCCAAAACTTCTATGAAGCTTAGTTTTTAAAGCCTGGGCAAATAACAAGGTTTCATCTTGATGCTGAAAATACATAAATGGACACTTGTTGAGTTATCATACTTAGGATGAGTGTCACCACTAAAAGGATGTTCCCTATTTACCACCTGCTTTATTTTAAAAACTTGAATATGTAGGCATCTAGATCCCACATACTCAAGATCTATCCAGGTAAATGCCTGTACTTTGAATTATGCCCAGAAATGTAGCATTCACTACATTCATTTAAAAACTAGCAGAAAATGTTCTTTTTGATCCTATTAATCCAAAATATAGCTGTCAGAGACTAAGCAAAGTCCATTATAAAACATATTGTAGTAGCATAATTTGGAGTTTATCCAAGCAAAGAATAAAAGCCCGTTCAGTCCCTCACTCTTCCCCACTCCCCATGGAATGCCTGCATATTAATGACATTCCATAAAATGTGAATAACCCAAACTTACTTAATTCTTAACAGTCCATCAAACTATATTGCAAATAAAAGGGTGAACTTAATGACTTTCTTCCATGTAAGTATGTGAGGCTCCATAAGTCTAGATATGGACTATATTTGGTTTGTTTTAGAAGTAATTCAGATTCCTATCTTTTATCCAACTCTGCTTCAATATTTATTTTATATTTTATTGTATCTTTGCATACACATCAAGAGTATGTGTTGCTCTTAAAAGAGTTTCTCAAAAAGTATATAAGTCAAATCTCCTACACTGATGCTTCATCTTTTTCACATAGCTGGGAAGAGCCATACTAAGATAGTGTGCATTAGGCGAAAGGCAGGATCCATCCCTCATCCATCTAGATCCCTTGGATAAATCAGATAAAAATGTATCTGCTAAAAATGTTATCACTCCTGAAGCAATAGGCCTCCCAAGTACACATTTCTGTCGCTGACTCCCTCATTGCTGTTCCTTCACAGCTCCTACTAGAACCTGCTTGCTGTCCACTCCAGCCAAAGCTATAAGGCAGCGATGAGTGTCATATGAGCAGAGCGATACAGGCGTGCACACAACACGCACAGGAATCTTTTGTCTATTTCTTTGTTTCCGATATTGATCAGGGCCTCCCCCAATTATCCTGACATCTTTGCAGAAGGCGTTCAGATTGATCAACCCACCTGGGCCAATATTGCAGATGTCTCCAGGACACCAACTCCATGGGATGAAAATTCAGCATTGCTCAAGGAATGGTCAGGGGGAGCTCCTGCAGTTGTCCCACCGTTGTAACCCTCAGCCAAATTGGCTGGGCTGGCCTTATTCAGAAAGTAATAAAGCAAAGCACCTGGGGCTTCATATTTGTTTTATATATAATTGTTTATGTTGTTTCTTGATATGAGTTAAACAATGCTATTTGGTATTTTATGTTTATTTTTATTTGTCTTTACTAAGTTGGTGATTGAATTTTAATTTATACACTGCTACATGTTTCATACTTAATTGCATAAAAGAATTACACAACATTTATTAGATTTTTTTAAAATTCTTGAAGCTAAACATTGGAAAACTGAAACTAATTTGTGTAACACTGCTTTATTTTCTCTCTCTTTATCCTCCAGGACTTTAGCATCATGTTTACACATCATATTGTGACAGTCATTTTAATAACAATCTCCTACGTAGTCAATTTCACACGAGTGGGGTGCCTGACTTTGTGTCTTCATGATGTAGTTGATATTGTGTTGGAGGTAAGAGATAGAGTTATTTGTAATCATTCTTTGCTGTCCAAAATGGTTTCTACCTGGAACAGATCTTGTAGCCTATGAAAGATCATGATCTATTGACAGTTGTTTTGAAAGCACTGTTTGTCTAAGACCATAAACCTTCATATTTGTCCTTGGAAGTAAGGCGCATGAGCACAGCAAGATTGTCTTTCTGCACCTTGTTCAGAATACACAACTAAGCATAGCAGCACTGAAAAGAAATAAAACATCCTTGATGTTTTTGCAGGTATGTTTCCTGCCAATTTTATCGTACTGGTTCTAGTTCTCCCTAGACTTTTGGGAGAAGACATGAGTCCCGGGCCTAGTCAGAAGACCTGCTCCTGCAATCCTTGATATTCTCAGGACCTGCAGCCAACACATTACTGGTCTGAAGGAAGTTCTAGCTGCCTCTGTCAGCCCAAATTCCTCCCTGTCCCAGCTGCCTCTCATTGGAAGAGAACAGGAGCTTTATGGGATTCTAAAAAACTTATCACTGTCTAGCCTTCAGTCCCCTAAATCCACTACAAGGACTTTGTCAAAAGCTTTTGGAAACCCAAGTATACAGTGTCTGAAATATAATCCAGAGAAGGATTTGAATATATAGGGATCAAATAACAAAGATGTGATTGAATTAGCGCAGAAGAAAAAGCAAATAGAAGTGGGAAAGAAAGAATCCTAAGAATTGTTTCTAGGAATTAGGTCGTCCTGAACTCAGAATAAATTGAATAAGCTTATTTAAGTTTGGAGTGCTAGAAAAACAAAAAAACAAAAAACCCAATATTATAACTTATTATAATTCAGAAATAAAGATGGTATATAGCAGTAGAGCCATTAAAAAATAAGATGAGAAGTGTTAATGGACAGTATCACCTTTTGCCTTCACAATATTCTATGAAGCTTCAAAGTGGAAGTAGTAAGGGCAGTAAAGATTCATAATAGTGTACAGTGCATAGTTGAGTATTTTGCATGGTATAATTTCTGCACAGTTGCTTTAAAACGAAAGTGACCTGTTTCCTTTCCTTATTACAGGCAGCCAAAATGGCAAACTACTGCAAGTTTCAAAAACTCTGTGATTTCCTCTTCCTTATGTTTGCTATTATTTTCATTATTACTAGGCTTGGAATCTATCCTTTATGGTAAGTAAGTGTACTTTTTTCACGGGATTGCATATGCTAAGACAGCCTTCCTCAACCTGGAAACCTGTGGCTTTGTTGGACTGCAACTCCCAAAGTTTCTAGTCAGTGTGGCCGACAGATGGCTCCAGGTTGTATGGAAGACTGTTCAAGTATGGGAAAGAGCCAGTTAGTGGCCTGTTGTCTCTCTGTTTTGAAGGCTGTTATTTTTTATAATGTGATGTTTTCCACAGTGAAGAACCAGTGAATCTTGGCAGGAAGAGGGCATTGCTTAGATTACAACTAGAATACCATCCAAATATTAGGTGTCAAGTAGCATCCACTTATAGTGCTAACACTGACTTTTTTTTTTATTACACAGATTGTAATAAAAGCATTGTGACTATGGTAACAGTAAAATGGAAAAGAAGTGGCTTCAGGCTAGGTGACCATGTAGGTGCAATCTGCTGGACTTCCATGTTGTGTCCACTTCTCTTGGTGGCAGGCTACAGAAATTGGATGGGGTTTGCATTCTGTGACAACAGAAATAGTGGAAAAGCATGAACCTGAAGTCTAAACTTATACGCTCCTCTAAACTTTCCTGCAGCTTTGCCAAATCCAAAAGTACTTTGAGCTGTTTGACAAACTATCATTTCTTTTTACAAAGTGCTAAAACTCTGTGTGTTCTGATGCCTGGATTTTTCATTATCTTTCCTAATCCATCAATAAGAAATGAACTTGAAATTCAGTAGAAGTGCAGTAGCAGATTTTTATTTTCCGTGCTGCTTTCCTCTCAGTGTAATTACATTTTGAAAGTGGCAGAAGTCAGCAGGGCTGGATTACTCAGCAGGAAAAAATTGCTGTAGAGGATGGTCTTCGGCTAAATTCAGAAGCTTGCAGTAGAATTGACTTAAGACATGCTCTTTAAGATGGAAGAGAATGCTTCAGGTATCCACTCCTCAAGAGATCAAAGGGGTTGGGGCCCAGTGGATGACTTTCTTGTGGCAGTTTCCTCACTGTGGAATAGATTGCCCCTGAGGTCAAGTTAACCCCTACCTTTTTATCCTTTAGGAAGTTTGTCTTCCCTAGAGCATTCCCAAAGGAAGAATGTCAACTTGAGGGACAGCAACTGATGTATTTTTAATCTTATATGGGGTTTTTATGGAGTTTTAATATTGTACTCGTACTTGCACATCTGACAAGTAGGCAGCATATAAACACTGCAATCAGTCAATCAATAGAACATGCACTTTTTAAAACTATAATGCTGAATAAGAAAGCATTCCTTCATTCTTTGTCTATGTAAAAATGAGCAGAAAATGGACTACAATATGTATCTTGGAAACATACAAACTAAAGTCCAAAATTAAGTCTATGGTTGTTACAATTTTTCAGTATTAGTGACCCTAACCTCATGACACTTTTCTGTATCAGGTCAAGTAGGACAGTAACTCAGAGCCTATGAACTGCTGGTAGCCACTAGGCTATTTATTTTGGTATTCAGCAGCAAGGTGGATGGACTCCGTTACAGTGGTGATGGATGCACTATTGGAAGATCTGAAGGACCAGGTTAGGGACAGATCTTCATGCAGAAAATCTACCTGCGTAGTCACTAAAAGTCAGCACTGACTTCATGGTGTATCATCGTCATCATCATCAGTAAAGGAACCAGCAGTCAAGAAATACACTGCAGACTAGCACTTGGTAGTGTAGTAATGAAGGCCTTGGAAGAAATATGCAGATGCTGTGATGTGTCCAAACCTACAAAGATCAGAATGGTGAAATAATGATTTTCCCATTGACAGTCTATTGAAAGGGAAAGTTGCACTTAGAAGAAGCAGAATAGAGCATTGATGCTTTTGAATGCTGGTGTTGGAGAAGACTCCTGAGAATATCATGGATAGCCAAGAAAACAAACCGATGGATCATCAAACAAATCAACATAGAATTCTCACTGGAGGCCCAAATGACCAGGCTCAAATTATCATATTTTGGATATGTTGTACAAAGACCTAGCTCTTTGGAGAAGTGTCTAATGCTGGAAAAGGTGGAAGGAAAGAGAACAGGACAACTAGCAGCAAGGTGGATGGACCCAATTACAGACACACCACAGGAAGACCTGAAGGATTAGGCTGGGGACACTTAATCCATCCATTTTACATGGGGCTGCTGTTTGAAGATCCACCAGATACTCCAACTGATGAAAAGGGAAACAGTTTGTATGCTTATTGGACAGTCTCATTACTGCCACGTAACACCATTGGTGCAGGAGCTGATTGGGTGACTAAGGATTCTTTTATAGCTGGGTGTGTTTATGTGTGTCTTTAAGGAAGACGATTGCTTCACAGAGACAGTGGCGGCTTTTATGTTTCCTTTACTGTTTACAGCAGAGTGTCCAAACTTTTCTGTCTCTCTCCCAGAGCCATTTGCTAGCAACCACCCACTCCACTGCTAGCTGCCAACACCCTCCCTTTGTCTTCCTCCCTCCCCCTCAGCTTCATTAAGAGAGAGAGAGAAGAAGGGAAGTGGCTGAGTTACTGTGGGGTGTGCTTAAAGCCTTTCTTTGTGCTTTTTTGGACCTTGTCAACTGTCCCTCTGGGTAGATGTTCCATAATGCAGCTCCTTCTGGGACTTCTATCCAGCCCTTCCCAGGCTGGGGCTTCCCTGAAGGCTGCAGGCATCCATCTGCAGACAGTTGCCTCCCTCCGCCCCCATCTGTCTTGGGTTTGGGGTGAAGTACATCTCCCTCTCTGGGTCTTCATGTCTTTTTTCCCCAGGGAAGTTTCCAGCGAACGTCTTCACCCTCTTGGCCCAGGAACTGGCACCTGCACACTCCAGCAGCCCAGCGCTCACACATGATGATGTGTCTCTCTCCAGCCACCAGCTTTCCAGGCTGTCTCTCCAAAGGCACTTATTTGACTCAGTGCCTCAAAGGAGCACAGGTTCAAACGTGTCCCTCTGTTTTTCTCCTCTCTCTGCCTATCTCTCCTTTACTGCCCAAACCAGCAGCATTTCCTCCAGCAACGGATGAGGTGGGTTTCCCCTCAGGGCTTTAGTCAATGAAAACGCTGCCTCTTTCTGCCCCACCACAGCCCTGGCTGGCAGCCGGGGCAGCTCATCTGCCCTCCTGACAGCCTGGCTGCGCTCCAAGGCCATACCTGAGCCTCTTCTCCCCATTCTTTTGTCTTTTTCTCTGCTGATTCACGCCAGCTTGGCAGCAGCCAGTCTGGCACAAGATCCATATGCTACCCTGGATGCCAATATATTTCCAAGTGGAATTCAAGGTGCTGGTTATTACCTATAAAGTAGGTAAAGCCACCTCCTCTTCCTTCTTCCTTCCTTCTTTGAGACCACCTATTCCCCATAGCTTCTGCTGACCCAATCCAAGGACACCAGGAATGCCCACTGAGGTGTGACGGGAGGGGCTTCAAATTCTCTGTCTGGGCTCCCCACCTCTGGAACAGCCTGTCAAAATAGCATCTGCTTTCTTGACCTTCTAGAAGCTCATAAAAACATGGTTGTTCCAGAAGCCCTTTGGAATTTCGGCACTGCAGTGCTCCTACTGCTGGAACATTATATTAATTGTAATGTTTAACCATCATTGTGAATTGTATTTCTGTCATTATATGCTAACATAATTATTGTATGTAGTATGTATGTCATTGTTATTATTACATTGGCTGCAGCGGATTCTTTAGTTCACCACTTAGAATCCCTTAGACTGAAGTGGTTTATAAATTCATAAATAAATAAAAATAAGATAGACTCTAAATTCAGTTACAGCAAAATGATTTAATAACTGATTCTGCAATTGCAGTATTTTTTTCCCAATCCAATCAGTATCTATTGGGAGTAGTTACTGAATATTGCACCCCACTCTATCCCACCAGATGCAGATACAGCTGAATTACTATTTTCCCAAACTCAGTAAATCATATCTTTCAGTATAGTAACTTAAATATGCCACCACACAATATCTTCAAAAAAAGCTGAGAGAGAAAAGTTGAATGTATTCAAATTGAGTCAAGTGGGAGACTTTATGGATACTGTAAAAAAAAAAAAAAAAAAAATTCAGTTGAAAAGATTTCATCTCAGACTGTGTTGCAGTGTGAGCTTACTTGTGCAAGATACTTTTATATTGATGGTTAATGACCCAGGAAAAAATTGACACATCCTCTAATATCAGCTTCCTTATGCCAATATTAATTATTCTCTTACGAAGCAGTAGGGAGTGGTCAGAATCAGATGAATTCATGTGTAATGAATTTCCTCATCTATGAAATGGGAAGATTCTAATCCTTGCAAAACAGATCTTAGGATAAGCTAATGTCCTACAAGAATATGCAAACTGCATTATCTTCTTCAACCAGACACCCTCATATACACTGGATTACCATTTTCATCAAACCTAGCACTTCCATCGGTGTTTTCTTGGATTTCAGGGGCCCTGGTGCTTATTTTGAGGCTAGAATCTCCTTTCTACCACATATTTGGGATTTGGAGCAAGTTCTTTTATATTCGGTAGTTCACTTTTCTTTGAAATGTATCTGTGTACAAACAAAAAAAACAGCATTCAAATTGCTAATTTTCTGTCCTGCATTCTATTCAGGTTCCTAGGCTGGTTATGTTTTCTTTTAATCTCACCTTTTTCCCCTGGGAAATTAACATTTTGTAATTAGCTACACTCAGAACAATGTTTCCTAAAATCTGTTGAATGTTCTGATCTCTAGATTTTAACTTCAATTCCCATCAGTCCCAGCCAGTAGTAAAGATTTGTGAGGGATGTTGTTCAAAAACCTAACTAGATCTGAAATAAAGGTGTTCATTTTAATTAATTTGACAATTGACAAATTGAACATTGGTGATTCCTGTATATTTTGCCACGTAAATATTGTCTTAAGCAAACAGATACTTAAAACTGCAAAAGACAAAACATGTTTTTGTAATATAAATACATTATCCATTCCTGTTCTGAGTAATGTGGACAGGAAAAAAAAAGTAGATGCTGTTAATACTTCTGTGGGTCGCATTTAATTAAGTATCACAAAGTAATTGGGCACATTTTCAGATATGTTTTGAATTAACTATCCTAAGGGACAAAATTATGATAAAAATCAACTTATTGTAAAGTATAACAACTTTCCATGTAGAGAATGCAGCTGGATATTCTCTGCCTTATTGTTTCACCTCTTTTTTTAGTATTTGCATGAATATTATTTATTATATTATATTTTTTATAGTTTTACACTGCTCTGAACAGTGTTCCATATTGAATGAAGGGTAATTAAGATTGTTTAGTCATTACATTTTAAAAATGGAAGACAATGGAAAATTGTAAAAATGCATTTGAAGGGAATCCTTTTCTGGTAGGATTTTAAGGTTGTGTCAAAGATTTTAATACTTGTTGCTAAAATGGAGTAATAAATCTAAATGCAAGAAAGTAATGTATGGTTCAAACTCAAATAATTGCATTTGCTCTGACTTCTGCTGAAAACTAGGAATTGATAACAATTTTTAACAGTGAATCTGTATTATTCTGTAGCTACAGGAAGTTCAGAGATTTTCTTTCACATGAAAGTGTACTCAATTCTCTAAGAAATATTAGTTATTTGAACCTGGAAAACTCTTCTTTCACAGTGACTGCAGTCACACATCATAGCAAGCCAGAAGGTGGATTCCTTTGTTTGGGCTTAGCATATTGTATGAACTGCTAATTGTGATCTATTCAACAAACCATGGTTAAACAAACCATGACATAGCACCACATATGAGCCCGGTCAATATGTTTGACTTTTTCCATCATGTTCTTTTCACCATTCACTCTTTGTTCCAATTTTACCTAGTGGAATGTCTATCCAAGTCATACTGTCCCCATTATCATCTACCGGCTATGCCATTGACCTACCACACTCTGCCCTGTACATTTTTGGATGTGGGTGTCCCTGTTTTCATCTGAGAAATTTTGAAAGGTTTGCACAGACCATTGAAAATATAAAGCTTTTAAGACTGTGGATGAGAAATTTTCTTTTTAATTAAATTCCTGTTCCCCTTCCACTTCGTCTGTATCACCTTCTCTTCTCTCATGATGGTGTATTTCAGGCCATTGCCTGATTCAACTATCTCTAACCTAGTGCCTGCCTGACACCTTTAATTACAGAGTCTACTATTTCCAGTCAGGTTGACTAGAATTAAAGAAGTTGGAATCAAGAACCATGTTGGAAAGATACCACAATGACAAAATCTGGCCCATTTTATCCGGCTTCATTTAACCATCCTTTTAAAATACTCCTTTCCCCTCTCTTTCTCAGAGAACAGCAGCTCCTCAGCTTAAGCCCAGAACATTGTCCCAAGATAATTCTCTCTCCTTGCTTCAAGTTTCATTCCAATGTTTAAACCTTTCATTATCATATCTGGACTCTCTGCCAGTGTCTTTCCCGTTTGGGTCACCCTTAGAGCCTTCAGCCATCTCCTGTATAAAGTTTAATCCCCACTTTTCCATGCAATCCCAGATTTTGTTTCATCCCAAAAATTGAATTACAAATATAAGCAGATGCGTACTTCAAATTTCTTGGTGTTGGAGAATTTTCCACTAAAAGTTCACCATCATAATGACTACTGGAGCTAACTTGCTGAACATGCCATCTGGTGGTTACATTTGGTCTATTACCACCTCCTTGTGGAAGAAAAAAAGTGAATGCACCATGAGTAATCCTACAAGACAAATGAAGTAGATGTGACTTAGTGTTTCATGCCATTTTGGTTTGATGTATTTCTTAAAAAGAAATCTAAAACTCAACTATGCCTTCAAAAATATCCACCGCAAGATAAGACATGCCCTTCTACATACAAGCAAAATCCTGGGGAAGGAAAGATAAAAAAGAGCAACCTCACTGAAGAATTAAAATAAAACAAGTCTCTCAAGCAAAATAGGACAACATACAGCAGGAAGTTACTTGTTGGACCACCCGTATGCAGTTGTTTGTGCTTGCCCCACCAGAACCAACAGGGTGAGCAAGTTCTGTGTCCCTTCTATTAAGCGTTGTCATCTTGTGGGGCCCAGAAGTCATGACTTCTCTGTCACAACGCCTGTCCTGTGGAACACCACCGTCCCAAGATCTGGATAACTCCAACCCTGTTGACCCATCACCAAAGGCATTAAAGACCTGATTGTTCCCTCAGGCGTTTAGGCCAGAATGCTAAATGAGCCCTGGTTTTGATTTCCTTGGTCGTTGGCTTTTTATTGACTGTGAATATGGCATGGTTTTAAACCTCGGGCACGTGTTATATTGATAGTTTTTGGTGGCTTATTTTAACAAATTGTGTAATGTTATCTTTTGTTTTTTAATCTTCTGTTCCCTCCTTTAAGATATTGTTGTGAGATGTGTATAGATATAGTTACCTAAATATAGATTGTTAACAAGCATTTTACTACAAGTCAATAAAACAGCTCATGTGGAAGAGTTTCCAGGATAGCAAACTCAACATAATTAAGCAGAAATGGGTATGATTCTAGAGAGGGCTCCCTAAAGAGTTGGAGCAAAGGTGGGATATAAATGTAAGAAATATAATAAAACAGGAGGGAAGGGGGAACGGGGATAAAAGTAATATGAGTAGACTTGCCTTCTGTGAAAGAAATGTATAAATTCTGCATGAATATAAAAATAGTCTGGCTGATTCATCTCAGAAATCATAGAAGCTGTGTGAAACCTCCTGCGCTACCAGCTTGACTGCTAAGTATCTCTGTGAGAATATGTAGTGTTGATAAATGATCTATTTCTCACTAATGTGCCTCTCCCCCCTCCCTATTTCTTTCAGGATAATAAATACAGTATTCTTCGAACTGCCTGAACTTGTTGGTGGCTTTCCTGCTTTATCAATCTTCGTCATTTTACTTTCAGTACTTCAGGTTCTCCACTGCTTTTGGTCCTACTTAATAATAAAGGCAGCCTATAAAGCTATTTTGAAAGGCAAGGTAAGATAAATTGAGATTTTTTTTTTTTATGTCTTTTAATCTTCTTCCAGTGAATATTCTTGCATGCTTTATAGTCTTTTTGGCAGTGGAAGTCTGTTATCATAGCATTGTTAGGATTTCTGACTTCAAAGATGTTAAAGAGGCTCGCAGTGCTTCCGATAAACATAGGCTCAGTTCTTGTTATATTTGTATCTTAGCACATTGTATGAGTTCAGCCATTGTAGATAGCAAAGTCTGGTTCTCCAAAGAAACACTATTTGACTTTAGAACAGAACCTGCCAAAAGCTCTCTCTGAAAGACCCAAAGGCTGAGCTCTGAGCTCAGTTCATGAGTACACTCATCGATCCTTGTCCTGTCGTATTTTAGGTCTTCTGTATTTTTTGCTATTTTTATCCACCTGATTTCCGAGCTAAATTCTAGTTTTCCAGTGGAAAGGTTGTTTTGAACTGCCTCATTCAAGCTTTGCCTAATTGCAATGGAAGGTGAAACAGCCTATTGTGCTTCTCTCCTTTCACCTCCAGCCTGGTTTTCTGGAGGTGGTTTAGTGTTTTGAACTAACCCAGCCAACTGTGGTTTATTCAGTGAACTCTGGTTAAGCAAACCTTTGTATGTGGTTTAGCCACTGTGAGGTCTGAAATATTTACTATTGATCATCTGAGTATAGGATCATTATTTGAATATTAGATTGAATACGTACTCTTCTGGTTCAAGTGGTTATTGTTGTGGTTTTGTGCTTAGTTCATTACCAGGACCAGTTTGCTCCTAAGCAAAAGTCTGTTTCTTAGGACTACAAGCATCTGTACCTGCCCAAGTGTACACTTGTCAGGAAGCTGTTTTCAATTCTTTCTGAAAGCACCCGTGCAGTCACAAACATGCATTTGTATTTCTCTTTCTAAAAAAGTATGTGTGGAAAATATAATAAATAAAATTAAAAGGGCAGCGTGCAAAACAGCCTTGAGCAGTTGCAGAATGTGAAACCACGATCTGCCCAGACTTCTCATATTCAGAGACGTGTTCTAGGCTGGTAGGTGGGGTTTCTGTGGGGTCTCTGTGTCTTCCATACTGAGCCTCATACTGGAACGTATTTAATTTGTGTTCTGGTAGGCAGCCTCTTGTTTCACAGGAAAACTGCATGTGACTTCTTTCTAAACCTTCTTAATAATTTCCTTTCTGCTGCCTCTGAAGGCTGGGAAGTGGAATCCTTTGCATGTAAGTTTCCCTGGTAGGGAGAACACAGTACACGTATCTCTTTTTCTGGGTTTGCCTCTTCCCCGCTTCCTTTCTGTGTCCTTTAATTGTTCAGCTGAATGTTCACTTTGCTAAAGATTGCATGCTCTTTGCAGCGCTAGAGCCAACAATTATTTAGCATATTCCTAGATAGGAAAGATACAAACCTATTTGACCCTTGTTCTCTTGACCTCCTGTTCTAATGGCCATTTCCAGATGGAAACATTTAAATATGAAAAAAAGGAAAAGTGTTTCTAGAGTTGCCCCCAGCTGAGCTTTTCATGCCAATAACTTACAGGATGGATGGTTGAAAGTATTTGCAGTGGCCCACAAGCCCATGTGAAAATTTTATGGAATGTTACTATATAGTGTTATTTATTTCCTTTGGTCAGGCGATCACAAGAACATCAACTTGAATAACTAGCACGGAATTTTATTTCTGCTTTGTCAGTGGCTTATATCCTGCATTTGAATTCAATATACATGACTTAAATAACCTACTATTTGGCCATCAAATAATAGGTCTCCTATGCACATCCAGTAAGACTTCAGAGGCTTTAAATACTAGAGTTCCTTTCTTATGCAGTGCTGAAATTCATTACATGCGTCTAGTTCACACAGTTGCAGGTTCACTCAACCCTCCATTGCTTTATTACTTTTGATACTGCTTGGCCTTTGTCTGAGGCTCCTTCTTCTGTTTAGCAGTTTTCTCTTCTGCTCCAAATTTACTGCTTGCTGTTGTGCCAAATACAGTTCATGATCAGGATTTTTATTATATAGCACATTACTTCATAGTATATTGAGCACTCACTGATGCAGGAGTAGACAGCCTTTTAGTAGTGGGGCTTGGGGGAGAGCTGAGAGCCAGAGTAGATGGCACAGTATTGAATGCAGATGGGGCTGGAATTCTACAGGATTCTCCCCTTTTTTGTATAATTTATTTTGTATTACTAGTTAGCCATGTTAATATTATACAATGTCTTAAAGTACAGTCTTAAACTAGCAGGAAACTGCTAATTTGGGGGCATGCACCATTCAAAATTGACGTTAGAAGCAGCTCTGAGAACTACCCCAAAAATAAGAATTTGAGAGCTGCATATGGTCCTTGGATTACAAATTGCCCATCCCTCCATCAGTGGCTTCTTGGTTTGTTCATGGCCTTCTCAACTGCAATAATTTCTTTGCTGCTGCTTCTTGACACTCACCTTCTCCTGCCCATCTTGACTGCCATAGCAGACATGGCTTCTAGTTCATTGGGTGCTTTCTATCACACCAAATTCAGTTTTTTCTTACTATGATGGCAAAGGGTTGTTGTTTTGTTGGTTTGGGTTTTGGTTTTTGCACAATCCAATTTGAAGCCATGACTGGTAATGCCCACAGAAGCTTCCTCTATTGTATATTGTTCATTGATGTCAACATTTCTTCAACTCTCAAACTGTTTCTTTACTGTTGATATCATTACTACAGGATACTATCAACCATGTGCTAAGTTTGTCACAAAACTTATTTAGCTATGGGAACTCTAAACAAAAAACTTATAATCGAAATTGTCAGCTGGAATCTCATGCAGCTATTTTAGCAAATCTAGTGGCATAAGCAATAACAAGTGCAAGAAGAATATCTGGTGTAGGCTTTCAATATACTAGTGTAGGCTTGCAAGAAGAGATATTGCTGTTCCCCTCCTTGTTTATATGGAGAGGAAGAGAAATTGAAAGGTTATGCTATAGGTACATGGATCAGATTTGCTGATTGTCTGTAATTCCTTCCTCAAAGTGGGTTTCAGACATTAGCTTTATTGACAAGGGGCATTCAGGGTGATAGCTGTCATGAGCCACGATTCAGAGTCTGACTCTGACTCTGAATCATGGCTCATGACAATAGCAGGGATTAAAGCAATGCTAAAGCTCAGTTGGGACAAAGAAGTACAGGCAAGTACATCTTAAAGAGATTCTGGAAGACTTTGCTAAAGAAAGGAAATTTAAAGGATGGGTGGGTGGATGGATGGGTGGATGGGTGGACAGACAGATGGACCATAATACAGAGATTTAAAAGGTGAGGGTAGGAGGCAGCAGCTAGTAAAAAGGATGTGACCAGAGCTATCCAGCCACTGCTGTTTCTTTTGTGTGTCCCACTGGATGTAGTACTGAGGCTGAGGTCTAAATTTAACTTCTGGATGAGTACCATTAAGTCTTCTTTCTAACCTCTCCTTGAACTCTATAACCAGTTCTTTTTCCTCCCAACCTAGCTCTAATACCAGAGATAAGATGGGCTGGGAGGGGAAAAAGGCTGAACTGATCAGATGCAGAAGGTGAGGTAGCAGAAGGGGGAAGCGTTTAGCTCTTCTCAACTAAGTGTCCCTTTTAGTGTAAAACACAGAAGCAGGCATTCACCCACCACCCACTGGTCTGATGCAGCTTTCCCTCAACTTTTCTGGTTTAGTACTCTGAAGCAAGTAGTTAAAGAATCTTTCAAGATGCAGCTAGAAGCTGGATGGTTCCCCAACTTTTGAACTGGGGACAGGATTAATTGTTTTATTGTAAACTGCCAAGAGACTCTGATAGTTGGCAGTATAACAAGTTTAATAAACAAGTAAATAATTGAGCAGAGGGCTGATTTCCTTTCTCTTATGCAACCGATTCCAATAGGTGTCCTCCTCCCCGCACACCCATTTCCTTGCATGTTTTGCAGGCAAAAGATGACCGAAGTGATGTTGAGTCCAGTTCAGATGAGGAGTCCTCCGCTCTTCAATCAAGGAGCTCCCACAGCTCAGCTACCACCAATGGGACAAATGGAACAAACGGGTATCTCACGGGTAGCAACTCTGCAGAGGAATATTAATACCCGGAACATACACAGCCACATGAACTGTTTGCTACAGACAACAAATAAGTTGTGAATGCTTTGTGAATGCAGGATTTGACTTTTTGTTCCTTCCATTCTTCTTTCCTTTTTTTTTTTTTGGCAGGGGGGTTAAATCTCAGAAAAAAAACTTACACAGACCTGGAATATTTAAAGCTTCTAATACCGCACTGCTGTATTTCCTGTTTGTAAATGACAGCGCCACATGATTTTCTGTATGTAGGCATGCTGTATCTATATATACCTGACCAGATGGGAGCAGTATTTTCTTCAGTAGTCTTTGAGTATTATTTATTTTATATCTTACTTTGAGCCGACTTCCAGATGGGGGGGGAAAAAACACCTCCTCAAGATTCTCTTTTGGACTTCATAAGGGTTAGAGATTGCCAAGTTAAAGATGTGTCTTTTTTGTCCTTGGTTTCTCTAGCCAATATGTGATATTGTAGCCGCCTGCTCAGATTTCTCTTACTGCAAAACCACAAAGGCTCATGACTCATTCTAGATTTTTTTGTGGGGAGGTGTCTTTTTGCTGAAAGATGCTGACTTTAGAACTTGCCAGTACAATCACAATAGTCACTTTCCCCCATTTTAAAACGCTTATTAGTATTTTTATCTAACAAGGTCAGTTTGAACATTCACTTTAACCCATACTTGCTATAAGATCAAATTTTATCGTTGATTTAACCTCCCCCCCCCCCTTCCCAAATTAGTGGCAAATTTGATTTGGCTTCAAGCATAATGAACTAACTCATCTTCAACATAAGTCTTCTCTTGCAGATGTTACCCCAAATTTTCTGTTTGGGTTAATTTTTCAAGCATGTGCAGTTGAGCTAGTATAAGCACACTTCTTTTACTTCTTTCCCTCAGTAGCCCTTCCAGCTGTTCAAAAATGCTGTTTAGAGTCTGATCAAATTGTCCAAGCGACCTACCTTGTGCATCAGCAGCATCTGAGCTGATGCACAACTCAATCAGCTTTCAACTGGTTGAGTATTGCTGGGTTTTTTGTTTTTAGTCCTTCCAGTCAGCACAAAGCTGGCTGGGAGGCTGTCACTTTTATTTATTTAGCTGAAGTGGAAACTATACACACATGGTGCAAGTAGAATCAGTACCACTATAGATAAGTCAGGAGGACTGTACCCCATAACATTCCTGTTCCTTTTTTACACAAACTCACTTTCACAGGACAGTGAAATCTAAATCACCACCAAGAGAGAGAGCCTAGAGAGGACTTCTAGGACTTTCTGTGTTGTAGAAGGCAGAGCAGTGAAGAGTGTTCCCCCATTATCCTGGTGGCTGTATTATAGGAAAAAGATCTTAGGGTTAAGGACCTTGACATATGAGATAGTCTGGTGTTGGGGACATGGGGGAGAGGGGTCTCCTGAAAATCAGAATAAGACACTTTTTTCTAAGCAGAATTGCACTCACAAAAGGTGCTTCCACCCAGTGTTTGGGGATATCCAGTTTCAGCTCCACCAGGACATAGTCTATCCAGCAAGAATAGCTCCATCCACCTTTGTAGCATTTTTGGAGGCCTCCTGGGCTGTTGCGAATAAGAACAGGGAGTCCACTTTGCCAGTTAGTTGCACAGGCCACATCTGAAACAAATTGTATGAATTTCACATAGATGCTTTTTTAAATTACTTATTTCAGAAGATATATATTTGCTTGGCCCAAAAGTCACATGTGCCAACGTTAGTATTTAAAGATCTAGAACAAAGGAAAGAGCAGCAGCTGGAAAGAATGTTTTTCTAGAAATAACATGGGCTCTAGAGGCATGGTATAGAGGAGAGATTGAACTCTCTGAAGGCCTAATTCTAATAGATCGCAGTAAACCTGTGTCTGGACTATACCCGGTTTTTAAATTTACTGTTGGTGGGGACAGGATGGGCTGCTCATTCGAATCAATGTAAATTTACACAAAAATCTCTTGCTTAAGAGGCACTTGCTTTCAGTTTAAATGAGCCGGAAATGAATTCTAAGCCAGTTTGGGAGGGCGGTGTGGTTTGGTTCTGTTTTGTTTTGTTTTTGCTGTTGCTGCACATCTGCATCTTGAGAAAAGTTGTACAGTATTTTACTTGGCTTTATTATATGGGGAGAGGCTTTGAAGGAAGAAGAAGGCTAAATAACTAGATGCCGTACTTGTCATTTATGCTGAGGAGGAGTTCATGTAACTGTTTCTGAAGCCAACCCAATTGGTATTTTCTATCTTCCCAATGGATGCATTGCAGGCATGCTGGTCCCAATCTTGTGAATGTTTTGATTTCTTGCAGGATATGTTTAGTCATGATCTGAACTCTGGTCACTTGACTCGTGTGTGCAAATACATTGGCCCAAAAAACAAAGCAAAAAAAAATTAGTTACTTATGTGACTTAAAATCTCTTGAAATGCAAATATGGAAACATTCCTTTGTGTTTTCTGCATAATCCATTAATAGCCTTGTACTCAAGAATTTAAGAAAGGGAAAATAAACAGGAGTTGAGAATCAGTATTAGTACCCTCATGGATATTAGTTAAAATGTCATTGGCCCCAGAGTTTCTATTTTTATTTCTGTATTGTCATTCTGAAGCCATCACCATCTGACTCAAGCCCAATGCAGCTGAAGTCCTTTAGGCAGGTGAAGCTAGGCTGAAGTCCTTTATGCAGAAAGTTTATAAGAGCCACATGAAGAACAGGGTTGTGATAAGGTGAGATAGTCAAAACAGATATGCATTTGATTTACATTCAGTTTGTGTTGAAAGCAAGCACTAATTTGAAAGGTTGGCCTGTTTAATCCAATCCCCATATGATTGTGGCAACTACATAAATAAAAGAGGGGGACACCAACTCGTTGGTGCCTCAGGTGACTAGGAGAGTGTTAGATAGTATGCTGTTAGAGCTGTAAAATGGTAGCTACAAGTAAACAGTGTTAAGTCACAGCAGATTTGGTCTCTTCATGCCATGAAGACTTCCCATGCTGGGAAGATGCCCCTTCTTGCACGCTAGGGCTTGTAAGAAAATGGGGGTGGTATTGCCGTATGCGTAAGCTCAGTGTTCTCCCATGATTGTGCATGCAAAGAGCCCAGGTCAGAATAAGGAATTAGTCACAGGAAGACCTCCTAGAATCCATCTGGCATTCCTTTGCCTCTAACAGTATTTTCTCATGTAGCTTCTTTCTTTTCATGTTTAAAAGTTCTCATTCGTAAAAGCTGTTTGGTCCCTTTTTGCCCTAGAATAAGAAATGCAGTGGCTGGAATGTGTAGAATAGGAAAAAAATGAAGAAAAAAAAAAAACTCCATGGGAGTTAGTAGCCTTTAGATTGACTGAATGTTTTATTAGCCAGCCCTGGAGTAGTAAAGTAAGAGCTATAGTTGTGTGCATTTATTCTGTTAACAATTGCCATGGAACGCACTAACATAAGTAGTGGTGTGTTTTTAAAAAAGAAAGAAAAGAAAAAGATTGGATACACCTCTGAAGACGAAAGCCTCTTCAGTGTACCTCCAGTTAAGTTGGAAGTGTGACGCCTTACCTGCAGTTTCAATCCGAACTGTAGAGTGCCAGATTAAAAATGCCAAAAAGAAATAATACATGTATCTGTGGTCATTTCTGAGTTGATTCAGTGGATTGCTTCATATGTTGCCTCTTTTATGCAGATTGCCATTTCCTCTATCGGAGGACTGGCTTACCTAAGACCCAGTACAGAGGGCCGGTTCAGAAACTTCAGTGTGACTTTAGCCTTGCACTCATCTTGCAATTAGGCCCTTACACAGATACTGTTTGTTTCCTTCATCTCCCACCCCCAATTTCTATTGCCTGTTTTTTAATAGTACACTTAATTGGAGCTTAATCACACACATCGGTTCATACTGAAAATCTATATACAGTGGAGCGGAAAGTGCATACATCCAGAATTTACTTTCTGTCTCTTCCTTGCATATCCTGCAAACAAGGATATGTGTCCTTCTGTGAAATAATCCTGATTTTGTTTAAGGAGAAAATATTATTGATTGCTAATGAGATCAAGTCATATGCCATTCTCCTAAGAAGGATTCACATGTGTTTTTCTCCCTCCTACTGTCATATGCTGAAGCGGGCTTCTTTCTTATATCTGATATATGGAGGTAGCTCTTTTTTGTCTTTTAGAAGAATAAATGTACAGGGAGTCCCCGGGCTAAGAACACCTAGGTTACAGACGACCCATAGTTAAGAATGGAGCCTATTGTAGCAAAATTGGAGTTAAATACCCAATGATTTTAGTTAAATACACAATGCTTTGAGTTCATTGCACAATAGTACTTATATAGTATTATACAGTAATACTGTTCCTGCTTCCATACAAATTTGACTTAAGGACAGAACTTGGGAACGGAACTTGTTCTTAAACTGAGGACTACCTGTATAAGACCTAAAAGCTTGAGTTGGGGTTATTAGAGAAGGAAGTTAATCATCCATTTTCACACATTATCAAATAACTCTACATTTCTCAGAGTGATCCTGGACGACCTTCTTCAGACTGATGGCCTGTGAAACCATCCTTTTGTTCCAGATATTCTACAACTGGAGCTGAGCATGTTTGTGCACTCGCATGAATATCATATTTTGCAATAAACGATGGGCAAATTGTTATGTAACTGAATGCCAGTTTCTTTAGAATGCCTTGCACTGTATATAAAAAGATATGGGTTACACAATATGCTGAAGGTTCAGGTCAGTTATATAGTCTGTCATCACTTTAAGAGTACATGCCAGCATTTGGCATTTAGGGCTATTAATGTTCATTCTTCTCACCACAAATAAATAGGTGTGTGTGTGCAAGCACACATATATGTACATACACATGCATATATACACACCACAACATAAACTTTGGTTTTCTGTAAGAAGAAGATGGGATAGTTTATTCTCTCTTGTTATTAACATTTTAATTACTATTTAATTATTGTCTGATGTTATATTTTCTGTTGTATTCCTGAACTCTCATGTCCAATAATAAATTAAAAGTTCTACATGGTACTGTGGGAATGACCAAACTATTCCAAATCCAGCCTGTCTGGAAATCAAAAACTATCAAAAGAGCTCTTATTCTACTACAAGAGTACTCCTTGGGCAAATGGGATGTTGCTAAACTGCCCGACTTTAGTTTCTCTTTCAGAATTGTCTTGAGTTTTTGGATGAAATTTCCTTCTGCAGGTTCCATTGCAGCAAGTTTTGAATGAAATGAAAATTAAGTGCCTGGCTCAGCTTTGTATACTTCGGAAATCGGTTTCCTTTATTTCAGTAGAGGGAAAGGATGTGTGTATGCTGGTAGTATTTATTTCAACCTTTGCTTTAGCCTTGTGCATTAATGCTACAATAAGATCACTATCACTATTATTGGTAATGACACTCAGATCAAAAAGAAGTATGACACATACCAATCTAATATGGTGGAGGGCTGCGACAGGTGTGCATGGAAAGTCCTACATGCCCCCAAAAGTAATACCCTTTTTGTGCCCTGTGCCATATTCAGGAGATCAGCTCAGGGCAAAAGGTGCAATTTTTCCCCTGAGATTTCAAAACAGTCTGAGCAACTCCTGGAACTATGAGAACTTACGTGTATAGCCTTGGATTTTGCTTCTTTTTCCTTTTTTCATAAATATAAAAATAACCATTTTTCTGAAATTGGAATCAATCAATGTTGTGAATTTAGATCTGAAAACACTTTCATAATAAACACTAAGCATTAGGACTTTTTTTAATTTGCCTTCTTTCTAATTAAATGATTGCAGAGGGAAACCTAAGGCTTGAACCTAGGCTGAAGTCCTCTAAGCAGCTTAACCAGAAGTTGGATTCACAAATCATGCTAAGCTATTATTTGTTTTATAAGCCACAAGAGCTGGACTCCCACTTCATGCCAAGCCATAAAACATGGTAAGCCCAAAGCACATGATAGCTGAGCATCACAAAGACACAACTAACTTCTACTGGTAAATGGAAACATTTGCCCAGCCTTCAGTAAACTCTGATCTCAGGCACCAAGCACATAGCTGGACAACACTGCTCACAATGAGGAGATTTGGATAGCGCTGGAAGAGAGCTGCATGGACATTGGCACTCCTTGATGTTCCCTGACTGAAAGTCAGAATAGAAATGGAATAACCCTTTGGGGAAAGCAAAATTCATACAAAAAATGGTAGAACATCAGTGCAGTATAGAAATGTATCTTACCATAATAATGCTGGTCTTAGTTCCTATTTATACTGGATACAAGCTGTATCCTGACAGAGAAGGCTGTCTGATCCAGTGCAGGTTTCCAATAGTGATGCCTCCCCATTTTCTGCTGTCCCCTCTAGCAGTTATGCTTCAGAAGCAGACTGAGGAGGGAGGAATCAATGGAAATTTCTACTTGCGCAAATGGTAGATCCTCCTGTCAATGAGATAGATATTCATAAATGCTACAGGCACCAATGTCAATACCAAGGGCGTATTTTAACCCAAAGTCAAATCTAATTTTGCAAAATCAGTGGATGTCCTAGTCACACCATTCCCTGCAAAATACTGCTTTCCTAGAGGGAGGACTGCTAGGATAGTGCGGGATCACATGCAGCAAATAACAAAATGATTCCATGGTGGCAAAAGATAAATGTGCTGAAGTCTGTTGCTGCATTCCCAATACATTTTTTAAATCCTTGTTTATATTAGATGGATGCTTAGTGAAAGTTCAACCAACGTTTTGTATAGAAAAATCTGCTTAGGTAAGTTGGTGCTGGCTAGTGGCTTTGAAATGTAGCCTTTTGGGGCGGATTTCCTTGAATTTCATCCTTTGTTTTGTATAGAATTTCCTGCTCAGTGCAGGAATCTGACTGAAAGCATCCCCAAAAATGTTTGCTGGGGCTCAGCTTGACAGTATCTAGAAAAGGGAATTCTGCCATCTTCTATGGCAATTGGTTGGACTATCCAACCATTCTTACTACTGAGAAGTATTGGCTAACATTCAGGTGGAGACTACCTTCATATAACTTAAATCCAATACTCTGTGTCCAGCACCCAGGAGGTCCTTCAAAAATAGGTTTCCCTTAACACCCTTCCAAATGAAGCATTACTGTCGCCCTTTTTCATCTTCTAAGGATGCCTAGAGACGAGGCATTTCTGAAAATAAAGATGAGGATGAATTCTTTTTGGTGTTGCTTGTTTCATAATTTAAAAACGAGTAAGGTAGGTCAGAGCACCTAGAGGACCCAGGTGTTCTTTGATTTATGCAATTTCCCAACACATTTATCTTCCTGAGATCACAGTTCTGTGTTTCTAGTGTCCTACATGGTCTTTAGAGAGGTATTTGCCTTCAGGCCAATGGGGATATGCCTCACGTTCAGGGGCTGGAAGGCATTCTCTGCCCACCTGAATCCACATGTCTAAAGAGGACTAACTCTTAGAATGTACAAGAGAGATCTGCAGTAAAATAGATTGTATCAACATCCTGAGCCAACCTGCTGCTCTGGGCACTAGGGAGCCATGCTCCCCTCAAGGGATACAAACAATATTCCCCACCCCTCCTCCATTTTTGTTTGTTGGTTTAAAATTAATATTCCACAGCTACTGAATGTTTAGTGTAAATTGGACTGCCTGGGAATAATAGTTTAGCCTCTCTGGATTCAGACATCTGTTATACTTCTGCAAACATCAAATCATCTTCTTGTTTCTCAGTAAGACTATGAGTCAGCATAACATGAGTTTATTTCATGCTGCATGTATGACTGACTGGGTTTGCACCTCACACTAAGTTGTAATTTTTAACCACAGTTGTTGAAAAAACCAAAATTGTCCTGGTTCATACAATGTTAAATTATTGTTCTTGAGCCAATGTGTCTTATTTATTTGTTTGTTTGTTTGTCAAATTTAGAAGGCCACCCAACTCCATACAGATTCTGGGCAGTATACAACATTTAAAACAGCAAGAACAATAAAACAAGGAAAAGAATGATACCTGTCCAGAAGAGAAACATTCAAAGTAACATACACAATTCTATAATGGACTTGCCACACACCTTAACTCAAGGTCTGGGGAAACAGCCAGGTTTTCAAGACCTTTTAAGCACCCTCAGGGTGAGGGCCATATGGATCTTGGGGGGAAGCTGTTCCAGAGGGCTAGTGCAGTGTAAGAGAAGGTATGCTTCCTGGGTCCTGACAAGTGATATTGTTTGATCAATGGAACTTGGAGTATGCCTGACCTGTCTATCATACAGGATGGGCAGAAATTATCAAAGATAGATGGTCCTTAAGATAACCAGCCTTGTCTTCCTTTTTAGCTAGTTACACAACAGGTTTGCTATTATTACAATCTCTTCAATCCTATCTTACTACACTTTGAATGAAATTAATCCTAGGTGTGTCTTGCCCGTGCTTGCTCTTGTCTTGAGCAAAGAAAGATGGGCACACATTGAATTCCTTCAATATCTTTACAAGGTACGTCAAGGGACGTTAGGGAAGGGAATAGCAGAAATGCCTGTCTGCAGTTGTTGCCCAAAAGAAATAAGATGCATTTGCTTGTGGACAACAAGAATGGCCTATGTGGCACTACAGCTACCCAACATTTACCAGCAGCTTCTTTACCATCTCCCTCTCTCACTGGCATTAACCTATGACCTTTCCCTTCTTTGGAAGCTTTCCATGGCCCTTTTCAGGAGTCCAGACTGAATAATGTCCTTATATGCATTTGAACATCACAAGAGTTAGGAATGGAGTTCAATAAGGAGAAGCTAAGAAGCAGGGCATCAGCAAGAGAGGTCTTTCCTGTTTGTGTCTCCAACACCTAGCATTTATTTCCTATGTTTTTCTACCACCAAGAGTAGAAAAAGTCACTGAACTAAAACAACTTTAACCTGCTTAGGGAATTGCTGCAAGGGAGGAGCTGCAGTACTTTTGGGAGGAGAGGTTGTGGAAGTTGTAAGCGAACACCTATCAGGGATGGCCACTTGGCATAGTTCTGTTATGCTGCTGGTTCTCTGGGAAACTTGGACAGAAGAGTTTGCTACATTGATTTTCCAGCCTTCTTGTGTGGAACCCAGTGCGGTGGTAAAGGTTTCAGCCACATAACTGGTCCAGGGTCACCTCCTGAATTTCATGGCTGAGGATCTGAATGATGAGGGAGGGCTTGCAATTCTAACCCAGCTCTTTGCTCACTCTACCATCTTGGGATCCCTTTTAATTCTACAGTGGTGCTCTGCTTGCAGGCTGATAAAAAGTGCACAGAAAACACTTTCCAAACTGCTTCCAGCCTTCTGATTTTTGTTTAACTACCAGGAAGTGCACTGGATAACAACCAGCCATTGGGCTAGTCCCTTAATTACCTTGTGTTTTGCTTTGCTCATCTGACCTAATTGCTTGCCAAGAAACTCCCAGCCTCAGACCTAGACCAAACTGGAAATGCAACAGCAATAGCAGGCAGTCCAGAATGAAGAACCCACTCGCTGACTGCATGGTGAGTGGAACACGGGCCTTTCTGTGCAACTTCTCTCCTTCTGTCTCTTCCTTAGACCAGGAGACTGGGTGTCTGCTTGGAAAGGGGATTTCAGATTGCAATTTCACAAGGGCTTGGAGGCAGGCAGAAGGAATTCATTGTTCCTACAGCACTTCTAGGTTGAGGGCTCTTTCCTGGAAGCTGGCCTCTGGGTTGAGCCGTACCATAGATTCCTGGATGCTCTAAGTCCCCTTTCTCCTTTCGCTCTTCCAGATTTTCTGTCTCCAGCTCACTCACTCCTCCTTAAGCTGGCAGCAAGCATCTCCATTCCTTTTGCGCATTCCCAAAAGTTGAGGCTTGCTACTGCTCGCCTCCAGCATCTTGATTTTCTCAGAATGGGGCCACCTTGAGGCCTCCTGGAAAAATGAAGATGTTGGGTACGAAAGGCAAACGAAAGCGAAGGAGAAGAAACACGATGGGGAAGAGCACAAGCAGCAAGGGACCCTCCTGAATGTTTTGCTTGTTTGCTTGAGGCTCACTTTTGGGGCTGGGGGGCATTCTTGAGACTTTGAAAGCATGACATGGACCCATGTCCCAAAATAGCTTCCACAATGATTGTGTCCAGTCAAAAAAACACACCTTTGTTCCTTCTGCCCATACTTAAACTGTTTTCCCAGGCCAGCCTCTTCTCTCCTAGAACATCTCCTTTCTTCCTCTCTTTGCCGAAGCTCATAGGCGGGGAATCTGTGGGTGCAGCCGGCAGACTTCCTCCAAAAGCTGCAACCAAAATAACCAGCAAGTAGGGGTATTATCCAGTATATCGGAATAATCCTATTAGCAATGTTTAAGTAATCTAATGTGAACAGGAGTTTAATTTAACCAAATATAATTTGTGCCCTGGCCTTGTCCCATTTCTGAATTGCAGCCCCAGCGTACCACCCAAAGGTCCCCTATAACTCTTCTGCCAGTAAAAGTTTGCCCACCCTTGTTCTGTGTCAGAAGCACCTAACTTTTTCCAGCCCAAAGACTACACTTGTCATTCAAATGGCAGGTCGAGGGTGAGGCTGCAAAAAATTACCAGTGGAGTTAAGGCAAAACTTCCTCCAACTTTTTGAAACAAATCTGGGGTGTAAAGGGTTATAGAGAAAGGAGAATGAAATTCAGAGTCCTTCCTAGTAGTGGGAAGACATGCTTGTTTGTTGGGTCACTTATCTCGTTTGTCTGCTGCCCCATAAGAGGTTCTGATCCTTGGTTGAATCTTAATTCCAACCAACTATTAGGGCAGGGAGTGAAATCATGTAACTCTCTCTGAGTTTCATCACTGGGTGATTTTGACTCAAAGACAGCCTGAAAGAAATACAGCCTGAAACCTGTGCCATGATTCAAATTTCATTTTGGGTAGATGCTTTGCAAAAACAAGCGAGAAACACTAACATCCTTGAGGATAACATCCACATGTCACAGCATCAAGTATATTTTGACCCCTTGGAAGCCACAAATATTTCACAGAAAATCTACAGGGACCACTATTTTGGGGTAAAGTTAGCAGAATTGTTGTCTTTCTCTACTTGATCCGGATCCATTGTACGTGGGTGCAAACTGGTTCAGGTTCTGCTGCTTTGTGCTCTTCAGCTTTATGAATACGTGCAATGTCTTCAAAAAAATTAACATCAATCATACTTTAGGAACAGACTGAACAAACTGGCATTCTGGGAAGAGGGAGATGACAAAGCAGCCATGTATCCTTGTGCGGATGCTAAAGAAGGTGTGGTGATACTGTAAATGCATCTCTTCCTGAGTAGGCTGGGCTTTCAGTTTCTTGGATGGAGATGCCAGATGCTCAGAAATGGCTGCAACTCAGTAGTTGAAATTCTTGTGCATGCACACAAACAAATCTGAGCATTGTGTATACTCTCACTGACTCATCTGTTTAAGAGATAAATTATCAGTTTAAGTCTCCTTCCCTTTATTCCCAATATTTCCTGCTGGGAAGAATCATTGCCACTCCCTCCTCTCTCTCTCTCTCTCTCACACACACACACACACACACACATACACACCTAAGCAGGTACAGACAGCTCCAAATGCTTTGTGCCAAAGCAACATAGCAGGTCACCCTAGTGTAGGCTTGAAATATTGCCAAATGTTAAACTCTGTGACTCAATCCATGTGCTGTGTTTCAGCATGATCGGGCATATCAAGAGCTGAAAGGATATTCTAAAAATGGGGATAATTACTGCAAGCAAGTCTTATCTATCCTTCAGCAGAGGTATGTATGATCAGCCTGACAGAATTCAACCAATTCTGCTGCTGAATTTGTTTTTGTTTTCAAATTTGGGAAGGAAGAAAGAGTTGCTGTCACTTGGAGCAGGTTTTAAGATGGCTTTAAGATGAGACTCTGAATTGGTTGCAACATATGTTTAATTTACTCTCCCGGTGATTACTAGGACAGCTGAGGCAATGGAGACAAAAGACAAGTTTCGGAATAATATTGTACACCTGGATTTTATTTCTTTTCCATGATGTTTGCCTGGCTTGATCATAGTGCTTTCTTGTATACTGTTACCTGAACTTGCATAGCTACTAATGTGGCTACAGGGAAGAGTTTGGAGATTTTTATTTCCATTTTGGAACAAATAGGCAACTCCAACAATCCCACCCCAAATACTGCAGATCCTGGAACAATAAAAATCCCACATTCAAACAAACAAATAAATAAATAAAAAATCCACCACACTTCCATGCTTCAAAACATGTTGTGTGCCTTTGTCAAGCCATTTCAAAAGAGAAATCTGACTAGATGCTATTGAACAGACTTAAAACCATCGTTCCTTTGTTGCATTTTAAAGCCTATTGCTAGTTGTAGTGGTGAAAGAATAGCATGCTAGCAAGTTTGTAATCAGCAGCTTTTCCCACAAGCTGTAACCCTGGTTGTATGTTGCTGCATGACATGGAGTGGAACAAAGGAGATTATAGTCTAATCAATACCTACAAAGGAGAACCAGAACTAGAATGCTGATGTTATCTATGGAGCAGAGGTAGAGATAGTTGTGGAGCCACACAATGTTTTTCACCTCCATCATTTCACAGAAGAAAGGAAAATAAATTGCTAACACCCCCTCCTCCCATCCATGAAGCAGCCATTTCCAAGAAAACCAAGTGTCTTATAGACAGATCACCCCTTGCTTAGAAGGAGGAGGAATTGACGTAACTCTTGCCTTTGCCTGGGCTATTGGGTGCATAGAAATAGTTGCTAAGACTTACAAAGAGTCAAGGAAGTTCAAATTAATCCCACCTGCATTTTAAACTGGATTAGCAAGGTGCTTGCATTT
This sequence comes from Python bivittatus, assembly GCF_059951505.1. Lineage (NCBI taxonomy): Eukaryota > Metazoa > Chordata > Lepidosauria > Squamata > Pythonidae > Python > Python bivittatus. The sequence continues at coordinate 106,068,303 of NW_028277075.1, forward strand.
GTCTGGCCTTACGCAAAACACATCTGAGCCATCAAGGCATAGTCCCCCTTTAAAGATCTGGGAATACTACATCATCTGAGTCACAAGAGACAGTGAAGCAAATTCCAGCCAATGGGGAAAAAGGCCCACTGCAGAATATCATTGATACAAATGAAATATACCATATCTATCTATCTATCTATCTATCTATCTATCTATCTATCTATCTATCTATCTATCTTGGAATAATCAAAGTGACCAAAAAAATAAATCAGCCCCGTTACATGAGAACATGTAAACAGGCCCAGAGATAAATATTGCATCAATGTGTCTGTGGATTTTTTATAAGGAACAGGCGACTCATATGGAAGAAGATTGTCTATAAGTTACCCCATTTCCAAACTCGACAGGGCTTTAGAGGTCTTAAACAGGACTTTGAATTAGGTCCAGGCATTAATTAAAAGCTAGTATAGCTCTTGTAATAAGAGGAAAACATGTTCTGGGTGACAGCTGGTTTAATTCCTCTATTGCTGTAACTGTTTTGATCACCTCTATGTTATTTGATGTGCTCCACTTGTCACTCTGCCGCAGATTAATTACTTGATACGTTTTATATACTAAGAGTATATAGGATTAAACCTTAATCCTATATATATATATAGGATTAAGTATATAGTATATAACCTTAAAGCAAAGGTTAAACAAAGGAATTTTATCTGAACCCTGTCCTTGGCTTTTAAAAAAAAGCAATACCAAAATGTATCTGCTGCCTTGGAGTTCATTACACAAAAGGCGATCTAGAGTTCTTTCTCTAACAGGTCCTTCTAATGTTCACTTTATGGCCTAGATAGGAAACCTATGGTCTTCTAGGTTGTGTTGGATGACAGTCCCCATCAGTCTCAGCCACCATGGAGACAGAATGGAGACAATGGAAGCGACAGCGTAACAACAGTTGGAGGGCCACTTTTTCACAAAGGCTTGATTAGTGTGGGAATCACAGAATAAGATCTTCACCTTGGTTTATCCTACATAACTTCAGAGGTCCAAGGTGATGGAGTTGTGTGAGAATAGTCACACCCTCCCTACTCCAACAACATTAAAATTCTAAATAACAACACAGGAAATTCCCTGGCTCTTATTTTTATGCTCTGACTTCAACTGGGAATAATTTTAAACTGTTCCATTTAATTTAAAATGGATTATATTTAATTTAAATGTACTCTTCTACATTCTTCATATCAGTGGTATCTCTAGGTTAGGAGATACTTTTTGTAGCAATTATTGTTGACTTTGTAAGCCCATAACAAAAGTTCCATAAGATTTACTAAGATATATTTATCACTGAAGAGAGAGGAAGGGCTTTTAACTGCAGCTTATTTCATCCTGAAAACCCAATTCATTTTGCTGTCAGATATTTTGAGTACCTTTCATTAGCCGTGCATTCCAAAAAGCAATTGCCATTCCACTGAAGATTTGTCTTGCATCTTAAACCTTAAGACTTCCTTTGTATGAGATGTCTTTATGAAAGTGGTGCTCTTATAAATAGAATGAAACATTTCACCATCTGTGCAGTTAAAGGGAGGGGGAAATGGAGTTGAACAAAAATCACTGTTCTTCCTTTCATAGATGCTGGAGCGTTATAGTTATTTTCATAATATTGGGATAATAAAATATACAACTTTTTATGAGCTGAACTATTGATAACGGCCTGATTCTGAATCAAGCAAGTATTTGGCTCAGGAACTAGTTGGATTCACACACTGCAGTAAGCCATAGCTTGTTTTAACCATGGTTTATTGAATAAACTACAATGCCTGGACTCATACATAACCCAGTGACCCATAAAGCTATGTACAAGAGCTGTGTTCACACAAAACATGAAGTCAGAAATGAAACCACTTCAGATATACAGTTTAATGGGGTGGTGTGAGAAGTACTTGCTCCACCAGTTCACCAGAAAACATTGGAATTCTAGATAACACCTTAGAATATGGGGATCCCCCCAAGAATTGATTTTAAGCCATTCTGATTTCAACTGGGGCTGGTTTTAAAGTTTCCATTTAAATTAATTTTAAATTCTTCATCTCAGTGAGTTAAGCAGGTCACTTTCTCCCCTCCTGGTGGGAAACCATTCCCAGGCTCTGTGTCGCCACCTGCCACCTAAACCTTTGAAACAAGAGACACCAAGATCTGCAACTTAGGATCTTCTGTCTGCGAGCATGTGCACCACTGAGGTGTGTGCCTCTTTCCTGAAGAGTGTGTCGGTGCTTGTTCACTTCCCTGTGAAAAAGATGAGATACCCACGGACCCAATATTATTCTAATCTCAGAGCCAATTCATTTCAACAGAGGCTGCTTCAGATATTCAATTGCCACTTATCAAATGAGGAATAATTAAGAGAAACAGCTCAACGTATGTACACGTGTGCCTGGATTGCCATACGAATCTGTAATCGGTGCCTCCAAAAGATCCAGTTCTATCACCTCTGTCTGTAATAACTGTTTTAAGTGTCTGCCCGTTATTTGCCCTATACATTTTCTTATAGTCCTCTCCTGCCCCACCCCTCATTCGAAGAGCATGTTTGATAAATTACATTCTAGTCAAAGCCAGTAAGAGTGGCTGAGAGACGGAAACCAATTTTCTCATGTAAATTACATGAGCGCTGAGGGCAAACAGGGCATAACTGATTCATGACAGTGCAAATGAGAATTCTTAGGAGACTGGTGCTGACTTTAATATGAGCTGCTGAGTGACATGAATTATACAGCAGTGGGGAAGGGTGAAATTTCCAGAAAGACAGATAGTTCCTGTCAAGTACAAGGGGCGGCATGTATTGGAAGAGGCTTTTTGAAAATCTGTTGTTTTGAAAAAGTTAAAATCCATCTTCCTTCCATAAAGAGGTGTCTGCAAAAGAAAAAGTATTCTTTGAAACAAGGTGCAAAATCCCATTAACATCCTTCCAAGCCCACCTAAATAATTATTAATCCATCAGTGATGGAGCTACTCTAAGGCTGGAAATAAAAATTATTTCTTGAATTAAAATATGAACAATTTTTGTAGTATTTATGTTCATTATAAACTTGGCAACAATCAAACAGCTTCCAAATGACCTGTTGGAACTGATTAAATATTTTGCTTCATTGTTGTTGTTGTTTGGGGGGGGGGGTTGTTATGTCTGTGCATACATGGGGATAGAACCAGCACTGGGTGCAGCTAGCTGAACTCCCCCCTCCCCCAGCAGCTGCAGAGGTAGTTAATTTCTCTCTCTGTTTTGTTTCCTCCCATTTTATTGTTTTTTTTTTAATTTCAAATTCTTTCCCTTCAATTTTTTTAAAGGCATGCATGAATTCCAGTTGAGGAACCCTTCAAGAAAGGGAAATGTCACTTCTAATGTAGTGCCCTAAACATGATTAAAAACATCTGCAATGGCAAGGAAAGGCATTTGCCAACCTACCCTGATGTGCCATAATCCCAGATTCCCAGTTTTCACTTAGAAAGAGAGAGAGACAGAGAAGATATAGTGTGGGCACTTTTCTGTCCATTTTGTAAAAACAAACAAACAAAACCCCAAACCTGTTCTTGCTCTCTGTTCTTTTTTACACAAAGAATGAACAATGAATAAAAAGTGTTGACAGAGGTACTGCAGTATTTGGGGAAGTGAGCACTATCTCCTAAAAACCCATTCAAATATGCGGATCGTTGTATACAGGTATTCCTCGCTTAACAACCACAATAGGGACTGGAAAATTTGTTGTTAAGCGGGGCAGTTCTTAAATGAGTCACACCCAATTTTACGACCTTTTTTGCAGTGGTCATTAAGTGAATCACCATGGCTGTTAAGTGAATCATGCAGCCATTAAGCAAATCATGCAGTTCCCCATTGATTTTGCTTGCCAGAAGCTGGCTGGGAAGGTTGCAAATGGCGATCACCTGACCCCAAGATGCTGCAACCATTGTAAGTGCGAGCTGGTTGCCAAGTGCCCAGATTGCGGTCACATGACCGTGGGGGGGGGGTTACTATGATGGTTGTAAGTGTGAGGACTGGTTGTAAGTCCCTTTGTTCAACACCATTGTAACTTCAAACAGTCACTGAATGAATGGTTATTAGTAAGGACTACCTGTAACTATAGTTGGACAGCAGTCTGCCTATCCAAAAAAGCCAAGAAAGGCACCCAGACCAAGTTTGTAATATTCTTTTAAAAAGAAGGTGATTTTTGTTGTTTCTTCCTAAAGAATATAAAATGTATCCTGCCAGTGAATACAGAGCAAGTCCCTTATTAGATGCTTGTAAAAAGCAGGGCAGTGGTTGAGAAATGGGGAGTTACATCAGCCCTGCCCCTTTCATATACTGTACCGGGCAAACTTTTGGAGAAGGGAAGAGTGCTGAATGACAACCACGCAAGGTAGTCGTCCAGTGTTTTGATCCAGTCTCCTGGTGTGTGGGACTGGGGCTAAATGGAGGCAGGCGGGGGAAGAGGTTGGAATTGAGGTGGCAATGCCATTTGTTAAGGCCCGGAAAGGTTTTTCTGGAGTATCCGAGAACAGTTCAAAGCAAGTGAGCCCAACATGTTTCCTTTCTCTTTCTTCCTGGCTTGAGGCCCCCTCTGGTTCTCTGCAAGCAGGCCTGGGTACTGCCGAGGCAACTTGGCTTATGGTCGCTGGCAAATGAGTGCGCTCTCTGGCATTCTGAGGCAGGATGCAGTGAGTCTCTTGTGTGTTCCCTAGAAAGCAGAGGCGAAACCAAACACAGTACGCATTTCAAGGAAGCCTGAAACAGCCAGCTTCATGGGAGGGCAAAAAGAACATCTCCTTTTCTGTGTGCATCACAGACATCATGTGCACCTCCCAAAGGGGCAGAACTGGTGGCGCAACTTCCTGATGCTGCTTTTGGCACTTGGATGAGAACACCCACCGACATCGCTCCCTGGGACTGTGTACCATATTTGTCGTCTGCTTTCCCTCCAAAATGGAGCTTGAGGGGATTAACAATTTCTTGGTCTGCCTTTTGGCTGACAGTTAAGTTGCTTTTATTTCTCCACCCCGTGCCTGAAAGCAGGTCTCCTTTTAGGGTTTGAACAATACCTTTAGATTTCACTCATTTCAAATTTTAGCTCCTGATAGAAATATATTGTCTGGAACCAGGTTTGTTTATTGGGGCGGGGGGGGGGGGAGAGATGTAGACCTAGTATCCCACTTTCTTAGTTAAGCATACTTTTTTTTTTTTAGTTGACCAATTGTCTGGGTTGATATGTTATAATAGCAGTAGATATGATACTCTCTGGTTATTATTATTATTATTATCATTGTTGTTCTTGTTATAAGTGCAGACACAAAAACTGCATCTCCAGAAAAACATATATAATTCCAACCAAATTAATATGGTATAACATTCAAGTAATGTAAGAATGGTTAGCTGATGAAAGAAGAGTGGTAGACCAATATGAAAGTAAATGCTGCTGCTGCTGATGATGATTACAAATTTATTAGCTGCCCAATTCCATGGACTCTGGGTGGCATACAAAACTGAAAAACCCGTAGAAGCAGATAAAACATCAAACCACACAGACAGCCCAGTCTAAAACAATCCTATAAACAACACAAGTCAAACAAAACAGCGGCCCCAGAAATAAAGTACTACATTAATACATCAACCCCAGGCCTGGGACCAAAGCCAGGTTTCCAGAGCTTTCCGGAACCCCAGGAGAGAGGGTGCTGTCCATATCTCTGGAGGGATGCTGTTTCAGAGGGTGGGGGCTGCAACAGAGAAGGCATGCTTCCTCAGTCCCACAAGATGACAACATTTAAAAGAAGGGACCTGGAGCGTGCCCATTCTGCTGGAACATACCACATACCAGATGGGCAGAAACAATTGGAGACAAGGGGCCCCTCAGATATCCAGCCCTGTGCCAGTGCAACTCGTGTAGCAGTGGTAACACATGGGTACATTGAAAGGCCTCTGTTATGGCTCACACCACTGCATTTTGAACCAGCTGTAGCTTCCAGGTGGTCTTCAAGGGCAGCCCCATGTAGAGCACATTGCAATAATCCAATCGTGAGGTGACCAGAGCATGAGTAACTGTCTGAAGCATCTCCTAATTGAGGAAAGGGTACAACTGGTGCACAAGATGAATCTGTGCAAAGGCCCTCCTGACCTCAGCTGCTACCTGCTCTTCGAGCAGTGGCTGTGAGTCCAGAAGGACCCCCAAGTTGGGAACCAGTCTTGAATGGGGAAGTGCGGCCCTATCCAAGACCAAAGACTGTGGGGGGACAAATAGCCACAGCTACTCAGTCTTATCAATATTGAGCCAAAGTCTGTTCTGCCCCATCTAGACCCAAACAGCCTCCAGACACCAGGTCAATTTATCAACAGCTTCCCCTATGCAGCTCAGGTTGAGATATATACTGATGATACCAAATCCTGAACTGGCAGAAGATCTCACCTAGTAGTTTCATGTAGATGTTAAACAGGAGGGGGGAGAGAGTTGAGCCCTGAAGCATCCCACACGCAAGGGGCCATGGATGCAATCTTCAACACTGACTGGAACTGACTGCTGAGGAAGAGTGTGAACCACTGGAGCGCAGTGCCTCCCACGCCTAACCCCCACAGTCAGTCCAAAAGGATACTGTGGTTGACAGTATCAAAAGCTGCCAAGTGATCAAGGAACATTAAGATGGATGCACCCCATCCCAGCTCCACCAAAGGTCATCAGCAAGCGTGACCAGCACTGTCCCCATACTGTCCCCTGGTCTGAAACCAGACTGAAAGAGGTCTAGATAATCTGTTTCCTCCCAGATCCTATGTAGCTGTTGTCCAACCATCTTTTCCACAACCTTCCCCAAAAAGGGAAGATAGGAAATTGGCAGAAAATTATCCAACGGGGAAGGGTCCAGCAATGACCTCTTGAAGAGGGGGTATACCACTTCCTCCTTCAAGGTTGGTGGGATGACCCCCTCTCTCAGAGACTAAATCTACCACATGGACCCACCCTCTAGTCACCTCCCAGGCTGCCTTAATAACCCAGGAGGGGCCAGTGTCTAACAAAAAGGTGGCTGAACTAACACACAGAAGGAACTTGCCCACTTCCTCAGATGTGACAGAATCAAACGCAGTCCAGATAACATCACAAGGCTCTGCCCCGGGCAATTCACTTGGATTTGCCCAGTCGAAGTCCAACTCTGAGCAAATCTGAGTGACTTTGTCTGCCAGATAGCACGAATGTACCTCACTACAGTCCTGCGGATGATCCTGTGGCCCTGCCCCACCAACAATAAGGGTCCCCAATAGGGTCACCCTAAAAAGGGCTGCTGGGTGGCTATCGTCAGGCACAATAAGGGCAGAGAAATAGCAACATTTTGCTGCCCTTATCGCCATGACATAGGCCAGAATATGGGGTCTTACGTTCAGTCAGATTCACACTTTGTCTTTCTTCAGTAGTACTCCAGGCATTGCTCTGGCATTTCATCTCCCAGAGCTCTTCAGAAAATCAAGAAGCCCTCCAGGATCAGCACACAGGGAGAGGCCACGTAGGAACGATCCAATCAATAAGGGCCTCAGTCACATGCCTCTTCCAGGCTGTAGCCAAGGCCTCAGCCAAACTGCCTGACAGGTCCTCAGGAAAACCTCCAAGCTCCCTCTGGAACTCAACAGGGTTCATCAGTCACCTGGGGCAGGCCAACCTCGAATTCTCCAAATGTTAACCAAGTTTCTGTCTTTTTCTCCATCACCACTACAAAAGAGTTTTGTAAGTTGTCTAGAACCATTAGGGGAATCAGTGGCATATAAATCTTCTAAATAAATAAATGCCTCAGGCGCCACCATTATTCTCTACATAAAGCCCATCAAAGTTTCCAAGATGAAGGAGAGGTTGCGGTTTAGAGTCTCCACTATTTATGAAGAAGTTTTATTCTCTGACCTTCCAAAGTAAAACTGAAAAAAACTCTAAAACCCTGGATAGCTGCTCCTGTCAGTGTGGGCACTACTGAGTCTGATAGACAAGGCTCTGATTTGATATAAAACAGCTTCCCATGTTATTATTATAGAAAATGGGCTTTTTTCCTTGATTAATCAGGTGAAGTTGTCAAATTTATGACAAGGATGGTTATTCCAAAAAATAAAAAAAAATCTAACAGCTCACATCCACAAAACAAGAGCATATGAGAGAGAAAGACAGAGAGAGAGAGAGAGAGAGAGAGAGAGAGAGAGAGAGAGAGATGTGTTGGAGCAGTACAAGCTACACATGCAAATTGCAAGCATAGCCTACACTGCAGCTTTGATTCTTCCCTCCTGCCCATGGAAAAATTCCTGTGGGTGCCCATAATTCAGACTCTGAGAAGCTAAGCATTCTAATGTTGTCCTTGGACTGGTGAATCTGTCCATTTTGCTTTCAGATATTATTCAACTCCCTCCAAATCTGACTTTTGTGAGATTTATTAGACTCTGTGTAGTGGAAGAATCTGGCTTGCATTGTCTCTAGGACAGTTTGGGCCAAGATTGAATATCAATTTAACTCTTGCTATACAGATTCCTGTCTCCCTACTTCCCCCCACCCCCACCCCAACCCACACATGCACACAGACACACAACCCCCATTTTTTCCTCCCTTGGTGAAGTTTCCAAAGTTTTAACTTTTAAAAGGAATAAATGCCCATTGGTTCTTTTCTCAACAGGACCAATTTGGAGATTACATATGGTAAAGGACTGGAGAAATTGGCAAACAAGCTTGCCAAAATGCTGAATAAAATACAAGTGAAGTAAGTGATGACTATACTTTTACACTCCTTTCCTCCATCAGTGGTCTAGGACTCTCTTAGTGGGTGAAGATATATTGCCCTTGATGGTTGTTGGAGGTCCAAGTGTTTTCTCTTCTGGGTGTGACAAGAGGAAGTCTGGACATGCTGCAGTCATACATTCTGACCAAATGATATGCACTCAGAGCTCTGATGGTTGGAAAAAGTTGCTCTGCTTGCTACCCGCATTTCTTGATCTTTTCCATTTGAGAACTGCAGCAACAGCATAATAATTGGAAGCTGTTGAAGACCACCATGCAAGACGGTTGGTAATAAGGTGATTGTGGGTACCCACAGGGACGCCATAGGCTCCCCAAAATGTTTTTAAAACAACCAAAATTGTGTAGCATTACCAAATATTATGAGAATTTAGTATTCTCACCTAAAATCATCATGTGAGATTTGGCTATCTTCTGAGATATATATTTTATATTGGTGTCCATCACTGACTATTATAGTACCTTTGTGGATTAATAGTGGTCTCCAGACAACAAATGGGGAATCATTCTTCTAATTTCAGTCAATACCTTATATCAGATATGGGCAATCTCTGTTAAAAACAATTGTATTTAGGCATAGTTGAGGGCTAAGCAAGTAAAGCATTGGTGCAAAGTTAATGTGAATGGAGCCAGGATCTTTTGCAGGGAGAGGTTCAACAGAAGCTTGGGAGGGAGAATTCTCCATGTTTTCAAGAACTATGTTAAAGCCATTATAGAGCTTACATTGGAGTCTGTCTTTGTTTCCCATGCCAAAATAGGGAAAATTATACCACTATTATTCAACAGTAGCAATCAGATTGGGGAGGGGGGGAACCATGGGGTTCCTGGTCCATATATAACTTTGGGACCTCAGAATGTCCCTCCGCTCTACATGCATAATAGAATTGAAATAAAATGTTCCAATACTGAAAAAAATGGGGCAGCCCTCAGTTTAACTACACATCACTCAGGTGTCACTTTGCCTTGCAAACTATTGTCAAACATAGCCAGCCTGCTTCCCAGTGTTCAATTCTATAAAGCAATACACATCTGTAATTCATCTTATAAAGCCACTGTTGTAGAATTAGCCTGGGTCTCAGATTTCCAAAATATATCATATGAAAATGTAAACCCCAACCTAGTAAAAATGTCATACTGCCTGGGTTCTTAGGAATCATAACTCAGTCATTCAGAAGCTGAAATAAAAACCTATGTCTCCTTTTTTGTGTGGTCTTTCTTTAGCTATAGTCATAGAACTTCACTTTGTGTTTCTGAGGAGCTGAAATCTGCATCAGATTTGCACAGGTAAGTACAATCTGGTCCATTATTCAAAGTCTACCAAGGGCTGGAAGGGCTTTAAAACTTCTACAGTAAACATTTCAGTTGTATTGCTTGCTCTGAGGAGATTGCATGGGTGATATTTACAACCATTTCTGCTGTGGTTGTCTGGCAAATAATATTCTGAGAAGGCAAGTTTTCATAACATAGTTGTCTATATTTTATGTCCTGTGCCCAGAAAACTTGGCAAAGCCATTCAGACCGAAGCGATCAACCCAATGAATCGTATCCTGCAGGACCATGAAAAGAAGAAAAAAATAGTGAGTTCAAACAACCCTTGTTTTTATGATAATGTACTGCAACATTTTGCTTGTAGTATTTGGGCCTACCATGATACTGGTTAGGATCCAAGCCCGCACCACAAATTATCATCAAAATATCTCTCACTGGAAAAAACATCCTTCATTTGAAGCTCATCCATTCCCCAGGCCTGATCATGTTGCAAAGATAGCAGTATGAGCAAAAGTGAGTTTGGCCAACACTAACTAGCAGAACAACCCTAGAGACACAGACAAACAGGGAAGATTCAAGAAGGTGCATTAATAAAAGGGAAGTCATTCATGTCATCAAGAGGTAAAGGCGATAGTTCCTTTCAAATCTGGCTTTACTGCCCAGATTTGAGATGGTTCTCCCGAAAGTCATCCCAAGAAAACTGTTTCACCCTACCTCAGGATACATGTCTCTAACAAACCCAGATGGGTGATTGTCACCATAGGTGACCAGCTCTCCTTGGATCTGGTTCACAGTGGAACTGACTCCTCCTTCAAGTCCTGAATTTAAAAATATGCAAGGTGCAAAGAAGGTGACATGTGGCCTTTGGGGATGGGCTTTTAATTTCAGTGAGTGCCACGCCATTTACTGGGCAAAAGCAGGGTGACTATGCTATGCCGACTCTCTGTTCCATTCTGTCCATACTGTGGGCAAAGCATCTACCACAGAGTAGAAGCACAGGATTTCTACCTCTTAGGGTTCTAAACTGCAAATTGCTGTCTGATCTGGCAAAATGGGATTGAGGCATTACACACATTTCAAAGGTCTCTCAGGTGGAAAATCTTTCTCTCCTAAAGAAAGATGTTCTCCTGTACCCATTCTGCCCTTTGTAATCAATTTGATCTGAGGTACTATAAAATGGGCACCTTGTGAAACAAGGTACATGAAAAACCCTCAACTTGGTGATAAGGGTAAAGAGGAGTTCAGGTTGAAAATGACAGAATTGTTCTTAGGATGGTGTGCACAATAGTACATGTCAATCTGTGCAATTCTACTTTTCTCTCCTTCCCCCCTTTCCTACACATTTCACTATAAAGCTTCTGGCAACATATTTCTGCAGCAGATCTTGGGGCCGTCAGTGGGGGTGGAAGTTAAAAAAGTCAAGGTAGCCCACCCCTTTTTCATGTGGAAGACACATGTTCCTGGCAAGTCCTGCACTTAAAAAAATATGAACTGTTATTCCCTTGGATTGCCTTTGGTTTTCATTATGTACTGTGAAATAATAAGCATTTTTTTTCAAAATTAAGATTTAGATCTTACCTTCTGTTAAAAAGTCCAAAATAACTAAATGTACTGTATTATATTCCCCAAGTAATTTATCCAAATGGTATCAGTCAGTCAGTTCTAATATTAAAACTGGAAACTTAACAATGAAACAATGATTTTTTTCTTGCACAATTGCGGTGTTTCTCTCCACAAGGTAGATAATACAGTTGAGAAGGCAGCTGAAGCAGTTATCAGCAACTGGCGTCAACAGTTAAAGGCAAGTTCTTATCTTTTATTCCTGCAAAAATACATGGAAGTGACCGACCCATCAGAAATTGCTGCATTGGTTCCAGTTGCCTAAATGGAAGCTCTCTCTAGTGACTGCAAATAAGATATTGGCTGGCTGGGTTCTAATCTGAAGAGAAGGAGGGAGGTGTTTATAAGATAAGGCACATAAAAATCCACTGGGTTTTGTGTTGTTCACTACAATGCTGATGATTTGATATTCCAATATAGGAGAAATCTGCATGTTACACAAAAATTCTAATTCCAGAATTTGGTTGGCCTACAGGCTTAGTCTGAATGGCAGTGAACTTTTTGCAGCACTTGTCAGTGCAAGTATTAATTTTAATAGTTAAGAACTAGTAATCTGGAGGGTACAACTCATTTTTCTTAAAAAATGTACATTTTCTTCTACCATATGTTACATTCACTAGTATGCAATAATGAGATATTTACTATTCTCAGGGCAATGACTGATAGATCTCATCTAAATGTCATCATCAGCAAGCTAAGGATCCAGGCCAGGGATGTCCATGGTGTGTGTGTGTGTGTGTGTGTGTGTGTATGAGTGTGTATGAGTGTCAAAAAAAGTGTCATTAAGTCAATGAGCATTAAAAAGAGTGGGGCTTCAATCACACAGCTATACCTGCCATCTTAACGTTTTGACACCCCTGACACCCATGGTTTGGGCTGTATGGAACTCCCACGACATGGAATAATAAAGCATCTAAGAGATTCGGACTATAGCTCATATCCACTCTAACTGTGAACTTTGTTGATGTTGGTGTATTTGTGGGATAGGCCAAGAAGAAGTTAAAAGAGCTAACCAAGGACCATGAAGCCCTTTTCCGCAATACAGAAAGCTCCCACCCGCTGGCTTCCCCAAAGACCAAAAAAAAGGTATGTCTTCAGACAGGTGTGTGTCCAAATGGATAAATGAGCTGGAATAGGTAGACAGGTAGCTTGACCCAGGAAGCCCCATATTCATCTCCCAGAGCGACACACATCTGTTTGCTAATTACCTCTTGGGGAAGCATCTGTCAGCACTTCCATAGCCTAGAATAGTGCATTTCTTCTGACACAAATTTTTCCATATCACTTGGTAAATCTTAGGGGTTTTAGAGATGTTGCCTTTTCCTCTCCTTCCTTGCGTGTGTCTGGATAAAAGATTGTTTTCCCCTATTAACCTTCTATGAAAGCAACGCCCCTGCTGAGCGAAATCAATTGCTCTTTAAAAAACCAGTGCTGCACTTATATTTTCATTTTAGTTGCTCAGAAATCTAGAAAAATCTGCAATCAAACTGGCAAAGGATGATGAAGACTATTATAAGAAGAATGTAGCTGCCTGTGAAACTCGGGTGAAATGGGAGCATACGTTAGAAAATGGGCACCAGGCAAGTCCCCTGGGGCTCTTCTCTTGCGCCGTTGTGCCTGTCTCTTCTGAGCTTTTCTTCAGCTGGAAACAAGCCATATTCTTTCTTTTCCACTCATATTCTATTTTGATTAGCAGTTCCATGAGGCACCTCCTGATTTACAGCTGTGTGTTCAAGATAAAACATCAAGGCCCAAAAAAGTATTACTTTAAACACTGTTTTGTTGAAGATATCAAATAAAATAGTTTCCGCTCCCAGCATCTCAAGCATCCCACACTTGTCACTCTATTGATGGAAAGGTTATTTATTTGCAACGAATAAATCCCCAACCTAAATGTACCAATAATTTTAGCTGTATTGAAGTGGAGACCTCATATGGATTCTTGTCACCGTTCCAGCATAATGAGCTGCATCTGAGAGCAGGATTGTTCGGCATCATTAGACCAAGCAATTTCATCTTACTATGAATTATCCTGCATGGTCCCAAGACAAAAGATCTTCCCAGGATCTCAGCTCTCAAAATACTCAGAGCAAGCTCTTGGGCTCTTGGCAAGAGAGCCACCCACAACCTCCTGATTATGGAGGAGGAAGCACTTTTTCTTTCCCAGCATTAGCTGATGAGAAGATGTAGGTAACAGCAGGTAAGAAGATGTTAGTAGAGCTGCTACTGGTCCTTTGGAGGATAAGAAATTCTTCCTTTCGCCTCCTCAGTTACCACAGATTCAGCTTCTTTTCCCTTCTCTCATCTATGTCAGAATTTCATCATCATTACCTAAATTTTGGAGGACAGATTAAAGGGCACACATGTATGTAAACAGACGACCCTTCACATGCTAACAGAAGTTTGCTGGCTTGTAGTATATTTTTTTGGGACAATTATTATCTATATTTGGTAAAATCATATATGATTACATGAATTTCATAAGTAATGTATTATTTTCCTTAGTTTCTGGCATGAAAGAGAACCACATGACAAAACCATATTGATTTACAGCAACATAAATGTTCTCAAGATACATTTAGTTTTAGTAGCTCATCCTGTCCTCAAGATTTATTCCTTGAGGGCAGGATGAACTGTGAAATATAAAATCTTGGCTTGGATTAACTTCTGCTTATGTGCATACATATTAACTTTAAAAATAAAACTATTTAATGCAATATATATTTGTATGCTTTCCCGCCCCAGAAAAAATTGTTAAAATCAACATGTTCAAATTAAAAGATCCTCTAAGGAACATTTAAAGAATCTGGATATGTTTAGCCTAAGAAAAGACAACTGCAGAAAGATATAGCAGTTTTCAAATACCTGGAGGACTGTCACACAGAAAAAGGGGTAGATTTATCCTCTATTGCCCCAAAGGGCAGGGCCAGAACCAGTGAGTTAAAACTACAAGGAAGTAGATTCAGGGTAGATGTCAGGGGAAACCTCCAGACAGGCTGCCACTTGAAATGGTGACTTTTCCCTTGCTGGAAGTCTTCAGGCAGAGGCTAAAAGGTGGTCTGTCATCCTGCACTGATGGGATCCTACATTGACCTTCAACATTCTTTCCAACTCTATGATTCTATACCAGTGTTTCTCAACCTTGACAACTTTAAGATGTGTGGACTTCAACTCCCAGGATTCCCCACCCAGCCATTCAGGCTAGGGAATCCTGGGCGTTGAATTCCACATATCTTAAATTTGCCAAGGTTGAGAAACACTGTTCTACACTGACCATGACCGACAACATTGTCCTTTTGCCTGCAAGAACTGCTAAGACCATAAGAATAAGTAATTCCATAGTTGGTGGGTAGTCATGCCAGACCCTTACTTTACTAAAAAGGCTCCCTGCCTCCTTCTATTTTTTTTTCTTAGTATATATCTCTTTGAGTTCAACATAATCAGATTAATGACTATCCAGAATTAGATTAGAATCTAAAAAGTCATAAAAATACTGAGATTTGTTAAAAGCGCTTTTTTAAAAAAGCATCAACAAATTGGCCATAAATCTCCTTCTCATCTTTTCTTGGAGCAGATTAATTAAATGCTGTTGAGCATCACCACCTCCACTGAGAGTGTCTGTACTTTTAATTACATGCTTAGATCTTCTCCAACTCATTCAGTACTCTTTAGCTAAAAGGAACACACCTACGTAACAGTCAGGAAGATCCATGATCCAACCCAAGTTTATTTTTTGATTGAGCTCAAGCTGCTTCAAGGATGATTGTTTGGATCCATTTTTTCAGCTCTTAACAATGTGCAAGCAAGCGGCATTCTCTAGCTATTGTTAGTGCAAATGGATGGCTTCAGTGATCCAGAAAAACATTGTTGAAGTAATCTTTGAACCAGCTCTTAAGGCCCCATAGGGAAATAAAGCTGCTCCTAATAAATGTAGCCCCTGAATCTCAACTGCACTCCTTTGATCATCTAGTTTTTGAAGGATGCCTCAGTACTGGGCTGGCTGTACCACATTATATAAGCAGGTAGCTTCTGCAGTTTCTGTTTGCTTAATATTTTGCATTTTTTGTGTGCTGATTAGAAGGAAATAAGGTTTGATTTTGCATCTTCCTTACTCAGGGACGTCTTATGAAATAAACGTTGAGTCAGGATGAACCTCTCCCACCCATAATTCTAGCAGGACTGGAACCAATGGGTGGAAATTGTAGGGAGCTCTTAAATGCAATCTGCAAGCCAACAGTTTCCACCCAGTTGTACTGGAACTAGTCACTGAGGGAGTTTCACTCTCTTCCCACCATCAGTTTTCGCAAGCTTTACTCAAGAAGAGCAAAGCTCCAACCTAGAGCCCTTGTTTTCCAACAACAAATAATGTAATTGGGATGGAAGCATCTTAATGCTTGGAAGGGCACATTTTTTAAAAACCCGTCTTTCAGACAGAATTCCACAGAATTGTCTGAGTTTTCCACAGTGAGCAACAGCTAGAATGAAGGATTGATTCCCAAATATAAATCACATTTTAATTACAACAAGAAGGCACTGTCTTTGTAAAAAGACTTCTTGCATGTATGTTTGATCATTCATAATCACTAGCATTCAAAATGCTCCTGATCAATGGTCATATTGTATGTTCACAACTTATTTTATTAGAGTGCTTGATTTTTATCTTTTTGGCCATCTCAAGGCAGCCTATGTACCTAATGCTCCCACCTCCTATTTCCATGCCCTCAATGGGATCATTAGCAATCATTCTGTGTGAATGAAGGTCTATCCCAACACTCTAGGATTCACTTTAGATACAAGCCCTGTTGGAATTGGGCTAATGGCTGGGTATGGTTGAAGTAACTGATCTGACTATCAGGTTTAACTTGTTCTTTCTGTGTAGAATAATCATTGTTCCCTTTTCAACAGAGTATTCTTGATCTTGAAAAAGAGAGACTCCTGCTTCTCTGCAATACGCTACATCGTTATAGCCAGCTTCTTTCTCATTTTGGACAAAGCCTCATTGCTGTATGTTAATTCCAAGTTCTTTTGCTCTGAATTAAATATTGCTAGAAAGTGTTCCCATGCCTGATCTTATTTGTCATTATCCTAGTGCCATGCAAAGGTTCACAACACTGTCACTGAAGCAGAAGTTGACGAGGACATGCAGATGTTAGTGAATGAAATGTCAGTAACCACCGCAGAGACAAAACTGGAGTTGTTGTTAACAGACTACTATGTAAGTGCACTGCCAAATTTCCTGTCCTCAGTAATGGAAGGAGTAATTTTTAAGGCAAGGACATGACTCTTCTGACTGGGATTCTGGAAGCTGGAATAAAGCACTTCTGGAAGACACCAGGGTGGATAAATTGCCATGGAGGTATAACCTGGCTGTGTTTGCACAACACATAACCATAAGGTAGCCAACTGTATTTTTTGTAGAGAGGAGTCCTGGTTGGAATCCTTCAGTTCATTCACAAGCACAGCATATGTGTGGGACAGCAGTGTCCATGGGGTAGGTGGAGTATCAAAATGTCAATATGGTGATCACAATGGTGCAATCCTTTGTATATGCACATGATGCCCACACATACAAAAGGGGCAAGACATTGACCACATGGTTGCAATTACCATTTTAATTTTTGCTTTACCCCACCCCTCCCCTCCCCTCCCCCATGGGTGTCCTGGTACACAAGTAGAACCCAAGCCATTTAGAGTATCTAGAATCAGAAGCTTAAAATCCCAAAAGACCTATAAACTGTATGTGCATTTCATGCTCCAATAGAAAGCCTTCATGGTGAACAAGAGATGGAAGTACTTTTCCCATTGGGAGTAGGCTGATAGGCAGAGCTTAAGAGAATTAGTCTTCCAATCAAGAGTATGAAGAACAGAGAGAAAAAGGAGAACAAAGAAGTTGTCATATGTATATATGTATTCTTAATGCTCTTAGTAATCAGTAGGATTAAAACTGGCCAGAATCTTTGCTTTTGGAGCTGTATCTCCAACACACATTTTAGTCTACTGTATTCTCAAACCCAGAAAGCGTGTCATGGTTCAGTGTGTTAAATGAACTCCAAAAGGTGTCCTGATTGAAAACACTATAACTATGGACAAAGTGTTGTGCCAACATAGAGCTTATATCTCAATGCATTCTATGGGAATCATGGTCTGGAAAGTCAATACCTTCAGCATCAATGGCCTAGTTTAATGCTTTATTTCCCTGACTTAAAGGAAAATATAGAAAGTAAACTCTACTTACAGGGGACTGAATAATAGCTATCATACCTGGACTACACTAATTCAGACCCCACCAGATGGCAGGAAAGAGTTACTTTTCTTTATCTCTATGATGCTTTCTAATGGTCATCCAGATTGTTGTAGCTCTAATCAAATATATTTTCTCCTCTGAAGGATGCAAGTCATCGACAAGCAGGTTCACTCCTGTCTATGTAGCTAAGTATTGTTCTGTCCATAGCCTTGACTCATGTTGAATGAAAGGCGTGGTTAAAACTCTTTCCCATGAAGTATGCCTGTCACACAGACAGACGTGAGCTTCTTGTGTAAGCTGGCCTTTTCAGGTGCAAACTTAGCAGCACCTGGGATCAGAGGGTACACTGCTAGCCTGATTAACTTTATACCTACATGGATCAGTGCCACACAGAATGCTTATCAGTAACACTTTATATATCCAATGTAAACCAGATCAAAGATGTATAAGAGTGTGATACCACAGTGGGACAAAACATTAAGAAATGCATTCTGTATTAAAGAAATCATTATGGGAACAGCCAGGATTTCAGTGTCACTATCTTTAATTGAAGAGGCTCAAGATTAACTACCATGTTCCAGTATTTTAATTAACCACATATTAATTCTTTAAAAGGGCCTACAGTATTTCAAATTCATTGTTTTAAGAAGTAGTCACATATCAACTTGGGGAAAAGCCATAAATGGTCATAGATTTCAATAAAATAAATTCTTACTGCCATAAGAAAATATACAAGACTAATAGAGAATTGCTTTTTTCAGCTTCCAACTTTTCATCCCAAATAATCTCAATTTTTATTTAATCTTTTATATGTTTTTTAAAATATACTATATATCCTTATCTGGAGTGTTCCCTTGTAACTCTTTGTGCAGTGCACAGTGCAAGTAACAGTTCTAGGAGCTAGTCTTGACTGTTACACCTTTGGGACCATATAGATGCGTGTCTGGCATCTTTTGGGATTTTGATTAAACTTTTAATCAGAAAGTGACACGATTTGTCTCCCTGGCACTAACTGAAGCAAAAGGTTGGGGCAGAGGAGAATGGACCCCCCGTAATGGAATCTTAAAAACTAGGAGCCTGATCTGTTGCCTTCCAATGATGCTTCCACGTACTTTGAAAACTAGTTATTTAGAGCCAAATTGGTAAAGTATGTTGGGGAGGGAGGGCATCTGTGATCTTCACCCTTGATAGTGGCTGTCAGCTCTGTCTGTCCACCTCCTTTTTTTCTAGCCAAGGGAATCTAACTCTTTCAGTCTAATGTCTGAAGCATTTCATAACTCGTAAGGCTACTGAAAAATAAAGCAAATTGCCAGCTTGGCATGGTTTGTGCTAGCCATGTTGGTCTGTCAAGCCCAAACCAAAATTGAGTTGAGAACATTACCAAAGATATACTTCATACCCTGCCTGCATTTTAATCAAAACATGTTTATCTTGTTTTCCTCCCCCCCCTTTTTTTTTTTTAATTATAAAAGGAAGAAGATCTGATGAGCCTAATTGAAAAAGAGAGGAGACAAACTGCCATTAAAGCTAAAATATTACGGGTACAAACAGACTTGGAGAAAGTCCTACAGGACAAAACAGGTTACCTCACACTTTCAGTACTTTATATTTCATCATTTACTCAAGGATAAGGTATATCTAGCTGGTACTTTTTCAGCTCCTCCAAAGTTAAGGAAGACCAAACTTTTAAAACTCTCACTTGATTAGTTCCCCTTGGATAATCTGTTTTATTGATAGCATTTATTGCAGGGGTTCTTAACCTTTTTGTGCCATGGACCCCTTTGAGAACCCATTGAAACCTACAGACATCTTCTCAGAAAAATGTATTTAAATGCATAAAATAAAATACATAGATATAGATTACATTACAAAGGAAACCAGTTCTGCTCATATAGTTATCAATATTTATTGTAAATATCTAATATAGTGATACATGAGTTTCTTTATTCAGTGCATTAAATCAATAAAAAGACAATACCCTTTTTTAGAGTATAATGTTAGATAATGAAATATATTGAAGTTAACATTTTTGGAATCTAGAGGCCATACATTACTTTCTTGCCTACATACATTATTGAACGAAAAGCTAGACTTAAGTTAGAGGTTAATAAAAAAATAATGTAATTTTTTTCCCCATCCAAGCTCACGGATCCCCAAGGGGTCCAAGGTCAAAAACCCCTGGTTTACAGCATGGGCTCATCCAACTTTTTAATACTCAGATGGAACAGGAACTTTCCCAATACTTACAGAGATTTGAGGATGTATGGTAGGAATGCAAGTAATATCTTCAATTTGAAACAGCCTTTTCAAATATTCTAAGGTTAAAATATAACATATGGGTTCCTAAAGCTTGTCTGAAGATTAAAGAGGACCCAGTGAAAACTGGGTATGTTTGAACAATATTCCTTTTGACTGCTACTTCTACTCTTGAAAGTAAATGAGTACCATTGTGTACAATCTAATGTTGTTTCTGTTCCTTTTTAATAGCATGTCTGCTGCTTTATTCTAACGTTATATATTGTGTTGGGAACTTAAAGGGTTTTAAAAAATAGCATTTTAAGATAAATAACTTGGGAATTTGCTAATGGTGCTATAACTTATCACAGTTGATTTCCAGGATGATTTAAGACTTTACGAAGAATGAACAAATCCTTGTATTTATATTTTTTAAAGGCCTAGAACGGATGCTTCAGGCTTACAAAGAAACCCCACAGTTTTCAGATGCAAAGAATATAAATGATATCACCGCACAACTTAGTGAGGTACGCTGGAAATGAATATACATTTTACATTTTTAATACCTATATTACTTAGCTTTTGTTTAGCTAAAATGCAACCTTCAGTTTTAATCCTTTGGCTGTCTTCAGAGGTGCACCTCTAGGTGTCCCCATCAAATGAAATTAGATTGGTAACTACAGAGAAGGCAGCCTTTCCATTCTGGGGCTTGGAATGCCCTTCCAAGGCACCTTCCACTAGTTTCAGCTTCAGGTTAAGTGCTTTTCCCAAGCATGCTTACCTTTGCTTCTTTACGTTTTAGTTTTCAACTATTTTGCCTTGTACTTCTTACTCTTACTTTTTAAAAGCTTTACAAGCTAATCACAAACAAATTAAAAATACAGTGAAATGAACAAGTGAATAAGGTTGAAATGTTCAGGATCAATGTCCTCTTTTATTAGATTCATTGGCTAGATTTGGAATAAAATAACCTGCCAAACTCATTTTGTTAATGCTATTTGAGCTTTACTTTAGGACAATATAGTAAGAGAAAACAAGTACAGGTAGTCCTCGTTTAGCAACTGCCTTGGATAGTGACCGTTTTGCAGTTACAATGGTAATGAAAAAGTAACTTTGTGACCAATCCTTGCATTTATGACCTTCGCCGGCCTCTCTCTCTCTGTCACGTGTTCACCATTGCAGTCAGTCAGTACAGTATCACATTGTCTTGTGCCTGGCCCTTTTTTTCTCTTTTTTTCCTCCTCGCAGAGCGGAGATTGCCCAAACAAACTATCTCTTCCTGAGCTGCTTTTCTCTGCAGTGCAGTGTATCCCTAAAAAATGCTAACCGCAAGATAACAAGCTCAGCTCTGGGGCCTTAATTAGCAAGCTCGCAGCTGCTGACCACGACTGATAAAACTTTAATCAGTTCCCCACCTTCTGCTTTTGTTTGCCTCCTAAACTGCCTGGGGCTGACAGGAGTGTGCTAGACAAACACTAGCACATTCCTTTTAATGTGTATTCCCCATTGTGTGCCTGCTTACTCTCTTGTAATCCCTTCCTCTCCAATGAATGTAAATATAAATATCAATTCCCTTCTTGCTAATTATCTCAGCATCAGGGCGGGCATTCCAAAGGGCGGAAGAGTGGGGGGAAAGGCTTTAAGATTTGCCCTTTTACTCAGCTTCCTCATGAGTTGAATTCCAGAAACATTCCCCACCATTTGGGCTCACCCGGCTGTTTCGGGTTGTATCCTTCTAGCACTATAAAGCAAAGGAAAGCTGAAGTAAAGTCACAAGCGCAGTTGTGGGCATGTGATTTTTCACTTAGCGACCACTTTGCTTAACAACCGAGTTGCCGGTCCCAATTGCAGTCACTAAATGAGGGCTACCTGCATTTTGAAACTAGATTTAGTTTCAGTCTCTCCCACTGCCCCAAAGAATCACAACTGAAAAAAAAAAACTTTGCATCAAAATACTTGTTATTTACACATATTTAAAAATATATATTAAAGGCAACTCTGAAAGCTGCCCTTCTGCGAGCAAACCATTTCAAGTTGGGGAGTGTGCTAGCTGAAATTGAAGAAAGGCCTAAACCATCTTGTCTCTGGAATGACATTTCAAAATGGAAAGAAAAGGTAATATTAAGAGTTATGGTACTGCATGTCCATAAGATGATTCTAGAGATCAGATGGATACATCTATAACCTAATTCATATAGCTAAGTAATGGAAATCAGATGTTATTGTTGCTAATTCTAAACCCACCTGAATGCGGAGAATCAGAAATGGCCCGGTCTCAGCATTAACTCTTGGTTACTTATTAGCCTCTTGAAGGTGGTTACATCTTGGTGTGTACCCACCATGTCAGTTATTATATTACATGTGCTCAGGTTTGGCTGGAGTCTGTAAATGAAGTTTATAATCCCCAAATCCCTTCTGGATGATTTTATTGCCTTGTCAATATTTACTTGATTTTTATGCCACCATTATGAAGTTTATACTACCCTGATCGCTAATCTTAATAACTTTTTCACACATGTGTAGCCAGAGCAAGTATTGTAACGTTTTTAATATTGTTTTTAGTCAAAATTCTTTGCATGTCTTTCTCCTAACTATTCTGATATTGTCAATTCATATTTCCTTTGTGCTGACTAATAACTACAATAAAGTCTTTCATTTCATTTCATTGTTGCCAATAACCTATCTTCCTAATAAGGGCAAAAACCATTAAAAAGCCAGTTTTGTTCTTCCCAGTCTCTTGAAGCATGTTTAGTTTTTCAAGCACTCACACAACATGGCTGCCATGGTGGATTTGTCCAGTCACAAAAGCCCCATTTCTTCAAAGGGAAACTGGTGAGGACTTTTCCCCCCTTCCAAACTAAGTATTGAGGTGCAGCCCTTCACATTTTTTATTCCTAAGGATGCTTTTGAGGCCATGCAACTCCCAGGAACATTTCTGGAAATGGAGTGAATGTTGAAGGCTGATGATTTGCATTGCAGCATACCAGATTTCTATTTATTTAATGTTATAGATTCTTTTAACATGTAAAGCTAGATGAGCTTGGAAGTGTCCACAGATCCCAAAAGACACATCCATCCACCCCCTCTTCTACATCTTGATACCATAGGTATGACTGGAAAAATCCTCCAGGAAAGGATCCCTGACTAGTTCTGTACCCTAATAATGAATTTTCTTTAAGCTTCCATCTCCTCTCCCCACCCCACCCCACCCCCCAAGCATACAGGACAAAACCAACAATTAAGAGAGAGATCGTAATACACAGTGCAGCACATGAAGATGCAGTGTTAAGAATAGAATGTTATCAAAAGCTGATCCAGGAAAGTTCCAGTTTCTCAAGAGTAACGCATAGAGGGGGAGACAAGTATCGCACAATACATGGCCAACATACATGTAGGGACTTTACTCAGTCAGCTCTTGCTTCTGCGCTTGGAGGTGGCAAGTTTTTGCCTGCTGTGCTACATATCAGGATGGTTGCAGAGCTGCAGGTCAAAAACAGGACAGTAGCCTTCAGATGAAAGCTCTTCTGAACCAGGATCCTCTTTAGAATATCTTCCGACATCTTCTTTCCAATCAGCAATAACATTGTGGTTAAATCCTGTGGCATCCAGGATGATTACTTTAAATGTTTGGAGAATTAGAACTTAATCTGTTGTGGTTTTTTACAGGATTATTAACCAACAGAAATCTAGGTTGAACATTTAATAGCCAAAGATAAGCAATACTATTTTCCTTTCCCTAAAATATTAGGACTGTGTACATAGTTCTGTGACAATCACTTGCCCTGTTACAATGAGGAGCATTAAGCAGACCTTGAAAACAAGGACCACCAGTGAAGCTGGGATTAGCTCAAGCTGTCTGCCAGGTAACGTTATCCATTATTTACTAGGCCAACATATATTCTTCCTTCTCTCTCTCTCTCTCTCCTTTTTGGGGCCTCTGAGACAGTTTTTAACTCCTGGTGACTGCCTGGACAAGTCCCTGCAGTTTTCTTGGCAAGGTTTTTCAGAAGTGGTCTGCCCTTGCCTCCTTCCTAGTGACTGGCCCAAGGTCACCCAGCTGACTTCATGCCCTAGGCGGGACTAGAACTCATGGTCTCCCGGTTTCTAGTCTAATACCTTCACCACTACCCCAAACTGGCTTTCTCTCTCTCATAATTACACAAGTGGAAAAAGGTCCTTATTCTATCAAGGAAATATTAGAAAGCTAGGCATCAAATAATAAGAGAATCCACAGTTTATATCTGAATTACAGGATTTTTTTGGTCAAATATAGCTAAGTTTGTTGGTAGATTCCTCGGACCCCTCATTATCCCTGTTAATTCTTCCCCACTCAGTTGTTCCTTGACTGCAAAGCTAACTATATTCTACAGGTAGTCCCTGGGTTCAGAACGTCCGGGATACAGATGACACATAGTTAAGAATGGAGCCTTTTGTAGCAAAATTTGAAATACACAATGATTCGAGCTAAGTACACGATTTGAGTCAAATACACAATGCTTCGAGTTCATTACACAATACTACTTATACAGCATTATACAATACTGTTCCAGCTTACATACAAATTCGACTTAAGGACAGACCTTGGGAACAGAACTCGTTCTTAAACCAGGGACTACCTGTACTTCATATACTGTCACAGCAACTATTAAAGAAAGATTGAGCCCAAACAATGCTTCCTTGTGAATTTAATTTAAAAATAATAATAAAAATGACATTACAATTTGGAATTTCTTTATAGAAAAGACGCTAAACTGCAGCTACTCTTAATATACTGCGGGATAGGAACTGAGGGGATATTTTCCACAGCGATTCATTTCCAGATAAGCTTCTTTCTTACTTTCAGATTTATCAGAGAAATGGTGTTTAGAATTGTGATACGTTCATTGATCTTTGTCTATACACACACATATGGCAGAACTGATTGACTTTATCTAGGCTTGGAGTCTAAGCAGGATCAAGTCTGGTTAGTATTGGATGGGAAACCTTCAGAAATTCTCAGGCCCGTAGGCTAGATGAGGAAATTGAAGACATGGAAGATCACAGAAAAAAGCAGTGGCAACCCACTTCCATAGGGTTGCAGAGAAAACTAATTGCATCCATGGAGTCATCAGCAGTTGAGCTTGTCTTTGAGGCTCTTCACTCCAATAGAGAGCTGTCTTATCATATGCAGAGAAAAAGGAGCAGACGCAGGACTGTCAGGCCAAAACTAAAGCCACCAAACGTGCAATCAAGATCTATCTATCTATCTATCTATCTATCTATCTATCTATCTATCTAGGTATCGCTATACCAAGCATGACACTTCTGGTTACAGCAGTTTCCAAATTTGTCCTTTCTTAAATATTTAGTTCAGCAACGGTAACTGGGCTGATATTAAAGATATTACATTTTTGGCTTGACGTTGCAGAAACACTGGGTAGTGCGAAGTCCACCACCTGCTTGCAGCTGGAGAATGGCAATTCAGTAAGCAGAACGTGTCGAGCTTTGTATGATTACCACACAGAAAGAGAGGATGAGCTTTGCTTAAGTAAAGGTAACATTTCCCCATTCTAATCTCAAAAGAAGTACTAGTTAGAAAAAAGAGCTAGAAGTCAATAAAATGTAAATTGAGGAGAAAAATCAATGTGTGCTGTCCAACATATTTTTTAGGGAAGAAGGCCCATTAATATGCCATAGAACTGTTTGGGGTCATGTGGCATGGTTTGTCAATTTCAGCTGAACTTACCACAATTGATTCAATATTCAGAGCTTTTTCTACCAGTGATGCTCTTCGGTATTCCTACTGGGCCATCTCAAAGCAGCTGCCCATATTTTTATCCCCCTTACTGGATGCTAAAAATGAATGTGGAGAAAGGCTGAAGAGGTAACCAAGTTTGTACAGTACACGTCTGCCTAACATTCTGAAATTTGTGTGTCATTTCGTGCATTGCAAAATCTATGTTCTGCCCACGCCCTTGGATAATCCTTTAAAAATGCAACAAGATATGCAGGTAGAATTATCTTTGATGAGCAGTCTTGGGGTAAGAAGGAAAATGGTATGAGCTAACCATGCAAATAACTTTTTAAAAGAAACTAAACTGGAAAAAGTTTTGAACCCTGCCTCATTGTAACTGCATGACTCTAATAATAATTATCTCAATGACAAATGACTGATCTTCAGAAAATAACAGGTTTAAAAGGTTTAAAATAACAGCTATCCTAAGATTGCCAAATTAAAACCCAAGGGGAAAAGTTGTGGATTCCTTATTATTATAACTACATGGAAGAATCACCACATTTTTTGCAGGTGCTTCACTGATCAAAGATAAACAGCTTTTAAAAAGATGGATATCTATGCATAAGGAAACCACCCAGGGATTTAAGAAACTGAGTTGATATTGCAAAAGGACTGGCCTACAACGAAAGGGTACTAAAAGCAACTGTATGTCTGTTGTGGTAGAGCTTTAGAATCAAGCACGGCATAAATTTGTTGAACAGTGTGGCTGCTGATTAAGCTCTGAACCAGAGAAATGGAGTGAACTTTATGCAGAAAGTTCAAAGAGTGGACCATTTTTCCTAACCCGGCTCCAAACCTGGAAGCTGTGCGTCTTGGTCTTCTTCCTAAGTACATGCAAGATGTGCTTGGGAATAGTTGTCTTGTTTGGAGGCCTGTAGAGAGAAGGGCTTCTATACATCTGTCTTCCACTGGCTGGTAGATACTGCCCCATGCATTAGATTAAATAAAGACACGACATATTTAAGTAAATATGAACTTGCTTGTATTATCCTTTTAGGTGATGTAATTGTAATTCATCACAAAGACAAGAATGGCTGGTGGTATGGTTCTAGAAATGGGGAAAAAGGCAATTTTCCTGCTACGTATGTGGAAGAAGTCACTCTCTCGGCTGACAGGAGTGATGAAGAATCTTCTCTTTAAAAAGAAAATGAAAAATAACCACACAGATATGGATAGCAAGTTCAACTGACATGTTTCTATGCTCACAATGGAAGCCAAACAATAATTTTCTCTATTTATAAGAAGCTATGAAACTGAAATTTGATGAATTATCATTGTAACAAAACAATGAGAGACAACAATTAAATCCTTTTCAAATGATACTAACTATTAAATCATCATATTAACTTGTCATTTAATGAGTTGTTGGGAGAAGATCTTTGCAATGTAATGAAAGGGAAACTGACATTTATTTCTGAAATGCAAGAGGAAGCCAATTTACCATAGGCTATTCATAAACTGAATTGCCACGACATAGCCAAATTCCACACAAGTGCTTTATGAGATCCATAAGACTTTAGAAGGACATGAAGATAATAGCATCCCTATTGCAAAGCTGAGTACACCAGAAATTTGTTCTGCCAGAAGATACAAGACCTCCAATTTGCAAATATATTCCCTTTTTAAGATGAGAGGCCCCTAGATACTCTTCTGCCTCATGATGAGGTAGGGTCAATCATTCGATAGATAACCTGTAACTATTTCCTAATTCTATTATGTTATAGTTAGATATGTTACATTTAAATCCTACCTTTCTTTCAAGAGTTATGTGCAGCATACCAGATTCTCCGCCCACACCTCTTGTATTCTCACAACCGCCCTCTGCCTAACTTGTAAGTCTCAGGGGCAGGCCCCAGGTTCTGTACAACACTCAAAAGAAGAGTGGGGGTATCGACCTAAGTTCCCACAGTCCTAGTCCAAGACCCTCAAGTAGTTACAAGGCTTTTATTCTTCCTAAATAACAAGAGACAAAATAAGAAGGCAGATTTAGAGAAAAAGCAGTGCATTATTGGTATGTCAAAGCAATGAAGGCTTTTCTAACGTTGGCAATAAATGCAGAGAAATTGTTGGTTTCTCTCACTTTCCGCTGCAGTTCTTCTATGCAGTCCAAGGGAGGAGAACAAGAGATCACTAGGAAGAAACAGTGATTTTTTTTTAAATTAAAATAAGACATCCTAACATGGCATGCTACATTTGGACATATTTTGTCATAAAAGTCACAAAATGACATCACCAGGAATATCCTGCATTCACTTCTCATAATTTTCTACCCCAGCATAAGACCAAGAAGCACTTCTGTTGGCAGTTTGACCCTGGCTTCTTATCATCAGCTATCGCTTATAATTGATGGTGAAGGTTTTAAGTTTTCTTGGTGGATTTTATTGAAATGCATTATTCTATAAATTCTATAATAAAAGAGCCAATACATTCTATCGCTCCAGGACCTTAAGAAGACTGGGGTGTCCTTTACCATTGCTTCTAATAGCTGCTAGATAAGTGGCCGCTGATAATCTGCAATGTGGAAGCCACAGAACGGATAGCTACAATAACTGTGCAAATCATTCGGAGGAGGTCTCTGATTGTGAACGTCCTGCAAAAGAGTTTGCTGTTCATGCATATACGTGTCCAGATGGCCTGGAGAGGCTCCTGAAGCAGCTGCGCTAGAAGATCCCAAGGATGCAATCACCTTGGTGCCTTGCTTGCAGCACTGTGACATTCAACAGACCCTTCCGTACGATTTGCACAACCCTGGTGCCTCCACACTGTACAAGACCAGACTTCAGTGGGTAAAAAAGGGGAGCAAATCTTCAAGCCACATGGTCTTTTTCAGGCAGGAATGAGATAAGAAGCCAAAACAGATCTCATGCAGAGCTGCCAAAACAAAGTTTTAAATGTTTTAAGCCCAGCATTACTGGGTAGAAGGCAGGGAAGTTCTCCAACGTGGGACATAAAAATGTAACCTGACCTATAAACTATTAAGTTCTTCAAGCCCTGTAGAAAAATCATGGGAAAAAATGGGACAAGCTGCCAAGAGAAAGATATAATAAGGTAAAAACTGAGAACTACATTCTTAAAATAATCATTCCAATAGCAAAGGCCTTTTAATAGGATGGAGAGGTGATCGGAAGGAGCACGTGTGAGTTTATTTTGATATAAAAGAAATAGGAAAATAAGACATTGCTGGAAGCTCCATACATACCTTCATATGCTCCCTCTTCATTTATGGAAAGAGTAAGCGTGTATGGCTTTTCAAAATCTTTTTGATCAATGCAGCGGAATACAAATTGCAAATGCTTATCTAGGTGCAGAAATAAGAACGTATTAAAGCACAGGTACGCCAGATACAATTAATTTGTACGTTATTTCAGTTGTACTGCCATTTTATAAAGTCTTAAACGTTTACTGCTTTATTCTCACATTTAAAGAAATTACTTGCAGTGGATGTCTAAATAGTGTAGGAAAAGGGGTGGAAACGGCAAACTGTTCTCTGGGGAGGCGTTGACCAATCACAGCCCCTGGTTCATTTGCTTTCCATCTTGAGAAGGGCTCCTCTTAATCATTTATAAAGGATCAGCGGGAATACATAACACAAGGTTGGGCTATTGTGTGTTGTTGCTTTTTTTTTTAAACCCTAACCCTGAATAATTTAGGGTACAAAATAGTAACCTCTGAACTGCAGTTTCAGAAATTCCCTTTAAAGAAGAACAGATGTGTTTGTTTGTTCTCCCCTCTGTGCGCATATAAGGAAATAAATGGATGCTAACTGATTGCCTTTAACAAAGAGCAGGAAACCCCACAGCCCACATGTGGCCACTGCTGTCCCTTCTGAGACTTCTTGGCCATTTTCTAGGATTTTAAGGATGGAAATGAGAACTGCTTCCCTTCCCCAGGGTTTCCAACTCCCATGTCTATCTTTTAAGGTGAGGCAGAGGGAGCCCAAATCTCCCAATTTCAGTAACATCCTGGCACTAGAAGGTCTTCAACAACCCTCCACGTAAGTTGTGGGAAAAGCTAAAAGCCTTGACAGAGGCAGAATTCCCACTCCCTGGCTATATGCAGGGTGAAATAAAGGAAGTTGGGTATTTAGGAAGCTGTAGCACAATCATATATGCTTCCCAGTCCTTATCAAGGATGGGCAGAAGATAGATGAGCACTCCCCTTTAATAAGCGTCTTGGTAATACGGGTAAAGGTTTCTAACACCAAAGTTTTAACAGCAATAAAAGCCTATCCTTGTTGCAGGGTTGGAAGAAAGCTTGAGGACAAAGCTAGGAACTAAGGTACGTGTGACTGGACTTGCAAGCTCAGTTCCAGTACTGAAAACAATTTTTTGCATAAAGTGTAGGCTCAGAGGCACCCTTGTTCCTTATTTTGAGAAATATTTTATTCCCTATGAAATCATCCGGTGTAGGGTTAGGTTTTTGACTTCCTGGTTCTGATCATTATAATAGTAAATAGAACTTTTAACAACTTAAGAAGTTACGAGAATTCTTGTTGAAGTTCAGACAGATCAGAGCTCAGTAAGAACTTGCTGGATGTTTATTCATATGTTCGCAAAATCTTACGTTGCACATAACCCCTGTGAAGAAAAATGTGCATAACCCAGAGCACTTGGCACACAGAAACTTTCTACTCACTTATGAAAAACATTATCATTAGGGATATTGTAGGAAGAGAGCTGCGTTAGCCTATGTGGCAAAAAATAAGGAATTTGGTAGCAGGTTTTTCAGCTAACAGCTGTTATGAAAAGGGAATGTTTATATAAAAGAGATGTGCAAAATGTAGTTTTGGGGATGAAACATTCCCTTTTCTTCCAAACTATGCTCGACCTGCCATTCCGGGGCTGGTCCCTCAGTTTTTCCAGAAGTAAAAGGACAGAACTGGCATTTCTGATATCCACAGGGATTCAGTGTTTTCAATAAGGTGTTGCTTGGATCATTTTGTCCCCCAAATGGTGCCTTCTGCACATCCTTAATTATCATGTCATCAATTGGAAACCACAAAATAGCTGGGATTGAAGCAACCAGTGAGTGGGGCATAACGTGACGTGGACAACGACCCCTAGGCTCTGCTTGTCCCCCTTTTCTGACAGACCACTTCCTCTTTCATTCATTTTCTAAAATTGTCTCTCAGGCAGAAGGCTGAAGGCAAGACTTACCAGAGGGCTGGACTGGTCTCTTACAGAGAGCTTTTAAAAGGAGGCTGAGAGCCGAGAGTGATGCCCTGCACAGGCAATAAATTGCTGAATGAAAGGGCCTTTTCCCCAGCAGATGCCTTTGGTAATCATGCAAATCTGCATGGAAAATCATTACTATTTAAGCTCATTATTATATAGCACAGCATCAATAACCACCAGCTTTATAGGAAAAAAGTAAATGAATTGATTCTGCTACAAAATCTAACATTAGTCATTCTGAAGTAGAGAAGCGCGCATCAATCTTACCACACGTTTTCCGTATTTCTAACCCAAGCCTCTCTCTGAATAGTTTTTCAGCCTTATGAAGTCTTTCCTCCATTTCTTCTGCCGCTTTATGTTTTGCTGGGATTTAAAGAAAACAAAGCTTCAAAATCTCCACTAAGCTTTATGCCTAGGTTTGTTTTTTAGCCAGTTGGTAAATTTATGAAATCAAGGCATCTTTTCTTTTTCTAGTACGTTAGCACCTGACTTCTTGAAAGAAGTAACAGAGAGTTTATTTTAAAATACCGCTCAGCTTATCACTTGCAGTTCCTTAATGGGGTACATAGATTGGATTGCATGTGTGGACTCTGTGTAATCAGGGATCCTGTGATGCTCTCTAGTTTTCTGAGTTCTGGGAGATGAAACATCACAATAATAGACACTCAGATCACTGTGGAGGAAGGCAAAGAACAAATCCGATTAAGCACGGGTAGCAGTCTTTATTAGGACTTATTTAGTGGTGGTCAGTGCAGCAAAGCAGACTCACTTCTCCGTTCTTACTGACTCTGCCGATAGCGACTGGCAGGCCTGTTTCAGGTGACCAGATCCCTCCTTGGCAAAGAGGGGATGGGAAGCCCTTGCAGAGTTGTTGGGAGGATGATTCTATTTGTTGGACAAAGATGCTCAGATCTGCTGAACGCTAGCTGGACAGGTCCTATGTTTATCTGGGATGAGTTTTGGCCAGTTAGCTCTGAGGAAGTGGACAAGTTCCTTGGAGCGGTGAGCTCTACCATCCGTGTATCAGACCAGCATCTCTCCTGGTTGACCAAGGCCAGCCAGGAGGTGGCATCCATGTGGTAGGGAATGCTTCTCTGCAGAACAGAGGGTTTTGAAGCAGACAGTGGCCTGTCCCCTCCATAAGATGCCATCCTTGGACCCAACAGCACTGGACAATTTTCGTCCCGTTCCCAACCTTCCCTTCTTAGGGAGGGTTGTGGAGTTGGCGGTAGATGCACAACTTCTGGAGACTCTGAAAGAAGTGGATCATCCGGACCCTTTCCAGTCAGGAGTCAGTCCAGGTTACGGTACTGAGACAGCATTGGTCATACTTATGGATGACCTCTGGGGGGCTTGGGACGGGAATGGTGCATCTATTCTTGCCCTCTGGATCTTTCAGTGGCTTTCAATACCATTGACCATGGTATCCTTCTGGACCAGCTTCAGGGGCTGGGAGTGGGGGCACTGTTCTGCAGTGGCTCTCCTTTCTCCAGGGCCAGTTCCAGCCAGTGTTGGTGGGGGAGAGGTCTAGCTTTAGGCCTCTCTTATGTGGGGTGCCTCAGAGCTCGACTCTCTTCCCATTCCTATATAATATCTACATGAAAGAGCTGGGTGAGGTCATCTGTTGGCCCAGGGTGAAATACCATTAATATGCTGATACTCAGCTGTGAGGGTCTGAATGTGAGAGACCAGGTTGCAGCACAGCCCCTTTGCAAAACAAGCATTAACACCGAAATATTAACATAAAGTACAGTAAAAACTCAGTCAAGAAAGAGAAATGAGTGAGTTAATTTCTGCCTGATTATTTTCTCCACTCTCAGATATCCCTGTTTTCTATATTGCTGTCAAAAATATAGAACTTCAAAGCCTTTGTATCATTGCTGGACTTGGTAAATAAGGAAGGTCCCTCACTTACCCTGGTGCTTTGGGAGATGATTATCATTCTGCCTGCTTTGAAGCAAAGCCCAAAACTATGTTTTCTTTCTATTTAATATGCTATTTGCCACCATTTAATATGGATAAGTAATGCATTCAAAAGATACCAAATTAGTATAAGGGGCAGAAGAAAACACAATGAATCAAACTGTATTATTTGTTTCACTATAGGGAGAAAATTCTCCATGTAATAAATCTAACATGGTGGTTCCAAATTGACATTGCTGAAATAGAATGGCCAGCTCCAACATCTCCTGAATCGTTATAAAAATATCCAGTATGGTGTAATGATTAATGTGTTCATTTGGGACCTGGGGGTCCCACATTCAATTCCACCCTGTTATGGAAGCTCAAGAGATGCTGGACCAGTCATTCTCTCTCATTCCAACCCAACCCAACCCAACCGGATGCTGTTCAGGGAAAAATTGGAAGACAAACGACTACATACACTGTCTTGAATTCCTGGAGGAAAGGCAGGATACAAATCTAATCTATTCATGTTCAATTTTCCCACTGCAACTTACTTTTACTTTTTCTGATCAATTCTTCCTTCAACTCTTGAATGCTGCTCATTAAGTCTGTCTCTTGTTTTTCCTCATCCTTAATATTAGAAAGAACTTCTGACATTTTAGTTTGTTTTTCTTCAATTGATTTATTCTTCTGATAGACTTCTGTATGGAGCAGAGAAAATTGGGTACATATTTTTAAACACAAGAGCTACTCACAAATTTGGGCTTATCCCTCAGTAATTCCAATAACATGGAATACTCAATAAAGGATTATCTTTGGAAAGATGCTATGACATATGCTGTATCAATATGATAAAATAAATATTTAAGACTTTCTCTTATATAAACTGCTATGAATGTTTTCAAATGCTACATGTGTTAGATATTAACTACTGTCCTTGCTACTAAATATTAAAATCATAAAAATAAATGCAATGCATACTCATGTAAAATAAGAAGAAAACCCAACTTCTGTTTTACTAAACTATATAGCACCTGGATGATACCATATTTATAATGTAACTCAATCCTAATGTTGACGTGGTCAGTACTTGGATGAGAAACCATCAGGTAGGACCAGGACAGTGGACTAGGCTGGGAAGAAAAAGAAAATCCTGAAAAAAGCCATGGGAAACCATTTCCGTACTATTGCTGAGAAAACTATATGGATGTATCCCTGTAGGTCTCAGGAGCCAAACTTGGCTCATGGGAGATTTTACATTTAGTCCCAATCCAGCAGAAATATACATTCCCATAAAACTGTCACCTTCATCAGGTAGACTATCAGACAATGGACATTACCCAAAACAGTTTGATTTATGGACATTTGAGAGGAATGTAACAGGAGCATTACTGAAAATGCAAAGATTACCTGAAGGCCATAATTATTATTCTTTACAATTAAATATTTGGATGAAGTATTATTGTATTACAGAACTGAAAGTTAGATCAAGAGGCTTGGCTTATCTGCACTGCATTCAGCAGTTTACGTTTGCTTTTATAGAAAAGGTGGTCCAGACATTATCTTTCAGGATAGACATCAACATAAAAAATATTTTTCAAGGATTCTGCTTTGTCTACTAGCTTCTGTAAAAAGATTTTAAGAAAAACGAGGAATGATTCATACTGTACCATTTGTATACTCATGAAATTTGTTGATAATTTCATCCCCTTCTTTCAGTCTTTTAGACCATTTATCTATAATGTAAAAAACAAAATTAAAACTGAACCAGAAATTATTTTCATTATTTTTTATTTTTGTTTTATATTATATATGTTGTGTTTTTGTTTTATTGTAAGCAGCCTAGAGTCACATAAAAGTGAGATGGGCAGCTACATAAATTGAGCAAATAAAAAAATAATAAAGATTGCTACTAGTTTAAATCCTATGCAAAGCAGTGAAAATATATAAATTCAGCTCCTGAGAAAGGTGAGGATATTAATCTAATCAATAAAATTGCCCACAAACTTTACATTCAGATGAAACTCTCCACAACATTGTTGTGAGACGACAAAAAAGGAGAGGATCATATATATTAGATTCCGTTCTTCTTTCTCCATGGTCAGCCTCTCCCTCAACTGTTTGCAGACCGAGAAGGGAACATGCAGGATACACTGTATATTTCATCTTCTGTTGAACAACATAATAAATAATAAATCAGATTTAATTTTACCTGAAAGGTTGTTTATGGATTCATGCCATGAATCTCTTAACCCCAAAATCTGATCAACAGGCTCACTGCAACAAGTAGTTTTGAACTTTGCCCAAAATTCCTTTATTTCTTTTTCAAGCATTGCCACCTCGCCATCATCTTTCATCTCAGCCATTATTCTAAAAAGAAATTGCAAGTAATAAGCTGGAAAGATTATTTCGTTTTTAAGGACAGCTTTGCAATAGAATACTACTGGTCCCAATCTATTACATAACTGCTCATTTAAAAATTACATGCATTCAAACCTGGATACCTAGATATTTTGCATGTTTATAACTGAATGCCTCCAACTTAAAACCTTCAGAAAATTTTGATCGTGAGCCACAGACATAGAAACCAAGATTTATGCACACACCAAAGCAGGTTTTTAAGAGGAGACCCTTAGAAAATAATTCTGAACTGTATGAAACAGAACAACCGGCCAATTTTTCTTCGATGGTAACAGATATCACAATTGTTCACATCCGTTTGCAAAAGCCCTTGGTAACGCAAGAATCTTCCAAAACATTTTTAGCGTTTCTACTTCTGTCTCCCTAGAATTACGTCAAGCGAACTACCATCATTAGTTTTCATTTAAAAAATGCTTCTAGACTTCATTTTTTTAAAAATAGGAGAAAGGTCTATCGACAAGATTCCTACCAACCAGGAAGGTAGAAATGAAGGAATCCAGGGGTTCTCCGCGCAGTACTAAAATGCAGTTACCATACAACACACACAATATATATACACAAGCCCTTCTTCGCAGCCACTTGCCTTTCCGACTTCCCCGATTTTTCATTCAAAATCCCAACCACTTTCCCGCCAACGCTCAACGATCGTCTCCCCATATTATTGGCTGAGCGAGGGCGCGAACAGGACTCGCCATTGGCTCGCATCGCGGGGAAAGGTCAAACGCTACGGAATCTCCTTCTCCATTGGGCAAGAGGGATGAGGTGCATGATGGGAGTTGTAGTTTAATAGCTTTTGCTGCGGTCGGGTTCGGCTTCCTGGTTTGGAAACTTGGTGTTCGCTAGAATGACGAAAACGAGCAGGGACGAAAGTAGCGGGATCGCTCTTGGCAAATCTCTGTCGGTCCCGAAATCCTCTGCCCACGGCGGTGGATCACCGGTTGCTTCCTCTCCCCCCTTTGTTTTCCTTTAGGGCTTGTTTGGCAGACACAGGAGGAAAGCATGGCGGGCTGCGGTGCCAGAGATGCAAGAGACACCAAGAGAAAAGACGAAGAGGAGGTCTCACCTTTGCCCTTTTAACTACGTTAAGGCCTTTGACTATGTAACTCAAGCCAGAATATAGAATGCATGGAGGCTACTAATTGCTGGGGAGAAGTTGAGGTGGAAAGCCTTTGTCCAAGTTGCCACCAGAAATCAAGCCCAGTTTGATGACATCTAATTAAACTACACAATTTCTTCACAATCTTTCCAATGCTCTGGATTTCAACTCCTATCGTTCCTTGCCAATATAGTCAAGGACAAAGAACTATGGGGGATGTAGTCCAAGACATCTGGAGGTAACCAAAGAGCAGAGAAGGGGCTGGGTGTCTTTGCCTCTGTTTCTTTTGTTTTTATTTGCCGCTTCACCTAACAAGGCTACCTTGGCACAACGGTTGTATCACTTATTGGATGGAAGGGCTACATGGAACTGGGCTCATTAACGTGACATAGTTAATCACCTTCTAGTCTGTCCTGGCTGTTCTCAGCCCCACAGTGCCTGATGATAGGGATGCAGACTCGTTTATTCCTAAATGTTGATGAAGATTCTCAGTCATCCAAGTGGAATTGTCTGAAGGCTGAGTCATGGGAACTGGACTTCTTTTTCTTTTGGTTTGATATGTTTCATTGCTTGTCCAAGCAGCTTCTTCAGTCTAGAAAATTGGTTAGGGAGATGTGATTAGTGAGTCTTTGGGATGTAGATGTCTTACTCCTAATCCCTCACTCACCCCAAGGGGATCATTAAGTGTTGCCTCCCTGGTGAACTTGTGGTCTTAATCTTCCTGGGGACTGATGAAAGGGCAGCATGGAAAATGGGAGACAAGTTGTGTCTGAAGCCTCCACCTCTTTTGAGGGAAGGATTTTCCACTTTGGCATAAATGGAAAATCCTTCACTCCTCTCTCAAACCACCTATCTTCTCTGTCCAAAATGTGAACATTATTGTCCTCAAATGAGTGTCCTTTTTCCTTTAGATGAAGGTAAACTGCTGATTCTGATCCTGTGTTGTTGCTCCTCCTGTGCTGGGCCATCCTCTTGTGTAAAGGCTGTTTGGTTTCCCCAATGTAGAGCTCTGAGCATTCCTCACTGCATATCCTACATTGCTCTTATGTTTTGGTGTTTGATCTTTACGGTGTACAAGCCTCTGTCTTAGTGGGTTTGAAAAACACAGTTATGTGGTGTTTTCCAAATATCCGTTTTATCTTCTCTGACACACCAGCCATGTAAGGAATGACAAGATTCTTCCATTGACTCTGTGTCTCAGCTCTGTCTGCCATTTTTTTGTTGGATCTAGAAGTAGATTTAATAAAGGCCCAATTTGGATACCCAC
This sequence comes from Python bivittatus, assembly GCF_059951505.1. Lineage (NCBI taxonomy): Eukaryota > Metazoa > Chordata > Lepidosauria > Squamata > Pythonidae > Python > Python bivittatus. The sequence continues at coordinate 106,106,075 of NW_028277075.1, forward strand.
AGGCCGTAAGGTGTCTGTTTTCTTTCTTTTTGGCATCTGTGGAGGTGGGGATGGTTTCTGCCCTGTGGTGTAATGTCCCAATGACTCCTAGTTTGTGCTGCAGTGGATGGTGGAAGTCAAACTGCAGGTATTGGTCTGTATGTGTGGGTTTCCTGTAAATCCCTCTTTCTAGCTTGCCACAGGTCCCAGTTAGAACCTCACAGTCTAGAAATAATCACATCTCCTATTGTCCCTTCAACGAGCCCATCATGTTAGGGAGAAACGCAGCCACCCTGGAAGACATTTATGGGATCCCCCCAACCAACTTTCTAGACTGAGGAAACTGCTTGGACAAGCAGCAAAACATATCGAACCAAAAGAAAAAGAAGTCTAGTTGCCATGACTCAGCCTCCAGACTTTTATTCCTAAAGAATGACTTCAGCTAAGACAAAGTGCATTTTGTATTTATTGGCTGCCGGATGGGCATTAGTTTATCAGGTTCATTTTTTTTTCTGCCACTCATATGCCCTCAATTTCTGACTCTGATGAACTTTGCCAGTACCTAGAATTCTACCCAAGAGAGAACAGGAACTGGGAAACGTGTATATTTGCAGTGAATAAATACATAAATTTTAAAAGTCCACTAGGAGCAATGTATTGGTTTATTGAATGTGGTTACCAATGATAAAATGGAGCTTATAACCACTGTTCAGGCAGGTTGAAGGAGGTAAAGTTGGGGAGGGTCACCATTTGAAGCATCCTGTTAACCAAGGTTGCAAACCTATTAACATACTGAATACAAGGGCCACCCTGAGGATAAGGAGCAGGGAGATTTTCTAGGTTTTCTGGAGAATGAGGACTGAACTGCATTCTCTGCCAGAACTCCCCTCCTATGGAACCAGGAAATAAGAACAGCATCCTCATTATTAAGGTTAACATTATTAACAAAGCTTCTGAAAACCTGACTGCTTAAGTGGGTGTTTTGGAGATAGTGGTGTTAAATTTGTACCTAGAATGGTTGTGGACACTGCTTACTATGGTTTTATAATTATTATGGGGTTTGAAATATGTGGATGTGTTTTATGTATGTGGTTGATGATGATTCGGTGTTTTATTGTGGATTTAGCTTTTGTAAGTCACTGAAATTCATTTTTTTAAACCAAAATGGCAGAAAAGCTCCTGTAATAACTTAATAAATGCTGCGACCAGATCTGGACTGCAAAACTCCAGTGGCCACTAGATGGCAGCAGGGTTTTGCTTGTATTTTTTTTTTAAATGGGGCTTATATTTTATTTATTTATTTATTTATTTAGTGGACTTGTCCCCCCCCATCTCCCCACAGTGGGGGACTCTGGGCGGTTTACATCAAATTAAAATCATAAATACATAATTAAAAGTTATAAAAAGAGAACCACACTTACAGAGATAGAAAAAAGATTAAAAGGTCCAAGAGGCCAATAGAGGCCACACCAGGCCGCTAAGGGGCTAGCCAACCTCATTTCTGACATCCTCCCTCCCCGCCCCAGGCCAGATGGCAGAGCCAAGTCTTCAAATCCCTCCGAAAGGCCTGGAGTGAGGGGGCCTGTCTCACCTCTGGGGGCAAGATGTTCCAAAGGGCGGGGGCTACCGCAGAGAAGGCCTGCCTTCTGGACCCTGCTAATTGGAGTTCTTTTACCGAGGGGATCCGGAGCATGCCCTTTCTGTGAGATCGGGTGGGACGGGTTGAAATCATGGGGGCGAGGCGGTCCCTCAGGTAGCCTGGCACCATGCCATGTAGGCTTTAAAGGTGATAACCAACACCTTGAATTGGACCCGGAAGCAAACCGGTACCCAATGCAGCTCACGGAGCAAAGGTGTTATATGGGTCCTTCGGGCCCCAAAAATTGCTCGCGCAGCTACATTCTGGACCAGCTGAAGCTTCCGGATACTCTTCAAGGGTAGCCCCATGTAGAGCGCATTGCAGTAGTCTATATATGCCACTCTAATCATCACTGTTACAATAATTACCATAATAAAAAAAATTAAAAAACAATAACAAAGTACAATAACACCTGTACTGCTTAGACAACACACATACACCGAGGAACACAAATCACATCAACCCAACAGAAACTAGTGTAAGAGGGGACGAGTGCAAGGCCCTGGCCCCAAGGCCTGCTGGAACAGCTGTATTTTCTGCATTTTCCTGAATCCCAGTAGGGTTTGGACCATTTGAATCTCCAGGGGACTGCTGCTCCCCCCATGCAGGCTCCCCCCCCCCATATTCTCTGTCCATGGCATTGCCTGTGAGAAGGGAGATGGAGGGGGCCTGTTCTACCCAATCTTATTAGCTGGGCAGGCAGATACAGCTGGGAGTATGTGGTCCTGAAGAGACCCAGGTTCTGACCCACGTGAGGCTTTATCAGTTTTCTGTTTCTCTTTACTGCCTCTAATCACCTCCTGGACTTCTGCAGCCCAGATCTGATGGCCTTCTGCAGAGATGAGAGTCTGCCCCACAGTCTGGCTAAAATGTGGGACTGGGGCAGGAGAACTGAAGTTCCTCCTGTGTCTTTGCTGTCTTTCAGCCCAGCATGCAGCAGTGGGCCATTGTGAGAATAAAAAGAGGAAAGACCCTCTCATCTCACTATGTGCTCATCCCTGAGGAGGAGGAGAAAGAAGAGAAAAAGGTCCCAATAAAGTGCCATATGCAATGTTTGTAAGGTAATAGAACCAAGATTTTTTCTTAACCAGCCACGAAATGTTCAGCGCCAACAGGATTGTTGAAGAAAAGCAGGATGAACAGGTTGTACAACGTTATTTGTTACTGTCATATTTTCTCCCTCTCTTGCCAACCTGTTAGGAACTCTGTGATTCCAATGTTTAGTTTTCACAGCTAGGGAGGGAGGGGAAAATCCAACTGCTTGTCTTTTAGTGTTGCTATTTTTTCTTAAAGGCTAAACATGATTTGGGTTCTCTTTCATTTTATGGAATATAAACATAGACGTTTCTCCTTCAGTTTCAGACTCTTGTAAACCACTAAGATTCATGGCAAACTCTTCCTGAGCCACCGGGAATGGATCACATCTTTTATTGTTCATCTGCCACCGCTATCAAATGCACTCCTTCCCGAGCAACCATGTCCAGGGCACTCTCACTTTTGCCACTGACCCTTACTCGCCCCTTATGGAAGAAGAAAAGCTGGTCCCTGGGTCCATCTATTGGCTGGGGAACTTCACCCCAAAGTCAAAGGCTGTTTAAATGGTTTCTGTTTACCATTATCAAGATTTGCCAGGACAGCCCAGCATTGAGCAATGGGTTGGCTTATTTGCTTGGAGCAAAACACCAGCATTAGGGAGCCAGATGCACTCACAAGGATTACAAAGATGAGGAGCAGCAGAAGTCCTTTGGCAAGTGTGCTGAGCTGGTTCTGTTGAAGCTCCAATCCTCAAGACATAAGACTCATTTAGCAACAGCACCCTCCCTCTTTACAGGCCTCATTGCCAGTGTAAGCATCTCAGGGGAATTCCAAATCTGAATTCATTGCCCCAGTCAGGAACCACTGGGGGTTGGCTTTAACCCTAAACAGCCACAGTCTTCTTTGGAATTAAACTAACTCCAGAAGCACCCAGTGGATGGGACGGATTCAAAACATGTCAAGATGGCAGGCACAACCTCTGGTCTGAAGCTCCCTTCCTGTCAATGACCATACCGAACGTGTGTGTATGTGTGTGCTTCAGTCACACAATAATCCCTGCCATCTTTACTTTTTGGGGCACCCTGACACCTCTGCTCTACCCAGTCAGCTAACTCCTCGGTCTTCTTAATAGGCAGAGAGCAAAAATAAACATTAAAATGTTTATGTAAGCAAAACAAGGTTTAAAAGCCTATGATGCCATCTTTGGGAGTATTCCACCCTAATTTTGAGCTCTCAGAGAGCCCAGATTGCAGAAAATCATTTTCCTCGGGTACAGACTCTATCTAACCATAAACATGTTTCAGACTTTGCTGTAAGAAACTTATTTTGCAACTGTCAAATGTTAAGAGCCAGAATAGGGTGTTGAACAAGCAGCACTCAGGAGCTGTAGCTGAGCTGCAGTAATAAATAGCAGACTGCCTAATGAAAAGTTGTGTGCTCTGCAGTTAGTTCTCCACTGCTTTGAGACTGAATATTTCTGTCATGTCATTCGTTCTGGAAACAGATCTCTGTACTTGTACTTTTTCAGCAGCAGATTGCTGTTTTTTAATGAAAGCTGGATGTGCATCCATTCATTTGGCTGGTTGCAAAAATAGTTCTTTGCAGCACTCCCTGATCTTTAGCATCAGTCTCATTTTTGAACTTTTTAGCTCAAGCATCCTGAATTCTTCTGTTTTAATCTGCCAAGTGGCTTCCGCGTCTTGTTCTATTTTCCATTTTCTCTGTGCAGGTGGCAGCTAGAGATCATGTTTGCTTCCCTGCTGCTCTCTTATTTCCCAGTTGACCAAAAAATGTATCCCAGAATATACCAGAAAGGAGCTGAGGCTCCTTGGAAAACATTTGTGAGTGATTCTCAGTTATTTTATTAGGACTGCTGATCTTCAGTTTAAAAGACCATCCGTTTTGTGTGACAATGATAGAAGATTATCTTCTTGCCTCCCAGAAGAATGACAAAAACAACTTTCCAAAGCTATTCATTAAAAAGTGGTTATAAAACTCTAGCTTAGTAAAATAAATCAATCCCCTTTCTCCTGCATAGGCTCTACAGATACATCCCGCATTGTTGGATAAATTGTTGTCATCATGGGCCTCCCCCCCCCCGGGATGCCCACAGGTTGAGCATTTTAAGGTGCATCGCGAGCTGCCATATTGCTCCATTACCTGTGCCAGGTATCCATCCAGAAGATCTTTAATGTCAATCATTTTAAAAATGTTTCAAGATACTGCATTAGAAAACCCCCACTATATTAACAGAAAACCAAGCAGGCCAGTGGTAGTTTGTCTGCCGGTAAAAGAACGACTAGTGCTAGGATTCACGATCTGATGTTTTGTTTTCATGTTATAGTTTGGAGTGTGTGATTTCAAAAGTCAGGAAGCCCTTTGGCCTAAAGCCTGGGTTTCTCTTCTCTGCTTTATGTATTTTCATTTTCAACACTATCAGAGCAAAGGTATTATGGGAAGGTATTATGCCCCATTTTGAACTGCTGACACTACTTTGATCAGGCCAGGAAGCTGCTGCGTTTGCTCACGGCACGTTTACTCTGTGCTTCAGCTGAGAAAGCTTCTCTAGTTAGAAGTTAGCGGCTGACAGAAGATCAGTTAAAGCAATAGCAAACAGAGAGTCCCTAGCCTGCAGGCTTACAATGCAAAAATCCATCCATGAAAGGGAAAAATGATGGGGCAGGAGGAGGCACCAGTATTTAAAGTTTTAAAGAAGGAGAAGGAATATGACAGCCAGGATCTGCCCTTCCCCTTCTTACTCTTCCGTGCTATGTTTGTTACCACAACAAACATAGAAAGTAAAAAGACAAAAAACACAGGTAGGTTTTCATAGTACGTTGCAAGTTACATCTTTTTTTTAATCAGCAACACTCAGCACACAATACAGCTCAAACCTTTGTTACCATCCATTCCAGTTCTCTGCCACGTTTCCAACAACATTTAATTTATCTGGAAACTGCAGCTGATCCCTTGCTACAATGGCCCCACCCAAAAGCTCTTAGTCAACTTCTGATATGACAGAGAAGTTAAAAATAAAGCCAAAGCCAATGTGTAGCTGGGTTTTACTAGCCCGTCGCAAGTTGCATTAGGAGTAGGCAGCCGCCCGTCTCCACACACAGCTGGCTCCTTTCATCTCCTCATTACACGCTGCTCCCAAGTCATACAGTGCCCTACAACACAACTTGTAACATCCCAAGGGAGGAAGGTGGCTGCTGAGAGAACGTTTGAGGAGCCTGATCAGGCCTCCCGCACTGGCAAAAGCATTTCAGCAGTTGCAAGTCCTACAGGTTTTTCTGTCATACGTGGCCTGCATAGTACTAATGGCGAGATCATATATAAAACCAATTCTGGATTTTCTGTAAATTGATTTCTTAAGTGCATGCAAACCCACATTAGCTATAGCATGCTGGGAGTTTTGCAGCCATATTTCATCCTCCCCTAATAACATTCAAATGTAGCTCTTTAAGCTGTTACTGGAGGTTTTGGAGGCTAACTAAATATGGATTGTTCATAGGGAAGTAGGATTTGCGGTGTTCAAATTTATGAAGCAGCTAAATCCTTTCATTGCACAACTTCCACCTTTCTGTAATTTGAAACGTGTGAGCCTTGAGGTTAAAGAATATAATGTTTATTCTAAACTATTTTCTATTAAAAACATT